>NC_083725.1:85551708-86801708 GCF_028564815.1 Eubalaena glacialis
CCCCAGCACACACACAGCTTTGGGTACAGAGAAGGTTCTCAGATACCCATTGGTTGCTTGACTGACTGATTTGGTTGGGTGTTAGGGTTAGAAAGAGTCCCAAGGGGTCCAGAAGAGAAAGGAAAAATGAAGAATTATTGCATTCTTTAATATCAAAATTGTCAATGAGACTTTTAATTTCATCCTCATCCATATATACTTGAGATAAAAAGAGGGAAACAGGGGGAGAGCAGAAGATAAGAAAGTAGGAAAGGAATGAATGGTATTTATCAGGGGCCTACCATGTGTTGGGAGTTGACATATAGCATCTCATTGACCTTCAGGACAACCCTGTGAGATGTGGGTGCAGGTATTTAAGGCATCTTTATTCCCATGTTGACCATGAGGAGGTAGGATCAGGGAGGGTTAACCTACCTAAGGTCCCAAGCAGGACTCAGGTGAGGGTGGGATTGAAACCCAGGCTTGTTTGACTCCAAAGCCATCATACTCTCCTTTGTGAGGTGATATTCCATATATCTTCTCTCCTTACACCCTCAACACTTACTCCTCTCCCCCACACTCAGTAGATAAACTTTCTTCCTGCCTCACCCAGAAAATAGAAACAGTCAGAACTTTACTGACTCCTACCTCCACAGCCTGCCTGCTTCTGGACCATGGACTCTGCATTTCCCATTGCTATGCATGCTCTCCATGCTCCTATTTAGGGCCATCCCCGTCCCTGTGCAGGACATCACTTGTCCCATTTCATTCAGTCCTGCATCATCAGTATTTCCTCTCAACAGGACTATCACAAGCAATATAAATACATTGTATAAACCTATCATATATAAATAAAAATCCTTCCTCAATCCTATATCCCTCTCTTGCCATTTCTCTGGTTTCCTTTACAGTATAAATCTCCAGTAGAGCTAGTAAACACTGTTCACTTCTTCCTCTCCCCTTTTCTTTTGAATCCATCCTAGTCAGGTTTGATCCCTATAATCATACCAAAGACACTCTTATTAAAGTCACCAAAGACCTCCACATTGTCAATTCCAGGGTCAATTATCCATCTTCATCTTATTTGACTGATCAGCTGCACTTGATGTTATTGGTCACTCTCTCCTTGAAAATTATTCTTCCCTGGGTTACTGGGCCTCCCAAAACTTGGAATTATCTTTTATTCCTTAAATTTTCCCTCACACTCTAAATGTAATTTATCAGCAAATTCTGTTAATTTTATACTCATAATGTATCTAGACTCTGACCACTTTTCACCACCTCTGTAGAGTCTGGTCCAAACTGTTACCATCTCTCATCTGTACTGTTGCATGTGCAACCTGTACTGTTGCAATAGTCTGCAATAAGTAGTTTTCCCTGATTCCACCTTTGCTATGTCCCCTATTCCTAGTCTATTCTCAACTCATCAACCAGAGTAATCCATTTAAATAAGATCATGTCAGTCCTCAAATTTCCTAAACCAGATGAGAAAACTAGAATACAGTGGTGAAATTAGCTTATATGCTCGGGGTTATATTGCTGGTAAGCAGCAGAGTCATGTTATAAATCCAGTTAATGTAGTTAGGAATAAAGTCATAACCACCTATATTGAAGAGAAGCTCTATGTTCTAAGTATCCCAGGGTATAGTTGGAAAGGTAAATCAATTCCTATAACAATGTGGTAGGTTCCACCATAGTGTAGTAAATGATGCTTAAGAATACAGAGATGGTGGTATTAATCTAGCTTGGGGGGGTTTCACAGGGAGGATATAGAAAAGTTACCCTCATGT
This sequence comes from Eubalaena glacialis, assembly GCF_028564815.1. Lineage (NCBI taxonomy): Eukaryota > Metazoa > Chordata > Mammalia > Artiodactyla > Balaenidae > Eubalaena > Eubalaena glacialis. Next base: position 85,553,478 of record NC_083725.1, read on the forward strand.
CTGGATTGTTCCAGGAAAATGGTGGTTGCCTAAATCTGAATCTCTTCACATTCTTTCCAAAAACACTTGTAGGTCAACAAGGAGAGCAAATAAATGTATGCATACTGACATTGTTAGCATAAATGGAGGCAGAAAGTACCATAAACTTCAATGTACCTGAAAATAAGTCTTTACAAAATGAACATAAAAGAGCAGAAAGTTGTGTACAAAACTATTAAAAATGAGAAAATATGTCAGCGGATGCAAATTCTTTTAAAAGACCAAAGTAGAAAAAACTGTAATACAGTATCCCAGCCAGAGTCAAATATCCTTTAACAAACTTTTAGAGATATGAAACCCACTCTTAATCAGAAATTCAGAAACTCAGAGTGGAAATATAAAAAAAGCAGGAATATATAAAGCATGAATGACTGAATGCAGGAAAGAAATGAAATAGACATTATTATTTTAGAAATAAAGAACATGACAAGAACCCCAACAGAGAATAAAAAGAACTACAGGGGGCATTGAAGAAAGGCATTAAAATAACTAAGAAAATGAGAATTAAATAAATAAAAATAAACAGTAAAATCATCCTTAACAGAAAATGCATGTGTTAGATAAGCTTTATTTAGGAGTGACTTATAGTGCTGTTGCTGTTAAGTTCAATGTTAATAAATCAAAAAGTATATATTAAATAAGGTGTCTTTAAACTGAAACACATATGAAACAAGGCTATGCATTGATTAATGAAAATGTTGTGATCTGAGGCTCACAGGAACCTAACTCTGTATTTCCTTTGGGATAATGATTCAGTATTTGCTAGTTCTGTATTTGCAGCAACCTTATAGAATAAATACTGTGAATAATTAAAAGAAGAATAAAAATTCCTGGAAAGAAAATGGTCAATAAAGAAAATAGGTAAAGATAATCCAACATATATATATATATAATTGAAGTACCTGAAGAAGAAAAATGAAATAATCAAATGGAACTAATATTTAAAATTACAATACAAGATAGGCAAAATAATCTTGAAAAAGGACTAATTTGGAGGACTCAGTTTTCGATTTCAAAACTTACTATATAACTTAGAATAATCAAAACAGTGTGGTGTTGGCATAGGATAGACATATGGACCAATGGAATAGAATAGAAAATCCAGAAAGAGACCCTCACATATGTGGTCAGTGGATTTGCAAAACAGGGGTACCAATGCCATTCAGTGGGAAAAAAACAGTTTTTCAACAAATGGTACTGTAAAACTGAATATCCACTTGCAAAAAAATGAAGTTGTACCCCTTACCTTTCACTACATATAAAAATTAACTCAAAATGGATCAAAGACCTAAATGTAGGAGCTAAAACTATAAAACTCTTAGAAGAAGACATGGGGAAAAATCTTTAAGAAGTTGAATTTGGCAGTGATTTCTTGATACCAAAAGTACAGGCAATAAAAAAAAAAAAGGATAAATTGGACTTCATCAATATCAAAAACTTTTGTGCATCTAAAGGAGTATCCAAGAGAAATAAAGCCCACAGAATAGGAGAAGATATTTGCAAATTACATATCTGGTAAGGGATTAATGTCCAGAATAAAGAACTCCTACAACTCAACAACAAACAACCCAATTCAAAAATGGGCAAAGGCAGAGATAAACCCATGCACGTATGGTCACCTTATCTTTGATAAAGGAGGTAAGAATATACAGTGGAGAAAAGACAGCCTCTTCAATAAGTGGTGCTGGGAAAACTGGACAGGTACAGGTAAAAGTATGAAATTAGAACACTCCCTAACACCATACACAAAAATAAACTCAAAATGGATTAAAGACCTAAGTGTAAGGCCAGACACTATCAAACTCTTAGAGGAAAACATAGGCAGAACACTCTATGACATAAATCACAGCAAGATCCTTTTTGACCCAGCTCCTAGAGAAATGGAAATAAAAACACAAATAAACAAATGGGACCTAATGAAACTTAAAAGCTTTTGCACAGCAAAGGAAACCATAAACAAGATGAAAAGACAACCCTCAGAATGGGAGAAAATATTTGCAAATGAAGCAACTGACAAAGGATTAATCTCCAAAATTTACAAGCAGCTCATGCAGCTCAATATCAAAAAACAAACAACCCAATCCAAAAATGGGCAGAAGACCTAAATAGACATTTCTCCAAAGAAGATATACAGATTGCCAACAAACACATGAAAGGATGCTCAACATCATTAATCATTAGAGAAATGCAAATCAAAACTACAGTGAGATATCATCTCACACCGGTCAGAATGGCCATCATCAAAAAATCTACAAACAAAAAATGCTGGAGAGGGTGTGGAGAAAAGGGAACCCTCTTGCACTGTTGGTGTGAATGTAAATTGATACAGCCACTATGGAGAACAGTATGGAGGTTCCTTAAAAAACTAAAAATAGAACTACCATACGGCCCAGCAATCCCACTACTGGGCATATACCCAGTATATGCATTATGAGAAAACCATAATTCAAAAAGAGTCATGTACCAAAATATTCATTGCAGCACTATTTACAATAGCCAGGACATGGAAGCAACCTAAGTGTCCATCAACAGATGAATGGCTAAAGAAGATGTGGCACATATATACAATGGAATATTACTCAGCCATAAAGAGAAATGAAATTGAGTTATTTGTAGTGAGGTGGATGGACCTAGAGTCTGTCATACAGAGTGAAGCAAGTCAGAAAGAGAAGAACAAATACCGTATGCTAACACATATATATGGAATCTAAGAAAAAAAAATGGTCATGAAGAACCTAGGGGCAAGACGGGAATAAAGACACAGACCTACTAGAGAATGGACTTGAGGATACGGGGAGGGGGAAGGGTAAGCTGGGACAAAGTGAGAGAGTGGCATGGACATATATACACTACCAAACGTAAAATAGATAGCTAGTGGGAAGCAGCCGCATAGCACAGGGAGATCAGCTCGGTGCTTTGTGACCACCTAGAGGGGTGGGATAGGGAGGGTGGAGGGAGGGAGGGAGACGCAAGAGGGAAGAGATATGGGAACATATGTGTATGTATAACTGATTCACTCTGTTATAAAGCAGAAACTAACACACCATTTTAAAGCAATTATAGTCCAATAAAGATGTTAAAAAAAAAATGGGCAAAGGATTTTAATAGACATTTCTCCAAGGAAGATACACAAATGGTCAATAAGCACATGAGAAGATGCTCAACTTGCTTAGTCAAATAAAAAGCACAGTGAGATACCATTTAATACTAATATGAAGACTATAAATAAAAAGAAAATAACTGGTGAGGATGTGGAGAAATTGGACCCCTTATACAATATGAAATAGTACAGCAGCTACGGAATAGTTTGGTGGCTCCTCAGAAAGCTAACTATAAGTTACCATATCACCTAGCAGTTACACTCCCAGGTACATATCCAAAGGAACTGAAAACAGAGCTTTGAATAGATATGTGCATGCCAATGTTTATTTTAGTATTTTTCACAATGGCAAAAGTCAGAAACAACTCAAGTGTCCATCAACAGATGGATAAACAAAATGTGGTCTATACATGCAGTGGAATATTATTCAGCTGTAAAAAGGAATATAGTTCTGATACATCCTACAGCATGGATGATCCTTGAAAACATTATGCCAAGTACAAGCCAGGCACAAAAGGACAAATATTATTCTCCTTATATGAAGTATCTAGGATAGTCAAATCCTAGAGAAAGTAGAGGTTAACAGGGGCTGAGGGGTGGGAGAATAAGGAGTTATTGCTTAATGGTTACAGAGTCTGTGTTTGGAGTGATGAAAAGGTTTGGAAAAAGATGGTCGTGGTGGTTGCACATCATTGTGAATGTAATTAATGCCCCTGAATTGTACACTTACAAATGGCTAAAATGGCTAAAATTGTTATGTAAAGTTTAAAAAGTTAATAACAGAATATATCCCAAACCATTAAGTATATACTTTAAATAAGTTATATTGTAGGTGAATTATATCTCAATAAAGCCGTTAAAAAGTACGATGCAAGAAAACCAAGGAAAGTCCAGATCTACATACTGAGCGGAACCATCATGAATTTGGGAAAATTGACCTGTAAAGTCAACTCTGAGATTTCCTAGTAAGGGTATTAAATTTTATATAAAAATATTCTCATGACTTCAAAGCAAAAAGACCATGTCATTTACAAAGGAAAGAAATTCAGGTTGGCATCAGACATTCTGACAGCAGCATACGAATCAGGACAAAAGTAGCATTTTCAATAAAACTTGAGAAAGATAGTATGAGAAAAGCTTCCCAGTTTGACAACAGAGTTGGATCTTGGTGTGTGATACAGCCAGATAAGTGCTAGAAAGGTATCTTGAACCAGGGGACCAGAATGTACAAAGGTTGGAAGCAAGAGAGTGCACGAAACTTTTAGGACTCGCAAATATCAATAGTTCAGTGTGGCTGGAGTCTCTGTGAATTGGAGAGGCTCCTAAGGCCTTAGATTTCGTCAAGCAATTCATTTATTCATTCCTTAACTTAATGGGTGTTTCTTGAGTATTAGTATTAAGTGCTCAGTAATGTCTAGTCAGTTATGTGTTACTGAGAGAGTTGTTTCTGAGATCTATATGAAAAGATGAGGGAAAGGTTAAAGGGACTAGGGGAATGTGCATATAAATTTTTATTTATGTGTGGAAAAGTAGCATGGAGTTTACTTGAGTAATTCTTCTGTTATTCTAAATATCCTCTTTCAATTGAAAATTTGCATTTCAGCTTTTCCATCAACCTAGTAGTATTAAAAAAGTATGTTGGCAGTTAATCCATTTAAGAGGCAGAGGGAGCCAAGCCAGTTCACCCATTGGGTAATCATACAAGCACAGAGAGATGGTTGCATCCAGGAACTGATTAGACTGACACAAATGCAAAAATACATGAGATGAAAACCATTGTTATTAAGCATACATTTTGTGCCTAGCACTGGTCTAGGTACTGGGGATGCCACAGCAAATAAGAACTGTTATCAAGTTGCCCACAAATTCATAAATTGCTGATTACATCACAGAATGTAAATGAGGTAGGCACCAAGGTGTGGTGAGATCAGAAGTTTTATCTTCATATATGCTGCTGAGTGGGCATCCCAAGACTTACTGTAGTTCTTCATCTGAGTGTAGAATTGTTTCAGTTAAGTGTATTTTCCTTTACATTTTCACGTTAGTGAAGATCCTTACCTTGTAAGTGACAGAAATCAATTTGAATAACTTGATCGAAAAAGCAAGATTATTAAAAGGTTACCAGATTATCTCATGCACAAAACGTAAGGAAAGGGATGTAGCTGGGTCCTTGGGAGGATCTGAAAAACCAACAAGCATTCAGGTGGTTCAACACTGCATTACTTAAGCCATGTCACATCAGTATTGGGCATCAGTTTTTAAAGCAATTACTGTACAGTGTCGTATAGAGCCTTAAAAAGGTAAAAGGAGCAGGCATCATTTTCTTTATGTAAAAGGTGAGGAAATAATCCTAGGAAGATAAAGTGATTTGTCCAAGGTCACGTCCCAAGTTTAGCAGGTAAGCCCAGAATTTAGAACAGAGTCCTTCTGACTCTTGAATCTTTTCTTTTCCCATTAGCCTTCTTCAAATCCTTCTTTTTCTAACATGCAAAAATTTCCCCTTATAATTCCCTCACCTTCTTAATTTTTCTTTTATCATTCATTTTGGTTTTGGAATTAAAGGAGTCACCTATGTGTCCTTAATAATAGGCTTATCTGAGACATCTCTTAAAACTGTCTTTAATTTATACCCTGTAATCTGAACATGAAGGAGCCACTAGGAAAGGGAATAATTAAAGAGATTAGTGGGAGATCTCAGTTGTCTCAGTGATTTTCTTATTATCATCCATGAAATGCCTTATTAGAAACGGGCCATTATAGTTTAAATGATAAGTCGGAGTTTGAAAAGGATTTGAAACTTCATCAGACGCTTTCTGAACTTGGAGTTGTAGCCTCATTGTTTTCCAAATTCCAATTTTTCCTCCACAATGAACAATAACTTTTTGATTAAACAGCTGGCAGTTACAATTGAATGCCTCACAATAACAAAAGTCTTCCTTCAGAACAGGAAATTTTATCTAAATTGCTTTACTCTTCTTCGGTGATTGTGAACTTCTGACAGGACTGATAGCATGAAAAAATAAAAATTTCTTTCAACAAAGTGATTACTTTTTAAAAGAAAGAGCCCCAAACTAAATGAGTAATTCAGTGAACTTGATACAAAGCAGAAGTCAAGGCACAAAAGTTGTCCTCTCAGTAAACATTATTAAAAAACAATCAAGTTTATATTGACACATTTATATTGGGAAGGCTGTAGACAGCAGCTGAGAGAGAGAGAGGCATGAAAGTACCACTTAGTAGTCAAGGGCCTTCCTCACTAGTTTTGTTCTTAAAAGGAGCAGCTAAAAAAAAAAAAAAAAAAAGGAGCAGCTACCTTTATTTAGTAAGGTAAAGCACTAAAGCTTGGCTTGTGTGCCAAGCACTGTGCTGTCTTTTCCATATGAATTAATTAGTACCCCAACTTCAACCTTTCCTGCCCTCCTGCTGGCATTTCCCATTGGTTGAAACCAACTGAAACCAAAAAGGAGAGGGAACCTCTTAGTCTTCTTTGGCACAGAGCAAGGCAGAGTCTATCTGGAGGGGGTAAATGGAGATACTCAACTCACCTTAGCATTTGCCACTATTTGAAATTGAACAACAATGAACAAATAACTATAATTTATCTACACTGTAATGAAGGCTCCAGGAAGCCAGGGATATAATATTACTCTTGTCAAATAAATATACAAGTGGCTGCCTATATATTGTCTTTCTATCCGTTCCTGTGTCCCTCCATCCATCATCTACACAACTATTAATGGGCCACGGTCAGGAGAACCCTTTTACTTTTTTATATGCACCACAAAACGTTGGGATGCTGAAGGACTTTTTCTTTTCTTTGTGGTGCTCTCTTGTTTGTTTGTTTGTTTGTTTTAATTTAAATAGAAAAACATCTAGAAACGGCCTCATGGAGGAGGTTGTTCCCCTGTGCCTCTCACTTTGCCTTGGAGATGCCCTAAGCAGAGTCCCAGCCGCTCCTGTCATAGGCTAGCTTGACTGTACCTGGGCAGGAGACCCTAGTCAAGCCTGACTTTGCTTCTTGAGGACAGACTTTGCCAAATAAAGCCTTCATCAGAGATTCTTTTTTACAGTGGGGCCAGGCTGGCACCTGTTAAACCTGATTTTATGAGGGGCGTAGAAATCTGTATTTTTGGAAAGCTTACTAGGCTCCCTTAATGTTTGGCAAGAGACCTTACCTTATGTGTGCTTTCCAAGGTCCTGAAAAAGTGCAAAGGTCAAAGAATACAGATCTCTGCGTGACTCTTGGGGACGCCAGTGTTGCAGGTGGTGGTGGTGGTCTGTGGCTGCATCAGGACTTCATGGAGAGAGAGAAATATTTACCTTGTCCCTTATCGTAGCTTCTAGACCCTGAAATATTTCACATGGGTTGTTTGGAAATGGTCAATCTCAGGCCTTTGGGGAGACATCCATTTGCTCTGGGAAGCTTTAAAGCATTACACGAGGATGTCCCATATGGTCTCTGCATGACAGATGGCTTTTGGATGTTTATATATTAATATAACAAGTAGCAGATGGAGGTTGAATCAGAGACCTTCAATGTCCTTTCTGACCCCGACGGTCCTAGTTACCGATGTGTGCTTTATATAAACATCAGGCCTTTGATTTATCATTAAATTTAAATCTTCATTTAGATGAATAATAAAATGGGGTTACACTAAATTATCACCCACTCACGAGTATCAGCAAATATTTTGGAGGCAGCTAGTCTGGGGTATAATAGAATACTTTGTGCAGCACATTTTCTGAACTCCTGGAAAAAAATGGGACTAATGACTATGGATTCATGTGCCATCAGTGGCTACACCAAGGGAGTGATTTAGGAGGCTGTTACTCTCCTCTCTTTCCTATCACATTGCTGCCCCTAAACTCCTCTTTTATAGAAATTGTAAAGCTGACAGTGGGTACTGTTTTCTAACCAATTGAACCAAGTGTCTTAGATGAGGCTTCTGGTATCTTTTTTCTGAAAATACTTCAAATTAAAGTACCTCCTGGATTGTTCTGTGAGGGGAAAAGCATTGATCTTACCTAATAACACTAATAATGTTTTACTTTAGAAAAGCATTTTAGAATTTGCAATGTACTTTTATTGAGATTATCTGTTTTATATTCATTGAAAACCTATATAATAGGTATTGTTATTAAGTTTGTGAGTGAAGAAACTGTGAAGGCCCAGAGAGGTTTTGTAACTTGCCCCAAGTCACAAAGCTTAAATGGTAAAGGTAAGACACAAACGGATGTTTTCTGACTTTAGTCCAGTGATCTTTCTGTATCTCACACTGTTTATGTAACCAACTGGTTGAACATTTGACTTTTTAAGAACAGAATCAATAGAGGATTGTAAGACAATATGGCATAGCATGAGTTTACATCTGGATTTGAATTTAGGCTTTGCCATTTATTGAATGGTATCAGGCAAGTCATTTAACCTCTGTGAACATCTATCAATTGAGTATAGCAATGCCTGCCTTTTAGGGTTATTTCAAGTTTGTAAAGTTCTTGCATAAGTAGATAATCAAGGGGAGCTCTTAAAAGTTTTGAGGCTGTGTCTCTCTGTCTGAGTTTGAGGATTACTGTCCTTGCCAAGTGGTCTTCTATCATCTACTAGGACATCCTTCAGAGACTGTAATTCATTGCTTCCCAAGGCTGTTCCTTCTCTCTGTGTTTTCTGACTGCTAGAAAATTCTTACCTTGAGCTAAAAATACCTCCTTGTAACTTACACTTGTTGGTATACGTTTTGCCTCTTTTAGCTACATTGACCAAATCCAATCCATCTTCCACGTGACAGTCCTCCAAATATTTGAAGACTTTATCTTGCTTTCCCTTAATCTTTACTTTTTCAGACTGAACATCCTCTGTTCCTTCAACCATTCATCACTTGATTTGGCTCACAAGCCCCTCACAATCCTGCTTTGTTCTTTCTAAAGTGTGTCTGTTTATCATCTGAGAAGTTCCTACAACTACATGTGATTATCTCTAGGCAGATGGACTCAGATTAGAATGAGATAATTGTCTTCTTCTGGTACCGTTTAAGATGATAACATCCTTTTTGGCAGCCTTATCTTAGCTTACTGTTGATCAAAACAGCTGTGTACTTTTTCTCAATATGTATTTCTGTTAAACCTTAGATCTCACATTCTGTCTTTGAGAAGCACAGTCCCTAAGCATGGGATCTTTCATTTTTTGATGTGAAATTTCATCTTATTTGATTTGGCCCTAATATCTGCCTATTAATGTCTCTTTTAACCCTGGTGGTATTATCTTAAAATTTATTATGATTGAAACAATCATACCAACCCCGTATTTTCCTGCAGATTCAATAAGCACACTGCTATTACACTGTTGAATCATAGGTAACAATGCTAAATATGACAGAGCTGGTTGTCTGACCTGATCCACAATCAGCATGATCTGGGGATAGGCAGAGCATAAGGGTTAGTAAGAAGTTGTAGGAGAGATATATTTGGGGCATAAAATATGGTTAAGAAAGGAAAGTACTGTTGGTATGGAGATCCAGATGAGGAGAGAGAAAAGAGTAAAATTTAATTGCCAGACAAGAAAAAGCATGCATCTGGCAAGTGTTTTCGAAGTGGATGAAGCAGGTCACACGAGGACTTTATCTTCTTGGGAAGACCTCTCTTTCTCTTGGAGGCTATTCATACCCTTCTCTGGCAGTCTCTTTGCTAATCTCATTTGAACACTGCTGCCTTCTCGTTTACCACAACAAAGGCATCTCCATCCAGATTTCAACTTTGCCTTCTCTTTTTAGTTCACATTTGTATTTACTCTGCTGAAAGCGGCTGCGAAACTGTTTAGAAACCTGCTGAGCCCTGCTACCGTCCTCCCTCCTGAGCTCTGCATGGATTTTGTTTAGAAGTCAATTCTTACACGTTGGTGCCATACTGTATTCATCTCTATAATCCATCTCCCCGATTACAGTCTGTACCTCCTGTACAATGCTAGAGGTGCCGTTTTCCCCTTGTCATTTGCTGAGTGTCATTGGTTTTGTTAAACAAATTGGTAGCAGGAGACCACAGAGCTCCCCTTTGGGGTATTCCTTTCATGTCCTTCTGGTACAAGCCCTGTGTGATGTGTCTTCCATGTTAGCAAATAAGTACCAACAGCCAAGCAACCTGACATGGAAATTCAACAAGTAGCTCATCAGTGTACATCACTGGCAAACACTCTTGCCACAGTGAGTAAGCTTTGAGGAACTATTTTGTAGATTGCCATGACCTATGGAATGAATGCTGAACAGTCATCAGGGCCAAGAGCAATGCCAATGACACCATAGGTGTCTTTTGTTTTTCTAGTGGTGATCAAGAACTTCGTGTTCTCACATTTCCCCTATGAAGCTGAGAGGGGAAGATTGCATGATGCCCCCTTTAGCCTGAGTTCAAAAGAGGGAATTGCCTCCTGTGCAAGCTCCCCTGCCACCGTATTAGTGAGGGGAGATAGAATGGGAGTTGTGTTCTCTAATAGGGAACTTTCTCTAAGGAACACCTTGATATTCACTAGTGCTGGCTTAAAGGCAATGAGGATGAGGCTCTCTATCTAGCAAAGGAAGGTCATTGTAACTTTCCTCTTCAGGGAGTATGTGAACACTTTTCTTCAATTCTAGGCAAAGCCCCAGATAAACCTCTTCATTTAGCGTCTCATTTGGGCTTCATATTGTCTTACTGAACAGCGGCATAATACATGTCAATTCACAAGGTTTACATTGGAAATTCATTCTTCTGTATAATTGGGAAAGGTACTGTAGAGTCCCTTCACAGGCCTTTCTTCACCCAGATAAATAAAAATCCAATATTCCTTCATATGTAGTGTTGTTGAACCACTGCATTTCTTTGTGTTGAGCTCTGAGGGCTTTATCAGTTAACAGAAAATCTAGTTCTTCATAGAGTATTGACTGGTCTTTAAGCAGATGGGATGCTTGCTAGGGAGGGCATTCTTAACGTCATGAATAAAGAGAAGTTGTACCTTGTGAAGAAAATTCCTAATGGGAGCCCTTGATTCAGTGGCTGACTTTCACAAGGAGCATGACAGTTTCTCTTTGCAGTGTTCATTCCTCTTGAGCAGTTTTTATGTTTGACTGGATGTTTAATTTTTCATGCTATTGTATTAGAAATGAGTTACTTACACTTTAAAATACCGTTAGATACTAATGGCATGCAAAATTCCTGTAATTCTCCCAATACATCTTAATAGGCAGCATCTCATTTGAGTTCAAGGCCTAGAAACACGACTAAATGGGAATTGGGCTTTTTTTGGCCAAAAGAAAGGGTAGATTTTAGATGGTTACAGAGTAAATGCATTATTTGTGTCAGATAGCCTATGGGAATATGATAAATTTGGGCTGATTATAATGCCATCAACTTAAGCAGTAAATTGGGCACTTATCAAAAGAACTATGCTTGATCTGATTAATTTTCAAGTTGCTATTTCTCTTGACTATTTCTTTCTGAAATACATATATCTGGCTTTCCTGTTAGTAAGTTGTCTGCCTGACAGATTCAAACTTGCTATCCCTATCTCTTTTCTGGATGGAAAACAGTGAGAGGGGTCTATTTTTGGGGGGGTGGGGGGCTTCTTGTGTAAATCTCATGAGCCGGGGATGATGGAGGAAAACACTTGAAAAAAGTTATCACATGTCACTCATTTTCATTGACTGTATTTTCCTCAGGATTATTTGCATAAAGTCTCAAGTTCAACTGCCTGATTTCTTAGTTTGTGTCATTCATTTTGGGGAATTGCGCATCATAAAGTCTTAGCCATAATACTTTAGGGCTTGTATAACTGTCTGTAGCCCTCTTATTCTGAACATAATGCCTTCATTCATTCATTCAGTATATGGAGTGGGCACCTACTTTGACTAGGCTCTCTTCCAGATGGTAGAGATACTGACATGAAAAAGATAGACAAGGTCCTTGCTTTCAAGATGCTTACTTCTGGTAGGAGGAGACAGTCCATCAGCAAAGAGCCAACTGTGGAGAGTCATGTGCTTTGATAAGGGTAAAACAAGCTAAGTGATGAGTGGTTAGTTGCTACTTTATATAGAATGGTCAGGGAAGGTGTTAGTGCAGGAGACAAGTGAGCAGGTGCAGGGATTGGTTGCGAGGGTTTTATTTCCTCCATACTCAGCAGATAATCAGTGGTTGTAGCAGTCAGGAAGTGCAGACACAACTTGAATGTGAAAGTGCTGGACCCAGGGGTACCAGGAAAGACCAATTGCTCCTTCCTTGGCAGGGAGGTCTGGGAAAGCAGGTTCAGCCAGGACCAGAATTTTAGACTTCAACAGTTAGTGGGAGGGTATAGAGTCATATGCTGATGTCCTAGAGAGTATGTCCAAATGGGCCATCCAAGTGGGCAGGGTCTCAGAGATCAGTAAAGAACCAAAATACAGGGCAATCAGAATACATAAAAAATAATATATATATAACAAGGATAAATAAGGACGGCCTGAAGTAAGAACTTAGAGGGCTTTGGCTTACTGCTGACATTTTTTGTTTCCCCAGAAACCTTTTATATGGATTGGCTAAATCCAATTAAGGTCCCAAATGGAGTAGGAAAGTGCCTAGTACTGGATTAGGCAAAAGTGTTAGGAGTAGTGTCTTGTCATATTTTACTCATATAAAAACTATGTATTTTGTTGTTGTTGTTCTTGGTTTGGTGATTGTGTGTTCAAACATACAGTCTAATATATTATAAAATATTTCTTATACCTCCTCCTTTTTCCTGAGCCCTTCTCCTGTCTGATGTGAGTTTATGATGAACTTTCAACAAAAGTCAAGCTTTTGTAAATGTCAAAGAATTACATATTTTGGAGGAATGTAAAAGATATTAAGATGTTTGCTTAATTTGCATAGAAAAGTTTGTGACTTACGTCTTGAAAGAATTGAAAAAAGCTAATGAATGACATTTTAAAACTAACATAGTAAAAATACTGGGATTTTGGTATGTCATAGAAAATGTACTTTGTCCAAAAATTTTGTTTTAATCCAAAGTTTAGAATCTAAGTAGGTTGTCAGTGCGCACTCTAATCAGGTTAAACAGCAGCAGAAGTTAATGCTGTTAATTCCTTTGTTTTTTTTTTTAATTTTTAAAAAAAAATTTATTATTTATTTTTGGCTGTGTTGGGTCTTCGTTTCTGTGCGAGGGCTTTCTCTAGTTGCGGCGAGCGGGGGCCACTCTTCATCGCGGTGCGCGGGCCTCTCACTACCGCGGCCTCTCTTGTTGCGGAGCACAGGCTCCAGACGCGCAGGGTCAGTAATTGTGGCTCACGGGCCCAGCCGCTCCGCGGCATGTGGGATCTTCCCAGACCAGGGCTTGAACCCGTGTCCCCTGCATTGGCAGGCAGATTCCCAACCACTGCGCCGCCAGGGAAGCCCAATTCCTTTGTTTTGTTCCTGTTACATATTCACTTGTTCTAGCTTTTAAATTTGTAGAAGGTGAAAAGAAATTTAGGATTTAAAGATTTTCAGTGTGGCAATTTATGACAAAATAGACACTAAATTCTTGCATTGTAACATTGAAATCCCACACCCTCCCGTGCGACAGTGATGTCATTCTCCTAAACTGTGTCCCAAAGCACAAGCCAGGCACCGAAGATACTGATAATCCCATCTCAGTGGATTCATTTGATGTGAGGTGCAGCCGGTGGGCTGAAATGTATCATGTGACCTGTGTAGCTCTGCATCCTTAGACACCTGTGAATTTTACAGACTGGCAGCACCTACTATGTACCAATGGCATTAAAAGTATTTCATTCAAGCCTCACCACAGCCCATACAGTCAGCAGTAACATCCCCGTTTTTTATTTTTTTAATTTTTAAATTTTTTGCCTGCATTGGGTCTTCACTGCTGCGTGCCGGCTTTCTCTAGTTGCAGGGAGTGGGGGCTACTCTTCGTTGCGGTGCACGGGCTTCTCATTGCGGTGGCTTCTCTTGTTGTGGAGCATGGGCTCTGGGCGCACGGGCTCCAGTAGTTGTGGCACGTGGGCTCAGTGGTTGATGGCTCGTGGGCTCTAGAGCACAGGCTCAGTAGTTGTGGTGCACGGGCTTAGTTGCTCTGCAGCATGTGGGATCTTCCCGGACCAGGGCTCGAACCCGTGTCCCCTGCACTGGCAGGCGGATTCTTAACCACGGCGCCACCAGGGAAACCCATCCCCGTTTTTTTTTTTTGTTTTTTTGTTTTTTGTTTTTTTTTCATCCCCGTTTTTTAAATGAGAAAGCTGAGGTACAGAGAAATTAAATAACTTAATTAAGGTCATATAGCTAGTAGAATGCACAACTGGAATGTGAACCTAAATCTATCCCAAATTCATGTGTCTCTGCTATACCACACGATCTCTGATATCTCTTGGCATTATGGGCGTGAATCTATAACAGTCACCTTTCTATTTTTCGTTGGGGTATACTTGTTAGGGTAAAGAATACTAGCCACAACTACGGAAAATCCTCTCTATCTCAGTTGGGTTGCCGTCTGGTCGGGCGTGTCTGGCTGGCAGGTGACCTCCCACATCATCATTTAGGAATCCAGGCCCTGCCATCTTGTGGCTTTGCCCACCTCTCAGCCCTTAGAGCCTTCTCTTGTCAGCTGAAAGAGACAATGTGAAAGATGCTTGAGGGAGGTTTTCTGGGGCTAGGTCATGGCTAGCAGTGGTGCAGATCCCTTCCATTCACATTCCATGGCCACACCCAGAGGTGAAGGAGGCTGGAAACGTTGTAGCCACGTAGCAGTGTAGCAAGGAGGAAGAGAAAATGGGTTCTGGAAGAGCTAACCGGTCCTGACCTTGTGCTTTGGCACGTGATCTTGTTTCCCCTTTCCCTTCCTGATAAGTAAGTCAAGTTAGGAATTTTAATTTATTTGAGTGAATAGCACAGACTTGGGGTCTGGGTTCAAATCCCAGCCCTGCCATTCACCAGCTGCCTAACCATGAGCAAGTTATTTAACCTTGCCGAGCCAAGAATACCTGCCTGATGGTGGTATTGTGAGGATTAAGTAAATCAATATAAGGAAAGTCCTTAGTACAAATGCTTGACATACTCTCGGTACTGTGTAAGTGCTGGCTGTTATGTGGGTGTGTCAGCTCTACTTTATTCTTCATTCACAACTCAGCTGTAGTGTCCCCTTCTTTGGAAAGTCTGCCCTTTCTTTTCTTTTTTTTAAAAATATCTTTATTGGAGTATAATTGCTTTACAACGTTGTGTTAGTTTCTGTTGTATAACAAAGTGAATCAGCTATACGTATACAATATTTTCTTTCTTCTCTGCTTCCGCAGATCCTTGCACTTATTGCCCTGAATTGTAAGGTGCGTGTGGGTGTGTTGTCTGTCTGGCTCAGGCGTTTGACCTGAGGGCAGGAACTTGGCTGTGCTAACTTCGCCTGTGTGTCCCCATAGCCAGCAGAGTGTCACACACATTGTAGACAGCCAGATGTTTCCTGACGGGAAGGAAACCTCATTAACCAGAATACTAGAATATCAGAATACAGTATTCGATTTCCTGACCACGCTGGAAACCAAGGAGTTCATGTATTAGCTTTGACTTTTCATTTCAGTTGATTTGGGCAATACTAGATTTAAGTGACAGATCCCTTGTGCCCTACCGGCTTATTTGCATGAGCCAGCCCACCTCAGGGATCATTAGCCCTTTTGCCAAGATTCTGATTGTATTTGTCTAGTATGTTGGTGGCATAACTCCCCCTGTACAAGGGTGAGGTTAGGGATGTGATAATCCTGTTTCTTAGTTTATGAGATACTATCAGCATTAATCCATGCAATCCTCCGTCCCTCTCTCCTCCCTCCCTCCCTCCCTCCCTCCCTTCCTTCCTTCCTTCTTTCCTCGCTTTCCCCCTCTCCTCCTCTCCCCACCTCCCTCCCTTCCTTCCTTTCACTCCCCTCCCCCCCAACCATTCCCATTCCTTTAGGAAAACACTGTCATATACCTTAGGTGACTCTTAAAGTTTGTGTATCTCTTTGGCTAATCGATAAAATAGTTTTGCATGTATGTAGTTTTAATTTACATAATTATAGGCCTTTTTAGCTTTTTCACTCTATTTTTAAAACTTTTTAGCTTAATATAATTTTAATCCTACAGAAAAATTGAGAATGGTCCAAAAAACAATCATAAACTCTTTGCTCAGATTCTGCTCTGTCTCTCAAAGTAATAATGTGTGTTTACATATGTATGTACTTATATTGTGTATATACACATTGTTATTTTGAACTCTGAGAGTAAGCTGCAAACCTCATGACCCTCTACCCCTAAATACTACAGTGCATATTTCCTAAGAACAAGACATTTAAATAAACACTATCCAAATTCTCAAAATCAGGAAATTGAACACCAATACAATACTATTTTGTAGTCTACGGTTTCTATTCAAATTTCACCAGTTTTCTACTAATGTCCTTTATGAGATTTTCTTTTTTCCTGCCCCCAGATCCAGTCCAGGATCCTGCACTTAGTAAACATTAGATAAAGACCTCCTTTGCTCATTGGAGCTCACATTCTAGCATATTGAAAACCAAAAAGAAAGCATTTGAATGGAAAGCTCCTCTCACTCTGATAGATGCAAATGTTTTAAAATGAAGATGAAGATAAATAGTTTGACAACATTTTCAATTTTTTAGTGAAATGACCTCCTAGAAAATTATGCTTCTGCCTCTTCCCCTAAATAGCGACTTCCGTTTCTCTGTGGCCTCTTCTGAAATTCACCAGCGTTGAACATAATTTTTGCATCGTTATCTCCATAGTGCATAAATAATTTTGCATTCTACTTTCCTCTGGTAAAAATTATTTTGTATATATTTTCCCATATTTCATAACCTGCATATTTAATCACTCTTCATGACTGTAGTAAATTCTGTCAAGCTGCACTACTGTAACGTATGTGTTTCTCTTTTGTTGTAAATTTGGCTTGTTTCTAGTTTTTCACTAATATTAGAAAAAAAACTTTTTTAAGGAAGTATATAGCATCTTCTTGTATTAAAGCAGTTTTGACAAATTGTTTCATCTAAAATGTTTCCTTCTAACATACAGAAAGAAAGGTTGCATTTTTGTGGAGAAAACTCAGGCTGTCTTTTTCAGGGAAACTTATTTTTCCTTGATTATGTTTCGAGCCTCCATTTATAATGGAAAGATAATTAATAGAGAGGGACCTGATATATTTAGAGCTTTGTCAGTTGAATACTTTACATGTATTGTTAGGAAACAGCATGTTTCCAGTGGGGAATAGGAGAGTAATGCACGATGTGGCTAAGATATAAGGCTGCAGTGTGATAGTTCCCAGCTGCAACGGCCTTGCAATCATTCACTGGCTTTGACACAACTGGACAATCCTTCAGGTCTTCCGCACTTTCCTACTGAGAGCTGCTGGAGGAATCCATCACCCTCTGCCAGGAGGCAGTCAGCTGCATCCCAGCTGGGGGGATTGATGAATTGTTAGACCTCTGGACCTCCCTGGGGGATGATTCTCCCCACAGCTGCTCCAAGTAAGGACAGAGGAATGAATGGAACGGACAGGGCCATCATGAGGAATGGAAATTCACAGATGGTCCCTATATCTCACCCCATTCAGAATCTTCTGAGCGTCTAAGGAGACAAGTTCAGTTCTTAGGCAAGCTCTTCCTTTCCCTTTTCAGTACTCAGGTGCTGGAAGGTACTTGCCAGGGGTGAGGTGGAGGCCTGTGATCAGCTGGTGGTTACAGGGACTGTTTCTAAATTTCAAGATTTGTAACCGACTAACGTGGGGCTTGGGAGGGCAGAGCAACTGAGACAATTCAATTGTTCAGTAGGCTTTATCAGTGCTTTCAAAGATCCTGGGACTGTTGCCTTCTCTGTATTAGTTATATGTCTTTCTATATCATATGAAGGTTTTCTTCATGTACAGAATTTTATCTTTTACTCTATGAGGGCGGGACTTTGTACGTCTGGTTTATTGCTCTGTCTCCTGTTGCCTTGTATGGAGCTTGGAGCATAAAGAAATGCTCAATAAATATTTGTTCATTGGGTGATGACTTCAGTTACTTGATTTTGTACACTGGGCACATTATCATGTGTGCAGCTGCTACTCAGTTATTCAGAAGGGGTTAGGAGGTTACTGTAGAAATGAGTAACAGCTGAGTAAAGCAGTCAGGGAGTAGTAGAGCACTAAGGAGAGTACGTGGGCTTTGCAGCCAGACAGGTGGAGATTCTCATCCCAACTTTACTGTTCCCTGGCTGTCTTGGTTGACCCATTTACGGTCCCTGAACCTCAGCTTTCTCACCTGTAACATGGACAAAACCACTTTACTCACAGAGTTTGTATGAAATTCATTGCTCAGAATAGACACTCAAAAATGTTACCCTTTTCCTTCTTCCCCTGCCAAAAGGGCAAAGATCGAAAGCCAGGAGGGGCCCAGATAATGTGTCTAAGTGTTGTCAGGAAACAGATCTCTGTTTATGTTACCTGTCATCTAAAATGTGCCACATATTGGCTTCATCTCTCTATACCAGCAGCTAATGCCATGAGTACTTCAAACAGTGTGCATGTACCTTTTGGTTCTGCTTTGAGCCTCTTTATTAGTAACTGTGTTCTTTGCCCTTATAGGATTTATGAACGTGTGATAGACCCTCCTGAGACCAACCTTCCCCCAGGAAGCAATTTATGGCTTGGTCAGCGCAACCAAAAGCATGGTTTATTCAAAGTAAGCACTACTTTCTACTTTTGCTTTTCTATGTGCTTGATGTGAATTTAATCATTTAATTGTCACAACAGTTCTCTGACGTAGGTGTTTTGAGACTAGACAGAGAGTTCAGTGACTTGCCCAAGGTCACACACTTCACTCTACTGCCAGATATGGATGTTCCAGAAAGTAAATAATCCTCAAAATGTTTCTTATTGCCCTACTTCTGGGAGATTTAAGGTAATCTTCAAATTGGTTTTCAGTGTCAGAACTTGTTAATTCAGTTTTGGATGGATGTCTAGTCTAGATAAACAATAAGAAACGGCTCAACTTCCATGAGCTTTGGTTTTCCTGTCTATAAAGAGGGTAATATTGGGTTGGCCAAAAAGTTCATTCGAGTTTTCCCATAAGGTGTTTTGGAAAAGCCCCGAACGAACTTTTTGGCTAACCCAATACAATAACTGCATTCATAAAAACATGAGGATTCAGTGATAAAGTGAATTGAAAAAGTTAAAAACATCATGAAATTTAAAGATTGTCTTGTTCTTCAATAGAATGGCAGACTAGATATTTTTAAAATCCTCTTGCTTCAAAATGCCTGTAAATGCTGGATAAAACAACAGAAATCTTTTATGATTTGTCATTGCACTTACAATAAGGTATATCCTTAGAGGCTAAATACATGAAGGGAAGTGAAAACCAGAGAGATGTAGGCCAATATCAGGAAGTTAGATATTTAAGTTTATTCCTTTTCTTTCTTTTAATCTGTTTCTCTATTCCAACTTTATTGAGATATCAATGACATATAACATTACGTGTGTTTAAGGTATATAACAGTTCGACACACTTAATATATTGCAAAATGATTTCTACCATAATGTTAGCTAACATCTCCATCATATCATATAATTACCATTTCTTTTTTGTGGTGAGAACATTTAAGATCTACTCTCTTAGCAACTTTCAATTATATAATACAATATTATTAGCTATAATCACCATGCTGTACATTAGATCCCCAGAACTTATTCATATTATAACTGGAAGCTGGTACTCTTTGACCAACATCTTCCCATTTCCCCCACTCCCTCTAAACCCTGGCAATCATCATTCTACTCTCTGTTTCTATGAGTCAGGTTTTTAGATTCCACATATAAGTGATATTATACATTATTTCTCTCTGTCTGATTTGTTTCACTTTGCATAATGCCCTCAAGGTCCATCCATGTTGCAAATGGCAGGATTTTTTTCTTTCTCGTCGTTGAGTAATATTCCACTCGTGTGTGTGTGTGTGTGTGTGTGTGTGTACACATAGACATACCATATCTTCTTTATCCATGTATCTGTTTACAGACACTTAGGTTGTTTCCATATTTTGGTTATTATGAATAATGCTGCAGTGAACATGGGGGTGCAGATATCTCTGTGAGGTAGTGATTTCATTTCCTTTGGATATATACCCCAAATTATGTGGAAGCCACCCAGAAGTGGGCTTGCTGGATCATATGGCTGTTCTATTTTCAACGTTTTGGGGAACATCTATGTTACTTTCCATAGTGGCAGTGCCAATTTACATTTCTATCAGCAGTGCACAAGGTTCCCCTTTTCTCTAATCCTCTCCAACACTCGTTATCTCTTGTGTTTTTGATGATAGGCATTTTAAAAGGTATAATGTGATATCTCATAATGGTTTTTTATTTGCATTTTTTGATGATTAGTGATGCTGAGCACCTTTTCATGTACCTTTTGGCTATTTGCATGTCTTCTTTGGAAAAATGTCTCTTCAGTTCCTCTGCCCATTTTAAAATCAGACTTTATCTTGCTATTGCATTGTATGAGTTCTTTGTATATTTTGGATATTAACTCCTTATCAGGCATATGGTTTGCAAATATTAGTTGACTGTATAGGCAAGGATTTATTTTTGGGTTTTCAATTCTGTTCCATTGGTCTATGTGTCTTTTTTTTTTTTTTGCTGGTATCATACTGTTTTGATTACTATAGCTTTGTAGTACAGTTTGAAATACAGAAGTGTGATGCCTCCAGCTTTGTTGTTCTTTCTCAGATTACTTTGGCTATTTGGGGTCTTCTGTGATTTTATACAAATTTTAGGGTTTTTTTTCAATATCTGTGAAAAATGCCATTTGAATTTTGATAGGAATTGCATTGAATCTACAGACTGCTTTGGGTAGTGTGGACATTTTAACAGTAGTAATTCTTCTGATCCATGAACGTATGGGATATCTTTCCATTTGTTTGTGTCTTCTTCAGTTTTTAATCAAAGTCTTGTAGTTTTCAGTGTACATATCTTTCATCTCCTTGGTTAAATTTATTCCTAAGTATTTTATTATTTTTGATGCTATTGTCAATGAGATTGTTTTATTTCTTTCTTGGATATTTTGTTGTTAGTGTATGTAAATGCAACTGATTTATATATTTTGATTATGTACCCTGCAACTTTACTGACTTCACTGATTTGTTATAAAAGTTTTTTGGTGGAGTCTTCAGGATTTTCTGTGTATAAGATCATATCTGCAAGCAAAGACATTTTTACTTCTTCCTTTCTAATTTGGAAACCTTTTTTTTTTTTTCTTTTTTGTGCCTGATTGCTCTGTCTAGGACTTCTAGTACTATGTTGACTTAAAAGAGTGGTGAGAGTGGACACCCTGTCTTTTTTCCTGATCTTAGAAGAAGCGCTTTCAACCATTCACTGTTGAGTATGATGTTAGCTGTGGGCTTATTATATATGGCCTTTATTATGTTGAAGTGTGTTCCTTCTATGCCCAACTTGGGTGTTTTTATCGTGAAAGGATACCACATTTTGTCAGATGCTTTTGACAAAGCATCTACTGATATGGTCATGATTTTTATCTTCCATTCTATTAATGTGGTGTATCACATTTATTGATTTGCATATGTTGAATCATCCTTGCATCCCAGGGATAAATCTCACTCCCAGGGATAAATCTCACTTGATCATGGTGTATGTTCCTTTAATGTACTCTTTAATTTGGTTTGCTAATAATTTGAGAATTTTTGCATCTATATTTATCAAAGATACTGGTCTATACTTTTCTTTTTCTGTAGTGTACTTATCTGGCTTTAGTATCAGGCTAATGCTGGCCTTGAAAAATAAGTTTGGGAGTGTTCCTGCCTCTTCAGTTTCTTGAAAGAGTTTGAGAAGGATTGACATTAATTCTTTAAGTGTTTGGTAGAATTCGCCAGTGAAACCATCTGGTCCTGGGCTTTTCTTTCCTTTTCCTTTTTTAAAAATTAAGGTATAATTTATATACAATAAAATTCTCTTTAAATGTATGGTTCTGTGAGTTTTGGAAAGTCTGTGCAGTCATGTAACTACCATCAAGATAAAAGATTGTTCCATAACCTCCAAAAATTCCCCTGTGCTGCACTTTATTCAAGTCTTCTCCTCATCCTAAACGTCTAGCAACCACTGATTTGTTGTCTGGCCCTATAGTTTTGCCTTTCCCAGAATGCATTATAAATGGAACCATTTATGTAAGTATGTATATATGTTGAGGTTCACCCATGTTGTTGTGTATATCAGGGATTCATTCTTTTCTATTGCTGAGTAACATTCCAATTCTGTTGTATGGATATACTACAATTTGTTTATTCATTCCTTAGTTCATGAACATTTAGGTTGTTTTGAGTTTTTAGCATTTATGAATAAAGCTACTAAAATATTTACATACAGGCTTTGGTATGAACAAAAGTTTTCATTTTTATTTGGGTAAATATGTCAGAGTGGGATTGCTGGGCCGTATATTAAGTGTATGTTTAACTTCATAAAAAATGTCATTGTATTTTTTAAAGTGGCTATACTATTTTACACTCTCATTAGCAATGTATAAAAGTTCCAGTTAGAGCCTTAAATTCAACATTCTGTGTGGGATGGGGAGAATGGCTTAGATTCCATGCAAGCTTAGAAGTTGGGACAGAAACTTCTGAAATAAAGCCATGATTCAGAAGACCACCCCTCCAGTGAAAGGGTAGGCAGAAGTAGTCTACTACTTAGCAAAGGGAGGCAGTCCATTGACTAGCTTTTCTCTGCTTTATCTCCACACACACAAAAAATAGTTCCCTGATAAGAATTTGAAACCACAGCTCTTGACATCAAGCAGATGTAAAATTTGGATTTATATACTCATTAAGCTCAAGAAACTATCTTAATGTGATCCTGGGTTGGGCACCTTGGGATTCTTAATGAAGAAAATACAAATAATCTTTGGGAAAATCACTTTTAATGCAAACTTCACAAGATTACTACAGATTAAGTTCATGCAAATATGAGTTTTTAGCCATCATGAGTAAGAATGGGAAGAAACAGCAAACTTCCCATTTATCCCTCAAAGGGCTGTAGAAATTGGAATTACAAGATAAAGAATTTTTAAAATCCCTATATTTAAAATGTTTAAAGAAGCAAAATAACAACTTAAAAAAAATGCATGATGACTAGAGATGATAAATATGACCACGGAGATTTGAGACAAAAGTTACTTCCAGAAATGAAAAATATAGTCATTGAAGTGAAAAAAACTCAGTGAATCCGCTAAACAGTAAATTAGACACAGGTAGGGAGAGCATTTGTGAAATGAAAAATATTGTCAAATAATTACCTTAATTGTAGTGCAGGGATAGAGGAAAATAGGAAAGGTTAAAATGTAGGGAAGATGCATATATATGGAAAAGAATTTTATGTATGTATTTTGCTTATATGTATTTAGTGTGTGTATGTATGTATATGCTTCCATAAATATTTGAAAATTCCAAAAGATAATGGGAAAATGGGGTTATGGGCACTATTAGAAGTATGATGGCTAAGGATTCTCTAAAGTTGATAAGACATCAATTTTTATTACAGGAAACAGTGCAATCAAAGTGTAAGCTCTTGCTGTCAAAAAGTCACTTAGAAAACTTAGAAAACTTAGAAGCTTAAACTATAGCTATTTTATTTTATTTTTAAAATTATTTATTTATTTATTTTTGGCTGCGTTGGGTCTTCGTTGCTGCGCGTGGGCTTTCTCTAGTTGCGGTGAGTGGGGGCTACTCTTCGTTGTGGTGCGCGGGCTTCCCATTGCGGTGGCTTTTCTTGTTGCGGAACACGGGCTCTAGGCGCGCGGGCTTCAGTAGTTGTGGCACACGGGGTTAGTTGCTCTGCGGCATGTGGGATTTTCCCGGACCAGGGCTCGAACCCGTGTCCCCTGCATTGGGAGGTGGATTCCTAACCACTGCGCCACCAGGGAAGTCCCTAGCCTTTTAATTTAGCTCATAATTCTTTGGGTTGATGGGATGATCTTTCTGGCTTGGTCTGGGTATGCTGGTATGTACTGGGCTCTCTGGTATGTCTGTTGTCATTTGGTTGGTCAGTAGGTGGCTTCACATTTCTGGTGGTAGATTGGCTGTTGACTGGTGTACTGCAGTTCTTCCCCATGTGGAGTCTACTCAGGCTTATCCACATGGCAGTCTTGAGTTTCCAAGTGTAAGAAAAAGAGGAAGCCTTACAGCACTAGTGCATTTCAAGGCTCTCTTTGCTTGATCGCATTTGCTAATAATTTATTGCCCAAAGCAAGTCATATGATGAAAGCCAGGAGTGAGAGGTAAATAAATAGACTTCATCTCTTGTAGGACTATTCTGCAATATAACGTTGCAAGGATATGGATGCAAGGAAGGGAAGAATTTAACATTTTAATAATCTATTACACAAATGATGATAAATAGAAAGCCACACCTAGACATATTAGCAGAATAGCAGAACCCCAAGGTCACAGAGAAGATCTTAAAAGTGGGCAGTGAAAAAAGGCAACTTTTTCAGAAAAGAGGAACTTAGACTGAACATCTGGAAGTCTGAGCAAGAAAAAATGGGAGAAGGTATGAAAACCAGTATAAATAATAAAAGCACACAAAAATCACTGCAAAAATTAAAACAATGGTAATTATTAACAATTTTGTGCCAATAAAATAGAAAATGACAGAAAAATGAACAATTTCTTAAAACTATATAAATTATCAAAATGGACTTAAGAAGTGCAAAACCCAGGTAGTCTTAGAATCATTAATGTATCATCAGGAATTCATGATTCGAAATCTGTTGTATCAGTTAGCTTTTGATGCATAGCAAATCAACTCAAACCTTAATGGTTTGAAACTGCAACCGTTTATGTAGCTCAGAATTTTGTTAGTTGGCGTTTTGGGCTGGGCTTTACTAAATTGTTCTTATATTCTCAGTGGGTTTAATCATGCATCTTTGGTTAGCTGCTAGGTTTTCTGGGGGCTGGCTGTACTAGAATGGCCTTTAGTTTGATGGCTCATCTCTGCTTCATGTGATCTCTCATTTTCTACCAGTCTAGCCCAAGCTTGTTTACCTGGTGGCTGATCAGGGTTTCTAGAGCTGGAGCAGATGTGAGAATGACCTTTTGAAGCCTATGCTTGAAACTTGCACATTATTTTTGCTGCATTATTTTGGCCAAAGCAAGTTACAAGGCCAGATTCAAGGGTCTGGGAAATTGACTCCACCTTTTGATGGGACACAAATTCCCATTGCACAGGGCATGGAACCAGCAAAGAGCAAAGGACTGTGACCATTTTTTTAGTCTACAGTGTCTTTCCACCAAATAACTGCTGGGTTCAGATGGTTTTACAGGCAAGTTCTATTACATCCAAGGAAACCATTCCAATCTTACATAAACTCTTCCAGAGAAGAGAATAAATGAGAACACTCATTTATGAAGATAGGGTTACCTTGATTCCTAAACTAGACAAGGACTGTATAAGAAAGGAATTGTATAATACAAGGCAGTTTACTTTTGAACACAGATTAGATTAAAAATGTAAACAAAATATTAGCAAACTGAATCTAGCAGTGTGTGTGTGTGCGTGAGAGAGAGAGAGAGAGAGACCCAGTTATTGGTTATTTCAACAATATAAATTTGTTTTTATCACCAAAACATTTATTAACATAATTCAACACATGAAACAAAGGAGAAAAAAATACTGTGGTCATCTCAAGAGGCAGAAAAGCACTACATAAAATTCAGTACTGACTCATGATAAAAAAAGTTCTTAGCAAAATAGGAATAGAAGGAAACTTCATTAAACTGATAAAAAGTACATAAAGAAAACATACATAGAAACATCATACTTATGGTGTAAATATTAAGAGAATTCCTGTTAAAGTCAGGAATCATACAGGCCATCCCTATTACCGTGTTTCTTTTTGACACTATACTGTAGATTCTTACCAGCAAAGTAAATTAAAACCTTAAGGATTATGAAAAAGAAAAATATAATTATTCATGAATTATATAATTGTCTACAAAAAATTGGACTCATGAATTATTAGAATGACCAAGAGAGTTCAGAAGGACTGTTGGACGCTTTTTGTGTGAACAAAAGTTTTCATTTCATTTGCATAAATACAAAATCGAAAAACAAAATCAGTTGCATTGCTGAACAAAAGTAGCAGCAGTAGCAATAACAAAGATACAGTTAAATATAATATTTTGTTTATAATATAAAAAATGTGTAAGTACTTAAGAACAAAATCAAATATATACATGACAGTTATGAAGCAAATTGTAAAATTCTATTAAAAACTATATTAAAGAACACCTAAATGGGAAGAAATATATTCTTCCCATTTGGAGAAGGAAGCTTAAAGCAATAAAGTCTTGGAGAAGGAGGCTTAAAGCAGTAAAGTCTTGGAGAAGGAGGCTTAAAGCAGTAAAGTCAGTTTTTCTCAAATTGATCTCTAGATTCTGTGAACCTGTAATAAATTCCCAACAGGATTTCTTTTTTTTTTTTTTTTTTTGGGTGGAATCTACAAGCCGATTCTAAAATTCTAATGGAAGATTAAAGAACAAGAATAATGAAGACAATTCTGAAGAAGAAAATGGGAGAGGGACTTGGCTTTTTCAGATACAAAGGCTTATTATAAGGTTATAGGAAGCTTATAATGTCATATTGGTGCAAGAATTGGCACATGCATCAATAGAACAGAATGGAGAAGCCAGAAAGATACCCTTCCATTACATGTGGCAACTTGGAAACTTGAAGTGGCATTCCCGATCAATGGGGAAAAGACGTATTCATCGATAAATGGTTAGGAAAATCAGTTATTTAAATATTTCATATATATATTAATTGATGTAATTGATTTTTGTGTATAATGACAGGAAAATCTTTAAATATGTATTTGCACACCATATGCAAAAAAAATTACAATTACAATTGACTTAAAAGCTAAATATTACAGCAAAACTTTGCAAGTTTTAGAAGACAACATAGGAGCATATCTTCATGTTCTTAGAGTAGAGAAAAATTTCTTAAGCTTAAAAAATAAAGAATCTTTAAAGGAAATATTGATAAGTGTAATATGTAGAATAAAAAGATCTGCTTATCACAGATGATCTTGGCAACAAGGATCAGTTGACAAAGACATAGTATCCATTAAAGAAATGCTATAAATCAATAATGAAGATTCTTATAACTCAATAAAAATTCTGGCAAAAGATACGAAAAGGCAGCTCCCCAAAGTGGAAACGTGAATAGCCAATGAATGCACTAAAAGGAATTCCATTTCAGTAGCTATCTTGGAAATGCAAATTAAAACCATTAGTAGATACAATTTCTTAGCCATCAACCTGACAAAAATGGAAAAAAAAAAAACCCCCAAAACCTGACAATGTTAAGTGTGAGGGAGACAGTTGAGAACAGGACACATACTCATTGTAGTGGAAACTTGCATTGGTAGAATACTAAGGAGAGCAATTAGGGAGATTTTGTATAAAGTTGAAGATGTGTGTACCTTATGACACAGGAACCCAACTTACAGGTATAAACACTGAAGAAACTCTTCTTTCTATGTTTCTTCATTGAAGAAACTCATGTACCCAAGAAGATATGTACAAACATTATCACAGGAACATTTTCTTTCTTTTGTAATTTCAAAAATTTGGGAAAAAACTCTATCACTGGGAGAAGGTTTAAGTTGTGGTAAATATTAAAATCATAGAACTTGAGTAAAAATTGATGAATTACAAACATAATGTTGAATGAAAAAGCAAGTAGCAGGAGAATATTATGGTAGTAAATCATTTGTATGTGTAAAAATCAAAACAATCCAATTTAGTGCTTATTTATACATTCACATGTAAAAAGGTAAATGCATGGGAATGATAAGCACTAAATTCAGACTAGTTTAACTTCTAAGAGGAATAAATGGGGATTTTATTAGAGATGGGTACCCAGAAGTCTTCAACTGTAGTGATAACATTTTATTTAAGGTGGGTGGGAAATTCACAGGTATTTGCTGTAGTTTGGTTTCAACCCTTTTGTACATCATAAATATTTGAAATTAAAAATCATGACATAATTTTTCAGGGTGATAATTCACATATATGTATGTGTATAAATATGTACATATATCCATATCCATACAGGTGATTTTTTTCATGTTCTATGATTTTCCACGTGTCCAAGAATCATCAGAAATTTGTCCAAGTGTCTCTGTTCCAAACTGGCTCTCACTTATGCTATATCTTGTTTTGTAGCTAGTTACCCACTGGTGAAGCTACTCTTTTCTTAGGGGTCTTGCGTCTGTAGTGAAGGGCAGCAACTGGTTCCCAGTCATGGAAAGACATCAGAATCAGATGGGAAGAGTTTACAATTCAAATTTCTATGCCTACCTAGACCCACTTGTTGAGAATCTGAGCTGTAGGGTTTGGGAATTTATATATTTTTAAAAGGCCTTTCTCACTGGTTTTGATCTGTAGATTTGAAGGCTCAAATTTGAGTGCACTGACATAGGTGACGTGTGTTGATGGTCTAGATTAGTGTTTCACCTTGGTCTCTATAAAGATCTCACAAAATATAAGATATAGCTAATAATTAGCTTCTGCTTTAGTGTCTTTTTAGATTAGTGTCTCTCCAACTTTAGACTGCATCTGAATCTCCAGGAGGGATTGTTAGAACACAGGTAGCTGGATGTCAATAAACAGTGGAGTAGGCAGCTCTAAGTTTCTTTACTTCCACAGAAACATCAAAAAACAAGCAGAAACTGTTAGAACCAACTTTGTCAGAATTTTAGCAAACATTAAATGTTTGTAGCAACCAAGTTTATTTTGAATCAAGAAAAAGGCAACATCAAAATAGCAGGAAAGCTTTATGGCATTTTTACTTGCCCTCGCCCCACACCAGCTACAGCTCAGCGGCAGTCTTGAAGATGTCAGCCCATGTTCCCAGTGTGGGAAAATTGTCCCTGGCTCTGGAGGGAGCAGAGCAAATCTTATCTACAAATTATTTTGTATGTCTGTTCTGTCTGGGACTGTCTGAAGGACTGATGCAAGACACTTATCTCTACTTCACCTGACTCAGAATTCTCCCAGGCCAAAAAAATTGGTGGACATTTCTTGAAAATATTGCAAAGCTACCAAACAATCTGGGGCAAAAGATTACGGTTGACACACATTAGACAATCTAGAGATAGGAGGAAGAGCTGAGGAGAGAGATTCTTTGGGCAGTTTAAGGCATTCAAAAGCAATCATGTATATGGGGAATTTAGAAAGCTATATGCATGCCCAGAGCAAGAGTCATGCTCAGAAAAGACCTGAGAATACCCTACGCGTTCACTTTGGGCTGATCCCTAGGATCAGTGCAAGCATGGCTAAATGTTAAATGAGGGCTCCAGCATATAGCATGCTCTCCCCCAACTTTCCCCCCCTCCCAGCTCCTGGCATTCAAGGAAATCTTGGTCTAAAAACTTTCTGAACACGAGTTCCGGAACAGAGATTTTAGTGACCAGACATAATAAGGAATACAGTCTCTAGAAAAATAGATAAGTTACTAAACAAATGGATTACTACAGCATTCAACAATAAACAAAAAAGAACAAACAGAAAAACCCCTAGGAAACCCTGGGGAAGGGAGAGACTGATCTTCAGAGTCATTAAAGTATTCAGTTGTCCAGTGTTCAAATAAAGTCATAAGGCAAACAAAAAATTAGGAAGGTATTGCCGTTCAAAGATAGAAAATAAATGGACATAAACCATTCTGGAGGAAGCCCAGATATTGGACCTACTAGATGAAGACTTGAAAACAACTATCCTAAATGTGTTCAAAGAGCTAAAGGAAAACACGGACAAAGAGCTTAAGGAAGTGAAGAAAATTATGTATGCACAAATGAGAATATCAATAAAGATAAATTACAAAAAGGAACCAAATAGGTATTCCGCAGCTGGGAAGTACAACTGAAATGAAAAATTGGCCAGAATTCACCAGCAGGTTTGAGCAGGATGAAGAAAACAATCCCACAGGGTGCTGCACTTAGAAAGGCCCCCATGATTGGTTTAAGGCTCTGCTGTTGCTACCTTCAAGTTTTCAATAATTTTTGAACAAGGGACTCTGCAAATTAGGTAGCTGATCCTGAATAGTTTATAGGGGGGCTTACTTGTTTCTTATTGGTCACATTATCTAGATTCTAAGATTTACCAGGGTCAGAACTGTGTCTGTTTTATTCAGCAAGTGCTTCAAATAGTATCAGGTACACAGTTGGCAGATGATGTACTCTTAACATGAATGAATAAATGCACAAGCTATGAATCTGCCTTATTTGTAAAGTGCAAAGATGTCTCTCATACAGGTAATGCAGATTGTATAAGAATATATATATTGGGCTTCCCTGGTGGCGCAGTGGTTGAGAATCTGCCTGCCAATGCAGGGGACACGGGTTCGAGCCCTGGTCTGGGAAGATCCCACATGCCGTGGAGCAACTGGGCCCGTGAGCCACAACTACTGAGCCTGCGCGTCTGGAGCCTCCACAACAAGAGAGGCCGCGATAGTGAGAGGCCCGTGCACCGCGATGAAGAGTGGCCCTCGCTTGCCACAACTAGAGAAAGCCCTTGCACAGAAACGAAGATCTAACACAGCCATAAAAAAAAAAAAAAAAAAAGAATATATATATTAAAAGCACCCTGCACTTAGTAGGTTTACAGCATGCATTCCTTCTCCCTCTTTCTTATATATTTAATGCTCCGTATATGCTTAACTCTATACTGTAGTAAAGACAGGCACTTTTGCTGCCTTTTAGGGACTTCTGTTTTAGTTGGGAGCTTGTGATTAAGACAGGGAGAATAGTTTGTCCTGTTATCTATTTTAGCTTGATGAGTGTATGATTCTCTGTAGATATAAGGAATCCTTGCTTAAGAGCCCAAATACCTGATACAGGCAGAAAACACAACGGGTGTTTACAGACTTGGACAATCATTTTCCTGCGGAGGTGGGTTGTGGGGATGAGGAAGAGAGTACCAACAATTATTAACTGCTTTCTATGTTCTAGACCTAGTCTGGCTGTACATATATTATCTTAGTTAACTGTGTATCACCTTCAGAGACTCCTAATAAGGTAGTTATTATAATTGCCCCTCTGTATCCTGTACCCCTGCGGATACCAAAATCCATGGAAGCTCAAGTCCCTTATATAAAATCCATGTATGATGTGGACTGTGCATCTGCGGATACAAAGGGCCGACTGTGTCATCCCTACTGTGTAAATCAGGCAGTGGGGCTCAGAAAGATTAAGGAACTTGCCAGTCTCACATAGTTTGTAAGAAATAGGATTGAAGCTTAGAACTTTCTTTTTCAATATTTTTGCTTATTCATTCAACAGATATTTTTTAGGGGCTTGCTTGCTATGTACTAGTCACTGTGTTAGATGGTGGAGTATTTCACTTAGGTATGCCATGTCGTGTGGAGGAGACAGACCTGTCTTTTTCCAGGGCTCCAGCCCGAAGAAACAGGTGGTCCCAGTGAGAAGCACCAAAAGGAGGTGGCAATTCCACACACCACATCTCCCTAGGGAGTGCTGTGATTCTCCTTGTTCCCCTATAGGAGTAGCTCCATCCAATAGCTCTTTTTTTTTTTAAAGGAGCATGACTTATTTATTTATTTTTTTAAATGGGAATTATTTATCTGTCTATTTATGGCTGTGTTGGGTCTTCATGTCTGTGCAAGGGCTTTCTCCAGTTGTGGCAAGCGGGGGCCACTCTTGATCGCGGTGTGCGGGCCTCTCACCATCGCGGCCTCTCTTGTTGCGGAGCACAGGCTCCAGACGCGCAGGCTCAGTAGTTGTGGCTCACGGGCCTAGTTGCTCCGCGGCATGTGGGATCTTCCCAGACCAGGGCTCGAACCCGTGTCCCCTGCATTGGCAGGCAGATTCTCAACCACTGCGCCACCAGGGAAGCCCCCTATAGCTCTTTAGAAGGAAACCTTTCAAAACTCATCTCCCTATATACCAACCCGTGTTTCATTCCATCCTTTGGTGAGGTGAGATGGCTGGGGTAGGGGGAATGTATCACTGTCTCATTACAGAAATTATCTTGATCAATGCTGCAAAAATCTCCCTGTAAAAGAGGCAGTCACTTCTCCGGTGACTTCTAAGGCTTTTAGTAGATACCTGGTAGAAGCTGCCTCCTGGGTCCAAGAACCACACCTGCCTTTTGGCTCCAGAACTAAATAATGCTTATCTTGTGTTTTCAGGTTAAAACTGTATTGTTCTCTATTTTAAATATGAATACGTCATTTCATAGGCAAAGTAAAAGCAAAAGCTCACTTGTCAAACCTAATTTCTGGGTCCTGGTGCATCGTTAGGAATAGTGCAATGGAAGTGCTGCTGATGAAAGAGCAGAGGGTGGCATCACTTGCTTGCTGCTTGGCACGTAAACCTCTAGCTTTAGTTACTTCCGATCAGAGACGCAGAACACAGGCTGGGGATTTCTTCACTTCAAAACAGCATTCATTTGAGAAAATAGTTGGCCAGTGGTGATAGGCTTATCTGAATCTTCTGATTGTCATAGATTTTCGTTATCAAGGTGGTTGCCTACTGCTTAATTTCCCTTTGATGCATTCTAAGATGATTATGCTGTCATTATTCCAGAGGGTAAGCCTAGGTGAATCACAGTGCTTCAGAGGTTTGGGTGTTCTGACAGTTTCTAAATAGTTGAGATCTCGTGGAGAATTCCCATCTCAAAGCCTTTCACAGAGGCCAAGCCTTTCTGTCTCTGTCTCTCTCTCTTTTTCTGTCTGGTGAACTTGGGTCTGGAACCTTTCCCTTACCTGGACTTCACTGTCTCCTTAACAGCTGAGCTATCACTGGGAAGTGAAATTACTTTTTTTTTTTAATGCCACAGCTGTTGTTTTTTTTTTTAACCTCAGCTGGTTCCCATAATTCCACAGATGGTAAACATATGTTTATAGGCACATAGAAAAAGAAGCCATATTGGATTCCTCCCATCTCTAATTCTCATTTTTCCTTTCATGCAGAAAGTCAAAGTCACAGAACTGGGGAATCTTATATATTTGTAGATTAATATTTCTGTGCATTAAGGCTTTGGAAACAGCAGGACAGCTAATGATATGCTAATGAACTGACAGTTTTTATTGATCATAATGAAAGTCGACAAGTGTCTTTCTTGGCTTTTATGCAAGCTGGAATATTTTATTAACTGTCTTCAGGGCAGAAATACATAATTGGCTGCATTGTGAAAATCCTCCTTGTCGGTTTCCCAAGTCTTACTTTCTGTTAGCCTGTTGCCAAAGCTTGGGTCCTTGCCAGTTTATAAACAGAGCACATCCTCATCCATATATTTACAAGCCTTCCAGGAACTCTCCCCACCTCCTTTTCCTTTCCCTTTCAAAGCAATTTGTTTCAGTGTTTTAGCATACAAAAAAATGGAACCATTTTCTTCAATGTAAACAGAGATCTGCAGGGAAATAAGAGCGTTAAGAAAAGAATTAGCATTTGTTTGGCAGCAAAGCTGCTTTCATTTGTATCAGAAAGCTCCGAGTGTTAGTAGGGTTTGCCTAATAGTTATTCCATACTTAAGAGGATAATAATGGCATAACTTTTCTAATCTTTTTATTGCATCTTCCTATATTTCTTACTGTGAAATGAGTAAATGTTCTTGGAACAACGGAAATAATGGGCATTAGTGTCCCAGGCAACAAACCCATAATGTATAACCTGCCTGGTGCAAATTTATTTTTCAGTGCCTGGTGAGCTGAGTGCAGGGGGAAGTAGAAGGTGGCAACAGGTGGATGTCACAAAGAGGAAAAAATATCTGTTTTTCTTCTTTCCATCGTACTGATAGTAAAAGCTTATTAATTTGGGCTCTGCCCCTTAGGGAATTTTTTTAGATCCTCAGAGTGGCTGAGATTTAGCATTGCTCTAACAACAAGAAAATGGATTGTTTAGCAAATTAAGAGTGCAAATAAGATTGCAGGGGAGAATGTTAGGCTACCTAAAAGGACCTCAGTTTTCCAGCATTGAAAAACTGTTTTAGCAAGCTGGTAGTATCTAATGCAAATAATTCATTATGGATGGTTGAATAGTATCTTTCCATGAAGGCAGTTAAGATAGAACCTCATTTTGGTAACAGGACTTCCTTGTAGCACTGTGTTGTGCTACAAAGCCCACGTAACTGTGAGACTTTCTCAAATGATATATTTTACTTACACTGTGTTGCAGTGGCCCAGCCCTCGTTTGGAGTTAGTAGACCTGTAGTTGATGGCCTAAGATTAAGGTGTCCTTTAGGAAAGCTAATTAAAGTATCAGAGCTTTAGATTTTTCATAGGTCAAATTACCAGGTGATCTGGCCCTAGATCAGTAGTTTTCATCGGGCATCTCAAAATCTCCTCAGAACCACTGTCAAAATTTCATACATGACTGTGCTCCGTTACCCTCCTCTAAAATTCTGATATGTTCCCCTAGTTTAACAACTAGCATTCTACATGATTTTCACAGACTCTTAATAGCTGTGAAAATTATAGTTCAGTATCGCGTCAGGGAGGAAGATATTTTCCTCTACCCTTCTAGGTTCTTCTGACGAGTCTAAGAATTAAATTGACATGAGACCGATTAGCAGAAACTCAAAACAAATTTTAATAACATGTACACATGGCAGAGACCCAGGAAAACTGAGTAGCTTACCAAAATGGCTGAAACCCTCACCTTAAATACTGTCTTCAGCTAAAGACAACAGAGAGTGTGGTGGTAGGTCTTTGGGACTCAAGGGGAGGTAGGCAATTCACACGGAGATGGCAAAGCAAATGTTCAGTAAATAAATGTTTGCTGGGCCACGCAGAGACAATGGGGTGCAGAGTGCACGCTGATCTCTAAGTTGCCCCACCACACCTAGTTCATATTCCTTGCAGGTATTTCTGATGACAGTTCTATTCTGGGAACAGGCCCTCTATCTAAATTCTTTTAGGCAGTTAGGGGGAAGGTCAAAGTTTCTTCCTGAGTCTTTTGGGCCTTGATTGTTTTCAGGTCTAAATAATCTGCATGCCAATGAGACATTTTGAGTAGCAAATTTTGCTCTCTTACAATTATATAATTTATAGTTTTTAGGAATTTGATGCAGGTTAGGTATTGATTGTACCTACTTAGTGAAATATACTACGATAGGAATTGCAGGGAAAGCTGAGGTGAAAACCTATGATTTTTGCTTTCATGGTTTTTATAATTTAGTAATTTGGTTAGTTGCCATTCAGTTCCAAATCAGTAAGATTTTATTCTGTTCGTGTACTGGATGCAGGTGCTACTTTCACCACTGTGAACTTGTAAGGAGTAAACACTCTTGCTCCAGAAAATCCAAGTGATTGACAACAGGGCAGGGTTTTTCAAAGTGGGGCCCCTTGACCTTTCATGGGAATCCTTTGGGACAGCTTTTAAAAATGATGATTCCTGGGCCCACTCCAACCCTCCTGAAACAGAATCTGGGGTTGACCCAGGAATCTGAATGTTAAACAAATATTCAATGTGATTCTTAAGAAACTGGCAGTTTGAGAAATACTGCTGTGGTGAATGGTATGAAGTAAAGCATAGGTCTCAAAAAATGAGATCAAAGGAGGTCCACTAGTTAGAGGCCCAGCCAGCGTTTTTCTTTTCTTTTTTTTCAGTTAAGTGTAGATACATTTAAAGTTAAATGAAGAGAAATAATAGAAATTCTATCTTTTTATCCCTTATTTCATCTTTTCTGGGGAGAGGTTGCTGTGCTCTAAGGTACATTTTCATCTATAGAAATCCTCACAGATGATTTTTCTGGGAGAAATAAGGCTGATCGAGCTTCTTTGTTGTTTGTTGCTTTATACTTTATAAAACTCAATTTTCTAAAGAAAAATACAGGCTTAGCAAATGCTTCTTTTATTGACAAATGTCCGGGCACTAAATACAGTTGGCCCTCTATCTGCAGGTTCCACATCTGCAGAATCAACCAATTTCAGTCTACAGTTGGTTGACTCCATGAATGCTGAACCTGTGTATGCAGAGGACCTACCGTACTATGCCATTTTATATAAAAGACTTGAGCATCCGCAGATTTTGGTATCTGTGGTGGGTGGGTGGTGGAGGGGGAAGGGAGGGTCCCAGAACTACTACCTTCCAGCTACTGAGGGATGACTCTAGTTCATATGACAATTCAGTGCAAGACCTTTTGGTTCTTGTCATGGGGAGGTGCTGGGATATATACACAGGTATGTATTTATAGGTTCACATACATACACTCACACTTCTTTGGGTTACAGTTGGTATTTGTACAGTACATTGCCACCCTTCATTTAATCCAGCATGGAATTACATCCATTCAAATAAATTAGCATTCCCATCTTGATTCATTTGGCAAGAACATGTTTTTATGCCAGTATGTGGGCTGACCCTCATGACCTCTTTTTCAGAAAAAATATCAAGTGCCTTGAGTTTTTGTGTTGATAGGGATCGAGAAGCTGTCAGTTCTTATTTCCGTTTTTGTTCAAGTCAACATCATTGATCTTCACCTAATGATCTGTGTGACACACACGTGTGTGCCGGAGATTAAAAGTGGAAAGACAGAGGAGGGAGGCAGGTGGAAGAAAGGTGTGGGAGAGGCAATTAGTAATTTATAAAGTGACAAAATCAGTCATTAAGAAAACAAAAGGAATACTGCTGTGTATAATATATGTTGCTACAGGATAAGTGGATGGGAAATCCTTTTCAAATGGACTTTTTATTTGTTTTGGCAAAGATAATACCATGACAAATATACTCCAGGTTTCTGAGGGCCCTTTCCATGGCTGATAAAAATAAGAATGATTTAGGCTCTTCTAACCAGCAGGTAATAGATAGACCTGATCCTTTCCTGGTACGTGTGCTTTTGCCACTTTGGCATCAGGGAGGGTGACCAACTGTCCTGGTTTGCCGGGGAATCTCTAGGTTTTAGCACTGAAATCTCTAAATCCCAGGCAAACCTGAATAGTTGGTCACTATAACTTCATCCATATTCAGCCTCATTAGACGGATATTTTCTGATATGTATTTAGTTCTCTCTGGTCTGTTCTTTGATGGAAATCTATCGCTTTGTCTGCTCTGGACTGATTTTTTCTTTTATCTTGAAAGTTAGCAAAAGCACAGAGATCTAAATTGTGACACTTTCAGTTTGGACGCCTGTTTCATTGACCCAGCACTTGAGTGCTAGAAGGTTCTGTAGCTTTTGCATACAGCACTTCTTTTTCCAGCTGAAGCAACGGAAGCTCAGAGAGGGTGGTTGACTTACTAAGTCCACCCAGTTAGCTACAAATGGATCCAGACCTTAAACCTTGGGCCCCTGACTGCCAATCCCATGCTTCTGTCAAATTCCTCACATGTGCTTGAAAGGCACCCTGGCCTCTCAAAGGAGTTAATTTGCTTTGAAAAACTGAGCAACTTTGTGCCAGGAAGAAGCTGATTGACTTAGACTGTGCTCCATTAATTGCTCCCTGTAATTCCCCGGCAAGAGATGACACATTCATTTTGAGGAGCTATGGCAGGCACCTCCTTCCCATGGTGAGACTGCCTCTTCTCGTATCACGGACACTGCATCATCCTCGAAGAGGAAGAGGTTAATCAAAGTACCTAATTCGGAGGAAGAGGCCTTGTGACCCTGTTATTTCTATTAATATTTCCAATTAATATTTTATCTTGGAATAATAAGCAGAAACAGCCTTTGGTGACTACCTTCTGCTGTTTAGAAGATGAGCACATAAACGTTAAATGCTGCTCCCTCTGAAAGACTCACCACACTATCATAAGCCTATATTTTATTTATAGATTAAGCTCAATATTCGGAACCAGCTTCTACATGTTCCATCTGTTCTGTAATATCTCTTCCATCAAATCAGGAAAAAAAATACCCTAAAAGCGGAATCTTGAAATTCAACGTGAAAAATCCAAAAGCCAAGTCAATATTTTCATTGAGAGATGGCAGCCCCAATGACTTTCTTAAATTAGGGCTGTTCTTCCAGACTAAATTGCAGAATTAAAAGACCACCTTTTATCCACAGGGAGATGTTGAGCAAATCTTAAAACTCACCAGCAAAGACTCATGTTACTCAGTTAGCTGAGAGCAAGGTTCTTGAGGAGTTTTCCCCGTGTCTAATTTTATTTCCTAGACTAAATGAATCAGTAGAGCATTTTAGTCTAATATGTTCCTATTGTCGCTTTTTCCCACTTAAAAAAATCCTGTAAATCAGCAATATTTAATGTTCCAAGATGACTAGGGCATTGAGGAGAATTTTTATTGCATCAATGTCTTTTTAGTTGGACAGTTTAAGAACACTGACTGATGGATCCTTAGTTCTATAATATCATTAGCATAAACCAGTGGTAAGTAATTGTAGCTTTCTCAAGATGATTGGACATTTCGAGATTTTTTAGAGGAGGATGGTTTGGAGTAGGTCAGTGTGGACTAAGGCCAACTCACCTTTTTTTTTTTTTTTTTTAAACATCTTTATTGAAGTATAATTGCTTTACAATGGTGTGTTAGCTTCTGCTTTATAACAAAGTGAATCAGTTATACATATACATATGTTCCCATATCTCTTCCCTCTTGCATCTCCCTCCCTCCCACCCTCCCTATCCCACCCCTCTAGGTGGTCACAAAGCACCAAGCTGATCTCCCTATGCTATGCGGCTGCTTCCCACTAGCTATCTATTTTACATTTGGTAGTGTATATATGTCCATGACACTCTCTCACCCTGTCACATCTCACCCCTCCCGCTCCCCATATCCTCAAGTCCATTCTCTAGTAGGTCTGTGTCTTTATTCCCATCTTGCCACTAGGTTCTTCATGACCTTTTTTTTTTCTTTTTCCCTTAGATTCCATATATATGTGTTAGCATACTGTATTTGTTTTTCTCTTTCTGACTTACTTCACTCTGTATGACAGACTCTAACTCCATCCACCTCATTACAAATACCTCCATTTCATTTCTTTTTATGGCTGAGTAATATTCCATTGTATATATGTGCCACATCTTCTTTATCCATTCATCCGATGATGGACACCTAGGTTGCTTCCATGTCCTGGCTATTGTAAACAGAGCTGCAATGAATATTTTGGTACATGACTCTTTCTGAATTATGGTTTTCTCAGGGTATATGCCCAGTAGTGGGATTGCTGGGTCGTATGGTAGTTCTATTTTTAGTTTTTTAAGGAACCTCCATACTGTTCTCCATAGTGGCTGTATCAATTTACATTCCCACCAACAGTGCAAGAGTGTTCCCTTTTCTCCACACCCTCTCCAGCATTTATTGTTTCTAGATTTTTTGATGATGGCCATTCTGACCGGTGTGAGATGATACCTCATTGTAGTTTTGATTTGCATTTCTCTAATGATTAATGATGTTGAGCATTCT
The DNA here is from genome assembly GCF_028564815.1 of Eubalaena glacialis. NCBI lineage: Eukaryota > Metazoa > Chordata > Mammalia > Artiodactyla > Balaenidae > Eubalaena > Eubalaena glacialis. The sequence goes on from NC_083725.1 coordinate 85,593,001, forward strand.
TTCATGTGTCTGTTGGCAATCTGTATATCTTCTTTGGAGAAATGTCTATTTAGGTCTTCTGCCCATTTTTGGATTGGGTTGTTTGTTTTTTTGATATTGAGCTGCATGAGCTGCTTGTAAATCTTGGAGATTAATCCTTTGTCAGTTGCTTCATTTGCAAATATTTTCTCCCATTCGGAGGGTTGTCTTTTGGTCTTGTTTATGGTTTCCTTTGCTGTGCAAAAGCTTTTAAGTTTCATTAGGTCCCATTTGTTTATTTGTGTTTTTATTTCCATTTCTCTAGGAGCTGGGTCAAAAAGGATCTTGCTGTGATTTATGTCATAGAGTGTTCTGCCTATGTTTTCCTCTAAGAGTTTGATAGTGTCTGGCCTTACACTTAGGTCTTTAATCCATTTTGAGTTTATTTTTGTGTATGGTGTCAGGGAGTGTTCTAATTTCATACTTTTACATGTACCTGTCCAATTTTCCCAGCACCACTTATTGAAGAGGCTGTCTTTTCTCCACTGTATATGCTTGCCTCCTTTATCAAAGATAAGGTGACCATATGTGCGTGGGCTTATCTCTGGGCTTTCTATCCTGTTCCATTGATCTATATTTCTGTTTTTGTGCCAGTACCAAACTGTCTTGATTACTGTAGCTTTGTAATATAGTCTGAAGTCAGGGAGCCTGATTCCTCCAGCTCCATTTTTCGTTCTCAAGATAGCTTTGGCTATTCGGGGTCTTATGTGTTTCCATACAAATTGTGAAATTTTTTGTTCTAGTTCTGTGAAAAATGCCAGTGGTAGTTTGATAGGGATTGCATTGAATCTGTAGATTGCTTTGGGTAGCAGAGTCATTTTCACAATGTTTATTCTTCCAATCCAAGAACATGGTATATCTCTCCATCTATTTGTATCATCTTTAATTTCTTTCATCAGTGTCCTATAATTTTCTGCATACAGGTCTTTTGTCTCCTTAGGTAGGTTTATTCCTAGATATTTTATTCTTTTTGTTGCAATGGTAAACGGGAGTGTTTTCTTAATTTCACTTTCAGGTTTTTCATCATTAGTATACAGGAATGCAAGAGATTTCTGTGCATTAATTTTGTATCCTGCTACTTTACCAAATTCATTGATTAGCTCTAGTAGTTTTCTGGTAGCATCTTTAGGATTCTCTATGTATAGTATCATGTCATCTGCAAACAGTGACAGCTTTACTTCTTCTTTTCCGATTTGGATTCCTTTTATTTCTTTTTCTTCTCTGATTGCTGTGGCTAACACTTCCAAAACTATGTTGAATAATAGTGGTGAGAGTGGGCAACCTTGTCTTGTTCCTGATCTTAGTGGAAATGGTTTCAGTTTTTCACCATTGAGGACAATGTTGGCTGTGGGTTTGTCATATATGGCCTTTATTATGTTGAGGAAAGTTCCCTCTATGCCTACTTTCTGCAGGGCTTTTATCATAAATGGGTGTTGAATTTTGTCGAAAGCTTTCTCTGCATCTATTGAGATGATCATATGGTTTTTCTCCTTCAATTTGTTAATATGATGTATCACGTTGATTGATTTGCGTATATTGAAGAATCCTTGCATTCCTGGAATAAACCCCACTTGATCATGGTGTATAATCCTTTTAATGTGCTGTTGGATTCTGTTTGCTAGTATTTTGTTGAGGATTTTTGCATCTATGTTCATCAGTGATATTGGCCTGTAGTTTTCTTTCTTTGTGACATCTTTGTCTGGTTTTGGTATCAGGGTGATGGTGGCCTCCTAGAATGAGTTGGGGAGTGTTCCTCCCTCTGCAATATTTTGGAAGAGTTTGAGAAGGATAGGTGTTAGCTCTTCTCTAAATGTTTGATAGAATTCGCCTGTGAAGCCATCTGGTCCTGGGCTTTTGTTTGTTGGAAGATTTTTAATCACAGTTTCAATTTCAGTGCTTGTGATTGGTCTGTTCATATTTTCTATTTCTTCCTGGTTCAGTCTTGGCAGGTTGTGCATTTCTAAGAATCAGTCCATTTCTTCCAGGTTGTCCATTTTATTGGCATAGAGTTGCTTGTAGTAATCTCTCATGATCGTTTGTATTTCTGCAGTGTCAGTGGTTACTTCTCCTTTTTCATTTCTAATTCTATTAATTTGAGTCTTCTCCCTTTTTCTCTTGATGAGTCTGGCTAATGGTTTATCAATTTTGTTTATCTTCTCAAAGAACCAGCTTTTAGTTTCATTGATTTTTGCTATTGTTTCCTTCATTTCTTTTTCATTTATTTCTGATCTGATCTTTATGATTTCTTTCCTTCTGCTAGCTTTGGGGTTTCTTTGTTCTTCTTTCTCTAATTGCTTTAGGTGCAAGGTTAGGTTGTTTATTCGAGATGTTTCCTGTTTCTTGATGTAGGCTTGTATTGCTATAAACTTCCCTCTTAGAACTGCTTTTGCTGCATCCCATAGGTTTTGGATCGTCGTGTCTCCATTGTCATTTGTTTCTAGGTATGTTTTGATTTCCCCTTTGATTTCTTCAGTGATCACTTCGTTATTAAGTAGTGTATTGTGTAGCCTCCATGTGTTTGTATTTTTTACAGATCTTTTCCTGTAATTGATATCTAGTCTCATAGCGTTGTGGTTGGAAAAGATACTTGATACGATTTCAATTTTTTTAAATTTACCAAGGCTTGATTTGTGACCCAAGATATGATCTATCCTGGAGAATGTTCCATGAGCACTTGAGAAAAATGTGTATTCTGTTGTTTTTGGGTGTAATGTCCTATAAATATCAATTAAGTCCATCTTGTTTAATGTATCACTTAAAGCTTGTGTTTCCTTATTTATTTTCATTTTGGATGATCTGTCCATTGGTGAAAGTGGGGTGTTAAAGTCCCCTACTATGATTGTGTTGCTGTCGATTTCCCCTTTTATGGCTGTTAGTATTTGCCTTATGTATTGAGGTGCTCCTATGTTGGGTGCATAAATATTTACAATTGTTATACCTTCCTCTTGGATCGATCCCTTGATCATTATATAGTGTCCTTCTTTGTCTCTTGTAATAGTCTTTCTTTTAAAGTCTATTTTGTCTGATATGAGAATTGCTACTCCAGCTTTCTTTTGATTTCCATTTGCATGGAATATCTTTTTCCATCCCCTCACTTTCAGTCTGTATGTGTCTCTAGGTCTGAAGTGGGTCTCTTGTAGACAGCATATATATGGGTCTTGTTTTTGTATCCATTCAGCCAGTCTGTGTCTTTTGGTGGGAGCATTTAATCCATTTACATTTAAGGTAATTATCAATATGTATTTTCCTATTCCCATTTTCTTAAATGTTTTGGGTTTGTTATTGTAGGTGTTTTCCTTCTCTTGTGTTTCTTGCCTAGAGAAGTTCCTTTAGCATTTGTTGTAAAGCTGGTTTGGTGGTGCTGAACTCTCTCAGCTTTTGCTTGTCTGTAAAGGTTTTAATTTCTCCATCAAATCTGAATGAGATCCTTGCTGGGTAGAGTAATCTTGGTTGTAGGTTTTTCTCCTTCATCACTTTAAGTATATCCTGCCACTCCCTTCTGGCTTGCAGAGTTTCTGCTGAAAGATCAGCTGTTAACCTTATGGGGATGCCCTTGTGTGTTATTTGTTGTTTTTCCCTTGCTGCTTTTAATATGTTTTCTTTATATTTAATTTTTGATAGTTTGATTAATATGTGTCTTGGTGTGTTTCTCCTTGGATTTATCCTGTATGGGACTCTCTGTGCTTCCAGGACTTGATTAACTATTTCCTTTCCCATATTAGGGAAGTTTTCAACTATAATCTCTTCAAATATTTTCTCAGTCCCTTTCTTTTTCTCTTCTTCTTCTGGGACCCCTATGATTCGAATGTTGGTGCGTTTAATGTTGTCCCAGAGGTCTCTGAGACTGTCCTCAGTTCTTTTCACTCTTTTTTCTTTATTCTGCTCTGCAGTAGTTATTTCCACCATTTTATCTTCCAGGTCACTTATCCGTTCTTCTGCCTCAGTTATTCTGCTATTGATCCCATCTAGAGTATTTTTAATTTCATTTATTGTGCTTTTCATCGTTGCTTGGTTCCTCTTTAGTTCTTCTACGTCCTTGTTAAAAGTTTCTTGCATTTTGTCTATTCTATTTCCAAGATTTTGGATCATCCTTACTATCATTATTCTGAATTCTTTTTCAGGTAGACTACCTATTTCCTCTTCATTTGTTAGGTCTGGTGTGTTTTGACCCTGCTCCTTCATCTGCTGTGTGTTTTTCTGTCTTCTCATTTTGCTTATCTTACTGTGTTTGGGGTCTCCTTTTCACAGGCTGCAGGTTCGTAGTTCCCGTTGTTTTTGGTATCTGTCCCCAGTGGCTAAGGTTGGTTCAGTGGGTTGTGTAGGTTTCCTGGTGGAGGGAACTAGTGCCTGTGTTCTGGTGGATGAGGCTGGATCTTGTCTTTCTGGTGGGCTCGTCCACGTCTGGTGGTGTGTTTTGGGGTGTCTGTGGCCTTATTATGATTTTAGGCAGCCTCTCTGTTAATGGATGGGGCTGTGTTCCTGTCTTGCTAGTTGTTTGGCATAGGGTGTCCAGCACTGTAGCTTGCTGGTCGTTGAGTGAAGCTGGGTCTTGATGTTGAGATGGAGATCTCTGAGAGATTTTCGCCGTTTGGTATTACGTGGAGCTGGGAGGTCTCTTGTGGACCAGTGTCCTGAAGTTGGGTCTCCCACCTCAGAGGCACAGCCCTGATGCCTGGCTGGAGCACCAAGAGCCTTTCATCCACATGGCTCAGAATAAAAGGGAGAAAAAATGGAAAGAAAGAAAGAAAGAGGATAAAATAAAATAAAATAAAGCAATTATAATAAAAAATAAGAAAAAAAATTATTAAGAATAAATTTATTAAGAAAAAAAATTTTTTTTAATTTTTAAAAATAGATTTATTAATTTTTTATACTAAAAATAAGAAAAAATTTAAGAAAAAATTTATTAAGAAAAAATTTATTAAGAAAAAAATGTTTTTAATTTTTTAAAATAAAAAATATGAAAAAACTTATTAAAATTTTTTTTTTAATTTTTTAAAAATAGAAAATAAGGAAAAAATTATTAAGACATTTATTAGGGGAAAAAAAATGGACGGACCTAACCCTAGGACTAACGGTGTGAGCAAAGCTATACAGACAAAATCTCACCCAGAAGCATACACATATACACTCACAAAAAAAAGAAAAGGGGAAAAATTAATATATCCTGCTCCCAAAGTCCACCTCCTGAATTTGGGATGATTCGTTGTCTATTCAGGTATTCAACAGATGCAGGCACATCAAGTTGTTTGTGGAGCTTTAGTCCGCTGCTTCTGAGGCTGCTGGGAGAGATTTCCCTTTCTCTTCTTTGTTCGTACAGCTCCCGGGGTTCAGCTTTGGATTTGGACCCGCCTCTGCATGTAGGTCGCCTGAGGGCGTCTGTTCCCCGCCCAGACAGAACGGGGTTAAAGGAGCAGCTGATTCGGGGGCTCTGGCTCAGTCAGGCCGGGGGGAGGGAGCGGTACGGAGGAGGCGGGGCGAGCCTGCGGCGGCAGAAGCCGGCGTGACGTTGCAGCAGCCTGAGGTGCCGCCTTGTGCTCTCCCGGGGAAGTTGATCCCGGATTAAGGGAGTGTGGCCGTGGCGGGCTGCACAGGCTCCCGGGAGGGGCGGTCTGGAGAATGACCTGTGCTCGCCCACAGGCTTTTTGGTGGCGGCAGCAGCAGCCTTAGCGTCTCATGCCCGTCTCTGGGGTCCGCGCTGGTAGCTGCGGCTCGCGCCCGTCTCTGGAGTTCGTTTAGGCGGCGCTCTGAATCCCCTCTCCTTGCACGCCGCGAAACAAAGAGGCAAGAAAAAGTCTCTTGCCTCTTCGGCAGCTGCAGACTTTTTCTCGGGCACCCTCCCGGCTAGCTGTGGTGCGCCAGCCCCTTCAGGCTGTGTTCACGCAGCCAACCCCAGTCCTCTCCCTGGGATCCGACCGAAGCCCGAGCCTCAGCTCCCAGCCCCCGCCCGCCCCGGCGGGTGAGCAGACAAGCCTCTCGGGCTGGTGAGTGCTGCTCGGCGCCGAGCCTCTGTGCGGGAATCTCTCCGTTTTTCCCTCTGCGTCCCTGTTGCTGTGGGATCCGCGCTGATAGCCGCGGCTCGCGCCTGTCTCTGGAGCTCGTTTAGGCGGCGCTCTGAATCCCCTCTCCTTGCGCGCCGCGAAACAAAGAGGCAAGAAAAATTCTCTTGCCTCTTTGGCAGCTGCAGTCTTTTTCCCGGACTCCCTCCCGGCTAGCACCGAAGCCCGAGCCCCAGCTCCCAGGCCCCGCCCGCCCCGGCGGCTGAGCAGACAAGCCTCTCGGGCTGGTGAGTGCTGGTCGGCACCGCTCCTCTGTGCAGGAATCTCTCCGCTTTGCCCTCCGCACCCCTGTGGCTGCGCTCTCCTCCGTGGCTCCGAAGCTTCCCCCCTCTGCTACCCGCAGTCTCTGCCCACGAAGGGGCTTCCTAGTGTGTGGAAACCTTTCCTCCTTCACGGCTCCCTCCCACTGGTGCAGGTCCCGTCCCTATTCTTTTGTCTCTGTTATTTCTTTTTTCTTTTGCCCTACCCAAGTACGTGGGGATTTTCTTGCCTTTTGGGAGGTCTGACGTCTTCTGCCAGCGTTCAGTGGGTGTTCTGTAGGAGCAGTTCCACGTGTAGATGTATTTCTCATGTATCTGTGGGAAGGAAGGTGATCTCCGCGTCTTACTCTTCCGCCATCTTGCCCCTCCCTCCCAACTCACCTTTTGAATACGGTTATCAGTCTTGCTAAAAACAAAAAACAAAAAACACTTCCCTGCAGAGAGCATGTGACAGGGGCCATTTGAACTGGTAACTGTAATACTGATTGCCACCTCTCTCTTCTGTTATCAAGGGGATTATCCAAGATGGGAAAATCATCTTTATGCCGAATGGATACATAACACAGTGTCCGAACCTGAATCGCAGTAAGTAGCAACTTAAAACATTTTTGAATTATTAATATTATATAGCTTGTTGATAACATCAGAGAAGCACTTCAGGAAGGATACAGACAAACTATTTACATTGTTGACTTATGAGGTGGTGGGGTTAGTGAGAGATTTTATGTATACTAAAATACTTCTGTGTGTTTGGATTTTTAAAAAGCTTATGTATTATTTGTAGAATTAACATTTGAAGGTAAGAAAAGATTATATGAGCAGTTTTGGGTCTGTAGGTTAATATAGAAAGTTATGTTTCATATAATTATATAAATATATGTATATAAACTATTTTTTAAACTTCTTGACTTGGATATATATGAGTGTACTTTTGCTGCTTCTGTGATAATTCACAATTCTTTAGTCCCAATAAAAATGAGAGTTTAGTTTAAATTTTAAAATGTTTTCAAGGTAGAAACATACTGTCCTTTTCAATTAGTCCTTGTTCCTTTCTTTTTGCTTATTAATAAAAGGAAAACATCTAGATCCTCTGTGAATTCACTCCAATTTTGAAGTCATACTTAACCAGAAAAGCGAAAACACTTTTATATAGCTAAAAAACTACTGTTTAAATATATATATTTTTTTCTGTTAGCACAGTATCAACATTTATTTTATATTTTCTTTATTGAGCTTGCCCAACTTGCAGTGATTTCTTAAGCCTGGTGCAAGGAATAATGGATTTACAAGAGCTTTTGGCCAAGATGACTGCAAAAGTAGGTATCTAAATTTCACTTGTGATGTTTCATTTCTTTGTCCATCCTATCTGGAATTTAGAGTGATATGCTATAATGGAAACATTTTTAGTGTTGGCATATGCGATATGTTACTATAAAAATGGTTTATTCTTTCTTGAAACAGGACAACCTATAGTAAACATAACCATTTACGCCTTGATACTGTTAGGCTGTATCAAAATACTTGAAAAATGTTTGGAAGAAAGGCAATATGTATCACTGTATATTCCCTGGAAGTGGAAAAGGAATTTGCCCATTGGCTATTAAACCAGTAACACTGAGAGATGATATATGGTCAGAGTCACTGCTGCTTATAAGCTAATGCATTTTGGATGCAAGAATCATTGCCAGTAATCGGAAAGGGCAAAATAGCTATTGTTAGGAACAGATTATTTTCACGGGAAGGCATTATATCACATTTCTAATATATGATGCATTTCAAAACTGGTCCTGAGTTAAATAGTGAAGGAGGCAAAGTTTGCCTTTCAACACCTTCAGTTTTATAATTCTGCATCTTTCCCTGCTCCCCATCATTCACTTAACAAGTGTCTTTTGAGGATCTGCTATTTGCCAGGCACTGTGTTAGGCACATAGGAGGCAGTGATGAAGAGGATGTGATTTCTACCCCCAGAGACGTTCATATTGAGTGGCAGAGCCGGGAATGTAAACAATTAGGGGCTTTGATAATATATACTCTTAAAGTTTAGATTGATAATGAGAAGCCCTGAACCTTGTGAAGAAAGGCGCTGAATAAATAGAAAACGTGGCCGATGCTGTTGTTATGATACCGATCAGTCGTGGACATGAGTTCTGGCCTAGGGCAAAGAAAGAATTTGGTTGGCCCTAAGAGACATTATGCTCTGCAAAAGGGAGAATTTTAATAACAGTGAAAATGATACCTTAATCCTATTCTACCTGCGGCTGTGACTGCTCCTGCCATCAGCCGTAGCAAGTGGAAGAAATCGGTGGGTAGGTCAGTGTTTGGGATGTAGGGCTGTATTTTGGACTCAAAGACTCTGCTGCTGAAGATAATGTTTCTGCTTCAAACTAGGTCTTTGGCCAAGTCCCCTTTTGTCTGCAAAGGAGAGAGAGCACTTTTGTAAAGAGAGAAACTAAAACTGAGATTCGAGAGATTCTTTTCACTTCAGAGTACAGTGGAAATGTGAAACGTAGGCAATAATTTGCCTTCCAGCTTGTGGCATATAGAAGCTTTTATGTCATATTGTCTGGAGCAGCTTGATCTCAATACTGTTAATTATATTTTAGCTCGCTACCAAATTTTTGGAACAAGAAACATGCCACTCAGCCTCAGGTGACTGTGGTTCTCCATCTCCTGGCGATGAGAGTGCCCTTTTTCATTCTCATTCTTTCCCGTTGCAGGAATGTCATTTTTCTCTTTCTAGCTGTACATTATTATCTAGCAGCCACATTGAGCTCTGTCCTCAAAACATTATTATGTAAAATGGGCATTTGTGAGGCAGAAGATATTTAATTGTGAGCAGAAAATGGTTTAATCCACCTTCTAAACACCCCCAGCACTTTGGAAGATTTATAAGTCTATTTCTTTCAAACCGTGAATAGAATTATAATTAGAAAACTGAGTACTTCCATCTTCACTGCAAAATTTGGAATCTGTGATAATCTAGAAGAAGAGTTGGCAAACTTTTCTTGTAAGGGGCCAGCTAGTAAATTTTAGTCTTTATAGATCAAGAAGCAAAATTGAGAACATGATGTATATACTTATTTCACTTCAATATAATCAATCAATATAACATGAAAGGGGGCTTCCCTGGTGGTGCAGTGGTTAAGAATCCGCCTGCCAATGCAGGGGACACGGGTTTGAGCCCTGGTTGGGGAAGATCCCACATGCCGCGGAGCAACTAAGCCCGTGCGCCACAACTACTGAAGCCTGTGCACCACAACTACTGAAGCCTGTGCACCACAACTACTGAAGCCCGCGCGCCTAGAGCCCATGCTCCGCAACAAGAAAAGCCACCAAATGAGAAGCCCGCACACCTCACCTCAGTGAAGTCCCAATGCAGCCAAAAAAATAATAATGATAATAATAAAATAAAATAAATAAATTTATAAAAGAAAAAAAATATAACATGAAAGGATGCTCAACATTGCTAATCTTCAGGGAAATGCAAATCAGAACCACAATGATACATCACCTCATACCTGTCAGAATGGCTATCATCAAAAAGAACACACGTAACAGATGCTGGCAAGGATGTGGAGAAAAGGGAACCTTTGTACACTGTAAATTGGTACAGCCACTGTGGAAAATAGTATGGAGGTTTCTCAAAAAAACTAAACTAGAACTACCATATGACCCAGCAATTCCATTCCTGGGTATATATCCAAAGAAAACAAAAATGCTAATTCAAAAAGATACATGCACCCCAGTGTTCATAGCAGCATTATATACAATTGCCAAGCTATGGGAGCAACCTAAGTGTCCATCAACAGACGAATGGATAAAGAAGATGTGGTACACTCACACGCACGCGCACACACACACACACACACACACACACACACACTGGAATACTACTCAGCCATAAAAGAATGAAATTGTGCCATTCACAGCAACATCAATGGACTTGGAGGGCATTATCCTAAGTGAAATAAATCAGACAGGGAAAAACAAATGCTGTATATCACTTATATGTGGAATGTAAAAAAATCTAAAAAATACAACAAACTAGTGAATATTTCAAAAAAGCAGCAGACTCACAGATACAGAGAACAAAATAGTGGTTACTCGTGGGGAGAGGGAAGTGGGGGAGGAGTGATATAGGAGTGGTAGATTAAGAGGTACAAACTATTATATAATAAGCTACCAAGATATATTGTACAACACAGGGAATCTAGCCAATATTTTATAATAACTATAAAAATTGTGAATCACTGTATTGTACACAGGTAACTTATATAATGTATTGTACATCAACTACACTTCGATAAAAAAATAAAATATAACTATTGAAAAATGTAAAAATTATTCTTAGCTCACAGGCCATACAAAAATAAGTGCTGGGCCAGATTTGGTCCATGGACCTTAGTTTGTCAACCCCTGATCTGGAATAAACTGGAAAGATATTCATATTAGGTAATATTTATTGAGCATTTACTATGTGTTGTTAGTTACAATGCTTAAACTTTTTATATTCACTCTCTCTATAATCCTTCCAGCAATCCTCTGAGCTAGGTTTACTAGCCCACTGTCCAGATGAGAAGACTGAGTCCCAGGAAAGTTATGTAGTTTTCCCCAAGAAAAGTGGATGGCAAAGCCGAGACTCAAACTTAGATTCTGTAAGTTGGATCATAACCGAGGAAGTTTATGGTTGGAGGAGAGAGGATTAGAAAGAGAACCAAAAGATATAAAGAAGGAATGACTGATGGAGAGTGGGAGGTGGATGCTACCAGTAGGAGGATGGTGATACCAGTGAGAAGAAGAATGAGCACATAAGACGAGAGGAAAAGAGAAGTGTGTTTTCAGATGGTACCTGTTGGGAGTGAAACGTGAGCATAGAGCTTGTGGCAGCTTTTGAAGGAGGAATGTCAGGGCAAGGACAAGCCCTCTTAACTCACCCATCTGGTTACAGCTACTTGTGTTCCTTAGATAGATGTGGGAATTTTCTGAGTCCTGGGTTTACATTATGTGTCCTCCTGCCAGGACCACACAGGGGTCACTGCTATTGCATTATCTCCTTAAGGGTTTTCAGATCATAGGGACTGCTCAGAATCAGGCTGCTAACCTAGGATCAGCCAGGTGAATTCTCAGCAAAGAATTCTTTAAGACTTCTGAAGGAAGATATTTCCCTCTAGCCAGTGCCATGGTCTGAGTAGGAAGGTCTTCCTTCTGTGCCTGGTGCAAGCCTTGTTTCCTTTTTGTTCACTCTTAAGCTGAGGGTACAGCCCTTTGGGGCCGTACCTTGATGTAGGAGTTTCCTTTAAGACATCCCATCTTGGGCAGACCCTGTTCTCTATTTCCTCTCCCTGGCCCCCTGTGCAAGGTGGGAGCTTGAGGGCTCCATGTTTTGGCTAACGTCACGGAGGTTGGCTTTGGTGCTCACTCGCCTCCCTGGATCCCTGGCTGTCAGTTTGTTTTGGCCACTGTGGCTTTATTCCTTTTCTGTCAGCTCCTGTGATGATTTTTAAAAGTGATGATTTGTGTATTTTATCCAGCATTTTAGTTTGTTCAATTGGTGTAGTCTTTTAGGGTACCTAGTCTGCCATCTTGGTGTAAGCAGAGTGTAATACATCTCTTGGCAGAGTGAAGGAGATGGAGTCTGGAGCGATAAGACAAACTGGAAGGCAAGTAGGGTTCCTGGGTGCAAAGGGAATTCTATGGCACCAAATCGATCTGGATTTGGGCTTTGCCTTTAGTTAAATAAGCCTATCATGGCAAGATTTAGCTGATGGGTTTGGAGGTTTGGTTTGAGTTGCCCAGCAGCTGTGGTTAAAATAGGCATTAGTCATGTAGATCATGGTGGAGATAGAAATGGGCTTTGGAGTAAGATTCATCTGATGTTGAATCTCATTTTTATCACTTCCTTGGATGTTTGCAGCCTGGAATGAGTCACTGGTCTCATTTCTAGCTGCAGTTTCCATGTATGTAAAATGGTGACAGTTATTCTTCGTTTTATAAAGATTGCATGAAAGTTGCTGTCAGAGCCCTGGTCTAGAGCCAGGAGGTTTTGGAAAGCAGCAGAAAGTCCTCACATTTGGGTCACAGTGGAAGCCATGGAATCCTACCGGAGAGCGAGCCCAGCACACAAGCTGGACAGGAGTTGGTAGCCAAAGTCACATCAAACCAAACAGACACAGACACCAGATCAGCTCAGGGCTGTGCCTAGGAGGGCTTGCTGTTCCTTTTCTCCTTTCAAAGTACAGGGTGATTGACAATGACTGTGCCCTTGCTTGATATAGGAAAGATCAGGGAAGCAGCTTGCATGTAGCTTCAGGTGACAGAGGCCAGGGTACAGAAGAGCCCTCTTGAAGAATCCCAACATTGTGGCAAAAACCATACTTTTTCAAGGGGGAGAAGGTGCAGGGAAGCGGTCCCCTGACGCTTCCCCTAAGTGAGCCACAAGAGACCACCAATCCCCTGGCTTATTCTGGAAGTTCTCCCAGGTAGTCTCTACACTGTGGGAACCACACACCTGCTGAGCCAGGTACACAGCGATAGGACCAGGCTGTGTCCTGCTCCTGCATCCCACCTGTGTGGTGATCACATTCTTCCTTCAAGCTCAGGAAGCAGAGATGCTGAAGATGGGGCATTTCTTGATTACTTCTGTTTAAATCTTTGACAAATCTATTTATGTAAATCAAGCAGCACTTGGAGTGGCATTTCAGCTTGTAACATATTTAATTTTGAGACTTTCATTGTTTCGAGGAGCTCAGTAGTGATTTTTCAATTAAGCTTAAAGGTTTAACACAATAGATTTCTTTTTTCCCTTTCATATAGCAAATGCCAAATAAATACTATTTCAAAGGAAAAAAAGAAATCTACTGCATGACCAATGTACTTAGATTCATTCATTGACCTCTTACTGTGAAAAAGGCCTCTGCTGTCTGTCTTTGAATGTGTAGAGTTAAGAATAAATGATTCGGTCCATGGTTGCTCAGATAAATGCGCAAACAAAGGTAAAACAGAAAAGAGATGTAGATTTGATACCGTATCTATTTTGGATCTGCAGGCATTCTTAGAGAAAATGGCAGGTAGTGTAGAAATAGCTTTTGAAAATGAATTTGTATAAATTCAGCATGCTAATGCCAGTGACAGAAAATGTAATTCATTTTTTAATTCAGAGTTGTTTTTCTCCTTTATTGTTGCTTCAGGATTTAGCAGGGGAAAAGGAAGGCAAGATTACATATTAAGTGCCTTTGAAAAATTAGCTTTTTGCCTTAATATTCCTTTGTCTTGGTGTCTGTCTGATGCATTCTATTTTTTTTTTTTTTTAAAGAATTTTTCTATCGGAGTTTTTTTTTTTTTTTAAAGTTTTTGTAATTGTTTTTTTTCCCCCCTTTTAATTTAATTATTTATTTATTTTTGGCTGTGTTGGGTCTTCGTTTCTATGCGAGGGCTTTCTCTAGTTGTGGCAAGCGGGGGCCACTCTTCATCGCGGTGCGCGGGCCTCTCACTGTCGCGGCCTCTCTCGTTGCGGAGCACAGGCTCCAGACGCGCAGGCTCAGTAGTTGTGGCTCACGGGCCGAGTTGCTCCGTGGCATGTGGGATCTTCCCAGACCAGGGCTCGAACCCGTGTCCCCTGCATTAGCAGGCAGATTCTCAACCACTGCGCCACCAGGGAAGCCCCTGTCTGATGCATTCTTATCATCACAGAGATTAGGGTTTTTCACTGTTGTCAGAACAGGCTAAATATATTAAAAATTTAAATACAGTACTCAGAAGGGAAGCAAAATCGGCCTTGGGAATAGCTTCCATTGTATTAAAATTGAGGCTTTTCCTTGGAATGGAGTTTTGTAGGTGAGCATAGCTCACCTTTGTTGGGCAGTACTGGAAATTGACAATCTTGCCTTTAGGCAAGCTCCTGGATTTTTAGGAAACTTGGATAGATACAGAATAGCCTTTTGGACTAGTCCTTAAGAAGTGCCCTTCTTGGAGTGATACAGACACTAGGGTTCTTCCAGACTTTCAGAGTAAGACAGGCACTTTCCTCTCACAAACAGAGTCTTCATTCTGAGCCACTTTTAGGAAAGATTCCCTTCTAGGTCAACTCTTTCTTGTTCATTCCACGGTCATATGTCTATCACTACCTTATGTGGGAACTACTGAGGCTATAGAAATGAAGTAGATAATATGTGATGAGTTATCACTTCCTTTTTATTATCTCTTACCAATACATGGTTTTGGTACTTGGTGTCACCAAACTCTTGGAATTATATGTTATCTGCATTTCCTAAAGAATTCCCAGAGAACGTAATTACCGTCGATTCTGGATGCTCTATGATTAGGCTGGAGATTTAAATGTAACTTGAATTTTTGGAAGATCATGTATAGTAGAGGAGTCATAGGAAGCTAATTTTCAGGCACGGTCGACTCAGTTTTTTCAAGGTTGATTATAGTGCATGTGGTTTGTTTAGGATTCTATTTGTTCTTTTCCCTTCCTCTTGGTACTACCCATGACAGGCAGACAAGGAACAAATTTTCTTGAGAAATTCCAAAAGTTTAGAGCAAGAGATGGAATAAATGACAAAAACCAAGGTTGAATTACATGTGGATTCCATTTCCAAAGAGTAGCACTGTTATGAGTAATTGACAGGAACATGTATGGGCTGGAACCATAGAAAAGGTAGAAAGATGGTAGAAGTCATCATTAGCCAGGTTCAACCATTATAGCTAAAATACTGCCTTGAAATAGTCTTAGTTGGGATCAAAAATGGATTCGATCTCCTGTATGGGGAAAATACTCAAGACAGGGATGTATAAGTATGATTGAGAAGGAAAAGAAACTATTTGATGAATGTTTAGAAAGTGGTATTTGTTCTTCTATCATGACCTTCTCTATGTAAGGAGAAAGGAAGAAGGGTGATATTGCTACCAGGCTGAGTTACTCCTTGGTATGGATGTGAAGACAGAGAGATCATACCACATTTCAAGTTTTTTGTACCATAGTTTTGAAGGCAACCTGGAGTCGCCTACATGCAAAATGGTCAAGAGGGAGGGTTGGAACCATGTCACGAGGAGCTATTAGGGGAACCTGGTGGGCTGACTGTGGGTCAGGAGCAGGCATGAGGCCAGGATAACCTCAAATGTTTGTAGAGCGGTTAGACTTGCTCAGGATGGGCCACAAGGCAAAACTAGGTCTAATAGGAAAAAGGGAGAGAAATTTCACAGCTCAAGCTAAGAAAGACGTTTCAAACATCCAGAGCTAACCAAGAAAAGTAGCTTTCCTTGGAAGGTAATGAGTGCCCCATCACAGTTAATGTGCAAACAGAGGCTGGATGACCACTTGAAGGGGTTACTTGTCATGTCATTCAAACTTTATAAACTCTTTCAAATCGGAGATTCTAAGATTCCATGTTTAATGGTAGCAGTCGGGTGACCTAAAAAAAGGAAAAAGGTTTTCTTTTTCTTTTTTTTTTTTTTTAACAAAGTCCTCATCTCACCTGGGGGTTTGGTTGCCTCTCTTGAACTTGTCTGAACACCAAAGTGGATTCTGGGGCATTCTATTTGGAGGATCCTGAGCTGGGGAGAAATAAGATCTGCCTATGACTTCCCAGAATTTTTCATAAAAGAGGAAGCAGTGACTTCCCAGCTTGTAAACCATGACACTCTGGTTAGTGTGTGAAGAAGAGGGACAGGATGGCGGGAGATAAATGTAAGTGCTTCCGAGTTGCTGATTAGATCTCCTGTAAACATTGTAACGAGTCCTTGAGAACACATTCATTACAAGTGTTTCTGTGTGGGTTTGAGCTGAAAGCACACGCGTTGATGAACACCCATGAGGTCCCTGAGATACAGTTTAATGTCTCATTTGGTGCTCATTAGACCATGGGAGCCAATATGTCTTCAATTTAGAATGCTTCTACCTTGTGTGAAATTAAAAAAAAAAAATCTTTGAAAAACAGATCTGGCTAAGAATCACTGAACTGCTTTGAGCATTTTTTCCTCCTCCCGCTTGGATTTATTTTTTCTTGTTGCGATTAGCTTTGTTAGGACAATGCAGTTGAATTACAGAAATTACACGTAGTAACTCTTGTTTGCAGCTGAACTATGCAGAGACAAGACTTAGTCAATTGGAAAACTGTCATTGTGAGAAGACCTGTCAAGTGAGTGGACTGCTCTATAGAGACCAAGACTCCTGGGTTGACGGTGATCACTGCAGGAACTGCACATGCACAGTAAGCCTCTTTGTACATAAATGGACAGTTTTAAGAGGGCAGTTGTACTAATTATTGTGTAACCTGTTTCTTTATAATGCTAACTCTAAGCAGTACTGCCTTTTTACTAAGTGCCTATTTAGTAATTGGAGCAATTGTGAAGGGAAGCTGGAAAAGTGTCATTACAAACACGAATACTTATCAAGAGAAAGCAGATTTTAATTTCCAACACACTCTAATATGATCTAACATGATTAAGAAGCTTACTGTTTAGAGATTAGAGTATCAGAGGGAGGAAGGGACTCCTTTGGTTTTCAAACCACCTAATGGTTCATTCACAACTTTTCTCTGCTATAATACATTTTAAAAAGGTGGTTTAATTAGTTTCTAGGTGTTTTCATTGTATTTTACAAGGTATCCATTTTCTGTTTTAGAGACTTGCAGGACCCCCTGACTTTCTTTCAGGTTATCCATTATTTGCATTATTTGTATGTACTATTTGATCTGTTTCAGAGAATTACAAGAGGCCCCCGACATTAATATGGAAACCCTGTTCAGTTGAAATTATTTGATAACTATCTGAAGAATGCCATTGTTTGTCTGCAAAAATACAAAATGATTGTTAGCGCTTCAACAATGGTTGACAGGGTCTGCAAAAGGTGTTATTTATGTTCTTGTAAAAATAAGCTTTTATGTTTTCTGCCTAATCTACTTAGTCCACATGGGCAGGTGGAATAAAGCCAGTGATGTATATCAGAAAAGTAACCGAGGTGGCATGGGTTCATTTGGGCTGGAGAAAATTCTTTATTTGTGGTCCTGGAGTGGACTGGGAGTTTCTCACACTGCTCCTGTTTCCCTGGTGAGGCTTCTGGGATGAGATGTGAGCTTTTTGCTGCAGAGGTCACTTCTGCTGAGATTCCTTTCCCTGTCGTTCCTTCCTTAGAGTGGCGCTGTGGAATGTCGAAGGATGTCCTGTCCCCCCCTCAACTGCTCTCCAGACTCCCTCCCCGTGCACATTGCAGGCCAGTGCTGTAAGGTCTGCCGACGTGAGTACTAACTGAGGGTCAGGGTGGCCCTCTGTGCTTCGAGATTGATTTATTCCCCTATTTTTCAGGCCCCAATTGATTAACGTTGATGAAAGGAAGTCCTAGCAGTTGATATAATAATAAATGTATGATAAGAGCGGCTATATTTTAATCACTTGTGACGTGCAGACACTTTATATAGGCTATTTTTTTTTAAAATCCTCACATCAACCTTAATTACTATTCTTTACATTCTTATGTAGAGGGAACTGGTGTTCACAAGGATTAAGTCACTTGTCCGCAGTCAAACAACTGGTAGTGTGTGGAGTTGCTCTGTAGTCAGGACTCCAAGGCTCCATGTGCTTTGGTCCCCTCATTTTGATTGATCGAGGGCCACACTCTGTGTTTCGGCTATCTGAGGTCTTGGCCAGGTTTCCTGTTATTAAAGGGCCTTTGTTAGGAATTTCTGGATTGAACTTCAGTTAAAATATTGGAACAATTTCCTTCAGAGTTGGCTGGTCCAAATTATATAATGATTTAAAAATCCTTTTCCCTCTGTATTACAAAGGACACTATTTCAAATGAAATGGTGAAATGAACACCAAGACAACCAGGAAGAGTAAAAGCTGTCATTTAGAATGATTGGTATGTGCCAGTTACTATGTTAGGTCATTTCATTCTATTAGCTTATTGAAACCTCACTGCAATCTTTTAGGTGGGGATTATTTTTATCCCTGTTTTATAGGAAGCTTGGGGAAGATAATTTACCAAGTTTGCAAGGCTGGTGAGTGACAGAGGTGAGATATAAAATGAATTCTGTCCGACTACAAAGCCCATAGTCTTTTTATCAAACCATATGCTCTTCTTTGAAAAAGGAGAGTTTAGATTAGAAATGTGCCATCCGATGGATAATTTTCAAGACCATTTCTCTACCAAAAAAAACACCATCATCACTAAGTCTTCAAAACACAGTGGTCTCTCAAAAAAAAAAAAAAACAAAAAAAAAAACAAAAAAAAACACAGTGGTCTAGTTTTTTGTCAAGAATAGCATGTCACCTAATATGACAGTGAAAGTGGGGATAGCTGGTCTGTTTGTACCAGCCCAATCTTTTTTTATACTCTTTCAAAAGGAACTTTGGCAAATGTCTTCTATTTATGGTTGGCACGGTACACCCATTACTCTGGAGGGCTTACTCAGAGTTGATCTAAAAGAAACTTTCTTATTTCTATTCTAAGTGCTTTTGGAAGTCATGTCTGGCAATACAGCTAGATCAAGGGCCCAGATGTTGAGATTATAGTTTGATTCCATGATGGAAAGATAGTTTTTAGTAGGTATAGATTATTTTTTTCTATCTTGATATATTCTATATAGGAGAGGAAGAAGTTGAGAAACTTAGGAATTTGTTTAAACAATATGAGGTACTTTTAATCTATTATTTTGAGCT
Source organism: Eubalaena glacialis (assembly GCF_028564815.1). Taxonomy (NCBI): domain Eukaryota; kingdom Metazoa; phylum Chordata; class Mammalia; order Artiodactyla; family Balaenidae; genus Eubalaena; species Eubalaena glacialis. The sequence continues at coordinate 85,611,998 of NC_083725.1, forward strand.
CTGTGGATAGATCTGTGAATGCTGTCTCTTGGCAGTTGTTGTTTGGACACGGGAGTAGGTGAGTCCTTCAGCTGTTTTTTGTGTTAAGCTTTTGATAGTCTACTTGTAAAAGCGATGTAACATTTGAAAACACATAAGGGTAAAGGTAAAGATGGAAAAATCACCCATAATGCCACCACTTGGAAACAAACACTCTTGAAGTTGTAGTGGATTTCATTTTTGAAAACTTATATTTTGTGGACAATTGAGGTCTTATTATGCAGATAATTTTAACCTACTTTGTTGACTTACCATTATCACTTAAGTGTACTACTATCCTTTAAAAAACTCTGTATAAACCTCATTTTAATGAGCTTCATAGTGTTCCACTCTTTGGCTGTTGCATAACTTATTTAATTATTCCCCAATTGTTGGATAACTAGGTTGTTTTCCCACTTTTCACTATTATAAATTACTCTTCAACAATATGTTTTGTGAGGATACATTTTTGTATTTTACATTTTCTTAAGATAGAATTCTCCAAAGTAGAATTATTGGGCCAAGAGACTGACATTTTCAAGGTCCTTGATATATATCATCCAATTATCCTCTCACTAGAAATGTGTGGGATAGTCATTTTTCTTTATTCTAATTTACTGGAGAATTTTAAGTTTTAAAAAACATTTCAGCAAGTTACCCGATTTTACCAAGATGCTGATACATGAGCTAGCTAAACCATCAGTGTGCTTTTTGCCTTTGTTTGGAATTGATAGCAATTTAGCTAGGTAGAATGAATTTTCTCAGCAGCTCTGATCGGTAGTTTGAGATGTTTATAGTTTAATAAAATGGTAGTACAAATAAATGATTAAGAACACTACTCAATTATCATATGACCCAGCAATTCCACTCCTGGTCATATATATGGAAAAGACTAGAAGGGTGGGATAGGGAGGGTGGGAGGGAGATGCAAGAGGGAGGGGATATATGTATACGTAAAGCTGATTCACTTTGTTATACAGCAGCAACTAACACAACAATGTAAAGCAATTATACTCCAATAAAGATGTTAAAAAAAAAAACGTAAGCAGAAAAAAAACCCTCTAATTTGAAAAGATATAGAAGTTTTCAAATATTTTCACATCAGGTAAAGGATGGAAAGTATTTCCTTTGGTTGTCCCTTTCAGATAAAATTTCCTAAGCTACTCTCTGGGTTTAGGTGGGGCAGCATCCTAGGGTTTCTGAGAAAAAGTATTGATTTGATTCAAGAGCCGATACATAAAAGCAGATTGTTTTGTGTGCTCATTTACTAAGTGTTCATCCACTTGCCATGGCTTCAAGGAGCTGTAGCACTTACAGATGAGGGCATCCATGTGGCAATAGGAAAGAACTTGGTCTAAGTGTTTAAGTCTTAATTCATTGTCTGAGAAAAGTACTTTGTTTCGATCAAAAAACCCAATAAATCAGGCCATCTCCAAGAGCAAGGCAGTTTTCATAATTCCTGATACTAGGCTCTTCCTCCATCTTTTTGGGAGGCATCAGGGAAAACTCAGGAGAGCCTTCTAGATTCCTTAGCTATGGGCGTGGAAGTCCAGAAAGTAGTGCAGGAGTCTCATTCCTCCAACATTTCTTGGGTGTCTGCTCTGTTTAAGGAATTGAACATACCTAGCTACACATTAGAATCACCTGGTGAACTTCTTAAAATAGAGTGTCCCAGGGCCCCTCTCTGACCTGCTAAATCAGAATCTCTGGACAGTGGTGTCCTAGAATTAGTATTCTTTTGGTAGATAGATTTGGGAACCATCAGAGATGGCAGAGAAGGAAAAGGATGGAGAGGGAATCTTGAGCTATGCAAAACAGCATTTGCAAAGGAAAAGAAGTTGCAGAAGGAAAGGGAGATAGTCTGTTAGGTGATAACAGAGGATTTCTGTAGGTGAGAAGTAGAAATAAGCTGCAAGGGCGGGTTGGGGATGGATGATGATGATTGTATTCCACTGAATTCATTCAGTCATCCTTACTGAAATTCCTCTCCCAACTCTGTTCTTTCCTCTGGTTACAGCAGCGGGCACATGTGGATCATTCATTCTACGTCAGACACTGTGTTAAGCTTTTTTATGTGTATTAATTCATTTAATTCTTCCAACAACCTAGAGTCATAGGCTCCACTATGACCCCCATTTTATAGATGAGGAGGTAAAGCACAGAGAGGAGAACTAACTTGTCCAAGGGCTCTCAGCCTTGGTGGAGCCAAAATAAAACCCAGATAGTCTGGCTCCAGAATTAATGCTTTTAACCTGTCTCCTCTACCCCCTGCTGTCCAGGGAGATGTATGCACCATCTCATTACAACAGAGTATTGTGCAGTATGCATGCTATGTAAGATGCAGGGGTAGCACAGAGAAGGGAGTGATTAATTCCATCAGAAACTTGGGTGTGTGTGTGTTAGGAAGACTTCATAGGGGAAGGAATAGCTGAGTAGGGTGCTGACAAATGAATAGGAGTTTGCCATGTGGACAACGTAGGTAAGAACACACCTGCCAAAGGGAATTGCACATGCAGAATCATGGAAGTAAACACAGCGTTTGTTTGGGGGGCTCAGAAGCAAGCTTTTGAAGCAGGGTTGTGGCATAATCAGAGAAATGCTTTGACAAAAGCCCCTGCATGGGGAGAGCTGGAGGCAGGGAGCTGGGTGTGGGATTCAGGCCCATTTGCGGGTGGAGGTGATGAGGCCGGCAGGAAGGTAGGCACAGCCGGGGGACATGGAAAGGAAGGGATGAAGCTGAGTGATGGCCAAAAGACCTGGGGCAGGGTAGGTACTCTGTAAGCATTTTTTTTTTTTTTTAACGTGAAACAGATGAATCAGGGACAGAGCATCTGTAAGGGAGAAGTTGCCAGGTTTCGAACAAGAGCCCGTGGGAGACTCGTAGTGTGATTAACAGAAATAAGGCAGGTGGAAGAAATGGTTTCAGGAGCAATACATTCTGTTCGGCATAGGAGAGTTGGAGATGGCTGAGGGACAACCTGTTTGATGTTGGCGTCATGCTCAGAGAGGTGGTGTCTGAAACTAGGTCTGTGAGCGAGCTCACCGAGGGAGGATGGCTCCTTGGGTGTTGAGATTTTCTGCTCTGCCCCTCTCCTTTAAAGTGTAACACAGAGTGTTGATTTTGATGTTCTCAGCTGCTGAGTGCCAAGGGATGGCTGGAGTGTGTGCAGCGTGCAAATCCCTAAATAAAGACAGAGCAACCTCACATCCACATCTGACAGGGGTGCCAAGTGGTGCCTAAAGGTTGTTTATTTAGTGTGCACCCAAATGGCAAAAGTGTCCATCCATCGCACTAGAGAAATCAGGCTCGGATTTGAAGGGCCAGGTGTCTGTGGGCGCAGAAGGATACAACTGCATAACTGTTTCTGTAAATCCCCGGTACCTTTGTTTCTGACATCGTGGAGAAGTGTGTGTTGGTGCCGAGTTTCAATTTCATCGTCGGACACTGTGAAATGGTCTCGTTTGCATGTCCCCAGTGTGATGTGAAGGGCTTCAGGTATCCATTTACATTTCTACTCATACTAAAAGCTGTTGGAATGGCATCCCAAATGCCCCAGCCACAGGCATCGGAGCCTGACTCACCTTCTGCTTGAATTTTCCAGATATCAAAAATAAGCCTTTTGGCTGTAGATCAAGAGGTTAGAGAAATGCAAATCAAAACTACAATGAGATATCATCTCACACCGGTCAGAATGGCCATCATCAAAAAATCTACAAATAATAAATGCTAGCGAGGGTGTGGAGAAAAGGGAACACTCTTGCACTGTTGGTGGGAATGTAAATTGATACAGCCACTATGGAGAACAGTATGGAGGTTCCTTAAAAAACTAAAAATAGAACTACCCTACGACCCAGCAATCCCACTACTGGGCATATACCCTGAGAAAACCATAATTCAGAAAGAGTCATGTACCAAAATGTTCATTGCAGCTCTGTTTACAATAGCCAGGACATGGAAACAACCTAAGTGTCCATCATCGGATGAATGGATAAAGAAGATGTGGCACATATATACAATGGAATATTACTCAGCCATAAAAAGAAATGAAATGGAGGTATTTGTAGTGAGGTGGATGGAGTTAGAGTCTGTCATACAGAGTGAAGTAAGTCAGAAAGAGAAAAACAAATACAGTATACTAACACATATATATGGAATCTAAGGGGAAAAAAAAAGGTCATGAAGAACCTAGTGGCAAGACAGGAATAAAGACACAGACCTACTAGAGAATGGACTTGAGGATATGGGGAGGGGGAGGGGTAAGATGTGACAGGGTGAGAGAGTGGCATGGACATATATACACTACCAAACGTAAAACAGATAGCTAGTGGGAAGCAGCCGCATAGCACAGGGAGATCAGCTCGGTGCTTTGTGACCACATAGAGGGGTGGGATAGGGAGGGTAGGAGGGAGGGAGATGCAAGAGGGAAGAGATATGGGAACATAGGTATATGTATAACTGATTCACTTTGTTATAAAGCAGAAACTAACACACCATTGTAAAGCAATTATACTCCAATAAAGATGTTTAAAAAAAAAAAAAAGGTTAGATAATGAGGACTGGTGTTAGGCATATGGTGGGGCCGGGAAGGAAGGGCACCGTCAGAGAAGTGGGGTGAGGATGAGAAAGCAGAGGAAATTCTTGTGACCTCTGGTGGTGATGCCGAAAGCTGTCCTGAGATAACTTTGTAGATACTTGATACTGTAATCGTCCATGCATCCTGCATCAGTGCCAAGGCTGTGAATGGCTGAGGTACACAGCATCATGTTGATGTCATTTGCAGCCCCTAAGGCACCCTGCCATGTGAAGACATGAAGTTCAGTGGACATTTAATTTTTATACCAGATTGGTAGATTTGAGGGATGGATGTGTCCCCGTGTGTGGTGTGAATGTAAACCGTAAGACACTCCTGTCTCCAGATCGAAGTTCTGGGATGAGTGTCTATCAGAGGATGAGAGGAATCGGGCGAATGTCTTCAGACAGGGTAGCAAGTGTGATCCTAACATCATGGGGGTGGCAAGGTGCAAAAATAAGGAAGGAAAGTCTATTTCTTTGCTTCCCACCCTGGGCCAAGGAGCAGATGGCAGATTTGACAGCCGTGTATTTAGCAGAACTGTCACTCTGGAGCAAGCCATCTTGCCAAGTTGGCAGCAGCTGTGTTTGGGAGTGTGGGAGTTTATTAGGCAGGAATTTCAGGCCCTTGGAGGTATGGTCTCCCCATGCAAGCAAATTGGGGAACCCACGTGATCATTAGGACCAATGAGTCAGAGTCAACTGATTTATCTGGAAAACTGAGGCATAAAAGATGATCGGGGATAATTTTTTAAAGTGAAGTGAGGAAGGGGGTTATCTAGAAAATTGTATTGGTTCTCTACCTTGTTGTTGATGGTTTTGCTCTGAAAACCTTGGTATCTGCTTTTAATGTTTGGAATAGCATTGAATAGCAGAAAGAACTCTCATCTGGGAAGCAGCAAATTTCTCTGGTTCTTGCTACCAAGGAGGCTCATTAATTCTAAAATTGTTACTAACAATAAGCCCAGAGAGGCACTGAGCTTGGGGCTAGAGATAAAGTTATGAATAGACATAGTTCCTACCCTGTTGGGGCAACAGACGTAAAATGTGATATTTTCTCTGTTAGGGCGAGGTCCAGAGTACCACAGAAGCACAAAGTGAGGGCGATTCTCCAGTGTTAGAGGTCAAGAACAACTTCTTGGGGGGAAGTCAGGCCTAAGTTGAAATTGATGGGTATATAGGATGGAAGGTTACCAGGAGCAGGTAGATGAGGCTGAGTGTTCTGGAGAAGCAGAACAGTATATGCAAATCCCAGAAGCAGAGCGTGGCTGGAGTCTTAAGTGGAGGTGTGAATGTTTGGGAGTTTGGGAGGGAGAGTGAACGCACAGGGATGGCCTTGTGTGCTGACTTCAGGAATTTGAACTATATTCTGAGGGCATGAGCAACTCATAATGATTTTAAAGCAGAGCGTCCTATTTGCACTTAAAATATATTTGACTGTTGTATGGGGAAGGACTGGGGAAGATTAGACCAGAACATAGGAGGCAAGTTAAGAAGTTTCCTGGTAGACTAAAGAGGAGGGCTAGCCTGAGTGAAGGTAGCACCTGGGGGCAGGTGGTGGGAATGGAGAAAAGTGGGTTGACTTGAGAAACTTTAAGGAGGGAGCTTTGCAGGGATTTGGGTACTGATTGGACATGGGGTTGAGTAAGAGGAAGAGGTTAGAAGGGCCCTAGGCGGTGGGGTATGGGTGGTGGGTGTGGAGGGTAGGGGTGGATACTGGTGCCATTCACTGAATGCAGATACTAGAGAGGCACAGATTTGAGTTAGGTATATGTTGTTTGTTGCAAGGCAGGTTCTGAGAAGAAACAGACTCTGAAATGGAGATTTGCTTGTACTTTATTAGGAAGTTCAGGATCAGTTCTGGGGTGGGAATGAGATAGTGAAGGAAGCTGAGTTGGGCAGAAGGAGAGGTTGAACTGCAGTGCAGTTACGACAAATACCGCAGTCATTTCTCCAAGGAGTTGTGGAGCTGGAATGACCCTTGGAGTTATCCTGAGTTGGGGCAAGGGGCCAGGACTCTGCAACGTCTTCATCAACCACTCATTGGATGTGGGCTGTGCTGGGAAGGGGCCTTGACTTTGGACAAGGGCAAGTCCTGGATCACTATTCAGCTGACAGCTGTTGGTCATCACCTGTCTGGCAGTTTCAGGAATGTGACCTTTGGCCGTGGAGAGGGGGATCTGGATTGCACACCATAGTAGCCACTGTGGGATCATGATGTTAAGTAAACCAGCGTCTCTGGGCTTTCCTCTTCCTGTGGTCAACAAGAGGGAGTTGGACGAGTTGTTTGCTGAGGTCCCTACATACCTGAACATTCCATGAGTCCGAAGATTGTAGAACTAAGAAACTATCAAATTGAATTCACCTGTTTCTAACAGATATAGAAATGGGGGTTCTGAGAGGTGAGGTGGTTTCTGTAAGACAGTGAGTTAGTGGTGGAGATCTCTTAGAGCGCATGTCTTCACTTCTGCTTCTCCTGAGGACTAGGGCTGAAAGGATCCTCATTTGTGCAGGAGAGGGAGTGATCAGGCCTTTGCTTTCCTGGTCCTGTGGATGTGGCTGGAGAATTTGGCAGAGATACATTAGGGTCATATCAAATTAACATATTCTGCACTTGCTTAAAAGTGGGTCAGCATTTATGCTTCTCTGTTAACCTTTTTCCAAGGCCTGTCTCTCCTCCCTGCCCTCCCTATCAGCCTGTTAAGCTTACCTTTCCAAAGGCAGTCTGTCTAGTGCATTTTGATACAGCATTTTACTCACTTGTATTTCTTAGTTGTCTCTGAGCTTCTTGGGAACAGATAAGTTAAAGACATGTGCTTCCTATGATGACAAGGGGGAAAAATGGTGTCTTTCTGCATGTGACTGAGGTCCTGATGAGTGGAGTATATATGCAAGTCCGCTCTCACCCAGTCATTTGTTTTATGGCTGGAGTAGCTAAATCAAAGCTATGCTATTATACTCCACGGTGATGACAACCACTTCTTCCTTGTTTTAACATTGACTACATCAATTCATTCTCTAGTTCCTTCAGCAACTGCAGCGTTGAAATAGTTGTATGTGCTTGGTGTGAAGGACTCCTGGCAAACATAATAGAGATGACAGTCTGAAAGGGGATTCAACAGTTATCCCCATACTATTTCCATGCCTTAACTCCAGACATGCAAAGAGCTTTGCATTGCTTAGAATCAGAGCATTTATATTCTGTGGAATCTACTGGAGTTGGATTGTGCCCCTGAGGTCATTTTGTTGCATAGCATGACTGTCTGAACTGTTTTTCTGTTTTATTGCAGCAAAATGTATCTATGGAGGAAAAGTCCTTGCAGAAGGCCAGCGGATTTTAACCAAGAGCTGTCGGGAATGCAGAGTAAGTTTCAATCTTATGATCCCCATTACTTGTAGGGAAGGAGATGTGGGCTTTAGGTAGGATTCTGGAATGGAGCATATTGTCCTGAGTGGATCACTGAGGGGAAGGACTCTCTGGTGGGCTTGAGTCCTGGCTGTGGAGTTCCCAGCCACTGTCATTGTGTGGTCAGCTTGTGGTCAGCCGTGGATCAGGTAGCCTTGGGAAAGACTGTTAGGGAAGGAAGTGAGAAGGGGGAAGGGAGCTAGCAGCTACCATGAGTCAGGGAGGTTGTCAGGTGGCCCTGGGAAAAGGTTTTGATTTGGTGTTGGGACAATTAGTCTGTGATGTTAGTTGTGGATAGTGCCACCTCTACTCCTAAGAGTCTGATACAATGTTAGACAATGCCTCTGTCTCCTGCCTGCCCCCTCCCATGTATTTCTCAAAATAAGATGTGTAGAACCATAGATCTCATTTAAGACTGTACGCCAATAAAAAAAAAATCATTCAACAAACATGCATTGAGCAACTGCTACTTACCAGCATAGTACTAGATTCTGGGTGTACAACAGTGAACAAAACAAAGTCCTTGTCTTTATAGAATTTGCAGTCTGGTGGGGAGACAGGCAGTAAGATATAAACAAATAAATATACAAGATGCAGCTGAGCCTTGAACAACACATGTTTGAACTGTGTGGGTCCACTTATGCACGGATTTTTTCCAGTAGTAAATACTGCGGTGCTACACTATCCACACTTGGTTGAATCCCTGGACGTAGAACCGTGGATACGGAGGAACCGCAGGTACAGAGGGTTGACTATAAATTATGTGCCGATTTTAGGCTGTGTGGAGGGTCTGCGCCCCTAACCCCTGCATTGTTCAAGGGTCGACTATGATGCCAAATTCTATGAAAAATACAGAGCAGGTTGAAGGGGTAGAGAGCTTTGAGGTGGGGATGGGTGGTCTGGGAAAACCTCTCGGAGGAGGTCATATTTGAACAAAGTGCTGGATGAAGTATGGGAGCTAGCCAAGCACTTACTTGGGTGAGGTGCTGTCCTAGAACGCAAGAGTGAGAGACAGAGGGAAAGAAGGAAGAGAGGGAGAGCAAATTCAAGGAGGTGCCTTCCAGAGCCGCCACTGCCCCACAGCGAAGCAGGCCTGGTTTTGAGGGGCACCTCCAGGGAGGTTGGCTGGAACTACGGTGTCTCAGAATAGACCATCTCTCCAAGTGCTGTTTCCTATGGCATTTCATTTGCTTTTCGTCACATCCCTGGAGAAAAGAAAGGAGTGTATTTGAAAGGTTGAGGAGAGTGAGGCATTTAGAGACACATTGAAGCTCTCAGGGAACTTGAATCTGGTTCTTTTTGGGGAGCTTCAGGGGAGGGAAGGCTCTTTCCTGTCTCCTGTCTCTCATTGGCCAGAATCTACCGCAGGAGTTAACTCCTTTGGACCTCCCCATTGTGTTTCCCATTCGCTCTTTCTTGGCTGCCCCTGGGAATGGCAGAGATTCCATTGGTCTGGACAGTCTGGCGGGTATGCAGGTGTGGTGGTCCTTCTGCGTCAGTGGGGACTGTGGGGTGGACTCCTTAGTCTGTGGCAGAGGTAGAGATGGTGTGACAGTGAGGGCTCCGTGATCTCTCAGTCAACCATGGGAGCTTCCAAACCTGGGAGTGGGGAAGCGGGTGGGGTGGGGTGTCCCCCAACGTGCGGCTGGCACATTACCACATAGGGATGGTGGGTGGATTAAATGAGATAAAGCATGTGAAGGACTTGGTTGGTACAAAGTAAGCCCTCAACACGTGTGAGTTATTTTTCATATTCCACATGACCACACATGTCCTCCCTGAATATAAGGCAGATGTCACGTTCTCTGTAGATTGTTTCACTTCTGGGGGAGGGAAGATGATTTGGACTCTAAAACCCTTACGTTTTTCTTCCACCTCAAGGGAAGTTGGGATGACTAAAGGCAGTCTTACCCACCCTGCTGATGATCTCAGTATCCACCCTGCATCTGTCACTAACAACTAGCAACCCCTTTACATATTGGGCAGAAGTAGTGGGTAACCCTGGCAAGGGTCATGATTGTGACTCGATCCCTGTTATCAGCAGACAGGATCAGGGCAGACACCATCTGAGACCTCTAGAAGATATGGGTGTGGATTTAAATGCCAGCCTATTGGAAATGTACTTAACATGATTATTGGCACATTGTAGGTACTCTCCCTGCTCTGGTTCATATTTTACTGTTTTTGTTTTGTTATGGTTTTATAACTTAGGAAGAAGTTGGGGCAGACAGGTTATTCTCTTTGCATATGTGGTTTGTGTGCATGTGAATAATTTCAGCATCTTTTAAAAAGTCATTAATTTCTTCATTTATTGTCTTTCTACAGTTATTTACTAAATACTTTATGCACAGAGGGAAGCATCACTGACAATAATATTTAACATTTCTTGAATATTTAGTATTTTCTAGACACTATTTAAAACATTTGAAACTTTATCTAATATAAATCTCATAATAACCCTGTTATTAGGTAGGGGTAGGTAGCCTTATTATCATCCCCATCTTACAGATGAGGAAATTGAGGCACACATGATCAGAGTCATATAGCTAGTAAAGGAACCAGTTGGGATCTGAACCTGTGTGGTCTGAATCTACAGGCTCCTCTCTTAGCCTCTCTACTGCCAGTCCTGATGGTGTTAGACTTGCTTGGAAATAGTTCGCATTTTTGAATTGTAGAAGGGTGGATTCAGAAGGATTGAATGATCACTTTTCAGTCTATCTGAGAATACCAGATTGGTCAGGCTATGGCTCATTGATTCCCTTGATAAAGGGTAGCATTTATAAAAGGCCAGAGAAGAGCTCTGGGACACATTTCATGGATGTGGTCAGCAAGGAGAGAGAGGGTGACGGGTGTAGGATGAGAAGGCCTCGGGTCTCTCTCGGGCAGCCTTTTGCAAGATTTAAGCCTTTAATGCCCTAAGGTACCTGTTGTATGTGATGAATTAACTTCTCTCCTAGACATCTAAAATGGTCCTGCATAAGTGCTATTCTTGGGAGAATTGAGCAAATAATTACTCAAATAATTTCTGTGTTCTATGGTTCAAATGCAGATCCCCAGTTGACAAAAGGCTGCCTGGTGATCCATGTGTTTCATTTTCCTGGGATCATTTCAAAGCTTCAGCAACACCAGTTAGATAAGAAACAAACTTTTGTTTTCAGTATTTTCACCAAGTGATTCCAGAAGTTAACATACTGTTTTGTTTTGTTTTGTTTCTTTTATCAAGATGAATAAACTCTCCTAGCAGTCTTGGTCAGTTTTGTCCAGTTATTGCTACCCTGTGACATTATTTTAGGCTAGCAATATATTTTTTTTTTTTTTACTTAAAGATGTGAGTTTTATATGATATTAGAAATTCAGGTTGAAGCATAGTGATTAGTAAAGAACTTGAAAGGGTTTATATTTGATCAGTGACATGGTGACAGTTACTCTAAATGAGAAAAAAATGGATGAATTATATTTTCCCACCAATGCAGAGTTCCAAAGGTCATAAAATAACATACCACAATCAGGAAGGTTTAAAAATGTTAATCATCAGGTACTTATTAGAGAGAGTTTGAAAATAAAGTGAAAAAGGGTTTGTGCCAAATTATGTGGCTGGACTAAATGGATTTGGTGGCACTTATGTTACTGTAATCACAGTTCATATTATTTTCAAATTCATGCAAAGGGGTTTGTCTCTCTTTGAACATTTGGAATTACGGTCTTACTCATTAAATATGTTAAAGGTTGATTGGAATTGTTGACTGCTTTAATCAGTAGTCAAAGCAACCTTTTATATATAAAAAAAAGAGAACCTTTCATGTGTAATTATTTTTTAAAAAGCCATCTGTAGCATTTTTGTTTTATTTTTTCTAATTCAAGAATTTATTTTTAATGATCATAACAAACCTATAGAAATCAGGAGAACGGTAATGATGTTTTAAAATACACAGAATTTGAAGCAGTTTGCTGAAGCTGTTGACACATGACACAAAGATAGGGGTTTTAAATGTTTTCAGATAGCCACCAAAGAGATATTACTGCATGCAGACTTTTAACTTGTATTTACAAACATTTCATGTCCAAAGCATTGCAAAATGAGAGTCTCGATGTTTCCCATGTACCAAAAACACATTCACCTTAGATTTCAATGACAAATGTAGTGTTTTTAATATTGCTTTTTTAAAAAAAATTAATTAATTAATTTATTTTTGGCTGTGTTGGGTCTTCGTTTCTGTGCGAGGGCTTTCTCTAGTTGCGGCGAGCGGGGGCCACTCTTCATCGCGGTGCGCGGGCCTCTCACTGTCGCGGCCTCTCTTGTTGCGGAGCACAGGCTCCAGACGCGCAGGCTCAGCATTTGTGGCTCAGGGGCCCAGCTGCTCCGCGGCATGTGGGATCTTCCCAGACCAGGGCTCGAACCCGTGTCCCCTGCATTGGCAGGCGGACTCTCAACCACTGCGCCACTAGGGAAGCCCAATATTGCTTTTTTTAATAAAAGCAAATATATACTCAAGATATAAAATTTGGACTGTAGAGAAAGGAAGGAAATATAAGGAAGTAAAAGAAAATCACTCCAGAATCTCACCGCCTAGAGATAATCTCTTTTAACAGTTTAAGTTTTTGACGGCAAGAGTGAAATTTATCTTATCGTCTTAGTTGAGATTCTCCTAGAAGCAGACCCTGAGCTCAGGATTTTAGTACAAGTGATTTATTAAGCTAGTGCTCCTGGGAGGAAGCAGTAAGGGTGTGGGGATGCAGGCTTGGGCAGGGCAGGCAGCTCAGCAAGGGTACAATTTTAGGTGAAAAGTCAGAGGTACCCTGATTCACCTGGGGTTCTGAACGTATCCCAGCTATCGTCTCCCCTTGAAGTAAAGAACCTCCCATGCCTGTCAGTCACTGGCTCTGGGCCGTGGGGCTGGGGGTTGTGGAACTTGTAGGTAACTTCTGGCTCCCTGCAAAGTGGCTCCAGTGCCCAAAGGGACCCTCTGAGGGTTGAGAGATGAGCCATTAGCAGAAAGGCATTTGAAGTTGGGGGATGGGCACAGTGAACTGATAAAAGGGATCCAACAGAGTTCACCATTCGTGTTTATGCAAGGAGGCAGTAGATAATGAATAAATACATGAATATTGAAGGATAGAAGTCGAGGCAGCAATGGTAAGTAAGTAAGCATCGTGTTTTCCTTTGCATTCAGCCTATGCTGCTGATAGTGAGGTTATTAACATCCATTGGTTTGTAATAATCGGTTTGATTGCCTGTTGCAAAAGCTGAGGTACAACTGATAGGCATACTGCCCTTAGACTGGTGCTAGCTCTTGAGGCCAGGTGCCATCCAGCGTGGCCGGATTGAGGGGTGAGAGTGGAATGTAGCTGAAACGGGGACCGTGGGTGAATAGCAGGATCAGTTCTCAGCATCTTAGGGCCAGTTTTAAGATAGGAGAAAAGCAAGAGATCTAGATGCCTTGAGACAGATCAAGAAATGAAGAGCAAAAGGGAACAAAAGACACCACAAGGAATGCCTTGGCTGAAATTTATGAGAAAGGAGAGGAAACCATGGTGCCAGTAATCCAGATGATGAGTAGTTGGAAATTAAATTACATTTGACATTTAAAGTTATGTTTATGTTCATATTTACGAATGGATGTGCCTGATATAATGGGAGTTCTGCCAAACCAGGGAACCCTGGAATGACAGCATATCTTGGAGATGGAAAACTCAGAATCTCCCCCATCCTTCCGGGTGGCCCAGCTCCATCCTACTCTCCCATCTGTGTTGAGAATTACCTTTTGGACTTAAATGAGCTTGCTTCTTGGTTGACTTAACCATGCTGTTAAGAATGGGAGAAAAAAACTTAACATTTTAGATAAAATAAGGGACTCTCAAACCCTTTTTTATAGTAACTATTGAGCTGATTTTAAAAATTCAGAGTGAAACTAAATATAGATGCTAGTGATGTCAACAAAGAGGACCTTTGGTGAAGTGAGGTCCTAAAGGTTCACCTGCTGAATATTTAAAATTTTATTGTAAGTGATTTTATTTATTTCTAGGGAAAAATCTAGTGCTCATCTAACTGACCCACTTTCAGTTCATCGTACCTGTATACCTTGGTCCTTGCTGGTCCCTCTGCCAGGAAAGTCTCTTCTTCCTTATCTTATTCCCTTATTTAGTTCCTTCAAATGTGGCATTTTCTTCATAATTTCTCCCCACTTGGGCAGAATTAATTATTCTCCTATGATGCGTTACCATAGCATAATTAGAGCACATTTTTTAAGGATTTACTGTATTGTATTATGGTTTCTAGTTGAAGAGTTTTTTTTTTCTCCCTCCATCCAAACTGTGAGTTCATCAAGGGCAAGGAAGATGTCTTATTTATCTTTGGGTTCACAGTGCTTGTGATTCAGGGCAGTGCCACAACTGTCTCATAAAAGCTCATGAGAGCTCATTGTACATAACTTCCCAACTCTGTGGTCAGTGATGTCATGTTGGTAGTTCACAATGTCCGTTTATTGACACCACAGAAATCAGCAAATGCTAACTTTAGGGTTCTCCCATCCAATAGTCAATTGTTAAAAATTTACCAGCTCTACACTGTCGGTGACATTCTGCTATATAGAAGATACTCAAAACCCATTTGTTAAAACAAAAAACAAAAAAGAAAAAAAAAAAACCCAATTGTTGAAACTGAGGCTCTTCTGATATAGAGAGGGAGAGTGGCCTTCTCTCTTCCAGGAGTCTCATCGTCATTATCGTGGGATTCCTGGGAGTGCTGTTAATTATTGTAGGTTGTTATCACCACAGACTCTTAACAAAGAGCATTTATGTTTGGATCAGCAGCTAAAAATATGAACATTTTTTTGTTTCCTGATTATTTGGCTTGCAGGGTGGAGTTTTAGTAAAAATTACTGAAGCGTGCCCTCCTTTGAACTGCTCAGAGAAGGATCACATTCTCCCAGAGAATCAGTGCTGCAGTGTCTGCAGAGGTAAGAGGGCTTGGCGATGGGGCTTTGGGTGGGGATGGAGAGCAGGGATTGAAGGTTTAATGACTAGTGTGATGACAATAACAATTGTCCAAAACTCTGCTACTTAGATATGTGTATATGCTATTTACCGTCCTCAGTTATAGTCTTATCAATTGTAAAACGGGGATAATAATCCTATCTACTTCATAAGACCTCTGTAAGGATTAAATGGGATAATGCATAAGCACCTAGCATCATGCCTACCACGTGATAAATATTCACTGAACGATGGTTCCTATAATAATGATAGTTCCTGCATCATTATTGCATTTTTTTCTCATGAGTGGGATTGGGAAACATTCTTATCAGCTCTTTCCATGGGCCAATTCCCCTATCTGCCAGAGGATGACAAACACTGAATCCTTACTCATAGATTTATATACAGCTTTTTTACTTCCTGCAAGGAAAAAAAGCTTCAAGTAAGTAACACTTAACTGCTAATTAATGCACGAGCAGAAATTATTTTGCTTCCTATTCCTGAAATTCCCCTCTTTTCCAAATTTATTCTTATTTCTTCAAATCCTCTGGATCAAATATCACTTCCTCTCTGAAACTTCTCACCCAGGCAGAATTAAATAGATTAGGAGAATCTAAAATCGATTTAAAATCTTACAAAAAAAATCCAGTTAAACTCATTGCTATTATTTTAAACCTCTACCCACCATACAGTCTTCTCCACATTCTCACATATCCAGTGAGTTAGATTCTTTTTGGTTTACCTTGGAAGCTTCTAGAGTTAAGAAGCCAGGAGCATAGCAGTTTAGCTCAGGTTATATCCTATCTTACTTTTTTCTGTCTTTTCTCTAACACAAGCGTTGGCAGATATTTTCTGTAAAGGGCCGCAAAGTAGATACTCTAGGCTTTCAGGGGCCAGAAGGTTTCCATTGCAACTACTCACCGCTGCTGTTGTATTGCCAAAGTGGCAGAGGTGATAGGTAAATAAATTAGTGGCTGTGTTTAATTAAAATTTCATTTTGAGAAACGGGTGGCAGCTTGTAATTCGCTGACCCCTCCTCTAGTACCTTCTGATATATAAAAGTATATATTTGATCATGGCATGTTTTCAGCTTGGGCTGAGATTTCTCTTTGTGGTTAGTCATAAGAGAGCTGTGTTTTGGTAAAAATTCCCAGGAAAACTTAGTACCTGGATAGCCATGAATGGCTGTTAGAATTCATGGTATGCCGTCAGAGTATCTCCCCTTATTTATCTGCTTTCATGGCTACAAGTGTATTTGCAGCTCAGATGCTTTAGAAAGACTAAAGATTGACTGGAATTTCAGAGGGATGCATTTATTGGTAACTGATAGAGTTGTTAGGTAGGTCTTATAATTTAATGCAAAATCCATCACTTAATATTTGTTAAGGTGCCAAGTGGGACTCAGTGTATGTAAATCCTTTCTGATTTATGGTTTCATTCGAGCAGGATCATTGATTATCCCACAGAAATTCAAGAAGATTTTCATTGCTCTGACCCAGTTTACAACAGACTGGGTACCACAGCTTCTGCTAGCACTTCTTGGGGATGCAGAAAATTTTTTTTTTACAAATAAAGATGCTGAGAGATGTGACATCTCATTGAAAAGTTGACTCATTTAAGGCTCCTGTTGCTAGCGAGCTGGTGGCTTTTAGCAAAGCTAAGTCAGCTTTGAGGGAAAAGTGGGAGGCAGGAATAGGGCTTCATAGATGCGATCATAGCCAGGGCCAATCTGTACAGTTGAGGATTTTCTTCTTCCTCCCACCTGCTTCCTTCTCAGCTGGGAAACTACCAGCTCTTTTATTTAGCAGCTGATGGTTTTTCTTGGAGGCACATGTGAGTGAGGGAGTTATTTATGTCCCTTGACAAGTCTATGTTTTGACAGGAACCAATGTATGTCTTTAGAAGAGATAGGGAAAAGGTGGGGAGGCTCTTTTCCTGGGAAGCGGGTTGAATGAAACCATTTGGGTATATGGATTCTCTTAGGTTTCTCCTATTTATTCCTTTCTCAGAATTCAGACCCTAGAATGAAAAAAGCATTATTTTTGACTGAAGCCCTTGTCAGCACCATTTACTGCCATTACCTCCTTTCCTGTTGACCCATAGCAGAGAGGAGCCCAGAACATTCAGTCCACTTGTCCACATACTGGGACTTGCTCTGCACATTGGACAATCAGAAAATGAAAAGGAGATTTGTCTGGGCAGTGGGGTGTTCTCTTTTTCATGAAAATGTAAAATTTATGTGATGATGAACATAAAAATCCATCCAGATGAGCTCAAAGGTCCATTGTCTTGACCTATGCTCTCCATGAATTTTGCTCTGTGTCTCTTAATTCCAGTTTATTTCCCAAAGCATCCTTAAAAGTGGCCTAAGAGTTTCTCACAATATTTTGGAAGATATTTTTCCCCTTTAACTTCTATTTGTCTTTTACCTTTTCCTTTGTGCTCGTGTTTTCTGAGTGGAGTCTTGGAAGATGAGGGGGGTTGGACAATTTTGATTCTAATTAGACTGGGAAAGCCCACTGGGCCTCTTCTAAGGCACGTTATTCAGTTCTCCTTCCCCCTCCTCCTTGCCCCTCTCAAAACCAGAAAGTAATGAAAAGATGAGAAACGCTCAATTTCTATGTAAACTAATTTTTATCCTGCATATGGAGAGGCTGTACCATTTGCTTTGTGGATTGAGACTGTCTCCTGATTGGCAGGCAGCGAGCGAGCAGAGAGGTAAGACTGATGACCTGAAATGCTTATTTCAGGGATGAGCACAGCAGTGTGATTTCAGCTGTGTGGTTTCTGCCACCCTGATATTATTGATTACAGACATGGAAGTGGCTGTAGCCTCTTTCAGTACCTGCACTGAAGGCCCTTCAATTAGCATATTTATCATCTCTCTCTGTCTTACTGGGAGTGTCAGGTCTTTAGTCTGAGGGAAATCACCCCTCAGTATCATCGCTCAGAAATCTGAGTCAAAACTTTTCTCATGCCTGCTTGGGGATTTGAAGTTTTCCAAGGTTTATTTTCATTAGGTTTAGACTGGAATTTGAGAAAGCACAGACGGTGCTTTTTGCTTTCTGACCCCTGTTGGTTGATTAAATAGTATCCATAAAGCTCTCCAACTTGGAAAAAATAACACTTGTTTTAATGATTACATTTTATGAATCGATACTTTGAATGTAGGAGAAAAGGGAGGGATGAAGATATGTTCCTACCATATAGAATAATCCTGTCATTTTCATGTCAATGACTGAATGAAATTATTTTCAGTACCAGCTGAAGGCTCTGTTTCATCTGTGAAATAGTGTTAAGACCCATTTTGCAGAGTTATAACTTGTTTCCTCAAGACCTAATCTGTTGGCTTGATTATGAAGCTAATTTTTTTTTTTTTTTTTTTTTTTTTTTTTACTGAGTCATGCCCATTTTCTGATACAGTGGTATGATGATACAGGTCCCCCCCCCCCCCCCGCCCCCCTTGCTTCCATTCAAGGAGAGAGGTGCAGATTATAGCTTTATACTGGGTTTTTCTCTTTGTGGGAATCAGACCTAAGACCTTCGAGTTAAGAATAACAGGCTCTGGCTGATTTATACTGTTCATTGTATCAGCAGAACTGATATCCAGACTCGGTGCTTGGACACCTTGCCTCTTCAAATCTTGGGTAATGACAAATGTTGTAACTAACTTCTCTACCCTTCAGAGAAAAATGAAGGTAATCAGCTGAGCAGGTAGTTATATCCACAGGGCTATTGGTGCAGCCAGGATGCTGTTAGGGACAAAACTGCAGGACAGTTAGGGAAGACACATGCAAAAAGAATCAAGATGTTGGACGTTGGCAGGGAGAAGCCACTTTGCAATTGCTGGGGTCCAAGGTCTCAGCCACCAGCGGCACTACCCAGAACAGCCCTAATCACTGGTGCAGTTTGTTTCTGATGCCTCAGGACAGTTTGTGCTGGCAGCATGAAATTTGTTTACCCTCATCATTACCTTGAGGTAATGGCTATAGCAGGAGCCCGTCCACTTAAGCGTAAGGCCACGAGGGTGGAGAAAGGGGAGTGGGCACTGGAGTGACATCTATGCTTCTGCCTTGGAAGAAGTAATAAAAGTGTGGATGTAGCCCCAGCAGAAAAAGATGGCTCATAAATTGCCGGTGCTCTCAGTTGAAGGGGGAAAAAAAGCCAACTTGACTGTGTATTCTCAGGATCGCTCCAGGAAGACACACCAATCATTTGGCTCATCCCAGAATTCTTGCTACACTCCTTAGGGTTTTATTCCCTTCATAATTGGCTCTAATTTTATCTTCAGTGTTGCCAGTGACTTTGGAGGGTTTGGCTGCATGTTTAAGATTTTCAGTGTTGAGGAAAAAGTTCTTTCCGACATCTGTTCCCAATGTGTTTATCTGTAATTTTAATTCATGCCCACTTGCCTTGTCGTCTGGCCTGGGCTGAAATTAGTTGAGATTATTTGTACTACTTAAGATTTTATGCCCTTCAGTTAAATCCTCCCAAAGAGTCTTGGTGTGGCATGATTTTCTTTTTTTCTAGTCCTCATCATCATCTTAGATGAGTTTGTAATTGAAATGGTTTTAGAGGATTTCGGCGTATTTGAGATGAAAAGAGACCTGTAAAAGAGGCACTTAATCAGAAGGTAAGCTAGTGCCTATATAGAGGAACGCATAGTTTATAGATGGGTCAGGTCCTCTGCATATTGATAGATGGAATCTGATCAAAATACGTGCAGCCGTGGGCCACAGTGGGCACTGGAATGACAGGGCTATATGCTCAACTGTTGAGGTTGGGAACAGAGGGCATTTGGAGAAGAGTTCAGTCTCAGGGAGCCCTTGAATTCTGTGTTCCTGAAAGTGCCACAGTGGATCCAGGCCCCGGGAGCCTTGGGAAGGAGGCACATTGCCCCAGAGAGAAGACCTGAAACTAAGACCAGGCTGCCTTGGGCTGGAAGACCCCTAAGTGTTGACTATTTTAGAAAAACCAATTGCTTTCTAAGACAGAACCTGTGAGAATCCAGAGCTCTGTCTCTAGTAGGCCCATCCTGATGTTACAACCCTCTGTCCACAGGAGCTAAAGGAATGTCCTCACCCCTCCAGGGCCCAGGCTTCTGTGGTATGTATGTTGGTTGTGGAGTACATTAGGGCATCCTGTTTCCATAAGGATCTTTGGACTGTATCCCTCCTATAGGGCCAGTCCATGGGTGGAGCTGTCTCCATACCAACTAGGCACATGGAATATATTGTACTCAGTTTACCTTTGCTCCTTGTGGCTTTCAAGCTTGGGCAAGCAGCAGTGATATAAGGAGTATTGGCTTTCTAGGATTTGAGTTAGTGTAGAGAAATCTGAGGTGCACTTTCAGATTGTCATTTCAAAGGTAACCTGCTTGACCTCTGCGGGATGCATTAGGGGCAGGAGATTGAGGTCAAGCAGTGGTGCTCTATGTGGAATCAAACTTTATCTTAGAGAAACTAACTCCTGCCCAAGGGTAGTGACCTATTCATTCCTTGCTGTGGAAGAAGTCACAGTAGCAAACCGTAAAGATGCTTATCCATCGTTGGATGGAGAAACCAGAGATGAAGCAGAATGGGTGGATGGTTTGCTGTAATTATAAAAAGGTACACAGTGGGATCTGGAGAGTGGCAGTGTGAGGGCTTCATTACGATGGGCAGGGTTTATTGTATGCAGATTAGGCCAATGGCTTTAAAGAAAGCAAAGAGTTTTACAAGTGTTATTGATCTTTCACTGGCAATAGAGCTCTAGGTTCAGGACCACGAAGGGGAGTCCAAATTTTAGACCGCTCCCAATGAGAGGAGAAAATATGACCCCAACGCCTAACGTTTCTTCTTTAGTTTCCTTGATCATGTCGTGGACACATGCTGCTCCCTGTGTTTGGAACTCTTATGCTTTGTCCAGTCAACCTCACTCATCCCTCAAATCTCCTTTTGATACCTAGTGTTAGGACCCTTCTCTGTGATACATAGCGGAAGTACCTTGCTCCTCTCCATCACAATATTTCCTGTAACCCAACACTCAAGGGTAGCCATCCCTGCTAGAGTGTTAGATGAATGAGGGCATGTTTATGATGTTTGTGGCATTTTTGTTATATCCCTATTGTCTAGCACAGCGGCTGGGCACACAGCAGGGGCTTAATATTTGTCAAATGAATGAATGGTACCTCTGCCAGGAGCTAAAATTAAGGAGGTGGTTGGAATAAAACCTGGAATCCCATTTCAGCAGATTGTGTGTCTTCCTCTGAGCATCTGCTCATTTCCACCACTCGAGTGTAAATAAGCTCCAAGTGGGTCTTACTCATCTTGGTATCTCATCCGTGGATGGTGTTCTGTTGTGTGATGTTATTTTTCTTCTGACTTTGAGTCCCCAAGCAGCAAGTAATAATGGACTGTGTCCTGGAGAAAGACATAAGGTTTGTTCCTTTGGAAAGATTCAAGGCATGTCAGGGACTAGAAATTGCTAATGACTGATAGAGTACTGGTCTCTTCAGGCCAGGGTTGGCGTTCCTTGAATGTCCCTTAATGATTAAAATTATGGCTGGGAGGTCGTGTAGAGTGGTGGAGAGAGACTGGGTATTAGAATCATATTTGGGTTTATATCTCTCTTTCACCCATCGCCTGCTAGCTATGTGACCACAAGGAAGGTAATTAACATCTTGGAGCCTTGGTTTATTCATCTTTAAAACACTCTTTTAATTCTAGTTTTGGAAGACTGAGGATTTTGTCATTAGCTCTACAAATATTGGAGTGTTTATAATGTGTTGGATATTGCCTTAGGCACAAGGGAAACAAACTCACAGGGTCCTTTCCCTTGAAGAAGTGAGCTTCTAATGTGAAGACAGACATTCAACAAATAAACACAGAAATTAACAATTGTTGATACCTGTTATAAACAAGAAGAATAGGGTGGTATGGGAGAGAGTAATGGGATTTTCTTTAGACCTGAGGGACAAGAAAGCCTTCTCTGAATAGATTATATTTAAGCTGGGACTTGACGACTGAGTAGAAATTATTCTGGCAGGGATGTTTCATAATGTTCTGAGTTGGTGGGATAAGCTTGCAAAGACCCTGAATCAGGAAAGAGACTGGAGTACTAGAGGAATTAAAACAAAGGCTGATACAATTGGAGGGAAATGACGGAGGGAGAGGAGAGCCTTGTTTGTTGTTTCAAATCAAAGTTAAGGATTTTGTATTTTTTCTTAAGTAAAATGGGAAGCCCTTACAAGATTTTTAAGGGAGATTGTGACATGACCCAATCTATGTTTTATTTATTTATTTAGGCTGTGCTGGGTCTTAGTTGCGGCATGTGGGCTTCTTAGTTGCGGCATGCGGACTCTTTGTTGTGGCATGCGGGACCTAGTTCCCTGACCAGAGATTGAACCCAGGTCCCCTGCATTGGGAGCACGGAGTCTGACCCACTGGTCCACCAGGGAAGTCCCCCAGTCTATGTTTTAAAAGGATTTGTTTGTGAGGAAAATGGATTAGAGACAGGCAAAAAGGGGAACAGGAAGGCAATTAAGGTGCTATCCATTTGAGAGATGATAGTTTGGAGTAGGATGAGTTTTTCTTCTTGCCGTGGAGTGCGGGAGAAAGAGATAGATTCCAGAGATATTCATGAAATAAAATGAATAGAACTTGGCAAGGGCCAGTATTTGAGGAGAGAGGACAAAGATGACTCCAAAAAAAAAAAAGAAAGAAAGAAAAAGATGGTTTAAGTGGATACAGGTCCTGCAGATGGTTATGGAGAACTTGGAGAGCATGGATTTTGGAATTAAGATCAAGAGTTCAGTTTCAGATGGGTGAGCTGCGAGACAACTGTGAGGACATCCAAATGAAATGTCAAGTGGGCTATGGCTATAGTGACACAAAATACAATATGTAAAGTGGGACATGCAAGACAGTGTTATTTCCTATGCTTTTAGAGGGCGTTGTGAGCCTTTGTTATTGCTTCTAGAGAAGCGTGGATGTTCTCAGCCAGAGGCCAGAAGAGATTGAGCACAAGAATTGGCCTAGTCTCAATTTTTCTTAAGAACAGATTGGCAGAGCCTGCAGTTGGGTCCTAAATGGGCCTATTTTAAAAAGTTTTATAGGGCATAGCAGGAGTTGAGATCCACAAACATCATCAGAGAATAATCATTAGTAGAAGTCTATGCCCCAAAGTATTTAAGTCATAGAATAATAATTTTCTTAGTGGTCTTAACAAGAGCTTGAGTCAAATCATAACGCTCCCACTTCCTGGATGTGTTATCTTGGATAAGCTAGTCCCAACCACATTTTCCTAATCTGTGAAGTGAGGATAATAGTAATCTTTAGGGTTGCTGTGAGGGTTTCCCTTACTTACCTAGCTGAGGTGTGTCACATGCTTAGCTCTGTGCCTGGCAAGTTGGAAAAACTCAATAAATAGCAGCTTTTATAATGAAAGTGTTCTCTGTATTTGGACCAGTACTAGTTAAATGATGTCACTGTGTGCTTCTAATTACAGGACGATAATTCCACAGACTCTAGAGCTACTTATTAAAAATATTCAAGTAAAATAACATGAATATTGAGTAGGTGTGTGTGCGCGTGTGTGTGTATTCTACAATCTGGTCACAGCTTCTGATTCTGGGAAAAAAAGACAGTGATTTAAGAAAGAGGGTGACATTGAATATTCTCATGTATCAGTCTGTGTTGATAACCAGCTGCTGAAGAAAAACACTGTACCAAAAGCTAGCTAGAGGACTTGAGAAAGAGACTGTAGGTAGCAACTCAAGACAAATATCTGGAAGGGAAGGATCTGTATCTTAAACGCCATGCTATTCAGACTCATCAGATAAGAAAGACAAAACATTTAGAAGGATTTTGATATGTGGAAAGTTAATTGAGGATGTATGACTTGGCAGCCAACTATGCTGGGGTGGGTTTTGAAGAATGAAGATGACCAGCTGGGGTGATGAGAGTGTACTAAAACTGAATTGTGGTGATTGCTGTATGACAGTGTAAATTTACTAAAAATCATCAAACTTTGTCTTTACAATAGGTGAATTTTATGGTATGTAAATTATACTTCAGTAAAAATGTCTAAAGAAAGAAAAATGGCGACTAGCAAACCAGTCACATTAGCCTTCTAGTTGCTTAAGAGGGGACATTAAATGCCAATGTAGATTCATTCATATCTTTATTCACTCATTAATTTAACTACCCATATTTCTGCCTGTCCATTTTTCCATCCATCTATAAGCCATCCATCCATACATACAGCTATCCTTGTGTGGGAAACTCTTGGTTGAAAGAAAAGAGTCAGACATAGACCTGACTTAAAGAAGTTGGAGTGATTAGAGATAGGATTTTTAAAGAATATTTGGAATTGCCCAGCAGAATATATGTGTATGTATGTATGTATGTATTGGGTTGGCCAAAACGTTCGTTCAGGTTTTTCCTTAACATCTTACGAAACATCTTCTTATATATATATATGTATGTATGTATATATATGTATATATATATATATATACACATACATACATATATATATATGGCTCTGTGTACTTTCACAAGTGCACTAACTTCTCTGAGCTTCAATTGCTACATCTGTGAAATAGGGATAATCCAGTTTCATAGTGTTGTTAACAAAATTAAATGGGATAATGCATCTGAAACACTTCACGGAGTGCCTAGCATATATTACATGCTCAGTAACTGTTAATCATTATTATTACAACTGTGCCAGATTATTGGAGGTTCTTTAAACTTACCCTTTTTCCTCAAGGGTTGGAGTTCCATTCCTCCCACTAGGATCTGTGTCTTGCCCCTTTTCAAGTTTCTACCTGTGATGAATCAAAGGTCAAGTTTTGCATCATCTAGAAGGGATTTCTTCTTCTCTGACACACTATGATAATTTGTACTTCTCACATCTTACTTAACTACCCCTGTATTTAGCTTATATCCCCTTAGAGTTTCTAATTTCCTTGTGGTCAGGAAATGTCTCAAACATTTTGACATTGCCCCCAGGAGCTTGCATAGTGCTGCAGTCCACAGAGTAGGTGCCCCATACAAATTCAGTGGATGATTATTCACTCATGCATAAAGGCAAGCAGGCACTGAATAAATATTGCTTGATTGAAGGCCTGCATTAATTAAAAAAAAAAAAAAAACACGTGTTTTTGGCACAATGGTGAGACCCAACCAAAGTGGATTTGTCCATAAGCTTGGTTTGTCTCACAGGGGCCCTTCATTGTCCTTGAAATACAATTGACCCAACTCTCTGCATTGTGAATTGATATGGCACATGCTTGATAGAGAGATATGCATTGGAAAATCAACAATGTTTGAGGGGCTTTATTCCAGCCTGTCAAATGCATGTGGAAGGAGAAGGACAGTTGCAGTCTTGGGAAAGAAAAAAAAAAACATAGCCACGTAACAAAGGATGCGCATATGGCATTGAGTCAAGCGTTATAATGAAAGAAAATGTGATAACTTAATTATTGATCAATTCTGACTTGGGGAGGGAAGGCCAGGCACTTCCTCTGGCAAAGAAAGCTATGATGCCTAAAAATTGTCCCTTTGCTAGCAAAAACATCACGTACTTTTAATGGTTATTATAAGCTTTTCAAGTCCTTATAGAAGTGTTCTTGACTGACACAGATTTCACATTTCCAACAAATTCTTCCTCTGATTTTGATTGGGGCAATCTCCAGTTAACAGGTCAGATAGTGAGGCTGGATGTGATACCACACTCCCCTAAGCCTGTGGATCTACTCTCTAACGTCACAAGGAGCGTCTACATCTTTCATTTTTTTTTTTTTTTTTTTTTTTGTGCTAGGTTTGCTCTGTGAGAGGATACAGGAAAAGTACATGGGCCTTGGAGCTTACCAGACTTAATTTGGAATCTTAGCATCTCCACTTACTAGCTAGATATTAATGAGTTTGGGCTTTTCTTATCTTGAAGCTGAGGATAACAGTGTTATCAACTTATTTGAACTTCTATCGTCATTGTCAATATTATCATTATCATAATCATTATCATTCTCATCACAGTGGCTAACACTTAGTGACTACCTAGTATGTATCAAGAATTGCTCTAAGTGCTTTATATGGATTAGCGCATTTAACTCTTTCCACACATATTAATAAGGTATATTATCCCCATTTAAAACATCTAGTGTAATGCCAGACATATTATAGGTACATGAATGTTATTATTTAATAAGAGTTGTTATCTTTTAGACTAAGTATGGTCCAAAGAGTGTTGGTTTAAAATTCTGTTTCAAAGGAAAAACATTCTAGAATGTTATCACCAAAAGGAATTAAACTTGGAGTTGATATAGTTCAGTGTTTTCTATATTTTTTAAAGCCAGAAACTGTTGTTCATATGATCACTATATCAAAAATATAAAAGCAAAGCTATTCTATTTGAATCAGGGGTGGGGGACTTGAGCCGTATCTGACAGCTCATCTGTGCCCAGGATTCTGAGGAACAGTGTGAAAATCACTGATGTTGTCCTTTCCCGGTATACGTACCTAGACAGGCAAAGCGATTTATTTTGTTTATTGGTATAGACCCTGAATTATAAATTAGATCTCCTCTTCAAGAACAGTTGTTTTTTATGAGACTGCAATATGTGATGTAGCAGTATAATTATTATTTGCTAAAATGTACTGAGTTAAAGATGATAAAGCACCTTCATATACCTTGTTATATTTGAACTTCACAATTCCTGTGGTGGGCATAACCTATTACTTCTTGTTCACCTAAAAATGCTGCGTAACATATAAATTTTTTGGGGGGGGGCGGGGGGAAATTGGTGCAGCTGGTAATAGAGGTAGGAGAAAAAAATATCAGAGACCAGAAATGTTGGAAAAGGGTGATTCTGTTGGGATAAGTTAACACACTGGAGTTGGCATTTGCCCAGAGGGCAGAACGGTAGAATCTGGCTTCTAATGGACACTGTTTAAGAAGACAGGAGACAAAGCCTGGGGCTGGTGTGAGATGCATAAATCAAGAACCTTGAAGGGTAAATCCTCAGTCGGTGACTAGGAAAAATCCACTCTGCAAGTGGAGACTTGCCTATCAGTCTTGACTCTAGGTAGCGAGTATGGCAGAGAAAAGTTTGCATTCCTGAAAGCTTAGGGCCTAAATTTATTCTACCTGTGTGGGTCAATCCTTATGCCCCAAGGCAAAATATAATTTAAAGTGATTGTGGGTTGATAGTTCCCTCAGGCACCTGACAAAAGCAAACACAGATGCTCTCTGAAGAAATACAATTTTACAGCCCAAACCTCAAATAATTTCCACAGATTAAATCCTAAAAAATATGAGCTCACAAATAAAAGACTCACTCAAAACACAAGAAAATAAGTCCTCATGCATGATACTCAGCAAAACAACAAACTGTAAATTCAGATGCTGATTTTACTTTAGTAAAGTCGGAAGACTGAAGATACTGGAGTTATCTGTATAAAGTATGTCTAATATGTTTTTAAAAAAGGAAATTAAAAGATGAAAGAATAAGAGACCACAAATTTGATCAAGGAGACTGAAAAAGAAAGCAATTGAATTCTAGAAAATAAAAATGTAAGTAAAATAAAAATGATATGGATGACTGAAACAACATGACACAACTTGAGAGAATTAATAAACCAAAAGATACATCCAAAGTTAAACAGAATTCAGCATAGAAAAAAGCAAGGGGAATATTAAAGCAAGTCTAAGAAACATGGAGGGGAGCTTGACAAGGAAGGAATAATATTTATCTAATTAAAATTCCAGAAAGAGAGAATAGATAAAATGGTGAAAAGAGAATGTTTGAAGAGAAAATACCTGATAATTTTGCAAATTGATAAAAGATTTAATCTTTAGATTCAAGAATCCCAAGGAATCCTAGGAAGAATAAATAAAAATAAATTCACACCTAAATACCTTAAAGTTAATGAATACAAACAAACAAACAAACCCCCTTCCCCATCAACCAACCAACCAAATAAAATAGATCTTAAAAGCCACAGAGAAAGTGTTTGTCACATACTAAGAAATGACTATTAGGTTAACAACTGACTTCTCAACAGTGATAATAGAAGCCAGAAAACAATGGAATATCTTCAAAATGTTGAGGCAAAATAACTCTATACCCAAAAAAGCTATTTTTCAATTATGAGGGTGGTCAAAGGACATATCTAGATAAATTGAAATTGAGCACAGTTACTATCAAGATATCTTCATTAAAGGAACTTATAAAGGATACATTAAGAAAAATAACTATCCTAGAAGGAATGTCTGAGATTCAAGAAGACTCTTGGGCAAAGAAAGGTTAAACATGTGGTTAAAAAAGTATGCCTCGGGCTTCCCTGGTGGCGCAGTGGTTGAGAATCCTCCTGCCAGTGCAGGGGACACGGGTTCGAGCCCTGGTCCGGGAAGATCCCACATGCTGCTGAGCAACTGGGCCCGTGAGCCACAACTACTGAGCCTGCGCTCTAGACCCCGTGAGCCACAACTACTGAGCCTGTGTGCTGCAACTGCTGAAGCCCACGTGCCTAGAGCCCATGCTCCACAACAAGAGAAGCCACCGCAGTGAGAGGCCCGCGGACCGCAACGAGGAGTGGCCCCTGCTCGACGCAACTAGAGGAGGCCCGTGCACAGGAATGAAGACCCAACGCAGCCAAAAATAAATAAATAAATAAATAAATAAATTTAAAAAAAGACAATACCTTGTTAAATAAGGTCTATTTAAAAAAAAAAATAGTATGCCTCAGGAAGCATGTTCAAGAACATTTCTTGCAGCATTTTTTGTAATTCAAAACCTGCAAGTAACTCAAATGTCAACGTGTAGTATAATGGATAAATTTTGGAATATTCATGCTATGGAATATTATACACTATTGACAAATAACTGAAAGATAGCTATAGGCATTAACATGGATGAATAGAAAAAAAAAGACACCATGGAAGATATTGCAGTATGATTTCACACGTGAAGTTCAAAATGGGCAAAACTAAATAATCTATAATTTAGAAATACATACCTATGTATGGTAAAACTCTAAAAATATGTAAGGGAGTGATTAACACAAAAATTAAGAGAGTTGTCTGATGGCTGGGAGGAGGATTCATTGGGGACCTGTAATAAAGGGGTACTGATAATATTGTATTCATTTTATTTATATATTCATATATATTCATTTTATATATCTCTTATGTATCATAAATTTTGCAATAAAACAATTATAGAAAGACGAGTCATATAAGAAGGCAGTAGAAAGAAGATTCAGGATCAACATGGATAAAAGCCTTCAAGAAGGAACAACTTTAGCAAGTTTGTATATTAGGGGGAAAAATATGAAGCATGGGATGGTCCAAAGTTTCCTAGTCCTACTCTTCTACCCCCTTGCCAGCTTACCTTTGCATATTGCCAAGGCGTGTTCTCATGTATGCTGACATATAATAAAAATGTCTCATGCTTTATTATTTGGAAGTCTTTTATTCTTTTCTTTCCTGTTCTAAAATTTTATTTGCTTCTTCTAGGTCATAACTTTTGTGCTGAAGGACCTAAATGTGGTGAAAACTCAGAGTGCAAAAACTGGAATACCAAAGCTACTTGTGAGTGTAAGAATGGTTACATCTCTGTCCAGGGAGACTCTGCCTACTGTGAAGGTAAGTGAGCTATTTAATAAAGTCAACTTGCGAGAAATGTGTTCCTGGTAGACGTGGTTGAAGAATGAAAGCCTTCACTTGGTTCTGGTCCTATGGGATCCTATAAAAAATTATACCAACAGTCTAGGATATTCTCTTCTTCTGACTTATCCAGGCTGCTTAGTAGCATGTAAAAGCAAGACCTTTCAATCACCAGCAAAACCATAAACACCTCATTTTATGTTGTCTTATCTGGGTAGATTGTCTTCTTCAATTTCAGTTAAATGTTACATGGTGGATCCTCTTTTTGAATGGATGCTTTTATACTAGCTTATACCCAATTGCCATCATCTTCACCTGCCAAGGGCAGAGTTTTTTTTCAGTTGTGTTTCCTAATGACTGATTCATGTGTTGCTAATTCCCAAACTCTACTAAAAGTCCCAGTGACAGATGGACTCATAACTTTGGCACATGGATTGGTATAGTAGGTTGGTGGCCTCAAGCATCAGTGACCCCCTTTTCTACTTTATAGAGCAGAGCAACTCCTCTGTCTTATGTGAACCCCTCTTTCCATGCTCAGCATGCTGGGGCAAGCATTGCATACTCCTGTTCCTTTAATATACCAGAGGATCAGGGATTAGTTCTGACCCTGGATTTACATGTACAGTGCCCTAAAATCTGAGCCCATCCATTTCTCCAGTGCTCACTGGCTCTCTTCCATCAGTTTAGAGAAATTCTTATAGGCAAAGTGATGGCTAGGCTGTTCTTCCGTCCTGGTTGGACCCAATTATTCCTGTCATCTTTACTAATATATTGAACCTTGGTGTTCTGTTAATTAGGAAGGTAGATGTCTTGACTGGAATAAATGCTGCAAAATCTTGGTCACTCTCCTCCTACTGATTTGGTTCTCAAGTGGGTCAGGTATTGTCAAGGTAAAGACAATTGATGACAATAATGGTAAATTCCTTTCCATTCTTCTGTTTTATGTTGTTGACCCCTGCTTAACTTTTTGGCTTTGACTAAAGACCTCTTCAGTTGTTAAGGAAATGTTTCTAATTACTGTTAGTGTTCAGAACCTGGTAGGAAGACACTGTTTTTCATTTCTTTTGGAAGACTTTCTTTATTACTGCTTTGGTTCCCATTAGCAATATAAGTCTAACTAATAGTTAACCCCCGACACACACACTTTTTTCTACACTTTTTTTTCCTTTTGCTTACGTGTATAGATTTGAACTTGATTTGGGAGACATGCCACTTGGGAGGATGAAGTTGCCCTTTAGTTATGAACCTTTTCATCTATCCATTAACATCATGTTACTTATTTGTCAATTTTGAGGAAGAGGACTATTAATTTCAATACTTCACATTAACATTTATTTTTTATATCTTACCTTATGCTATTTTGTATTTTTTGTCAGAAAATTACTGTAATTTTAAAAATAAAAAACGTGAACATTTTCCTCTCCATTCATCATGAAAAAATCCCACAAGCCAGGTAATGGTCTAAAAAATTTGCTTTCTTACCTTCTGCTATATGTGGGGATAGATTATGAACAATTATAAAAATGATAGAAGGAACCTCAAAATAATTTGAATCTTGATTCTACCATTGGCCAGTGTTTTAGTTGTCTATTGGAAGCAGTACACTCACCATTCCTGGCTCCCCTTAGCTATTGAGACCTGGCAGAACCTGGGAGGAAATTGCTGGTACAAATGCTGTTTTGGGACTCTTTGATTCTCTCCTCATTTTTTGTTACATAGAATCAATTTTATGAGGTACCATTTGTGGTATTATGCCTACCCTTTGTGTGTGAGGCCTTATTTTATTGATTATGTTGAGCGATTTTAGGTCTGAATCCCTGTTTTCTTGAACATGCTTCTCAACTTGTTGTGTGTGCAGGGCCTTGGGTCAGTGTATACTGTGGTACCACCTTGAGTCATGGTAGTGTCCTCGGGCTTTAGTCATTTTTCTGTGATCATGGGGACATTCCGCAATTCCAGAAGTCATGTTCATAATGAGAAGGATAGCACTTAAGGAGAAATGACTAAACATTAGAGCCCATTTACAGTCTAAGAATAGAACTCAGGGACTAAAACAGGGGTCAAATACTGGGCATCTGGATGGGAGGCACTGAGAACCAAGTAGAGTGAATATCAACATTTAGAGCAAACGCCCTCCTCTCTTTTCATTCAGCCATCCTCAGCACACTTGGGCTTTGGGCTTATTTTCCTGTGGTTGCATGGTGGCTGCTGTAGCCCCAGACATGGTGTCCTCATACCAGCATCCCAAAGAAGGAAGGAAGGGGCAGGGGTTAAAAATCTCTGTGTGAGGTTCTGTGTTTTGTTTTTTTTTTGTGATGATCATATGGTTTTTATTCTTCAATTTGTTAATATGTTGTATCACATTTATTGATTTGCATATATTGAAGAATCCTTGCATCCCTGGGATAAATCCCACTTGATCATGGTGTATGATCCTTTTAATGTGTTTTTGGATTCTGTTTGCTAGTATTTTGTTGAGGATTTTTGCATCTATATTCATCAGTGATATTGGTCTGCAATTTTCTTTTTTTGTAGTATCTTTGTCTGGTTTTGGTATCAGAGTGATGGTGGCCTCGTAGAATGAGTTTGGGAGTGTTCCTTCTGCTGCAATTTTTTGGAAGAGTTTGAGAAGGATAGGTGTTAGCTCTTCTCTAAATGTTTGATAGAATTCACCTGTGAAGCCATCTGGTCCTGGGCTTTTGTTTTTTGGAAGATTTTTAATCACAGTTTCAATTTCATTACTTGTGATTGGTCTGTTTATATTTTCTGTTTCTTCCTGATTCAGTCTTGGGAAGTTATACCTTTCTAAGAATTTGTCCATTTCTTCCAGGTTGTCCATTTTATTGGCATAGAGTTGCTTGTAGTAGTCTCTTAGGATGCTTTGTATTTCTGCGGTGTCTGTTGTAACTTCTCCTTTTTCATTTCTAACTTTATTGATTTGAGTCCTCTCCCTCTTTTTCTTGATGAGTCTGGCTAATGGTTTATCAATTTTGTTTACCTTCTCAAAGAACCAGCTTTTAGTTTTATTGATCTTTGCTATTGTTTTCTTTGTTTCTATTTCATTTATTTCTGCTCTGATCTTTATGATTTCTTTCCTTCTACTAACTTTGGGTTTTGTTTGTTCTTCTTTCTCTAGTTCCTTTAGGTGTAAGGTTAGATTGTTTATTTGAGATTTTTCTTATTTCTTGAGGTAGGCTTGTATAGCTATAAACTTCCCTCTTAGAACCGCTTTTGCTGCATCCCATAGGTTTTGGATCGTCGTGTTTTCATTGTCATTTGCCTCTGGGTATTTTTTGATTTCCTCTTTGATTTCTTCAGTGATCTCTTGGTTATTTAGTAATGTATT
Organism: Eubalaena glacialis; assembly: GCF_028564815.1. Lineage (NCBI taxonomy): Eukaryota > Metazoa > Chordata > Mammalia > Artiodactyla > Balaenidae > Eubalaena > Eubalaena glacialis. The sequence continues at coordinate 85,644,962 of NC_083725.1, forward strand.
GTTTAGCCTCCATGTGTTTGTGTTTTTTCTGGTTTTTTCTCTGTAATTCATTTCTAATCTCATAGCGTTGTGGTTAGAAAAGATGCTTGATATGATTTCAATTTTCTTAAATTTACTGAGGCTTGATTTGTGACCCAAGATGTGATCTATCCTGGAGAATGTTCCGTGTGCACTTGAGAAGAAGGTGTGATCTGCTGTTTTTGGATGGAATGTCCTATAAATATCAATTAAATCTATCTGATCTATTGTGTCATTTAAAGTTTGTGTTTCCTCATTAATCTTCTGTTTGGATGATCTGTCCATTGGCGTAAATGGGGTGTTAAAGTCCCCCACTATTATTGTGTTACTGTCGATTTCCTCTTTTATAGCTGTTAGTGGCCTTATGTATTGAGGTGCTCCTATATTGGGTGTATATATATTTATAATTGTTATATCTTCTTGGATTGATCCCTTGATCATTATGTAGTGTCCTTCTTTGTCTCTTGTAACATTCTTTATTTTAAAGTCTATTTTATCTGATATGAATATTGCTACTCCAGCTTTCTTTTGATTTCCATTTGCATGGAATATCTTTTTCCATCCCCTCACTTTCAGTCTGTATGTGTCCCTAGGTCTGAAGTGGGTCTCTTGTAGACAGCATATATATGGGTCTTGTTTTTGTATCCATTCAGTGAACCTGTGTCTTTTGGTTGGAGCATTTAATCCATTCACGTTTAAGGTAATTATCGATATGTATGTTCCTATGACCATTTTCTTAATTGTTTTGGGTTTGTTTTTGTTGGTCCTTTTCTTCTCTTGTGTTTCCCACTTAGAGAAGTTCTTTTAGCATTTGTTGTAGAGCTGGTTTGGTGGTGCTGAATTCTCTTAGCTTTTGCTTGTCTGTAAAGCTTTTGATTTCTCTGTTGAATCTGAATGAGATCCTTGCCGGGTAGAGTAATCTTGGTTGTAGGTTCTTCCCTTTCATCACTTTAAATATATCATGCCACTCCCTTCTGACTTGTAGAATTTCTGCTGAGAAATCAGCTGTTAACCTTATGGGAGTTCCCTTGTATGCTATTTGTCATTTTTCCCTTGTTGTTTTTAATAATTTTTCTTTGTCTTTAATTTTTGCCAGTTTGATTACTCTGTGTCTCGGTGTGTTTCTCCTTGGGTTTATTCTGCCTGGGACTCTCTGCACTTCTTGGACTTGGGTGGCTATTTCCTTTCCCATGTTAGGGAAGCTTTTGCCTATAATCTCTTCAAATATTTTCTCGGGACCTTTCTCTCTCTGTTCTCCTTCTGGGACCCCTATAATGTGAATGTTGGTGCGTTTAATGTTGTCCCAGAGGTGTCTTAGGCTGTCTTCATTTCTTTTCATTCTTTTTTCTCTATTCTGTTCTGTGGCAGTGAATTCCACTATTCTGTCTTCCAGGTCACTTATCCGTTCTTCTGTCTCAGTTATTCTGCTATTGATTCCTTCTAGTGTAGTTTTCATTTCAGTTATTGTATTGGTCATCTCTGTTTGTTTGTTCTTTAATTCTTCTAGGTGTTTGTTCTTTAATTCTTCTAGGTCTTTGTTAAACATTTCTTACATCTTCTCGATCTTTGCCTCCATTCTTTTTGCAAAGTCCTGGATCATCTTCACTATCATTATTCTGAATTCTTTTTCTGGAAGGTTGCCTATCTCCACTTCATTTAGTTGTTTTTCTGGGGTTTTATCTTGTTCCTCCATCTGGTACATAGTCCTCTGCCTTTTCATTTTGTCTATGTTTCTGTGCATGTGGTTTTCCTTTCACAGGCTGCAGAATTGTAGTTTTTCTTGCTTCTGCTGTCTGCCCTCTCAGGTTCTGTGTTTTTAAGTTTGAAGAAAGTCCTTCCTAGAAGGTCCCTTGTAACCTCCTTGCCTCTCTCTCCATGAAGAAGACTTCTGTTTATTTTTCGGACCAAGATTACATCCTCTCCACCCTTAGACCAATGAGATGACTGTCATTGGCTTGGGCTAATTGTGTCCAACCCCCGGATTTGGAGTAGGGGGTTTGCATTCCCTGAGACTAAATGATCTTTGCCCTTTGTCTGAACTAATTAGAGTTGTAGCAATAGGAGGCAGGTGTATGGGTGGTTTTGGGTGGGCAGAAAGCTATGTATACTACATTCTTTTATGGTAAAATTTAGTTTATGGCCGTTTACCCAGCTCTGTCTTCAGAATTATCCTCTGGGATGCTCACCGCATGCCTGCCTGGGTACTAGAGACTCTCAGAGGCTGAGTTCATTGTTTCACTATAGCATAGAGAGGAGTAGATAACTTATGAACTACTTCAGGTAAGTTATTTTTTACTCGGAGTAAGTGGAGTGAAAATGATCCATATTTCACAAACCACGATGAACAAGACTGGCTTGCAAATTAAAACAAAATATTACACACATTGTCCAGGCTAACTTGAAAAACCTATTCAGGCTCTCAGTGGAAAAAGAAGCACAAAAGACTTACAATTTTCTTAACTTCCTTGGGTAGTAGCAGAGATATAGTGTATTAAGGACTCCTGCTCTGCAGAGATTGCCGTAGAAATTGCCATAGGGAAGGTATCAGAACTCCTGGCCAATCAATAGAAGATAATAAGACCCTTTGTCAGCTATGATACAATTCACAGGAGTTCGTTTCATTTTGCCTCGTCTGACTCGAGCAGGAACGTTCCCCATTTTGAGAATTGCTGTAGTTGGACTTTGGTGTTTTATGAATCTGGTCTACTGAGGCTTCTTTACCTTTGGGATGACATATTCAATGGGTTGGTCTTAAATGGTTTCTGGTTCATTAGCTTCAATTAGAGGTAGTGTCTGAGGAAAGTACAGCAGTTGGGGTCTATTCAGGATCTTCTTGAATTTTGAGTCTATATAGGGTCTCATAAACTTTTTCTTCCTGTAGTAAAAAGTTACGTTGAAGAATAAAGAACAATGTGATGTGTATACATCATGCAATCTGCCAGGCATAGAGAGTACTACAAGTAGCATTAAATAATACCTCCTACTTACAGAGTGCTCTGAATTTTTCAAACTCCTTTTATTTATATTGTACTCTTTGAGCCTTCAGTAAATCTGTGAGGAAAATGGTAGCGTTGGCCACATGAACTCCATTTTGCAAGTGCGGACAGAAAGACTCAGAGAAATGAAGTAAAGACAGTACTCAACTCATTTCTCCTCCAGGGCTTTATGCCCTGACTTATGCTGCTCCCTTCCTCCCCATCCCCCACCCTGTTCCAATGTGGTATTGTTCAAAATATTTGCTATCTCCTTCATCTAATGAAATCTGAATGGATGTGAGATGTGTACCATTTCATAGTAGAAAATCTAAGAGCTATTACAGGGTTCCACCTCTTTCTCATAAACCTGCATTGTTCCAGAGCAGGGCCTCTCCTTTAGCTAGGGTCCCAGAATGAAGTCTACCTAGAGCTGTGTGACAGCTGACAGGTGATGAACATGTGGCATGAGTGAGAAATAATTGTGTAAATCACTGAAACTTTGGAGGGTGCAGTTATCTGTTACCTTTGTGTGACTTAGCCTAAGCCTGTTGGTACACCTGCCTGAATTAGTTGACCCAAATCTTGTAGTTTCAGAAGGATACCTCCAACTCAGCGCTCATGAATGAAAGTAATTTTTTATGGAGCAAGCATTGAGAGTTACTAAAAAAAGTATGAATTGTATGGATCATTAATAGTCTGCTCTGGCCCTGCTGCCAGGTAATAGATATTTTGCAGACAGCAAGTTGTAAATCAGTGCTTTATTATGGCCAATTCCAATGTGGGAAATTGGATTTCCCAATTAACATGATGATGAGACAATGCAGGTCAAAAATTTAGCAAATTGTCTGGTATTTACGAGTGATTTAGTGGGTCACAACAGTTATCATCATCAACTTATATCAGTGTTTATGAGGATCTTTCTTGGAATTGGAAGAGTGTGTACTCATTGAGACCAATACTTTGAGAAAGTGGGCTTCTCATGTCTGCATCTTTTGGGAGAATTGGAAGGTAGCAGGGGAGAGTGTTCTTAGATGGAAGGACCAGGTTTTATCAGTCCCGCCAGGAACATATTTTTAGCAGTGAGGTACCAAGTATAGTAATTTATAAAGATGAAGTTATTCCTTCCTTGGAAAAACACAAGTGGAGCTGAATTCAAGGATAATATGTCGTGGAACAAAATGACTTTTATTGGTTTGAATTTAATAATTTCATGTAACAAAACTACTGAGATGTCTGAAACACAGCAACTGATTAGCAAGGTGATTTGTAACTTCTTTCGCATGACTGGCAATGATGACAAAGGGTCTGACCCTTAGAGTGTTAAGAAGCTGGGAAAGTGGCAGAAAGGTCAGAGTTCAAGCAGAGAGAAGATTCAGAAGAACTAAGGGGGTAGATATTTTTTGGATGCAGAGGCTAGCGTGAGTGCACTGCCGCAGAAACAAGCCCCTGTGAATTCCTGATGAAGAGAATGCATGGGAAAATGGTGAGTATGCTTAGTTATACTTCCAATTCTCCAAGGATTAATCAGGTAACCCTTGTTTTGAAATTTTATAAAATGCACACACCTCATGATCCATGTAGCCTAGTTTATGCTCAAATCTGGGCTTCAATCTCCTGCTTTGGACAGCACAGGGATCAAAAGCCTCTTTTGGATTATTCATGTTAGTAGAACCTTAACTCGAAGCTCCTGCTCAAATTTATTTCCAGGGGTTCAGAATGTTTGAGGTAAGAATACCTCGGGGTATCCTTTTTTTCCCCTGCTTATTTAGCCTGCATGACTAATGGAGAGATCTTCTGGTATTCAGATATCTGGCAACAATCTCACTGCCACCACCGCCCTCACCTCCCCGTCAGCCTTCCCAGGACACAGAGATCTCTAGCCATTGCTTTGCTTATGATAACCCACTTGCCACTTTCCTCCTAGCAGGAGATAGAGATGAGCTTTCTTCCTGGGCCTTGCTTTTCTTCGCCTCTGCTTCTTTATTCCCAAGGCTGCTTTACAAAAGCATCTACTCCCGCTCTCCCACCTACTTAAACTCTTGCCTCTTCTTAACGACATGCCCCCACCCCCATCCCTATAACTTTCTTTTTGGAATTAAAACAGCAAAAAATATAGCCCAAATCCAAACCTTGGTTATTGCACTTGGGTTGAACCATGGGGTTATTTTTTCAGCTCATTACTTAGGAAGGAGCCCCAGTCAAACCAACTGGGGCAGTGGTCAGGACTAGAGGTTAAAGTAGCACTTGTTTTTTTTTTTGTTTTGTTGTTGTTCTTGTTTTTCAATTTAACCATGTTTTGAAAGATCATTTATAAGATATTTGGAATTTTTAGTTATTTCTTCATGATAAAAATGTCCTAAGTGTTGATAGTTTTCTAAGCTAGCACATAGAAGCCAAGTGAACTCATCATGTAGCTGAACTATTGTACTACAGAGCTCTCCTGAGTTCCAGGGTCCTGAGAACAGAGGACCATGTCTTGGGTTGGCCGAAAGTTCTTTCGGGTTTTTCAGTAAGATGTTATGGAAAAACCAGAATGATCTTTTTGGCCAACCCAAATACTTTTCTCCCAATCTCAGTTAATGACTCTTTCATCCATCCTGTTACTGAGGTCGCTAGATGGAGAAGTCATCATCAATTCCATGCTGCCTTCACCCGCAACATCTGCTACATCAGGAAGTCTTGGTAGTTTTACTTGGAAAATGAATCACGAATTGACCCATGTCTTGCTCCGACTCTAGTCCAAGCCTCCTTTATCTCATGGCTTGGGATTGCAATGGTGTCCACTCTTGCCCCCCATAATCCATTCTCCAAACATCGATCAGAGTGAGCTCTTAAAATGGTAAGTCATGTTATGCCACTCTTCTGTTTCAAATCATCTGATGGCTTCCATGCATCTTAGAATAATGTCCAGGATTGGTCCTGTGTAAGGCACTGTGTGAACCGGACACTGCCTTCTTCTCTGTGTTTGTCTCGTACCACTCTTTCCTGTGTTCTCTCTTCTCCCATCAGGCTCTAACTCCTTGTATTCCTCCAATAGGCTTGTGCAATAGTTCTTACTTGGCCCTAGGATGCCCTTCACCTAGATCTTTGCAAATCCCCTTTCCAGTCATCATTTAAGTTGTAGCTCAAATGTCACTCTTTAGAAAGGTCTCCCCTAACTACCCTCACATAATTAGCTCTGTTCCTACCCTCAGCTCCTCTGTACCATTTTCATTTTATGTAATTATTTTATTTTCTTCATAGCACTTTCTAAAATTGTTTTCTTGTTTGTGTTTTCCTGTTTAAAGGTTTATGATCTGACTTTTCCCTTTAGAATAAAAGCTGCAGGAAGGCAGTGATTTTATTTTATTCACTGTATCTCCAGCACTAGTAAAGTGCTTAGAATGTGATGGGCACACCAAACTGTTTAAAGAATAAATGAATGAATGAAAGTCTCTCCCTGATTCGTGCCTTTCTGTATCTGACACTGCTTTCTTGAGTCCGATTTGTCTTGTTAGTGTTGATAAAGGGCTACCATTTAGAATCTGGGGCTGATTTTGGGGGCTGTTTCTGCTCTTTTTTTTGCTAATACCCCACCCATGTAATGTTCTGACGCTGCCTGCTCACTTCATTCCATGTAAACTGCACTTCCATTATTTGCTATAGATTGACTTTCTTCACCACATAGCAAGAGAGAAATTGTAGCTCTTTCTTAATTTTGATAAGAAGAGCATCATTTAAAAAATTGTTTTAGTCAGTTGCTTATAGAAAAAAAAAAAACATTCTCTGGGATTCAACAAAATAGAAGCTTTTGTTTCTATTCCTATAGGCTTTGAAATGGATGCTCCTGGTTGGCAGGTGGCTTTTCTCAAAGCAGTGATTCAGGGACCCAGGCTCCTTCCCTCTTTGGCTCTGCCATGTGCAACGTGGCTTCCAAGGTTTCCATGGTAGGGGAAAGGGAATGGATGGTGATGGCCGGGAGGTATTTATGGACCAGTCCTGGCCACATTCCACTTGTCTCAAACTTAGTCACTGGCCTTACCTAACTGCAGGAGAGGCTGGTAAATGTTGTCCAGCTGTGTGCCTAGGAAGAAAAAGAATCTGTTTAGGTCAATAGTTTTCCAGTTTTGCCACAGTTACTAAGTGATTAAAAAAAATCTCCCCCATTAATTTTATGCTTCTTACCTTTTGTTTATTTCCTGAATCCCCCCAAATGTACCTCTGGTTTCAACTGATTGTAAGAAAACTTGCTCACTTGGAAACCAGATAGGATTTCACTATCTTGCTTCCCCTTTCTTGTTTGTGTTATCTCCAGACTTCCCCATGGCCCTCACTGTATCACCTCATCTGGAATTGCTCTATCCCCAGTACACCTCTTGTCCCAAAGTGACCCATCTCTTCTTCCTTCCAAACAAAATTTACAGCTTCTCATGTGCTACAGTTCTGAGGTTTATGCTAGGAGGAAAACAATTCATGAAACAAGTTTACACACATTTGTAAACGATTGATATCCATATAACATTCCCAGAGGTAAATGTATTCTTAAAAGAGGATGCCTATTAATTAAGAAAACCCCCAAACTGTTAAATTTCAAGTAGCATAGCAAAAGAAAGTGAAAAATTAAAGTCACTTGAATGTGGGAGAGAGAGCTCTTGGCAGGAGAACTAAGCAGGTTGTCCGTGCCTGGGAGTTTGCCTTGGTAGTCAGCTATCCTCAAATATTCCTGCTTTGTAGAATTTTCCTTGACTCCATTTTTTTTTTTTTTTCTTGACAACTCCCAGGGCAGTGATATAGTGAAAGAACATGAACTAAGGATAAGGAGATCTTGAGTGATCCTGGCTCTACCACTTACCAGCTGGGTGATCTTGGAAAGTCACCCAGTTCTTTTGTATTTTGATTTTCTCATGGTCCAAACAGGACTTTTAAACATCTGCTAAATAGTACTGGTTGCTTGTGCAGGTTAAATAAGGTGTTGAATGTGAAAGTATTCAATATTTTGTAAACGCTAGAGCAGTGTAGCTCTGTACTGTAACTTATTGATGATGATAATTACATAATTATACATTACATAATTATTCATTGTTACAGTAACAATAAATATTTTCATCTTTGGCAGTGCTTGGACTAGAAATTGGCCTTCAGGTATTTAGGGTTGAGATATACTTACACACACACATGCGTGTGCACACACACACGTACACACACACACACACACAGATTATATATCTAACTGTGATGGTTAATTTTATGTGTTAATTTGGCTGTGCTAAGGGAAGGCTGGACAGCTGGTAAAACATGATTTCTGAGTGTGTTTATGGGGGTGTTTCTGGAAGAGATTAACATTTGACTCCCCTTACCAATATGGGCAGGAGTCATCTAATTCATTGAGGTCCCGGATAGCACAAAAGAGCAAAAGAAGGATAGATTCCTTCTTTCCCTTCTTGAGCTAGGACATCCATCCTTTTCTGCCCTGGGACAGTAGAGCTCCTTGTTCTCAGGCCTTCAGACTCCAGGACTTACAACAGCAGCCTCCTGGTGTACATGTCTTTGGACCTGGACTCAGTTATACCACCCACTCTCCTGGTTCTCCAGTTTGTAGATGGCATATTGTGGGACACCTAAACATCCATAACATAACATATTATATGTGTTACAATGTCTGTGTGAGGTATTGAGCCAATACCTATAATAAATCTCCTTTTATGTATAAATCTACATGAGAATGGAGGTATGGCTGGTGGTCAGATGGTGAAAAGCATTGTAAGCATGCTAAGGAGTTTTATCCTGTAGGCCAGTGTACACCCATGTAGGATGCAGACATAACAGCAGGTGAGAAATTGGATCCATTGGGGTATGGAAAAAATATTAGAACTTTCATTTAAGTTTATTTTCATCTCATCCTTTAAATTTCTATTTTGGTGTAAGTTTTATAATGTACATCATATATTAGTATAATAATACATATATGTATTTTATTAAATAAATATTTTCATATAGTAGATACATGCCCCAAATTGGTATCAGTGAAGATACATGATTAAAAACAGAGATCACTGCTGTAGGCCATAGAGAATATAGTGGGGGATCTGAAGTGGGGAGGACATTATTGAATTGATACGTTAAGAAAGTCAATCTCATAGCCACATGGAGGCAACACTGGCTGGGGAGATGCTGGGGGCAGAGAGCCAGGTTAGGTAACAGTGCTTCCATAGTGGTGTCTTCATGGGTTATCAGACTTGGCCACAATGGATGCTGAGGAAATAAAGCATCATTAAATCAAAGAAATAAGCTTGTCTGGCCTTGCTTGGTGTCTTTCCTCAAATCCTCGCAGACATGTTCCATCTGATTCTTGACCATGACTTCCTTCTGAGAGCTGGGTGCTCCAGTGTCTGGCATTTTCCCAGGTGAATCTTCCTTGCTGTGCTCTTCGGTGAATCTATCAGAGGGGCTGGATGGTACACAGAGGCAAAGCCTGCAAGGATGGTCTTAGATTATTTTCCAATGAGGTACTTCATCTTTGGCTTACTGTGCAGTAATTTAAGACTTCAGAGTGTCTCCTTGAAAGACATTATGCATATATTATGTACAGTCCTTAGCATTTTTATGTAGCAAAAACAAAAAACAAAAAAAAAGAAAAAAGAAAGGAAGGGGAAAGAAATCCCTGCTCACTTTCCAGGGACAAGTCAAAGTTTTAGAGCTTTAAATGGAAATGGGAATTTAGTAGACTTAAACATTTTTGGTTGTTTAAAAAATATATACCTCTTGTTCGCTTTGTTATGGAGTGGAGACTGGAACACCATTGTAGAGCAATTATACTCCAATGGAGATGTTGAAAAATGAAAAAAAAAAGAAAATAAAACATTAAAAAAAATATATATATATATACCTCTTGGCTATCTCCAAGATGCCTAATATCTAGACAGGACTGAGAAGAATTCAAATCAGTGAGTTTTAATTGTGCCCTTGGTATTGTGGCTGGTATAATGCCTACTGTGGCTTCTGCTTTGTTATGAAGCTTGCCTGGAAAAACAAGAATTGTACACTCAGAATAATTAGGGAAGAATAGCAGGGGGATAATAGAAAGATTTGACTTAGATTAAGGGCACTTGAGTTAGAAATCCTGGCTTTACCATTATTTTTGTGAACTTAAGCAGGGAACTTCATCATTCTCCATTCCACTCTGTAAAATTAGTGTGCCAATTTTTACCTTATTAGTCTCTTTTAAGAATTGTTATAGGAACCCAAGTGAGCAAAAAGGTCTAAGGTAGGATCTAGTACAAAATCGGATTTTAGTTAAATGTTACGTTTAAGTGTGATAAATGCTCAATTAGACATAATTCAGTCTTACAATCTATGGTTCAGGATATGCGTCAGTGAGTAGTAAGGAAGAGGAGGTCTAATTCCTGGAACTAGCAGGGAAGATGCCATAAGAGAGGGGTTTTGCAAGGTTGGGATTGACTGGGAAGGTAGGTAGGGGGTGCTATGGGACATTCAAGCAGAGACATTAGGATGAGATTCAGTTAGTGAAACCAGAGGGAGGGTAAGAAGGAGATCAGTGTGAGAGCTGGGAACAACATCTTTCAAGATCTGGAGGTACAAGAGAGCAAAGGCACACTTTGTTTGGAACCCAGGGTGGGAGATGGAGAGTGGTGAGTGCAGAGGGAGGCATCCTCTAAGCCTGTGAAGTTCAGGGTCCACACTGAACAATGGGAAGTTTCTGAAGGGTTTAAGAAAGATGTGATAAGATCTGATGTGTATTTTGAAAAATCATTCTGGCTGCAGTGGGGGACAGAATATAACAGCAAGGCAGGGACTCCAGTTGTCAGTCTGTTGGAGTCATCTAGGCAAGGTGTTGTGGTGGACGTGGAGGTGGAAAAAAGGTCAGGAGGTGAAATTAGCAGGATTGGTTGATGGAGTGGATGTGAGGGGTAGATTGGATATTATCTGAAAAGTGGAATTAGAATCAGTTCTCTGGCTGCTTCATCTATAGCACAGCAAACTCTAATGGCTGACTTAGTGGCTTTCTCCTCCGGGCTCTGATAGTATTTTGTTCAGACTTGTATTAGAGTGCCTGTCACACAGGATCGTAATTACTTTTTTTTTTTTTTTAAACAATAAACTTTATTGCAGAAGTACACTTCAAAATTTGGGTGGGGAGTAGAAGAGAAAAAGGGATGGTGAATGCTGAGGAAAATAAAAGAGGAAAAGAGGAAGAGCCCACCCCTCTTAATTACTTTTTAACATATTTTCTAGGTAAAGAGCTATTCAAAGTTCAGGGCTATGTCTGATTCATCTTTGTATCCCCAAGACCCAGCCTAGGTCTGGAACATGCTAAATATACAGGGAATACTATCTGAATGAACCGATGAATAAATGGAGTCATGATTCCCCATGAATAAACTTCAGTGCTCTATGGCGTCTTTCCGTGAAGGTGTTTAGCATCTCATAGAGAGATCTTGTTAATTTCTTTGCCAGTTTTAAAGTGGACAAAGCGACCTTGACATGTGTTCCAATTGTAGCTTGCACATCTTTACAAGAGCCTTCCCCTCCTTTTATAGTATTGAAAAGATTTGCAGAAAGCCCAGTGCTAGCTAACAGCTTCTGAGGAGCTGCTGCAGAGATTCAGGGACTTCTTCCCATTCACTTCTGGCTATTTATCACTTTTCTTGCTGCTGCTGAAATGCTGACTTTGTCTTTTGATGTTGACACCTGACTCCTCAAAAATCTAATGGGAGCTTTTCTGAGCCAAACGAAAGGAATTTGGTGTAGCAGATAGATTAGAGTTTATCTGTCAATGCCTCTAGCGTTGTGCAAACTTAGGTTTTGCATTTGACAGACAAGGTAATAAATTTATTTGTTTAGGGTTGGGAAGAAAGAAGGGAAATGAGCATTCAGAATGTAAGGTTCATGGGGGCTGGAATTGTTGCTTGTTTTGTTCACTGCTGTTTCCCTAGCACCTAGGGCAGTGTCTGGAACAGAGTGGCTACTCAGTTAAGTATTTATTGAATAAATGAACGATTGGTGGTAGGAAATGGGACCCTCTCAAGTATTTGATAGTTTTCCTTTGTCCAGAAAAGCTTAGCATTTGTGCTAGGCAGGTCTTTATACTTGTTATCTTATTTAATCCGAACTGTCTCTACTTGGTTAATAAAGAAACCCAACATCACACATCACTGCTCTGTAGTAAATGACAGAGACAGGACTTAATCTCGGGTCCTCCTGACACAAAAAGTAATGCATAGCCCGATGGAATGATCCAGAGGAAAAATAACTCCAGTTGATTCCTGTTATACTTTTTTTTAATTTGCCAAGACACATCTGACCAGGTGTCCATTTTCTCCAGTTCTAGTCTGTGTCAAATTTCTTACACAGAAGTAATATTTATATTTCTGACACACCAGCACAGCATTTTGTGGTGGGCAGGGTAAACAGAGCATCCTTTCTCAATTGCAGACAAGCTGTGATAAATAGCGATTCTCAGGATGCTTGGGGATCTTTAGTTAGCTCTCCCTTCCTGGGCTACTCTTCTGCAAATCCATAGGAGACTGAGCAATTTCTCTCACATCCAGGTTTTATTGGTCTAGGGTGCAGGCAGTCAAAGGGAATCTGTTTAATGTGAAGTTTGAAATGCTTACATTTCAAAAAGATAAGTGGTTTTAGTACTTTTTCTGTTCCCAATATCTCAATATACTTCCACAAAATGGATTTTTTTCCAAAACCTTTTTGATGATTTGCAACTCATTAGTAGTGAATGATTATCTACTATTATTCACTAATGCTGTTCCCATAGGTGATCAAAATTAGGGGCTTCTTTGCGTATTCTTGGATATATCTCAGTGCATTGCCCTCCTTCTTCCCCAATCCATTGTTAAGAGCTGGGCCTCCCCTGAGAATGCAATTGAAATCCACCACTTATTATGTAATTAGTTCTGGTATAGCTTCAAAAGTATAATTGCTTTACAATGGTGTGTTAGTTTCTGCTTTATAACAAAGTGAATCAGTTATACATATACATATGGGAACATATGTATAACTGATTCACTTTGTTATAAAGCAGAAACTAACACACCATTGTAAAGCAATTATACTTCAATAAAGATGTTTAAAAAAAAAAAGTAGACGTTTCTTGTTAGTGGTTACGAATATTATATTTGAAAGTGAAAAACTCAGCCTGAACACTATACACACACACACACAGTGTTCACGTTGTTTTTTTTCACTTTTGAACATGATTTGTAATATATTTTAGTATAGACAATAAATGTCCATGACATACAGTAATTGGCCAAAGCGCACTGGAATTTAACTGGCTACCTAGTGACAGGCGGGCAGTTTGGTTTCTACATCCCCACCCAGCTTTGTGGTTATCCACTGGTCACTGAGTATTGAACCCCTCTTGTTGAAGATCTGGAGGGATCATCCCCGTGTTGCAGTTGTGCTTACTGTAGCATTTGTAAAGTTTATTCCACTTGTCCTAAGAAGGGAGGGAAAAATGATTCCTTTGTTCATATATGTTTCAAACATGTTGCATACCAGAGATCAAAATTGCATTCAATGCTTTAAAAAGCCCTTAGAAAACTGTGTTTAACCTAGCATCTGTTTAACTTAGTTGTACGTGAAATCATCTTAACACATGAAATCTCTTATCATTCCATGAAACTAGTGTTTTGTGGAACACATTTTGGAAAATGGTCCTTAACGTGTTTTACTACCTAAATTATAGGCTCTACTAATGTTTACAAATCTGGGGATTCCCAGAAATTTCTGGATATTTATATTACAAATGTCAAGATTTCATATTATGACTCCAGTGAGTTGTAAAAGTTTAAGAAAATTTCTTTAATGTGAACTCCTACAAAATCTGTTTTTTCTCTTTAGGAATTTGTCTAACCTATGCATTACAAATCTATATTTTTCAGAATAATAATTAAGAAAATGGTTCATCCTGTTCTTTTCCCTCATTTGGTAAAGTTTGGGTTTGATATTGCTGAATATGTGACCGTTAAGCGTATGTATGAGTAGAATAAATATAACAGATATTTGTATAGTGCATTGTAGTTTATCAAGTGCTTTAATATATTTTATTTCCTTAATCTTCTATCAAATCCTGTACAATATGGATTGTCATTTTAAGACTATTTTATAGATGAGAAACTAGGATCCTCTCTTAAAACATAACTCAAATTGCTTTTTGAATACTTACTGGACACAAGGCACTCTTATTAGCATGGAGAGTAGACTCCAAGAGGTCAGGGGTTTTTGTCTGCTTCCTTCACTGCTGAGTTTCTAACATCAAGCCTCACCTGGAATGTAGAAGCTAATCTGTTGTAATGGTTGGGTGCATCAATGAATGAATAAATCGTAGTATTCATTGCTGCTAATATTTATTAATATATTTTATATAATTACATGCTTTTTCATCTTTTTCATATTATACCCTAATAAAAATATTGATATTCTCATTTTACAGGTGAGGACCTAAGGCTAGGAAAAGTCAAGTGGCTTGCCTGAGGTTACCCCATTAGTTAAGTAGTGGAGTTAGATCGCTTAGCTTCTATAATCCTATTTCTTATCTCTGCAAGAGGGAATTGAGGCTCAGACGTTGTAATTAAACCTGTATCTTTTTATACCTAAGCCAGCTGTTTTTATACAAAACCACATCATTAGATTGAATTCAGCCCCATGGTAAACAAATAATGATGCTGCTGTTGCCACTGCTGCCAATTACCATGTCCTCAGCACCTATTCAGTGACAGTCCGTGTGCTTAGCATCTTACATGCATTATTTCACTTAATTCTCACAACTCTACAAGCTGAGTACTACTTTTATTTTCATAAAACCACAGCTTGGAGAGGAGAAATGAGTTACCCAAGGTTACACTGTTAATAAATGGTATGCCTGCAACCCTAATCTCAGACTGTATTTGTCTCCATGACAAAAACAACAAAACAACAACAGTGACAACAACAAAAAAAAAACAGAAGAAACAATTAGAGGAACTCAATGAGGTGTTTTATCTGTTATTACTTTCTCTTCTTATAGTGGGCCCCGGGAGCATAATTTGGATACCTTAGGTAGGAAACAGTTTGGGCAGTTTTTATTTCACAGTCCTAGACCACACAGCTAAGGAACGTCCTCCTGGATTTCCTAGATCCCTTTCCTAGTCTCTCCCAAATGGAGAACTTCACGGAAGAACCTAGATGAATAGCAGACCTGGACCTATCACCTTCCTGCTCTCATGCTCTCATCCCCTTCCTCCGTCCTCCTCCTCCAAGACCCAGGAGTCCTCCCCTCGGCTTCCTTCCTTTCTCCTTAGGTTATCCTGCAAAATCAGCTCGTCTCGTTTAGCTGTCTGCTCCATTTCCCTTCTCTTTCTAATCCCGCCAGTTTCCTCATTTTCTAATTATTATCCACATTATTGATGCTTAGTGCGTAGTGTGATAGGACATTTTGTTTATAATGGCCACAGGTAGTTACACTTCAAAATGAATGAATGGGATTCGGCAGGCCCCCCCATCATATTTACTGGAGGAAGACAAAGGATTTAAATTAATGGATTAATTGGAAGCCTCTTAGATGCACTTAGTTTCTGGTTGACTAAACCAAGTTCTTCTCTTAAAAGGTCAATGAGTTTTTCCATAATTTTTAGCTGCTCTGAGAAAGGAACTGTAAATCTTTCTGTTTATTTGCTCTATAAATCTTCCTTCAGCTCATTTAGTACAGGGCCGAACATCATAAATCCATGGCTTTCTTCTAAAAAGAAAAGCAAGCCATGTTAACCTAAAAGGAAACCTGGTCTACTAAAACTATAAGAAACTGTAAATGTCAACTCTTCCTGACTGGAAGATATAAGAGAGAGTGTGTGTGTGTGTTTGTGTCCACACACACATATACATGTATATACATATATATGTTTTGAAAAGTCATACCACTGGGCCTGCTGGTATTATGTAAATAGCATATTTTACCATATTTTCCACGGGAATGAAATAATCTTTTTATTGAAATATCTGCTTTAACCCAGGCACCTTAGAGTTGGAAATAATAGAAAACATGGTCAAACTAGTTAATGATGTGCTTGGAGACTTGGAATTTTTGATTATCTGAGGGGAAATCTTGGGAACCCTTGTGTGCCCCTTTGTTGTTGAAAACTCTTTCAATTCCTGAATCCCTTTTCTGGCCTTGGAGTGCATGAGGCTGTGCTCCTTATTGATTTCTGCTTGGTGACTGAGGTTACTCACAAGGCCACCAGCTATTCTTGGGCATCGATTCTCAGCCTCTTCTTGTTTATCATGCTAGGTATGTATGGTCAGGTTGAGGCTTATTGCCTCTAGTCATGTGTACATGGAAACACAACTTTGGAGGTGGTTTTTGTGCCCTATTGTTAGCATTTGGGTTTTTTTTCCCAAAGTGGTACCCAGCAAAAGAAGAATGGGATCTTCTTAAAGTCAGAGAGGGTGTCTTATTCATTGATGCATCTCCAACACCTAGTACTGTTCATGGCACACTGGTTAGAAACTGTTTTTTCTAAGTATTTGATGACTTAAAATAGATGTGTTTGAATCACTGAGGTTTTAAGTATTTTGGATAGCTGACCTCTCTTCTTCCCTCCCTTTCTTTCTCTGAGTTTACTGAGCGCTTCTTGTTCTCAGATATGCTGCGGGCACCAAGACTACCAAGAAAGGAGATTAGCGTCTCCTGACCTCCTCTCTCACATTAGACATTGGTTGCTTTTACACATGTCCTCTTATCTAATGGTCACAATACACTATACAGTAGATTTTATATTCCTCATTTTTAAAGATGAAGGTATAAATTCCAGAAAGATTATAGCTAGGATTGACGTTTAGGTCAGCCTGTGTATACCCATTCATTTATCCCTGGGGTTCCTGAATGCTGCTGAACAGCAGAATCTCCTGGGAAGTTTGGTGAAGATTCAGTTTCTGGGGACCCTTCCTGGACCCAGAGTCCGTGCAGAATCTTTAGAGACCCTAACCGCTGAGAGGTTTATGATGTATCCCTCATAGATAAGTCATTATTTTTGAAAATAAAATTATAAAGTAGGTATAAAGAGGTCCTATAAAGTTCTTAACTTTTCTTGGGCTGACTAATGTATAACTTAAGAAAGATTACATATCAATTTATCTTTAAATTTCATACTCTTGCATGTACTCTCTCTCTCTTTTTCTCTTTCTTTCACTCCTTTTGCTTTCCTTGTGCCTTACCCCATAGTCTGACTATTGGATAACTCAGCAATTCCCAGACCATGGGATTCTGATGCACAGCTGTGGAGCAGTTCACTAAATATTTTGGGTTCTACGCACTTCTAGGCACTAAATATTTGCCATGGGACATGTTGTTCTGGCCAAGGAGTTTTAAGCTGAAGTCATGTGTGTTGCTTCCAAGCCAGAGTATTTAATTTCTGGGTAAGAACCTCCCAAACCCCTTGGTAACAGCAATCCCAGATAAGGGCAGTTTTGTTAGCCTAGATTCCTGAGTATTACAGTAATCTGCACCCACCTCCTTTGACCTGCACTGGACATGTAATGTGAGTTAAATTAACTTTTGCTGTTTTTAAGCTACTGAGATATGGGATCGTTTGTTATCCCAGCGAAACCTGTGGTAGCCATATGTGGAAACTACCATTCTACATTATACAAGACACTTGAAAGTGAGTTTTAAAGGCTGGGTAGTATTTTACCAGGCAGATAGGGAGGAAAAAGGATATCAGCCAGAGGAAATGCAGAGGTATTTTGACACCTTTATTTATCAAATTCTTAATTTTTGTCACTTTAGAAGTGATTTTAGAGGATTGTGTAGAAGTTGAAAAAATAATTTTAGTAGGGACCATGAATTCTCAGCTGTGGGTATCATAAGGTGCATCAAAGGCATTTGGGTATGACAGAAAATAGGCTGGAGAGAGGGCACGATGTGATGGTGAAATGCAGTTGAGTAGTTTATTATACCTAGAACATGAATTAAGTGTGGGGAAGTGGTAGAAAATGAAGCAATTTAATAGTGGCCTAGAATACAGTCACTATGGAAAACAGTATGGAGATGCCTCAAAAAATTAAAAATAGAACTACTGCATGACCTAGCAATTCCACTCCTAGGTATTTATCTGAAGAAAATAAAAACACTATTTTGAGCGGATATATGCAGGGCTATGTTCATTACAACGTTATTTACCGTTGCTAAGATATGGAAGCAACCTAAATGTCCATCAGTGAATGAATGGATAAAGAAGATGTGGTGTAATATATATATACACACACAAAATGCAATATTATTCAGCCATTTAAAAAGAATGAAATCTTGCTATTTGCGACAACACAGACCTTGAAGACATTATGCTAAGTGAAATAAGTCAGACAAAGATGAATACCATATGATCTCACTAATTTGTGGAATATTAACAAAAGAAGAAAGCAAGCTCATTGGTGGTCTCAGAGATGGGAGATGGGCAAAATGGGTGAAGGGAGTCAAAGGTATAAACTTCCAGTTATAAATTAAATATGTCATGGAGACGTAATGTATAGCGTGGTGACCGTAGCTAACACTTGTATTGCATATTGTAAAGTTACCGAGAAAATAAATCTTAAAAGTTCTCATCACCAGAAAAAATTTTTTTGTTAACTATGTATGGTGATGGATGTTAGCTAGACTTATTGTGGTGATCATTTTGAAATACACACAAACGTTGAATCATGATGCTGTACATCTGAAACTAAAATAATGTTGTATTTTAATTGCACCTCAATTTTAAAAGTG
Organism: Eubalaena glacialis; assembly: GCF_028564815.1. Lineage (NCBI taxonomy): Eukaryota > Metazoa > Chordata > Mammalia > Artiodactyla > Balaenidae > Eubalaena > Eubalaena glacialis. The sequence continues at coordinate 85,663,706 of NC_083725.1, forward strand.
TAAAAGAAACAAAACAAAATAAAAACCAGTGCCTAGGAGGCATCCCTCTTCTTCTGAGCAGAGCAGTGCCACATTAGGCCTATTGTCTTAATTTTGCGAAGAGTTGGCAAAAATCATCAGACCTTTGACAAACTCAGTTAAGCTTAAGACGTTTGACTTGGCCCTATTCCTATTTCTCTCACCTCTGGTTTCCCTTAATAATAAGCTAAGCAAATGTAGGTATGTGTTAGATTCAGAGTTTCTAGCCAGAAAATTTCCCCCTGAAAAAACAAGGAAATAAGAATCCAGTAATGATGTATAAGTGTGCTCGTTGTATGACTAGATTTCTTTGATATACAAATAGCAGAAATCCAAACCCAAAATGGCTTCAGCAGAGAAAATTTATGGACTGAAATAACTGAAAGTAGCCTTCGGGCAAGGATGGATCCGGGGCTCAAACAATCTCACCAGGACTCTGTCTCTTTATCTCTGGCTTTTGTTGGTTTTATTTATAGGCAAATCTATTCTACTGCTACCCTCAGCTTCAAGCTTGCTTGCTAACTAGGTAATCTCGGTCATTTTAGCAAGAATCATAGAATTGAGTCTAATTAGTCTGGTTTAGGTCCAGTACTTGGCCCTGAACCACTCATGGTATCCTTGAAGCTATAACATACTGATTAGCCAGTCCTGGGGTACAGTCCCATGCTTGGAAAGTGACAGCAAAGGTCATCTCTACTCAGTCTATGTGGAGAGGAGAGGTGGTCCCTTAAAGGAAACTCAAGGTGTTATATCAGAAGAAATGAGGGATAGATTTTGGGTAGGAAAAGACAATAGCTATCCTCTACTGTGATGTCTTTCAAATTTGCTGATGAGGTTGCTGTAAAAATGATGGTATGGTTGATAATGATTACTCGGAGAAAGCCCTGAATTGAGATTTAGGAGAACTGGATTTAAATCCCCATTTTCTACTCTCTGGCTATGTGATCCAATCTCTGTGTACCTTAGTTGCCTTACCTGTTGAGTGGATGAAATGATACTCTGCACGATGTTGCTATGCGGGCAGTAAGATAGGATATTGCCCACGTGGTATCTTTAGAGATTGTCCAGCCCCTTCATTCTGCAGGTGAAGAGGGTTAAATGACTTGATCAAGGTTGTATAGTCACTAAGGGCAGAATCAGAAGTGGAGTCTCTGTCTCTCAGTGTTAAAGCCAAGATTTTAATAACAGTTGTGAAAGTGCTCTGGAAGATTTTAAAAATTATGTGTATGTGATTTCCTCTTTCTAAAAAGTTGTTTGTATGTGGAATTTTTGTTAATGAAATAATTTTAAAAGGCAGAGCTTACTACTTTAAAGGATTTCTATAGTTAATCATTTAGAATCTTCTTGTTAAGTGCAAAAAACCTCCACCCAATTTACCTTTGTTTTGGTAAATATTATATTTTTTACATACCACCTTTACTTCGAGTAAGGTCAGATCTGCTAACTCTGTTATTTTAAGATGACATCTTGATTTTCATTGTTTTTAGCATAACGTAGTGGGGAGAGAACAATCTTAGGCAGCAGAAAGACTTTGGCTCCAATTCTGCTTTAGCTCCTATTAAGCTTTGTGACAGTGGCAAGTTACGGAACTGCCGGTCTTCATCCTTTGTGGTGTGTATTATTGCCCACGGTAGCATTCGAAGCTATTCAATTCCCACCCCACCTGCACCTTCTTAAAACACATACTCTACTGTGACGCAACATTCTGGAATTCTTGCTCCCTCTCGGCTCACTTCCATTCTCCAGCTGTTAAGCGATGGAGCTCCGCAAGGCTTGATCCTGGACATTGTCTCATTGTCACTCCCTGTTCCTTGTCACTGCCCCACCCATCTACATCAGTGCTTCGCTTAGCTCTGATGGATGATTGACTAACACCTTTCTACTGGACCCCCAGCTGAGACCTCTCAGCTAACCTCCATGCCTTCGAGTCTAATTGTGTATTTGACAGCTACTTAGATGTCTCAAAGGCACCTCAAATGCAGTGTGGCCAAAACAGATGTCCCGTGTTCCTCTGGAACACCTGCTCTTCTCCTAGTATTTCCTCTATCTGTGAGTGATAGCACCAACCATCTCGTTACACAAGGCACAGATTTATGAGGCATCCTTAATGTTTTCCTTTCCTTCACCCCAGTATCCAATCCATCGTCAAGTTTGCTTGATTTTATCTCCTGAGTATCTTATCAGTCCATCCATTTCCATCCACATTCCCTGCCTCCCTTTAGTCGCAGCTTTCCTTGTCTCTTATCTCGACTGTGGCAGTGGCTTCTTAATTTCCTTCCTTCTGGCTCTTTCCAGCGGGTTTTGCATGCTGCACAGAGAGCCATCTTCTCAAAATGCAAAACTTATCATGCCATCCCCCTTGCCATAGTGCATGGATTCCCAATGCTTTAAGGAAAAAGATGCACCCTTATCATGGGCAATAAGGCCCTTTAGGATCTCTCTTCTGGTCTCACTTTGCACCATGCTCCCTCTTTCTATTCACATGAGCAGTCTCTCACTAACAATCTGTAGCATCCTTTCCCCATTCCTTGTAACTTCTCCTTTGTTATCTTCCACCTTTTCTTCAGATCTCAGATCAGTTACTTCTCAGGTGACTTCACCATCAGGGTCAAATTTTCAATATACACTCTCTTAGGACCATATATATCTCCTTTTTATGTACCCTCACAATGCTAATTTTATGTTTGTGTAATTTCTTGATTCTTCCAGTGATTTTGCCCTTGAACATTATATCCCTAGCACCTAAGAAAGTGTTGGACATATTGGGTGAGTAAAAAGTATTCGACCCTCTTATTTTCACCCACTTTTTGTGAAAATGCATGACCTCCGAAACCAGACAGATCCGAATTTATATCCTGGGTTTGCTTCTTACTTGTTACCTGACTTGAGTGAATGACTTGAGTTCTCTGGGTTCTCGGTTCCCTCATCTGCAATGTGTGCTAGTAATTCTACTGTATACGTTGGAATCAGATGAGATAACATAGTAACCCACCCAGTAGGGAGCCTGTTGCATGGTAGAAACTAAGAAAATGTTCATTCCCTTTCTTCTCCCCTCCAGCTCTCCTTAGAATATGATAAGTTATTTTTTACAAATGTCGCGATGCTCTTCTCTTTACATTTTTCTGATCTTTACAGCCATCTCCTTTTTTCGCCTGGGCTGTGCATCTGCATGACTCCTACTGGATTCTGTTCAGTTCATTAGTGATGAGTCATCACCATCTCGTGTCCTCTCAGTGGTCCATGCAGAATCACATGGCACCTTAATAGCCAACATTTATGATGATGGGCCATTTGCAGGGAGATGGGAGTAATTTGCTTAGTTTTAAAGGTACATTAACTCGCTTTGGTCACTAAGACTCGAGGATTAAATTTTTTCTGAATCCCCAGATGGCATCTCTACTTGGGTCCTCTTTGATTTCAAACCTGATTTCAATGAATTTTAAAAAATCCATGTTGTACTGACCGAGCTATTGGTTCCCTCCCAGTTATGTTGATTCCCTCAAGGATCTGGGTTGATTAGGTCAGCTCTGTTTGCTGAAAAAATTAGTAATATAACTTTTTGATCTGATTTACCTGGTCAACTCACCAGAATGATCAAACTAGTTGTCTTGAGTACCTGTGAACAAGAAGAATGGACGAGCCATTAGGATGATGAGGTCAAATAAAGTTACTCTTCGTTAGGTATATCCTACTTTGTTCCATAAAGTGTTTGAGGTGGCTTACAAGAATATAAATGAACGGTAAAATAGTAGAAATAAATGTAAAATGAAAATCCCACTAGGCAATGAAATCATGGCTAGACTAGAAATATAGAAGGAAATTTTTATACCTGAATTTGTTGGCAATAAGCCTTATATAATTAGTAAAATTGGGCTGCACATATTTTGCTGAGCAAAAGAGGAACCCTGATTAGTTACAAGATTCACACTGTAGCAAAAATTAGGGCATTTCAATGGAAGAAGGAGCCTTTCGGATTCAGGGCCAGGCTACTGCTGCCACTGTCTTGTGAGGCTTTGCTTAGGAACTTTCACCTCTTTGGTCTCTGTTTTCTTCTTTGTCATGAGGCAGTTGGACTCAGATTCAGAAGTCACACGTTGGCATCCTAGGTGCCATATTTGGCCTGCACATGTTTCTCTCTGGCTTACAGGGCACTTTGGAGACTTTATTTGATGCCTCTTGACAAGGTTTGCAGGCCTCCAGTTTGCCACATTCCTCTTCACTCCCTCTTGTGATACACCTGGTTCTCTTCTCTGGAAGCCGGGAAGCCCCCGCCGGAAAGCAGACCAGGTGATGCCTCAGGCTAGTCTCGAAGGAGTAGATGTTTGATCAGGACTTTTCAGGGTCCCAGGACCCTCCTTTCCCATTCTGCCATTTTACAGTCCTGTCCCAGGTCCACTTCTCTCCCCAGATGTTGACTGTCCATGTTCCAGATGGGGATGACAGGGAGATTGTCTGGAAAGATGGGCCCTGTCAGCTGGCCACTCTCACCTTCACCCCTAATTTGAAGATGCTTATCCTGTCAGTCTCCTCTCTCCCCATGAGCTCTGGGCAACTGTAATCTTCACCTTCTCAAGCACCCCGAAGGATCGGGTTTTACCAGGTGCTAGTGGCTCATGAACTTCATCCTGCATCAGAATCACTTGAAGTCAGATGGCCAGGCCCCATCCCCAGAGTTTCTGATTCATTAGGTCTGGGGTGGGGCTTGGTAATTTGATATTTTGACATGTTCCCAGATGATGCAGCATCCTCCCTCATTCCAGATGGCAAAAATATGCTTTGAGAAGCACTGTTCTATACATTTGGGCACCTTTTTACCTTCTTAAGTCCACATCAATAAAACAAATGGCTGTAGACATCATTTATGCCTTACCCTGCAATGATGGGAAGTCATCTCCCTAAGAGAATCAGAGAACAAAGTTGTGGCCAGGTGGCCCTTCTTTTCTTTCCTCTCAACTTTATAACTGTCACTTACATAACATTGTGTAAGAAATCATGTAAATAAACTTCAAAAATTACAAAAATATTTGTTATTATTCAACTGGATTGAAGGGTTAAGTATTTTAAAGAATTAATCCAGAAGAAAACTATTGAACATATAATGCAATATTTGCCTAGTACAAACTCTGGCATATGGTAGGCAATAATCAAAATGGCTTTTTTAATAGATAAGAAAGAAACCCCACAAGGCTGAAACATTTCCTAATTCTGATGAAAAAGGTCAAAGCCATTTTAACTAGATTTTGCTCTAGATACATCCTACTTAATTTATTATTCTCCCTTTGTAACCCTCCTCAGCTAATTTGAGCTCAGTTGTTATGATCTAGTAAAAATCTGTATGGCGTCTGCTCTGGAGCCAGACTGCCCAGGTTTAAATCCCTTCTCTACCACTTACTAGCTGTAGATACTGAGCAAGTTACCTAACTTCTTTGTGCCTTGTTTTAATTCATCTGGATAATGGGGATAATAATAGCTCTTACATCATACCATTGCTCTAAGGATAAAATGAGTTAATATATGTAAAGGGTTTGGAATGATTCTTCACACATATGTATGTCAATGTTATAATGGTATTCTTGCTTTCTCCAGGGCATGGTATATTTTGTGGAGATTACTTCTCGATTTTGATATATTGTTTTCCACTTAATAAAAGAGAAAACTAAGGCACAAAAAAGACTGGAATTTGTCTGTGTTTACAAAGACTAGTTACCATCCCCAGCTCAGCCTCCTGGGTTGAGCTGCACTTACACCTTCCGTCAGGGAAGGTAAATGTGATGTGGTGTTTTCACTCTGCTATTTGGTAGTTGGAATCTCCTGTTGTTTCAAGAAATACCGTTTCCTTGATTTAATAAATTCCCCTTGCTTTTCCTGCTATTTTATCGCATAGGGTTGGACTGCACTTCAGACTTAAGATTCCTTCTTCTGAACAGACGTTACACTAGTCATCTGAGTCAGAATTGAACCACCTATCATGGTAAATAATAGCTGTGAATGTAATCCCACAAGCCCTATTATCATCTGCTTGTAGATAATAATGGCAACATCTTATGCTCATAATACTTCGATGGGTTTTCCAAAGCTTTTTCCTCAGGGAGGGTTGTTATTTTTTCAGCTTGCTACCACACAAAGATTTGGAATCAGACAGGCCTGAGGTCTTCAGCTGCCTCCCCAACTAGCTAACTGTTTAGCTTCAGGCAAAGTGCTTAACCTCTCTGAGCCTCAGTTTTTCCACCTTCACAGTGTTGAAGTACCTCAAAGTTGAGCCACTGGCCTTCACTCTTCCAGCCAACCGGTCTCAGAGCTGCGTATAAATCCAGGTCTGTGCGACACAGAATGCTCTCTTATTTATTGTTGGTTTTTTTCCCCCTGTAATTGCTGAAGAGCAAGATGGTTTGTGGTTTCTGGTCCTGAGCCTCTGTGGGATGAAGGAGCCTGGGGCTCTTGACCAGGAGCTCTCATTCCAGCAGTTTGGTTGTAGCTGATAAGCTTAGGTGGGCCCCTCCCTCTGGGTAAGGCGTCTTCCCAACTCTGTGCTGGAAAATCAAGCCTCTTCCCTCACTCATTACAGAAAGGGTGATGGATACAAACCAGGCCTGGGCATTGAAACTTTTTTATTGTTTTGATTTCTCCACTTTGCTCTTATTATCCTCTCTGTTCCACTGCCTTAGTTTCTTGACACTGACCTTCTTTCTAGTCCTCGAACTCATCTAGTATCACATAGCAGACTTTGATGTTGGTCTGTTGAATGGTCTGAAGTCAGTTGGGGTATAAAGCAAGAAGCAGCTTTATTTGTCTTCAATCACTGCCATCAGTTGTTTCCTTAACAACATCCTGGGCTGATTCTATCACTTTCTAGTGACTTCTGTGTATAAAAAGTCCAGTCCAGTTTGAGACTTCAGTTTCATATCCAATTTAATGCTCATCTTTTCCCTTCCCTTTGAGCACTGCCCAAGCTTTGGCCTGAAGGCTTGCAGTGGGGATGGAGTGTAATCCAGTTTTTCATTCTGCCTCTTCTTGGGCAGCAAAATACACGTCCTTTCATGGGTCAGTGTGTAAAGTCTGTGGCAGGTCCTGTGGGAACTCCTGTGGCACCTCCCGTGGCACCTCCCGTGGCATATGTCCCAAACATGGAGATTGACTCTGGCCTGGCCTTTCATATCTAACCACCCCTCCTTTTATTTCCCTTTCTCAGCAATGTACTCCAACAGTCCCTTGCTGCTGGGATCTCCTTATTCAAGTGGCAATTCTTTTGGATATTGACCTGGAAAAATAGCTCGAATTCTGGTTAACCTTCAGTGTTCACTTGACACATAGGAAACACGCATTCTTGACATGCCAATACCAGGGGTGCAGACCACTGCTCTGCAAACCTCTCTTTCTGTTGGCCACTTCTCTCTAATACTCTTTCCTTCTGTTCTGACACAGAGAAGATCAATAGGTTCATTGCCTAAGCAGATATCCATCCAGCTGAATAGCATCTCAGTTTCTCCTTCTTGCTGGCACCCCCAATCCTTCGGAACCGTCCTTCTGTGACCAAGACATTCCTCCCAAGCTAATGAATCTTGGCATATTATCCTGTCTCCCTGCTGCATAATCTTCTGCTTGTGTAGACAGGGGAGGGGAACGGAGTTGCAATGCTTTGGTTAGCAGAACCTGCTGAAGGTGTCGGGCACTCAATTGCTTTTAACTTGCTTTAGAATTTGGTACTTGACTCCTTTCTGTCCTCAGCTTTGAGACCGAGTCTGGCCCTCAGGAGAAGTCCTGGTCAGCATCCGATGACACTTGCTTCTCTGTGTCTTGACCCCAGCAGCTTCCCTGGCCATGCCCTGTGGCTGTCTTCTGGTTCTTCCTACTCCTGGATTTCTCAGCTCCCTATTTTCCTGACTAGCCCCAATCCCTGAAAACCAACTGTGGTGTTTGCCCAGAAGATCCAGCTTTGTCAGATGTGTTCCAGCTCCTAGGTGAGGAGATTATCCAAAGGAAGTATCCAGGGAGGGTCAGAGTGGCCACCATGGCCTGGTGAGAAAGCGTGGAGCCATAGGCCATCACCAGGGAGGGGAAGTTTGCCTACTGAGGGCACACATGCCCAAGAATGTCTTTCCCCTGTCTCGTTACTTCCATCTCTGATACCAACATTTCTGGCAACAAATGATTTTGTTGTAGTATGTTGTCTTTGTTCCTGTAGCTCAGTGGGCTGGGCTGACTGCAGAAATCCACCATTTAACTGCTACTGAGATTTCTAAGGTGTATTTTCAACAAGGGAAAATCATGAATCTTTATTTTCTAAACTTCATACACATGCTGTCATTTAATTTTCCCAATGACTTTTGTGTGGTAGGTGACCTTATTCCCATTTTAAAGAGGCGTACACTGAGGCCCTGAGAGACATACATCACATGCCCAGTCTGGCTAGAGCCTGTGCTGGAGTTAAAAATCCAAAAAGTTCTGATTCCCAAACTCTTAGCTCTTTCCCCTACATAACAATGAAAAGATAGCTGAGGAGGCATTCCAGGCCAGGCCAGCACACTGGCACCTCCCTTGGGTTGGTTGTTTACATAAACTGGCACATGTTTCAGTAACCACCTCCTGGCGCTGATGCTGACCTCTTCGGAGGACATGCCTGGCCAGTTCTCGGCCTGAGGAGTGGCTGCCCTTGAACCAGAACCTGCTCTGGGGACCATGCTTGCTCGTCCACACTAGCATCCCATTCTCCAGGCTTATCATTATGCCCATTCCTCGCAGCAGCAGAGGAAGTTAATTTGGCAGAAGGAAATTAAACTCGTCTCTTATTCTTCATTCCCCCAGAAGTGTTGTACTTGAGGAAAATCACATCCCCAAGGTGAGAGGTATTGTGCAAAAAAGGCACAGCAACCCCTCTCCTTCCTTTGTTCCTTCAAAGCCTGTGTAGGGTGAAGGAAAAAAATGTGGAAAATATTGTTATTTAACCCAATAACATTTTTATGAAGACAAAGATATTTACATGCAAGGTCATTAATTCAGAGTTGCAGGCTGCTGAATATGTAACTAAGAACAGTTCCTGGGGCAGCTCTGTAAACAGGGCTTTGCAGATGAGGGGGCTGGGCAGGAGACTGTTTCTATTTAAATGTGATCTCCATCACCACACGCGTGCCTGACAAATAAGACTGGGTTTCTGTATTTCTTGCTTCGTCTGTGATTTTAATTTCTGGCCTTGCCTTTAAATTGGATTCTTTACATATTTCGTTGCTGTCCAGGGTGCTGGAGGCTAGGGTTTGCAGTCTGCAGTACTTTCTGGAAATTTCAATCTTTGGAAACTATTTGGCTCAACCTGAACATCTTATAGATTAGGAAGGGCAATCCAAAGAGATTGAGAACCTGGGTTTTAGTTGTAGTTTCTGTCACTTACAAGTCAGTGGCCTCTCTATTCTGGTGTGGGTCAAGGTCAGGTGAATAGTGATTGGTAACAGCCTGGAGCAGAACCTCTGTCTTCTGATCCAAGTCTTGGTCTCTTGCCACTGGATCAGAATGACTGCTATTCCCCCAGCCCGAAGTATCATTTTTGACCACTTTCTAGAAACTTGGAGTTTGATGGTGCTCATCACTGCCTTGCTGTGCTTACAGCTTTTAGTGAAGCGGGTGTCTCTCTGCCTAGAATGCCCTCCTCTTGCTTGTGTGCTTGGTAGACTCTTACATAATATTCCTGGCTGCATTGAGACACTACTTCCAGGAAGCCTTCCTTGACTTTCCCCAGGCAGACTTCGATATTCTCTCTACTCTGTTTCCGTTTTACATGTTCTATTCATTACAATTCCACTTATCGTAATCGTGATGGCGCGACTGATGAGTGACACGTTATTCCCTGCAGTGATTTTCCAGGGCAGGCGCTAGCCTAGGGTTGGTGTGTCATACCTGTTTGTTGACTAAGTGAACACACAGCAATGCTGGGCTGTGGTAGGTCTGTTGGTGAGACTTTTGCTGCAGCAAGCAGGGAGGTTGCCTTCACTTCTCACTTAGACAAGGCAACAGTGGACCGCTTTTGGCTAGTGTCCATTAGCTTGGCCAGCAAACAGAATCTTAATGAATATATTTAAATGTGCTTTTTTGTTGCGAAAGAAAGAAAGAATATATTTGGTCTCTGCCCCCATCCCCTTTCCTGGCACTGTTGGCACAAAGCTCCTAGAACCCCTGGAAACATCTGAAGGGATGCAGGTCTTTTTTATGCTAATGAGATGACTGGCGCCTGGGGGTAGGGACTGGTTGCCAGGGAAACTAGTCCTGTGATTGGAGAGTTAGCCCTACCCCTGACCTCTAGGGAGGGAAGAGGGGCTGGAGGTTGAAGCCCCCAGAAAAACCCTAACCTAAGGGGTCCAGAGGCCTTCTGGGTTGGTGAACAAGAATATATCCTTGTGCCAGGAGAGTAGCACACTCCAAACTCCACAGGGGCAGAAGCTCCTGTGCTCAGGACCCTTCCAGACTTCACTGTATGTATCTCTTCATTGGACTGTTCATATGTATCCTTTAAAATAGCCCTTGTAATAAATCATTAATAGTAAGTAAACTGCTTTCCTGAGTTCTGTGAGCTGTTGTAGCAAATAATAGAAATTGAGGCAGGAGTCATGGGAAGCCAGTCAGAAGTACGGTGACCCAGATTTGCAATTGGCATCTGAAGTTGGGGCAGTCTTTTGGGACTGAGCCCTTAACTTGTGGGACCTGACACTACCTCTGGGTGGATAGTGGCAGAATTGAATTGAATTGTAGGACACCCAGCTGGTGTTTATTTATTTATTTTTTTTAGGACTTTATTTAATTAAAAAATTTTTGGCCGCATGGGGTCTTTGTTGCTGCGCATGGGCTTTCTCTAGCTGCAGCTAGCAGGGGCTACTCTTCCTTGCAGTGCGCAGGCTTCTCATTGCGGTGGCTTCTCTTGTTGCAGAGCACGGGCTCTAAGTGCACGGGCTTCAGTAGTTGTGGCACGCAGGCTCTAGAGCGCAGGCTCAGTAGTTGTGGCGCACGGGCTTAGTTGCTCTGCGGCATGTGGGATCTTCCCAGACCAGGGATCAAACCCGTGTCCCCTGCATTGGCAGGTGGATTCTTAACCACTGCACCACCAGGGAAGTCCCCCAGCTGGAGTTTAGAGAGTCAGTTGATGTGGGAATAATCCCACACATCTGGAGTCAGAAGTATTTTGTGAGTAGAGGAAGCGAGGGGTTTTCCTTTAGTAAGAGTTTCTCTTTTAGCATCACCATTTTCTGTATCCTCAATGAAATTTGATAGCAAAATAAATATGATTTCTATATTCTTCCGTATCTTCAAAGACAATAATGTAAAGATAAACTGGGATCATCATATAATCCCTATCTAGCTTACAAATAATGTCCTAGTTAATTAAACCAACTTTTGAGGAATCTAACTTACTTTTATTTTTTGCAGCATATACAGATTTGGGGGTGTCATATTTTGTAGCTATTAAGTCATTGTTGTTTAGGATTTGGATGTTGGATTTGGAGACACATACACCCGTTTCCCCCACGTACAGCACACTATCAAAAACAATCATGATATTAACTTAGCAGGCCAATTTTGAAATAAGCACTGAGCATTGTCGTGAAAAAACATGAAGATTCCCTGAGCCACCAAATGCTGCAATAAAGGAAATATGATGAAACCTATGTGAAATCTAACAGTTAGAAATAGCTGCAGTGCATCAATGCCTGTACAGGTTCACAACAGCATGACTGTTTTTATGATCCAATGTATTGTTCACTGTGAACAGAGAGCCATCAGCTGAAAGCTATGCTTTCTAAACATTCACAATTAAAAGTGAGAAAGGACAGAAACAGCATTGGTAATGAACAGAAAGGTTTTTTTTACATTGAAAATGTAAAACCAAGCAGTGGAAACTTATGAGGAAAATATAAATTATACATGTCCCCAAAGTGGTAAAGAAATATTCATACTCGTACTCGTAGTAGGTAGATTGTCCACATTTTCCAAATCTGCCATTATACTTACAAGTGAATTAGTTTAAATTTTATATTACAAGTGCCAGGCCTTAGAAGAGCTAAACTAGAATTATTCGTTGTCCCCTGGAGTTACTCTAGTTATTTTGGTGTAATACCCTGCTGAGATTTATATGAAAATGAATTTTAATTTCTAATAAAGTAACCATATGCTTTGGAGGATGTTGCAATAAAGTGTCATGTATAATTATTGTTTCTAACAAATGCAACCTTGCGACAATCAGATCTTATTTGAACAAGTACGTTAGACGTGGATTTTAGCCATCTCCATATTTCCACCACACTTTCCTCGAAATCTTGAAATCTCAACAGGAGCGGTAGCCTGGTGGAAACCTTTTTCTTTCTCCTTTCTCCTCACTTACATAATGTTATTATATTTTAGAATTGCAAGTTCATCAAAGGAGACAGGTCTCCCACAGACTTCATGTTTTTTTTCCTCTTAATTGCTGCAAAGAAAATGGATCACCTTAGGTTGCAGTGTGCATGATTTGTCCAGAGGAATTAACTTGGCTCATCCTTTTCCTGTGATTAATAGTTATTAATTTTGGTAACTGTGAATAACTGAGAGTCAGAGGGAGCAAAAAAAACCCTAAAAACCGGCTTCCATTTATAGTTTCACTTTCCACATCCCAGAAGAGCTCAGTGGTTCCATTTCTTATCTCCTTTCTTCCCTTTGTTATCCCTTCACCCGGCTTTCTTTGCCTTACTTTACTCTGTGTCAATCAGTAAGTCAATTAGCACATATTAATGTGCTGCCCTGGTTCATGATGGGCAGTGTGGGGCATCGAAGAGTAAGACAGGATTTTTATCTTCTGTAAATCACCTCCTTAGAGCTAATCAGGCTACCCGGCATGCTACTGAGTTTAAGTGGAGGAGGAATTCAGAGAAATGTTAGGTCAGTGGGGACTGAACTAGACAGGGGTCTCATGAAGAGGGTGGGAGCTGAAGAATGAACAGGATTTGGATGGAAGGACGGAGGAAGGGAAACATTTTATGCTCATTCCACAAAGGTTTATTTTTACTTAATATTTTAATACTCAGGTATCAGGTATATTAATACACAGAAATCAATACCCTACAATTCAGTATATAAGAATTTATTTTCTTCAGCCTGATCTAATTCCCTTGCCTTCTTCTCAATAAAAGAAGTGGGGAAGTGTCCAATTAGCGTTCCTTGGGTCTCTCTTAGTTTGAAACTCTTATTTGGATGAACTCAGTATCATTTAGGTAAGCCTAAGTGTTCAGTCTGTTCAAAGTTTCAAGCTTACTCACAGCTTTTGGAGATTTCCCCTTTCCCTTCGTTTTCTCAAGATGATACTGACATGTCCTTATGGCAGAGGGGCCAGGGTGTCTGGTCTAAGCATTATTCTTCCAAGCTGCTTTGCTCTGTCTACCCTTGGATGAGGTATAATTCATCTTACCCAGTCTTTGGGTGGTAGTCTCTGTTCTTCTGTGTCCTATGGGGGTTTCCATGCATGATGAGTGCTCCCAGGGAGCCATTCCATGTTGATGACCATGGTTCCCACCTCTGCTGTCAGGGGGCTGTTGATTCTCTGAGACCTGATTGCAGCTCCCATTTGCTCTCCTGTTGGCCCCTCCCTGGTGACCTCCCTAGCTGGCATGCTCAGGAACCTTGTCATGGTGGGGACCCAGGAAACTCTGAAATCCTTCCTGCCCATACCCAGGGTCCTGAGAACCACTGATCCTCTCTCCGCATAAGTGTGCCACGCCACCATTTCTGTTCAGTTGCAACTTCCCCCTGTTGGTGTGGTAGCACCCTGTTGGAGGGCCTCCTTCCAGACTTCCAGATGGCAAGTTGACTAGCAAATTCTTTGTTTTTATATCCTCCTCTGCCCTCTCTGGGGTTTTTATCTTCTTGATGCCTCTGCCCCCATAAAGCTAAAGAGCTGGGGATGTTAGGTCCTTAACACCTTCATTCTTCATATATCCTCTTGGAATCTCCCCTATCTCCATGCTGCCCTCACTGGAAAGTCTTCAACTTCCTCGTTCTATCTAGTAGGAACTTCTATATCATATTCTTTTTCCCTACCCAGTGGGCATACCTTCCATTTTTCTTTGGCCAAAAAACCCTTTATCCTTAATGATGAGAAAAGCTATAGGGGAGAACCCCGACCCCCACCACTAGATTATCAAGAGGAAAATACGCCAAGAAATATTTCTCTAATAATTAGTCACACCACTCAGAATAGCCATCATCAAAAAATCTACAAACAGTAAATGTTGAAGAGGGTATGGAAAAAAGGGAACCCTCTTGCACTGTTGGTAGGAATGTAAATTGATACAGCCACTATGGAGAACAGTATGGAGGTTGCTTAAAAAACTAAAAATAGAATTACCATATGACCCAGCAATCCCACTTCTGGGCATATACCCAGAGAAAACCATAATTCAAAAAGACGCATGCACCCCAATGTTCATTGCAGCACTATTTACAGTAGCCAGGACATGGAAGCAACTTAAATGTCCATCAACAGAGGAATGGATAAAGAAATTGTGCTACATATATACAATCGAATATTAGCCATAAAAAGGAACGAAATTAGGTCATTTGTAGAGACGTGGATGGACCTAGACAGTGTCATGCAGAGTGAAGTAAGTCAGAAAAAGGAAAACAAATATCACATATTAACGCATATATATGGAATTTAGAAACATGTTATAGATGATCTCATTTGCAAAGTAGAAATAGTGACATAGACGTAGAGAACAAATGTATAGATACTAAGGGGGAAAGGGAGGGTGGGAGGAATTGGGAGGTTGAGATTGACATATATACACTATCGATACCATATATAAAATACATAACTAATGAGAACATATACAGTATAGCACAGGGAACTCTACTTAATGCACTGTGGTGACCTAAATGGGAAGGAAATACAAAAAAGAGGGGATATATGTATATGTATAGCTGATTCATTTTGCTGTACAGTAGAAACTAACACAACATTGTAAAGCAACTACACTCCAATAAAAATTAATTAAAAAATAAAATGAAAAAAGAAATATTTCACAAAATCTACCAATAAATACAATGTATGATCAAATGAGCCCAACACTATTTTTCTGATTCACGATTCAATGAAATAGTGAAAGGTGATGACTACTCTGGATTTAAGATTTCAAGGTTCCTGTCACCAAGTCAGTCGTGTGGATGGGACATGACAAGACCAGGTATTGGACATCATCAAGAGCTACAGGATGAGACATGAGGCTCAAGGGTTCCTTTATACTTTACAACCCAGAGAACTAGGAGCAGATTTGGAGTCCATCTCCCCAAACCAGCCTGAAAAAGAGAGTAATGCTAAATGGAACATGTTACCCTTGATGGAACCTGGAACAGAAAAAAAGACATTAGTGCAAAAACCAGTGAAATGTGAAGTCTGGAGTTTAGTTAATAGGAATGTACCAATGTTGATTTCCTAGTTTTGACAAATGCACCATGGTAATGTAAGATGTTAACAGGGGAAACTGGATTACGATATTCAGGCTCTCACTGTACTCCCTCTGCAACTTCTTTGTGAATTTAACACAATAGAAAGTTTATTCAAAATGAATTACTTATCTGTGGACAGAGCCAGAAAGCAAGAAGCAAAATGCAAACTATTATTCGTTGTTACAATCTTGTTTCTTTATTCTTTTTTTCTGTCCTTATATTTTGGAATGGTTTTAAAAATCATGAATGTTAAACAGTTTCTTTGGTGCCATATATATGTGTATATATATATGTATGTATATATATGTATGTGTGTGTGTATATATATATATATATATAGTTTACATGGGCTGTTTTCAATAAATAGTCATTTAGATACGTGGAAAAAAAGAGAAAGATGCCTCTTTTCCAGCACTTTTGATAGATGGATCCTCTATGAGAATGCAAGCCACCCTGCATTTCAGAGATTTAGTTTAGATACCAGAAGTTTTTTTTTCTTTTAGTCACAGCTGATTTTGTTGTTGTTGTTACTGCTTCTGAAGTTTCTTTTGTAAGGAGATATTTTTGCACTTTCAGTTTACAATCTTTTTTTTTTTTTTTTTTTTACACTGATGGTGGTGACAATTTTCATTAAGCACCTCACACATTGCCTTCTATCATCTTTAGGTACCTCCGGTCCTGTTATTACCAAAATTAATCTTCTTCCTAGGTGTGTAAGCACCTCGACACAAAACACATCTTGCAGGCTATTGCGCCGAAGCAGCAGCTAATTTACCAGCTTTGGCTTGGTCAGTAATGTTGACCAGTAGGAAAACTTCGGCTGTCTTTCATCCTCCCGCTGGTCAGCATTATTAACTCGATCGTCTAATGAGTGTGCTTGAAAATTGCCATCCACGTTTGCCTCTGTATAAGGGAAGATTGGGTTAAATTCAATCTGTACAATGTCAAGGATGATGAAAATTACATGTCTTGCCTGTTTATAAAGGCTACTTTTATGGAGATCTTCCTTCTTTCTATAAACTCCGCTTTTTTTTTTTTTTTTAAATGAAATACACCTTTTCAATAGGAACTTATTTTCAATAGGAATAGAATAGGATGACACCTATTACTTGATGAGCAACAAATGTAATTTGGCAGATTACATTAAATGAGATTCCTATTACACATTAGGCTAAACTCATTATGCAAAAAGACTCATGGCATCCAAGTTTGGAATACGTGATGGTTTGTAATATTTTATATTGTATGCCATGCTCCTACTCTAGGTCAGTGATGGATGTGAAATGCCAGGGTTAGGGTGCCATGCCTGTAAGACTGGCACAACCCTGTTATGGCAGAATACTGTACATAAAATATATATGGCAACTTGCTGCTTCATTTTTTGTTTCTGTGCTTTGCTTTCTTGCCCATCATAGTTGGCTCTTTCCTAACAGTTGGGGCTTCATCATATTTTAATGTGATGCTACTGTGTCATCCTGTTGCAGTCTGTCCACAGCTGTGCTACTTGTTAGTTCTTGGGTTCCTGGCAACACTCTATCTGGTGTATGACATTTTTCGTGTTGATAACACAGATGACCCCAAATAATCAACTGGGCCCTTAAACTTTCCATCCTGAAAATTTGTGCCCCAGCTTGAATTTCCTTTGGTTTCATGCTACTATATTTATATTTCCAAGGCAAGAGTTTGAAGCTTTTAAGGGAAGCTGAAGGGCATCCATTGAATTCACCCTCCAAAATTAGTACCCCTTACCCTGGTGGCTAGATTGGTACAAATACAAGTCCATCAATAATGATGGAATTGAAAACAGGCGATTTTTAAAAGAGTTACATGCTTACTAATATTCTTCCTCTGGACCTTGTTTTATTTTGTTTTCTTTTAAAAAACTCATTGATAAAAACTTTGACCCCCGTGTAAAAAGTCCCAACTTCCGTTACTTGAACTTTTCCCTCAACTTTAATGGGCATGGGCTTTTCTTATTTTGAGTTTTAAGCTGTTTTAACTGGAAATGTGTCTCAGCTTCAAATTAGGTGGATTCTGTTGTTCTTTTGTTCATTATGGTATCAAAGGTTTAGCTTCTAATCTGCCACCTGCTCTGTAAAGAACATGGATACTCCAGAGTGTTCTTGCTAATTATATTTGATTACTTGAAAGGTTGTGTGAAGGCTTTGAGTGTGTTTGGGTGGAGATGTTTAGAGTGTTGATGGATGATGTCCCTCAGATCCAGAAAGGGCTAATAAATGGGGTTGGACAAAAGGTGTTGGCAGTGATTAACTAAATCATCGTGAAAGATGTGGATCTGCCCTTGGGAAACTTTTCTCTCCTAATCAGCTGGTATTCATAGTTGTTGTTTGACCTTGATTGAGAACCTTCATCTAGTTTCCTATGTCACTGAGGGGTAGTGGGATTCAAGATCATTGTGAAATGCTTGAGTGTAACTACTTAAGAGCACCTTCTTGAACTGTCCAGTCATCCTAATCATGCCTTTTGGGGCCCAGAGTTAGAACCTCAGAATTGTTGGCTGTTGATCTTTAGCCAGAATCTAAAGTGATGGTGTTAGGGTCTTATTATCCTTTCTCCTAGCAATTATGGACAAATATACTTTTTAAAAAGCTAAAGAACACCTAGGAAAGACAAAGACAGCTCTTAGGAACTTTTAACATCTTCTTATGTTTTTGAAGTCATGGGAGACTCCATAGGAGAAGTATTTTTGAGACTCCATGGGAGAAAACACTGTAATGCCTCCAATTCATCCTGATGGAGTACCTTTGACAGGGGTTTATATAGGTCAGATACCTTACTTTTTTATAAGCCACAGCAGAATGTGAGGCTTTTGATAGCCATTATTTTTGGACTTAAATGTTCTTTATGTAGCACGATGTTAAAATTGGACTCTTTCTGTCCTGTGGAGAACAGCTCAGAGGCATAGAACAGAACAACAGGTGGCAACAATTTCCTCATTCCGAAGTGAGATGCTGGACCACTTAAGTAGGACTTACAAAGAGGTGCCTAAGAACTCTGGACCATCCACTTCATCCTACTGAGAAGGTCAGAGAGGGAAGAGAAGAATGGACAATTGGAGAGAGCATTTCTCTGGATGGAAATAAACTCTTCCCACCGTTGGGAGAGGGAGAGAATGCCCTCCTCCCCATTCAGCCCGATGAAAAGAACTTCATGGATACTCCTGGAGAATTTGTGTTTTGGGAGATTTTGAAGGGCAAATGATTTATTGGGGAGGATGGGAATGCCTATTAAAAACGAAGTGAAAGGAAGTAGCTTTGTGCAGGGAAAGCCCCAGACCACATGCACACCTGATAAGGGCTTGGCCCATCAGTGGGGAGCGCCCCAAAAAAGAGGAGTCCCATGTGAGGCACAGATGGCCTGGGCTTGGTACTTCTGCAGGGCTCAGTTACTCGCTGGGGACAGCCTGGGGAGAATGTGGCCTCAGCTCTGGTGCTGTGGCACGGGGATGCAGACGGGGGCTGTCAGCTAACTGCGCTTTTCACAACCAAACAGTAAGGTCTTTCTTGAAGAGAGATCCGAGCAGCATATCTCCATGGCTACCAGGAATGGCAAACGGCTTCTCCATGTGTTTCCCAATGGTTCCAGCATCTCTGCAACATAATATTTCTGAGGAGGACCTAAGTACCTGTTAGGGGTCATAAAAGGCTTTAGACTAGAATATGGAGGCTCCTAGAATACGGAGGCCGGGCAAAGATATTCTATAACAATTACCTACATTGATTAATGAACAAAGGGAAAGACTATGTGGATATTTGGGTATTCTGGCCATTTTGTCTTTGATAAACGTTGTATCCATAGCAGTGAATGCGAAATGCTGAGGGTCGAGGGATAGATGGAGTGGAAAGTCTTCCTGCTTGTCTGGACTGTCTATTCCATTCTATTTAGAAAGCTTTAATTTTCATAAGTAAAGAGTAACGGGATGCTGCAGAGCAAGAGGTAGGTATATTTGTCTGGAACTTCCTCAGCTGGAAAAGTCTTCCTGGATTTGCACCAAATCTGCCTCCCACATTCCCCCTCCCCCCAAAATCCCTGTCTCCTGCTCCATCCAAAAAGTGTGGCCTTCAGTCTGGCAGAAGGTGTTACTGTCCAAGGGCTGCTTGCCAGAGAACTGCCCAATCCTGTGGCTCTCAGCCAGTGGAAAACTTTCCTCCTCTGCTAAGTCACCTTAGTGAGGCACACTGCCCTTAAACTTAGACTCTTCTCCTAATCCTCTTCCCCCCTGCAGCTGTCACATGCTGTCTCCTGCCACTTCCACTTGCAATGGATTTTCTTCTGCAACCTTTGGCTATCCTAGGAATGATCTTGAACACTAAGGATTTCTTCTAATGCCCCCAGTTCCTCTGCCCCTGAGGTGTTGTGCTGACTCCTTAAAAGCATGATTGCAATTTTTAACCACTAGTAGAATGAGTATTAAATTAATATTTCATTCGCTAATGGAGTTGATAATTTCTGTATTCTTAAATGTGTTTTCTATTCTCATTCATTAACTAATTGATCATTAATTGAACAAGCATTTGCAGAGCATATCCTATGTTCCAGGCTCTGTGCTAAATTTTGGAATAAAGTCATTTAGACTTGGTTCCTGACTTCAGGAGGCTCAAGGTCTTTACATTTTCCTATAAATCATGCTTATAACCATAGAACTATTTTTTTTCTTTTACCTTTACTGAAAGATCCCTGGTTCTTTGACAGAGTGGGGATGTGTCTGGTGGGCCAGCTACCACTACCTCGAGATATGATATAAGCCTATATGATGAGAACAAGCCTAAAGAACATCAACAATGAAGTGGTCACTAAGACTCCATTGTTCTATTATGTCACATTAATCTCGTGTGTTGGAAAGTTGAGGCTGGCAGGAACACTAGAGACCATCTAGCTCAGACTCTAGTTTATTGGCCCAGAGACCACAGCTTGGAGAGGGAAAGTGACTTGCCCAAGGTCAGATCCCATAAATGAGAGATCTGGGACCCTGCCTCTTTCTCCACACTCTTTGCTTTCTTCTGACATGTGTTGATGCAGAGACCAATGGCCCTTGTGCCAGGGAAGCTGGAAGAGGTTTTGCCACCGTGTAAGCTACAGGATGGGTTAAATCCAGGATCCTTAGCTCGGAGGGTCTCTGACTCCAAGAAATAAACTGCTAGAATTAATGCCAAATTACTTTTTGTGTTGTACATAAATTATGAAAGTAGGTGTTTCTAAACTCTGTAGGCTCAAATTTTTTTTTTAGCTGTTGTCATGTTTCCTTGTTATTGATTTATTATGATTGTGGTTTATTATGGTCATCCACAAGGGTTGAAAATGTGGAGAAAGCAGCATTTAGAACTTCCCCAGCGTCGATGATATGAGCTTTTGCTTTGACCACAAATGGCATTTTGAACATTTAAGTAGCTGCTTGTTGTTTTTTCCATGTCTGATCCCCTCACTCGAGAGCAGGCACAGGATCCTCTGGACCTTCGTCCCCAAGCCTGACCTCAGTCCCACATGAAAGATGTTACCGATTTGGATGGTTGGCATGGTTTCTTGATAAGCAAGTCATCCCAGTAATGAAACTATGTAGCTCATCAGAGCTGAGCTTTTGAAACAAAGCCATGTAGGCTCAGATTTTAAGGTGAAGAAGTGTTTAAATACAAAATACAGATGAAAATTTCCCCTGGACTTTTGTGGAGTGACGGATGTGAGAAAAATAGAAGGACCCATGTATATTCTTTTTGCGTTGCCTTTGCCTTAGAATTCCTTCCTCAGCTTCTCTGCCTGGAAACCTTGTATTCATCCTTCTATCACTAGTGCTGTATGCTCCCACCTGAAGAACTGTCTTCCTGTCTGTGTCCCCACTGCACTTTATGATGACCATTATAGCGCTTGTGACACTGAAGTTTCGTTGTCCATCAGTGTCTTTCTCCCTGGCTGTGCTGTGAATTTCAGTGGCAGGGAATCGCCATATTCCTCTCTATGTCTCTAAAGCCTATCACAGATGCTGGTACATAATAGGTGTTCAATATATATTAATTGAAATAATAGATAATAAAATCTAATAATTAGAATGACTTACGCCAAGTTTACATAATAATATGTATAGTAATAAACATGAATGCAGATCTTTTTTGATTACAAAGTATTTTTGTTTATTGCCTTACTTGATTCTAATATCAACCCGAGGAAAGAGGTATTAGTATTCCCATTGTTCCAGGAAGGCACAGAATCAGAGGAGTTATTTTTATCTAATAAGAAAATTGAGATTCCAGCCCAGAAATCCTGGCTCCAAACCACATGCCCTAACTTCTCCATGGAGATTTTCAAATACCAGGCATAGACTGGTGCCTGTTTGATGGTTTGCACATATCCATGATAAAATGAGTAAAATAAGAGTAATGAATGAGTTTTTTATAATGCTGAATTTAAAATAAAGAACCATCATTTATGTTGTTGTTTTAAAGTGTCCTTTTTAAAATAAAACGATAGTGGTAGCACATGGCATATTAAACATCTATACTGTCTAAAAAGAATATTGGCTACAGTTTGTAAGATAAACATTATTACCAAAAAAATTTTTTTGAAGTGTTGCCAGTTTGCTAAACCCCAAAGCCTAGGAACCACAGCTACCTTGGTGAAATACCTCAACTAGTTAATTTTTTCCACGCCTGCCTCCTGGAAGCAAATGATGAGGAAACAAGTGCGTATCAGAAATTTAATTAAGACCACATCCATCCCAAAGTCATCTAGGGCGTGTCCTGGAATCAGAATATACCAAATCTAATTTCTCATATTTGCCTTAGCTACATCCCTGGAAAGTGAGGACTCATATTCAGAATAATAACTGTAGTCACATTATTCTTAGGAGCTTGTATTTCATTATGATGGTATTCATTGATGCTTAGGCATGGGTAAAAACGTCTGTATGATGACTGTCCACACTAAGACTTAAAACGAGATTCGTTGCTATTTCTCGTTTAAGCCTCATCTTAAATTCGTATTCTATTATTTCCAGAGCATGCTGGACAATTGCCTTTTTTCCCCTGTGTTTACAAATAGGATAACACAACAGCTTTCCCCACTTTTCAATCCAGAAGCTGATACTGGGTGCGGAAGGTCTGCTCCACCAGGTTTAGTGTGGTTTTTGGCCTGGGCTGCATTCCCACCCAGTGGCTATTGAACTGGACTCTTGACAGAGTTTTTGCTGGGCAAAGAACGTGGATGGTTCATCACACTGGTGGCATTTGGAGCCCACGACACTGCTCAGGGGTGCTGCTGCCTGATCACTGGCATTTTGCTGCCTCTTGGCCCTTGTCTTTATGAATGAGTAGCATGTATTTCCAATCTCTTCTTGATAAACACAGTGTTTGTGAGCGTCAGCATTAACGGCGCACTTTTGCAGCCCCAAGGTTAAAAGCTTTCCGATGTCTCATTAACTCACAATGGCATTTCATTTTTAATATTGTCTAGGAACCCTTGCTTG
The DNA here is from genome assembly GCF_028564815.1 of Eubalaena glacialis. Lineage (NCBI taxonomy): Eukaryota > Metazoa > Chordata > Mammalia > Artiodactyla > Balaenidae > Eubalaena > Eubalaena glacialis. Next base: position 85,686,651 of record NC_083725.1, read on the forward strand.
AATCATCACCGTTCAAATGACTTTAATTTGCAGAGGCAAACTTAGCGGTGATGGATGCTTTAGAGATGCAGACCAAAGTGGCAAAGTGGTGGGTGCCCCCTTGGTGGGCTTATTCTTGGTTAATAATTGTTCATAATGTTAGGAACATAACATGTGACACTAGTATAACAAAGCGGCGATAAAGCCAGCTTTGGACTTAGACTAATTTGGGCTTGAATCCCACCTGTGTCTGTTGCCAGTACGCCTTAGGCAACTCACTTAACCTGCGTCACAGTTTCTTTATAAAATAGATGCAATTATTAATCTCCTAGACTTCAGGGGAAGATTAAATAAGAAAAAAGTAAAAATTAAAAAATATATATATCTAGTGTCTAGCTAAGTACTGGGATAAAGTCTGTCCTGTGTGTTACCTTCCTGGTGACACACAAAGAACTTTTAAAATCAAATGCTTTGCCTGGGGTCACTAAGACTCAGAGTGACAGCAAGTGTAGACAATCAGAAGCCTTCCTGCTCCCTCAGTAAGGTCTCTGAATGGCAGAATCTCCACCCTGTTGGGGGGGGGGGGATGCAGGATATGGAGGACCCTTCTCTCCAAGTCTTGGTTTTCTCAAGAAGTGGGACCATTAATATACCTGTGTCATATTGTACTTTAATGATTGAGCCCCATCTTCTAGCGGGTGCAGTCACTGTGCTTGATCTTCGCCCTTGTTCATCTTCCCTCCATGTGGTGAGTGACTCAGGCCTTGCTCCCTGAACAGACCCCACCCACTCTGGTCCTCAGTCCTGTCTTTGCTCTCCTCCCATCAGTGTTTATAGGTTCTCAGTGACAGGTCTCTTATGCAGGGTAAGATCCCAAGACTTCTCTTGGGATTGAAGCCACCAACTCCATCCCATTCATCTGAAAGCTTGGCACTGGAGTTTTGGCCAGTGTGGTGCCTTATTTCCCCACTGTCATTGACCCTGACACTCTTTCTCTCTGACAGTTTCATAGGGAGGTCGGCTGGATGGGCCAAAGTGAATTCCTTGGCCTCTGAATGAAATAAACGTCTCTATCTGCCTCTAACACTGTGAATTCCTGGGAAAGCAAAACACAAAGTAAAAATCAGAGTTAACTTTTTATGGATATCCGCCTGTGGGTGGGGTAGCAAGTGATATATTTACATATAACAATGTGAGGTGAAGGTGGGCTGATCTTGCTTTATTCTTGGGACTAGAACAGAAGATCACAGACCTTTTTTCTTGAACAAGGCAGGATTCTATTCCAGGTGTCATCCTCCATCCTATCCCATAACTAGGGAAACAAGAGAAAGCAGTCAACTCACCTAGTATCTTTCCCATATCCTCTTATTGTCTGTTTACCAAAGTTGGGATGGAGACAGGCATTTCTGAAATTACTGGAACCTTTAAACTTGTTACAACTATCAGTTCTTTGTGACATATTCTCCCTAGAAGACATAATAGCATGTGACATATTGTTAGGATTGGGGCATTCACAACCGGTGTGTATATATCAGGCATGGGGTGAGAAGCTGCAGAAATGATTGGGGTGAAAGTTATTGCTAGCCTGGGGCTGCTGTGTGCTGTAACTGCTGCAACTCTTGTCTGGAGCTTTTTGCATATGCATAGTTTACACCCGCTCCCCCCACCAGCCTTCCTGGCTGGCCTTCTCTTCCCAGTCTTGGAGAGCTCTCTGTTTTGTTAGAAACAAGGCAGCCAGCTTCCATCCTCTTGGTGTCTCAGTGCCAGGTTTGTGTGGGAGGGATGCATGCTCATTCACACTCAGTTGCAATTGTAGGTGCTATGCAATTATGGTTTAACAGTGAGTAATTATATCACATCCTTCAGTTCTCAAATTAAAGAACAGTGATCATAGGATCTAGATGCCCAGTTAAAAACAAACAACTTTAAACATTAAGGTGTGGCCTGCTATCTAAGATGATTTCTGTAACTTCACATATGTAGTTAAAACGTCATATATGAAGTTCATGCCCGAACATGAAGCCTTCTATAACTTGTACAAGAGACATACCAAGGAGTTCAGAGCTGGAAATGACTTTATTAAATCATTGAAGACAACCCTCTTCTTTTACGGTAGGGGTAATAGATGCCCAAAGGAGTGAAGTAACTCGCCTAAGCCTCTTTAGTGGAAGAGGTTGAATTCACCAGCTCTCACTAACCTGCTCCCACTCACCTTCTCTCAACTCTGACAGTAATTATACCCTGAATCCCCGAGTAATTAGAAATTGGATCACATATTTTGAAACTTCTTACATTGCTTGCTTATTGTTTCATATGTGCAGACTTGTCTAACCTACTTCACTGAAAGCGTGTTGAGGGTAAGACCTGCAAGCTTTTCTGTCATGAAGGCTGGGTTGATGCTAATCGTTTAGCGGAAAGATTCAGTGAATATTCATTGATTGATTGAAAAAGCCAAGTATTTTGTCTACATGATTCTATGTAAAAGAATACTAGGAAATTAAAAATGAGATCTGAACTTTTAGATTTCCTTCCAATAGATGGCATTTAGACTGTGAGTGTCTTGGGGAAAAGGTTGCATTAGAGTAATTTTTAGATTCACAGAGCCTGGTACATAGTAGATGCTGAAAAAAAAGTTTGCTGAATAAATGAATGAGTAAATGAATGAAGAATGTGGGTAAAGAACTAATTAGGAAAAAAACTATGGACAGAAGCTGAGAGAGAGGAGATTTATAAGGAAAAGCTAGGTTGTCAGGATCCCCATGTTCGCCCTCACGTATATCCTACACCAGCATGTGAGACAGGTAGACTTGAGAGGTCTCCCTCTGGGGGCCCGGGCCCTGGAGAACTTTCTGTTGTCTTGTAGTGCCAGCCCTTCTACTGCTTCACTGACCTTGGGCACTTGAGAGAGGGCAAGTGGTAATTAACATGGAGGGGAAGGTGAAGTTCCTAAAATACTGTTGCTCTCAAGGCGCCATCAACGGAGGCAATTCAGAATACCAAGTAAAGTGCAAATGAGATAATTTGGTTGGTGGGAAGTGAACATTTATGAACACTCGGTTGTCCTATGGCCCGTGTCAATTTGATATGTTCCCAAACCTTTGTACTTCGTTTTACTATTGTCATCATTGCAAGTGCTGATGATGGGTCCCAGTAATGACCACCTCTGGCTCACAGCTGCCACCAGCAAAATTCCTGGAACTCCAGTGCACCTGATTCAGCATTCTCCTTGGCTTTGAGCCCACAGTTGTCTCACATCAACTTCTAAGGAGCCTCATGGAATTTAGCATCACTCCATTCATTCATTCATTCATTCATTCAAGTAACATTTATGGAAGGTCTTCTACTTATTAGGTGGTGTGCAAAGTGCCGAGGATATGAAGATGGAAGGACCATTACCTGTGTTCCCAGTGCTCCTTGTGATGTGGGAGGAGTAAAATAAGGCCCCCAAAGCCCTAATTTGACTTCATAATATCTCATAGAACAAGCCTGGGGCTCACAGTGGAGCCGAGGGTTTCGCCAGCAGAGGTACGTGTGATAGGTTACCCAGAGATCACACTCAAGGTGGCAATTCCTCTGATGCAAATCACTGCCTCCCAAGTCTGCCTCTTGCTGCCTCAGACATCTGATCTTGCCAGTTTGCTGAGAAGAGCTCCATCTCTGAGGGACAGGCTTATATTTGACATGCTCCTAGAACTTGATTATAGACAATATCTCAGAATGTCAATTCAGTAATTTACAGTAACTGTCAGGCAGTTCAGACATTTATCCCAGGCAGACCAGGATATTCTCACCTTGAAGGGAAAGAAAAATGATCAGAGGGTTCCTTAACGAGCATGTGCTCAGAGGAAGGTTTTCATAGTGGCTGGCTCTGGTATGCTGGTCACTGCATCCGAACAGTACACAACCCCCGGTCAGGAGCTGGCTCTTCTTGAATGGCCACCAGAATCCCCTCTCCCCAGAATGGGCCCTCCTGACATCCCAGTTCTGTCCTTGCACTCTGGCAATGCGGCTGTTTACTATTCTGGCTTAATCGAGGTGTAAAGTATTCAGAGGAATGGATTGAGGGCATGTCTTTCAGACTGTGCTACAGGAATTTTTTTTTTCTCTTCATAGAGCATTGCACTTCATATTAATTTCATTTTTATCAAAATACAGCCTTTGTGTATTTTAAAGTGACATAGGGATCCATGGCTCATAATGGAAAAAACAGCAGTCTGCCACTCACCCCTTCCCACGCCTTCCCTAAGGAAGTTTCTTTCGAAATTCCTTCCATTGTTTATTTCCATTTGTCCTTATGGATGTGTGTGAATGCTATCATTTACACAGTTTTGTTCATTTTCCATGGTGTTTCTCTTACAGTAAACAAGGATTCAGCTTGCTAACTACTCCCCACCCCGCCTTGTCTGCCCTTCCTTCTTTTCACCCTTCCCCTAGAACTAGGATTAACAGGAAGCTTCTGGTGAGGTTTGAAAAGGCTGAACTTGCCGAGTGCGCAGTTGTAATCCCCAAAGCCCAGGGCACAGCCAACCAGGGTTCAAATCCCATGCTCTGCCCTAACAGTTAAGACTGCAGGCAAGTCATTTAAAATGTAGGACCCTGGGTTTCAACCTTCTCAGAATCAAAGTGGTAATACTTGCCACCTAGAAAGTGAAGGTAAATAATATATAATGTATGTAAAGTGCTTATAACTGCATACCTTAAAAACAGGCTAAGCTAAGGGTAGACCTGAGGGGCTCTTTTGAATGGTGAGGTGTCACAGAGAACTTGACTAGAAATACTTCTATACTGGAGAATTTAAAGCAGATAGAAATATGCCCCTCCTCCTTTGCCTCAGCTCCTGAAAAAAAAAAAAAAAAAAAAAAATCTCTGCAAACTGTCCTTAGCTTGGCCAGCTTTGAGCCATGTCACTCGGCAGTAATTTTCCACCTTTGGCTGCCCAACCCCTTTTCTGTTCAGTTTTTCTCTAAACAAGGTACAATGTCATTGATGAGGCTTCCTTCCGCTTAGTAAATTACAATCACAAGGCAGTTCTCATTCCTTGAAATGACTCCCAGATCACCTTGATTGGGATTTTCAGTGCTTCTGAATCCCTCAGTCACACATTTACAGGCATTCCCTGGGTTTATTTCCCCAGATGGCTCATCTCACCCCATTGTATGTGGATTTTATGAGTTTAATTCTCAGGTGGCAACCTTGTTTCTCTTCGCTTTGCTTCCTTAAGATCTAATCATCCTCAGAAATCGATCTCAGAATTTTCTTTTTGGTGAAGCCTTTTTGCACTTCCTTTGCCATCCATGGGATGGACCACACCCCTCTCTTCCTGTTACAATTTGGGTTCTCGGAAAGCAGATGCTGCTGAGATGGAGTGTGGGCTACAAAATGTTTATTCGGGATCAACACCTATGAAATGGAAGGAAGCAGGATTGGGCAGAGGGAGAAGTTATAATGCTGATACATCGAAGATCTGGAGTAAATATTGTATGTCAGAGTTGTCGTGTATGTCACGTCAGACCAGGACACCCATGCCTTTAGATCTACTCTTGGCTCCACCCCCAGTGCAGGCTGCCCTGGGAAGAGCATGTCCTCAGACCTGCAGCTAAGGTGGACCGGAAAGGGCTGACAGCTGGGGGCTGCCTGCTGACTGCGCTCTGCAGCTGTGTGGCCAGTCCTTCCTGCAGGGTCGGTCGGGGGCTGGGGGTGGCGGTCTTAGATGTCCATCTTTGTGTCTGTCGCATATGCAGAGTACTTCTGTCAGTTTCTTAGTGAACACCCTTGGTTGTAATTTATTGATTACTGTCCGCCTTCTCCCTAGGACGGTAAGATAAGCTCAGGAGCTCTGTCTCTATTGGGCTCATCATCTCCAGCATGTAGTGGGCATGGAAAAAAAAGTCATAAAACCAGTGTTTGTCTTCAATGTCTAGAGTTATTTCTACCACTGTAGTCATCACTGTAATCTGAAGGGCAGAAAATGACTATTGCCTGAGCCCCTCTTGGAGGCCTGCTACTGCGCCAGCCTTACACCTGCAAACTGGTTTTTTTTTAACATCTTTATTGAAGTATAATTGCTTTACAATGGTGTGTTAGTTTCTGCTTTATAACAAAGTGAATCAGTTATACATATACATATGTTCCCATATCTCTTCCCTCTTGCATCTCCCTCCCTCCCACCCTCCCTATCCCACCCCTCTAGGTGGTCGCAAAGCACCGAGCTGATCTCCCTGTGCTATGCGGTTGCCTCCCACTAGCTGTCTATTTTACGTTTGGTAGTGTATATATGTCCATGCCACTCTCTCACTTTGTCCCAGCTTACCACTTTGTGAGATAAAAGCCATTGCTCCCACATTACAGTCAAAGAGCTGCGACTCAGAGAAGTTGAGCAGCTTTCTGACTCCAGGGCCTTAGCATTTTCCCATGCACTGAGCTCTGCTGCTGAGGCTGGACTTCCAGATACCACGATGAGAGCACCTCTGAGTTAGGACCTGTGTCTCCTCTGGCTTCCATGTCGATATTCAAGCCCAGAGGACATAGGCCACCCCACGTTGAGCGCCACTTTAGCTGCTGTATTTTCCTGTTGATGCCACACTAAGGTAAGTCGAGCACCCTCCTCTTGCTCTGTTTCATACAGCAAGCATCCTGGAGCTGCGAATCTTCACGTGCTTTGCTCTGTCTTTTCCAACTCGGAGAGCGTATCCCAGATGTTGCCTGTGTGCTGTGTTCAGAGCTGTTCTCCCTGTCAGCCTTTCACTGAAGACCACAAAGTTTTCCGCAGGGGTGCCCTTTCTCTCTCCCCCATCCAGGAATTGTCTTGAGTTAGGGGCATGGGAAGCCCACTCACCCCCTCATCCTGGGGGAGTCTTGGCTGGCATCTCTTAGGACCAGCCCACCATTCTTGGTCTCTCCCATGATGCTCATGGTGCCCTGATGCAGGCAGAGCCCTGGCCACCCCCTGGGACTGCTGGCTTGTGCCCCATGTTGAAGTGGATACTCATCTGACCTAAGCCCTCCCTCTGGCCCCAGGGTATAACAGTGCTGAAGATATTAGCCCTGGAAAGGTTAGAAAAACCTGGAGTTGGTTGGGAAGAGCCTAGGAAGATGCCAATTTGGTTTCTAATCTTGAGGCAAGGGGTGAACATAGATGGCCAGAGGATGGGGGGGGGGCGGAAATGGCAGCAAAGGAGGCAACCAGGCAGGAGAAAATCTCAGAGCCTGTGCCGGGAAAGCCCAGAAACAGTGGTCTAGGCTGGAGAAAAGCCCTATCCCTGGAAGGGGTGAGTAGGAACAAAGTGTGTGCAGGTGAGAAAGCACTTGGAGTGTAGGATGTGGGGTCAGTACACTGTGTTGGCTGAAAGCACAGTCTCTGAAATCAGACCATTTGGATCTGAATCCACTTGCCACCAGTCATGTGACCTTGAGCAAGTCACTTAACTACTCTCTGTCTTAGTACTCTTCTTTGTAAAATGGAGATAATTACAACCGTTACAACATTGGGTTGTTGTGAGAATTAAGTAGGGCCAACATCATCTGCCAAGGATGTTTTTCCTCTCTCTTTTGTTCTTTAAATGAACTTTTGACTTTAGAACAGTTTTAGATTTACAGAAAGATTGCAAGGAGAGTGCAAGGAGTTTCCCTTATATTAGCATCTTACGGTTAGCTGTGTGATGCATATGTTACAATGAATGAACCGGAGTTGGTACATTGTAATCAATTAAAGCCCATGCCATTATTCAGACTTCCTTGGTTTTACCTAATGTTCTTTATCTGTGACGGTATCCCATCCAGAACACCGCTTATATTTAGTCATCATCTCCCCTTAGGCTCCCCTTGATGTGACAGTTTCCTTGTTTTTGATGACCTTGACAGTTCTGAGGTGTACTGGCCAGACGGTATGTAGAATGTCCATCAGTTGGGATTTGTCTGATTTTTTTTCTCACTCTTAGGCTGGGGTTATGTGTTTTGGGGAGGAAGGCTCATAGATATTTATTTTGTACTTTGGGTTATAATCCAATACTACTTTATTTTGTTGTTCTAATTGTTCCAGCCTTGTGTGGGAGCTCCTTCAGTTGGCTCCTCGGAAGGGGATTTTCAGTTGGATTCAACTGTGTCAACTCAGTGACTTAGTTGGATTTGTTATAGTAGGAAACCCGGGCCCTGAGCGGAAGTTGCCCGTGCTGTCACTTTGCGATTAGATTCTTTCAGTTGCCAGTATGTGTCTAACCAGCTCCGGGCAGGTCTTCCTAACCTCTGAGATGGAAATTCTTGGAGTGGAATCAAGTTTGTACATTTTGTTACCTTATCTTCTCTCCCTGTTCACACTGTAAATTCTGTTTGAACAGCTGAGAGAGATCCTCCCTAGGACAGATTAATGAAGAAATGGAGTTTAACGTGCTATTATTTCCTCAGCCCCGCAATGCTGGCATTCTTTACAGTCTGAACTTTTTCTAACCAAGCACTAGACAGGCTTCTTTCCCAAGTACGTTTTATATTCATGGGGCTGATGAAACCATAATTCAGTGAATGCATAACTCCTGATTTGAGCACTTATATTTCTGTAATTATTTGCTTGTAGATTGCTCTAATCTCAGGACACTGTGAAATCCTGGAAGACAGTATATTTTCTGTATATTTGTGAATCCATTGCCTAGCCCAGTACTATATTAGAGGCTTAACAATGTTGATTAAATAAATGAACACAGGACTGGAAAAGTAATCAATTTGTTTACTTATCTTGGTGAACTTGTTAATAAAATATTATTTAAAGAAAGTCAGAGATTGTGTCCCACCCCCCCCCATCTCCCCGTTGTGGTGGTTTTCTTATCAGCTTCTTAAGCACTTTTGAAAAAATAGCCTTAATTTTGGCTCTTGTTTTCCTTAGCTGACCTTTCCCATGGCATTTGTCAGACATTTTGCCTCTTGGCTTTCACTTATCACTGAGCATACTTGTTCACTGACCTGAACTTTGTCCGTTTCTTTCAGATTTCTGTTCCTTTTCTTGTTATGTCAACTCTTTTTCTTTAGGTAACCACCTTTTGACAATTTTTCTTCTGTTCACCAGCTTTATTTCTTTTTCCTTTTTTTCTTCCTTCTTCTGGAGGTGTGATGCTCAGTTTCCTTCAAGCTTTAACATCAAGGAGTTTGATGAATATATTAGTTTTGTTTATTGCTGGATGCCATTATAAAGAATGGACCCAAGTGTGAATGGAGCAAGGTTGTCAGAGAAGGGCCCAGAAGAAGAGGAAGAGGTTCATCCTTGCTGTTGAGCTTACTGCTGTGGGTACTGGGTATAAGCACATAGTGGGCTCAGGGTTTGCTCTGCAAACCAGCCTCCCGTTTCTCTATGGTGAAAGCAGTTCCTACTTGGGAGTGACCTTGGTGATAAATGCCTGTCTGGGTTGTGTTGGCCTGACAATATATTAGCCTTTGAAGGTCAAGCTTCTTTCTTCTTTCACAATTTGCTTTAACCTGTTACCCTCAGGTGACTGTTTTTTTGCTCCACGGCTTTATTGTCCTGTGGCCGAATCAATGCTGTTGTGAAAAGGTCAGCAGCTCTGAAACACCTTTGGTTCATAATGGAATGTAAGGCCCATTTTCAAGTTCCTCCCCATCCCTTCTTTTTTCCCCTCCCACCAATAATCGATTCCAGAGCCCCATCTGTGCTTTTCCTCTAAATGGTTCTTCTTTACAGGTGTTAACATTGCATTTAAGTAAAACATAACGTTGCTCTCTTTTAAGCAGGCGCATCCTGTTAGAAACACAGTATGTTCTTCATTCCCACAAACAATGATCTTTGCACTGTCGCTGTTTCTGGGCAACTGTTTTGCTATATAAATGGCCATTTCAGCCTGGTTTATGGGGATCTGATGTATAGAGCTTTTATATCTGAACACTGAGCTGCAGGATCCTATAGCATTTGCCTTCTGTGCTTCCCATATTGGCAGAAAGTAACTGCATCCTGCAGATCCTGCGGTGGAAAGAGGCTCTTCCATTGTGGTGTTTATTGGCATTACTGGCCACTAATGGATGGATGCCAGATAATGAATATGTCATTAACTAACCTTTCCATTTCCATTGTGTGTTTGGGCAGGCAGGACTATTCGGGGCAAGGTGAGTGCAATTACGTACCTTCTTTTTAATGACAAATCAGTTTTGGTTGAATTCACCCACTTTCTCCCTTCCAGTAGCTAAGAATAAACCAATTACCTAGAGAAGCCTTGAGATAAATCAGATAAACACATTGCTTACTTTTCCTTAGGCCATGGAAGCATTTGGTTGGGTGATCTTTGTAAACACAAACCAATCCTACTTTGACTACCCAGGAGGTCTCCAAACCCCTGAGAAAGGCACACAAGCGTGCCGTGATTTAGTTCCGCCATCTCTCTAGTTTCCTTTCTCCATTCTCACCCACAGGCACTCTTTTTTTTTTTCTAGCTGTAGTGAAGAAATCACAGGTCCCTGTAACAACCTATGCCCTTCACCTCTTGGTGCCTTTGTACACGCTGTACTTTTACCCTTAGTTACCTCTCCCTACTGGTTTCCCACTCATGCCCCATCATTGTTAAACCTTCAGTGACCCCCCTTCCCCACCTGTAGAACTGACCATCCCTAACTTCATGCCCCACTTGTACTTGGTACATTGTTGTACCTATCATGACACCTGGCAATTTTTGGTCATTGTGTCTGTCTAGACCAGTGCTGTCCAATAGAACTTCGTGCAGTGAAGGGAAATATGTTTAATAGGGTAGCCAGCAGCCACATGTGGCTACTGAACACTTGAAATGTGGCTAGTGCAAGTGAGCACTGAAACTTTAATTTATATAGTTGGTTGCTGCTACCATATTGGACAGCGCAGGTCCAGACCAGTGGTTTTCAGATGTTAGTATGTATCAGAATCACATGGAGGGCTTATTAAAACACAGATTTCTAGGGCCCACCCCCAGAGTTTCTGATTCAGTGGGCTTGTGTGGGGCCTGAGAATTTGCATTTCTAACAAGTCCCCAAGTGATGCTATTTCGTTTTTTTCTCTTTTTTTTAAAAATTGGGGTGTAGTTGCTTTACAATGTTGTGTTAGTTTCTGCTGTACACAAAGTGAATCAGCTGTATGTATACATATATCTCCTCCCTCTTGCACCTCTCCACCGCCGCATCCCACCCATCTAGGTCATCACAGAGCACCGAGCTAAGCTCCCTGCGCTATACAGCAGGTTCCCACTAGCTATCTGTTTTACACACGGTAGTGTATTTGTCAGTTCCAATATCCAAGTTCATCCCATCCCCCTTCCCTCCCCCCACCCCGTGTCCACACGTCCATTCTCTACATCTGCATCTCTATTCCTGCCCTGCAAATAGGTTCATCTGTACCATTTTTCTAGATTCCGAGGATTCATACTTTGGTTTAGTGGTCTAGACCACTGTTGGCAAATTATAGCCTCCAGGCCAGATTTAACCAGCTACCTGTCTTTTTAAAAAAATTAATTAATTAATTTGGCTGCATCAGGTCTTAGTTATGGCACGTGGGATCTTCGTTGCGGCATGCGGGATCTTTTGTTGCAGTGAGCAGGCTCTTCCTCGCGGTGTATGGGCTTCTCTCTAGCTGTGGTGTGTGGGTCCCAGAGCGCGCCGGCTCAGTAGTTGTGGCACATGGGCTTAGTTGCCCTCGGCATGTGGGATCTTAGTTCCCCGACCAGGTAACAAACCTGCATTGGAAGGTGGATTCTTAACCACTGGACCACCAGAGAAGTCCCAGCCAGCTACCTGTCTTTGAATGTGTCTTATTGGAAACAGTCTGCCTATCCATTTACATTGTCTGTGGAGGCTTTCACACCACAATGACAGAGTCAGGTAATTGCAAGAGTAGATCATATGACTTGTAAAGCCAAAAATATTTGCTATCTGACCCTTTACAGAAAAAGTGTGCTGACCCTTGGTCTCTATGAATGTGACTTTGTAGCTTTGGACCCTGCAACAGTGTGGGGTACAGAGTAGCCACTGAAGGAATGAATGAAATATTATAGAGGATTCCAGTTAGGTATAAATATTGGCTTTATTTATTATGGTAGATTGTTGTAGGCTTTTTACAAGTTTTGAAACAATCTATTTGAGTCATTTTTACTTGAGCCACGAGGCATTTAAAATTCGTGTCCCTTAGCAGTTTGATCAAGGTGAAAGCTTTGAGTAAAGGACTATGAAATGGAAAAGCCACATTAATCTGAATGGTAGGAATATTGGCTGTTGAATTTATTATTAGTAGTTGTAGTAATATTTTATAGAAATCTCATTGGAAAGCCATTTTATCCTGGGACTATTAGGGCAACATTCTCTTAAGACTGAGAAGAGCAGCTTCAAGGATCTGATCCCAAAACCTCTGCTCTGCTTCCAGGGCTAAAATTAAGGGGGCTTTCACACTGCTTTGTCCTGGCACTTCCTCTAGGCCACTGAAGTCACAGGTGTGCTGAAAATTTTCAAGGTCCAGATACCAGTAACTAAGAGCTTTTTGGAATTCCATTAAAGTGCGGATTATAGCCTTTAAGCTTTTCTTTTCTTCTTCTTTTTTCCTGTTTCACGTGGCTTTTTTGGGGGGCAAGAGAACAGTTTAGAATAGTTTAAATTTAGCAGCATCTAAATTTGTTATCCAATCTGAAACCTGCAAGTTATTCTTCATCTCTTCTTTTCCCTCATTTCTCATATCAGCATAGTGGTTAAATGGGTAAGCCTTGTAATCTGACTGCCTAGGTCCCAGATTCTGGCTTTACTTGTTATGAGCTGTGTGACCCTGAGCAAATTACTTAACCTCTCTGGTCTCAACTCTTAGGGGTTCTTGGGAAAGTCACCCAAACTCTCTGTGCCTCAGTTTTTATGCTGGATTCTGTGTTGTTGACTGGGCACCACCACCACCACCACCAACCCCTTCTAAAGGCACCATTTACATCATATTACAGAGAAGCAGGAAAAAACTTTCCCAGACTTTTCTTTCCTAAATGATTTCTGGTTAGTAGCAGCCAGTGACAGGCCCTTGGACACGTGTTGGGAGGCAGGAGAGGAGAAGCCCCTGTTCTCCAGAAGCAGTTACAGCCAGACACCTGGTAGATGTGGGAGCCACAGCTGTTTTCCAATGAGCTCTTAAGAATGACCTGTTTACACTGCAGCTCCAAGCAGTGGTAGGAGGGTCCCAGAGATTCTTTAGATTTTTAGCGGCTTCCTGGTGAGCTCTCGAAATGACTGACTTCATTGCTACAGTCTGAGATCACTAATGGTTGCTTCCCAGCATTTACTCTCCTGGTCCTTCCAAACATTATGAACAACTTCAGTGTTCACCTTCTTTCCCATACCTGGAATCCATAGGTTGGCTTTTATTTTCCTAATCAAGCTCTGACTGATAAAGTATTCTCATGAGTTAAATGCAGATAATAATAGTACCGCCTCGTAGGATTAAATGAATTTTATACAGACACACACACACACACTCTGACACACACACAGACATAGATACCTGAAGCTCTTTTAACATATTTTATATTTATTCTTTATGTGTCTTCCCCATTCCCATTGGAATATGAGCTCCGCTCTATTTAGATTTTTTTGTTGGAAGCCTCATCTGCTTTTTTTTTTAAAATAATTAATTTTTTGGCTGCGTTGGGTCTTCGTTGCTGTGCGCGGGCTTTTTCTAGTTGCAGCGAGCGGGGGCTACTCTTCATTGCAGTGCATGGGCTTCTCACTGCGGTGGCTTCTCTTGTTACGGAGCACGGGCTCTAGGCGTGCGGACTTCAGTAGTTGTGGCTCGCGGGCTCTAGAGTGCAGGCTCAGTAGTTGTGGCGCACGGGCTTAGTTGCTCCGCAGCACGTGGGAATCTTCCCGGACCAGCGCTCGAACCCGTGTCCCCTGCATTGGCAGGTGGATTCTTAACCACTGCACCACCAGGGAAGTCCCCTCCTCTGCTTTCTGTCTAATTTGCATTATATGTCCATTCCTTATATTTCAAATGTATTGATATTTGTCAACACAAATTTGATCATGTATCTTTTCTCCTAATCAGCAATAACTCCTCATTATCTATGAGGTAAAGTAGAAACTAGTTCCATAGAGTGGAAGATAAAGTTGGCCATGATTGATCACTTACCCACTCACAGTCTGTGCTGTAGCCCTACTGAAGTTTTGAGGATTCCGTAACTTACTTGAGTATTTCATGTATCCGTGCCTTTGCACATTCTGTTCCATCTGCTGGGGCGATCCTTCCCTCTTTTATCTACCTGGTTAACTTCTCCATCTTTAATACTTTGCTTAAACATCATCCTTCTGCCTTCTGAGATCCTAGGCACAATTGGTCATTTATTTCTCCTTAGTCCTCTTACATTTTGAACTTACTTATCAGGCTTACCTCAAAGTATCCAAAGTAAATATTTGCATGTTTGTCTTTTCCTTAATTCTGTAAGATGTTTGCATCAAGAACCTTTTCTTATTCCTCCTGGTATCCCTAGCCCAGGGACTAGGATTGAATAGGATTTAGTAATATATGTGTAACATATGAATGATCGAACACTTTCATATCTACCTCAGCCCTACAACTTCCAAAGGAGTACACTCGGGGTCCACGGGGGGTTAGAGGCCATGGTGTTACAGATTCTGTCATTCTGTAAAAGTTATGTCTGAGTATATGGAACAGTGGGAAATATTTTGGCCGGTGGACACAAAGACTGATCTGCTAAACCAATAACAACTGGGAACAAACTGTCCTCAGTAGCTCCAGGGGTGTCAGATGTTTGGATTTGATCTCCCTGATTAGGAGAATATTCAGTTCTTCAGAGGATGCTGTTTTCCTCTCTGTCTGCCTTGTTCTTGTCACTGGCTGTTTCATTGTGGCAGGTACATTACATCATGGCTGTCTGGTAGGAAAAGAGGTTCTTGGCTGCAGATGTAAAGATGAAGCCAACATGTAATGTGCTGTTGTTTCCCCCCAAGCTGGTGCAAGAGAAGATGTATATTTTCAGTGACTCTTCAGCTGTACTTGGGAATTTTTAGTGAGTGGGTTTTTGCAGGAATGCTTAGCTCTATTATTTACCAAATGGTACAAGTTAGAGATGGATGCGATGTGGCAGAATCCTTATTTGTTTTTCATTGTCACAGGCTGCTTCCCATTCAGCCCTTGTATGCTGCTTCATTTTAAGTATTCCTAATGTTTGGACATTTCCCACTCTCGCCTCAAGATGATTTAGTCATCAGAATGCAGTTGGGAAGTTTTCACCTTTCTTTCTGCTTTAATTGGTCTTGTGAAAGCTTTACTCTCCTTGGGGGTGTCAGGGAGCTGTAATCAAGTTTGACATAAAAAGTCTGGGCTTGAGTCTTAGTTCTAACACAAGCCAGCTTTGTGACTTTGGATAGATCACCTAACCTGAGTCTCGTGTGCATGCTGTTTTAAATAGGAATGATTACATTTGCTCTTCTTACCTCCTAGGGTATATTAGTCTGATGAAGGGCATTCTAGTTCTAGGGCAAAACGAGGACCAGTACAGTTGACTCTTGAACAACGTGGATTTGAACACCTCAAGTCCACTTATACACGGAATTTTTTCAGTAGTAAATACTACAGTTCTCCACAATCCACGGATGTTGAATCCGTGGATACAGAAATGTGGCTAAAGGAACCACTGATATAGAGGAGCTGCATATACAGAAGGCTGACTGTAATTTACACATAGGGTTTCAACTGCACGGAGGGTTGGTGCCCCAGACCCTCGTGTTGTTCGAGGGTCAGCTGGACTCCTTTTCCCCTAAATGAGTGATCCGTTACACAGGAAACGTAGACTCCCATGCAGTAAGACGCTGCTGAACTTTAACATCACCTTCTGTCCTGCCAGTATTCAGTGGCGGGAGAAAGGGTGACTATATGTGGCCCAAGAGGGGTTTAAGAGTTAGAGTGTCCCATCATTCCAGGTGAGTGTGGTTTACTCTGATGACAGAAAGGGAAGTAGGGTCATTGTACACTCTGAGTCTGTCTTGTCTGGTTAGGGGCTACATGTATTTTCAGCTGGGGGTGATTTTGCCTCCAGAGGACATTTGGTAATGTCTGGAGACATTTCTGGTTTTCACAACTGGGATATGCTACTGGCATTTAGTGGGCAGAATCCAGGGATGCTGCTAAACATCCCGCAGTGCACAGGACAAACCCTCCACAACAAAGAATTATCTGTTCCCAAATACCAGTAGCGCTGTGGTTGAGAAATACTGATGTGTTCTATTTAGTCCTGTCCCAGAGCTCCAGGACTAGTCAGGATGAGCAGCACCCATCTGGGTGCAGACAACCCAGAGGAGGTGATTAGCACTCTGAGGGGCCTGCCTGAGGGCCATTTCTAGGTTTAGCCCAGGACCCAAATCCTGAATTCTGCTCCGGAATTTTTTAAATTTTATTTTTTTATTGAAGTATGGTTGATTTACAATATTGTGTTAGTTTCAGGTGTACAGCAAAGTGATTCATTTATATATATATATATATATATATTTCTTTCAGATTCCTTTCCCTTATAGGTTATTACAAAATATTGAGTACAGTTCCCTGTGCTATACAGTAGGTCCCTGTTGGTTATTTTATATATAATAGTGTATATATGTTAATCTGAGCCCAGTACCTGCTTATGATGTGAACTTGCATTAGACTCTTCTCTGCCCATTGTTCACCCTGGAATAGTCTCTTGCATGTGTATAACCTAATGGTTAAGAATGTGGACTTAACAGATGGAATGCCTACTTTGAATCCTGGCCCGTCATTTACTAGTCACGCGACCACAGACAACTCTCTGTGCCTTCACTTGCTTGACTCTAAAATGGAGATATGAGTACCCATCTTACTCGGTTGTAGTCCTAGAATGGTGCTTGGCACTTAGTAAGGGCTTGAGAGATATTAACCATTATGTATCTGGCTATACTCCAGAGCCAGTACATACCAATATAGCATCAGGATATGGTTCCCATATAATTTCAATTCAGTTGGTCAAAACTTTATCTTATGCCCTATTTTGTGCAAGACACAGTGCTGGGCAGTAGGAATTAAAAAATGCCCTAAACATACATTTAAGTAAATGTATTAGTTTAGTACAATGAATATAATAGAACTGTATATGTTCTCCTATAGCAGCTCCAAATTGGGAGTGGTTAATTCTATCTGAGGCTATCTGAGAAGAAAGTTCTTTTTTTTTTTAAAGGTTCATTTTTAAAAGATGAAAAAGCAGATGGGGAGAAGGACTTTCCCGGTAGAAAGCAGAAACTTCGCCTTATTCTCTAAACTCAAGATGGTTTATCTCTTGAACCTTCTCCACATCTCAGCTGTTCAGTCTCCCTGCCTGGTATCACTTTGACTTTACCTCCCTGATCTGCAGTGACAGGAAGACATCACTCCTTCTTGTCTCTCTGTACTTTTTCTGCCTTGATAAATAGACTTGTATCAGAAAAGACATCTTTGTGTGGGAGGGCCTCTGAACTCGCTCCTTTTATCCCTTTCCTGCTTGGAAGAGATACCACTGTCGGAGGCCCAAACTGGCCACTAATTTTGGGAGCCCATGCAGTAGACCAGCTGGACATTGTACTGATCAGCAGTGATCTGTGAAGCTGTTTGAACTTGTTCACCCTCGGGACGAGCAGGAAGAAACCTCTCCCGGTAGGGATCTGCTGGCTGATAGTACAGAGAGAAACTTAGGAATAAAGAAAAAAAAGAATTCTCTTCCCTAAAGTTTTTAGACCTTCAGAAGGGTACCCAAACTACAAAGTGCCCTTTCTACAGAGAAAGAGGGATTATGTTTTGCTTGTAACTGTATTTTAATGAGCTACATTTGCCTTAAGAGTTGAGATAAATGTGTTTACATATCCAGCCTTCCAGCCAGTCTCCTGAGCCAAGCTGCACAGACTGAAGGAAACACTGAATATTGAAGCTTGGCCTGATGGGGGTGAGGGAGGGTTGCACATCTGAACAGAGCTTTTTAAATCTTTAATATCTCTTTCATGTTTATCTGAGAGTGTGAAAGTATGAGTGAATGATCAATTAATTATGGCCCATACAGTTGAGGGTAATTGCTCATTCACGCTCAGAGAACTTTGGTTCCCCAAATAGTTGCTTCATTTTAGGCACAGGGCTTAAAAATTAAACTTATTTCATCATCAGAGCATGTCCTAGGGAAGGCAAGTCAGATGAAGGCTTTATTATTGCTAATTACAATTTTATACCTTTAGAGAAGCACCTGTGTTGATGGCATGCAAGCTTGCTGTTCTTTGAATGTATGCAGATTGCATTATGTACGCTGTACTTGGCCTCTTGATTCCTTACACAGGGAGGTGCCTCTGAGATGTGAGATGATACTTTCAGAGTGGTGATAAGCCTATTTGCAATTTTGTTTCTAGTAATTAAACTATCAAAAGAATGTACCATTTCTCTTGAATTCCAAGGGGACTGATTTCAGTAGCGCCATGTTTGGGCTGACCCAGGATAAAACCGTGAGAAGCCAAGTGAACTTCTGTTCTTGACATCAGACCTTCTCTACCCTCTCTTCTGCTGCCTTAATGGAAAGTGCATTTTGGGGGTTTCTCCACCTTAGCATAATTGCCAATTTTTCGTAGGGGACTGTTCCGTGCATTGTAGGGTGTTTGGTAGCATATCTACCTTCTGCCCACTAGATCCCAATAGCATTCCCTCCCCGAGTTGTGACAACCAAAATGTCTCTAGACGTTGCCAAGTGTTCTCTAGGAGGCAAAATTGCCCCTGGTTGAAAAACCACTGTACTATTCAATGCTTCATTTATACAGAAAAAAAAAAGGAGTCTATTACACTGTGACCCTCAACTATATGCTGGGCAATTCAGGAGGTTATTTGACCTTAACAGAGGACCATGTGTACTGATTTGCCTTGGCAAGTCCTGTTTTATACCTGTTGTCACACCACAATTATTAATAGCACCCCCTTTCCCTTTCAAAAGTATACAGGTTTCAATGACAAATTTTAAAGACACCATAGGTTTGAGTAGAATACTTAGATCCTCCCAGTTGGAGAAAAGGAAATTAAGCTCTGAAATTCAAGTGATTTGCCAAAGGTCAGGAGCACAGCTACTAAATTGGGTTGCTAAACCTTGAAATCAGGATGATTTAAGTCCAAAGTCCTATTGGTTGTTTTGATATTTCTGTCTGATTTCCCCAGAGTGATCTGTAGTAACTCTTAACAATAAAAGGGTTTCAAGAACAGCCATGGCAAGACCCTGGAAGAGTTCATCCTTCTCAGTATCCAGAAGCAAGAAGAGTTTAGAATTGGACAGTCCTAGATGCAAATCTGAGTTTCACTATTTACTTTCCCATGACCTTGGGAATATGCCTCCTGTATTTCTGTGTCTATGAAATAGAGATAATAAACTGAATACAAGGCTATCCTAAGTGTTAAATTAGATAACGTATGTATAACATGGCACCTGGCATATATTAAACACTCAATAAAGAGTTGATATTATTAGTATTAACCCCAAGAGAAGACAGGAGGTGGTGGAGTTCAAGACATAAAGGAAAGCAGGCAGAATCCTAGGGGCTGTGATAGGCGAGAAGAATCCTGGGCGAGGGGTGCCGTGAAGGGCTCTCAGGGTCCTCTGGCTCCCTTGAGGGGCTGCATCTGGAAAGAATACTCACTGAAATTTTGTAACTCAAAACTTAAGCTCTTCCTCCCTTCCTAGGATATTGTGAATTTATAGGGCACTGTTGAAAAGCAAAATGCCGTAAAGACTCAAAGCCATGAATTTATAACAGCGGGATTTCACCTTGGAGAGTTGAGTACAGAGAGGGCCAAGCCTGGTGCTGGAAACACAGCAGTTCTAGTTCTGTTCAGACAAGCAGCTGGGTGGTCCTGATCTCCTCCTTTAAATCTTTATTTTCTCACTATAAAAAGAATTGTAACTAAGCCCTAATATCTTCTTTCCCATAAAAAAAACCCCACAGAATGACTTTATAGCAAAGTTAAAAGAACAGTAAAAGAAACTGTCTAGTCAGCCACAAGACTGTCATCCCTCCAAGTCCTGTGTGCTAGTTTTACTTGTACTTTGATTTTTAAATTCTGGAATCTAAGGAGTTACCCCTGGGGAGTGGCAATACAGGTAACTTTTATATATTTTTTGTGTTTACTTGTATTTTCTGAATGTTCTACCATGTGCATGTTATCACTTTGCAAATCAGAAAATATCTAATGCTGCTCGTTTATTTTTTAAGGCTATGAGACTGCAGGTTGAATAGGCCAGTGGGGAAAAATACTCCCTACCTAGAAAAAAAAAAGTCCTTTGAGTATTAAGACTTAGAATATCGGTAGTGTGTAACCCTGCCGGGCCCATGGACCATTACCTGAGAGATAATGTACCATGGAACATACTGATAAACACAATGCATGATGCTTGCTCACGCTGACCCCCATGTCCCAGCTGCATGGGCACAGGTGGCTGGTGTGGCATCTTTGTTCTGGCCCATCACTCCGGGGAAAACAGACGTGTTTGGCGTTCTGCTCAGTTGCTTCGATGGGTTTTAGTACACCACATTTCATTTAATTTCCATTTTGTGCATGTATTAATAATCACTAAGCATTTCTCTAAGGAGGTGCATCATTGCATAGAAGCTGCTCTACCAAAACAGGTGCCAATGTTTTTCAAAAGCCTTCTTGCAAATAAAGATGGCTAATGAGTTTTTGAAACTAGTAACAATTCTCATCCTTTAGAGAGAAGAAAAAAGATCTAGAGATGTTTTGATGTTCCAAAGTAAGAACAAGCACATTCAGTTTCACTCAGAGATTAGGGTACTTTCGGAATGTGTGTATTTTGTTCATTCATTTGTTTACAAATATCTGAACTATGAAACCAACTTAGAAAAATGGATTTGCTCAAAATCAAGTCATTCAGGGGAATGATACTGATTATCATCTTTATCATTAATTTGACTAAATTCTCTGTTCCATGGCTTTCTTTACCTAACAAGTTCTTTGGCGCTTGTCAGTGTTTGGACCTATGCACTCATGTAGTCTCTACAGGACACACTGTAATAGCTAAGGGCTCAGTTCTGGAGTAGAGGTGCAAGTCCTGGCTCTGCTAAGTACTTAGTAGAGTTAGTTAAAATTGTATTGTCCCAACTTCTTCATCGATCAAGTGGGAATAATAATAGTATCTATCTTGGAGGATTCTTTTGAGGAGTAACTGAATGTAGATTGCTTTCAAGAGTGCCTGGCCCAAGTTAGAGCTCAATGACGGTTCACTTTTATTTCTGATATTCATGAGTGAAGGAGATTGCATTCTGTGATTGACAAATGAGAACCAAAGAAACTTCCTTAATACAAAACTTAGCAAGGCAAAAGGATTCTCTGTTTAGATTCCAAGGCTTACTCAGTAATCCCAATGCTATAGTTTTTTATAATCCAGACTCTTTTTTTTTTCTCTTTCATCTTGCCTGTTTATGTAAATTGTGGTTCATTCAGTGGGAAAAATTTACCTAAAATGTTTTTCCCCATCTCATTGATGAAGTGTTCTCTATCCATTTCAACTCCCAGTGATCTCTCTCTGCCACAAACTCTTGTTTCTTCACATGAGTCTCTTATTCATTCCTTCTCGAAACACTTGAGTGCCCTGCTTGTCCCACTTGCTAATAAGACTGTATAAAGCAAATGAAAAAGGCCACTTCTTTCAAAGAGCTTGTCTTGGGGACCATGGTCTATATAATGTATTTGAACTTTTCATCTTTTGTTCTCTGCTAGATTTAATTCTGTTCTCAGTGCCTGAGACTGTGCTATTTGCATCCCCTGTAGGTGATGAAAAAGTGCTTAATGAGTAATAATTTCAAAAACTGTAGCCATATATATATATATATATATATATATATATATATATCTCACATCTTCTTTATCCATTCATTTGTTGATGGACACACTTAGGTTGCTTCCATGTCTTGGCTATTGTGAATAGTGCTGCTATGAACATTGGAGTGCATGTATCTTTTCAAATTAGAGTTTTCTCCGGATATATGCCCAGGAGTGGGATTGCTGGATCATGTGGCAACTCTATTTTTAGTTTTTTAAGGAACCTCCATACTGTTCTCCATAGTGGCTGCACCATTTTACATTCCCACCAATAGTGTAGGAGGGTTCCCTTTTCTCCACACCCTCTCCAGCGTTTATCATTTGTAGACTTTTTGATGATGGCCATTCTGACTGGTATGAGGTGGTACCTCCTTGTGGTTTTGATTTGCATCTCTCTAATAATTAGCAAAGTTGAGCATCTTTTCATGTGCTTATTGGTCATCGGTGCGTCTTCTTTGGAGAAATGTCTATTTAGGTCTTCTCATTTTTTGATTGGGTTGTTTTTTGTTATTGAGTTGTATGAGCTGTTTGTATATTTTGGAAATTAATCCCTTGTTGGTTGCATCTTTTGCAAATATTTTCTCCCAGTCCGTACATTGTCTTTTCGTTTTGCTTATAGTTTCATTTGCCAGGAAAAAGCTTAGAAGTTTGATTAGGTCCCATTTGTTTATTTTTCCTTTATTTCTATTGCCTCTGAAGACTGACCTAAGAAAACATTGCTACGATTTATGTCAGAGACTATTTTGCCTATGTTCTCTTCTAGGTGTTTTATGGTGTCATGTCTTATATTTAAGTCTTTAAGCCATTTTGAGTTTATTTTGTGTATGGTGTGAGGGAATGTTCTAAATTCATTTATTTACATATGATGTAGCCATTCTTCATTGAGCATCTGGGTTACCCATCTCTATGCTCTATATGCAAAGTCTCCTTTATTCCTCATAATCCTATGAAATTAGTGTTATTCTCTTCACTTTATAGTCAAGGAAACAGAGACGCAGCAAGGTTAAAGAACTTCCCAGCATCACAGACCTCGTTAGTGGAAGATTCTGGATTTGAATCCAAGTTTATCACATTTTAAAGTTCATGTTCTGAACTGTTTTGCCATACTAGTTGGGTAGGTACATGGGGGCATGCATAATTAGGTGAATAAGTTTAAAGGAAGTTTACATATATATCACCTGGTTGTCCTCATTGGCTAATTCTTCTCAGTATCCTTTGCTGGTTTTTCCTCATGTTCCTGAGTTCTGACCATTGAAGCTCCCAGGGTGCTCTTCATGGATTTCTCTTTCTGTTTTTATTCCCTTCCTTGCTGATCTCATCTAGTCTCATGGTTTTAAATACTATCTATATACTAGTGATTCCCACATTTACATGTGAATCCAGACCTGACCCCTCCATCCTAGATTCACATATTTTACTGCTTACTTTATAACTCCACTTGGTGTACAGAAGGCATGTACAACTTACATCTAAAACTGAGCTTCTTGTATTTCCCACGGCCTATCTTCCCCAACCTGCTTCTCTGTCTATCATTCCCATCAATTAAAGGCTGTCATTCCAGTTGCTCAGGCTAAAACCTCAGGAGCTATCCTTGATTCCGATTTCTCACATTGCACATTTAATTCAGTGGCAAATTCTGTCGACTAAACCGTCAAAATAGATCCAGAATCTATCTGACCACTTCTCACCATCTTTATTGTCATTATCTGGTTTAAGCCACCGTCAACTGTCACCTCTATGATTGCAACCGTCTCTTCACTCCCCTCTCTGTGTCTGCTCTTGCACACCTCCCCCCCCATCTCTTCTGCGCATCGCTGCTAAGGGGATCCTGGTAGAGTGTAAATCAGATCGTGTCACTTGTCCCAGACCTCTTCCTCAGCTTCCTAATTCACTCAGTGTAAAAGCCAAGCTTCAAAGCCCTCCCGAGTCGGGGATGCCCTTACCTCCCAGATCTCATCTCCTCCTAATCTTCCCCATACTTAGCCTCTTCCTGCCCCTCCTACCTCCTTGCTTATCTGAAACACACCAGACAAACTTTTCCCTCTAGGCCGTGGCTTTTTCCTCTGTGTGGCTCATTCCCATACCTCTTCAGGTTTTTCCTGATTTGACATGTTGTCAAATCAGTAAGGTCTATTTCAAACTGCGTATCGTCCCCACTCCCTGTCCCCCTTCTCCGCTTTCATATTCTCCATAGCAGTCACCACCATGTGAAACACTCTACACCGTAACAGTAGATGGTAAGCAGCACAGAAGCAGGAATTTGTGTCGTGTTTCTTGTCCCACTCCCTAGAACGTTGCCTGGCACCTTCTATATACTCATGAAATATTTCTTGCGTGAGTGAATCAATCGTGCATTTATTTTGTGCCAGGCATTGTGCTGAGCATTTTGCATTCATTAGTAAATTGTAAAATATCCACCGTTATCCTTTGAATTAAATAATCTTATCATACATACTTGACAGAGGAGAAACCTGAGCTTGGAGAGATTAAATATCCTGCTCAAGGTCATGCAGCTAAGTGTAGACATGGGTCTGCTTCACCTCAAGACCCCTGCTCCAAATAATTACATTCTGCTGCTTTTTGTATGCCAGCCCAGATGCCTGTCCCTCTCTTTCTTAGAAACACATGCACGGTTAGCCCTTTGGGGACATTTCCTTCTGGTGGGCTGTAACATGTCCTTTCTTAGTGTCCTGCCAAGGATTAACGAATGTTCTCTGGGGGAAGGTAGGAGAATCAATGCCAGTGATTATTTTTCTTTCATAAAGGAGCATGAGGGACTGGGTGAGGGGAAGGTTTAAGATCAACATTTATTTTAAACGGCATATGTAGGAAAAAATGTTACACCCATTGGTTTAGTTCTCACAAGGCAGTAATTCACCATGTCTGAGAGCACCAGCCAGTCTCACAGGGCATCTCTGATTGAAGCTCCAAAAGCTCCCGTGATTACTTTGGGGGAAGCCTGACTTAGCTGTTTCCTTTCTATTTCTGCTTTTTCTACTTAGTTTTCCAGCTCCTGCAGGGCAGGGACCGCGTCTCCAATTAGCAATGAGTAAAGCACTCTTGACTATTAACCAAAGTAAACAAAAAATTCCAAGCTGGCAGAATAAAGGAATACACGACGACACGAAGTCAGTTCTCAGACATCCTCTGTTGAGAATCTTGACACCAGGCCCAGAGTTGATAATGACCTTCATGCCTGTTTATTCCTCCACTGTACTGTTAACGCTCAAAGACGTCGGTGGATTATGTGCAAATAATGCCGTGGTTCTCTCAGAATTGGGTTGTCTTGGCGATAACCACCTCTCAGGTTCTGGGATTCTGCCAGTGGAACCAGAGGGCAGAGGGTCAGTTTTAAGGACAGTTTTCTTACGGTTTACAGTTTCTAAAAGGCTTTAGTTTGGTTTTGATTTTTAGCAGTTTAGTTTCCTTGAAACCTTAGCACCCTCTCTGGAACAGTTTATTTGTTGGACTAAAATGAACAGGTAAAAGGCATTAAAAGGTGCTGAGCTGCCGGGGTGGGCCTGGCGGTGGAGAAGAGGGGGTGAAGCTGGGCTGTGCTTCAGGGGTCATTGAACACACAATTCCCCCTGCAGCTTAGCTTTCTCAGTGGTTTTAGCTCCTCTTGCACACACGTTACAAAAGTCAGGTAGAAACAAGTCTGCAGAGCAAACCTGCCTCTGAACTTGGTTCTTAGAAACTCATTTGTTTCTTGCAGAACCCAGCTGAAAACAGAGAAAAAACAAAACATAATTATATATATCATGTTATAATTATAAAATCTAGAGTGTAGGTACCTACACTCTAAAAGCCCTTCTACATTTTTGAGGGGATGGAACAATGTTTTCCACCCAGAGCATAAGATTTCCTCATTGAGGACTGGTCCTTGGAGATTCTGATTTAATTAGTTCAGAGCAGGCAGGGCATCAGTATTTTATTTGGGACGTCACTATTTTCTTTTAAAGCTCTCCTTGTGATTCTAATACAAGGATTGAGAATACTGCTTTAGGCAAGCTCTCTGGTCTTGGTGCTAAGAGAATTATTTCCTCCTGCAGACTTCATGGAGTGCTTTGGCCAGAGGAAATGTGACCCATTCAGAGCTAGAAAAAACATTTGGAGAACACAGGGGATTTAAGTGAATGACTCCATACTGAAGACCTAGTCAGCATTTCAAAGGGCAGTGATAACAGGGAGTGTCCACTGATGAAATGAAAAGCTGGGATTGGCAAGACCAGTTTAATTAATTATTTACCTGACAATCTACTGAGCCTACCTCACAGTCTGATTTTATTCTGGTCTTCTTTCCCCTCTCTACAATTCTCTCCTCTTCTTCCCTCTCTTTTGTATCCATACACTCTACCTCTTTCTCTTTTCCTTTCTCTTTCTTCTTTGATTTATATTTTTCTCCACTTTTCCCCTCTACTTTCCCTATTTCTCTCTTTGGCCAGAGTATGAGATGAGGTATATTTTGTGTTGTCTGCAATGTTTATTGAGGAATTGTGTGTTCCCAGTGATTTATCTTAGAAACAAATTAGTTGGACAGTTTATCGTTCTTAAATTAAAAAGCTCTCAAACACAGATATAGAGAACAAACGTATGGACACTGAGGGGGGAAAGTGTGCGGGGTGGTCGTGGGCTGAACTGGGAGATTGACATGTATACACTAATATGTATAAAAGGGACTGCTGTATAAAAAAATAAATAAAATAAAATCCCCAAAAAAGAAAGCTCTCAAGTTATCCTTAATATGTTGCCCTGAAGATTTTGCCCTCCCCCACTCTACTCTCTGCCTCTTGTGAGTTCTTGGAACCTAATAGAAATAGGTTCCCTTGCTGGGTTAGCACAATACAGGTTTACATTAGAATCACCTGAGCCAGCTAATGCTCCTTTCTCATCCTGTACATCATGTGTAGGTCTGTAAGTGTTAACTTTAATGTTTCAGAAACCAAGCAGCGAAGTACAGAACTATTTGCTTCCCGGTAAATATCTTAATTGGATGTCAAGAATGTGCTCGTTGTGTTGTACCTTCCTGACATTCATTGAAGGTGGAAGAGACAGGGGTTTTGTCTTCAAGAAATGGCAAAGTTAAGCTTAATTTAAACTTCATATCCTAATGAGGTCTGTACTGTCTTCCTTGGACGTCGGTTGTATTTTAGTCACTTTGGTGTTTGTGTAACAAATATGTTTTGTTTCATAGGCTAATCTTTGCTGAGTTTCCCAGCTCATATCACTTCTTTCTCAACATCTTCCTCCTCTCCCTCACCATCATCCTACCATCATCATGACTACCACCATCACTATGACCACCCAAAGGCACCTAATTGAGATCTGAGTCTCTATGCAAGAGCCTGACCTACCAGGGTTGTCTCTGAAAAATCCACTTTACTGACTTCAGCTAGATTCATCTGATTTTTCTGCGTTCCAAACTTATTTTTTCCTGAACCACTTGGATTCAGGCTCGCAGTGCCAAGGAGAAGCAGGCGAGGAAGAAGGGAACAGGAGAGGGCTTGAATAAAGGATACGAGAAGAACGTTTGATTTAAATAAAGGGACGAATCACCTAATATGTTAGCTTCCAGCTTTCATTCCCCTCTCCACTCACCATTTGTCTCACAGAAAAGAGATGGAAAAACCGTTAACTGCTTTTATTTTGATGGCAGGGACATTATACCTGAAAACAAGATTGAAGATCTTAATCTCCATCCTCAGCAAGACCTCTAGTGACCTGCTGAATAGTTACTTAAGAGGTTGTCAGTATAGAACTAAATGAAGTGATCAGAAGCTCATCACGATATATTAGATGATGGGTACACAAACGTTTGGGGAAGTGACAGCCTGTAGTATTGGATGCTGGCTTGTGAATTGAACTTTAAAATTACATTAGATATTTCTTTAGGAGTCAGCAGAAGAGACTCAGAATGGGTATCTTCTACAAGAAAATTGTTACTGCCCTTGCATGCCTGGATTTAGGAACTGTAGATGGTTAGGAAGGGTCCCTAATTTGTCCTGGTTCAGGTTACAGCCTTCTTACGATTAGAAGATATGATGTGTCTCTGTAGTTGGGTGGTTTGCACTTTCTGAGACATCATTTGACCTTTCAGTGGCACAGACAACAGTTATAGAGGAAATGTCGTGGCTGGAGTGGAGTGCCTTTTTTGGGGGGGCAGCCTTTTTGATATTCAGCTAATAGTGTTGGTACTCCAGAAACTTGGGGGATTAGGGTCCTTCTGTGTTTGGTTTTCAGTTATATGTCTGAGGCCAGTTAACCTATTTGTTTAGGGCCCAGTGATAATGAGAACCAGGCCTCATATGATGCAATTTCAAAAATGTTTTATCTTCATCTTTGATTTGTTTTATTTTCTTTTGGTTTTGGTTTCTCTTAACATGTTTTAACTTTTAGCTGTTTAACTCAGTGGGGGAGTAAGACATTTAAAGTTTCTGGTGCTTTTGTGAAAAGGGAGTTCTAAAATTTGTTAATTTTACTTTGCTCAGATTAGAGCAGCAATATGTGTTCATTTTAGAGAATGAAGATAAAAATCATTGATGATTTCCACCCCAGATATAATTACTGTTCATGTTTTGGTGCATTTACTTATAGGCTTTCAATATGCATATATCTATCATTATTGCTAGTTCTTACATCAACATCTATAGTTTAAAAGAATGGATATTACAGTGTTAATATTTACCATATTTCCCCTTAATATTATATCATTAGCATTTTCCTAAGATACAAATATTCTTTTAGAATATGGTTTATCATGACTGTGTAACATTGCATTGCACAAATATACCATTCTCTGCACTTCCATATTGTGAGATATTTAGGTCATTTTCAATTTTCACTTTTATAAGTAATGCTTCAGTGAACATCCTTGTGCATAAATCTTGTTTAAATTCCTTTTGAATATATTCTTATGTTAATACTCAAATTTTTCTCAGGTAAAATACCATTTCTATGGGGCTTGCTGATTCTATAAAGTAGTCTTTAAATTTTTTGACAGATGCAGGGTAGCATTGTGTTCTGGGGAGACACTGAATTACAGTTAGAAGACTGAGACGGAGGACGAGTTCTGCTACTTTTTGGTTGTGTGACTTTAGGAAGGGGATTCACTGCCCTGGTCATTTTTGCTTCCTTGTTTGCAAAATGGCAAATATGAAACTCAACTTACTTTCCTTTTCCGCTTGTTGTGAAGATCAAACGAGGCAGTGAGAATAGAAGCACTTCGTAAACTTGAAAGCACTTTCATCTTGTGAGGTTTTTTAAATACTTCTTTGTACAGCAGATATTTTTCAAGTGAGGCATATCTTTTTTTTTGTTTTAATTTATTAAGTATTTTAGACAAGTGAAACGATACAGAAGATAAAAGAAATATCCATGTGGCCAACATCTGATTTAGGAAATAAAACATTTATTTATGTAACGATTACTAATCTAATTGAGGCATTGTACCCACTCCAATTGCATGGCCTCTCCCTTCCCCCAAAAAGTTGCTCTTCAGAATTAGGTTTTTGTCATTCCTAGTATGTCTTTATCACTTCACTGGCTTTGAAGTTATCCACTTTATTTCTCTATTTCTGGTTGTTACCTTTCAAGTTTTAACATCCAGACTTAGCTTAACAAAATCTAAAGTTATTATTTTTATCCTCCTTCTGAACAGACCTTACTTAGAATGCTTGAAGTCCAACCATCTCTGTCTTTTATGTTGCTTTTCTCAGAATTTTAGTTCGATTTTGTTTCGTCACTACCCAAACTAATTATCCTGCATAGTCATTGTTGGTGTGATTTATCCACGTGGTCTTTGCTCACCATTCCTTTCTACCTGTCAGTCTTTTGTCCTGGCTTACTTTTCTTTTGTCAGAGGGTAGCTGTGAGAAGTTTCTTCAGTGAGAACTATTAGTGGTAAATATATTAGTTTTTGTTTGTTTGAAAATGACTATTTCAATCTTATTCTTGAATAATTATCTCTATATTTAATTCTAGGTTGTCACTTATTTTCTCTCAGTATTTTAAAGCCATTATCCCACAGTCTCCTGGCTTCCCTTTGTTGATATGGAGACATCTGCTACTGTGGTCGTCAATATTCTCTTGAATATTGTCATGCTTTTCAGTCTGTATAATCATGTTTTCTTTGGTTATCTGCAGTTTTATTAAGATTTATTCATTTCTTTTATGAACAATGACAAAAAAATGTGTCTTTTAATTGTAAAAAAAAAAAAAAATTTATCCAGGTGTGGATTTCTTTACATTTATCCTGTTTGGTATTAATTTCCTCAATTTGGGGGGGGGGGTGAGTATCATAAAATTTGGAAAATGTTCAGCTTTTCTCTTCAAGTATTGGCTCTTTTCCATTCTCTCTCTTCTCTCTCCCTTAGAACTCCAGTTAGATTTCCTCACTCTGCCTTTCATGTCTCTTTACCCATATTTCTATACTTGTTGTGGAAAGTGCTGTGTTGCATTCTTGGTAGTTTACTTAGATATATCTGCCAGTGAATGAATTCTTTCTGTAGTCATTGAGTTTGTAATTTCAATGATTACGCACACATATATCACATATATATATATACATATGTATTTCTAGAAGTTCTGTTAGTTCTTTTTCAAATCTCCCTGACCCCTTTTGATAGCATCTTTTTAATTTGTTACATTTTTGAGTCCGTTTTCAATTTAAAAACATTTAAAACATATGTATTTTATAATATATATTGGAAAATTCTATTATCCAAGTTGTTATTAGCTTTATTCCACTGTTCTTTTTCTGTTTTCTCTCACTCATGGTGCCTTGTTTCCTTGTATTTTTTATTTTTAGTAATTGTGGATTATGAACTCATTTTCAGTACCAGTTAGCTATGGGGATCTTATGAAGCCTGGCTTAAGAGTGTGTATGTACAGACCAGTAGTGTTCAATAGAAATTTCTGCAATGATGGAAGTATAATATTTTCTATCTCTGCTGTCCAGTATGGTAGCCACTAGTCACATGTGACTTTTGAGCACTTGAAATGTGACTAATGTGAGGAACTGAACTTTAAATTAAAATTTAATTTAGTCATAAGGCTGGATAGCATAGGGCTTTTTGCTTCTTCCAGGTACACTTGGGAACTACTAATTTGAGGCCACTTTATGTTAATATTTTTACCTGTAGTATCTATCCCATGCTACAAAGATGAATAGATTTGATCTTGAAACTGTCAGTCTAGGCCTGTGGTTACACAAATTCAGGGGGATATTTTTATACATACAAGAGAGGCGCATTACTTATCCATCTCCCTTTTCTGGTGGGCAGATGAAGTTTTAGCCCACATTTTCCCCAATGCATGCATGACTCTTTAGGAGTCCCAGCTTTACTTAAGGATTTTGTTTCTAATCTTGGGAAAATCTAAATCCTTCTCTTCTTTCCTGAACAGTGAAATCTGGTGGTCATTTGGTCATCAGTCACTCATATCTGTGGTTGCTAGCTCCCCCTTCCTTTTGCTGACTGCAAATTTCTTCTCTATCCTTGTAAGCTCAGATATTCATTTGTCGAAAAGGGTTTGTTATATTTTATCTGACAACACTCATTGTTAAGAAATAGGCAGTTCTCAGGATATTTATTCTACCTTATTGCTGGAAACGAAAGTGTCTCCAATTCTTCTGACTAATTTCTTTGTAGTGGGCAGATATTGGAGGCCTTTCTTGCTGGGCATGGGGTGATATGTTTGTTGGTAGTTAAATAACAGGACAGAAATGTAAATAGGTCTTTTTCATGGGCTATTAAGTTCATGAATAAAATAGATGAAACATGATACTTTGTACTGGCAACTGAACACCACTAACTTGTTTACAGTTAGGGTTTAACATACCTGGTTTATGAGCAAGCTGCAAGCATCCTATTCTCCCAGCTATATCAAGGCACATAGGATTATTGATTTGTGAGCCATGAATCCACATTGTGAAGGTTACATTATTGTATTGCAACTGTACGAGAAACCTAGGAGATAATAGTGAGGTTCAATCAGCGAGGTAATATGTGGTAGATGCTTTTGTTTTATTTGTTTTGATTGTTTTTGGAAAGATGATCTTGATTTGATGAGTCTCTTGGTGTTAAGTAGTCAATATATTTTCCATCCCTCTCCATTTTAAAATGCATATATGAATTAGATGCTAACACAGAAAAAACAACTGTGTAATACAAAAAGAGAAGGCCATGGGTAATTTGTACTAGGAAGACTATAGGACTATACTTTGGCTAATAAAAACGGGGAAGGGCTAGTGGTGATGGCTCCTTTTCTGAATCTTTTAATTTTATTCTCTCAGCACTATCATTGTAATTGCCAACATTCACTGAACACTTACCATATTCTGTGTACTGTTCTAAAAGCTTATTCATTTTTCTTTTTAACCCTTCACTTACTCCATAATGTAGGTTCCGTTCTAATTCCACTGAGGACATTATTCTCCATTGAGGACATCAGCACAGAGAGATTGAGAAACTTGATCAAGTTCACACATCTAATAGGCAATGAGACTCAGGTTTGAAGCCAGTGCCCGACTCTGAACCACTGCACATCATTTTAGAAATACTCTCTAATGTTGCATGTTTTGATTTCTGTAACTACAGAATCAGTGGTGTAAGTGAAGGTTGTAGGTGTGCTCTCTGCTATAATACGGTGTTTGTAATTTTCTTTCTCACATAGCAAGATGTCTGGATGCTGGTTTAATGATGCTGTCAAGGATCCAGGCTCTTTTATTTTTCCTCCTTCCATCCTTAGCATGTCTGGTTTTCATCCTCAGGCTTGCCTCATGGTTGCAAGATGGCTTCTATACTCCAGACATCACATTCTTCAAAGTAGGAAGAAGGGAAAAGAAGTGGCAGCTACGTCTGTCCCTTTAATGGGGAGAGAAAAGACTTTCCCTAAAGCCCTCACAGAGCCAAGCTCTTCTGTCTCACTGGAAAGGATTGTATCACATGGCCACCCCTGGCTGCGAAGGATGTTGGAAAATTGATTGCTTCACTTTTTTTCAAACTCTTGAGTAGGATGTAGGCAAGGAAGGAATTGGGAATGAGTACGGAGATAGTTAAATAAGTGTCTGCTACAGTGCAGTGCTGGAAACGTAGAATGGTTGGAATCTACTTGGTGAGACAAATTTTCTGGAACTCACCTGGGTGAGAAAGTCACACTATGGGAGGCAGGAAGGTCCACTTGCCTTGGCTCTGCCTTCTGCATGCTTGTACTGGTGAGGACTCGAGGACTTTTATCCTCGGCACCAGCCTCATTCAGTCCCAGAGCCAACCTGTGTGCACCAGCTGGTGGCTGGGATCTGGAATTCATTTGTTGTTCTAGCATCAGGCTTCTGGAATGGAATACCTAGCTGAGACCCTAGTTTCCACCTATTTGCTCCGTGTTCTAGTTAGTCTTTAAGTGCTAAAGAGTTTCTCCAATTCCTGGGGCTGGGGTTCCGCTTTGATCCTTAACTGTGCTTCAGACTGTCCTTGGCAACTCAGCATGCGGGGATGAGGTTAGGACACCTGCATTCATGTTATGCAGGCCCTTCCCCTTGATGCTCTTTACTGAATCATGACACCATCACTGCCAAGAAACTCCTGATACCTGGCTGCCTCTCATGGCTCCTGTGTATCAAATCAACATGCCAACAAGGCAGTCTCCGGTTCAGCATGACTTGGGGATACTGTTGATTTTATATGCCTTCTTCTCAGGCTTGCATTTTCCTAACTTTAACATCTTACTCTTCCTCTTGTTACATGCTTCACTGCCAAGGCTGCCCAAGCTGTATCAGTTTTTATGACCTACACTGTCCTATGTCCACACCTTCCTAGGCCTGAGGCAGAAACGCCCAATAGACTGCTTGGGTCCTAGTCTCTTCCAACTACATCCAGTTTTGCTACGGCCTGAGAATTCCCTGATGATCCAAATACCTTTCCAGTCTACTTCATAATATCTAAAATTCTACAACTAGCAAGTTGTTCGTCATTTCAACCAATTTAACAAGGAATTATTGGTACCTACTAGGTTCCAGGCTCTGTGGTGGGAGTACAGTTACATAATACATTACCAGCTACATTATAGCCTAACAGAGAAGACTAAAATCAACACAGTTATCACAACGGTGAAAGTTTTATGAAAGAAGTAATACACAGTGGAAATGCAAAAGGTCTAATCTATCCCAGGGAGCTTAGAAATGCCTCCCTGAGGGACAATCTGGGACCACTAGGTTAGAGAGAAGGGGAAGGTGTGTCAGGCAGCATGCAGGGCCAGCACAAGGACAAGTGTGGCAGGTTCAGGGAACTGAAAGCAGGCTGGCTTCATGGGTGAGCAACTTGTATAATCACACAGGGTCTTGCCTTTAGAAAGACCTCGCCCTTGATTTCATGTTCTGCTGTTGCCATCTTGAAATGTTTGATAATAATTTTGAACACGGGGCCCCATGTTTTCGTTTTGCACTGGGCCCCACAAGTTATGAAGCTGGTCCTGATTGAGAGGAATCCAAGTGTGCTGAAGGGTGGCCATCAGGGGTCGATGGAGAACAGGTAGGCAGTTGGTGGCGAGAAATGCCTGTGGGAAGGTGACAAAAATTACCTCTTGGTCAATCAGTTATATTCAACAAATATTAAATGACTACTATGCATGCCAGACACTGTGCCAGGTACTGGGAAGCTATAGTGAACAAAACTAATGAACAAAAACAAATTGCTGCTCTCATGGTGCTTACTTTCTAGTGGAAGAGACAGACAATAATAAATAGTATGTCAAATGACAAGTGCTTTGAAAAAGAAATGCAGTAGGGCGGGAAGAAATGATGGGGAGATGTAGGGTGCGTGTGTTCTTTTACGTGGGTTGGTCAGGGAATGTGTGGTCCACATGTGTAGACGGAGCATGTGACAGAGGGGATGGGGTAGGAGGTGAGCAGAGAGGTGATCGTGCTGGTCCTTGTAGACCATGGTAAGTAAGGACTTTGGATTTCACTCTGAGTAAGATAGGAAGCCACTGGAGAGTTTCCAGCAGAAGAATGACATACTTATTTATACCTTACAAGTGCCATTCTGATTGTGTGTTGAGAACAGACTGATGGGAGGCAAAGGTAGAACCAGGAAAATCCATTACAATGCTGTTATAATAGTTTAGCACAAGAGGCTGGTGGCCTCATTAGAGTTCTAGTGGAAAAAGTGGTGAGAAGTGGTTGGCTTCTTGGATAGATACATCATGACATTGATAGGATTTGTTGATGAGATGGGATATAGTTTGTGAGAGAGAGCAAAATTGAGGTTGATCCCATATTAGTCATTTACATGTTAGTGTGAATAAGCTTATCTAATCCCTTCCTAACAGCAAATTTGATAAAGAAGATAGAATATTCAGGGAGATGCAAAGGAAACAGAAGGGAAAGATTGGAAACATTTTGGAGAAAGAGCATATGCTTACAGTTTTGCCTTGTTAACTTTTATGAGAAAACTAGTAAAATTATATTTTGTTCATATTGTCCACAGGATGGAAGCAAAGCATTACTATAAAGATTGATACAGATAAGATTGAAAAGGACCCCCAGAAAGGCGTATGAAGGAATAAGAAATATTGAGCTTGCTGAAAGGCATGTTCTTTAGGGTAATTTTATCATTTATACTAAGAGTTCTCAAATGTTTGTCTGACAACAGATGCTGGCCTAGTTACATTGGAATCACCATCAGCGTTTGTTAAAAATAGAGATTCTTGGGGTCCATCCCTCCCAAATTCTGATATACGACTAAATTTGTCGGGTGTATTGTTTTATAAAGCTTCCTCTGTTGATTCCAGTGCATAGCTATTTGGGAAACTACTCGTTTATAACCTTTCTTTGATACTTAATCAAAATGTTGTCAAGAAAATTCTGGACTGGCAAGAAAGCAAATAGTAAACTCGTACAGGAATCATGCATAATGAGTGAACCAAGGATTTATAGGCTGTGGGATAAAAATATATTAGTCTTCATACCTTTTAAAACCTGGAGAAATTAAGAAAAAAACTACTTGGCACAATAGGTTGATTGCATTGCCTTTTGATATTAGGCAATACAGGTATTAATAATGTTGTCTTGGCAATTTGCTGAAGGAGAAAGAAAACACTAGATTAAAAAAATATGGGAAAACAAACTTATGGTTACCAGGGGATAAGGAGGTGGAGAGATAAATTGGGAGATTGGGATTGACATACACATACAACTATATATAAAATAGACAACTAATAAGAACCTACTGTATAGCACAGGGAACTCTACTTAATAATCTGTAATGGACTATATGGGAAAAGAATCTAAAAAAAGAGTGGATATATGTATACGTATAACTGATTCACTTTGCTGTACACCTGAAACTAACACAACATTGTAAATCAAATATACCCCAATAAAAATTAAAGAAAAAAAAAAAAGGGTTCTAGAACCAGCTCTGGCACTAACTTGCTTTTGGCAGTGATGTGCTGGAATTGTCTGGAATTGGCTTGAAATGGCTTGTGAGAGCCAAGCATGATGTTTTCAGGCATCTTGAGAGCCAGTTTAGCATAGCCCATATTAAAATTAAATTACATCAATTTATGATTAAATAAATCATATTAAAAACAAAGGTAATAAATACAGAAAACTCATCATTCCCTAATTATTTTTCTACATTTTACTGTTATTATCTGTGATCTTGCATCTGTATGGTGGAAATGCTATGAAATGGTTCTATGGACTGAATGTTGTCCTCCTAAAATCCATACATTGAATCCTGCACCCCCAATGTGACTGCATTTGGAGATAGGTGAAGAGGTAATTAAGGTTAAATGAGGTCATCAGGGTGGGGTCCTGATAGGATAAGATTAGTGTCCTTATACAAAGAGACACCAGAGACCTGGCTCGCTCGCTCGCTCGCTCTCTCTGCCACATGATCATGGAGAGAAGGGGGCTGCCTGCAAGCCAGGAAGAAAGCTCTCACTGCAGACCAAGTCAGCCGGTGCCTTGGTCTTAGACTTCTCGGCTTCTGGAACTGTGAGAAAGTAAGTTTTTGTTGTTCAAGTCACCTGATCTATGTCATTTTGTTACGGCAACCTGAGCAGACTAAGACAAATGGTGCGCTACTATGCGTTTCTTCCCAGCTCCACATGTAGTGACATCATGTCAGTAGCTTCAAACTGGCCATGCTGGAAGTATTTACTTCACAGAAATTGGCAAATGATACAAATCAGAGTGTATTTGATTTATGGCTTTGTTGATTGTTTAGACCAGGGTTTGACAAATCATGGCTCATGGAACAAACCCAGCTCAGGACTGATTTTATATAGCTAGAAGGCTAGGCATGTTTTTTACATTTTTATAAGGTTATAGCAACAAACGAATTTAAAAAATACACAAAGAAGAATACATGACACATACATATATGGCCTTCAAAGCCTAAAATATCTGTCTGGCTCTTCACAGAAAATGTTTGATTCCTGACCTAGACTAAACAAAGTGATAGAGAAAGTATTAATAATACAGAGTAAATGTAAGAGCGTTTCATTTCTGTAGTAGTTACCTTGTGAATAGTACAAAAAAATGGAAGAAATAGTCTTCTGGGATTCAAAAACTATTTTCCAATTCAGCAAAATGTCTCTCAGCATAAAATGAACAAAGTTTTGAAATATGTCTTTTTTGTTTCATCTTCCTCATTAGTTTAAATAAGAATATCAACCTGCATTCATGTTGGAACTTTGCTTGTTCATCAGTTGCAACAATAGGTTGTCTATGGATTCAGGAATTCAGAAAAAATCAACAAAAGTATTCTGTGAGAATCAACTGGCTATATAGAATTTATAATAAAGACTATGGCATATTTTATTATTTGTAGTACTACACATCCTTTATAGCAGTAAGACTAATAAAAGTGTGTACATATATATGTCTATATTAGGTATAGATTGCTACAGAATTAATTATGGTAAACTTATTGGCTTAAACAGTATATATTTATTATCTTACAGTTTCTGTGGGTCAGGAGTCCTGCACAGGTTAGCTGGGTTCTAGGCTCAGGGTCTCCCAAGGTTACAATCAAGGTGTCAGGTGGGCTGTGTTTTTATCTGGAGGCTCAACAGGGTTTAAAGCTGCTTCCAGCCTCCCTCAGGTTGTAGCCGGAACTCATTTCCTTGCAACTGTAAGACTGAAGACCCTGGGTTCTTTTTGGATGTCAGCTAAAGGCTGCTGTCAGTTCCTGGAGACCACCCTCAGCTCCTTGCCCTGTGGGCCTCCCACATGGCCACTTTTTTTTTTTTAGCACATAGAAAGCATTTAATAAGTGTTAGCTATTACATTTAAGACCTTTGTTGTTATTGGTGTTGACTTGTTTTATTGTGAAGCATAACACACACAATGGATCCCCAGAAGCTCCTGTACCCAAGTCTTTTTTTTCAGGTTCTGCTTTCAGGGACGGCCACTTTTTAAAAGCCAGTAGGCAGAAAGAAATTCTTTAGTGAGAGTCTACTAGCAAGATAGAGTCTTCTGTAAGTTAATCGCACAAGTGACATCTCATCAGCTTTGCAAGTCACAGGTTCTACCCACATTCAAGGGGAAGAACATACACAAAAGCATGAGCATCAAAATTTGGGGATCACAAAGGTCACCTAAGGGTATGCCCATCACAGTATGTGTATTCTGGGGACAGGAGGGAGGAGGAGAGCTGGTTGTTAAACATTTACCAGCACACCACCGGATGTGGGTCAAGCCATCAAATGTCTTTGAACCTCAGTATCCTCAACTTTAGGTGTTGGAAAGCATATCTCAACTTGGGCTCCAAGGAACACTTGGAGGTTCCCAATGCCCACTAGCAGCTGAGTGACTTTTTTTTTTTCTTTAAACAGTTTAAACTTAATTAGCTCAACTTTTCCCAAACTTACTTGACCAGGGAGCATTTTTAAAATGAAGTACCACTTAACATCCTGTGGAGCTTCAGGATACTCTAGCCTAGGTGACTTCCAAAATTTACTTGCACTTAATAATTCTATCATATTTTTACCTAAAAAATTTTTTTTATTGGAGTATAGTTGGTTTACAATGTTGTGTTAGTTTTAGGTGTACAGCAAAGTGATTCAGTTATACATATACATATATTCATTCTTTTTCAGATTCTCTTCCCAAATAAGTTATTACAGAATATTGAGTAGGGTTCCCTGTGCTATACAGTAGGTTCTTATTAGTTGTCTATTTTAGTAGTGTGTATATGTTAATCCAAAGCTCCTAATTTATCCTTCCACCCCTGCAACATTTCCCCTTTGGTAACCATAAGTTTGTTTTCAAAATCTGTGAGTCTGTTTCTGTTTTTTGTAAATAAGTTCAATTAAAAAAATTACATTCCACATATGAGTGATAGAAAAAGACAAATATCATATGCTATCTGACTTACTTCACTTAATATGATAATCTCTAGGTCCATTCAAGTTGCTGCAAATGACATAATTTGGTTCTTTTTTATGGGTGAGCAATATTCCATTGTATATATGTACCACATCTTCTTTATCCATTCCTCTGTCTATGGACATTTAGGTTGCTTCTATGCCTTGGGTATTGTAAACAGTGCTGCAATGAACACTGGGGTGCATGTATCAATATCTTTTTGAATTATATCATATTTTTACTTAACTTCCATATTCTACCTAAGGACCTTTGCACCAGCTGTTTCCTCTACCTGGAAGTTCTTCCTCTAGATCTTTGCTTGGCTAGCTGCTTCTTACCAACTCATAAGTCACCTTCAAACACAGTTCTCCCCTGAAGTAACTCAAAATGTGATATGTGGACTAATACTGCCCTCCAGATATTTGTTGCTGGTCTATGACAGGAAATTGAGCTTACTCCAGGATGTAAATCAATGAAGTCACTAAGTATGCTGCTTATTTTAGATGACATTTTTGTTCCTTTCTTTATTGGTATTATTATTATTATTATTTTTTTTTGCAGCAAAACTTTATCTGAGAATAAAGTACATTCCGGAATAAACTTCTTAACTTGTGGACTGAAACAAAACTTACTCAAAATAATCATTTTTAATAACATAGGGTTAGAGGATGAGGAAGGGTTAAAGGATCAAGGAGGTAAGAAGGAATAGGGGTAAGACTCAATGGGAGAGGGACGGCAGGTCAGAGGTGAATGGAAGGCCCTATGTTTAAGGGAAAGGGTGCAAGTTCTAGGAGAGAAACTCCAGGGATTTTTTTTTAAAGCACATATTTACTCTGCCTTTAGAAAAGTTTTTTAAGATCCATAAAGGAAAAGATTCATAAAGAAAAAATTAACACTGCTGGATGATTTTCTAGATGAGGGAAAATCCAGTTTTCTGGGGAAGATCTGTACCAAGATCTCTTAAAAATCTCCAACGTCATCATTGCTAACTGGTTCAGTTTTTGTTGCATAAAACAAAAGAAATGCAATAATATAGCAGGTTTGGCTTTATTGAGTCCCCATGCAGGGGCTAACAGAGGAAAATCCTTCTCTAAAAGGCATGAAATTTGAGGGTGGGAATTCCCGAAGGTAGTCTGGGGTCATCTCTGAGCCGACAGAGATCTTTAATGCCCTTATTCCATTGACACACACCTTTCTTTGGCTTCAGGTGATACAAAGTCTTCTTTTGAGGGGAGCTCAGGTCTGTTTCAGTGGATGCAAGAAATGTTAATAGTTCTGTAGAAGTTGTGTCACTTAGTATTTTTACTGATACTGAAGGAACATGATCACTTCAAATATGATGGAAAATACAGATAAAATATGAATCAGAAAGAATTTCCTCTTAATCTCACCAACCTAAAATTATAACATATATTTTCATGTCTTTCCTTCCAGCTTTTTTTCTATTCACCCGCGTACTTTTTTTTTTCTTTTAAACACAGTTGAGATCACACTGTGAATATTTACACCTTTTAAAAAATACGGGGCATCATGTCAAAAGCACTTCCCTATGTCCTTAGAATTCTTTGTAAACATCAATGGAACGGCTGCACAATATCCTATCACGAGGATAGAGTAAGTTACATAAACATTCCACTATTTTTGGACTATTAGATTGTTTTAATTTTTTCCCCTATTATATGTATGAGTTGGTAAACATCTTCTGATTCATCTTTGAATGCATTTTGAAGGAATTAAGTTGTATTAATGAAGTGGGTGTGCGCAAATGTGGCATCATGTGCCAAAGCGTTGTAGCCTTCTAACCTTTACCCTGCCCCCATGTTTCTCCTTCTGTTACCTTTGTGCTCTTGGAGCCATGGGTTTGCTGCTAGTGCTGGCTTGGCCCCCTTCTCACATGAGCATGAGAGGGATCTGGCATATTCTTAATTGGGAATTTTTATGTCTGCTTGGACCCTGAAATTTCTCTGGCAATAGTGTTTGCCAGTCTTGGACTTTGGCCCTCAGAGCCAATCTTGGGTAAGAAAGATGAGAGTGAGCGGTTCCTCCAGTTTCAATGGAAATTCAACTGTACCTATATTTTCATGGTGAAAGCTTAAACCGCTTATCCCTCATATTATCTTGGGTCATTAGAAAAAGAATAACTCTTCTCTGACCTAATATAATTTCCAAAGCCATTACACAACCTCTTTGCAGCATGAATTCGTAATAGACTTTAAAATCTGAAAGGATGCAATTGTGAGCAAAATGATGAAAGGAGAAAGGGAAAAATGAAATTGTCAAGGTCAGTAATCAGTGCCCTTGCTTTAAAGCCAGGGTTCCCTGCCATGGCTGTACAGCTTTTCTTTCTCAGCTTTGTTGTTTTACATTATTGATGAAATAGCTGGGCCCTTTTCACATACCTATCAGCAAACCACAGTGTAATATTACATTGAAAGAATTTAGAGGACTCCTTTGATCATAATCTGGACATAGTCTAGTGAAGAGAACAGTGACACTTGAGTAAAAAGACTTAAAGGAGCTGAGTGCAAACTATACCATTGATGGTGTATCACTGCATGATTCTCAATGTCTCTCAGCTGCTTTTTTTTGTTGAGGTATAGTTAATTTGCAATGTTGTGTTAGTTTCAAGTGTACAGCAAAGTGATTCAGTTATACATACATAGATATTCTTTTCCAGGTTCTTTTCCATTATAGGTTATCACAAGATATTGAGTATAGTTCCCTGTGCTATAGAGTAGGTCCTTGTTGCTTATCTGTTTTATATATAGTAGTGTGTATATTTTAATCCCAAACTCCTAATTTATCAGCTGCTTTAAAATTCATTTCCCACTTCAACGAGACTGGACTAATAATGCCTAATTGCTTGCCTCCAAGGTTACTCTCAGTTCATACTTAACTGTGTTATAAAAATATAAAGGGTTAGTACTAATGTAATATTGTGCCGTTAATGGGTGAACACTGAGTGGTTATTGAGTTCAGTTTTTTAGCTGGTTTTACAGAGCAGCAAGTCCAGGGAAACCAAGCTTTATTTCTCACCAGCTGCGGGCTGGGTGGTTAGCATACATCACTTTTCATAATGCTTACAATCATTCTGGAGAAACTCTGGTTCAAAGGGAATGTGTAAATTGCTCCGAAAGACTGCAGTGCTAGTTGCTGGCAGAGCTGGGGTTTGAGCTTAGATTGGTCTGATTCTAAACATCATGTTTTTTATACTAGATCAGTATTCATAAACTTTTAAAGGGCAACAAGCAAACATTGACCTTGATTTAAACATGTCTAACAGTTCTTAAATACGTACAAACATAAAATCAGGTATATGTTCCGTATAATTATAGCTCTTATACATCTACAAAGGCAAACCAATTGACTAGTTAAGTACAAACAAAACCACAGGCCAATAAAATTCAAATTTTCATTTCATTGATTCAACATGACCAATGATGGTGTGTGCTGGAATTCAATCTGCAGTGGCGGCACGTAGAGAGCACGGATTCTAAGGTACAGGTTCTTTGGATTTGGCACATGTACACCACCAACTGCGGTGTGACCACTCATTTGCCTCTACTTTCTGTAT
The DNA here is from genome assembly GCF_028564815.1 of Eubalaena glacialis. Classification (NCBI taxonomy): domain Eukaryota; kingdom Metazoa; phylum Chordata; class Mammalia; order Artiodactyla; family Balaenidae; genus Eubalaena; species Eubalaena glacialis. Next base: position 85,729,413 of record NC_083725.1, read on the forward strand.
CTGAACCATCGTTAAATCTTCTTTTGGAAAGTGTGCCATAAATTTCATTTGGCCTTGAACATATGCTTTATCAGTCAAGTCCGCCTCTTTCTTATTTGCTAATAGTCCTTAAAGTATAACCTCTTAGCACATCGCTTTATAAATAAAAAACAAAGACGGGCACAAAAATTGCACAGCAGCGCTGTTATAAAGAGTTCATCCAGATAATCCCAAATATACTTACATAAAACAAAGATTGTTGTCAAAACATATTGTATTGCATAGGATTCATATACCCCGGAAAACATCCATATATTCTTAATGTCTCATGGACAGTTTTTCAGGGCACTGGGCCATACTGCTCTGCTCATGAACCCACAGGGAAGACAGTGTCTGGGAGAAAACAATAAAACAGGGGCTAGGAAAAGAAATATTCACAGGTATTACTGAGCCTAGCAATGCTGTGGAGCAATATTCATTGAGAGACTCAACAGTGCTGCTGGTCCAAACGGTCTGTACTCCCAAAGCTTAGCCTGGACACAGAGGTGTCAGAAGTCTCAGCACCAGGTGCCTGAAATGGAAACCCGCTCTGGGGACAGCGGCTTCCTCACTGCAGCGTCCTGTCTTTTCACCTCTTGCTGGTGAGACCCAGCCCCTTGGCAGGCTGTTCTGGGGACTTGCAGGTGATGATGCTTGAGAACATCTGATGAAAGGTGAATGGGAGGTCAGGGAACTGTTGCTGACACAGATTCCCAGCCTTGTGTTCTAGCACCATTGGGAACTGAATTTTACTGTATTTGTTTTATCTATGTTGCCCTAACTGCATACACAGAACATGCTTTGCGAGATTGTATTTCATTGTAATGCCTATTTTTTTTTCATATTTAGTGCATAAACATGTCTTCTGGTAAATTGAGGACCCAGATGAATAGTAATTATGGATCAATGCATTGAAGTAGCTTTTGAAATTGTCATAAGCACACTGAGGGTTGCTTATGGTAATGCACGTAAAATTCATAAAAAGTTTATGAATACTGATCCAGTTGCTATTAATAATGCAAAAAGATGGAAATGGGACATGGCTGTGACAAAATTATCTTTTCAAAGCAGCTAAAGATGAGTGCAAGAAAATATGGTAGTCCCATTTGGGGTGAAAGTGGCATGTGGGCAAGGGAGAGTACTTCTGTTCACCCAGTAACTTCAAAAATACTTACTGTGAATCTATAATGGCCAAGCACCTATGTTCACTGCAAGGGATACAGCAGTTAAGAGGTTGACAAGGTCTGGCTCTGAACTTGTGAGAGTTATTTTCTGGATATGAAATAGATACTAAATGAGAAAATAAATGAAATGGCCAAAAATGTTAATAAATGCTAGAAGTCGAGGCCTTAAGTTTGGAAAAGGACATGGTGTGTTTTTGGGAGTGTGGGTTTGCTTAGAGAAGTAGGGGGAAAGAGGCACACCATGCAGTTCAGGAGGCTGGCAGAGTTCACATGTTGAAGAGTCTGAGGGCTGTGCTAAGGAATTTTTAATTTTTTCTAAGTGTAAGGATTCATTACTAACAGATTCTAAGCAGAGACAGAACATGGGATTTAGATTTTTATATGATCTAATGACTGATTTATGAAGAATGTGGTGGAGGAGATCACATGGAAACAAGGACTCCAGAGAGGCTTCTCCAGGGAGAAAGGACGGTGACTGGATGGTAGCAGTGGAGATGGAGAGAAGTGGATGGACTTGACATGCATTTACTGAAATATATTCAAACAGATAATACTACTTGGGGATGGAGAGAATAGAGTGGAATAAAAGACAAGAGGATTCAGGGATGATCACAGAGTTTCTGGCTTTAGTGATTGTGTAGATGATGGTGTCACTTTGTGAGAGGGAAATTCAAGCATTCCCTTCGGGGCATGTTCTTCTTGAGATATCTGTGAAATATCCAAGAGGAGGTGAGTAGTAGGAGGTTGGACATAGGAGTCCTGAGTTCAAAGGAGAGGTCTCCAGTGCAGACTGGAGATACAAATGTGGGAATTATCAGGATGTAAGTGATATTGGAAACCATAAACACGGCTGAGATCATCAAGAGAGAATGATAGGGGCTCAGACCAAATCCTGAGGATTTAAAGTTTCGAGTTTAATGGAGATGGAGGAGCCAGCAAAGAGGACTGATAAATTGTGCCCAGGGAGATAGAAGGTGCTTTCAATGAGAAGGCAGAAGCCTAGGATAGGGATTTCAAGAGGAGGCATTAATTCTGCCAAATGCTGCTGAGAAACATTAGATCAGAAAAATATCTGTTTGATTCAGCAAGAAGATTTTTTTGTTGGTGACTTTAACAAAGAGCAGTTCCCAATGGGAGTAGTTGAGGCAGAAGGCTGCCAGATAGGAGTAGGTTGAGGAGTGAATGAAAAGTAAGAATGTGGAGAAAACATGTGTAGGCAACTCTTTTGAGAAGTTTTGAAGGGTAACAGAAAAATGGGTTAGTAGCAGAGGGGCAGATCAGGGGACAAGGTGAAGTTTGTTTTTGTTGTTTGGGTATTGTGTGTACATATGTTCATGTTTGAAGATGAGAGAGATCAGAGCATGTACCAACATGGATGGAAAAGATCCAATAGAGGAGAGAGTTGTGATGTCAGAGAGAGGGGATCGTTTAGGGGGCAAGTAGTATGGCATCTATAGGACAAGTAGAGAAATTGCCCTTTGATAGGGAATGGACATTCCTTTTTTCTTAACGAGAAGTAAAAGATGGGTGTGGTTGGTGTGTTGATTTGTTGGTGGAGAGATGAGTGTGGTTCTATATTAGGCAGTTTGTTTTCTCTATGGAGTGTGAAGTGGGGTCATCAGATGAGAGGTGGGGAGAATACAGCGATGGGAATCTGGAGGTAAGAGGAGAAGGTGTAACTAGTCTTCTCAGAGTTGGGGAGGGAACAGTTAAAAGGAATGTATAGGAGTGTCCATTAAGCTGGTTGTGTGAATTAGTGTTTTTGTTGTTGTTGGCTTTTTTTTTGGAACTTTCAATTAATTGTGTGAAGGCAGAGCAAAATGAAGAGTTGAGTTCAACAAGGCTTAGGGTTTTGCCTGGACAAAGTATATAGAGAAACATGATCGAGGAGGTCAAGGTTAAGGAAATGATTAAAAATAAAGACATGGAATCTAGTCTAAGACAGGGGAGAAGGCTGGTGACCAGTGAGAAAGTAAATAGTAGATTAATGGATCTACTATTCTATGAGGTAGAAGAATTGTGACAGAAGTGAAGCAGTGCAAGTGAGCCAGAAGTATAAAGAGCTATTGGTTTGAATGTAAGAGGCTTATAATGAAATTGTTGAAGGAAGTAAAATTTCTGGTCCTAATAAGGTCTTGGGTGCGAGTGATGGTGTGAATGGCTTAAGTGGATTGAAGGAAGAGTGTTGATAGTGAGGAGGTCAAGAAACAGAGTCCAAGAGACTCATTTGTAGTATTTTGAGCGTTTCTCAAACTGTCTTCTATGGTGCAGAGGAAATATGTATAGGGACTGTTTTATAAAGAAGAGTTTCTTTGTCAAATGCACTTGGTAAATACTGCATAATTATCTATCACTCCTCTTCCTCAGATACAGATCATATTTGCATTCGAAAGGCACCAAGAACTCTGGTAGAAAGATACCTGTTTAGTTAAATTAATTAACTTTTATAACTTTTTTGGGGACCATATTCTTATTTCTTATCTGTTGCTAAACTTTCTTGACTATTCTCACCGTTTTATTCTTCCAGGCCAACATGGTTACATTTCAGTAATAATCTTGTGTGGACTTTAATTGAAATTGAGTTAAACATATAATTAAATTTCGGCATAATTGCCTTTTAAACATTATTTAGTTTTATCCCAAATGCCTTTCTTTCCACTTATTCAAGTACTCTTGAGTCTTTAGGTTAAGTGTTTTTTTTTTTTTTTTTTAACATCTTTATTGTAGTATAACTGCTTTACAATGGTGTGTTAGTTTCTGCTTTATAACAAAGTGAATCAGTTATAAATATACATATGTTCCCATATCTCTTCCCTCTTGCATCTCCCTCCCTCCCACCCTCCCTATCCCACACCCCTAGGTGGTCAAAAAGCACAGAGCTGATCTCCCTGTGCTATGTGGTTGCTTCCCACTAGCTATCTGTTTTACATTTGGTAGTGTATATATGTCCATGCCACTCTCTCTCTTTGTCACATCTTACCCTTCCCCCACCCCATATCCTCAAGTCCATTCTCTAGTAGGTCTGTGTCTTTTTTCCCGTCTTGCCACTAGGTTCTTCATGACCTTTTTTTTTTTTTTTTCCTTAGATTCCATATATATGTGTTAGCATACTGTATTTGTTTTTCCCTTTCTGACTTACTTCACTCTGTATGACAGACTCTAATAACTCCATCCACCTCACTACAAATAACTCCATTTCGTTTCTTTTTATGGCTGAGTAATATTCCATTGTATATATGTGCCACATCTTCTTTATCCATTCATCTGTTGATGGACACTTAGGTTGCTTCCATGTCCTGGCTATTGTAAATAGAGCTGCAATGAACATTTTGGCACATGCCTCTTTTTGAATTATGGTTTTCTCAGGGTATATGTCCAGTAGTGGGATTGCTGGGTCGTAGGGTAGTTCTATTTTTAGTTTTTTAAGGAACCTCCATACTGTTCTCTATAGTGGCTGTATCAATTTACATTCCCACCAACAGTGCAAGAGTGTTCCCTTTTCTCCACACCCTCACCAGCATTTATTATTTGTAGATTTTTTGATGATGGCCATTCTGACCGGTGTGAGATGATATCTCATTGTACTTTTGATTTGCATTTCTCTAATGATTAATGATGTTGAGCATTCTTTTATGTGTTTGTTGGCAATCTGTATATCTTCTTTGGAGAAATGTCTGTTTAGGTCTTCTGCCCATTTTTGGATTGGGTTGTTTGTTTTTTTGTTATTGAGCTGCATGAGCTGCTTGTAAATTTTGGAGATTAATCCTTTGTCAGTTGCTTCACTTGCAAATATTTTCTCCCATTCTGAGGGTTGTCTTTTGGTCTTGTTTATGGTTTCCTTTGCTGTGCAAAAGCTTTTAAGTTTCATTAGGTCCCATTTGTTTATTTGTGTTTTTATTTCCATTTCTCTAGGAGGTGGGTCAAAAAGGATCTTGCTGTGATTTATGTCATAGAGTGTTCTGCCTATGTTTTCCTGTAAGAGTTTGATAGTGTCTGGCCTTACATTTAGGTCTTTAATCAATTTTGAGTGTATTTTTGTGTATGGTGTTAGGGAGTGTTCTAATTTCATACTTTTACATGTAACTATCCAGTTTTCCCAGCACCACTTATTGAAGAGGGTATCTTTTCTCCACTGTATATGCTTGCCTCCTTTATCAAAGATAAGGTGACCATATGTGTGTGGGTTTATCTCTGGGCTTTCTATCCTGTTCCATTGATCTATATTTCTGTTTTTGTGCCAGTACCAAACTGTCTTGATTACTGTAGCTTTGTAATATAGTCTGAAGTCAGGGAGCCTGATTCCTCCAGCTGCATTTTTCGTTCTCACGATTGCTTTGGCTATTCGGGGTCTTTTGTGTTTCCACACAAATTGTGAAATTTTTTGTTCTAGTTCTGTGAAAAATGCCAGTGGTAGTTTGATAGGAATTGCATTGAATCTGTAGATTGCATTGGGTAGTAGAGTCATTTTCACAATGTTGATTCTTCCAATCCAAGAACATGGTATATCTATCCATCTATTTGTATCATCTTTAATTTCTTTCATCAGTATCTTATAATTTTCTGCATACTGGTCTTTTGTCTCCTTAGGTAGTTTTATTCCTAGATATTTTATTCTTTTTGTTGCAATGGTAAATGGGAGTGTTTTCTTAATTTCACTTTCAGATTTTTCATCATTAGTGTATAGGAATGCAAGAGATTTCTGTGCATTAATTTTGTATCCTGCTACTTTACCAAATTCATTGATTAGCTCTAGTAGTTTTCTAGTAGCATCTTTAGGATCCTCTATGTATAGTATCATGTCATCTGCAAACAGTGACAGCTTTACTTCTTCTTTTCCGATTTGGATTCCTTTTATTTCTTTTTCTTCTCTGATTGCTGTGGCTAACACTTCCAAAACTATGTTGAATAATAGTGGTGAGAGTGGGCAACCTTGTCTTGTTCCTGATCTTAGGGGAAATGGTTTTAGTTTTTCACCATTGAGGACAATGTTGGCTGTGGGTTTGTCATATATGGCCTTTATTATGTTGAGGAAAGTTCCCTCTGTGCCTACTCTCTGCAGGGCTTTTATCATAAATGGGTGTTGAATTTTGTCAAAAGCTTTCTCTGCATCTATTGAGATGATCATATGGTTTTTCTCCTTCAATTTGTTAATAGGGTGTATCACATTGATTGATTTGCATATATTGAAGAATCCTTGCATTCCTGGAATAATCCCCACTTGATCATGGTGTATGATCCTTTTAATGTGCTGTTGGATTCTGTTTGCTAATATTTTGTTGAGGATTTTTCCATCCATGTTCATCAGTGATATTGGCCTGTAGTTTTCTTTCTTTGTGACATCTTTGTCTCGTTTTGGTATCAGGGTGATGGTGGCCTCATAGAACGAGTTTGGGAGTGTTCCTCCCTCTGCAATATTCTGGAAGAGTTTGAGAAGGATAGGTGTTAGCTCTTCTCTAAATGTTTGATAGAATTCGCCTGTGAAGCCATCTGGTCCTGGGCTTTTGTGTGTTGGAAGATTTTTAATCACAGTTTCAATTTCAGTGCTTGTGATTGGTCTGTTCATATTTTCTATTTCTTCCTGGCTCAGTCTCGGCACGTTGTGCATTTCTAAGAATTTGTCCATTTCTTCCAGGTTGTCCATTTTATTGGCATAGAGTTGCTTGTAGTAATCTCTCATGATCGTTTGTATTTCTGCAGTGTTAGTTGTTACTTCTCCTTTTTCATTTCTAATTCTATTGATTTGAGTCTTCTCCCTTTTTTTCTTGGTGAGTCTGGCTAATGGTTTATTTTGTTTATCTTCTCAAAGAACCAGCTTTTAGTTTTATTGATCTTTGCTATTGTTTCCTTCATTTCTTTTTCATTTATTTCTGATCTGATCTTTATGATTTCTTTCCTTCTGCTCTCTTTGGGTTTTTTTGTTCTTCTTTCTCTAATTGCTTTAGGTGCAAGGTTAGGTTGTTTATTCGAGATGTTTCCTGTTTCTTGAGGTAGGCTTGTATTGCTATAAACTTCCCTCTTAGAACTGCTTTTGCTGCATCTCATAGGTTTTGGGTCGTCGTGTCTCCATTGTCATTTGTTTCTAGGTATTTTTTGATTTCCCCTTTGATTTCTTCAGTGATCACTTCGTTATTAAGTAGTGTATTGTGTAGTCTCCATGTGTTTGTATTTTTTACAGATCTTTTCCTGTAATTGATATCTAGTCTCATAGCGTTGTGGTCAGAAAAGATACTTGATACGATTTCAATTTTCTTAAATTTAGCAAGGCTTGATTTGTGACCCAAGATATGATCTATCCTGGAGAATGTTCCATGAGCACTTGAGAAAAATGTGTATTCTGTTGTTTTTGGGTGGAATGTCCTATAAATATCAATTAAGTCCATCTTGTTTAATGTATCATTTAAAGCTTGTGTTTCCTTATTTATTTTCATTTTGGATGATCTGTCCATTGGTGAAAGTGGGGTGTTAAATTCCCCTACTATGATTGTGTTACTGTCGATTTCCCCTTTTATGGCTGTTAGTATTTGCCTTGTGTATTGAGGTGCTCCTAGGTTGGGTGCATAAATATTTACAATTGTTATACCTTCTTCTTGGATCGATCCCTTGATCATTATATTGTGTCCTTCTTTGTCTCTTGTAATAGTCTTTCTTTTAAAGTCTATTTTGTCTGATATGAGAATTGCTACTCCAGCTTTCTTTTGATTTCCATTTGCATGGAATATCTTTTTCCATCCCCTCACTTTCAGTCTGTATGTGTCTCTAGGTCTGAAGTGAGTCTCTTGTAGACAGCATATATATGGGTCTTGTTTTTGTATCCATTCAGCCAGTCTGTGTCTTTTGGTGGGAGCATTTAATCCATTTACATTTAAGGTAATTATCGATATGTATGTTCCTATTCCCATTTTCTTAAATGTTTTGGGTTTGTTATTGTAGGTGTTTTCCTTCTGTTGTGTTTCTTGCCTAGAGAAGTTCCTTTAGCATTTGTTGTAAGGCTGGTTTGGTGGTGCTGAACTCTCTCAGCTTTTGCTTGTCTGTAAAGGTTTTAATTTCTCCATCAAATCTGAATGAGATCCTTGCTGGGTAGAGTAATCTTGGTTGTAGGTTTTTCTCCTTCATCACTTTAAGTATATCCTGCCACTCCCTTCTGGCTTGCAGAGTTTCTGCTGAAAGATCAGCTGTTAACCTTATGGGGATGCCCTTGTGTGTTATTTGTTGTTTTTCCCTTGCTGCTTTTAATATGTTTTCTTTATATTTAATTTTTGACAGTTTGATTAATATGTGTCTTGGCGTGTTTCTCCTTGGATTTATCCTGTATGGGACTCTCTGTGCTTCCAGGACTTGATTAACTATTTCCTTTCCCATATTAAGGAAGTTTTCAACTATAATCTCTTCAAATATTTTCTCAGTCCCTTTCTTTTCCTCTTCTTCTTCTGGGACCCCTATAATTCGAATGTTGGTGCATTTAATGTTGTCCCAGAGGTCTCTGAGACTGTCCTCAGTTCTTTTCATTCTTTTTTCTTTATTCTGCTCTGCAGTAGTTATTTCCACTATTTTATCTTCCAGGTCACTTCTCCGTTCTCCTGCCTCAGTTATTCTGCTATTGATCCCTTCTAGAGTATTTTTAATTTCATTTATTGTGTTTTTCATCATTGCGTGGTTCCTCTTTAGTTCTTCTACGTCCTTGTTAAATGTTTCTTGCATTTTGTCTATTCTATTACCAAGATTTTGGATCATCTTTACTATCATTATTCTGAATTCTTTTTCAAGTAGACTGCCTATTTCCTCTTCATTTTTTAGGTCTGGTGTGTTTTTACCTTGCTCCTTCATCTGCTGTGTTTTTCTGTCTTCTCATTTTGTTTATCTGACTGTGTTTGGGGTCTCCTTTTCACAGGCTGCAGGTTCGTAGTTCCCGTTGTTTTTGGTATCTGTCCCCAGTGGCTAAGGTTGGTTCAGTGGGTTGTGTATGCTTCCTGGTGGAGGGGACTAGTGCCTGTGTTCTGGTGGATGAGGCTGGATCTTGTCTTTCTGGTGGGCACGTCCACGTCTGGTGGTGTGTTTTGGGGTGTCTGTGGCCTTATTATGATTTTAGGCAGCCTCTCTGTTAATGGATGGGGCTGTGTTCCTGTCTTGCTAGTTGTTTGGCATAGGGTGTCCAGCACTGTAGCTTGCTGGTTGTTGAGTGAAGCTGGGTCTTGGTGTTGAGATGGAGATCTCTGAGAGATTTTCGCTGTTTGGTATTACGTGGAGCTGGGAGGTCTGTTGTGGACCAGTGTCCTGAAGTTGGCTCTCCCACCTCAGTGGCACAGCCCTGATGCCTGGCTGGAGCACCAAGAGCCTTTCATCCACATGGCTCAGAATAACAGGGAGAAAAAATATAAAGAAAGAAAGAAAGAGGATAGAATAAAATAAAATAAAATAAAGTGACATAAAATAAAATAAAGCTATTAAAATAAAAAGTAAGAAAAAAATTATTAAGAAAAATTTATTAAGAAAGAAAATTTTTAAATTTTTTAAAATAAATTTTTTAATATTTTAAAGTAAAAATAAATTACTAAGAAAAAAATTTATTAAGAAAAAAATTTTTTTAATGTTTTAAAATAAAAAGTAAGAAAAAAATTATTAAGAAAAAATTTATTAAGAAAAAATAATTTTTTTAAGTTAAAAAAAAAAAAAACAAGAAAAAAAACGGACGGACTGAACCCTAGGACAAATGGTGAATGCAAAGCTATACAGACAGAAGCTCACACAGAAGCATACACATACACACTCACAAAAAGAGGAAAAGGGGAAAAAATAATATATCCTGCTCCCAAAGTCCTCCTCCTCAATTTGGGATGATTCGTTGTCTATTCAGGTATTCAACAGATGCAGGTACATCAAGTTGTTTGTGGAGCTTTAATCCGCTGCTTCTGAGGCTGCTGGGAGAGATTTCCCTTTCTCTTCCTTGTTCGTACAGCTCCCGGGGTTCAGCTTTGGATTTGGACCCGCCTCTGCATGTAGGTCGCCTGAGGGCCTCTGTTCTTCGCTCAGGCAGGACGGGGTTAAAGGAGCAGCTGATTCGGGGGCTCTGGCTCTCTCACGCCGGTGGGAGGGAAGGATACGGATGCGGGGCGAGCCTGCGGCGGCAGAGGCCGGCATGACGTTGCAACAGCCTGAGGCGCGCCGTGCGTTCTCCCGGGGAAGTTGTCCCTGGATCAGGGGACCGTGGAAGTGGCGGGCTGCACAGGCTCCCGGGAGGGGTGGTGTGGAGAGTGACCTGTGCTCGCACACAGGCTTCTTGGCGGCGGCAGCAGCAGCCTTAGTGTCTCATGCCCGTCTCTGGGGTCCGCGCTGATAGCCGTGGCTCGCGTCCGTCTCTGGAGCTCCTTTAAGTGGTGCTCTTAATCCCCTCTCCTCGCGCACCAGCAAACAAAGAGGCAAGAAAAAGTCTCTTGCCTGTTAGGCAGCTCCAGACCTTTTCCCGGACTCCCTCCCGGCTGTGGCGCGCTCACCCGCTTCAGGCTGTGTTCACGCCGCCAACCCCAGTCCTCTCCTTGGGATCCGACCGAAGCCCGAGCCTCAGCTCCCAGCCCCCGCCCGCCCCGGCGGGTGAGCAGACAAGCCTCTCGGGCTGGTGAGTGCTGGTCGGCACCGCTCCTCTGTGCGGGAATCTCTCCGCTTTGCCCTCCGCACCCCTGTGGCTGCGCTCTCCTCCGTGGCTCCGAAGCTTCCCCCATCTGCCACCCGCAGTCTCCGCCCGCGAAGGGGCTCCTAGTGTGTGGAAACCTTTCCTCCTTCACAGCTCCCTCCCACTGGTGCAGGTCCCGTCCCTATTCTTTTGTTTCTGTTATTTCTTTTTTCTTTTGCCCTACCCAGGTACGTGTGGAGTTTCTTGCCTTTTGGGAGGTCTGACATCTCCTGCCAGCGTTCAGTGGGTGTTTTATAGGAGCAGTTCCACGTGTAGATGTATTTCTGATGTATCTGTGGGGAGGACGGTGATCTCCACGTCTTACTCTTCCGCCATCTTGGCCAGACCTCTAGGTTACGTTTTAATAGTTTTTTTCCCCCAGCGTATGCCTTTCCTGAATATTTCTTGTTAATGGTTTTCTGGTTATCTTTTGTTGTGCTGCTAATATGGTGATTATATTTTTCCACTATATTTTATACCTTTTTATTGCTGGTGTTTAAGGGTGGTATTGATTTTTGTATATTTACTTTGTATCTGTCTTTATTACTGAACTCTTTTATTAGTGTTAATGGCATTTTAATTGATTCTCTAAAGCAGTGTTTCTTAAGTCTCAGTAAGGTGTAGACCAATTTTTAAAAGAAAACATTGTTTTGAACAATGTGTAATGGCTTAAATTATTTTTTGAAGATAATTAGAATAACATTCCTAAAATATAAAAACTTACAACTAGGAATATACTTCTTATTTTGGTAGCTCTTAATTATAAGTCACAAAACTCATACACATCAGATTAATAGCATTCATTACATGTAGTTAATGACATTATTTTGCTGAATTCAAACCAGTGCTTGTGATGTGACGGTGTACTGATTGCTTCAGCCCAAGGTCATACGGTTCAACACGTCTCAAATATCATGTGCTCTGTGAAGGCTCAGTTTGCTCCCTGATTTTCCTTCATTCCATCACTGCAAAGCCTTCATTCATGTCATCACTTGATGATAATGCTAAATTTATGTGCAACTGTGTTCTTTTCCTATCAGCACTCAACAATTAGTACACTAATTGTTGTACCAATGTAATGTATTAATAAATTGGTGCAGCCACTATAGAAAACAGTATGGTGATTTCTCAAAAAACTAAAAATAGAACTATCATATGACCCAGCACTTCCACTCCTGGATATATATGTGAATGAAAAAAAAAAAAGAAAAAAAACAATAATTCGAAAAGATACATGAATCTCAGTGCTCATAGCAGCATTATTTATAATTGCTAAGGTATGGAAGCAACCTAAGTGTCCATCAACAGATGAATGGATAAAGAAGATGTTGTATATATATACAGTGTGGCATATGTATACAATGGAATCCTACTCAGCCATAAAAAAGAACAAAATTTTGTCATTTGCAACAATATGGATGAAGTTGGAGGGCATTATACTAAATGAAATAAGTCAGAGAAAGACAAAACACTGTATGATATCACTTACATGTGGAGTCTAAAAAATACAACAAATTAGTGAATATAACAAAAAAGAAGCAGACTCGAAGATATAGACGACAAAATAATGGTTACCAGTGGGGAGAAGGGAGGGAGGGGGAGAAATATGGGGGTAGAGAATTAAGAAGCATAAACTATTAGGTATAAAATAAGCTACAAGGATATATTGTACAATACAACGCAGGGAATATAGCCAATATTTTATAATTACTATAAATGGAGTATAACCTTTAAAAATTGTGAATCACCATATTGTACACCTGTAACTTATATAGTATTGTACAGCAACCATACTTCAATAAAAAACTAAGTTAAAGAAAATCCAATAATACTTGGGAATAATTGTGAGCAAATTATGTGGCCATTCGCAGTTATAATCATCTATGACCTGCAGGCCAAATTCAGCTTTCCCCATTCATTTATTCTAGATTTTTAAAAGTTTATATTTCAGATGATCATAGAAATAAAAATATAAACATAAAAGCACTATTGAGAACTGGAGGATCCCTGAGAATGTATCCATCCATGAACCTTTAGGGATTCCGTGAAGCAAAGTGTGAGAAATGTTGCTTTTGGGAAATTGAGGTAAAACAATACAACCCATGTGTTTTTATCGAAATTGGCTTTTGTCTTGGAACTGGTTTTCTGATTGTTTTGTGTTGTCACATTAGGTTATGGTATCCAGGTTTGTTAACATAATAAAATGGATTAGGAAGAGAGTTTAGCAAGACTGCGGAGGGTTGGTTTAGGTTCAAGAATGACAACTTACACTCAGTTCAGAGTTGCTTTTACTTGGTTTGCCTACTGAACAAGCTAACGTGTAGACTTAGAGCTTATACAATAGCCGAAGATGCAGGTGAATGGACACGGCTCACCAGCACCTCCTAGTCCTTTGGGGAAGCGCACCAAAAGTTGGGTGATAACACAATCCACTTGGAGGGTGAATCCTTCAAGTCAGAGAGGCCCAGAGCTGAGGGGTGTGCCTTTGCACACTTAGGTTAGGCTGAGGGAGGGCTCACATCCGCATTGGAGGGTCCGTCTCTTACCATATAAGACTTTACTCTACCACACTGAGGTACTTCCGTGTTCTGTCTCTCACTGTTTCATCAGCCCTAGAGCAGGCCTGGGCTCATCAGGGAACATCCGTTTCTTCCTTTAACTGGGACACTATATTGCATATGGGTTATTGGTAACTTTGAAGTTAGAAACAACTTTCTGGTGAAAGTAGATCTGGAAGCTTTTTTGAAACTAATTATTGGATGTCTTTTCATTTCTTAGATGCATTTTGGTCTAGTCAAATTTTACACTTTTGAATCAACCTGTGATCTTGTGATTTCTAGAAAGTGGTTTATTTCTTCAAAATTTTCATGTTCATTAACAAGAAAGTCAAAATATTGCTATAATTTCCAATTTCCTTCAGGTCTTTTGTTAGATTCTCATTTGTATTCCTGTGTCTTTGTGTCATTTGATCTGTTGATGTCTTTCTGCCTCTTACAATCCTTGTTTGATATGTGGCCACATTCTCCTGCCTCTTGTCCCCTCTTTTCCAGGAGAGGAGTTCTTCACCTACTTGTTTTTTTCTGTTTTCTGGCTCCTGTGACTTAGGTTTGGCCTTCTCCTCGCAGTGAACAAACATGATTCTTGCTTTCTCGGGGCTATACAAACCATGGGGAGCCGGTCACAAGGGTGTTTAAGCCCTATTCATCAACTACTTTCTTTCCTTAGACTACTTCCCTTGCTTCCTTTCCATGCATATGGAGCATTCTTGCTTCTGATGGCTTCTTCTCCTTTTCCTCCTTTTCTTCCCTGTTATGTATGGCTTCCTCCTGTGATTGCTGCCCTTTATTTTCCTCATCTGGCAAGACAGTGCTTCTGGGAGTGTCTCAGATCCAGTTCACCGGAACGCCCACCCTGGCTTAGAGACTAGCATGCAGGAATTTTTGGAGAGAGTGATCTCAGGATCAATGCCCGTGAAGAAAGGAAGGAAGCAGGACTGGGAAGAGGAAGAAGTTGAACTGCGATGTGGTCAAAATTAAAGTCTCAGCCAATCCCACAGGAAGCTCTGGAGTGGGCTTGGCTGGCAGACTTGTCCTGCATTTGAATAAGCAGATTGCATCAACCCAGGGGGGACCAGTCATTGGATGTGATCCTAGGAAGGGGACATGACCTTGGGCAAGGCAGCTTCTCCTCAGTTGAGGGAGATTCCTAGAGAGAGACTCAGCTGAGCTCTATCAGCTGCCAACACTCTCAGAATTGGAGGGATTAAGTGCTTCAGTCCTGTAAAGGGAGCCGGGCAGCATAGCCCTACAGCCATTATAGGAAGACTCACTGTTGTCCTTTTCCGCTTTTGCTTTTGTTGTTGAAACTTCTCCTGACCAGGCATCTCTGCCACAAGTGTTTTCAAATTTTATCTTTCCCACCCAAATTACATCGCTTTCAACTACCTTTAGTTGATTTGGCTTTGCGATGATGCCAGAAACTGTAGCTACTTGAAATGTTCATTAATCAAGAAACATAAAGCAAATTCTCCCCCAAGATCTGAGCTAGATAGTATTGGATTAAAATGTCTAGGATTGCACATTAAACACAGTCTTTCCCAATCAGGGCCAATGTCATAGGATGTATCTTTGAGTTTCCCCTGCCTTAGAGTGAGGTACTGACTCAGTAACTTTTGTTGAATAACAAACCACCCTAAAGATTATTGTCAAATAACAAAAATGTGTATAATTTCTTATGTTTCTTCAGGTCAGCCTGGGCTGGATGGTCTTTGAAGGGCCTACTTACATGACTGAGAAGGTGGCTTAATGTCAGGTGGGGCATGGAGGGAATTAGCCACACATCTGCCATCCTCTAGGGTGCTAGCTTAGACTTGGTCACGTGATAGTGTTTCCAGAGTTCCCAAGAGCAGCATGAGAGGGCAAGTGCCAACACACAGGCACTTTTTATGTCTCTGTTTTTGGTGACGGTTGTTATCGTCCTATTAGACAAAGCAAATCACATGGCCAAGATGGGAGTTAGTGTGGTAGGGGACTACCCAAAGGCAAGGATACAGGGAGGAGAATTATTATGGGCATTTTTGCCAACACTCTACCACAGGTACCATCCTCAGATGGTGTGACAGATGTGTTTCATCTTTGCTTAAGTGTCTGAAATTGCAGTGTCCTGGAATCAGCCTATATGGCCTTGAGTCCCCTTCGCTAATTTTTCCTTATGTCAGCAGGAAATCTGGTGGTCCATCCTCATACTTCTTGGTGTCAGAGGTGGTTCTGCATATTAGATGTGGTTTCTTTGCCCCTATGTAGAACTGTGACTCAATTCAACTTGATTCTGTCCTTGGCCAGTGCCCAGCAATATGTAAGCTGTCAGTGAATGTTTGTAGAATGGATGAGTGAATGAAGGAAATGAGAGAGTGAAGGGAATTACTGAAGATGGCAGCACTTTTTTTTTTTTTTTAATAGTAAAGCACAAAGCCCTTGATCTTGCCCCTTGGAACTGATCTCATGGGTTTACAAATGTCAGCATGTTGAACAATGGGAATAAGTAGAAAATAAGGAAGGAAGGAAAGAGATTAACTGGGAGAAAGGTGGGGTCACTGCATAAAGTCAGGGAGCGCTGTTCACATGGAATATAGTGAGTGGCACCCTCTGAAGTTGTGCAGAGAGGCTCAGGACCTTGGTCTGCATCCATCTCTGAGGTCTTCTTCTCGTCCCCTAGTTCCTTGGCGTTCCCTCCTTCCACAGTAAAGTGAACTGTGTTTAAGATTTTTGAACTGCATTTTTAGGAGTTCCTAAGTTTTTTCCTGCTAAGCCATCGGGGAAGAGGAAAAACTGTTTAAGCCTGGATACCTATTCACAGACATCACTTGAAGTACCCCCGCCCCCAATTTGGTGGGTCTCAGAACATACAGACTCACCCCCAACAAAGATCTCAACTTTATATTGCTACATACGAGTTCAGTCTTTTGAAGACCCACACAGCTCAGTAATTCCTGGCAACTCCCCATTGCAGGCCCAGATTCAAGGCTTTAAAATTTAAATTGAAAAAAAAAAAATGTATTAATGAAATGTTAGTTTGACAACGGATGCCACAAGCAAACACAGATGTAGATGTCAGTTACTGGAGATGGCTGTGCTGCATTTGAAATGCTTTCAGAGCCCATGAATAAAAATAAGATATAACTGTCTGCCTTTGTCGGCAGTATTATTAACTTGGCTCATCCCATCCCCCTCCCGTCACAGGAGATCATCTGTATGGTTTTATTTAGCATTGTAATATCAGGGATAGGTGGGGAAACCAAAAGAAAAACCTGCAAGGTTTTCTTTTTTTCTTTTAAGGCTTGCTTCAATCTTTCTTCTGTAAGCTAATAATTTTAATCAGATTCTTAGAAGTGACAATCTGAATAGATATTACTTAAAAGTCATAAATTATATAAATGTAATTTTTGAGACAGTCTATTTTAAATTGGCTTTTCTGGGGGGTAGGTTGACTTAATAAGGTGTAGATAGCACGAACTCTGAAACGACTGGGAGAATTAAAATATGCAGTGTTGTCTGACTCAGACAAGAAGAATTATTTCTAAATCTGCTGTGACATGTAAATCTGCAGCCCTACATCCTGGATCAGCCTGCACAACTAGGGCTGGGGTCAGCAAGAGCCTCTTTGTTAGAGAAATAGTTTTGAAAGAGTTTTATTCTTCAACGTTTGTCCTCTTGCCTTAACCAAGATTAGGAAATACCTGGGTGACCTCAAGGTCACTTAACCTCTCTGGGACTTAGTTTTCTCATCTGTAAAGTGGAGGGGGTTGGACTCAGGGGCCACAAAGATTGCATCTCCTTTTGAAATTCTGTGACTCTAAGATCTATTCTTGACAGCCAAGTGACCATGCCTCTGTCGATTTGAGGTTCAGGGGGCTACTCTTAACAATTCCTCACCACCCTGCTGGCTCACCAAGATTGTCACGGCTGCTGGGGTCTGTGTCCTGTTAGTGGGAAGGGATCCCAGGGACAGGAGCTCATAGAGGAGTACCTCTCACTTTCTGGACTCTGCACCCAATCAAATCCAGTGGTTGCGTTTTATTTGCATCTGTTTAACTGTGGGACATGACATTTTTCATTTATAAATTCTGGGGCAGCAGTGGCAGAGAGATAAGGAAGTGACCTTCACCACATGTTTGACACAAATGGTGCCAAAATAAGTACCTGTTCTATTTCTTCTTCTCGTGGTTCATTCATTCATTCATTCATTCAGCAGATATTTGTTGAGTGCCTACAACGCATCAGGCATTGTTCTAGGGGGCTGCGGAGTCGGGGGGTGGATATGAACCAGTGAACAAAACAGTCACAAATCCTGCTTCTGTAGGGCTTACATCCTATCTAGCAATTGGAAGTAGAACATAAATATAATGATTTAGAAGATGGTAAGTGTTAGGGAGAAAAATACAGTAGAGTCCGGCAGGTGGGCAGTGCTGATCCTAGGAAGGGTGCAGTTCTCAGTGGGGCGGTCAGGATGCTGCTCACTGAGAAGATGGCAATTGATGAGACTTGAAGAGAATGAGTGAGCCGTGTGGATATCTGGGGAGGAGAGTCCCAGGCTGAGCAAACAGCCAGTGCAAGTGCCCCAAGGTGGGAATGTTCTTGGCAGGAGCGACGAGCGGCAGGAGTCTGGCCAGTGTGGCTGGAGTGTGGGGAGGAGGGGAGATGGAGAGGCCAGGGCGAGTGAGATCTCCAAGACCTTGTGCATCATTGTAAGAACTTTTGCTTTTGCTCCCAGTGAACTTTCCCACAGGGGAACCTAAGCTGAAGAGTCCCATGGTCTGACATTTCAACACAGGATCACTATGACTGCTGTGTTGGGAATAGACTTTCGCGGGTGGGGAGACAAGGGTGGCAAGGGTGGTGGCAGGCAGATCACTCAGGAGGCTGTTGGGAAAATCCAGGAAGATATGGTGGTACCTGGGACCACAGTGGTAGCAGTGGAGATGTTGAGAGTGATAACATTCTACATATATTTTGGGGGTATAGTCAACAATTTATTAATTTAATGAATCAATCCACAGATATTTATTGAATGGTCTTCAGTATGCCAGTTCCAGACATGGAGTTATAGTGAGCAAGGGCATTTCCAATAGTACTGTGAAGAAAACAGAAGTGAGTTATATCTTGGACTCTAGAGATGAGTCCATTGAGAGCACTGGTGAGTTAGTTTAGTTGATCACTGAAGAGGCAGCTGAGATCTGAAGGAGCAGAAGCTACAGTGTAAAACGTTTCAGGAGAGCATTCCACTGCCAAAGGGACAGCAGATGCAAAGGCCCTGGGGCCGGCACAAGCTTGGCCTGTTTGAGGGCATGAGGAGCCTGGAGTGGGTGGGTGAGTCGAAGGAGTGGACGTGGAGATAGAAGATGAAGTTGGAAAGGTGGACGGGGCTAAATCAGGGTGGGGATTGGATCAAGGGGGAGAGTTTGAATCGCTGAGGCTTGTCAGGTCAGAGACATCAGACAGCTTGAAGGGTGAAACAGGCATTTTTGGTTTGATACTAGAACCACATTGCTGCAGCTGAGTGCCAGCTGTCTTGAGCCCATATTCAGTAAGGCTCCATCCCAACTGCGCCAATGAGGTGAAACTGGGACTATTGATCCATTACGGCTGGATGGTCTGTGTTAGCATGACCCGTTCTGAACTCAAGTGCACTGGGACTTCAGAGGATCTCCTCTGAGACCCTCAAGAGTTCAGGGCAGGAGCTCTCCCCAGGGAGCCCAGAGGGTTTTGCTCAGCTGTATGCTATGTACATTACATACTCAGTGTCAGCTTATAAGTTGCAGGAGGTGCAGAATAAACTATCTCGCGTCCTGCACAGTTAAGGGGGAAAAAAATCCATCAGCATTTCTCTCAGTCGTTTTTTTTGTTTGTTTGTTTGTTTTGTTTTGTTTTTTTAAAAAACATCTTTATTGAAGTATAATTGCTTTACAGTGGTGTGTTAGTTTCTGCTTTATAACAAAGTGAATCAGTTATACATATACATATGTTCCCATATCTCTTCCCTCTTGCATCTCCCTCCCTCCCACCCTCCCCATCCCACCCCTCTAGGTGGTCACAAAGCACCGAGCTGATCTCCCTGTGCTATGTGGCTGCTTCACTTTTGAGAGCTTCCTGCCATCATCTCCATCAGTCAAAAAACAGAGGCAGTTGGGGAAATTGTCAGGCCTAGGAAGCTCTCCCTAAAACAAAATTGCTTTTCTTTGTGTGTGTGTGTCCATGTTTACAATAGGTCTCCTTCAGGTGGCAGGGTGCCTTACTTGAGTGAATGTGTCTCTCTGATAAATCAGATTCTTGGTCAAAATCAATTCCTGTTTCTATGGAATCTAAACAATAGGAATAAAAACAGCAACAAAAAACTTGATGTGTTTCTTTTTTTCCCATTAATGTTTTTGTAGGTTCGTCCTATGTATCTTTCAAAATATAATTGCTTTTCCTGATTTCAAAAGTAGTCTATTTTCATTGCAGAAAAGTTGGAATGTAGAAAAATCTCTGAAGACAAAATAAAACCATCCATAATCCTATCATGTAGAGATCAACCACAGTCAACATTTCGATAATGACTTTTCCAGTTTCTGTCTCCGTTATTTCTGTCTCTGTCTTTCTCTCTTTTCTATCTGTCTTTCCCTCTCTCTCTAATATGAACACTTTTTTTTTATAAAGTTCATATCATATTGTACTTACTATGTGCTAAATGCTTTTCCATTAAATAATATATTTTTCAGCATTAAATATTCAAGACCATAATTTTAAGTGGCTTCTTGCATTATATCTTCTGTGTATTATAACTCTCTAAAGTTTAATAATATTTAAACAATTGTTGTGGGGACTTTGTGTACACATTTTTGTGAATATCTCTTTTTTTTCTTAGAACATGTAGAATGGCTAAAGAAAATAGATTCTACCCTTTTAAGGTTCTTGTGAAATATTGCTAAATTGTCCTCAAAAAATTGTATGACTTCATACCACATAGTTTATATAGTACTTTTACCCCAACCGTGTTATCCTCATGATATTATAGTTTTTGAGTCTTTCCAATTTGATAGGTCAATAAGTGATAGTGCACTGTTGTTTTAATTTACATTGGTCTGATTCTTAATGTGTTAAATATTTTTCATATGCGTATTGTACATGTGCATTTCTTCTTTTGGGAATTGCAAATTCATGTCCTTTGCCCGTTTTTTTTAAATCAGTGTATTCATCTTTGCCTTTATTATTTTTGTGTTTTATGAGCATGTTCAGTTATTTTCCAAGTATGTCATTTGCCTTTTAATTTTGTTTATGATGTTCCTGGATTGATAGAAGTTTTTGGTTTACATCAAATCTTTAAAATCTTAATCATCATTGCTTCCTTATTTGCTTTTATGATTAGAAAGATATTTGTCACTGATGGACTATTGTAATTTATACATTAGTTTCATTTAAAACCATTATTTGTGCTTTACTTGGCCTTGTGGTGAGTAGGGGTGTAGCATTATTATTTTTTTCTTCAAATAGTTGGTCAAATGAATCAGAACTATTTACTTAATAATCCTCATTTTATTTCTGATTTAAAATCTTTTATCAAATAAAAAAATAACAAGTCAGTATTTCAGTTTTTGTAGTATTGCACTGTGTTTTCAATATCAGACTATGTAAGTTTTTACCTCAAATCTTTTTCTTTCTTTTTTTTTCTTTTGTCTTTAAAAATTCCTTGACTCGTCTTCCTTATTGAGTTTTTCAGAAGGTGTTTCTAATAATTGTATCAACTTTCAAAGACATTTATGTTGATATTGCATTAAATTTATCAGTAGGTAATTTTGAGAGCATTGCCATGTTTATAGGAATATAGCTTCTCTCTCTTTTGCAGGTCAACTTCCAAATCCCTTAATAAAATGTTTGAGTTTATTTTCTTCTTATAGGTCTTGCATATTTCTTTATAAATCTATTACTATGTATTTAAGCCTATGGTTCACTGGTATGAACAGAAACTTTTGTTAGATGTTCTAGCTGATTGTTGGTCTGATTTAGGAAAGATATTGATCTATGGTTTTATTTTTTAACGGGTGTCATACTGAGCGGAGGAAATATTGAGGAGAGATTGTTTAAACATGGCCCTGATGGGAATAAGGGGTCAAGGATGCCTCCTATAAGAGGAAACACCTGGACATGGATTGTTTCTCTTTCAACTTTTATTCCTCCTACAGTTCAACATCATTCTGAACACACCATAGAAACTCATTAAAAACTTTTGTAAAAAGTACTTGTTGGTTATTCATAATAATCCTTTTTAACTTCTGCTTATAGGTGAGATTGGGAAAGGAGGGATGGAGGGAAATATTGATTTCCACGCTGTATAGTTGGGAACATTGTAATATCTAAGTCAGTGTACCAGTGATGTTTATTGAGTACTGTCAACTTCCCAGGTCTTGGGCCAAGCAAGAAGCTCACATGAATGCATTTAATCTCCACAGTACGCTTGTGAGCTAGGCACTTTGTCATCTCCAGAAAAGCTGAAGTGAGAGAGCTCCAGCAATTTGCCTAGGTATCAGCAGCAGTGGTGGGCAGGGCCAGACTTTGAAGCCAGGGAGTGCAGTTCCATAGCCCTTGTTCCCAAACGCTAATTTGAGTTACATTGATTCACGAAAGTTCCGTCCAGTGAATTATAGGACATCGTATTGGCCATGGCAATATGACATGATATTGACAAATAATATGACTTTACTTGCTAATTTCCATAAATCAAACTTTTATGCTTGGGATCCAAAAGCTAAAGACGGGCTGTAGCAGAAGCGAGGAGGTTTGCATTCCTGTTCAACTCTTCATCTAACTCTGTGTGTGACTTAGTCACTTTCACTTTCTGACTTTAGTGTCATCATCTGAAAAATGGGGGTGGATTATGTAAACTCCAGAGAACTTTTCAGGAACTCTAACAACCTATGATTATAATACAACATTCTACCCTCAGAAGATAGGCTCCCAGACCTACCTTTCAAATGGGCATTCATTTGAGACTGACTATATTTTTATGCTGAGCACAAAGCTTATTTTTTGAATAAATCATTTGCTTTAGCAGGCTCTTCTCACCATTAAATTTCTTTTCAATTTTTTTTAAAATTGAAAAAGAAATGCTCCTCTAAAACATAAATGCACATCAAATGTAAACTTTAATATTTGTCATTTCATAGACTCACCAAATTTTAGAACCAGAAAAGATATTAGAAATTGTCTAGCACAGATAAGGAAACTGAAGCTCAGAGATGCTGAATTACTTCCTGAGATCACATGGTAATTAGGTGGCAGGAATGTGATACAAAAACCATGTTTGGTTTCTAGCTACAGCCTGTGTTATCTCCATGATTTTCATGGTAAAAATATTTGGCTGTCAGAGGCCTGAAAAATTGAAGACATTTCTAGGAAAAAGGATAAGAAAAGGGGTTTGTGGGTTTCAAAATTTGAAAGCTTTAAAAGTAAAAGACAAATGACAAATTTGCAATATAATACCATTGTATATATCCTTCATATATTAAGGACTTCATCATATCAATAAAAAGATAAACATGTAAATTTTAACTATCAAGCAAAACATGACATATAAGAAGACATTTCATAAAATAAGAAATATATCGGCCCATTAAAAACTAGAATGGATGAAACAGGTGAAGGGGATGAAGAGGTACAAGCTACCAGTTATAAAGTAAGTCACAAGGATGTAATATATAGCATAGGGAATATAGTCAATAATATTGTAATAATTTTTATGGTACCTAATCTATAAAAATATCAAATCAGTATGTTGTACATCTGAAACTGATATAAGTGGTTTAAAGTCAACTTCAATGAAAAAAAGAAAAAAAGATGATCTAATGAAAAAAAAGTTAAACTTCTCTGTTAATCAAATACATGCAAATTAAAACAATTAGATACCATTTTCCAAACTATCAAATAAGTCAAGATACCATTTTCCAAACTATCAAATGTGTCAAGATAGCACAAACAGGGAAATGGACACCCTCATACTTTCCTTTTTTAGCAGAGCAATTGGGCAGTGCTCATCAAAAGTCTTAAACTTTTATACATCCTTTGAGCCAGCAGTTCACCCCTCAGAATTTATCTTTAGGAAGTGTTATGGTTGTGTTATCTTTAGGATGTGTTATAAATATGTCAATATCTAGATGTTTATCCACCTATCGTTTTTAAAATAAAGAGTGATTGAAACAATGTCTAATAACAAGAAACTGATCAAGTGTCATTAATGTTAATCCATGTAATTAACAAAAATGTAGTCTGCAATAAAAGAGAAATAAATACTTGATATAATATTCTGTGTACAAAAAGCAAGCTGCAAGTGGGGTGTTAAATGAAATCTCTCTTTTGAAAAATTGTATCAACATTTGGAAATTTAACCCCCAAATTTAAAACTGGCTATGGATTATGAATAATTTAAAACTTTTTATCTATCTATATTTCTTTATTTTTCTATAATGACAATGAATTATTATCATAATAAAAATTTGGATTATTTCCAAAGACATTTAAATGGTTTAAAGCAACTGTTATTCCTTTTTCTTATACCTTTATTATGTGCAGAGAGGCTGTTGATTAAAAATTGCTATGTCAATTGTTTGGCAGCTTCTAGCCAAAGGAGATTGAGTTTGAGCTCAAAATCTGGGCAATAGAAGATCCCAGAATATAGGCAATGTTGTTGTGTACAAGGGCAAGTCCTCTGTCTAGGGAGATTTTATCACTCATCAATGGGCACAGCTCCCATACTATGTAACTGTTGGACTCATGGGTAGAAGGGCAATTATGTAGGCATGGGTCCATGGATGTCATTTGAAGCAAATTTGTTCATGGTTCTCTCTGGTTTAGGCTTAGTGATTCATAAGTTTATTATAAAATTTTTCTAAAATCTCAAATACATTTTGAATTGCTTAATCTAGAAATGTATTATCTTGGGACTTTCCTGGTGGCGCAGTGGTTAAGAATCCTCCTGCCAATGCAGGGGACACGGGTTCGAGCCCTGGTCCGGGAAGATCCCACATGCCACGGAGCACCTAAGCCGTGCGCCACAACTACTGAGCCTGCGCTCTAGAGCCTGTGCTCCACAACAAGAGAAGCCCGCATGCCACAACTACTGAAGCCCATGTGCCTAGAGCCCGTGCTCTGCAACAAAAGAAGCCACCGCAATGAGAAGCCCGCACGTTGCAAAACGAAGAATAGCCCCCGCTCGCCGCAATTAGAGAAAGCCCGCGCATAGCAACGAAAACCCAACACAGCCATAAATGAATGAATGAATGAAATGTATTAGCTTTATGTTCCTTTCTTCTATTATAATAAAATAGTTTGGGTCTGACTGTCATCTTTTGAAATGAAAACATGATTTAATGAAAGGGCATTTTCCAAGCTTTAAGTGAAGCAAATGTTTGGATTAGCTTGTTTAAATTAAATTGTTTTCTTTCACTTTTAGTACTAAGCACACTCTGTGTCATTTCTTATTTCACTGCACTGTGCATTGAGATTTGTTTTGGAAGTGAGATGGGAGACTTCTCAGCATTTTACCCTGCTCTCTTGGTGACACTTAAGCCTCGTATTGCTGAAATCCTAATGGTGATATTTGTGTTTATCCGCACTTGTAAAACAAGACGATCTCCCAGATCTAATATGAACTTTTCTTTATCCACAGTGCCAAGTGTACTTCCTCTTGGTTGTGGGGGAGATGTGATTAAGTCAGATGTAGCAGTGGATTATTTGTATAAGCAGGGCTTTAAAGCTTTAGAATGTCTTAAGGAAATGTGACATCTAGTTTTGGTGCATTGAGGCATCAGAGGGAGTACGCGCTATGGGGCTTCTAACAGACTTCTGGCCCTAATTCCTTTCCTCCCACCCTTTCACTGTTGTGTCATCTCTTTGGTTTTGTGTTGAGTTCCAGAATGAGAGATATGATTTTCTGCAGGGTGAGAATTAACTTCCATTGATTGTGGACCCAGAGCCAACTTTGGTCAGACAATCACCATTTTCTCTGGTCTCCTCTGGTTGAGTCTTTGCAGCCCTGGCACCTAATGCTATATTAGACACATGATGAGTTGTGAGATCCTGCTTATCCTTCAGGGCTCAGTGCAAATATTACCCTTCTCCATGGTAGAACAAACAGTTCCCTCATCGAGTTCTGGTAATATTTTAAAGATAACCTCTTTTTACATACTTTTCGCCTTGCATGGCACTTAATCTTAACTCTCTATCTCTACATCTATACTGTGAGTTTCTCAGCTTCCTGAGGGCACAGACCAAATTTTATTTAGATTATTATCTTCAGTGCCTAATCCATGGTCATACTCAATGAATATTTACCTCATACATTGAATAGAACTTTGGAAATTTCCCAGTCTGCTTTTCTGAATCTCTCCAAGAGAATCCTTCTCAAATGCTCTCCTCACCTTCACTCCCCAAAGGGAATCTTGCCTGTCATCCCTAGGTCTCTTAGGGCAGAGAACAGATGACAGCTGTCCTTGAGAATACGGGAAGCCAGCCATATCATGTCGATCACTTTCAGACCCTAATGTATATCAGAAAGCAAGAAGCTCTTAATTTCTCTGAATTGGTAAAATATAAATTTTGATTTTCCTTGGTGAAATAAAATTATATCAGAGTAAGTAAGAATGTCTTGTTGGGATGCCTTTAGTATCATCAGGAATAAAAGCCAGGAGAACAGACAAGATTCCCTTTGGGGAGTGAAGGTGAGGAGAGCATTTGAGAAGGATTCTCTTGGAGAGATTCAGAAAAGCAGACTGGGAAATTTCCAAAGCCTCTGGACTTGCATGCATCACATTCTTGGCTTTAGATTGTAAGAACATGGGAGAGAATGAACCCCGTGGGATGACAGGGCATGAGGATGAATAAATAGGTCTGCTTTGTACTAGTGCTTCTACCATTGCTGCCATTGGGATTAAGTGGAGTACGCTGTTGCTGGATCAGAGGTTGGATCTATGTTCTTATATTAAAAAAAAATTTAATTCATCTTATGACATCTTCAGGAGTCTATCTGCATGGGCCCAGCAGGGCAGCCAGAGTGAAGAATGCTCTGTGCTAATGAACCACATGGCGTTAGACATATTAACTAGGTAAATAGGACCTTAGTGTCACTCTCCACTTCTCCTTCTCCTTGGGAAGGCCACGTTGTCACTATTCATTTCTTTAAGCCATTTCTATAGCTTCAGCCTCACTTAGCAGAGCTGTGGCTTTGGACTCATACAGTCCTGGATTTGACTCTTGACCCTGCTTCTTATTCGCTTTGGGGCTGTGAGCAAATTACTTAACTTCTCTGAGTCTCAGTTTCCTTCTCTGTAATGGTTAATTTACGTGAAAACGTGACTGGACTAAGGGATGCCCAGGTAGCTGGGAAAACATAACGTCCAGTGTGTCTGGTCTGTGAGGGTGTTTGAATTAGTAGACTGAGTACAGAAGATTGCTCTCCCAGTGTGGGTGGGCATCATCCAAACCGTTGAGGGCTGGGCTAGAACAAAAAGGCAGAGGAAGGGTGAATTCTCTCTCTCTTCTTGAGCTGGGATGTCCGTCTTCTCCTGCCATTGGATATTGGAGCTCCTCGTTCTCGGGTCTTCAGACTCTGTGACTTACACCAGTGGCCTCTCATGTTCTCAGGCTTTTAGCCTCAAACTGGGAGTTACACCATAGGCTCCCTTGATTCTTAGGCCTTCAGGATTCTGACTAATCCTGACACCACTGCCTTGCCTAGGTCTCTAGCTTGCAGTTGGTAAATTGTGGGACTTCTTGGCCTCCATAATGACAAGAACTAATTCCTCTAATAAATCTCCTTTTATATATATATATATATATATATATATATATATATATATATATATATATGTAAATCTGTATATATATTTATCCTATTGGTTCTGTTTGTCTGGAGAACCCTGACTAATAACCTCTGTATAATGGAAATGATAATATTATTTACTTCATAGGAATGTTTTGAAGATTAAGTTAAATTACATAATATGTATTAAAACCTTGGGAATTATAAGCACTTAAAAACGTTAACTGTTATTGTTAACTAATAAGTTATGTCATTTAGTTTCCTGTGAAGATGTGGATTAGCTGTGCCATCATTATTACGAGGATGGTCTTTGCGTGCTATGTATTTTTACGTAACATTTCAACCTGTTTCTCCGTATGCTTGCTGACAACTGGTAAATTGTTATATTATTGATTTCAGAATCCTATTATGTACCAAATAATGAACCAGAGTGTAGGGAAGAATAAAATACAACAGAAGAAAATTCTTGAATTGTCTAGGATCCCCTCAGTTATCTCTACTGACAGTGGTTGTGTTTGTGGACTTCCCTTTTTTTTTTTTTTTTAATACCTGAAGCATCTTTGGCATCAGAAAAACCTAGTACCCGGCCTGACACATCTGGTTGATTCATCAGCTCTTCCTACTATATGCACAAATCACTGATTTAAACCCTGGGGCTACAACAGTATACAAGATGGACAAAGTCTTTGCTCTCATGGAACTTATATTCTAGTGGAGACAGACGGTGAGGAGACAAATATGTGAAATGTGTGTGTGTAAAAATTTCAAGTGATGATAAGACACTAACAAAATCAACTAGAGTAATGAGAGAAATGGTTGGGGTGGAATGGGAGTAGGGTTTACTCTATTGAGCAAGGAGATCACGGAAGGTTTCACTGAGGAGGTGGTCTTTCAGTTGAGCTTTGATGGGTGTGCAGGAATTGGCCAGGTGAAAAGGAAGGGGGAAAGCTGTTTACATTGTAGAATTTTAGTTGGGAAGTTAGGCTTTGGGGTCAAAGTTTTGGCTTCCAAATTCAAATCTGCTCCTTACTAGCTGGCCTTGGATAAAGTATTATATTTAACCTCACTGTGTTTAATCTACTTATCTGAAAAAGGGGTTTGCTGTAAAGATTTTTTTTTAATAAATTTATTTTATTTTTAGCTGCGTTGGGTCTTCGTTGCTGTGCGCGGGCTTTCTCTAGTTGCGGTGAGTGGGCTTCTCATTGCAGTGGCTTCTCTTGTTGCGGAGCACAGGCTCTAGGCACGCGGGCTTCAGTAGTTGTGGCTCGCAGGATCTAGAGCACAGGCTCAGTAGTTGTGGTGCACGGGCTTAGTTGCTCCGTGGCATTTGGGATCTTCCTGGACCGGGGCTCGAACCCGTGTCCCCTGCATTGGCAGGAGGATCCTTAACCACCGTGCCACTGGGGGAGTCCCTGCTGTAAAGATTAAATGAAATATATTTCTTAAATTTCTTGATGAGGTGCCTTGCTCAAGGAACATTAGCTGGCATTAACGCTTGCAAAGGCCTTGCAGTGAAAGGGAAACCGTTTTCTCTACCGTTTTTGCTGTGGCTGCTAGAGAAGCAAAGTTCCCTTTTTTCTCCCCTGTGGAGAACTGGAGGTTGTGGGATTTCTGCTGCTTCCCTTTTGTACTTCCCCTCCAATTTGACTAGTCTGAGACATTCACGGGGCCGTGTTTCCTTAGAAGAGGGTGAACCCGTTCTTTGCTCTGGAGGGATGGGCTCCGCTCTTTTGAAATGAGCACACTCCCCTCCCTACCTCCTAGCCTGAGGTTCCTGCTCAAAGGAAGTGACTTAGGCAAGAACTGCCTCAGGCCAGCCATTCTCCCATTTTGCCTCTCGTAACTGGTTAGTCTATTCTTTTCTAGACAGTTTCTGGTATCTAGAACTGAGCTGTCCAGTATGGTAGCTATTAGCAACATGTGGCTATTGATAGCGTTTGAAATATGATTAGTCCGCTTTGAGATGTGCTCTTGTTACCAGGCAGGGTCTCCTGTGCCCAGGGCACAGAAAGCCAAACCGACAGTGGGTATTTGCAGCAAAGTAAGGGTTTATTTGCAGGGCACCAAGCAAGGAGAATGGGCAGCTCATGCTCAAAAGACCTGAACTCCCCAGTGGCTTTCAGGCAAGCGTTTTTAAAGTAATTGTTAGGGGTGAGGGTCATAGGATGCATGATTAGCTCACGTACCTTCTTCTGATTGGTTGGTGGTGATGTTTGGGGAATCTCAACCTTCTGGTTCCAACCAGTCTGGGGTCTACATGCTTGTGGTCAGCATGTAGTCACCATCCTCCACCTGGGTGGCGGGGGGAGTCTTAGTTTCTTTAGAATGACTCAAAGATATACATCAGATTGATATCCATATCCCTTCAGGAGGAACTAGGAGTCCTGTGACTCTTCTCCTAACCATTAACTGCTTGAGCCTGTTCTTTGGAAGTCTTGGAAGGCCTAGGAGGTTAAAACCTTTTTTCTACAAACAAGGAATAGGGGACTGGGAAAGGCTTTTGTACCCCAGAAGGCCCCATAGGGTCCTGCTTGTTTTCAGTATAAGTATAAAATACGTGGCAGATTTTGATGAATTAGTGTGAGAAAAAGTACAATATCTCAGTAAGTTTTTATATTCATTACATTTGGGGATGATATTTTGGACATAATGAGTTAAATAAAAATTTATTAAAATGAAATTTACCCTTTATACTTTTTAAAAAGTGGTTAGTAAAAAAACTAAAAATACGTAGGTTGCTAAGATTTGAGGTTCACATTATATTTCCTTTGAATGGTGGTGATCTAGAAGTATGAGGATTCTAGAAGATTCCTTAGATCTATGCCATAGTCCTCAACCCAGTATTAGTAAATCTATTAATTTGATCCCTTTTGGTTAATGCTCTGTCTCTATTTTATAAACTAATTAAAATTGGAAAAAGTAGAAAGAGTGAACTTTAGGCCCCTTGTCCCTAATAGGTTTGAGGGACTATATTTCTACATCAGCAGGTGTATTGCATTTCAGTTCTGGCCTTAAGCACCGAGAGTTAGCACAACCCTGTGACTCAAAGGGCCCAGCTTACAACAAGACTGCCCTAGCTTCAGACCCACTGGCTACAAATCTGGGTTGGGAGGTGGTTTCATAGCCTTCCTCAGGTTCAATAATTCACTAGAACAAGTCAAAGAACTCAGGGAAGTTCTATATTTATAATTACAGTTTATAATGGATACAAATCAGGAACAGCCAAATGAAGAGAAGAATAGGGCGAGGTCTGGGAGGGTCCTAAACATAGAGCTTCCATGTCCTGATGGAGTCAGGATGTGTCACCCTCCTGGCACATCAGTGTGTTTGCCAACCAGGAAGGTCCATGAGCTTTGATGTACAGAGTTTTTATTGAGATTTTATTATGTAAATATGATTAATTGAATCACTGGCTATGTGATTGAAGTCAATCTCCAGCCCCACTCCTCTCCCTGGAGGTCAGGTTGGCTCAAAGTTCCAACCTGTAATCATGTGGTTGGTCTTTCTGGTGACTAGCCCCCATCCTGAAGTTACCTAGGGGCCCACCAAGAGTCACCCCATTAGCAAAAACTCAGATGTGATCCAGGGGGCTCAGGAATAACAAAAACACTTCTGTTACTTGGGAAATTCTAAGAGTTTTAAAAGCTCTGTACCCAGATCCTAGAATAAAGGCTAGACAAATTCTTTATTATACAACAGACTGAAAAGTCCAGTGTGGGAAAAGCAAATAGACCAATTCATCATTTACCCTGTGTTCATTGAGCTGCCAGGCATAGTTCTAGAAACTTGAAATATACCGTGAACATCAAACATCCCTGGTCTCTTGGAACTTATATTCAGGAAGGGGCAGACAGACAATAAACAAAAAACCAAACCACAACCCTACTATATAAATTAGTTACAGACTATATTAGAAGGTGGTGCCCTGGGTAAAAGCAAGAGTAGAACAGGGATTACCAGTGCTGGTGTGGTTGGTGTGGCAGTGATAGGTTGTGACTTATAATATGGTGGTCAAAGTCGGTCTTGTTTGAGACTGACATTGAAGCAGAGACTTGAAGGAGGTGAGAGAGTTAGGCCTGCAGAAATCTTGAAGAAGTATGTTCCACGCCAAGGGAACAGCCAGCGCAAAGGCCCAAAGGCAGAAATGTTCCTGGTAGGATAGGAAACCACCAGAAGGCCAGTGTGAACCGGGCAGGAAAAGCAAATGAAGATGAAAGAAAAGGAGAAAAGTAGAGGGAGCAAGGCACCAGACTATATGGGAGGCCTAGTAGACCATTGATGGGGACTTTGGATTTTATTCTGTTTGAACTCTTCCACTGGAGAATTTTGAGCAGAGGAGTAACGTGACCTGACTCCTTTTGAAACATTGACTCAGGCTGCTATGTAAACATTCACTATAGCAAGCAAGGATAGAAGAAGAGAGATCTGCTTTGAGACAGTTGTCATTCTCCAGGCAGGAGATGACCGTTGCTCAGAATAGGGTGATGGCAGAGGACGTGGTGAGAATGGTCCAGTTCTGGATATGTTTTGAAGATAGAGTTAATAGGGTTTCCTCAAAAATTGGAGAGTGAGGGATTGAGTGGTCTAAGGTAAGACTGGCCTGAATATCTTCTAGGCCATGATAGGGAGTTTGGGTTTTATCCTAACTGCGGTGAGGAGCTACTCAAGAATGTAAGCAGAGGAGTTCTCTGATTACATTAGTATTTTACAGCCATCACTCTGGAGGGTCTGTGGAGGAAGGATGGGAAAGGGGAAAAGAGGAGAGGATGCTGGGCCCAGGGGAGGCATTTAAATTTGTAACTGTTAAGTACTCATACTGTGGAGGACCTAACCCCCTTCATATTAAACAAATTAAAATACACCCACGTCCTCTGTTAAATAGCAATTTTTACTGTAATAATTTTAAAGGAGTTTATTAATTTTGCTTTTGAAATTTTTGACCTGGGTTACACATTTAATTCATGAATGACTTTGACTTCTCAACAATCATAATGCATACCTAGGATAAGTGAGAAAAGTCTAACCTACAAATTGTTTTCAGATGTAAAGGTGTTTTTGCAAATGTACATTTTAATAATTTTTTTTTTGAAATTGACATAATGGTACATTTTGTAGACAAATCAACACACGTTAATATTGATTGTGTAGTTTTCTTTTTGTATTTTTGAGCACATTGTTTCCCCCCCCAGGTCTTAAAGATTTTTATAGGCTCCTAAAAATCTTACAGGCTTATAAGCCTAACGGATTAGATGACCCTGGATAACAGGAGGACAGTTAGCAAGCTGTTTCATCTGAGAGGTACCTTTTTTTTTTTTTTAACATCTTTATTGGAATATAATTGCTTTACATTGTTGTGTTAGTTGCTGCTGTATAACAAAGTGAATCATCTATACGTATACATATATCCCCATATCCCCTCCCTCTTGCGTTTCCCTCCCACCCTCCCTATCCCACCCCTCTAGGTGGTCACAAAGCACCAAGCTGATGTCCCTGTGCTATGTGGCTGCTTCCCACTTAGCTATCTATTTTACATTTGGTTCAATGCCACTCTGAGAGGTACCTTTTAAAAGGATTTGGTTCCCACTGGCTTCATGATGGCAAGATTTTAGAGAAATTCAAGTATAGACAGTGTCCTAGGTTTTGTTATATAATTTCTACATTTCTTTTTCAGAAGTCACCTTGAGTCTCTTGGACACACTGATCTTAGATTTGCTAGAATGAGTTGATGATTTTGCTCCTTGACTCCATTTGCTTTAATATGGTCTGTTCATGTCACCATGGAAGTATTTTCCACCCTGATTCAGTGAGGGCGTCTAGAGAATTATTAAGAGGCTTCAAAAAAAAGTACAAACCGTTGGTTTTGTTTTTACGACTAGATAATAGGTTTCCTTTTTATTTTCCTGGTAGCCTGGCATTGGATTGCATGTATTGAATTAAAAGAGATGTTTAGTCCTAGCTATATTATATAGGGCTCGATTTTAACGGTGGAGTAGATAATTCTAAGGGGACACGGCTTGTCTTAACTCTGAATTCACTTTCAGTTGTTATAAAACAAGCCAAAAGGTTTTGCAATGCATCTGGGAAGAAACGACTTTTCCCCATTCAACTGAGTAAGTGCTTGTGTGATTAAATGTTCTGATATTCTTTGAGCTACGGAAGAAAGAGAAAACATCAGTTTAAAAAATCAAACTCGCAATTCTCAAGGATCAAGTATTTTCCCCTTTTTGTCAAAAATGCTCTGGATAGGACCCTTTATAAACACTTTATGCCTTTGCTGGGGAACTCATCCATGTCTGCCCTAGGTGTCCTTAATTCTTTTATAATTTTGAATATTACAATTTATCTAATTTGTCAGCCTTTTCCTGAGTGGGATTTCTAGTTCCCCTTTTAAATGAATACAGTTCATCAAATTTGTTCTCTTGGGCTCATTTGCTCTGGAGTCCTTGCTAGTAATGAATGACATCTTTTCCCCCTTTCCCTTACTTAGAGCTGCCAATCTCTTTATAAAGACCTGATGTCTCCCTGTTCTCTCAGGGTACCACTTTCATCCCTCTGATAAGAAAACCTTAACAGGCAGCCCTGGAATTGCATTCATACTCTGATGATCTCACATTTTGCCTTGGCAGTGGTCCATAGCAAGTGTTTTAACTCTCTGCTCTGACCGTATCAGTGGAGTTGGCAAAGGAATGCTTTTTGATTTTGCTTTTGTTTTTAATATGCCATGAAAAAGTACAACATGGAATAGTGGGGAAAATATGGGCTGTGGATTTACAGTTTTCAATCTGTAGCTTTTCCCTCATCTGAGTACTTTGGGTTATTTATTTCTCTTCGTGTTCATCAGCTTACTGATCTGTAAGGTAACAGGTACTATCATTCAATCATTCATTGTGTGTTTATTGACAACTCCTACATGCCAGGCAGTGATCTAGGCACTGGGTTTATAACCTGAATAAAATAGTTCCTGCTCTCTTGGATCTTTTTATTAAGGCTTGAATGAGGTCAGAAATGAGGCTGTCTGACACGTAGTAGTTCCTAAGTACAATGTTAATTCCTTGACTTTCCTTCCCTGCAGAGTAAGGGATTAGCTTAGTGAAAGTATATTTAACATTTTTTTATTGTTTCATTTCTGTTGGTTTGTTTCTGAATATGAAAGGGGAGTTCATGTGAAGTCACACTTTTTAAACATGAGAGTCCCTAACAAGTGCAAGGAAAGCAAATGATCAAGGGAGATTTCTAGACAGCACATTAAACCCGATGTCCTAGATACTGACTGCTTGCAAGACTTGAAAGCTTCTAAATTTGCAGACACGATATTTTCTGAAAGTCTTGCATTCTAAAGTAGTATTCAATCTCCCTGGCCTAGCCTGGGATAAAACGCTCTGTCTCTAATGGAAGTAAGGCTTGTTCTGCTGAGACCTTCCATATGTTGGGAGCAAGGCAATTGTCAGTGTTCAGAGGAATATCTTCGGGATGGTCTTTGGCCAAGGGAAATACTGACAGGTTTTACAGAGGGGGGGTTTCCTCTTCACTGAGGAAAAATGCATTCACGAAGAAGTCTAGAAAGGAACTAGAGGCAAATGCAAAGAGCTTGGGAGGAGCATTGGCTTGGTCTATATCAGCAATAAGATACATTTCTAAAACTCCATCATCTACATTCTTTTCCTCCCAAATTTGACACTTTCCTTGCTTTCAGTCAGTCCTTCTCATAAAGGGTGATGTGTTCATTGCGGTGTGGGTGGACTTTGGGTGTATGCCAGACACTTCGATAGGACGAATGCAAGTCCCTTTGTAGGAAGGGCCCTGCTTTACAGGACAGAGTAATGACATGAACAGTGGCTAACATCTCTGGAGTGCCTACCATGTGGTATGTTCTATTTTATATCTTTTACACGTATTACCTTATTTAATCCTCACAATCAATATTCTCCCCATTTTAGACGTAGACATTGAGAGCTTAATTTATTTGCCCAAGGCTGCTGAGTTAATAAATAGACTCAGGATTTAAAGAAGGACATTCTGAGTCCAGAGTCCACTCTTTTCTACTTAGTTACATAAGCAGAGGATAACTCTATATGGATTAGAATCACTGACAGACCTGGGGTACGTATAGAAATTGAGCTATCACTTTCCATCTGGGGCTTCCTCTCCTTCTCTTCTTACTTCTCTTTGCTTTTCAACACACACACACACACACACACACAGACACACACATATGTTCAAACATGCACGTTTTCCAGAGTTTTGATTCCATATCAGCTCAAGATAAATGGATAGAGCCGGTAGCTGGGGCTGCTGAGAGTACAGTCAGAATCTCAACTTTGAAGAGTTGAGAGAAGAAGAAAAAAAAAAGGTCAATGGGCTGGTCAATTTGCTATTGACCAACAGATTCAGGAGTCCAGGTGCCTGCCACAGCTGTGCAGTTTGACTCGAGGTGAATCGAATCTTGGGGCTAGATTGATGGGGCAGGACTGCCTTTAGAACACCTTGAGTTTGCCCGGAGGAAAACCCCCAGGGTCTCATAATGTGCTTAATGTTTATTAAATAAACAAGGCTTTGGGGGCCCAGTGAGCCTCTGAACTGAGGCAGTGACAGCAGGAATGGATTAGCTCTAAACACGTGTACGTACAGGTGTACATGCATTCCTTGGAGTCCTCGGGAACCTAAAGCCTACATAACAGAGCCAGACTCTGCGTTTCTTTCAGAATTTTCTATCTTTTGGAAACACTTTATTTGGCTCTTATGGTCTGGAGTTGAAAGCAGTGAATATCTCTGTCCACTAGGCAAGAACAGAAGGCCTTAGAATGTGGAAACAGATGTGTTTTTTTTTTTCAAGCCCTTTGGATGGTTCGTTGCCTGGAAAATTATTACACACTGTACCTCCCATTTGTGGTGAGGGCTTCTAGAAGTTGTCAACACTCTTTAAAGATTTCAAGAAGGGCACCTTTGGAGCATTACTGCTGGCACTTGGCTTAATAATGTTGCTCTGGGAGAAGGGGCTCAGGAGGGGAAGTAATGTGCAGAGTAAAATCTGTACATTTAGTCCAGTAAGTCCCAACCGTTTGTGAAGTTGTGTAACCTGATTTTATTTAATTAGGGTCTGTTCTTCCACACAGAGGGTTGTGGGACATACATTTATTATTAAACGTTTTAAAATTAGATTGATTTTTGGTTTGCAGTATTATTTGGAGGACTTTTGAATTTTTCTTGAAATGGTTATTGTACTGTAGGCTGGGAATCACCAATTAAGGACCCGAGGAATATACTGGAAAAATATGGACTGTGGAGGCAGCTTCACAACTTCACTACTTACTGTTTGTGTGACCCTGTTTGGGAAAGTTATTTAACCTTTCTCAGCTTTTTTCGGGTCATTGTAAGCTTGAAGATGAAGTATGTGGGCACAATGCTTGACATAGAGTTAGGTACTCTTTGTATATTCACTTTATTTTTTCCCTTGTCACAGATATATAGGTATTTATAGACAAGTATGGTGCTGTCAGGGATCATGTGGTCATTTAAATTGAAGGGACAAAATCATTTTCCTGCCCCGAACAGCATGTTTGTTCATCTCACACCCTGAGTAGCTTACTTACCTGGTCACTCCAAGGCGGTTTTATTGACGTCGCCTGATGCCAAAGGGAAACTGATCAAGATTCCAATGTGGAGCCTTGTGCCAAAGTAAATGAGAAGAAAACTGGAAGGAAGCTAGTTATACACTAATATCTGTACATAGCCTTTCTCCTCTGGGGCTTTCTTATTTAAGAGAGAGAGAGATAAACAGCAAGGTCCTACTGTATAGCACAGAGAACTATATTCAATATCCTATAATAAACTATAATGGAAAAGAATATGAAAAAAAAATATCACTTTGCTGTACACCAGAAACTAACACAACATTGTAGATCAACTATACTTCAATAAAATAAAAGAGAAAATTTCAGGAGTTAAGAAGCCCTTATAAACATAAGGAAGGTTTTGAAATTGATAGACTCATGGTTGAGGATCCTGGTTGAGCTTTAAATCAGAACTGTTTTTTTCTCTCCATTTGGTGTTGGGAGGTTGGGTTCTCAGAGGCTGCAGTTAGAGGCAAAAGAATTAGAAAACCAGACAATGGGGCTGATCCAAGAGCAGTGAGTCTATTACTGTTGTTTCAGGGGCTCCATGAGGGGTCTGCTACTAAAATGGAAGAATACAGGTGTTTCCCTACTTTGCGTGAAAGTACAGTAATACACAGAATGTGTTTATTTGAAAGACATGCTTCCACGTTTTTTCTTAACTTTGGCACCTGCTGTTTCTTTTCTCATCTAGAGCCTGGTATGTGCTGAACATATACAATTCAGCACAGCGTGATTTGAGTATAAAATCTCCATCATTTATGATGAGTTGCAAAGCGCCCAATGACATTGGAATTTGCGTCTGAAGAAATTTGAGAAATGACTGTCCAAGATCTGAGCCTGAAGATGCCTTAAACAGCATCTCCAAGTAGGAGAGATTCTTAGCCACGTCAGCTTTCCCACTTGCCAGATGGATAATATCGGGCAAATTTTTTGGTCCCTCATTTTGACAACTGGAAAACCTACTTATCCTGCTTGCCTAGAAACTGACAAACATGTCTCCCATTGTAAAGACACCAAGTACGCTAAGAGCTCACCTTGTTTCCAGCCCTCCTCCCATTGTATAGTCCAGGTTTGCCTCAGAACATCAGCATAGTTAAGAGGTTAAGAACATGACTTTGGAATCAGGGTGCCTTGGTTTTAAATCCTGCCCCATCACCTATTTACTGTGTACTTGGGCAAATTTTAATAATAGTACCTATCTAGTAAGTTTATTGTGAAGATTAAGTAAATAAGTTAACCAGAATGTATGCTTTCTCTAGGGAAGGGATTGAGTCTGGTTTGAACATTGCTGTAACCCTGATACCCAAAGCAGATGCTCAATAAATATTACGTATGGGAATTAATGGATAATGCATATTAAGCATTTAGCAGTAAATCTGGCATATATCAGTCTCGAAATGGTTAGGATAGTAGTAATAATAATAATAGTTGTATCATTAGCATTAAGTTACTGCATCTGCCAAAATAGAAAACTACAAAGTATTTTGTAGCTGGAAGGAGGGTGGGATACTTTTCAAATGGCATCTTGCAAAGCAGTCTCCTGTCATTTACATCCCTTTTCATATCATCAGTGTGGCTTTGGACAGGTCTCTGGCTGACTCTTATTTCATCGGGTAAGGATGACATGACTTCTAATCTCTCTGTTTAGCCTTGTGTGTCCAGACTGATGAGGGTGGCTCTTGGAAGCAGCAGGTAGCTCATGAACTCAGACATCTGGACTCAAAGCTTTACTCTGAGAGGAGAAGATGGCAAATTCTTCCAGTCTTTTAGCTCAGTAGGTGACCTAATGGGACAGTCACTCTGGAAAGCATTTGTTTCCTTCTTTGAAGAATGAGTATCTTTGAATGAAAGTGTTTCACCCTTTTTCAGGTCTGACATCTTAGATATCTTTGTAGGGTTTCTTTTTTGTCTGATGGCTCAGTGTGTCTCACAATGATCAGGTCTTCATCATCCTGCCCAATTGGATAGCAGAAGTTCGTGAGAAGCAAAGAAAATGGGGGGCTTCCCTGGTGGCGCAGCGGTTAAGAATCTGCCTGCCAATGCAGGGGACACGGGTTCGAGCCCTGGTTTGGGAAGATCCCACATGCCGCGGAGCAGCTGGGCCCGTGAGCCACAATTACTGAGCCTGCGCGTCTGGAGCCTGTGCTCCGCAACAAGAGAGGCCGCGATAGTGAGAGGCCCGCTCACCGCGATGAAGAGTGGAACCCGCTTGCCACGACTAGAGAAAGCCCTCGCACAGAAACGAAGACCCAACACAGCCATAAATAAATAAATAAAAATTAAAAAAGAAAGAAAATGGGGAGCCACGCTCCTCTCATTATCAGGGGAATAGTATTACCTTGCTACCCATATACGCAGAAGAGAGTGAATTTAAACTAGCAACTAAGATATCTTTATGAAGGCTTGGTCTGTTAACTTGTTTAGCTTGGTGCCGGAAGCCATCAGGGTCGCTAGTGTAGCAGGTGAACTTCTAGAGAGCTGATGCGGCTAATAGCCAAATGCCATACAACAATCAAGTCAGTAAATGTGGGAATTATTAAACACAAGTGTAATGGCCTGGAATAGAAACACTGAGTGCTTGTAAATTACTTCATTGTTATTTGAAGGAAAGAACAATACAAGTTGAAATATTGAAACTTCATACATCACAGTTGGCTCACTATTATTGTCCAGTACAGAGTGATCTCTGGATTTTATTTATAATTCTCAGCTAAATTGTTTTTTTTCCCCTCAGCTGCAGAACTCTGACTTGAATCCTATTTTCATTTTAAACATCAATAGTTCATCGTGTAAGAGCATTCTTTGCCCTGAAGGTTCTTGGCGTTTTCTATGAGGAATATAGCACAGTAACAATTCTTTATATGGATGGGAGATATAAAAAATGACAGACTAAAGATAGGTGGTTAAGTTGTAACAAAACCCAGCACGTAAAGCTTGGCAAAGATTTATATGGAGAAATAGAACTCCGGTTCATGCCAGAGAAATGAGTAAAGAGGAATTGAAAAAGGAAAGAACGTATGCTTCAAAGCTATATTGAGACATGGCTGCCTCAGGCAACATCAGTCAGGAATAACATGCCCTAATTTTGTTGTCTCAGAAGCAAAACATTTCTTTTTCTGTTGATTATTCAGAATACGTGCCATTAACCATATGTGTACGTCTTTAGTCAACAATATGGCTGTAGCCTACATTTCACTAACGTGTGTTCTACTTCCTGTTCAAGTACGCAGCACCCAGAACTATGCCCCTGACCTTTTCATCTCTCTTGCTCTTTCCTCATCATTTATCTCATCCAAGCTCCCTGAACCTTTTCTTCCTAGGCAATCTCCCTCCCTTTTTCTTTCTGCTGTTGACGTTGTAAGCTGCTGTTTTGTACAAGGTGACTTGGAGCCAACCCTCTCCACACCTGGAAGTTATGTTGAATGACTGTCTGGTCTCATCACCTGGGAGGCAGATAACAAACCTTAATCAGTGCTAGCATTTTGCAGATAATCTTTGGTAATCATCATAGGCCACCTTGGAATAGATTACTTAGGATTGATCTGGAGTCTCAGTGCCTGGATTTTCTAAAGAAAGAATCAGAGGGTGCCATTTCCAGGATGTATCTTGAATGGAAGAGAAAGTACAGATATAAACCAATTTTTAGTCTGTTGCAGTCTGACAGTTTTGGGAATCTGCAGTTGGATATAAATAGATGTCAGTAAGGACAGTTTATCTAATGAATGAGTTGATGATTTTCAAGTTGAGTTCTTGTGTAGCTGTTCAGTGTTGAGCCAGAGGAGACGCCAGCCCCTCAGATGCAAGTTCTAGTGGATGGGGTGAGACCTTTGGTGCATAAGGTTGTCATGAGCAAGCACAATCAGGAAAGGCTTCTTGGAGGAAGCAGCATTTAATCTGAGATTTGAAGGCAGTAAAGTGAAAACAATAAAAACAGTTCAGTTGTTTTATTACTTCACATTTTAGTAATATATCTTAAAAATTGTTTTTGTAGTTAGGTTCAACCAATTAATTCAAGTGCTAAAATAGGGAATACATAAACTTTTTCCATTATCAGTTGAAAACGGGGCTTCTAAGCAAAACACAATAAAGTTTAAGCTAGAGAGAAATGGGCAGCTACCTCCTTCCAGTAGCTGTTGAATATAAAGTAGTCAGGAATTAAAAAAGACAAACATTTGGTATATAGTTGAGAACTAGATCAAGACTGGGAAAACCAGTTTTTTAGCCTTATTGGTTGAGGATGAGTTTTTGTGGTAAATGGCATTTCTAGGAGATTAAGGACTTTGCTGCCCAAAATGTGGTCCAGAACCATTAGCATCAGCATCACCTGAGAGTTTATTAGAAATGCAGAATCTTAGGACCCTCATAGACCTACTGAATCAATTCCTCCTATTAACAAGACTCCCAGGTTCCTTGTAGGCACTTTCACATTTGAGAAGCACTATCGTAGAAAGCAGAAGTATTCTCGTGTAGGCAGCCTGTTGTAATGCAGTCATACCTCACTGACAGTCATCTGAATCAGAGTCAATTGGGTAGCATTTTTTTAAAAGCAGTAACGCAGATCTAATGAATTAGAAGTTGGGGCTAGGGGTGTGGGGAGGTTGTAGAGATTATGTATAAGTTTCCATATTTTGAAAACTTCCCCCAGACAGTCTAATAATCCAGGTTTGGGAGCTACTGATGTGTGAGACCACAGCAGTGATTCTTACCATGACTGCTCAGTAGAATCCCTTGTAGTGTTTCAGAGAATGCCAATGTGAGGGCCAGACCTCCAGAGACACTGATTTAATTAGTCTAGGGTGGAGTTTATACATGAGTATTTTTGTAACAGCCTTATTGAGATATAATTTACATACCACAAAATTCATCCATACATGAGTGTTTTTAAAAAGCTTTCTAGATGATTCTAATGTGCTGCCAAGCTTGAGAGCCCCTGGAAGAAAACTAGCAGGAGGTTATCATACTTCCCAGATGGAAGACACAAGAGGCTTCGAATTTGGGCAGTGTCAATAAGTGAAGGTGTGTGTGATTGTATGAAGCAGCGATGTAGGGAGGAATTCAGAGAATTCTGAGGTTGAATTAACAGGATTTCATGATTAATTTTCATTAATTTTCATGATTAATTTTCATGGGGTAGAGCAGGGGGTCCCCAACTCCCTGTTAGGAACCGGACCGCACAGCAGGAGGTGAGCTGCAGGCGAGAAGAGCTTCATCTGCTGGTCCCCATCGCTCTCATTACCTCCTGAACCATCCCCCGCACCCCTCCCCCCGGTGGAAAAATTGTCTTCCACAAAACTGGTCCCTGGTGCCAAAAAGGTTGGGGACCACTGGGGTAGAGAATTAATTTAGGAGTCTAGGATTATGTCAGTTTTATTTGATGGACTTGATGGATAGTGACATCTGGGGACTTTCCTACCTCTTTCCTATATGGGGTTCCTTTTCATACAGAAATTAGGCAACATGATGTGTGAAATATTTAGACCTATAGATTTTCTATAGTATGACCAAATTCAGCAGGAGCAACAAGTTATACTGTTACCTTCCAGGGCCTGAGAGTGGGCTCTTGTCTAACACTCAGAAATGAATTGTCAGGAGACACACATACTGACAAAACAAAAGATTTTACTGGGAAGGGGCGCTGGGCGGAGAGCAGCGGGTAAGGGAACCCAGGAGAACTGCTCTGCCACATGGCTGTGGCTCGTAGTCTCAGGATTTATAGTGGTGGGGTTAGCTTTCCGGGTTGTCTCTGGACAGTCATCTTGCTTGTGCCCATATTTGGTGTGACAGAGGGTCCTTCCTG
Source organism: Eubalaena glacialis (assembly GCF_028564815.1). Lineage (NCBI taxonomy): Eukaryota > Metazoa > Chordata > Mammalia > Artiodactyla > Balaenidae > Eubalaena > Eubalaena glacialis. Next base: position 85,772,037 of record NC_083725.1, read on the forward strand.
GTGGCACACGCAACTCTCAGCCAAGATGGATTCCAGCGTGAGGGTTTCTGGGAGGTTGGCAGGACATATTATGGGCTGGTGTCTCCTCCCTCCTTTTGGCCCCTCCGGAATTCTCCTGGTTAGTTTGTGGTGGCAGCACCATGTTCCTTATCGGGACCTCCTGTTGTGAGACAACTCATGCAAGCAGTTATTATTGTGTCTGGCCAAGGCGCGTGGTTTCGGTCAACAGTTCCCAAATGCTACCATACCAAAGAAATTCCTGAACACATGACCTTAGTACCTTTTAAATCTGTAATTAAAGATATCTCCTTTTCAATCTATGCATTGTGTGTTGCACAAAACTTTCCAAGTATCTCCCTGTACCTTCCCTAAAGGTGAGTTAAGATAAATAGTATTGATACATGTTTCGCTCCACTCCAGATACTCTTCATTTACACTGGCCAAGTTTCATTATAATGTCATGAGCAAGAGGAGGGAGGTTCAAGCTTGAAGTAACCACGGGTGATACATGCACAGATCAGTCTTTGCCAAGATCTCAGCTCTACAGTGTTTTTGTTTCCCTTCACTCTTAAACTCACGAGAAAGTACATTTCATGCAGTGTTCTCCTTATCTCTCCGTTTTTCAATAATGGGTCACGTGGCACAGAGTTCAGAAGAAACATGGTTATTGAGAGTGGTAAGGAGAAAAACTTGGTCGTAGAACAACTTGGAATCTATTAGAATCTCTGACTATGTCTCTCTTGGGTTCTTACTGATTCTGGATGAATTTTTATGAAGACATAAACAACTGAACTCTTAAACTGTTAACTAAAGATGACTAAACAGTTTTCCAGAGCCTGGAGGAAATTTTATTGACTCAAATGCTTACAGGTTGGATTGAGAAGCACAGCTTTGGAAATGGTCTTTTACTCTCTGGATGTGGAACAGTTCAGCTAATAGGAAAAAGATTGAAAACAGCCTCAACTCATCCCACCATCAGTGTCTAGCATGGATGTAGAGTCTGCATCAACCAGAATTGGGCCTGACCCTCTATGACATGGATATCATGTTCTGAGCTGAACAGAGTTGGATTTTTCCCTTAGCTACCCTTTGTTGGCTCCTTACTTTCCTCCACTAAAGACTATAACTGTAAACAAGATATGGGACATTGCTGGCATCTGTGGTTATTTCACATACACTACTGTAGGCAGGGGCTAATGCAGAAAATGACCCAGAAATGGTGTATGTGCAGGGAATTATGGTTTTTCATAGGCTGGATTACATTAAAGCAAGATTACAAACAGTCTCAGTTTCCTAGGACAAAAATCTTTTTCAGAATTACACAGTCAGGTAGGGGAGGTAAGAGAAGACACTGGCCAGCAGAACTGTACTTGAGAGTGTTAGCAGAGCCGGACTAGGTCTTGTCCATGTCAGCTCACCTTCCAATTTTAAATATGGAGGGACAAATAACAAGTACTCTAGAGAATAAAAGTGATGGAAAGGACCTTTCACACCATTTAATCACTAGTTCTACCTTGCTCTCTGTTCATTTAAAGATGTATAAAAAGGAAAGCGTATGAGCTTATTTAAAAATTGACCAGAATAACGTAAGACATAGAATAATTTACATGCCTTTGTAAATGATGCTTCACAGGAAACAAAAGGCAGTTTTAGATGATATCTCATTAAGATAGGAAATAAAAGTACATAATCACAAGGAGATATCAGAATACTATAAAAAGCCCGTAAGCTGAAGTTCAGTTCAAGATGATAGACATATTGACTGAGAAGGCAACTGTTGCAAGAATATTAAAAAATTAAGAGCAGAATTAAAATTCCTGTTCTGTACTGTATATAAGTAACGTGGTGGAAAATAGAATCAATAGCAGATCAATAGACTCAAACTTGAGAAGTTGTCCTAGAAAGCAGAGGGAAAGGACAAAAAAAAAAAATGGGTCAGAAGGTTATAGGTAGGATGTAACCATAATAGTGCTTCTCAAATGAAACATTGAAAATACCATAGACTAGTAAACTATATAATCAATTATAAAACCAAAACATATATTCATCCATAGAACGGAAGACTCCATGTAACAATAGCAGAAAGAGTACTATACCTAAATATATTCTGATGATTTATTCAGAGATAAAGAATTTAAAAATTCTATAAAATCCTTTAGAGGATGAAATAAAAATGAAAATAAAAGTATAGCCTCAAAGAAACAAAAATCAAGTGGGTCCCAGACTTTTCCTCTGCAAAACAAGATATCAAAAGATAAAAGAGAAATTATGTTGAGTTTTGATGGAGAAAATTATGCAATCTAAGAAATACCTCTCCAGTCAAATTGTTCTTTATATGTGACAACAGAAAGTCTAAGGGCTCAAAATTCATACATTAGAAGAGGCATACCACATAACCAGGAAATAATTTAAAGTAAAGAGCTCAAGAATGGAGTAATCATTTTAATAAATGATTTTTTAATTAAAAAACATACAAATGAATATCAAAGCTGATTCCTCTTAGAAGGAAATGTAAATCATTTTTATGTAAATTAATTGCTAAGGAAAAACATGTACACACACATGTATGAGAGACAGGAGGAGGAGATGTGATTCTCCTTTTGAAAATCTTAAAGGTAAATACTAGCAAAATTAAAGATAGAGGATCAGTGTTCTAAATCACCACGGAAGGTACAAGCAAACTAATCAAGTCCTCTTAATACAATGAACAAATAAACAGATAAATGGTGAGGGAACCTAAAATATAGAAAATTAAACATAAGATAATGAAAAATTAAGTATATGGCATAAATTAAACATAAAAAGTTAAGGCAAAAGGACTGCCCTTGAATTAAAAAAAATAATTATATTCATGTTATAGGTGCTATTTCTAAAACAACAAAAGCACAAAAGCAGTAAAATTCCAGAACTGAGCCAAGTATAGAAAACAAATCTGAACAGAAAAATGCAAGGGAGGCAGTATTAATATCTGTCAAAATAAAATTCAAGGTAAAAAGCTTTAAGAGAAAAGAGAATAGTCACTTAATATTGATGAAAGGTAAAATCCTTAGTAACGTTGTAGATATGAATCTGTGTTTACTAATAAAATATCAAGACATAAAGCAAAATCTGTTAGACAAGCAGGAAAAAATTGACAGAAACATAATTCCTGTGGCAGATTTTAATGTGCTACTCTCAGTCTATGACAAAACAGAAAATAAATGAGCATAAGAATCAAACAGTTAATAAAAGGGAATTAATAAGTATATCTCAGAATTTGTACCCTATAGAGAATATACCTATTTTTCAAATGTTCATGGAACATTACCAATGATGATAATAGAAAAACACTAGTAAAGTCCCCAAACTAGAAATTAGTCAGACTATATGCTTCAACATTGGGCACAGTAAAACTCTGAAAGAATGACAATAGTTTCAAAAACCTAAAAGCTTCAAGTACTCAGAAATGTATATTATATTCAAAATAATCTCCTTAAATAACTCTGTTCAGAGAAGAATTCAAACATAAAGAACAAATTATTTAGAATTATTTAGAATTGTTAGGATATATAAAATAAACACAGCACTACACACCAAACTTACGCTATATGGCCAAACCTATATTTTGATGGAAATTCATACTTTTACATACTTTTGTTATTTTGGAAAGATAGCCTATAGGACTGATTAGAGCAGAAGGTATACCCTATGGGGAGTAGAGATGAGGAAAATCGAATGGGGCACTTGTCAATTGCTAAGAGTTATGGATGGTGGTTAGAAAAGGGAGATCTTAGAGGTTTTTAAATAGTGGGAGAAGGTGGCACCTTTTGGAAGTGATTCTGGATGAGGAGGAGAGGAGAGGATTGGTAGAGAGAATGATAACCTTGGTTTTGGACATACTGGCTTCTGATTCACTACTACAGTGAAATAAGGTAATAATAATAATAACAACAATAATAACAGTAAATATTTTTATTACGAGCTTGGAATGTGCTAGGCACTGTGCCAAGAGATTTACAAAATTACCTCAATCCTCAGTGTACTCCTATAATTAAAAAGTGGGCTATTGTCTTATATTTTTCCTTTTATAAACTTATTTTATTTTATTTTGGCTGCATTGGGTCTTCATTGCTGCACGCGGGCTTTCTCTAGCTGCGGCCAGCAGGGGCTACTCTTTGTTGTGGCGCACGGGCTTCTCATTGCGGTGGCTTCTCCTGCTGCGGAGCATGGGCTCTAGGTGCGCAGGCTTCAGTAGTTGTGGCGCACAGGCTTAGTTGCTCTGCGGCATGTGGGATCTTCCCGGACCAGGGCTCAAACCCGTGTCCCCTGCATTGGCAGGCGGATTCCCAACCACTGTGCCACCAGGGAAGCCCCTGTATTTTTCCTTTTAAATAAAATGTAGTGGTTTTATTTTTTTTAAAAAGCAATACAATATATTGCTTAATTGTATTAATATTAAATTAATATTTAATTGAATTAAATATTCAATCTTTATAAGAAACTATTGAGTGAAATGCACATCTCCCTCTTGCCTCTCTTAGACCCCCCAATAGCCCTCTTTAGAAATAACCACTATTCTTGTTTCTTGGATGCCCTTTTAGTGATACTGTGTGCATATTTAGGAAAATACGTACATATGAGTTTGTGCATATATTCCTTTTTATTTATACAAATGGAAGCATATTATACATATTATTAATTGCCCCTTTTTCCACCTTACCATATATGTTGGATATAGTTCCATGTTGGCAGCATATGGACTCATCTTCCTCTTTTCTACGTCTATGTTGTATTCCTTTGCGCAGCTCTGGCATGATTTATTTAACCAGACTACTATTGGTGAATATTCCAATTGTTTCTAGGTTTGCTTCTTCAAAACATGTTTTCAGTGAATATCATTGAACTTATCTCTTGGTGCACATGTACATGCTCATGTTCATCTGTAGAGAAAAAATCTTGTAAGTGGATTATATCAAATGTGCATTTCAAATTTTGGTAGACACTTCCAACTTGCCTTCCAAAAAGTTTGTGGCAAAAATCTCTCTCATCACTGGGATCCACACCATCTGACTATACCTATCTCTCCCTGATCTTGCTACTCTCATCTGTTATCATTTTCCCTTATCCATAGCTTCTGATTACAGTCTTTCTCTTCATGCCAGTTCCTGTCATTATTCTTAATGACTTCAACATCTACTTGGATGAAGCTGTCCAACATGATGATATCTCAGTCTCATGAGCTTCTTATCTCCACTTGACCATAGCCATCCGTCAACTCCTTCTCATGGTTTAAACAATATTTGTATGCTGATGATTTCCATGGTGGTGCCTAAGGATTTGTCATCATCAGAAATGGCAGTGTTTCCGGCATCTTGAATCAATTCCATTCTTTAGGCAGAAGATTGTATCCGCCCATCTTCCTTACTCAACCACTCCCAAAGCAAAAAATTACTTTACCTCTTTGAAATGTTTAATCCATTGCTTCCACCTCTTCTTCATGATTCCTGGGTCCTCTCATGTCTTTCCTTGGTACAGGTTAAATTCCATGGCCCATTATTATAATCACTTTCTTAAAAATATTTCCCAATGCCTGTGGCCTTTTCTTCCACATTGTATACCTTAACCTTGGATGAACCCAACTATCCAACTTCTCCACATTGTTCACAGGTAGCTTAGCATGATCAGAGAAAGAAACCAGGTAAACTTCATTTTATACTTAGGATCACAAAATTTCACTTAGAAATTCGACATTACTCAGCAATCATCTAATGTTTTACTAGTAACCTTGTATGCTTTCTCTTTCTCCTCAAACTTTCAACCAAACCTCTTTATGCTGTCACTCCCACCCTTAATTTGTAGCCTTACTTCATATGTCAGTGAGAAAAATAGAAATCTCCAGAAGAGAACTGCCTTGTCATCCAACCCCCAGATCCACCCCATGTCAGCACCCAAATGCTCCTCTTTCCTGTTGCAACACGTGCCTCTTAGCTGATTAAAGGCCAGTCCTTCTCTGTGCTCTGCATTCCATGTCCTCTTTGCTTTCCTGGGACCTCACTCTTTATTCTGCTTCATCAATTTCACCCTCTCTCCAGAATTCCTTCCTTCAGTGTACTATCCTTATCTTTCACCCTACAAAAATTCCTTTTTTTGTCCACATCCTCTAGCAGCCCTTGCTCCTATCCATATGTCTGTTCAAGGCCGTTTCTCGGAATTGTCTCTTTCGGCTGCTTCCAATTCTTACATCTACTCTGTAACCCATCCCAGTGCCATTTCCAGCCTACCACTCTGCTCTGACTTACGTGTTGCCAGATCCAGGGGACAGCTCCCTGTTATCACTTTCCTGATCTCTCAGCAGCATTTGACCTGGGCTAATCACCACTCCTCTTCTTGGGACAATTTCATCTCTGTTCTTCTGTGATTACATATTTTCCCTCTTTCCCTCCCCACCTCTCTGGTCACTCTTTCTTAATCATCTTTGCAGGCTCCTCTTCTCACTAAACTCAAAATTTTGATGTTTTCCAGCTTCAGTCCTGAACTCTCTTTTTTTAGTTTCTTTTTTTTCCCCTGTAACTTCACATTAGGTGGCATCAGTTTCATATCTTCAGCTCAGATCTTTCTGAGCTCCCAGTGTGTATACAATCATCCAATTCCTATTTCGAAATACTGTGTCCTAAGCTGAACTCCTGACTTTTCTACCCTAAACATGCCCCTGGCCGTCTTTACTATCTTACTCTATTAGACTGGTACCCATCCAGTTCTACTGCTGGAAGCATGGGAGTCATTCTTGTCTTCATCAAGCAAGTCTCCATCCAGCAATTTCTATCCAGTTTACCCAGGAAATGTATCTCCAGTCCATCTACTTGTCCCCATGTTCAAGATGCCATTGTCTCTTCTGTGGACTAGTGAAATAGCCTCTTTTCTGCTCTCTACATTTCCCTTTTCTCCCCATCCCACGTAGTCTACATCCAGCAGTCAGAGCGATCTTTGTCAAAAATAGAGATCAAATCATATGAGCACCAACTATGTGTTAAGTGATTTATGTGGATCATCTCATTTATTCTTCAAATGATCTTACGAGGTGGGTACTACTCTTGCCCTTATCGAGGTTAAGCAATTTGATCAAGGTCACGCAGATAGCAGGGGAGGCAAGTGAGATATAAACCCAGGCTGCTTGATTCTAAAGCCCGCAGTCTGAACCACCAGGCAATGCTCTTTCGCAGAAATGTACCATTTTCCTCCTAACAGCGACTTGAACTCTTGTAGCTTAATACTTCATCTGTAGTGCCTCTGGGAACCTTGAAAATTACAGCTGAATTCTTTATAGTGGCGATCATTTGTTTTTCTGGCTCTCAGCGTCAGAAGGAGTCATGTTTTAGGCAGTTGAAGTAGGACAAGCTTATTGGGGCTTCATTCTGAGCTAGAGAGCTCCATTCTAGTGAGCTCACCATTTTGGGAGTCTGGTGTGGACCTAGCGAGGAAAGAAAACTTTCTGAAAGTACAGAGGAATTGGACAGCACCAAGGTGATTCTATAGCAATAACATATTTACGTACTCTTTCTCTGCAACTGCCGAGTAGCCACTGGTCTCTTATCAGTTAATCATAGTAATCAAAGATGCAGAGATAGACTATTACCTTTAGATGACAATTTCTCCATGAAGCTTTTGCATAAAGACAAGCACCTTTAGTTCTTTCCCTCCAATCCATCCTCCCCATGCTGCCAAATTTATCTTTCTAAAAATACAGCCCAGATTCAGCAAGTTCAGTAAGTAGGAACCTCTGCAGCTTTCTCCTGCCTTCTGAACAAAGGCCAGACTCTTATTTTGGCTTTCAAAACTCTCTAGGATGTGGTTCCAGTGCTATTTTTTTCCCCCAGACTTATCTCTGCCTGTACCCTTAATATATATTATGCTCTCATAAATGAAAACAAATTGCTTTTCCCTACACAAACGCGTATTTTTCTCACTCCATTTCCTTGTTCTCTTAGGTTCTTCAACCTATAATGCTTTGTGTACTCCCCAATGTCTGCATTTAAAAATCCTTATTTAAGGTGTGAAAGCATATGGCATAGTGTTAGGTAGATATTAGATTATTGTTACTGTTTGCTACTCTTTCTCTTACAGCATGACTTTTAGTAGAAAGCTCAGAAAAGTGGAGAGCAAGGCTTTCTAAAGGGATGGCGAGTTTAGGGGTCCTTGGTACTGCTGGGCTAGTGGTAAGGCAGAGAGCAGGGGCTGGGCCATTTGGGATAGCTGGAGCCTCAGGGCTGGAGAATGTATATTCAGGTGGAGGTCACTGAATTCCCAGACTGACCAGCTAGAGTGGGCAACTGGCCGGCTCCCAGGTGAAGTAGAGAGGAGCGAACAAGATTGTAGATGAGAATTAAGTCAGTACGTTTTTTTACTGGGCCATTGGGAAGGTTAAAAATATCAGAGAGGAAGAACTGGTTAGGAGTGTGGTGGACCGCACAGCAGATTGCTTGGAGGCTGTTTTCTTGTGAGGCAGCACATGGCCTGAGGTCAGAAGCTATAGGAGGGATTTTGCCCAGGGCGAGGATCACTCTCCCAAAACTGGCGTGCTAAGTTTCCTTTTATGAGAGCCTTATGGAAGAAAAAGGGGTTTGGAGAAAACAATAACATGCTTCGGGTCACACTGCTAGTTGAATCTCTTACGGTATCAGTGTCACCAGGGCATACACTGCTTCTCAGAACACCTCTTGCTGGCTATTACATTATGAGTTGTGATAAGATTCAGGGCAGAATCACAGGCAGAGTGGAAGGCCCATTTGTAACGACCTCTAATTTAGACTGTAGACATTTCCTTGCAAGGTTATGCCTGCGGTGACAGAGACATTCTGACAGCATTGAAATTATGCATCTATCATACAGCTTTAAACTTGGGCCTTATTACCAGTCCTCACTGCTATATAGTATATGTAAATTAACGCGCATTAATTTTTTTAATCATTGCCAGTGACTCAATGAAAATGCACTGTTATGTTACAAGTCTTATTTTGTGTTAGGTAAACATCATTACAGTTTTCATAATCCTATTTTGGAATTTCATTTTTAAAAAATATACAAAGAGCCTCAAAAAAATAGAAATGACTTGGCAGGAACATTGCTTATGATAGTGAAGGTAGCACTTTGCACAACTCCAAGGAGTGCTGTTCTCAACTTAGGTACCATAGATTCATATTGTTACTGCGATTTTCAGGTAGGTGGCATTGAAATGTCTTGAGAAAGGGGCGCCTTTGTCTCCCTTTCTCATACAAGGTTGTGGTTGCATCTAACAATGGGGCTATGTCCTGAGCTTCTCTGAAGCTCTGAGGTCCTGGGTATATGAATGTTAAAGGTAGAGTCAAAGGTAATTACTTATCTGTCACCTCAGTTTCTTAGTCCTCCTGGCTGTTACATTGATGTAAATAGACCAATATGCCATTCAACCAACAGATTTTTCAGCAATGATTAGAATAGTAACAATTGCTTATGATTGTTAGGAGGATAGAACAAGATAAAGAATACATTCTAAATGTGGCATTTGGCTCAATAGATTTTAGTTATTGTATTGATTTGATTTATTGGTTAATGAAATTTGTTCTGAGCTGAAAGTCTGGCTTTCCATATTAGCATCAAGGATGTCTCAGGCCCAGGATGGAATGGTAGTTTGCTGGGCCAACTCTGCTGGGGTATCAAGTAGGTACAGGCACCATGATTATTTCCAGATAGGTGCCATTTGTTAGCCAGTGGTTTGTAAGTACAAGGGACTGCCCATCATCTTGTTTTGTTTGGTTCCCTTTGTCCTGATGGCACAAGCACAGTGCATCTGTGTCTCATGGCTCTAATCCTCACAGTACTAGAGTTGAGAGGACTTAATGGCAGTATATGCATAGACCCAGACAGGTTAACAACACACCATCTAGGATATTTTTCTCAACATAGTAATGGTTTAATAGCGCATTCTCCTAGCTTGTGCGCTTTATTAGCTGTGTGACCTTGGACTAGAACTTGATGATGGGGTGCTTCAGTTTCCTCACCTGTATAATGGGTATGAAAAGTAATTACCTCTTACGGTGTGGGGATTAAAGGAGATCATTCATATAATATGCTTATAACAGTGTTTAGCACATAAAATTAAATAAGTGTTAAATATTCTCACACGTGAATATACATTCAGTTATTTATTAAAATATTGAGTGCCTATCATATGTTAGATATTATTCAAAGTATTGGGGTGCCATGGTGAATAAGACAGACAAGCTCTCTACACTCATAGGAACCACATGCTATTGGAGGAGACGGATACCAAACAAGAGAACAAATAAATGAACCCTGTATTTCAGGATGATAGAAAGGGTGGCAAATGACTGGAGAAAGTGCTAGTTTATCCAGGTCTTCAGAGAGGCCATGTCGGGGGAGGTGACCTTAGAGTTAAGACCTGAAGGATGAGACGGGACCAGTTTTGGGCAAAGATTATTCGAGATAGATTATTCTATTCAGAAAGAACAAGAAATGTCCCAGTGCAGTAATGAGCTTGATAGGTTCAAAGAACAGATAGAAATTTGGTGTTGTTCGAATAGAATTGGAGACCAGGAGAGTGGTAAGAAAGACAGGTGAGAGTCAGGTCCTATATGGATCATAGGAAAGCAAATAGACTATTCTAAATGTAAGGAGAAAGCAAAGGAAAGTTTTAAGCAAGAGAGGGATATGATCTGATTTATGTTGTTTTAAAAATAGCTCAGGCTGCTTTGGCAGAAATGGACTTTCAAGGACAAAACTTGAAATGGGAACGTCAAGAAGCTGTTGTATTTGTGTTTTCAAACCCATGAGCTCCTGAAAGGCAGCTGTTTCATCTTTCTGTCTTCTGTGTTTCAAATGCAGTAGTCACTTAGTAAATGCTTTTGGAAGGAGGAATAAATGGAATGAACCAGGAACCTCTAAGTTCCATGTATGGGAGGCATATTCCCTATGGGCGTGTAGGCAGGGGCCGTGTCTTACCCTAGCACCTGACCAAACCCAGTTGTTTTGTTCTCAGCAGTGTAAGTTGAATGACTATTCCCAATGTCAAAAACATAGCAAAAGACTGAGAAAGAAGGAAAAGAGTGCTCTTTTTCAGCCTCTAGATTTTCAAGCAATAAACTTGGTGATGTCAAAGTTTTGCTTTCTGTTTGGGTCCACGGTCTATTTAACAGTAAGAAGATTTCGCTTCTGCAGTCCACTAAAAGCACTAGTGTTTTCGTTTAACTAAGTGTGATCTTTAAGTATGGAGTAGGTGGAATTGAAAGACTTCTCGAGCGATCATTGCTGCAGCTAATAAATGAAATTTGAGGTGAGTCTGAGTCTACCCACTGTGGACACCCACCACTCATTGACTTCTGTCCTTTGGATAAACTTAAACTGAGAGCGTGATGCTCCCAATCGCATCTGGCAGATTCTGACTGCATCATTGTCAATCCTGGATGCTTCCACTCACTTTCATAATAACCCATTCATCCTTTATCAGCCTTTATCCTAAAAGAGGTTATAAATCCAGATCAAACTCAGCATGACTTTCAGATAAAAAGCACCAGTTTTAAAGGTAGATTGAAAAAATCTTGAACAGGAGAGAAAAAGGAATGAGTAACCATTGGAATAGTTTTTAACTAAAGATAAAGCTTGGCTTTGACATTGGAGGCAGCAGAATGAAAATGCTAGTTTTATTTCACAGCCAGGAGCAAAATAATTTAGATGAAATTTTCACTAAGCTTCAAGGATGGAACAAGGAAGGGTGAGAAAATTTTGTGTTCATATCCTGGAATTAAAAAACAAAAAAGCTTTCTGTTTGAGTTACCTTAGGTTATGCCTAAGGAATTTAGTGCTTGTGTGATCTGGAAAGACAAAAAAAAAAGAATGAAAATAATTCTCTAGTTACTAGTGTTATAAATGATAGCAGATTACCCAAATTCATTGAAAGAGGTATCTATTCTCTATTTTTTCATTATCATACTGAGAAATGTTACCATTGTGTATGAGTGAGAAATGATTCTTTGAAGACCAATAAGAACTCCCTGTCTTGCGCTAATATTATTTATGAGTGTTACAAACTTGATGTCCTGTGAAAGTGTTTGGATGTGAAAGTACTTTAAATACCAGGGTTTGCTGAAACACTGCAGGAGGGAAGGAGAACAAAAGATGCTGACTCCATGTACTTGTTCCCTGCTTTCCTTTAGATCAAGAGTCAGCAAATTATGGTCCTTGTGCCAAATCTGGCCCACAGCTTGGTTTTTGTAGATAAAGTTTTATTGGAACACAGCCATACTTGTTTGTTTATGAATTGTGTATACAGTAGCTGTTTTCATGCTACAGTGGCAGAGTTGGGCAGTTGTGATAGAGATGTGACCCACATAAGTCTATTTACTATCTGTCCCTTTATGGGAAAAGTTTGTCAACCTCTGCCTCAGAGGCAGATTTTACAATTTGCCGTATTTAGTTCCAAAAACAAATTGGTACTCCTTGGTATTTACCCAAAGGAGTTGAAAGTGTATATCCGTGCAAAAACCTGCACACGGATGCTTATATAAGCTTGATTCATAATTGCTAAAATTTCAGAGCAACCAAGATGCCCTTCAGTAGGTGAATGGATACACAAACTGAAGTATATCCAAATGATGGAATATTATTCAGCACTAAAAAGAAATGAGCTATCAAGACGTGAAAAGACATGGAGGGACCTTAAATGCATATTACTAAGTGAAAGCCAATCTGAGAAGGCTACATACTGTATGATTCCAACTATGTGATGTTTTGGAAAAGGCAAAACTATGGAGAAAGTTAAAAAAAAAAAAAAATCACTTTTTACCAGAGGTTGGAAGGGAATGAATAGGTGGGGCACAGAGGATTTTTGGGTCAGTGAAAATACTTTGTCTGATACCATAATGATGGATACATGTCGTTATACATTTGTCCAAGTCCATAGAATGATTAACACCAACAGTAAACTGTAATATAAACTATGGATTTGGGGTGATTATATGTCAGTGTAGGCATATCAATTGTAAAACAAGTACCACTCTGATGGGGGACATTGTTGATGGGGAAGGCTCTGCTGTGTGGAGGAGGGGGATATGGGAAATCTCTGTGCCTTCCCTTCAATTTTGCCATGAATCCAAACCGTCCCTAAAAAAAGTCTTAATTAAAAAAATTTAAAAAGCAAACTGTCAATCAGTCTTCTAGGCTGACAGCTTGTTTTCTGTGACTCCTAGGGAACAAGTGATTTTGTGTGTGTGTGTGTGTGTGTGTGTGTGTGTGTGTGTTGCTGAATAATTTTTGTAGCTCCAGTAAAACCTACTGTTCTAGATTTTATACACCTGGCTGTAGGAGTTTATAGATGACCAGGGCAAGCCCCAAGGGACATGACTCAGAGTGTATGATTCAAAGGAGACATAGCAGCGGTCTGGGAAAAATGATAATCTTGATGGAAGTAAACTAATTTTAACAAAGTGCTTCTGTACGTCTGAATCTGTATTGTACATTTTTGTCTCATTAATTGTCACCATTACCCTACAAGGTGGAAGAGTTAGGGTTTCACATAAGGAAACTAAGATTCAGAGAAGTTATTTGCTTAAAGCAACAAATCTAGTGCGCAAGCCCAGACTCAAACCAGAATTTGAGCCCAAAGCCCATATATGTCCGTTCTACCACCTCATTGCTTTCTCCTGGGTAAGCTGTATACATAAGCCAGACAAAGTCGACAGATTTGTACTGATAGCAACAGGTCATTTTCCTCAACTTCACACTACCTTATGTTGCATGTACAGGTCAAGGAAATACAATTTTTTTTTCCAGCTGCAAAGTAAGAGAGTATTAATTTCTTACCACAGGCTACTATTCATAATTCACATCTAATTTTTTAAAAGTATATCTTCAAAATGGTTATAGAGGTCAGTGTTCACACTTCTTGGAAGATTTGCAACATTTTTTAAGGTAGAGAGAGAGAGAGAGAGAGAGACATCCTCCCTTCAGCATTCTCATCAGCATTTAATTTTTCAAAAAGGTACAAAGTCCTTCAAAATGCCAGACCTAAAGGTTGTTGGGGGCATGGGGAATTCGAGATCAATTATATGGGTAGCCTGCTATGATTTATCATTTGAAGATAGCATCTATCTGAATTTAAAGAGAGGCTAGTCAATATCACAGCACAGAGATAGGACACAGCCAGTGTAAGAGTATTAGAGATAAAAAAGAGAGAGAAGTGAAGAGCCCGCCCCCCAGCCCAGATGGTTGGGGGATGGGAAATAGAAAAAAATACTCAGAGTGGCAGCTATTTTAACATAATTGTTCAGAATAAAGCAGTGGTAAGGCAAGAATTACTCATTTTCGAGTACAGTGATCTAGTGTTCATCCTAGACCAGTAGCAGAATCAGGTCTAATGGATTGCAAAAGTGAAATATGTATTAAACATATGGAAATTGGTTTAATTATATTAATATGTCTCACTTTTCATTCTCATCTTCAAGGTAGGTGAAAGGCATGTATAAAAATAACCTAAGTGTGGTAATCCCTTGAAATTCTTCTAAAATTTTGAATAGTATTAAATAAAATTATCACTGAGATTAGAATGAAAAATTATCGTGGATGAATCTCTTCCCACCTTTGGACCAAGTCATCTCTCTTTTAATGGCTTCTTTTCGTGGGCAGAGGAGTGGGTTATAAATAATGCATCAAGCCCCTCATTTAGGATCCATATTGATATGGCTAACTATATACATTCTGTCAGAAACAAAACCAAGTCCACGACAAAATTAACAAAGTGTTTATTCATAAGCTTCTGGCAAGGGAATCCATCTGCCATTACTTTTAGTTCTGCAGGGTTCGAAGGTATTACAAAGGAGAGTCATTTTTATAGAGTAAAAAGAGGAAAGGCTGAGATAGTCTCTGATTGGCAAGCATTCTATTTAGGTATGATTTTTGGAAGTTGGGCAGGGGGAGACTTTCCAATTGCTGTTCAGTCCTTGGTTGACTGTGAGGGAGGAGAGAGCAGTTGAGGGGTGTTGCAGATGAGGAAGGAGTTTTCAGTGTTAGGGATGGAAGGCGCTCTGTGGCTGGCCATTTCCTTGAACAAATGTGGACCCAAGAGGTGCCTTTTTGCAGTCAGATTGTCATATGGTTCTTATTTGGGGAGGGGGGCACTGCCGAGGCAAGTAGCTTCTCAGTGCTCATTTTCTTCTGGCCATGATGGGGGATGGAGCAAGGGCTTCTCATGGACTGCGGTGCATTTGTGAGCCAGCTAGCTTCATCTCATGTTCATCTCATATTCATCTCATATTCTTCAACTTCCGTTCTGCCGCTTCCTGTAGTTTGTGATGTACAATGTACAGTGTACAATGATACAGAAAAGAAAGAGTCCGCAAAGAAGAGAAATGGCCCAAGAATAGGTGTTAAATGGCCCAGAAACATTTGCTCACAGCTGGGTCTATAAAGGTGGGTTCATCTTCCCAGGATTCAACAGCATCATTAGTCATGGGTGATGGTGTGGGTGTTCGCCACGAAATCATGGTCAACACCCCTCTCTTAGGAGGGTAAGCAAAATACAGCCACCATGTGGATCATAAATAATGGAAAAAGGCTTTGGGGTTCTCCTATTTGCTTGTTCAGTGTTTCTCCAGGTTTAACAGAGGTATTTTGGTTGATGGTGTGGTGGCATATTTCTGATAAGCAGCAGTGAACCTTGGGGTCAGGGTGTCTGAGATTTAGGCTTGGCTCTGTCTCTTTCAGCCGTGTGACCTTGGGCTCATGGAGAGGCCTAGTATCTTGAGTAGGACAAATTAGGGAGGAGATCAGTGCCATAAGTGCAGAGAGGTCTGCTTAAACTTTGGTTTTCTTGGTCTGATTACTTGCAAAAGAAATGGATTTAATTTTAGATGGACCTTAACGAATATCTTTATGAGTATGTCTGATGGAGGATCATTTTTGTTAGATGGGATTTGGATGTGAGGCAAAGCCTCCAGCTCCTTGGGAGACAAATGACAGAGATTCACTCAGATAGAGGATGTATTGGCTCTGGTAGGAAGAACCTGATATAATATGCTCACTCCTAACTAATTGTCTTATGATCAGGTACAATCTCTTTATGAGCATCATATTTTGGAAAATGATGGAGCTTCAAAATAAAATAGACAGATTTCAACCCTGGCTCTGCCACTTGTGAGTCACATGATCTTAGGAAACTTTAACTTTTCAAAACCTTAATTTCCTTCTCTATAGAGTGGAAAATTAATGCCTTGAAGAATCATGTAGGTTAAAGCTAATGAATGCACATTTCCCAGCACATAATAGGTGTTCAGTAAACTGTAGCTGTTTTTATATGACACATAGGTATTTTACCTCAGCCAGTGTCAGGCAGTTCATTTGTGGCTGAATATCCTCTCACCAAGAAATACCCTCTTCTCTAAAGACCTCTTCTGGAGCTTGGAAATATATTATGTTACGCAATTGATTTTACCCCAATATTTAAAAAGTTTAGCTAAAGACCTCAGAACATTTTCTTAACATTATAAAATATACCTAGAGGAATTTCTAGCTAGTTGAAAACTGACTTTTGTTTAACTCTGGTTTAAATAACCCAGGTATGTGAGAAAGGGGACTTAGTAAATAAATGAGGTTATTTCTGAAGCTGATAGCAAATGCACAGGAGCATGGATAGGAGTGGGTGATAATCTATGTTCAAATTTTAGAGGACATTTTAAAAATCAAGGTATAATTGACATATTGTATTTCAGGTGTACAACGCAATGATTTGTTATTTGTATACACTGTGAAATGATCACTACAATAACTCTAGTTACCATCCATCACCACGCAAAGTGACAAGATTATTTTTTCTTCTGATGAGAACTAAGATTTATTTTTTTTATCAACTTTCAAATATGCAATGCAATATTATTAACTATAGTCACCAGGCTGTAAATGACATCCCCGAGACTTAAATTTATTTTATAACTGGTTTGTGTCTCTTGACCCCCTTCACCCATTTTGCCCACCCACCCCAACTCTCCTCCCCCCTGGCAATCACCAGTCTGTTCTCCATATCTATGAGTTTTGTCTTCTTGTTCGTTTGTTTTGTTTTCTAGATTCCATATATAAGTGAAATAATATGGTATTTGTTTTTGTCTGACTTATGTTACTTCATAATACAATTGACCCTTGAACAAGATAGACTTGAACTGTGTGGGTCCACTTATACTGGATATATTTCAATAATTATTGCTACAGAACTACATAGCTGAATCCACAGATGCAGAGGAACCATGAAAATGGAAGACCAACTATAAGTTATATACAGATTAACCCCTGTTTGTTCAAGGCCAACTGTGCTCTCAAGGTCCATTCTTGTTGTAAATGGCAAGATTTTATTCTTTTTATGGCCAAGTAGCATGCCACTGTGTATATGTATGTATGTATATGTGATATATACACACATATCCCCCACGTCTTCTTTATCCATTCATCCACTGATGGACATTTAGGTTGTTTCCATATCTTGGCTCTTGTATATAGTGCTGCAACGAACATAGGGGTACAGATATCTTTTTGAGATAGTGTTTTCATTTTCTTCAGATATGTACCCAGAAGTGGAATTGCTGGATCATGTGGTCATTCTATTTTTAATATTTTGAGGAACCTCCATACTGTTTTCTAATACTGCACCGATTTACAATCCCATCCACAGTGCACAAGGGTTCCCTTTTCTCCACATCCTTGCCAACACTTAGCATTTCTTGTCTTTTGGACAGTAGCCATTCTGACAGGTATGAGGTGATATCTCATTGTGGTTTTGATTTGCATTTTCCTGATAATTAGTGATGTTGAGCATCTTCCATTGTGCCTGTTGGCCATCTGTATGTCTTCTATGGGAAAATGTCTATTCAGATCTTATGCCTATTTTTAAAATTGGATTGTTTGTTTCTTTGTTATTGAGTTGTACCAGTTCTTTATATGTTATGGATATTAACCCCTTATAGGATATATGATTTGCAAATATTTTCCCCCATTTGGTAGGTTGCTTTTTCATGTTGTTGGTTTCCTTTGCTGTGCAGAAGCACAGTTTGATGTAGTTTTGCTTTTGCTTTTGGAGTCAGATTCAAAAAAAAAAAAAAAAAATTTGCCAAGATTGATGTCAAGGAGCTTACTGCCTGTGTTTTCTTCTAGGAATTTTATGGTTTCAGGTCTTACATTCAAGTCTTTAGTCCAGTTCGAGTTAATTTTTGCATATGGTGTAAGACAGTAGTCTAGTTTCATTATTTTGCATGTGGCTGTCCTGTTTCCCAACACCATTTATTGATGAGGCTGTCCTTTTCCCATTGTATAATCTTGCCTCCTTTATCCACAATTAGTTAATAATATATGTGTGGGTTTATTTCTGGATTCGTTTTTCTGTTCTGTTGATCTGTATGTCTGATTTTATGCCAATAACACACTTCCCCCCCCCCCTTGATTACTGTAGCTTTGTAATATAGTTTCAAATCAGGGAGCATGATGCCTCCAGCTTTGTTCTTCTTTCTCCAGGTTGCTTTGGGTATTTGGAAATTTTTGAGGTTCCATACAAATTTTAGAATTATTTGTTCTATTTCTGTGTAAAATGCCATTGGAATTTTGGTAAGTATTGCATTGAATCTGTAGATTGCTTTGGGTAATATGGGTAGTTTAATAATATTAATTAATATAAATCAATACATTAATATTAATAAATTAAGTAATATAAATTAATCCATGAGCATAGAATGTTTTTTCATTTATTTGTGTTGTCTTCAATTTCTTTTATCAGTGTCTTATAGTTTTCAGTGTTCAGGTCTTTCACCTCCTTGGTTAAATTTATTCATAGGTATTTTGTTATTTTTTTATGCAATTGTAAATGGGATTGTTTTCTTAATTTCTCTTTCTGATGGTTCTTTCTTAGTGTGTAGAAACACAACTTATTTTTATGTATTATTTTGTACCTCACAACTTTATTGAACTCATTAATGAGCTCTAAAGTGTTTTGGTGGAGTCTTCAGGGTTTTCTCTTTATATAAAATCATGTTGTTCACAAATAGTGACAGTTTTACTTCTTCCTTTCCAATTTGGATGCTTTTTCTTTCCTAATTGCTCTGACTAGGACATCCAATACTATGTTGGGTAAAAGTGGTGAGAGTGGGCATCCTTGTTTTTTTCCTGATCTTAGAGGTAAAGCTTTTAGCTATTCACCGTTGAGTATGATGTTAGCTGTGGGCTTGTCACATATGGGCTTTGTTATATTGAGTTACATATCCTCTATACCAGTGATCCCCAACCTTTTGGCACCAGTTTCGTGGAAGACAATTTTTCCACGGAATGGGGAAGGGGATGGTTCAGGCGGTAATGTGAGCGATGGGGAGCGATGGGGAGCAACAGATGAAGCTTCGCTCTCTTGCCTGCAGCTCACCTCCTGCTGTGCAGCCTGGTTCCTAACAGGCTGAGGACCAGTTCTGGGGGCTGGGGACCCCTGCTCTATACCCACTTTGTTGAAAGTTTTTATCATAAATGGATGTTGGATTTTGTCAAATGCTTTTTCTGCTCTGTTGAGATGATCATATGATTTTTATCCTTCATTTTGTTAATGTGGCGTACCATGTTGATTTTGTAGATGTTGATCCATTCTTGCCTCCCTGGGAATAATCCCACTTGATCATGATGTATGATTCTCTTAGTGTCTTGTTGAATTCAGTCTACTATCATTTCATTGAGGATTTTTGCATCCATGTTCATCGGGATTGTTCTCTAATTTTCTTTTTTGGTAGTGTCTTTGTCTGGTTTTGTTATTAGGGTGATGACAGCTTCATAGAATGACTTGAGAAGTGTTCCTTCCTCTTTAATCTTTTGGAAGAGTTTGAGAAGGATTGGTGTAAGTTGTTCTTTGTATGTTTGGTAGAATTCCCCAGTGAAGCCATCCAGTCCTGGACTTTTGTTTGCAGGGAGGTTTTGTTTTTCTTTATTTTTTTATTGCAGATTCTATTTCACTTCTAGTGATCAGTCTGTTCAAATTATCTGCTTCTTCTTGAATCAGTTTTGGTGGGCTGTATGCTTCTAGGAATTTGTCCATTTCTTTGAGGTTGTCCAATTCGTTGGCATGTAATTGTTCATAGTATTCTCTTATGGCCCCTGCTAACGTTGGACCTGCCCCAACCACGGGTAAGCCAGTAATCTACTTGGATGTCCGACAGAAACTGCACTTACAAAGCCACCAGCCGCATAAATCCAAAGCCACCAGCCATGTAAATCCGCCGAAGTCACACAGCCACGGAACTTGGCTCAGATTTCAGCCCTGCTTTCGCGTGTGGGTAATCCACTGGTGCTTGTGGCTCTCAGAGCTCCTAGAGGTGGCCCTGCATCTCCTTTTACTTGTGCGTTAACAGCAGGGCTTCTATGGTGGAACCTGGCTCTGTTCTGCACACACCCCCAGTGTGGCCAGACCACACTCCTGTCCCTTTGGGCTCTCTCTGCACGGCCAACCCCAGTCCTCTCCCTGGGTCTGTCGGCTGAAGCCCTACCTTCAGTGCCTGGCTCCCACATGTACCAGCGTACACGTGTCTTGGGCTGGGGAGTGCAGGGAGGTGGCCAGGAGTGTCTATGCTCGTCTCTCTCTGCCCTGTCTGCTGTAAGCCAGCTGCTGCACTCTCCTCTGAGCCTCTGAAGTTCCCTGTCTGTTCTGCCTGATCTCCCAGCTGGTGAAGGGGATTCCCAGGGTGAGGGACCCTTTCCTCTTTCACAGCTCCCTTCCAAGTGTGCAGGTCCTGTACCGATTGCCTTTTAAATACAGTATGCTAACACATATATATGGAATCTAAGGAGAAAAAAAAAAAGGTCATGAAGAACCTAGTGGCAAGACGGGAATAAAGACACAGACCTACTAGAGAATGGACTTGAGGATATGGGGAGGGGGAGGGGTGAGATGTGACAGGGTGAGAGAGTGTCATGGACATATATACACTACCGAATGTAAAATAGATAGCTAGTGGGAAGCAGCCGCATAGCACAGGGAGATCAGCTCGGTGCTTTGTGACCACCTAGAGGGGTGGCATAGGGAGGGTGGGAGGGAGGGAGATGCAAGAGGGAAGAGATATGGGAACATATGTATATGTATAACTGATTCACTTTGTTATAAAGCAGAAAGTAACACACCATTGTAAAGCAATTATACTTCAATAAAGATGTTTAAAAAAAATAAATAAATAAATAAATTTTAAATACATGTAAAGAGCTTAGAAGAGTGTCTGGCCCACAGAAGTACTGTGTATTCCGATAATAATAATAATGATGATGATGATATCTCCTCCTTAGAGAGAATGGGAAAAAATTGAGGCCCCTATGCATTTCAGGCACAACTCCAGGCAATTTACATACTTGATCAATCCTTAAAAACAATCCAATGTGGGTATTTCTATAAAATAGCCATTTTGTAGGAAAGGTCACACAGCAAGGTACAAAAGGAGAATCTACATTCAAATCTACTTGTTTACTATTAATATTTATCATGCCAAGACCTGATAGCTGGAGAGCATGGTGGTGGGCAGTCAGTGGGAAGGCTTGGGGCTTGGGAGACCCAGGGGTAGGTCTAGTGTGAGAGTACCTAAAAGTGAAGGTGGAACTAGAAACAGACTCACTGTAGAAGTCTAGGCAGGTGGGCAGTTCTCTTGAGGGTGGCCTGGTGAGATCAGAGTAGAGAAGAGGCAGCTTGGAATCTGAGGCATGAATGTTGTTTCTCATGAGTTACAGGAACAAGGGCAAGGCAGGCAGTGGTGTGCTGGTCAATGTTTAATGTTGGTTCAGGGAGCAGGGGGCCTGGTTTGTAACGATTGTTTATTTCCATGCTTTAACGATAACCACTAAGCAGCCGATGTGAAGACCTGACTGTGGCTTTGGGAAGATACGGACACAGTCATCTCTCATGAGCCCGTTCAAAGCAGCAGCACCAGCATCACACCACTGTAGGCAGAGCCCCAGCTCAAGACCCCAGATGACAAACCGTGGTGGTTATCCTTGTAACCCACAAATGCCATCTTTTACCACTTGGGCAGAATCCTCTTGGGGGTTTCTTTAGCCATCATGATGCAGTCTCCACTAGTTCTGCCTCTTCCTTGGCCCCAAAGAACTCTCTGGCATTCAATCTGGTCCCCAGCAAAGGATGTACTTTTCGACTGAGCAACGTCATCAGGCTTTTGACGTTGCCTAAGATCATCCCCCAGGCTTGCTGGAGCCACACCGCTGCCCATCTCCATCATCTTTACTCACTGCATGAACTGCCAGGTCTTCCAATCGCTTGTCCTCTAGACCCTACTTCCAGTCCTATTTTGTGTGTCCTTTGAGCTGATTCTTCTTTCTGTCTGGTCTTTTTCCTCCCATTGCACTGTGTTCTCTGGAACCCTTGTTGCCTTGTAAACAAATGCCCCCACGTCCTCAAACTCTCTGCAGAATAATATCCCTCCATCTCTCAGCCTCCTTGAATTCCTCTCAGAATACAGCTCTCCTACGGCTCTCTGAGCGGAGACTGCATTTTCTTCAGAACCTCATGTACCTTGGAGGCCAGAGGTGACATTGGCTTCTCCAAAGATAGCTTTGCTGCATCTAGAGTAATTTCTTTCTTCCTCATAACAAAACCTTTTCTATTTTGAAGTCTCAGCCGTCTGCTCATGACACCTGCTGTCCCTTCTAGCTGCCGTCAGTGGCACATCTCCTGGCCACTCCCCCTCACTCACGGAGGACTTTGGTACCTGGCTGCTCAGGCTTCATCTCCACGCTGAGCTGTGCCCTCATTCTTGGCAAAAGACTTGCCTTGAAGATTTTTATCTTTGGGAGCACAGTCGCCTTCGCTCCCACACCACTTCATTAAGCTCTTGACCTTGCCATCACTTCGTTGCTCTGTCCCTAAATTCATCAACTCCTGTCCCTGGGTATAATCTTTCAGCTGCAAGCTCGTGCACACTCTCTCTCCACTTATGAACTCACTGCAGCCAGACTTCTACCCTCATTCTACTGGTGCTGTTCTTAACGTGGTCACCAGTGCTCTCCTGCCAGATCCACCCTCCATGCATTTCCAGAACGATCTTTTAAAAATGCATCAGTGCTCGTGTCATTCTCTAGTTTAAAACACTTTAATAATTCTATTGATTCATTCATTTACAGATCTACAACAATGAACTAAGTAGTCAAAAATCACTGCCTTCAATAGGTGTATACACCTCATTAATATTTTCTTTAAGAATGAAACAAAAATATTTGTCAACTCCTCGTGTTCAAAAAATTGCTATCCTCAAGCAGCTTGTGTTTCCACGTGGTCCATATAAATCTTTTAACTCAGAACTGAAGTGGAGGCCCCTGAGCATGACGTTCAAGGCCTGGCTTTGACCTATGCTCACCTTCCTCCCACTTTCCTTAGTTCTGTCTGGTTCCTTCACAACCTTTCAGTTCTGTGAAGTCATGTTCACAGATGTGTCTCCTTCACGCCCTGGGCCTTTCCTCTGGTAATCCTTCTTGCAGGGATTCCTGGCCTTCCCATGTCTTACCTTCTCCTGTATCAATTGTGTGAACATTTCTTTTAGGACAGTTCCCGTCACGCCCTTTGCTGGATAGAATTGCTCATTACCTCCTTGTGGCTGTTCCATGCATATTCCCTCCAAAGTGGCTTCAACCTCAGTGTCCTTCTTTGTTTATGCCTCGGTCTCCCCTTATTCACTGTGGACGCCCTGGCCAAGCTGGCCTCATCTCTGTCACCACACCAGCCATCAGAGTTCCTGGCCCGTTGCACTCCTGAAGGGAGAGTGAGAATCCCAGGGCCAGGCTCGGGCCCAGGTGAGCACTTTCACCCTCAGGAACCCACAGAGAAAACACCCGCCCTACCCTGTCTCCCCAACCCCAAATAGTGCTGCAATCCTTGGAAAGATCAATAGTAATTTCTTATGTGGCTTTTTAGAGAGCCCTGGTTGTACCACTTGGCAAAAGCATCTTTACCTTGAATTAGGTGCTCCACGGGCTGAGGTGTATAAGACCCCGAAGAGGAGGGGTCTGCCATTGACTGAGCTCTGGCCCCCTTTTCTTCCTCCAGCTTTTCTCCCCAGTAAATGTTTTTAGATGAGCATTTGATAATCAATGCCTCCCAATTCCATCTCCACACCGCCCCGCTTTCTCTGCCTCCTTTTCTCTCTTTATTCTGTGGAGGGGGGTGGGTATATTTTAAAATTCTAAAATTTGTTTGCAACTCTCAGGTGTATATTTGAATTACACCTCAATGTGTATCTAAAAGGAGGGATCTCAGCATTTTTTTAACCTCACCGAAATGCCATTATTATTATTATTATTATTGGTATTTAAATTTTATTTTTCTAAGATTAAGTTCATTTTCCTAAGGTAGGAAGACCAATTCATCTTTGTTATCAGCCTTTTTTTAAATTAAGAATCTGCTGCTCTCAAAGGAGGTTTCAACTCAAAAGGCATAAATTCTGAGTTTTTAAACTTAGGCATTTTAATTTTTCACAGTTTATTGGACAAAGATGTTACAGAATACACACACGCACGCACATACCCTCAACAGATCGACTGGCCGTGCCATCATGTAGTCCTAGGAATGGCAGCTGCTCTCAGGAGGAAAAGGAAAGTGAGTTAGCCTGAGCAGGGGGTGGCAGCCCTGCTGTCACCGATGGGGATGGGGAATGGGGAGCCGCAGGGCGAGGAGAGGAGGAGGAGAGTGACTGCCTCTTCTCATCTTTTTTTTTTTTTTATCTCAAATGTATTTATTTATTTATTCCAAATTTGAATCCATACACTTTTTCAGCTATGAATTCATTATTCATTTCCTCTTCACATCAAAATTTTTCAAAAAGGATATCTATAGTAAGTTAATCTGCATTCTCACCTCCCTATGATTCCCAAACAACTTCAAGTAGGTCTTAGTCCCAATACAACACTGAAACTGTTTTTGGTAGTCACCAAAGACCTCTACATTACTAAGTTCTGCTGAATTAAGCCTATACATAATTTACTTGTACCATACTTTGCCATCCTATATCATGTTTTTAAAAAAGTGTGGTTTTGATGGTGACATTTAAAAATTAAGACATCACAAATACATTTTTGTTATCTCTAAAATCTGAAGAATGCTTCAGAGCTGCCCCACTTGACCCTACCATCCTGATGCCCCTACCATTCCAGCAGAGACTTCAAATACAGTCCTATTCAGGGTGGATGCCTCCCATGCTCCAGGTAAAAGATAAAAGCCAAGATTGCCTCCAGGTGAGGGCCACTGGAGGTGATCAGAGGCCCCAAGCTGAGCTCTGTATTCACTGGTTCTCCAGAAATAAACAAGAAGTGATGGCTTTGGTTGATACTGGAGCCGAATTTACTCTAGTTCATGGTAACCCTCAGAATTTTCTGGCCCCCTCAGTATCCAGGCACTGCCATAAAGTTTTGGGGAGCTGTTTGGTCAAGTAAGATGTGCACTGTCCCAGAAGCTGTGACTCGTAAAGTGAAAGCCTATCCAAACCCTAAGAATGTGAAAGAGACACAAGCCTCTGTAGTGATTTAGGGGTTTTGGAAGACTATTATTCCCCACCTGGCACAGTGCCTCCATCCCTTATACTGCCTTGTGAAGTGTGGGACTGGAGATCAGAGCAGCAAGTTGCCTTTAAGAAGTCAAAAATACTACCGAAGCAGATTAAAGCCCTGGGCATCTCCCAAACAGGGCTACCATTTGACACAGATGTATCTGTGACTCTGGAAGCTAGGAGTTGGGAACTGTGGCAGAGACAACGTAAGAGAGTACTCCTAGGATTTTGGTCCCAGCTCTGGAAGGGAGCAGACGCTTGATATACCCCCTTAGAGAAACAACTCCTAGCAATGCACACAGTGCTCCTCCAGGAAGAGCCTCTCACAAAGGAAGAGCATGTCATGATAAGAACTTCCCTTCCTGTCAAGGGGCAGGTTGAGAATATGTTCCATGGACCTACCTCTGCCATGGCTCAAACTCCCACTTTGACTAAGTGGCAGCCTATTTGCAGCAAAGGAGCATGCTGCCCACTGTCTCTAGAATTGCAGGTGCTACTAGACCCTGTAGAATATGTAGATCTTACAAATACCCGTGCGCCTATTTTGTGGTGGCCCCTGTGGCCTGCAGAAAGGGACTGGGGAAAATTCCTGCTGATACCCGGTGTACTGATGTATCTAGTTTGGCATTCTATTCACATGGACTGCCGTAGCTATGCAGCCTAACACTGACACCATCTGGATTGGGAACAGGAACAAGGCTCAGCAGCTGGTGGGCTCAACTCAGAGTGGTTAGGCTGGTGAACACTTATAAACCCTGGCCGTAATCACTCCCTTTGCACTGACAGCTGGGCTGCTCTAAAGGGATAAATTCTATGGCTTGGACCAGCGGTCCCCAGCCTTTTTGGCACCAGGGATCGGTTTCGTGGAAGACAGTTTTTCCAAGGACGGGGACGAGGGATGGTTCAGGCAGTAATGAGAGCGATGGGGAGCGGCAGGTGAAGCTTCACTTTCCTGCCCTCCGCTCACCTCCTGCTCTGCGGCCCTGTTCCTAACAGGCTGCGGACAGCTACCGGTCCGCGGCCCGGGGGTTGGGGATCCCTGGCTTGGACAATGGGAAGCCAGGGGGTGGATGATTATGAATAAGTTCTTGTGAGGTTACGATATATGGACAGAGATTTGGGTTTGCTTGCAAGAGCCTGCAGCAGTCCTTACTGTCTTCCACATATGGGCTCATAAGGAGCTGACGTCCGCCAGCAATCAGGAAGCTGATGCTTTAGCTCAGGTAACAAGCCCTAGCAACAGACCCTTCAGTAGATACAGCAGAATGGATCCATAAAAAGAGAGGCCACCATAATGTCCAGGTGGGATGGCATATTGCCAAGGATGCCAGATTGCCCTTGAAATACAACTTGGTTAATGCAGTAACAGCATGTCGTCTGTATTTTAAACAATGTCCAAGGCAACTTCCAAAGGAATGTGGGGTCATCCAATGAAGTTCCCAACCAGTGAGAGATCGGCAAATTGATTATACTGACCTCTGAGTGAGGGCTCCAAATATGTCCTGGTTTGTATGGGGATTGTATCTGGCCTAACCCAAGCATTCCCAGTTGCCTTGCAAACCAAGCTGCCACCATTACAGGATTAAAGAAGCTGAGTATCATTTGTGAATACCCTCATCAAATAGCAGTGATCAGGGGTCATATTTCAAAGGTCATGATGTGCAAGACTGGTCAGAAAACATGACATTGGATGAAGGTTCCATCTCCCCTATATACCTGCAAGCCACAGGGTTAGTGGTCTATGGAATATTAAAGCAGCATATTAAATAACTAAACTGGTTAAACCACCTTGGCTGGGTGGACTAATTTACTATCCCAAGTTTTAATACATTTAAATGATCAGCACATAGGACCTGTTGCCCCATATGCCAGACTGCAACCCCTGCTGAGACACCCAACACCATAAAGGTATGGAAGTCACAGGAAACAACCACTGCCCTGACTCTCACCGTGCATCAACGTGTTATGCTGCTGAGAACGCCAAATCCCATGACGCCTGGGAAAGGCTTCAACTACTGGAATTTGCAATGGTACATTCCACTGGGATGAGTGAGTTACTCCCTACCCCTGGATGAGGGGGAACCACTTATAATCTCCACCAGGATCCTGTTGTCCTGCTGCAAGCCAGTCCTGTGGAAAAGCACTATGATTGAAATGTAACATTGAAAGTGGGGACTCTTCTCATCTTTGAAGGAACAAGTCAAGGGGCATTGGCTGGCTCCGTGGAGGAGTCACTGATGGGCAGAGGACGCTAACTTGAGAAGCCTGCTCCCTTTGGCCTGGGTCCCCCAAGGCCGGCTAGAGAGGAGAGCCAGGCCTGGCAGCTTGTCAAGAATGGCTACCTTTGAAGCCAGAAAGTGAGAAGAGGCAGCCAAAGACATTGTGGAGGCCCAAGACACTGTCCAGGTGCACATGTGTGTCATGCACGCTGTCTCTTTGACTCTGCATGAGGATACTGTGCTCCTCAGACGTGGAAACCCAGTTCAGAGATATTTCGTAACTTGCCCAGAGTAACACTCATTGGTAGCGAAGCTGGGCTTTGAACTGAGATGGGCCACATATTTTTCTTTCTAGCTCTGTGACATTCAGCTGCACAGGGGCTTACCTGTTTTTGTCCCCCTGAGAAAGGAGAAATACAGGTTTGGGATTGTCCCCCTTGCCCCCTTTTCAAACAGCTTTATTGAGGTATGATTCCCATACCATACAATTCACTGATGTAAAGTGTTCAAACCAATGGTGCTTGACATATTACATTATTTTACAAATTGTGTGTTAAATTTTATTTAACATTTCATTTGACCTAACATTTGACATTTTAGCCATTTTTAGGTGTACAATTCCATGACATTAATTACATTCACAGTGTTGTGCAACCATCACCACTCTCTATTTATGAAACTTACTCATCACCCAACAGAAACCCTGTAACCATTAAGCCCTGACCTCTCATCCTTCCCGCCTCCCAGCCCCTGCAAACCTCTCATCTTGGTGCAGCCATAACAGTTTGGGACAGTAAAACAGTTCAGTGGTTCTTCAAAATCCAAGCATAGAGTTACCAGATAGCCCCACAATTCCAGTCCTAGATCTATACCCAAAAGTGTTGAAAGCAGGTGCTTGAGCATATATTTGTACACCAGTGTTCATTGCAGTGTTATTCGCCACAGCTAAAAGGTGGATGGTTCTTTTTTTCCTTCATCCCAACCATATGCTTGATCCTCTTCTTTACCTTAGCAGCTCTGCTTAAATCTTTTCTTTTTAACAATACAGTGTTGTTAACTATACTAACCATGTTGTGCGTTCCATCTCCATGACTTACCTGTCTTACGACCAGAAGTTTGACCCCTTTCACCCATTTTGTCCGCCCCCTCACCACTGGCAACCATCAATCTGTTCTATGAGTTCGGATTTTTTTTTTTTTTTTTCAGATTCCACATGTAAATGAGATCATATGGTATTTTCTTTCTCTGTCTCACTGCACTTAGCATAACGCCCTCGAGGTCCCCCATCCCTGTTGTCACATATGGCAAGGTTTTCTACTTTTTTTATGGCTGAATAATATTCCATCGTGTGTGTGTGTGTGTGTGTATGTATGTATATATCTATATCTACATCTATATCTAAATCTATATATATCACATTTTCTTTATCCTTTTATCCATTGGTGGACACTTGTTTCCATGTCTTGGCTATTGTAAATAATGCTTCAGTAAACATAGGGGTGTGTATACCTTTTTGAGATGGTGATTTTATTTCCTTTGGATAAATACCCATATGTGGAATTGCTGGATCATGTGGTAGTTCTATTTTTAATTTTTAAAGGAACCTCCATACTGTTTTCCACAGTGGCTGCACCAATTTACATTCTAAACAACAGTGCACAAGGGTTTCCTTTTCTCCACATCCTCACCAACACTTGTTTTTTCTTGTGTTTTGGATGAAAGCCATTCTCACAGGTGTGAGGTGATAGCTCAGTGTGGTTTTAATTTGTTTCCCTGATGATTAGGGATGTTGAGTACCTTTCATGGGACTCTTGGCCATTTATACGTCTTCTTTGGAAAAATGTCTATTCATGTCTTCTGTTTTTTAATCAGATTGTTTGACTTTTCTCTATTGAATTGTATGAGTTCTTGTATATTTTGCATATTAAGCCCTTATCAGATATATGATTTGCAAATATTTTCTCCCATTCAGTAGATGGCCTTTTCATTTTGTCGATGGTCTCCTTTGCCGTATAGAAGCTTTTAAATTTGATGTAGGGTTTAATTCTGTTTTTTATATTGAGCTTCCAAGTTAGATGTTATTCCAAATGGAGTTACTTCAGTATAGAGCAATGTGTCTTAAATGTTTTTTTCATTGTCAGCCCCCTAAGGTGTCTTTTTGACATTTTTTTCCTTATCGTTTTCTCATGAAAATTTAATACCAGAGATATACTATATATCTGCTCCTGTGCTGTGGCCCTTTGGAGAATCACAAACTTTTAAAAATAGCTAAGATTTTTCCACTCCCCCAAGAACCCAGTTGAGAGTGAGGGTGTGAAGATTAAAGTACTACCTTGGGAGCCAGGTCTGCCTGGACTCGAGTTCTAGCTCTGCCCCCTCCTTGTTGGGTGACCTTGGGCAAGTTGCTTAGTCTCCCATGCCTCAATTTCCTCATCTATAGACTTGAAATTATGAAAAACCTACTTGAAAGGGTTATTATGAGAATTAAATTAGTTAATAAATGTAGGCCAGTACCTGGTACTTGGTAAATGCTACACAAACGTTAACTATTATTATTTTTTAAACGGTTCTTCCATTTAAAAGTAGTTCAAGACCAGTGGATTGTATGAAAACCTGATTCTATTCCATTTTCCTCCTTTTGAATGGTGTTTTCCATTGTACTTTTGAATTGTGTTTTTAGAGGAAAGTGGGTTATGAGTCATTATTCTGTGGGTTTTTTTCTCATTTCTCTTCATCCATTTATTTTTAAATTTTTTCAACAATCACTTTTCATAGGAGTCTGGACTTGGTGAATTTTAAGGACCACTTTAAATGCTTTATGGTTTCGGCTTTCATATTAGATAAGATGGATTCAGTCAGATGTGTAAAAATTTGGAGTTGGGAATAATGTTCATTTCAATTCAAGAAGATTGTTTCATCTAAGGAATCTCTTCATATGGGGAAAGGCACAGAGAAGTAGCTGTCCTTCCTGAGGACATTCAGCTGATCATCATTCTTCATACAGGTGCTGGAAGACAAGGACTGGTTTTATTGAAACCCGGCTGTGTTCATTAACGAACTGCCCATAGGTCCACAGGCGCCTGTTTGTGTAATTCAGAGCCTGGTATTTAATCACTGGTTAATTTGATGCTGTAGTGAATCAGATATAAACCTCTGGCACCAAATCATTTATTTTTAAAAGACTGAAACCTCTGTGCACTTTATTTTGACTGCATGGGAAAAGTGGTGAATAAATAATTTGACAAATTGTGGCTATAGGAAATTGCTATTTAATTAACCGAGGAAAGTGGATATGAGGAAGGGGAAGCTAAGGTGGCTTTGTAGAGAGGCAGAATAGAGTAGATACCAAGGTTCAAATTCTCTGAGGTCACCTTCCAGCTGTTTAACCTTTTGTGCCTCCATAAAATAAAATAAAAATATTAATATGTATCTATCTATATGGTACTTGTGAGGATGAAATGGGTTAATACATGCAAAGTGCTTTATAACTATGGCACAAAGTAGTGATCAATAAATGCTACCTATAGAAAGAATAGTGCAACCAGAGATAAAGAGGATGTAGATGCTTGGCTGGTGGTGCTGCAGTCTCCCATCTCATTCACTCTTGGCTAACTTTTGTGTATCTTTGTAAAGCAAAAGAATAGCTGCCCAACATCTCTCCATTTTTCCCAACTCCCAGCCCCTGGTAATCACCAGTTTAGTAATTTCTATGAGTTTGGCTTTTTTAGATCCCACATATAAGTGGTATCTTACGGTATTTGTCTTTCTCTGTCTGAGAGAGAAGTGCTTATTTCACTTAGCATAATACTCCCAAGGTTCATCCATGTTGTTGCAAATGGTAGGACTTCCTTCCTATGGCTAAATGATATTCCATTGTGTGTGTGTGTGTGTGTGTGTGTGTTGTGTATCTCACATCTTTTTTCATTCATCTTTTGATGGTCAAAGAGTACAAACTTCTTAGTTATAAGATGAATACGTTCTTGGGATCTAATGTACAGCATGGTGATTATAATGAACAATAATGTATTATGTATTTGAAAGTTGCTAAGAAAGTAGGTCTTAAGTCTTCTCACCACAAAAAAGAAATGGTAATTATGTGACCTGATGGAGCTGTCAGCTAAGGCAATGGTGGTGATCATTTTGCAACAATAAGTGTATCAAATTTACACATTGTATACCTTAAGCTTCTGCAATGTTATATGTCAATTATGTCTTAATAAAGCTGGGGGAAAAAGAAGAATTGCTGCCCAATCAAAGTGATAAGGGAAGGCCATCAACATTTTATGAAGCCTTCTTCTTGCCTTCTCAAGACTCACAACAAACATCTTTTGGGTGAAACCTTCCTCAGTAGTTTTTGATGGAATTAGCCACTTCTTTTTCCAGTAGAACTTTGTTCATGTTCAGGTGACTGCCTCTTTACTGGATTAGGACTGGTTCTGTATGATCTGGCCTTTTTCACTTAGTATAAAAGCCAGAATACAAGGACCATATCTCACTGACCTTTGGAATCGTTACTGCCTCTAGAATTCAGCAGTCTCTTAATAGCTCTTGAATTTCCTTTCCTAGGGGTAGGGAAGGCAAGAGACCATCATAGCTTCCACATTTCCAACTGACTCATAACTCAGGAGGAAATCTTGGATCTTTCTGGAAGCGCTCACCGGTTTTGTTGGTACTGTTGGCTGAAGTAGGGTTCAGATATTAATAGATTCACGTAGGCTGGACCACAGCCTACAGCTAAAGCTGAATGAGTCACCTTTCACTCAATGTGCTTCTTTCCTTGCAGATGCTCAGCATCAGTTTGTGGATACTCTCCAAGGTCAGAAGTACCAGCCTGGGAGAAAAAAAAAATCATAGTGAGGTATCTTACAATGTTCTTCCGATGTCAGCTAAAAATTGGTGTGCTGTGATTCCCAGTGGCACAAAGAGATGTTACTTTATGACAGTATTTAATTCTGAAATTGAGCCCAGCAGGGGGAAAAAAACATCTTAGCATGAATTTGCAAATATCTGACATAGCTATATATGGGAAATACTTTTAAAATGTCAGAAAATCCAACAATCTAACTTCTACCTTATGATGTATTTAACCTTGTTTGAGAAGACTTCTTTACTATGCATGGGATGACCAAAAGGTTATTTGAATTTTTAATCTGCAAATATTTGATCTGGCAGGCAACATGTTTGTTTGACACATATCTTAGAATATGATGTAAAAATTCATCTCACCAGGCAACAGAGAAATTTAAAGGGTTATTGTATTAGTCAGTTGGAGCTGTCATAACAAAGTGCCATCGACTGGATGGCTTAAACAACGGAAATTTACTCACAGTTCTGGAGGCTGGAAGTCTGAGATTAGGGTGCCAGCAGGGTTGGGTTCTGGTGAGGGCTCTCTTCCTGACTTGCAGATTGCTGCTTTCTCCCTGTGTCCTCACGTGGCAGAGAGAGAGTACGCTCTTTCGTGTCTCTTCTTAAAAGGGCACTGATCTCATCAGGAGGGCACCACTCTCATGACCTTATCTAAACCTAATTACCCCACAAGCGCCCCATCTCCAAATGCCATCACATTGGAGGTTAGTGTATAAACATAATGAATTTGCTGGGGGAACACAACTCAGTCCATAGACGTTATATAGGAAGCTCCCTAGATTGTCTTATTTTTCTCTTCTCTTCTCTTTTCTTGTCTTACTTTCTCTTTTCTTTGCCTTCCTATTTTCTCTTTACTTCCTGTCATGTTCTCTCCCTTCCCCTCCCTCCCTCCCTCCCTCCCTTCTCCTCCTCCTTCCTTCCTTGCCCATTTCCATCCTCCCTTCCATCCTCCTCCTTCCTCTCTCTCTCTCTCTCTCTCTTCCCACCCCTCTCTCTTACACCCCCCTGCCCACCAAGCTCCTTGTGATAACGTGCTTCAAGGCACAGACATTTGTGGGTTGAATCTGATAGGCAGATGTGTTTTGCTTGGTCCAAAATATTTGAAAAAAAAAATGGAGCCACTATTTTAAAAAGTTAAATTAATACTAGGGTATGTAACTTCTCTAGAAAGATCAGAGATCTAGCCCACAGTCCCTGGGAGGCAATACTACAGAGTGATGAGTACAAACTCTGGAACCAAGCTGCCTGAATTCACATCCTGGCAGTCCAGGTACACCTCCTGGCTATGGGACCTTAGACAATTAACTGTCCATTCCTATGGCCCTAGTCTCTCATCTGTAAAGTGAAGATAACAGTTCAAATTCTTCCACTGTCTTTCCACCACTGAGGTTTAGTGTCATTTTCCATGTATCATTCGCCTTGCACAGTGTTTTTTACCTTGTAAGAGTGAACCATTTCTTTGTTCTTGGAAGTAGAGAAATGAAAACGATTGAGAGAGATTGATAGAGTGAGGGAGGGAAGGGAGAGAAAGGGAGGGAGGAAGGGATTGATTTATATTTTAGGAAAAATAATATATACGTTCTTTATTTTGGAGAAGAGACATATTTTGCACGTATATCTTCTACCTGGCTTCTGTTGGCATTTGGTTTATATTTCTAGATTCCATAGGCATTTAATTTCTCTCAATAATTAAACAATAATTATAGAGATGCACGGAACATTGGATAAAGCACTAACTCCAGAGTTAGAAGACCTTGATTCTGTTACCAGCTCACTGATTATCTGTGTACCTTTGGGCAAGTCAGAATTCTTCTCTAGGTCTTTATTTTCTCATCTGAAAAAGGTCATAATAATTCATATCTTGTCTGCTTCACTGGATTTTTATAAGTTCAAATCAGAGACCATATAGGCCCTCACTTTACAAAATATCCAGTGTGACACAGTTGGGAGAGTATTGACAGTTCTAATATCAATCCCAGTGCCACCACGTTTTTATAACTCATGATTTCTGAAAAGTCAGGAGATTAAAGTCTGGTAGAATTGCTCTGCAAGTTATCTTACTAGTCCCTGGAGGACTTGTCCCGAGCTGTGCTTTTGTTTGAATGTCTGTTGCTAGTCCTGGCTGTTCTTCATTTTCTGGGGAGATGCCAACTCAGTTGAAACAGGTATCAAGGAACAGTGTGAAGGTTCAGGTCATCTTAGTAGTATTTTCCAGGACTTGTATCTTGGAAAAGACATCTGGAACATCTTCAAGCTCATTGAAACAGGATGAAATGGGGTGGCCCAGAATATAATGCTTCAGAGGCAGGGTTTATGATGAATTGTGAGGACAGAAACACCTGAATGTGTCAAGAACTTTAGAACCAGGGAAGCCTTTAGATGCTCTCTGATCCAACTCACCATTTTATAAATGGGAAAACCGATGTCTAGAGAAGTGCCCAGTGCTAGGGTTAACTAATAGAAAGAGCAAGAATAGAGCTTGACTCTTGACTGTCAATCTAGCCCTCATGTCCAACAGTCAGAGTGGAAGAAGTGTGCTCTTGAAGTCACAGAAACCTGGGGTGAAATTGTAGGTGCTCTCCATGTCGTTTCTTATGGCAGTCCATTGGATGGTTGGGGATAATGAAATGAGATGCACACAGTTCTAGGCACAGAGCACAGTCTCAATAAATATTGATTTTCTTTCTTCACTCTGTTTTTTTTTTAAATGTGCACAGGGAATGGGGCATAACTTCTCCCCCTACTCCCCCTCGCCCCACCCTCTGCATCCAACCCTCTCTGGGCTGCCTTTTTCTAGGAAATTCTTATGTAACAAGTCTGAGTAGATCACACTGTTTTATTTAGAGAATTCTTTGCACTTGCTTCTATCTTTGCTACCCAAGCTCTACACTCTAATTTAATGACGACGATGCCAAATTCAGCTCTGTTTGTTCTGAACAGTCTTATGCAGATGGAGGCTGGTGATATGTGAAGAATCATTATGCCACATCAGATTTCATTTGAAAGTCCATAGGTATACCTTCTTAAAATGAAAACAAACTACTTTATTTTCCTGGGAAGGGACATAAATCATGTATTTTTATTACCCCAGAAGACCAACAGAGGACAAGCACTGATATTTCAAAGGTGACAAGCAATCTATAAGAAGGAATCACACTTTGAGCCCCATTATACTCCAGCTGATATATACTGCAGTGGGGTTTATAGATGTTTCTCTAACAATGTTTAATAAAAGACCCAAGCCCCTTTGTCACTAGTTCCTAATCCTATAGGGGGCCTTCAGTAGTCTTAAGCATCCTGAGTTCAGGTTGTATCAAGGGTTCCAGCTCA
Organism: Eubalaena glacialis; assembly: GCF_028564815.1. Lineage (NCBI taxonomy): Eukaryota > Metazoa > Chordata > Mammalia > Artiodactyla > Balaenidae > Eubalaena > Eubalaena glacialis. The sequence continues at coordinate 85,808,017 of NC_083725.1, forward strand.
GAGCAGAATGCTATCACCTGTTTTGGGGTCCTGGATCTCTGGAGTCTAAAGTTTGAAAGTGTTAGGATTTAATATAAAAGAGCCACAGAAGCGGTGATGCACAGTACAGCTTTACTATTTTAACAGAGAGTGTAATACAAAACAAATGTCATGAACAGTATTGCACATGGACATAGTATTTGGAGATCTGCCTGTTTCCATACACTTTGTGATAGCATCAGCCGTGTGTAACATAGTCACAGGATCGAAGAGTTATGGAGGGCTAGAACTGGCCCAGTGAAAACAATGCCAACTTTGAAGTGAGACTGTGGATTCAAACCCAGGGTCTTAGGCTTACTGACTTTATGCCTTGGACAAGTGATCTAATAATCTCTGAGCCTCGGTTTCCTCATCTTGACATGGGGGTATCTATCTCCTATAGTAAGTAGTCAAGTGGAATAAATGGGGTGATGAGATGCTACCTGTGGAGTACCTAGCATAGTGTCTCATATGTCAAAATGACAGCTACTGGGTATTAACCAGGTGTTAGGGGCTGTTCCTAGTTTTACCTTTTGAGGTTAGCAACTGTTAGCCTCTTATTCATTTTGGTATCGTACTGTGCTTAATGATGTGTTTTAAAATGTTTATCCATTCATCCTTTTGGTAGTCAGCTTAACTGTGGTTCTTAGAAATTCTTGCTAGACTGATCTAAACCTTTAGATTGAGCCTGGCCTTGAGTGTGTTCAACTTCTCCTTTGAAGTTCAGTCTCAGACATTGCCTCTTCTTGCCTTCTGGCTTTTGGGTAAATATCAGACTGGAAAGGACCATTGCTTGAGAGAGGGATCTGTTTTAGGCAAAGCACCATCACCACCCGGGCAAAAGCCAGATGGCTTTTCAGGCTTATATTTAAAAACCTCATTGTGGGACTTCCCTGGTGGCGCAGTGGTTAAGAATCGCCTGACAGTGCAGGGGACACGGGTTCGAGCCCTGGTCCGGGAAGATCCCACATGCCTGCCGTGGAGCAACTAAGCCCGTGCGCCACGACTACTGAGCCTGCACTCTAGAACCCGTGAGCCACAACTACTGAGCCTGCATCTCACAACTACTGAAGCCCGCGTGCCTAGAGCCCGTGCTCTGCAACAAAGAGAAGGCACTGCAATGAGAAGCCCGCACACCGCATCGAAGAGTAGCCCCCGCTCGCTGCAACTAGAGAAAGCCCACGCGCAGCAACGAAGACACAACGCAGCCAAAAATAAATAAATAAATAAATAAATAAATAAATAAATAAATTTATATATTAAAAAAAAGAAAAAAAACCCTCATTGCTTTGGGCTCACTCAGTTTCTCTTTCTGAGCATCAGTTCATTCTTTAATTGGGGAGTTCTGTTTGTTTCTTTTTCTTTTTTTTGGGTAACTATTCATAACCTTTTAGGATCTTTTGTCTGTGTACAAAAAGCATTTGTCCTAGACTCGTTTTGAAAAATCTCAGTTGTTTGCTATTAAGATTTTCTCAGGATATCCCAGCTCTCTGAAGATGTTAATTCTGTTTTGATTCTCTGCATAACCAGACTTGCTTGTGAAGCACTCTTGAATCCTCTTGAAACTGTCTCCAGGGTTGTGCCTTTCCCTGAGGATGGAGAGGCAATCTTTCTTAGGCAGATGTGTCTCCCCTCCATCCCCTGTCCCCATCCTGAAACTAGGGGAATTGTCAATTCCTTACTTTCTTCCATCCTCTTGTCTCAACGGACCTAACTGATGACTCTAAACACTTTTTCTCTCCCTACCATCATTTTTACCAGGAAGTGATTTTTATATCTGCTGTTTGTGTGATAGAAGATAAGCAACAAAGATAAGATCGTGATAGTTTAATTTTCTGGTACATTTGTCAACTTTTCTGCCTTACTTTGGTTCTTCCTCTTTCTGGACTGGTACCAGAGCATTATTAGATATGCAAGGGCTGGAATTACCAATGGTATGAATTGAAAACAAAACCAACTCAAAGACGCATCAGCAGAGTGGCAGCGATGTGTGGCCATGGGGTCCTAGGTGGCTCGCAGAGAGCAAGGGTTGGATAGACCTATGTGAGAAATTCTCTCTGGGGTTTCCTAACATCCCCTTTCTGATTTTTGAAAATATTTTTACCCAGGGCCTTGGCATCCTATGAAACAAGGAGATAGTTTGGCTGTTTGAATCAAAATAAACTTGTTATGGCCAAGCAACTCCTTCAAATCTAGATGAGGCAGACGCCTCTCAGCAGTTATGCAGTGGCCTGAGGGAAATGAGCCAGGAGTTTCTCTCTGGGAGGAGCTGACAAGGGTCCATGACAGAGAAACAGTCATTGCCATCAGCAGCCTGGTTGGCAGCTGTGGCCCACGGGCGGAAGATTGAATTGCCTCTGAGGCAAGTCTTGACTATTTTCTCATCTTAAAAAATGGCTGGGCATCCTAACAGTACAGAATGAGTTCAGTGTGGCTGCATCTCTGTGAGTAAAATACCAGTGTGATTTAGCCTTCAGCTTGCCCTGCTCCAATCCATTCTCTTCACTATAGCCGAGTGATATTTTTTTTTTTAGTTGTTTTGTTTGTTTGTTTATACTGCAGGTTCTTATTAGTCATCAATTTTATACACATCAGTGTATACATGTCAATCCCAATCGCCCAATTCAGCACACCACCATCCCCACCCCACCGCAGTTTTCCCCCCTTGGTGTCCATATGTCTGTTCTCTACACCTGTGTCTCAACTTCTGCCCTGCAAACCTAGCCGAGTGATATTTTAAAAACAGAAATTGGACTGTGTCACCACTGTGATTAAAGCCCAGGCTCCTTTACGTGGCCTCCAGGGCCCAGCAGGTCTGGCCCAAGCTCATCTTTCCAGTTTCTCTTAAAATAGGCAAAGTTCCCTCCTCTAACGAATTCTTCTTATTCTTCTCTATCTGGTATGTTATTCCCCTCCCCTTCACCTGTTTCATTTCTGTTTCAGGTCTTGGATGAGCAATCACTTCCATAGAGAATCCTTCTCTGAACCTCTCAGACTAGGTCAAATCCCCATGAAATGATCTCACATTATTGGTAGAACATATAAGTTCTGCTCAGTGTCTTGCCAGGCTATGAGGTCCATGATGGAGTTTTGTTCATCACTCTGCCTCAAAGTGTAGTAGAGGGCTAATTAGTGTTCTTTGAATGTACAGACTAAATGGTCCTCTCCCTTTCTAACTCTGCAAAGACAAAAAGTTTAGCCCCTGTAGTTTCCCTTCTGTTTCCTCATCTCCAATCTCTAAGCTGAATTTCTGTTCATCTTTCAAGATCAAGCTTAATGATCTTCTTTGAGATGTTTCTCATGGTCATTCTTTGTACTAGTCAGAGTAGGCTCAGTGGCTTAAACTAACAAAAGCATATTTCTAGGTCATGAAACGTGTCCATCATGCTGGTCTGGTGACCTGCTCCTCATTCAGGGAGCCAGGCTGAAAGAGACTTCATCTCTGTGCTCCCATACTTTCCAAGAAAGGAAGAAGGAAATGTGTTAAGCCTGATGCTAGCCCTTAGTCTTTCCACCCCGAGGTGGTATGCCCCTGCTCAGATTCATGCTTTGTCATATAGCCATGCTTAGCTTTGAAGAAGGTGGGGAAGTACAGTTGTATTATGTGGCCAGGAAGAGGAAAACTGGTAATACTGGATGAACAGTACTAATGCTGACTAGCCCCCTCCTATACCAGGCTTTTCTTGGTGTCCTAGTCTCTCACATACAATGATTGATTCTTCTACTCACATAGTCATATGAAAGAACTTGTAATCAACAATAACTAAATCACCTTTGAAATCTTAATGTCAAGCCCATTACTCTATAACTCCATCTCCTAGCTTTCCAGCTCTACACGCTCCAGTACTCTAACTGGAATAGTTCCTTGCCTCCATCAGGATTCCTGCTGCAGTTAGGGTTCCCTAGGAAGCAAACTCTGAGATGGAGACTGGTGTGCAGGAAGTTTGTTAGGGAGTGCTGTAGGGATGAACATATGTGGGGGAAGGGAAGGATACAGGATTGGGCAGAGGGTGGATTTAGCTCATCTCAATGAGTTCTCTGAACCTGGGATAGTCCTTTACACTTATCTTGAGTTGGGGTAAAGGAGAACCAGCCTCCATTGAAGGTTGTCCTCAGGACGGCAGTGTAACTAAGGGTAAGGCAGCTCGATTCAGTCAAGGACAGTTTTCCTAAAAGGCTAACAGCTGAAGATCGTTAGCAGGCGGTACTTCAGGCAGCTGGGGGAATAAGTTCTTCAGTTGTGAGGAGAGATCTGGGCAGTGCATTTCAACCATCTACATCCCTCTTACTGTCCTCACTTCTGTCCTTAATAGCTGAGGTTCCTTGGCATCTCATTATCATCAGCTCTTTTTTTTGCAACTTCAGTTCCCTTATTTCTCTTTTAACCCATCCTGTTTGTTTAAAAACTCATGTCTGGGTACACCTAACTTTCCAAGTACCCTGCCCCTACCCCAGATATCTGGATGGGACAGGAAAAAAACACATGGCCATGCTGACTGCTCTCACTTAATATTTATGGCCACAAATCACACATGCCTCTGCAGCCACCTAGTATACTCTCTAGTAAATTCTCTTTCCTTCTTTCCAAAATGATTATTTCATACCTTTTCCCCTTTCCTTAAACATCCAATACCTCCTTCCTCTCCTAGTTCTCTTTCTTCTCATTTCACTGAGGAAATAAAAAAAACAAGTAAAGGAGAACTACTTCATCTTTCCACCACCAAATATGCCAACTTATCTCCACCTCTTCCCTTATCTCTTGGTTTCATTCTTGTTGTAAAGATGACTTGCTCCATCTGTGGACTGGAACATAACTCCTCTTGCCTCCCCAGGACTTGGCTTCTGCAAAGATCTGTTCTCTCTTCTATATCATCAATTTTCTTCACTAGTGTTGAATCATTCCCAATGGCGTATAAACTCGCTGTGATCTTTTCCATCACGAGAGAGTCTTTAAACAAGACTGTGTTTCAACTTCGAGTCTCCCTAGAGCTACTACTTCAGCTTTTCTTCTCTTGATGACAAAATATCTCAAAAAGTTTGCCTTGTTTTTCTGTCTCCTTCATCTTTCATTCTTTCTTTAACTGACTCCAGTCAGGCTTTGCCAGCCACTTTCCCCAAACTACTCTTATCAGGTCAAGGGCAGCAGTGAACTTCTTGCCAAATCCAATGGTTAATTCTCTTTCTATCTTATTCAACTTTCTCAGCATCACGTGACAAAACTGACCATTACTCCTTTCTCGAAACATTTTTCCTCTTGACTTTCATGACATCCACTCTTCTGTAAAGCAAAATTTCTTTTTATAGCCGAGTAATATTCCATCGTATATATGTGCCACATCTTCTTTATCCATTCATCTGTTGATGGACACTTAGGTTGATTCCATGTCCTGGCTATTGTACATAGAGCTGCAGTGAACATTGTGGTACATGTCTCTTTTTGAATTATGGTTTTCTCAGGGTATATGCCCAGTAGTGGGATTGCTGGGTCATATGGGAGTTTTATTTTTAGTTTTTTAAGGAACCTCCATACTGTTCTCCATAGTGGCTGTATTAATTTACATTCCCACCAACAGTGTAAGAGGGTTCCCTTTTCTCCACACCCTCTCCAGCATTTATTGTTTGTAGATTTTTTGATGATGGCCACTCTGACTGGTGTGAGGTGATACCTCATTGTCGTTTTGATTTGCATTTCTCTAATGATTAGTGATGTTGAGCATCCTTTCATGTGTTTGTTGGCAATCTGATATATTCTTTGGAGAAATGTCTATTTAGGTCTTCTGCCCATTTTTGGATTGGGTTGTTTGTTTTTTTGATATTGAGCTGCATGAGCTGCTTTGTATATTTTGGAGATTAATCCTTTGTCAGTTGGTTCATTTGCAAATATTTATGGTTTCCTTTGCTGTGCAAAAGCTTTTAAGTTTCATTAGGTCCCATTTGTTTATTTTTGTTTTCATTTCCATTTCTCTAGGAGGTGGGTCAAAACGGATCTTGCTGTGATTTATGTCATAAAGTGTTCTGCCTATGTTTTCCTCTAAGAGTTTTGTAGTGTCTGGCCTTACATTTAGGTCTTTAATCCATTTTGAGTTTATTTTTGTGTATGGTGTTAGGGAGTGTTCTAATTTCATTCTTTTACAGGTAGCTGTCCATTTTTCCCAGCACCACTTATTGAAGAGGCTGTCTTTTCACCATTGTATATTCTTGCCTCCTTTATCAAAAATAAGGTGACCATATGTGCGTGGGTTTATCTCTGGGCTTTCTATCCTGTTCCATTGATCTATATTTCTGTTTTTGTGCCAGTACCATACTGTCTTGATGATTGTAGCTTTGTAGTATAGTCTGAAGTCTGGGAGCCTGATTCCTCCACCTCCATTTTTCTTTCTCAAGATTGCTTTGGCTATTCGGGGTCTTTTGTGTTTCCATACAAATTGTGAAATTTTTTGTTCTAGTTCTGTGAAAAATGCCATTGGTAGTTTGATAGGGATTGCATTGGATCTGTAGATTGCTGTAAAGCCATTTTTGAACACATAAACTCCAGAAAAGACTAAACTCTGTACTTAAGGTCGTAGGTTATCTTAATTCTTACCATGAACTTTTTATGAGAAAGCAGGTGGTGCTCTGATCTCCATTCCAAAGAGAAAAGATCTTTTTTTGTTGAATCAGCCCATTATTCTTTGACATGGGATGCATCTCCAGGTTAAGGGATGAAAGACATTAATTTGCATTAGACAATAGCTGCAGTCTGTATTCACAGTACAACGTGGGAGAAAGTTGGCTACACCATCATTTTGTAACAGATGGATTAAAGCATGTCTTAGTAAGAAAAACAAGCAGAGAGGGACTGGATTCCCTTGATCTCTCTGATAAAAGCAACACCATGTACAGTGGACACCTAATAAATATTCATTGGTATCAATGCCTGGACACGGAACTCCTTGATTTTGGACATTTAAATCAAGTATCTTTCTTGGTTAGAGATTAATAATAACATATTCAGTCTTCATACTTAGGTTCTTCACTGTTGTGTCCCACCATACATCTTTCTAGAAATATTTTCAGTTTAAGATGGGATCTTCTGCATCAGCTGAATTTGCACTTAAGCTTTTGTGTTTAACGCATCTTGCTTTTTCTCTTGGCTTTAATGGGCACTCGCTTTTTCTAATTTCATTGTAAGATGATTACATTCCGGTTCATTCATTTGACTAACCGTGATATTGCTTCTTTTTTTTCTCCTTCAGATATTGATGAGTGTGCAGCTAAGATGCATTACTGTCATGCCAACACTGTGTGTGTCAACTTGCCTGGGTTATATCGCTGTGACTGTGTCCCAGGATACATTCGCGTGGATGACTTCTCTTGTACCGGTGAGCATTAAGGAGCAATGTTGCTTTTCTGATTTAGTCCTTCTCTGTACCACATCTGTGTCATTACATTTAGCTCTAAGTACACTAAGTACTATTTTGAACTAACTAGCTCTTCTCTTGCATTATCTTATCATCAACTTTTTAGGAATGAAGTGATAATAAGAGAAATTTTGTCTGCCTAATTTATTTCCACTCCTAGTATTTCTGCCTCTGTGTGTGTACATGCGTGCATGGGTATATGATTTGAAATTGAAGACCCAGTTGCCTATGGTAACACTGAAGGACTTAGAGAGAGACATCAATTCCAAAATGAGAAAAGTATCAAACTATTTTCCTTCCATCAAGATGAAATGTGTTTTTATGTGAGAAAATGTACTTTGTTCTTGTTGGGAAAGACAAGAGGTTAAATTTAAAGCAGGAGCAAGAGCATCTGGCGGGCACGGATTGGGTATATGGGAGCCAGTCAAGACTTTTCACTGACATATGCTTATTGTCAGTTTTGTCCCTCTTCTTCCCTTTATCACCGGGCTGTCAGCACCAAACTGGAACTCCAGGGATTGTGGTCACTGCCTCTGTGTGAGCAGTGCTGACTTGGTGGGCATTTGGTTTGGTGTTCCATTATCCTTCAAATCACGAACACAGAGACAGGAACAGTAAATTGGTTAAGGGTGGTGGAAGACTCTGAGTCTTTCTTCTCTTGGATGAAATGTCTTTAAATGCCCAATCTGTAACCTATAAGGAAGGGGCTCCCTGAATACAAGATTTCAGTCATGCTGTGTATTTCTCTGACTCTTGCATCTTTCTCTTTGTCCTAATGACTGGTATATAAAAAATGATTTCTTTTTAAATTAATTAATTTATTTTTATTTATTTTTAAATTTTTAAATTATTTTCACTCACAATGGAATTCTACTCTTTTCTTAATATATTTTATTTTAATTTTTAAAAAATTTATTTATTTATTTATTTATTTATTTTTGGCTGCGTTGGGTCCTCGTTGCTGCATGCGGGCTTTCTTTTAGCTGTGGCCAGCGGGGGCTACTCTTCGTTGCGGTGTGCGGGCTTCTCGTTGTGGTGGCTTCTTTTGTTGCGGAGCATGGGCTCTAGGCGTGTGGGCTTCGGTAGTTGTGGCACGTGTGCTCAGTATTTGTGGCACATGGGCTTAGTTGCTCCACGGTATATGGGATCTTCCTGGGCTCGAACCCGTGTCCCCTGCATTGGCAGGTGGATTCTTAACAACTGCGCCACCAAGGAAGCCCCAATATATTTTATTTTGAATGGCCTTTTCAGAGGTGCAAAAAGTTATAAAAGTTTGAGAAGCATGTTTGTATGTCCAAAAAATACCTTTGCCATTGATTGTTGTATATTTTTATGTTACTGTTCTTTGGCTAAAGGATTTCAGATTGATGCAAGATTCTGACTCCTGCAGTAGGCCAAATATTGTTTACCTGTCTTTTACGTATTATTACAAAATTCCCAGAGCAAAAAGAGACTTCATAAACATTATGCTGTGATCCACATATTTTAAGGGGGCAAAACTCTTTTGGACCTGTAAACAAATACAGTCTAAAAATCTGTGATATTACAAATGAGTCTTGTTCTGTTCTCAGTGGTCTGTCCAGGTCCTGACTTATGTTAACCCTAACATGAGGCAAAGGCAGTGGATCGTCTCCCAACACAGAGGCACCATATCATGCAACTCAGACCTGATTAAGGCCCTGCTGGGTGGAAAGGCCTTGTTGAAATTATATCAGAATACTTAGCACCTCTGCTCTTATTTTCTTCACTGAAGGAGGAAGTCAAGGGCTGGTGATTGTTGAAAGCCTCTTAAGGATAGGTGCTCTGCCTGGTAGTTTGTACAGTATATATGCAACCAGATGGAAAATGTATTATTTTAAGAACTAGCTCCAGAGTTACTTTTAGAAAGAGAAATGTGTTGTTTGGAGTAAAAGGCAAGTGTGTGAGTATCAGTGGGTACACCATCCAAAAAAAAAAGAGTAAGTAGTTCTGCAGGGAAACTTTTTGTTTTGTTTGCGCATGTATTTTGTCTGAGAGAAAATAGAAAAGTTAGAACAAAAGAGAGAAAAAAAAGAGGGAGGAGAGAGGAACAAGCCAGAGACCAGAAGGCTGGGTGCTGTGGAGGAAAGGGGTCAGCGAAAACTGCTCAGTGAAAGGATGGCTGAAACGACTTTTAAGGGTAGGAATATTTAGTGTGAGGGGTTTTGTTGTGGTGGTTTTGCTGTATAGTATGCAGGGCAAGTCTTCCTCATGACCCTCCAACCTTCAGCAAAATCTGCCACCTTGAAGACTGGGTGAGACCCTCCCGCTTCTGACCCCAATGAATGCAGGTTAACATGAGGGACAATGAAGGAAATGGTACATGTGTGTATAGGATATCGTGACCTCAGAGGCAGAGGTAACCATTCCCATCTTTTCCCTGCCACCCAAAGTACATTTATACAGACATGTATGCAACAATCACAGTCACCACGGCCTCCTCTCAGGAGTGTCAGAAATCTCAATGAGGGCTTTTGGACTTCCCCCATAGATCATAGAATTGGAGATAAGATATTTTTCTTAAAAAAAAAACTTCCATTGATCCCAGATTTCTTCTTATCTACTGCCCATTTTTCTGCTTCTGTTCACAGCAAACGTCTTAATTGCATCATCAGTGGTTACTGCCTTCCTTACATGTACTTACCTCACACACCCTCTTCATCCACTCCCACTAAGTCTTCCAGATGCACCATTCGACAGAGAGTACATTTATCAAGGTCAACCATGAGCTCCATTTTGTTCAGTCTGATCTTCTTATCTCTTGTGACCTCTCAGCAGCATTTAGCAAAGCTGACTACATCTTCCTTTTTTAAGCACATTATTTTATTCACTTTTGAGACAATGTATTTCCTGATTTTCCTTCTATGTCACCGGTCACACCTGCCCAGTGTCCCTAGCTATTCTTCTTCCTCTGCTGATATCTTAAAGGTTAGAGTACTGTAGACCCCTGCCCTGGACCCTTTTCTCTTGTTCATCCGTATCATCTTTTCAGATGCCTCCATTCAGTATTATGACATTACAGCATCTCTATGTTAATAACTCCTAAATTTCTATCCAGTTCCAGTCTTTCTGCTGAGCTTCTGAATCATATATTCAACTTGACATCTACACATAGGTGTTTAATAGGCATTTCATATTAACATGTATGAGACAGAACTCTTGACTTCCTTCCACCTCTGCAAACCTCCTCCTCTTCCAATTTTCCGCATCTCAGCAAATGAAAGCACCATCTATCTAGTTTTTCAAGCCAAAAAGCTATGGGTGATACTTGATTGCTTTCCTTCTCTTGTCCCTCCACTTTCAGTCTGTACATCAGACTTGTTGAATATACCCTCCAGACCCTGTCCTAAGTCCGTCCACTTCATCCATTTCCGTCCATATCCTCTACTACCAAACTATCAGACTTCCTCAGTGGTTACCATTCTGGACCTGCTGCCCCAGACTTGCTCTACTGTAACTCTCTCTTCACAGAGTGATGAGGGCAAACTTGTAAAAACAGGCCTTTCTAAAGACCTCTTGTAGTTTTCCATTTCTCAGAAAATCAAATTAATTCTCCTTATTTTGATTTAAAACCCTATGTGACTTTTTTCCTTTCTGCCTCTCTGACTTTATCTTGTACCATTTCCATCCTTGTCCATTAGGAGGTGGCCACCCAAACTTTTGACTTTGTTTTTTATTTATTCAGCAGGCTTGTTCTGCCTTAGGACCTTTGCATGAGCTGTTGCTTCTTTGTAGAAGTCCTTTCCTCTTACTCTCTGCATGCCTGGCTTTCTTGGCATTCAGATCTCAGCCTAAAAATGATCAGCTCAGAGAGGCTTTCTCTGATTCATGTAATTAGCCACCCATTTTTCTGTCATATCACCTGATTTTAATCCTCTGAATATCACTTATCACCATCTGGAGTTTCTGTTATTTATATATGATTTTTAAAAATTTATGTCTTTCTATTAGAATGTAAGCTCTGAGAGGAGGAACCCTTTCCCTTTTGTTCACTGCTCTACCTTGGCTACTTAGAATATAGCCCGGCACAGGGCAGTGCTCAATAAATATTGAATGAGGGAATGAATAAAGCTGTTTGACCCTGGGCTAATGGTTTACTTCTCTAAATCTCACTTATAAAACATTGCTCATATCTGTTGTACCTATAGGTTATTGTGAACATCAAATAATATGTGTGAAAACATTTATCATGGCCCTTGTATCAGTCAGGTTAGGATGTTCTGCAGTAACAACCTCAAGTATGAATGACTTAAAATAATCAGGTTTTGTTTGTTGCTCATGTATTTCACTGGTCAACAGGAGTGGTGCTCTGCTTATCATAATGACTTTGGGATATAAGCTGATGGAATAGTCACTATTGTGAACACTGCTAGTCACCAAGACAGGGAAAAGAGAGCCTAGAGCGTCTTGTATCAGCCAAAATATAGTCTAACCAAATCCCTTTGACCTACAACTCATTGACTAACTATAACTAGTTACCAGTCCTCAACCAACTACAAGGAGAAGAGGAAAGGCCTTCCTACCATGTGCCTAGGTTTGATAACTAGACGTATTTGGTGAATGGTGCTAATAAATACCATAGCAAACGACACAATAGATTCTTCACCAATTTTGTGTCCATTGACATGAGGAGCTGTTGATTAAAGTAACCTTATTTTTTAGTCGCAGTTCACAATGTGATGGGGAACGTAGTCTCAAAAAAGAATGATGATATTAAACACATTGTACTAAGTGCTGTGATGGAAGTTCAAGCAAAACGCAATAAGAGAAGGGTGTTTGATCGTCAGGATGGAGCATTTGGAATGTTTTTGCAAGCCAAGAGGAGCTATTGGAGTTTACCGAGGCATGTTAGCATGCGTGTAAAGTAGAAATTTGGGAATATAGATGAGATGTGAATAGGAATATAGAATATGGATGGGAATGAGGAGAGGTAAGAGACAAGCATTCTCCCTGATGGTCATTTCTCCTCTAGACCAGATTCAAGGTCCTCCATTAGACACTTCCATAGTAAGCTGGAACTCTGACATTTACCTTGGTGTCCTGAAAATAAGTCTGTTAGGCCAAATGTGCTCTTTACAAGATAAGCAGGTCCACACCTTTAATTTCTGTCATTTCTTTATTGGCAAAGAAGACTTCTTTCCCCCAAGTGGTTAGTAGCCTATGTAATAAATGAGGTGTATAATAGATATCTGCCACCGTAAGATGTCTTTTCAGGTGCTTCGTTTCCAGAAGAAATTTGCTGGGCGAAATTGACAGGCCTGAAGACATCCTTTTGTCTGCCATGAGTTCCTGACATGGCATTTCTCATTATTGACATTTTTATTTCCAAAGATCATTCTAGTCTCTATCCCAAATCAGTTAGTATCTGCTGCCACTGTTCAGTTGGTTTTCAAAGTACATTGGGTCATTTTTTTCTCTCTCTTTTTTTTTAGTTTGTCATTTACTCTGGTGCTAACATTTTAGAAGTTAGTAGTCATATTGAAAATCTCCATTCAACCAAAAATTAGTGAGCCTAGAATTAAAGAAGACATATGAGCTTTGGTGATACATTGATTTACTGAATGACTGATTCACTCATTCATTCACTCACTCATTCATTTATTCATTTATGTGTCCAATATACAATTAGTGTCTGTCATGAGTGTTAGGAAATATGGCCAAAGACATTAGTGACAAATGACCTCTTTGCCCAGGAATTTCATAGTTAGTGAGGCAAGATCTTCAGATGAGAAAACTCAAATGTGCATTCACCATCAAAAATGTTCCAAGTTTACCAAATCAATCCCTCTTTAAAGTCTTAGTAGGGTTTAGATAAGTACTGGGTATTTCACATCCTATAGTGTTGGCCCTTGACAAGTTCCAGAGAAGGATCCCCAAAATTGCCTTTCCCAGTTCTATGCTGTAACAACAGTTCTTTGAGAAAGGCTGCACCAGAGACAGCAGATGCCAAGCATGATGCTGGAGAGGAAAGACAATGTATCAAACAGAAAAGAAATGTTACCGCTTTCCTACTTTTTTTCTGGTTAAAAAGTGAAAAAGTCATATGTCATGGGATAATAAAAGTTCTGAGGATTCAACATGGAAAATAATTATCTAGAATTTTAAAATGTGCTATAACTTAATCATTACTGTGATGGCTGGGGTTCCCTGACATAACCGTGTAATTTGTATGAGGCTCCATACTTTTTTCTAGGAACGATTCTGTTGGTGAAATTGAAAACATTGGACCTTTGTCACTGGGGCAGTTTTTGGCCTTGGAATTTGTGTGTGATTCTAAATCACTTTCTGTTCTGTAAGAGATTCCTGAGTTGCCCTTGCTTTTTTATGAATTTTGAAGCTGGAGGAGTGTCTAAAATTGAGGTTGGGGAGGCCTTTCCTCTTCCCTGGACCCTTTGATTTTTGAAATGGTCAACCTGCTTGATTTATTGGTCCCTGACTTTCATTTATCCCCAGTTAAACTCCCTGTGTTTAGGTTGTTTGATAAGACATTACCTTTGAATAATCAGGCAGCTTTAAAGGAGGATACTTGTGATTTACGATAAAAGCATGCAGCAATAAGACAGGTACTTGACAGTAATGGGTAAGCATCCATTTTTATGCCAAAAACTTTCCATAAAGGTAAGAAATAAAGGGAACAAGTGAGATAACAAATATCATATGTGATTTCCATTATCTTGCTAAGAGATTTTTTATGGTTTTTGATACTGGCATGGAAGAGAGCTTGAAGGAAGTATGTATTTGAAATCAAGTAAGCTTAGTTAAAGTTAGATATAACAGTCTATTAATTTAATGGTTTAAAGTAAGTACCACATAATGAAAGATGTGAGATAACAGTTTAAAAGATGTAAAAGAAATTTTACACTAGTTTTCTGGAAAACGTTTTCCTACTAAGGTCGATGAAATACCGAACATTTCAAATATGAGATACCTGATATTTTCTCATTGAGCAGAGCCATATGAAATAGAGCTAAAGCAGAAAATCCTCCGCCTGGGTTGAGCACAGTAGTAAATTATGCACTGATTATCCTTATCTTTCAAGCACATAGTATGTGCTTGTTTTGGACACTTTTGCTCTGGTATACTTTTGACTATCTGGCATCATAAAAGGTGCAAGTTCTAATTACTTGCCTCTCAGTCAAGAGGTGATACAGATATAAGAATAAAATTCCAGTCATGGACTTGTAGACTACTTTTACTTTAGTGGGAAATGCTCTATCAAATGCTTTAGACTGCAAAACGTTTTATTGAAGATAACAGACTACATTTATTGATATATTGAATAAGAAAAGTCAAAATAAGACTTGTACCTTTGGATATTTCAAAACCCAATTAAAAACTCTGATGCTCTTTGGAGGCATTTGCCTTTTGTTTTGATTTGTTTGCCTGGTATATTCATTTTTTCTTCCCTTTATTCAGACAGACTTTGTCACCTGCCTCCCCCTCCAGAGGAGGGATGTGAAAGTACCAAAGCAGGATTCCAAAATTCTAACCCTTTAGCGTAGAGGGTCTCAACCCTCATCTCAGATTAGAATCACTTAGGACATGAATTTTAAAAAGTCGATACCTGGGATCTACCCCTTGAGGCTTTGATTTTCATTTGGTCTGGGGTTGTGACCTGGCTTCGATGTTTTTGTATAAATGTCCAAGTGATTCTAATATGCAGTCACGGTTGAGAGCTCTTGCCTTTGTAGAGCAGAGATGGTTAGAGTTTGGAGGGAATATTGAGGTGGGGGTGGAATCAGAGAGAAGAAGAATTGCCCTCTATATTGTAGACTAGAAAAGGATTCCTTTGAATGGGTGGTGGGTGACATGGTGGCAGAAGGTAATTAAAGCAGAGATTTGGATGGTTTCTTGAGGGAAGGGCTCTGCCTCCAAGGCTGCCTTCTGGGATGTGTAAGACTCTGGGGAGAGAAAGACTGTGGGATGCTCTGTAGGTGGGGTCTCATGGGGAGGTCCCAAATCTTCAATTGTGTCCTGACTGTTATGATGCCTCAAAGAGCCCTTAAAGATAAATGGGACATCTCCATGGTGACCTGTGTGTTCCACGGGCCAAGGACCAGACTGATGTCTCTCTGCGAGTGTCTTGATTACTTGGAATCTCCTAGAACCATGACACAGACAGATGAAAGCAAAGACTCCTTAAAATGACTGAGACATTTTCACTACCCCACTAGTCCAGAAGAATAGGAGCTCAGAACCATTCATTAAGTTGAAACGAAGAAATTATAGAAAGCTACATCACTTGCACGTACAAATTTGTGACTGGGCTTCTCTGCCCATCACCTGTTTTCACAAGTGAAAAACAAAACGAAACAAAACAAAAAAGTTAACAAAAGGAGAAAACAGGAAAAAATTAAGAGACCCTTCTAAACAGGGTTCATGGGGTGAAAATTAATAGAATATTTGGTTTTCCAGGCCAATTTTAGTTTTCCATATGTAGTCCTGGAAAAGCCAAAGACCAGAAACTTATTCCATTTAGCAATAGTAATGTTAAAATAGTGCTAAGGTTTCTTAAAGCCAGGAAATATGTCTTAGGGAGGATATCAAAGGGCATTTCCCTTGATATTTTAGGATGAAGGATTTGTCTGGTGTTTGGCTTCCTTGTTCGGTTTAACTGAGAGGTTTTTGTTTGTTTGTTTGTTTTTAGTTTCTCGGTTTTTGTTTTTTTATCAGCACATATTGTAAAGGACCTGAACCACATTAGCTGCTGCAGACCAACTAGAATAAATGATGGATCTTGCCCCCAGGGTGTTTGCGCACAAGCCTATTAAGAACTGTGTTGCCCTTGACTCAAATTCATCATAAAAGGCTTGTTAGTATTTCTGTACACTCCATTATTGGAGTTGTACATGCAGAATCACAATTAAGCTTTCACGTAAAGGGGTTTGATTAAGGATGCTTTAGCACTTACAACACTGTTGAGGCCAGCCTTGCAGCCCTGCTTATACCCACATTTGAGTCGACACAATGAATGGGCATTTCTCTTTAATAACCCAGCAAGCTATCATGTATTCTTTATTTCCATCTTAAAGACTTGGTAAATGCATATATGTTTAGCTATTTCCACACTTGTCTAAGACATAGTGAAGTATCTTTGGATTATGTTTCCTTTATGTAAGAGTATTGAAAATATACATTACTTATTCTTGAGCCAAATGAAAGCTATAAATTCTCATGGTTAAAATCTGGTGTATAAACTCAACTTGTTGCAAGCTGCGGCAGTGCCACCTTTTTACTTTGTAAATTAGAAAACCATTAAAGTTCTCTGCTTCTTCATCAGTATCCTCTGTACACCTTCATAGAGTTGTTGAAGGATGAAGTGAGACAGTGTAAGTACATCGGTTCGGATGATTTTAGCTTAAAGAATGATTTAAGAAAAACCCAACTCTACCGGCTTAAATGATAAATTTATTCTCTTATAACAAAACGTCTAGGACAGTGTTTCTAGAATTAGTTAATTCAGCTGCTCCATGACATCATCAGTGACATAGATTGTTTCCAACTTTTTACTTTGCTATTTTCATCGTGATAGTTTGAAACTTGATCTAACTCCCTTCCAGGTCTCAGAATGGCTGAGGCAACCCCATGCATCATATCTCAATTTAACAATGTCCCGAAGTCATAAGGGAAAAGAGGATTTCCTTCCTAGAGTCCTTTGTTAAGAGCAAGGATAACTTTATCAGAAATCCATCCCTAGCAGATCTGTTTTCATGTCTCCTTGGCCAAAATTGTTTAATATGCCTATTAATAAATTATACCTTAGAAAAGCAAATAGAATTACCTTGAATCAAGATTTATCCCTGAGGTGGGGCAGGTCCCGGTTTCCTTTATAATACTTGGGTTGTATTGTCAAGGAAGGAGATGATATGATATGTATGTGTAGATCCATAGTTGTCTAGGCAACTGACAGCATCTATTAGAGTCTATTCAAAGCCTTGAAAACTATTTCAAGCATAGTAGTAATTAAAAGAAATGCAATTAGACACTTATACTAAATTTATGTATGTGCCTATCTGTGTAGATATATGGATAGATATTATATTTATTTACATATATGTCAACCACCCATTTTTGGAGATGGTTTAGGAAACAGGCACCTTTTCATACATTGCTGGTAAGAATATAAATTGATACAAACATTCTTGAGGATAATTTGACAGGATGTATCAAAAGGCCTAGAAATATTTATTTACAGCAACTTATTCTAAAGAAACAATCAGTCACAGTTACATATGTGAGAAGATTTTCATTGTGCCCATTTATTCCACTTATTATTTATAAGAAAAGAAACTAGTAGCAGCCTAAATATGAACTAATGAAAGTTTGATTGAATAAATTACAATATATTCATATATTGGAATACAATGAATTTTAAAATAATATTCAGAAGACTATTCAGTGTCAATGGAAAATTCTCATCATACAGTATGATGAAATTCTAACCAGTATATATACTATTTTCCAATTTAAATAATAAATAAAAATTATCTACGGATATACATAAACACATAGAAATAGAGGCAGGGAATATTCCCCCAGATAAATAGGTATCAGAAAGTATTTGTGAATGGAAGATTATATGTGATATCTTTTCTTTACACTTTATGTGTTTTCCACTTTTTTCTGTGGAATGGAATACAATGCAGTGAACTGTATTACATTTTAGTTTTAGAAAACTGTTATTAAAATATTAGAAAACAGAAAATGCTAGATAAAGATGACATTGAGTTTATTCCTCAAAAATCTCCTAAGTGTCATCCTACTAAATTAAATTTTAAAAAAATGTTTAGGACTTGGTTGTGCTAATGCCTTTCATCCTTAGTGACATAGATTAGGAGTTTGAACTAAAGAGATTAAAAGCAATGGCTTTGCTTCATCAGGTTTCTGAGTAATTTGATTGTCCAATATGTCAGTTGAAGGGTACTTGCAATTATGATGCTGTTTTCCTCCTTTGAGGGTCCTAGAAGGTGATCTGATAGCCAGGTCCTACCTGCCCTGTTTTTCTTCAGCTCTTCTGGCAGGGTTTCCAGATTCAAGGCAGTTGGTCAAATTTCTTTTTTTTCTCCTTGACTGTAGCCAAGTCAAAGAGAGATACTGAGGGGAGACAGAAAAGTCCCAGGATTTTCATAGAAAAGCAACCACTGGATGAGAATCAGGCAACTTAGATTCTAGTTCTACCCTGGACACCAGCTCACTGAATGAATGCCACTGTCTCAACACTTTCCTTTGGACCTTGAAAGATTAAGGATTAATTAGCTCAATAGTTTTCAGTCAGAGGAGCTGGGATTCCAAATAAGATTTCTTTTGAAAGGAGTTCAGCTTATTTAAAAAAAGAGGTGATCTTGCAAGCTACTACTTTTCTAATTCTGTGATTCTTTAAGATATGGTTCCTGACCTCTAGGAAATTATGGTCTCTTCGGGGGGCGTACAATTTACATTTTAGGAGCATAATTTTATAAGACATATAGGTGCTAAATTGTGAGGTGTGAGTGTAAATGATGTGGGAAAGAGCACTGGTGCTGGGAGAAAGAAGGGCGTTAATTACTACATGGTAGAGAGAATGTGTTTTCCACAGGGGGCTGTCTGAATGGGTTTGATTTTGATGTTGAGTGGGAGATGGCATAAGAGAAATAAGAAGTAATAGGGTGCGTGGTGCTTTAGACGTAGATCCATCTCCATGTTTGTCAATCTACAGCAAACCTGGAGGTGTCCTGGGTAGAGGTGGGAAAAACAGAAGGCTCTGAATCAGACAGACCTGGGTTCCTGCCCCAACTCCAGGCATTTATTAGTAGTGTCAACTTGAATCAACTTTGGGGAAATGGACATACCTTTCTCCCAGACTCTTGTGAGGAGTAAATTAGATAATATTTCTAAAGTGGTTGGAAGAGAGCTCAGCACAGAGCAAATGTTCAACAAACATTATCTACTACTACCTCTATTTTACAGGTGAGGAATCTTACTTGAGACACAGGGAAGTTAGAGAATTGTCCATAGCCACAGCCCTTGGGAGTGCTGGAGTAGGGGTAGATAGGAATGAAGGACTTCTACCTTCAGAGACTCAGATGCAACTTCCATCAGAGCTCTTTGGAAGATGCCTTTAAAATGCTAATGTAATATGGACTGCAGAGGCTCATTAAACATTGGCCATTATTAGAATGACAGACAGAGCCTGGGACTTGAGTCCAAGAGAATCCTATTTAACCCACAGCTCTGCCCTTTATAAGCTTTGGGATCTAGGTGTGATTCCTTAAGTGCCTTATGGCTCAGTTTGTAACCCCAAGAAAGCAGGTTGGGTTTTAATGTTTAAACACATGAAAAAGCCCAACCCAATGACTGACTCTGAGATGGTGCTCAATATTGAAGCACTAAGACCTGATCAACAAATTTCCCTTTCTCCCTTCTTCTCACCAAGTGGCTCTAGAAGCACTTCCAGGGACACCGAGGCTCTTTGAAATACATCTGGAGAGCCCCTTGTCTTTAGAAGCTCAGTCTCTGTTGACAGTGTCCAGATTCTCTGGGAGCCTGCAGTTAGATGCTTTGGGCTCATGGGTTAAGGAGATCAGCAAAAAGTAGATTCACAATGGTTTGTAACTAGCAAGGAATACATTCCTTTATTTAAAGAAAAATATCACCTCTGGAGTCATTCGTTTTGTTAAGTTCCTGTAGACCAGAGCTTTGGAATATGTTCTATAAGCTCCCTTAAAAGATTTATGTTTATTCCCTGAGAAAGGAAGCCCCCTAAACTGTGAACACCTTTGGCATTTATCAGCTCTTCTGGCTGGCATCTGGTTAGTCCTTAGGGGCAGCCATAGGACAAATTGCGTTCAGGACAAGGGTCAGAAGCTTGGTCTAGGTTGGACTCCTGGATGGGGTTTTGACAGTTGGGAAATGTCCTCAGAGTGAAATCACAGCATACAGAGAGATGTGTAAAGCCAACAACGAGTTTGTCGTCTACCTGTTGAATACCTGATGCCTACATGGGTATTCTACATTGTGGAAATCACACTGCAGCTATCAATTAATATTTTAATTGTTTCTACTTATTTCACGAGCGTTGGCCAACTTAGTAAAGTTCCATAAAAACACAACTGTTCGTGACTGCAAAGTATCCTCTCTTCTGGATGCATTATTATAGTTTTTGCCACATTGAAGAAGTATTAAGATCCATTTGCTTCTCTGTCTTCATTTGGGTCTATCATATACATGCATTTAGTCTTCCGTTATTACGATGGATGGTGATGGTTGTTTTTGCCTCAATTTGGATGGGGAGTGAGTGAGTCACAGAGCAAAACTCAGACCAGCCCCAAGCAGGAAATACACATGCTTAGAGGTTCATGCAGTGGGAGGGATCAGGGTTTCTTAGGTGTTATTCATTAAAGGACATTTCTGGGAAAAGTATAGGACCCTAAAGAACTGTGTAGCATTAACACATATCTTGGCGGTGTCAGGCCCTTGCATAATTATTTTACCTAAGAACACTTTGTAACTAGACAGGCGCTCCAGTGAGCCCCTGTCTTGTTTATGAGATGTGTTTTCCATATTTTTTATCGAGTTCTTTATCCTTTAAAATTCAAAGAGTCTTCCTAGATCAGCTAGCAATTATTTTGCCCCTTTTGGCATTCATTTTCCCATTCTGGTTGATCAGTTGAATGTAGGGAAAGCATTAACGTATCAGGAATTTCAAATAGCTGGGATGTTAGAGACATATAAGGCGTCAAAAAATACCTTCATGTTATAGTGATTTGATTCTGAATTTGGACGAACTGTTGAAGAAATGTGCCCAGAGAGAGCTTGCTTTTTGATTCTCCAAAACTTTAGGGTATTTTCTCATTAAGAGAAATTCTTTTCTTCGAGCAGGTGGTCCATTTGACTTGGTTACGTGAAAGACCTGGCATTGTTTGGAAGCAGATAGCATCCTTGCCTATCAATGTGAGAGGGGCATGAGGGGACAGTTCCTGTCTCAGCCAGAGAGTGTGTGGTCTAAATGACGGTTAGGTCACAGCAACCCAGGCTGAGCGGCTTATAGTGCGGCGGCGGAGATCAAGTGAAGATATATATAGCCTGTCATGCTTCTCTTGGCCTCAAGCAAACCATTTTTTTTTTTTTTTTTTAAGGACAGATTGGAGCAGCTCATAGCTTCAGAGCCAAGCCCATGAGTGAGGCCAGAGAGCAGTGCCCTCAATCTATTTTTAGGATTTAGAAAACCGGCAAGTTAGAAAATAGCACTGGCATGTAATCGTGCTTACCTCTCAAAGTTCCTGGAGTTTTGAATTTGCTCCACTGCTATTTGGACATGTTTAATTTATTTTGTCTCTTTTCTCATCTCATTTTGTCCCTTGACTCTGTACTCTTGGGTGTGTTATTATAGCTTTTCCCCTTGAATCTCCTTTCATTTTTTCTCTTTTCATATTTGCTTCATTAATGTGTGTGTTATTATTTATGACTGATCTGACCAAATGATGGTTTGAATGAGGGATGTAGGATCAAAAGTGAGTTAAAACAGAAATGAACAAGTGTTGACAAGAATATGGAGAAATTTGGAACTCTTGTTGTACTGTTGCGGAGAATATAAAATGGTGCAGCTGCTGTGGAAACCGGTATGGTAGTCCCTCAAAAAATTAAAGATAGATTAAAAATCATATAATCCAGCAATTCCACTTCCGGGTATATACCCAAAATAACTGAAAGTAAGATTTTGAAGAGATATTTGTGCACACGTGTTTACAGCAGCATTAGTCACAAAAATAGCTAAAATGTGAAAGCAACTTAAGTGTCCCTCAACAGATAAATGAATAAGCAAAATGCAGTATATCCATACAATGGAGTACCATTCAGCCTTAAAAAGGAGGGACATTCTGACACATACAACATGGATGAACCACAGGGAACATTATACTAAGTGAAATAAGCCAGTCACAAAAGGACAAATACAGAATGATTCCACTATATGTAGAATCTCGAGTTGTGAAATTCATAGAGACAGAAAGTAAAAGGGTGGTTGTTACAGGCTGGGGAGTTATTGTTTAGTGGGTATATAGGTTCAGTTTTACAAGATGAAAAGAGTTCTGGAGCTGGATGATAGTGATGATTGCACAACAATATGAATGTAGTATTTAATACCACTAAACTGTACAATTGAAATGGTTATAGTGGCAAGTTTTATGTTATGTGTACTTTACCACAATAAAAAACATTGGGAAAAAATGCCACCGGGACAGACCTCTTCCTGTTACTGGGTCTACTCTAGAAATAACATTTACCATGGTTTTCCTTGCTTCCTGTAACATTGGACATCAAATTCTGGTTTTTCCAGAGAGTGATTTATTCATTCATTACTTTATTCATTAAATGATTATTGATTGAGAAATCTACTGAGCATCAGGTATTATTCTAGATGTCGTGATACATTAGCGAAGAAAACAGAAAACTTTGCTATCAGTGGAGCTTTCGTTCTAGTTAGTTGGAGTCAAACAATAAACAGGAAATATCAATATATAGTATGCCAGATGGTAAGAACTATGGGGAGAAATAAAGTAATGGAAGGAGATGGGTGTGCTAGGGTGGGCAGTGGTGCAGTTTTATATGGGGTGGTCTGGAAAGGTCTCACAGTAAGGGGCACAAAAGCAAAGACATGAGAGAAGTGAGGGGAGTAAGCCACGCTGATCCCTGGAATAACGACCTTCCAGGCTGTGGAAACAACAGATGGGCAGAGCAGTCATCTACGCAACGACTCAGGATGAGGTAAGGAGGCTTGTTAAATCAGTAAACTCCCATTGGCTCTTATCTACCCTACGTCTGCCTCTAGTATTTTCCGATGGAATCAAGTACATGGGTTTCGTGGCCGTTATATGCCGCAGAGACTTCTTTCACGGACTCTGGGTCATGGCTGTCTTCCCAAGACTTAAAGATGATAGAATTTGAGCCATTGACTAAATGGGGAGTTACTGTGTTTTTTTCTTTAAACGGCAAGCAAAGCTTTAATGGCCCCAGCCATTACTAGGACAATACCCTTTTTAGAAGAATAGAGTTCACGAAGGGGCATTTGAACACAGCGTGTAGGGAATTCAATTCTCATGTCCCATTACTGTTAACAAGGTCTCCACATTTAATTCCACAGGGTAAATGTGACAACTCTAGAGTCAGGGCCAGAAAATATCTCTAAGCAACCAGGGAGCTGAAAGAGCCTTGCTTTTTTCTTTATTTTTATGTCTGTGGTATTCCATTTTCCCTGCTGTTGATAAATAATTCAGAAAAGAAAAGAATGTTTCAGCCCTGACTTTTTAATGCCGAGGACAAATACATTATGTGATTGGTCCCCAAACATGCACAGGCTTTTGCAAGAAGGTCAGTATTTTGTGTTTGTTGGTTGGCTGTGTGTTCTCTGGAGCTTTGCAATCGATTGGCTTTGTTCTTGTAGCTAGAAGAAAGGTGAGGACTGCGTGTATGAAATACACAGAACTGACGCTGTCATGTTGTCACGGTCCCTAAGTGGGCTGCTCAGCAACAGGTAATAGATAGACTGGTGGGCGTTGATAAGCTGTGCACCTTGGCTTAGAAGGGGCGATTATCGGAGGACATCTGGTGACATAAGGTAATTGTCTTGAAACCTGACTGGACCTGGGCTATAGTACCACACTGAGCATCTAGGTACCAGGGCGTGCTGGCAGGGGAGGACAGATGTCACAGTGCCTCATGTTGAATTTGTTTCTCCTGCAACTAGGATGTCCATGCTTACCCAACTATGGTACCCATTTGTTTACTTTGGAAAATAATTTCTAATACAGAGATAACAATAGTATATAATATATGTGTATATGTATAGATACACACATATATATATAAAATACGATAATAATAAAGTCAGAAAATGGCCTCTGTGGATATAATCGTGTTGACAACTGATGTTTAGAAACAATGTTACTATCCATATACTAAATGAATAATTTGGGTCACCATTCACAACAAATGCCAATGGTTAGTTGGCTAAAAGGAATAGGATAGAGAGGAAAAAATTCTGTATTGGTTACTAGAGAGACATTTTAATCCAGACTAACACAGTATATGCCCTTGGGTAAGTCATTTTATCTCTTTGGACCTCAGTTTTCTCATCGATCACAGGAGAATATTAGATTATAAATTGACGTTCAGAGGGCCTACTAAACTCTTAACTCTTTGAAGCCAAGAATCATGGCTTTTCCTCTCTTTAACCACAATGCCTGCCATACTAATAGGCACCTTTTGTTACTTTTTTTTTTCCAAGTGCACATCTATAGTCATTTGGAGTATTGCAACTGCAATTTTGTTTGATTTGTAGAACTTTATTTTTAAAGGTGCCTTTGAGTTTTATATTTACAACTTTTTAACATGTTTTAAAAGAATGTGTGAACGTGCTACTGAAATACTCTTTCTTTGGTAGCGTTTGTTTCACTGAATATTTTATGTGACTTCTGCATATTGACTCAGGCCATAGTGATGTTTTATTAACCATTATTAACTTGTGACTTGGAATTATCATACAAGTGATCAAAGAACCTTCCTTTTGCACATGAGGAGGCTTCTGTGAAGGAGAACGGGAGGCACTGGTTCAGGATGGACAGCTGGTCTCCCTTTTGAAGCCCTTTTCACGCTGAGTTTTGTAGATGCTTTTGAACACTTGTTGACAAATGTCACCCCTCTGGCACTCACCCTGCTTCTTTGTTTAAACTGGTGCCCACAGAGCCCAAGCAGCAACACAGTTGCTGACAGTGTAATGATAACTGCTACCAGCTGTGCCCTTCCTCAAGGATTAGCCTGTACTGGGGGCAAGGGGAGGGGAAGAGAGGTGATGGAGGATCACAAAATGAATGGGGACTAAATATCAGAAGACCCACAGTGAAATCTCAGCTTGAACTATTATGAGTTTTATGACTTTGGACAAAATACATAACTGTCCACTTTCTTCTTTGGTAAAATGAGGGTGGAGACCTCTGTTTTCAGGCCTTTTAAAATTTATGATTCTAAGTGTTATGAGTGGTGCTGTGGTCTAAGTGCTATGGTCAGAGGAAAGGTAGCACTTCAGGCTGGGGTGACCAAAGAAAAGTTTGAGTTAGTGGCTTCGGAGCTGTGAAATAGCATTTTGTTATTGTTGGAACCACGAGGAGAGACTTTGCCAGTGGAAGGCCTGGCAGGAGTCAGAGCAGGGACTGAGAAAGACCCAAGGCCTGTTGAGGCAAAGCAGAGTGTTTTAACTTCACCGGCAGTGAGAGCCCTTAAGAGAGTGGGACGCCCTTAACCAAAGGCTTCCGTGCTCCTTTGGCTTCTTTGCTTTTAAATCCCTGATTTTGACAATTCTAATAATCACTCATTCAACGGCAAATATTTGTGGAGTGTCAGCTCTGTTTCACATCCTCTTTTATGTGCTGGGGATAAAGTAGTGAGAGAGACAGAGTCCTTGCTGTTAAGCGTTTTTAGAGAATTTGACAATATTTGTGCCTAACGAGGACATCCTGCCATGGAATTGGTATGAGCAGAGGAGGAATTTTAGCAGAGTTTTAAGTATCACTTGAGAGGCATCTATTTACAGGCTACAGTAGCCTATTGAAAAGAGTTTGCTTTTTGAACGTGAAGTCCAAATACGTGAGTATTGGAGGTATGATTGTGTAGTGCTTGGAGCTAGTGAAACTAGGTTTCTTAAATAAATGAACTTGTGAACATTTCTTAACTTCCCTAAAGTTTGATCTCTCATCTATGTAATGTGCATAATATTAATATTTATGTCATAGGGTGGTTTTGAGGATGAAATAAAATATCGGTGTAAAACACTTTGCCTAATGCCTAGCATATGATATGTGCTCAGTACATGTTAGCTGTTATTGTTCCTATTATTAAAATTTTTATTGGTTTTGTTTTCCACTTAATATTTAACATGTAATCATAGTACCTCTTAAAAGAGGGGGGAAACACACTATCACCTTTATTACTATTACTTTTATTGCTTTCCATTAAACCCAGAGAGATTCTTGGCTTTTGGGAAAGTACGGATCAGAAGAGCAGTTTGTTTGTAGCTTTTATAAAAAAGCATCTCTGTAGATTCCTTGAGTGGTAAGAAGAAAAGAAAATTACTTACTACATTTTTTAGGCATGATGGTGATTGTATTTCTTAAGAATGGATGGAAAGGTCTCATGAGTGTTAACTTGTGAAGGACCAAACCAGAGAAGTATGTCTGGTGTAGTCCAGGTATTCAGGGAGCAGATGAAGATGATGATTTGGGAGGCATTTGTTGATGTGCCCAGATTTACCAACTGGATGGAGGACACACTGTTCAGAGTTGAGCCCAGACTTTGGAGCCAGAAAGGCATGTATTAGCATCTTACCTCCACAGCTCACGTGACTGGCAACAAGTCATTTTAACCCATCTGAACCTTTTTTCTTATTTGTAAAATAGGAGTGATAACAATAGCAGTACTTGTATCATGGCATAATATGAAGGTTAAGCGAACTAATAGACGTAAAACCATTAGTGGCAGTGTGGCACATGGAATCAGCAAATAAAACGTAAAACTAGATATCTCACCAAACCTGCAACGTAGTAGTTGCTCAATGAATATTAGCCTCCTCTTTCTCCTCTACTGCTTTATATATTTTAATTTGTTTATGCAGATTTGAAGGAAAATATTTGAAACACTGGCTCTTACCTCTTAATTCTCAGTTTTTGGTCCCAAAACTTGGTGTTTCATTCACATGCCTAAATCCTTGCAAACTGTTTTCAGATTCTAACACCTGTACCCCTCCCTACTACCGGGGCTAGAATGTAGGTTGTCTTTTACCCACATGACCTAAAAGACAGTTAGTGCTTTATTACCAGCCAGATGATTCAAGGAGTTGCAAAACAGATCTTAATGATATTTATATCAATCATTTATTCAACAAATACTTGAGTGTCTGCAATGTGTTGGGCTTTGTTCTAGATGTTACATATTGAGAGCAGGGTATAAGACAGACCAAATCCCTGCCATCATGGTGCTTATATTCCAGACATGGAAACAGTTGATTAAAAACAAAAAACTTGTTATTTCAGTCATAAGTGTTGCGAAGAAAAACAAAAGAGAATATAGGACTAGGAAATGATTGGTTTGATCAGGAGGGTATTTTATAAAGGACAGTAGGATGAGGCTTATTGAGGCATTGGCCTTTTTGAGCCAGAATCTGAATAAGGGGTTAGGATAAGCCATAGAAAGCTCCGTGAGAACGCTGTAGTTAGAGGGACCACTGAGTGCTGAGTCCCTAAAAAAGGATTGAACTTGGTGTGTTTGAGGAACAGAGAGAAGGCTGTCCTGAGAGAGGCACATGATAAGATTAGGTCAATACGGAGAGATCAGGTCTTGTAGGGTTATGTGGATTCTGGTAAGGGTGTAGATTTAATTCTAAATGTTTTGGAAAACCATTGAAAGTTTATCCAACTGTAACAATGACAGGATAGTCACTACTGAGCACGACGGTGGCTATACTCCATTGATCAATCAATATGCATTTCTGTAGCATTTTCTGTATTTCCAGCGGTGGTGCATTGGGTAGGGTTTGTGGGTATTGGTGAGTTCAGAAAGGTAGGATAAGAAATGCCTCTGTCCATAAGAAACTTAACATAGAAATGGGGAGATAATTCTATTATACATGGAATAATTCAAAACCAGTGCTCTAAACTATAATATTATCTCTGAATACAAAAGAAGGTGATAAAAGGAAGAGGCCCCGCGTTTTGAAGAAATTTAGGAAGAATGTCTGGAAAGTTTGGAGGAACCAGGTATAGAGGGCATATAAGTCTCCCAGAGTAGATTAGACATAATAGGTCATCAGGAGCCATTATAAACTCCTGGACTGGGTATTTAGATGATTGATCTGGCAGTAGTGTGCTTTGGAAGAAGCGGGATTAAATGCTCAGAGACTAGCTGGTGGATTGTATGATAAACTTGTTCATCAAAGCCTGGATAAAGCTGGTGGCTTCGGTGGCAGGTTGGATAGAGGAGATTGAAGAGAGGGAAATAAGTTTTAAAAATCCTAATGTTTGTACTTTGTGAGACTAGAAAGATGGCATTTCCATGAATGGAAATGGCATTATTGGAAAAAATGAGTCATTTTGGAGTAGAACAGTATGGGTCCTGTCTGTAGTGATGATAGGATATTTATTCAGGCGTGTCTGGTCAGTGCAGTTTAATAAAGCAAAATGGTATTAGATGATATTTAACCAGAGGATTCAGGAGTGGCAAATGAAACTCAAGGAAGATGATGATGATAGCAATAATGACTACTATTATTCTACTATTACTATTACTTATTACTATCATCATCATCACGTCACTATCATCTTTTAGGTTAGTGCCCATTTTCTTCACTACAGGGTAATTGTGCACCAATGGTGTGCAATAGGCAATTTAATCACAAGTTGAAGTGAAGACATCTTCACCAGTCAAGATCAAATTATATCACCAGCTCTCCTGTATGGACCACCACGTCCAGTGCTCGCTTGTAAAGAAGCAAAGACAAGAAGGGAAGTTGGCTAGGCCTGTCTTTAGATGTATAATTCTACCTGCAGTTAACATGGTCCAATTAATGCCTTGGACAATAACTCTGATTGATATGCCTTACTTTTAGAGCGGAAAGAGGAATGAGACATATAAAGAAAGCAATGGAGATCTCCTCCCTTCTTATAAGGTGAATTCAACTTATAAGTGGATAAAAATACCAAACTGGATTAGATGTGAGAGTTCGGTATGAGAGATAGAGATGTGAGTCATCCTGCTACAAGTATGTGAATAAGGATATACGAAAGTGTACAGAGAAAGGAGCGTAAGGCCATGTCCTAGAGGAGAACCCCATATGAAGGCCTTGGGTTGTCGGGTAGCAGCAGCAGTAAATGTGGCAGTAAAATTAAGAAATTAAGATTAAGAGTAAAATTAAGAGACCATACAGAGGCTTTAGGAGAGTGAAGGTATGGAAAATTCCATTATATTCGACAAGAAGAGAGTCATTGGCAATCTTCCAAAGAGCAGAATCATTGCTGTCTCCGGTAACAGGATTTAAAAAGAGATATTTTGATAGAAAGTTGCACAGTGGTTAGAATATGCAGGCTTTTGGCAGTCACGCAGTTAGAAAGAATTGTAGAGAAACCTAAAAGGGACAGCAAGGTCAAGTGAAAGATACTTTGTTCTCCTCAAGTTGACTTTTAAGATGAATAACATTTGAATGTTATACGGGAGAAGTGGGTTGAAGATGCTTAAGAGGCAGGCTTTATTGTGGGCAGGCAGGGTACAGATGGAGGAGCTGGCTCTATGGGAGGGCTTGGAAAGGAATTATAAGACTGGAAGGAATAGAGGATAGAGCCAGGGAGAGGGGTCCAGTGTGAAAGCCATGTATGCTTGCGGAGATCCATGCCTGGCAATGCGCTAAAGCCAACTTTTCATTCAGTATGCTTTCTGCAGCATATTTTCCTTCCTCTGCCTTTCACAGACCACAAATACCAGTTCTACTTTATGTAAATGCAAATGAAAGGTTTTCCCTCTGGTGGGACCTTTGAAATATAGTATCCACTTTATTGTTCTGTCACATTTCTCAGCACTTTGTTTTTCAAAGGTGTTTTGCTATGTGAGGATAGGGAGAGCCTGATGGCATTGTTAAGCAACTAAACCTGGGGTTGAAAGCTCTGCATGAGTGACATTTAATTCTTATTCCCTCAGTGCTTTGGGGGAAATCTCATAATTGCTCTCTCAGTCTCCCCATCTGCAAAACTGGTATAAAAGCAGCCTTCTTCTCCCTAGGGCATTGGAGGCTTACTAAGTTAATGTTTTATAAATCACCAAAAAGATTCTAAATGCAAGTGCTATCATTACCCACCTACAGATATGATGGCACTCATAATGACATATTTATTACCTCATGTTCATTTCCATGGCAATAGCCTGTGCATTTGTAAAGAGATTCTGCTTTCTCTGCCAGGGCAAAAACAGAGGCAGATCGCCTGTCACCCAGAGACACATCGGCAAGAGAGTGAAAGTGGATATATGGTTTGTTTTGACCTAAATTTTGTTTTGAGTGTAGAGCCTGTTGTGAAATTTTCTCTTGAAAACAAAAGTCTGCCCCCCACCTTGCTGTAAAATATTGAAAATAAAATGAGACATGAATGCTTCTTGGGACATGTTGAGTTTGGGATGTCAACATAGGAAATTTGAAATTCAACTGTGAATAGGCAGGGTTTATCTCAATGAGTGCTCAGCAATGTTTAAAACCACATTCAAACAACAAAGTCGAAAAGGTTATGAATTGTAATTAGGAAGGTATGATAGTTTCTGTTTGAAAGTGTGGCCGATGATGGGGTCCTTCCTCTTTGCAACGCATCAGTGCAAGGAGGTCTCTTTGTGTGGTCTTGGGTCAGGGTTCTTGGATTACTAGGGATCCCAGCATGACGCTCATCATATTTTAGGAAATACTTGACTTTATTTCAATTAAGTTAACTAACGATGATGCAGTTTGTCATGCACTGTCCTCATTGGAGTACTTCTGTAAGAATAATAGAAGTCAGAAATACTGAGGGTTTGTGTTTCCAATGGAGCCTTAGTGAATTATCTCCTCCAGGTAGTGCGGGGATAGCATGGATTGAATCAGAACAGAACAAGTGCATCCTACCTCCACCCCCTAAAATACTATCTTAAGGTAGGGGACAGGACCTTCTTCAGGAAGTAACAGGTTGGTCCTTTTTCATACATTCTCTCAGTTGTTATTTTCTAAATGTGCCCTCATGACCATTGAAGCCTGAACTGGTACCATCAATTCCGTCCCCGTCTGGACTCAGGGGCATTGCACTTGCTGTTTCCTCTGCCTGGAATGTGCTTCCCTCTGACATCTGCCTGGTTCACTTCCTCAGTTCACTTGGTTAGAGGCCTGAAGGCCTCAGTTCACTTCCTTCAGGCCTCTAACCAAAGCCTTTATCTCAGCAAGGCTTCCCTGGCCACCTTTCAAAAATGTCAGTCCCTGGTGACACTTCCTTTTTCCCTTCTCCATTGTACTTTTCCTTCTTAGAGTGTATCACTATCCACCATGCTATATATTTCACTCAGTTACCTTATTTATGGTCTGGTTCTCCCACTAGAATATAAGCTCCATGAGGGCAAGGATTTTTGTTGGTTTTTCTCACTGCAGTATACTAGCACCTAGAATAGTGTCTGGTATATAGTAGGTACTTAAAAAATAATTGTTTACATTGTAAGTGAGCAATAAATGTGACATCGAATAGTCTATGTGCTGTGGTAGATACTAAAGATGTATTCAGTTGCAAGTAGTAACAAAAAATCCATCTCAAAGTAGACTAAGCCGTAAGGGGGATTTACTGATTCATGTACACATAAGTCCAGAGGTTAAGCAATTTTGAGGGCTGGTTTGACACAGCAACATGGGGATGTCATCAAAGACCTGGTTCCTTTCCTTTCCTTTTCTTTTCCTTCTCTCTGCTCTGACTTCCCTGATTTCAACTTCACACTAAGCCTCCTGGGATCTCATTATCTCATTGTGATTCCAAGATGGGTGCCAACAGCACACTTTCTTTCACATCTGAAGAGACAGAGAGAAGGTTGCCTCTGAGAAACTCTATCAGAAGTGCTCGAAAGCCTCTTTCCCAGAAGCCCCGAGCTCACATGTCCACTCTTGCACCGAACACTGTGGCCGGCGATTATGGTGATTAATTTAGCTTTAGTCGCAGGCTCATCTCAAGAGTCTAGGTTGGACTTGGTGTTTCCCAAAGCTCCTTGGGTGTGTGTGTGTGTGTATGTGTGTGTGTGTGGTGTGGGTACCCTAATGAAAATCAGGCTATTCTTGATAGTAAACGGATAAAGAGAAAAACTACAAAGCTTTCGAAAACAGACAAGACGTTATTTCACAAAGCCTAGGTCTTCTGCAGGAATTAAGTATGGAATTAGACTCATGTGCTATATGCTATGAAGTGGGAACATGGATGTGAGGGTTTAATGAGACCACATATATAAAGCACTTGGAACTTTTGGACACATTGGGGTTTAATAACTGCTGTTAAAAGTGCTTTTATTGTTATTTCAATACACAGAAGCCTTGGGAAGGGTATTATGATGGTCATCTCTTTTGGCCATCACCAGCTTTGGACCAGGATTTAGCCACAGTGCTGAAAGTATGCAGTTAATTAACCCTAAGGCATTTGCTTCAGCTCATAAAGCTGTCATATGGTAAAATGTGTCCAATTATTTATTTCCTGTTTACATCATTTTTATAAAAAAGAGAAAGGAGAATTTAAATTGTTAAGATTAAGATTTATAGTATATTGCCAGCTCTTTAACGAAACCTTTCCTCTGCAGTTACATAAGTATTGAATTGGAGACTTTTAAGTTAGAAGCGAGATGAGTGGTCATAGAGCTATCATCCTTATTTTAGGAATGAAAAACTGAGGCCCAGAGAAGTTAATTTACTCCAGGGTTACACGGGTGACCCAGATCATCAGACTCTGATTAAGTTTTTGCAGATTATGCATCAGAATTTTCTGTTATTAACATCAGAGAAAATACATGAATAACTATTTATATAGACCCTACAAAGTAGTCTACCTACGTCCCAAGAGAGCAAGAAACTGAGTGCTTTGGAAGATTTAGTTTTCACAGATGAAAAATGGTCGATTTGATCGTTTTGAGAAATTGGAGACTCAGTTTTATTCCATCTTGTGCCCACGTACACGTCCATTGCACGCGCACATAATGCATTTGTGGAGAAAAGTCTTGCATGATTAAACTAACTGATCTTGAAAATCAAATTTGAGATCTCAAAGCTCAAAGGATACAAAATCTCACTAGGAAATTTTTAATCCTTGATATTCAGTTAATTGTCCCTTCAGGACACAGTCTAAAGCTAGCTCCCTCGCCCCCCACCCCAAACTCTGTAGGTTTTCTCTAAGCATTTAGAGCTGGAGGGTTTCTTTGGGAAGCATATACCATTGAGTTGGAATTCCCTGGTGGTGTTTTATCCTCTGTCTCATTTTGTGACCTTGGGTGAGCCAGTTAACCTCTTTGTGCCTCAGTCAATAAAAACCAGTCCCTCCCTACTGCATAGAGATGTGGTAAAGATAAATTACACCTCAGTGAATTTTGAATAAGAAATCTGTGAAGATAAATGGATGGTAGTGTTTGAACCTTATAAAGCCAAGTAGGAATGATAAGGGAGATGATTAAAGAAACAGAACAGTAGCTTAGAGCAGAGGGCAAATTCTCAGCACCTAGCAATGCAGAAAGCAAACACCATTTTGTGTCCCCTTCTCTCTCCTTTTTCTTTCTGTATCTCTACAATCACTCTTTAATAGAGCCATGACTCAAAGGTCAAATGCTCTGAAACCAGGTTCCAGTCCTGTCTCTCTCTTCCATTCCTTCAAATGTTGCTGGCTGAGGATATCTGCTGGTCAGCAGAAGATGTCCTGTTAGGATGAGCCTTTCCATTCCTCTCAAGAAAAATGCATTGAGTGGTAATGGAATCTAGATGGTAGACAGTGGATTGTCTCACTCAACACCTGTTCAACCCCACAGAATGCCTTCCTGTTTTATGTTGGCTGGAATGCTAGAATCTACATTTCCCAAATTCCCTTATTATCAGCTCCCAAGCATGACAAAGTATGACTGAGGGTTGTCAAACAGGTGACGTCTTGGAGGCTTTGATCAGGAACTGAATTATGTGGGAAGAAAGAGAGTGATAGAGGTTTCCATCATGCTGGCTTAAATCATGGCAGAGACAATGGTGTCAGTTTCCAGCTTTTTCTGGAGCCTTTCTGATTTGACAACTTCCTGATCCTGGCAGAGTTGGAGTGGTTCTGGAAAGGTGGCAGCTCTCTAATGCTATAACCTACTGATTGCAGCACGGGCAGCATCCTCATTGGTGTGGCGATTCTGTGGTGTGGTTTGGGGAATTGTTCCTGGAAGTTCAGCCTGGAGTCTATTTCTTCAGCCTTTTCCTTTTACCGCCTCCTTCTCACCTGGAATTGGATACAGTGAAAGAGCTTGGGTGCCGCTGACCCTAGAATCAGCATATCATTCACTCTTGGACTGCCTGCCTCTGAATTGCTTTAAATGAGAGAGAAATAAACTTCAGTATTTAAGCCCTCAAAATCAAGTCACTGCTTTTTGTTGCTGAAGCCTAATCCTAACTGATACATAGGCGCCATGGCAAAGGAGCACAGTATGACATAAATAAAACTGTTCCCACACATCTGGGAGCTAACAGTGGTTCCTTCTGGGTCCTGGGTTATGTGTAAGTAAAATGAGGTTGAGATATATACCAATCAACAAATATTTTCAAAAGGGCAGCTTGAGTGGGATGCAGGCAGAAGAGGAGCGTCTGGGTAAGGATTTTTTTTTTTTAATTTAATTTTTTTACACATCTTTATGGGAGTATAATTGCTTTACAATGGTGTGTTAGTTACTGCTGTATAACAAAGTGAATCAGCTATACATATACATATATTTCCATATCTCCTCCCTCTTGCATCTCCCAC
This sequence comes from Eubalaena glacialis, assembly GCF_028564815.1. Lineage (NCBI taxonomy): Eukaryota > Metazoa > Chordata > Mammalia > Artiodactyla > Balaenidae > Eubalaena > Eubalaena glacialis. The sequence continues at coordinate 85,842,977 of NC_083725.1, forward strand.
TCATCCTCCATATCCCACCCCTCTAGGTGGTCACAAAGCACGGAGCTGATCTCCCTGTGCTATGCGGCTGCTTCCCGCTAGCTAGCTATTTTACATTTGGTAGTGTATATATGTCCTTGCCACTCTCTCACTTCGTCCCAGCTTACCCTTCCCCATCTCCATGTCCTCAAGTCCATTCTCTACGTCTGCATCTTTATTCCTGTCCTGCCCCTAGGTTCATCAGAACCATTTTTTTTGTTTGTTTAGATTCCATATATATGTGTTAGCATATGGTATTTGTTCTTCTCTTTCTGACTTACTTCACTCTGTATGACAGACTCTAGGTCCATCCACCTCACGACAAATAACTCAATTTCGTTTCTTTTTATGGCTGAGTAATATTCCCTTGTATATAGATGCCACATCTTCTTTATTCATTCATCTGTCGATGGACACTTAGGTTGCTTCCATGTCCTGGCTATCGTAAATAGAGCTGCAGTGAACATTGTGGTACATGACTCTTTTTGAATTATGGGTTTCTCAGGGTATATGCCCAGTAGTGGGATTGCTGGGTCATGTGGTAGTTCTATTTTTAGTTTTGTAAGGAACCTCCATACAGATCTCCATAGTGGCTGTATCAATTTACATTCCCACCAACAGTGCAAGAGAGTTCCCTTTTCTCCACACCCTCTCCAGCATTTATTGTTTGTAGATTTTTGATGATGGCCATTCTGACTGGGGTGAGGTGATACCTCACTGTAGTTTTGATTTGCATTTCTCTAATGATTAGTGATGTTCAGCATCCTTTTATGTGTTTGTTGGCAATCTGTATACCTTCTTTGGAGAAATGTCTGTTTAGGTCTTCTGCCCATTTTTGGATTGGGTTGTTTGTTTTTTGAAATTGAGCTGCATGAGCTGCTTGTAAATTTTGGAGATTAATCCTTTGTCAGTTGCTTCATTTGCAAATATTTTCTCCCATTCTGAGGGTTGTCTTTTCATCTTGTTTATGGTTTCCTTTGCTGTGCAAAAGCTTTTAAGCTTCATTAGGCCTCATTTGTTTATTTTTGTTTTTATTTCCATTACTCTAGGAGGTGGATCAAAAAGGATCTTGCTGTGATTTATGTCAGACTGTTCTGCGTATGTTTTCCTCTAAGAGTTTTATAGTGTCTGGCCTTACATTTAGGTCTTTAATCCATTTTGAGTTTATTTTTATGTATGGTATTAGGGAGTGTCCTAATTTCATTCTTTTACATGTAGCTGTCCAGTTTTCCCAGCACCACTTATTGAAGAGACTGTCTTTTCTCCATTGTATAACCTTACCTCCTTTGTCATAGATTACTTGACCATATGTGCGTGGGTTTATCTCTGGGCTTTCTATCCTTTTCCATTGATCTATATTTCTGTTTTTGTGCCATTACCATACTGTCTCGATGACTGTAGCTTTGTAGTATAGTCTGAAGTCTGGGAGCTTGATTCCTCTAGCTCCGTTTTTCGTTCTCAAGATTGCTTTAGCTATTCGGGGTCTTTTATGTTTACATACAAATTGTGAAATATTTTGTTCTAGTTCTGTGAAAAATGCCATTGGTAGTTTGATAGGGATTGCATTGAATCTGTAGATTGCTTTGGTTAGTATAGTCATCTTCACAATGTTAATTCTTCCAATCCAAGAACATCGTATATCTCTCCATCTGTTTGTATCATCTTTAATTTCTTTCATCAGTGTCTTATAGTTTTCTGCATACAGGTCCTTTGTCTTCTTAGGTAGGTTTATTCCTAGGTATTTTATTCTTTTTGTTGCAATGGTAAATGAGAGTGTTTCCTTAATTTCTCCTTCAGATTTTTCATCATTAGTGTATAGGAATGCAAGAGATTTCTATGCATTAATTTTGTATCCTGCTGCTCTACCAAATTCATTGATTAGCTCTAGTAGTTTTCTGGTGGCATCTTTAGGATTATCTATGTATAGTATCATGTCATCTGCAAACAGTGACAGTTTTATTTCTTCTTTTCCAATTTGGATTTCTTTTATTTATTTTTCTTCTCTGATTGCCATGGCTAGGACTTCCAAAACTATGTTGAAAAATAGTGGGAAGAGTGGACATCCCTGTATTGTTTCTCATCGTACAGGAAATGCTTTCAGTTTTTCACCATTGAGAATGATGTTTGCTGTGGGTTTGTCATATATGGCCTTTCTTATGTTGAGGTAAGTTGCCTCTATGCCTACTTTCTGGAAAGTTTTTATCATAAATGGGTGTTGAATTTTGTCAAAAGCTTTTTCTGCATCTATTGAGATGATCATATAGATTTTCTCCTTCAATTTGTTAATATGGTTTATCACATTGATTGATTTGCGTATATTGAATAATCCTTGCATTCTTGGGATAAACCCCACTTGATCATGGTGTATGATCCTTTTAATGTGCTGTTGGATTCTGTTTGCTAGTATTTTGTTGAGGATTTTTGCATCTATGTTCATCAGTAATATTGGCCTGTAGTTTTCTTTTTTTGTGACATCTTTGTCTGGTTTTGGTATCAGGGTGATGGTGGCCTCGTAGAATGAGTTTGGGAGTGTTCCTCCCTCTGCTGTATTTTGGAAGAGTTTGAGAAGGATAGGTGTTAGCTCTTCTCTAATTGTTTGATAGAATTCGCCTGTGAAGCCATCTGGTCCTGGGCTTTTGTGTGTTGGAAGATTTTTAATCACAGTTTCAATTTCAGTGCTTGTTATTGGTCTGTTCATATTTTCTGTTTCTTCCTGGTTCAGTCTCGGAAGGTTGTGCTTTTCTAAGAATTTGTCCATTTCTTCCAGGTTGTCCATTTTATTGGCATATAGTTGCTTGTAGTAATTTCTCATGATCCTTTGTATTTCTGCAGTGTCAGTTGTTACTTCTCCTTTTTCGTTTCTAATTCTATTGATTTGAGGCTTCTCCCTTTTTTTCTTGATGAATCTGGCTAATGGTTTATCAATTTTCTTTATCTTTTCAGAGAACCAGCTTTTAGTTTTGTTGATCTTTGCTATTGTTTCCTTCATTTCTTTTTCATTTATTTCTGATCTGATCTTTATGATTTCTTTCCTTCCGCTAAATTTGGGGTATTTTTGTTCTTCTTTCTCTAATTGCTTTAGGTGTAAGTTTAGGTTGTTTATTTGAGGTGTTTCTTGTTTCTTGAGGTAGGATTGTATTGCTATAAACTTCTCTCCTGGCACTGCTTTTGCTGCATCCCATAGGTTTTGGGTCGTCATGTTTTCATTGTCATTTGTTTCTAGGTATTTTTTGACTTCCTCTTTGATTTCTTCAGTGATCTCTTGGTTATTTAGTAGTGTATTGTTTAGCCTCCATGTGTTTGTATTTTTTACAGATCTTTTCCTGTATTTGATGTCTAGTCTCATAGTGTTGTGGTCGGAAAAGATACTTGATATGATTTCATTTTTCTTAAATTTACCAAGGCTTGATTTGTGACCCACATTATGATCTATCCTGGAGAATGTTCCATGTGCACTTGGGAAGAAAGTGTATTCTGTTGTTTTTGGATGGAATGTCCTATAAATATCAATAAGTCCATCTTGTTTAATGTACCATTTAAAGCTTGTGTTTCCTTATTTATTTTCATTTTGGATGATCTGTCCATTGGTGAAAGTGAGGTGTTAAATCCCCTACTATGATTGTGTTACTGTTGTTTTCCCCTTTTTTTGGCTGTTAGCATTTGCCTTATGTATTGAGGTGCTCCTATGTTGGGTGCATAAATATTTACAATTGTTATACCTTCCTCTTGGATCAATCCCTTGATCATTATATAGTGTCCTTCTTTGTCTCTTGTAATAGTCTTTCTTTTAAAGTCTATTTTGTCTGATATGAGAATTGCTACTCCAGCTTTCTTTTGGTTTCCATTTGCATGGAATATCTTTTTCCATCCCCTCACTTTTAGTCTGTATGTGTCCCTAGGTCTGAAGTGGGTCTCTTGTAGAGAGCATATATACGGGTCTTGTTTTTGTATCCATTCAGCCAGTCTGTGTCTTTTGGTTGGAGCATTTATTCCATTTACATTTAAGGTAGTTATCGATATGTATGTTCCTATTACTATTAATTGTTTTGGTTTTGTTATTGTAGGTCTTTTCCTTCTCTTGTGTTTCCTGCCTAGAGAAGTTCCTTTAGCATTTGTTGTACAGCTGGTTTGGTGGTACTGAATTCTCTTAGTTTTTGCTTGTCTGTAAAGGTTTTAATTTCTCTGTCGAATCTGAATGAGATCCTTGCTGGGTAGAGTAGTCTTGCTTGTAGGTTTTTCCCTTTCATCACTGTAAATACGTCCTGGCATTCCCTTCAGGCTTGCAGGGTTTCTGCTGAAAGTTCAGCTGTTAACCTTATGGGGATTCCCTTGTATGTTATTTGCTGTTTTTCCCTTGTTGCTTTTAGTATTTTTTACTAAAAATTTTTTAATTTACAAAAATTATTTAATTTTTGTTAGGTTGATTAATATGTGTCTTGGCGTGTTTCTCTTTGGATTTATCCTGTATGGGACTCTCTGTGCTTCCTGGACTTGATTGACTATTTCCTTTCCCATATTATGGAAGTTTTCAACTATAATCTCTTCAAATATTTTCTGTGACCCTTTCTTTTTCTCTTCTTCTTCTGGGACCCCTATAATTCGAATGTTGGTGTGTTTAATGTTATCCCAGAGCTCTCTGAGACTGTCCTCAATTCTTTTCATTCTTTATTCTGCTCTGTGGTAGTTATTTGCACTATTTTATCTTCCAGGTCACTTATCCGTTTTTCTGCCTCAGTTATTCTGCTATTGATTCCTTCTAGGGAATTTTTAATTTCATTTATTGTGTTGTTCATTATTGTTGGTGTGGTCTTTAGTTCTTCTAGGTCCTTGTTAAACATTTCTTGTATCTTCTCCATTCTCTTTCCAAGATTTTGGATCATCGTTTTTTCTATCATTACTCTGAATTCTTTTTCAGGTAGACTGCCTATTTCCTCTTCATTTGTTTGGTCTCGTGGGTTTTTACCTTGCTCCTTCATCTGCTGTGTGTTTCTCTGTCTTATCATTTTGCTTAATTTACTTTTTTGGGGGTCTCCTTTTTGCAGGCTGCAGGTTTGTAGTTCCCGTTGTTTTTGGTATCTGCCCCCAATGGGTAAGGTTGGTTCAGTGGGTTGTGTAGGCTTCCTGGTGGAGGGGACTGGTGCCTGTGTTCTGGTGGATGAGGCTGCATCTTGTGTTTCTGGTGGGCAGGACCACGTCCGGTAGTGTGTTCTGCGGTGTCTGTGACCTTATTATGATTTTAGGCGGCCTCTCTGCTAATGGGTGGGGTTGTGTTCCTGTCTTGCTAGTTGTTTGGCTTAGGGTGTCCAGCACTGTAGCTTGCTGGATGTTGAGTAGAGCTGGGTCTTAGCGTTAAGATGGAGATCTCTCGGAGAACTTTTGCCGTTTGATATTGCGTGGAGCCGGGAGGTCTCTGGTGGAACAATGTCCTGAACTCGGCTCTCCCACTTCATATGCACAGGCCTAACACCTGGCTGGAGCATGAAGACCCTGTCAGCCACACGGCTCAGAAGAAAAGGGCAAAAATAAGAAAGAAAGAAAGAAAAAAAAAGTTATTAAAATAAAAACAAATTATTAAAAATTAAAACATTTTAAAGTAAAAAAAAAAAAAAGGTCAGACAGAACCCTAGGAGAAATGGTAAAAGCAAAGTTATACAGACAAAATCACACAAAGAAGCATACACATACACACTCATAAAAAGAGAAAAAGGAAAAAAATATATATATATACATCTATATAGTAAAAAAAAAAAAAAAAAAGGGAAAGAGCAACCAAATCAATAAACAAATCTACCAATGATAATAAACTCTAAATACTAAACTGAGATAAACATAAAGCCAGAAACAAATTCAATGCAGAAAGCAAACCCCAAGTCTACAGTTGCTTCCAAATTCCACCGCCTCAATTTTGGGATGATTTGTTGTCTATTCAGGTATTCCACAGATGCAGGGTATATCAAGTAGATTGTGGAGATTTAATCCGCTGCTCCTGAGGATTGTGGGAGAGATTTCCCTTTCTCTTCTTTGTTCGCACAGCTCCCGGGGTTCAGCTTTGGATTTGGCCCCGCCTCTGAGTGTAGGTCAACTGAGGGCATCTGTTCTTCACTCAGACAGGACGGGGTTAAAGGAGCAGCTGATTCGGGGGCCCTGGCTCACTCAGGCCGGAGGGAGGGAGGGGTACGGAATGCGGGGCGAGCCTGGGGCAGTAGAGTCAGGCGTGACGTTGCAACAGCCTGAAGCGCGCCGTGCGTTCTCCCGGGGAAGTTGTCCCTGGATCACGGGACCCTGGCCGTGGCGGGCTGCACAGGCTTCTGGGAGGGGCGGTGTGGAGAGTGACCTGTGCTTGCACACAGGCTTCTTGGTGGCGGCAGCAGCAGCCTTAGCGTCTCATGCCCGTCTCTGGGGTCCGCGCTGATAGCCGCGGCTCGCGCCCGTCTCTGGAGCTCGTTTAGGCGGCGCTCTGAATCCCCTCTCCTCGCACCTCGAAACAATGGTCTGTTGCCTCTTCGGCAGCTGCAGACTTTTTCCCGGACTTCCTCCCGGCTAGCTGTGGCGCACTAGCCCCCTTCAGGCTGTGTTCACGCCGCCAACCCCAGTCCTCTCCCTGGGATCCGACCGAAGCCCGAGCCTCAGCTCCCGGCCCCCGCCTGCCCCGGCGGGTGAGCAGACAAGCCTGTCGGGCTGGTGAGTGCTGCTCGGCACCGATCCTCTATGCGGGAATCTCTCTGCTTTGCCCTCCGCACCCCTGTGGCTGCGCTCTCCTCCAAAGCACCCCACTCCCTGCCACCCCCGTCTCCGCCAGTGAAGGGGCTTCCTAGTGTGTGGAGACCTTTCCATCTTCACAGCTCCCTCCCACTGGTGCAGGTCCCATCCCTATTCTTTTGTCTCTGTTTTTTCTTTTTTTCTTTTACCCTACCCAGGTACGTGGGGAGTTTCTTGCCTTTTGAGAAGCCTGAGGTCTTCTGCCAGCGTTCACTAGGTGTTCTGTAGGAGTTGTTCCACATGTAGATGTATTTCTGATGTATTTTTGGGGAGGAAGGTGATCTCCACATCTTACTCCTGTGCCATCTTGAAGGTTTCCTGGGTAAGGATTTATAGAATGGCTGTAGGCATGTGTTTCCAGACCAAACTCCCCCTTTATTCTCTTACCAGTTGCCTTCTCGAGTCTGTATTTGGCCATTAAGTGCCAGAGTTGATGATTACTTTTCCCTGATTCACTGGAGCTTGAGGACAGTTTTGGATAAACGTTGTGTAGCAGGGTAAAATTTTTTATTATCTTAATAGCTGGCCAGAGAATTCCTCTTAGAGAGGGATTTTTTGCTTAGGAAAATAATTCAATGAACTCAGTGGCTAGAATTGAGAGGACGGAAGGGATAGTTAGAGTAATCGACCGTGGAAGTAAAACAACATTTAGAGTTGATGGAAAATGAGAAAGGAGATTGGAGGGGAGAGAATAGCCAATGATATGATGGAAAGTTGGGACATGATGTGGGGTGAAATGGCTAGCAGAAAATTCTCAGTGGTGGCGTGGACAGAGGACTTGTAAGACCAAGGACATCTCATGTTCAGTGTGTTAAGTTTGCATCACTGGGATGTAAGGCACTCCTGTTAAAAAGTAAATAAATATATCTGATTTTACAAACACATATTGGGAAAGTGCTTTTCCCTCCATTCTTTCCTTCTTTATTTCCTTCTTTCAAAAATCAAGGGAAGAGCTGAGGTTTTTAAAATTATTTATTTATTTATTTATGGCTGCATTGGGTCTTCGTTGCTGTGTGCAGGCTTTCTCTAATTGCGGCAGGCGGGGGCTACTGTTTGTTTCAGTGTACGGGCTTCTAATTGCGGTGGCTTCTCTTGTTGCGGAGCACGGGCTCTAGGCACACGGGCTTCAGTAGTTGTGGCTCGTGGGCTCTAGAGCGCAGGCTCAGTAGTTGTGGTGCATGGGCTTAGTTGCTCCACGGCATGTGGGATCTTCCCAGACCAGGGATCGAACCCATGTCCCCTGCATTGGCAGGCGGATTCTTAACCACTGTGCCAGCAGGGAAGTCCCAGGAGCTGAGTTTGATATCTAAATTTATTTCATAGGAAAAGAAAATGGCACACTTCAGACAGTAAAACTATCCATAGGCATAATGAATTCATTCAAATTGTGTGCTTCAATCCCACCCTGTTGGGATTTGCTTAAATCTAACATAAGGCTTTGGATTTCTACAGTTGTGTACTAGGGGTATGGACCAATCTGAAAGGTCGAGGAAACTCGAGCTACAATTAGGTGATGTTTCTTTCCAAGAAGCTCTCTGTTTGTGGACAGGTTGTTCATTATAAAGTCACAAGGAGGCTGAAATATCCATCAATATTTCAACATAAAGCAGAAGGTGAGTGTTGGAAAGATTAAAAAAGATGATGGTCTGTTGACCACGTGAAAGAAGTCTGTGTCAAAACCTGTGTAAGGACAGAGAGCAAGGAGATGGACCATGGTGCCACCAGTAGCAGAAAGTGGGGTAAAGGAAGGTAAATAAGTGATAGACTCAGAAAAGCAGGAAAGGGGTAAGTATCAAGTCTGGATTGAGAGGAAGAATACACATCACATCTCCAAACGGTATCTGAGGATAAGTGAGAAAAGGAAGGACAGTGGGGAGCTGAGGAGCATTATAGGGAGAATGTGTGAGTTTAAGGAATGGGGATATCTATGAGTGAGGCAGCTCGACACAGGCAGAGCAGTATAGCTGATTTGCAGGAAACCTCAGGTGGGCCATGTGATGGGGCAAGGGAATTTTGCAAGGGAACATCTTGGGATAAGCTCCTGCGAAATGGAAGTTAGAAGTAAACTACTGTTTTTCTTGCATATTTAATCTAAGGAGAGTTGCATTATGATCAAGTCAGGTAATTTGAGATATGTGAAATCGGCATTCATGCTCACATCCCTGCATCTGTTGGATGTAGGGTGTTGGAGACTACAACTGAGAAAATAAGATCTTACCAAACAGCATGAGGGAAGCTTTAGGTTTTCAGATTTGTCAAATTATCTATCTATCTATCTATCTATCTATCTATCTATCTATCTATCTATCTATCTGAGGTAGAAAGACAGAATGAATACAGGTTTTATTTGTTAGCAATAGCATCTTCTCTCTTATGCCGTAGTTTTCCTTCCTACTCTGTCACTGGGGTCTTATTCCCAGGGGAAGGCTCCTAGGTACAAGGAGAAGTGGACATTTCACCCCAGAAGTCTTCTGCTTTTAGTGTGGCTGTTTCAGGAGCAGATGGGAAGTGAAGATAGCAGTCACAGCAGGTGGAAGGCCCATATGCCCATTTCAAGACCTAAACTTGATCCAAAGGCTGAGAGAGAGTCCCTGAAGAATTGGCTTGAATAGAATGCTAAGTAGGAAGAGGAGTTTCAGTAACAGAACATGCTGTAATTAGAGAGCAAGGGAGAGAAAGGCTGACAAGCCCCAAAACCCAGCGGCAAGGTAGAGGTTCCCTTGACAAAGAAGCCCCTAAAATGCTAGTCTGTAGTGCTCTTCATCTCAGACTCTGGAATCAGGCAGACCTGATAGGAATGCCCACTCCATCACTTACTGGCATGTACCTTTGGGCAAATCGTTTTAATTTGTCTCCTCAGTCCCAGAGCTTAAAGAATAATAATACCTGCCATGTAAGGTTTTTATGATTATTAAATGAGTTAGTATATGTAAAGCACTTGAAAAAAAGCTGGGTACAGAGTAAGTGCTATATAGTTATGTGTTTTATCATCTTCTTCCTCCTCATCATCATCTCTTATGTGCTGGGTACAGATTAAGTGCTATATAGTTATGTGTTTTATCATCCTCTTCCTCCTCATCATCATCTTTTATGTGCCAGGTACAGAGGGCAGTGCTTAATATGGAATATCTAATTGTTGTAACAATTCTATGAATAGGTGTTATCCCTATTTTTCAAGTGAAGAAACTGAGACTTAGAGAAATTAAGTAATTTGTTAAGCAGTACGTGTTGGAATCGGGTTTTAAACCTAGACAGGCTGGATCTAGAGCCCCAGTGCTTAACTTCAGAAAGTGGTCAGGTGCTCAGCACACACTTATGGCTTGGCACATAGTTACTACTACCATCATTTGAAATGGAATTGGTCGGGTGGAGAGAAAGGGTTAATCCAAGCAATTAAGATAGAAAGATGGGCGTTGGTAATACTAATCAGATGTCAGATACAGAAGAGAAATGTCCAAATTAATGTTTGGATACACAGATTGACAGTGCTGCTATTATCTCTTGATTTTCCAATTATGTCAGAGATACAATTCAAGAGCCAATCAACTTGGTCTTGCCCAGGTGTTTTAGATTTGTTTGAGTAGGACAGATCTAGTACAGAGATGGCTATGGGGCTTCTTCTTCAGCCTTGGTGGTGGATGTTGCCCTCTACAATGTGCCTTGGAGCCAATGTCAGGATCAGAGTGGTGGGCCAGATGTACCAGGAGTCAGATGTAAGTCAATTCTTATTTTACAACATTGAATTTCAAGGGTGAAGGGATTTCCTTTTACAACATGAGAGGTCAGCCTCTGTTTCTTCTCTCCTCCTTTTTATGTCGCTTCCCCCAGTCTATCTCCAGAGTTTAGCCCAGGGCCTTAAACAAAGTAAGTTCACAGAAAGTATTTGTTCACAGACTGAAATACCCTCAGAATGAATGTCCTTCTGCCCCTCTTGGGCTATGTAAGCTCTTCCGTTGCCTTTCGGTTTCATTCTACTCATTTGTAAAATGGGGGTAATAATGCTTATCATCAAAGGTGGTAAGTATTAAATTATATAATTTATATAAAATTCTTCTGTGTACTGTCTGATACACAGAAGGTGCTGATAGATATCAGTTTCCTTTCCTGTTCTAGCAATTAGGGTCTGCCAGAAGAAAACAAAAGTATTCATCCCAGATGGTTCAGAAAGAGACTGATTGATGGGGTTACTTACAGAGACCTTGGTGGGGTTAAGGGTATACAAAAGCAAGGTGACACACTCGGCCTTTGCCATCCTTAGGTTTGAGGGTGGCAGAGGCAAGAGAGAGCCAGAATTGTGGGTCTGGGGCTGCCATTGAGGGCTGTCGCTATGGGGGCATGAAGGAACTAGGAAGAATTACTCCTACCCTCTCGGCTCCTGTCCTCCCCCTGGAAGGCAGCCAACAGAGAGCATCCGGGACGACAGCACAGGGCAGAGAAGGATGAGAATAGGTGTGGGTGTGAGTTGGGTGGATGGAAAATGGAGAGCTACCAGTACCCATACCAACAGTAAATAAAGATAATAGGGAGAAAAATACAACTCACTTTTAATTGTCTAGAAAAGCATCATTTCCTGCTTCATGGTACTGAGAGATCCCGAGGCACTGGGCTTCTAAAAGCGGCGCTGAAGGAATTTACTTAGAATACCTTTTAGTTAGAGCAACAGTAGTTCTGTGGGACTTTAATAGCTGAGATTTGGAAACAAATGTTTTCCATGCTTAAATGAATGTGGGAAATGCTGAGTTGAACAAAATTAAATAGATTTACTCACTGAAGTCTTTCTCAGAGCCTGCGCTTAACTAAGGAGCATTTTGAATCTGTCTGTGGGAGATGTAATGTAGAGCATTCCCCAAATCTGTTTTCTTGGAGCATTTCATGGATAAATACTCCTTGGAATATACCAAAGGAAATTCTCATCTAGGAGTTACAGCTGTCGACTGAAAAAAAACTCACAACGTGAGAGTTGTGAGTTAAGTTTTATTTGAGGAAAAATGAGGACTGTAGCCTGGGAGGCAGCATTTCAGATAGCTCTGAGGAACTGCTCCGAAGAGGTAGGGGGAAGGCCAGCATTATACATGATTTTAGTGAAGTGCGGGTGTGTGCAACCAAACACACACTTAGGCGGAGGCTTGCTGCTAGTTACAAGGAACAGATGTCATCGTTAATGATTTTAGTGCTTTTCTAGATATGAGGAGATGCAAGATTTGGGCTCATAACCTTTTCTTCTGAAAATATTTAACTATTCCTAAAGACCCATTCTGCCAGCTTTTCCCAGAGCACAGAGTGCGTCATCCCTGATCTCAGCCCTGACCTCCTTTCAGGGGGTGTTGAAGGTCAGCGGCTACAGTGGCTAGGGACCTAATCCTTGTAGAGGCAGATGGCAAGTGCCAATTTTTAGTTGGCATAGCCTAGGGGAAGGTCACGACCCTCTTCTCTGTGCTTCTCAGATGCAAGCTGGGGCCCAGACTTCCTGAGTCAGAATCCTCAGTTTCCATACGTAGATCAGCATATGGTTTTAAATGCCTTTGTGTGCTATATCCTTTCCATTTCTCTGATCCCTTAGAAAGGTAGTTGCCTTGGATTAGTTCGCCATTAGCAGGAGTATCCTAATGGAGAGTTGAGCTGTACAGGTAGTGGTCTTCAAGCTAAGGCCTCTATTGACAAGGATGTATCCCTATTGGGCCTCCTCAGGGCAAGCCAGCTGTGTCCGCTTTCTCAGTATTATTTGACAAGTATCTTAAGTGTGTATGACACCAAGAGATACAAAAAGGGCTGGACACCATCTCTGTCGCCAAGGAACTCAAAATCTCATTGTGAAGGCATATAAACACATAAACTGCTCAGAAAAGAATTCCATATCACCCTTGATCAAATGCCAGAACCCATTGTGGAACCAAAGGGGGGTGTTCCATAGTTGGTTGTGGTTGTGCATATGAAGAAAGCAAGCTTCTCAGAGGTTGAGCAGTCCCCCCCTGGACCTCACAGGTGGTGGGATTTTAATAGGTAGATGGGGAGGACTGATGGGTGTGGGGAAGGGGAGACAAAACTGGAGAGAGAGGTAATTTCAGGCAGAAGAAGCTGCAAGAATGGGAATAGCAGGGGTTTATTAGCAGGTAAAGCCTGTCTTCCTTTGGGTGATAGATTCATGGAAGGCAAGGACCAGGCTCTGACTGTTTTACTTCTGAAGCCAAACTGACTGCTCTTGGTGGATTTCACTTAAGCGGGCTTTCAGAGGCTTCCTTCAGTCGGTTCCTTGAATTGCTGATGAACAGCGGCGGGTTCAACTTCTCCCTGTGGGCTCGTGGTGTAGTTTTCACCCACTGAAAGTTAATTAGAGGATGCAAAGCCCCACACAGCTCTCACACTGGATCATCTGTAAGGAGCCAGCAAATTGGGCTAGGGACCAGGGTGAATTTCACTCGAGGTATTTTCTTTCTGCAGAGAAATTGCCAAAGCAGAAGCCTTGTGAAGTCTCCAAATTTGAATAGCAAGTTCTCCTTTTTAAAATTCTTCTGTGTGATAGAACCTTCTGATAATATTTCCTTAATAGTGTGTTAGCTTAGGGGCCACACTGCAGTCCTGGAACATAAATCCTGCACATGGAGAAATAGACTCATTGACCCTTGGTGTTTGGTTCTGTTACTTCTTTCCCATCCCCTCTCTTTCTCACACCAGCCACAGCATACAGAAAAGAGTACCAGGGAAAATCATGAGACCTTTGTGCCAGGTTTTACTCTTTGCCTTAGGTTCTACTTAGGAAGGGAGACTTTTTATGCTTTAGTGGTTAAGAGCACCGGCTTTGTCATCCCGTGAACCTGAGTTCGCCCCATTGGTGACCTGGCTGTTAAGGAGTTTTCAGTTCACGGCTTAGTATTAGATGCATCGCTTCCCACTATAGCAGGTAGGTTTATATTTCCTGTCTTAGATTTCCTAAAACCTAAGAAAAACCAGTTCTGCTCTTCATTCACTCATTTGTTTTTTCATTTAGTCAAATATTTATTGAGCACCTACTATGTGCCAGGATGTGGACAAGATGCAGTGAGTTCCTATGATTGAGTTTGTTCTAGGCGATGGGAGGAGACAGGTAAACAGGTTTATTTGGTTACTGCGTATATGACAACTTCAGGTAGGAATAATGACAACATTAAGTTAAAAAATACCGGCTAGTGATACGTGCAATGAAGAAAACAAAATGGGGTAATGCTGGCCAGTGACTAGGGTTGGGGGAAGGGCCATGTTAAATGGGGTGGTCAGGGAAGGCCTCCCAGAGGAGGTGGCTTTTAGCTGAAGAACTGGAAAGAACCAGCCATGCAAAGACGTGAGGGGAGAGTATTTCAGGCAGAGGGCAGGGCAGTTGCAAAGGCACTGTGGCTGTGGGAATGAGTTTCTCTGGAGCATAGTGAGGCCCAGCAGTGGGTGCTCAGGTTGGAGACAGGCTGCAGGGGCCCCTTTGAACTAAAAGCAGGAAAGCTGGTGGTCAGCAGAAATGGGTGGTCCACATGCTATCGCGGGCTGGCCATGCCTTGCTCTCATCAAGCCATGGCTGCACAGTTGTCAAGCATACAGCAACCCTTACCCAAAATGCAGCCAAGAAAGGGGCTTCCCAGACTGGCGTGGGCGCAGAGGGGCTGCAGACTCTGACCTGGTGACTGTCACAGCTTCCTGTTTTGTGTTTTGGTTCAGTTTTAAGGCTTTAGGCTGGAAAGCTGGAAAGCTGCCACTCAGAGGGTCCCCTGCCCCTGTTCTCAGTGATCTCCCCCAGTTGATGAGGGGCCGGAGAGGGGAAGGTAGCAGGGAGGCAGCGGGAGTGGGTAAGCCCCAGCTGTTGCCTTTGCCACACTGATTAGGATGGGCCTCGTTTGCGGCCTGGGCAGTAGGAGGCTGAGATGCAAGTACACTTGGATGAACGGAAGACATCATTCTCCACCTTGGCTACATATCTGAATCATCTGCAGTGGGTGTGTTTTCAAATGCTGTGGCTCAGAACTCCACCCTCTCACCCAAACACTTCCGATTGAATTGGTCTAGAGTGAGACTTGGACTTAGGTATTTTTCCCAAAGCCCCCAGGTGGAACACCACGTGGCCTGGCCACACAGTCAGGCTGTGGATCTATGATCTTGAGTGATAAACATTCTGCTTTGTTTGTTGTTATTTCTTTGTTTCTTTTTCCTAAGACATTTCTCCATGTCTTTGACTTGAGAACCGGGGTCCTTTACCAAGTTCCGAGCACCTGCTCCTCAGAAAGTAGAGTGTGAGTGGCATCCCAGGGGCTTTGACAGCAACCTGAAAACAGGTGTGTGTGTGGTATGAGTGGCGTAAGTTCATGCACATCTATGTAGATGGTGTGGGGATGTGTATGCAGTACATGTATAAGGCGTATGTGGTGTGTGTGTGTGGTATATGGGTTATGTGTGGCATGAACAGTGTGCGTGTGGTGTGTATGTGTGTGTATGTTGCATTTGTATGCTCTGTGTGGGATATGTGTGTGTAATATGGAGGGTGTGTGTGTGGTACATGTCGATGGAGTGTACCTGGTACCTGTCGTGTGTGTCTCTGATGTGTGTGTTGTGGACGTATGGTGTGAGTGATGTGTGGGTGTTTCTATTTTCATGCTGTGTGTTGATGGTGCATGTGACGTGTGAATTTCAAGTGGATCTTCCATCCCATGTGATGACATTGGTTAAATTCTTTGCCTCTCTTAGTCTCAATTGCCACATCTGAAATGTGGACTGTCCATAGTATCTCTGCCTCATACGCTTGCTTTAAGGATTAAGTGATATAATGCATATAAAATTCCTTTAGCATGGTGCCTAGCACAGAGTAAGCTCTCACTAAAAGTTATATGATGGAGATGAAGTTTCGATGAATTTCCTTAACCTTTCTGAGTCCTACTTTCTGTATCAGTTAAATGGGAATAACTATTACAAATAGTGTTATGGCAAAAATCAAATGAGTTAATATCCTCAAACATCTGTTCCGAGTTAAAGTGCTATACAGAGGTAGGTGTGTCTGTAAGTCTCACTTTATTGAAACATCTTCCTACATTTGTTAGGCCTGGCTGATTTCTTTGTTCTAAATAAGTAGAGGTCTGTTGTCTCTTCCTGATCTTGACCTTAAGATTGGTTGACATCATAGAAGTAGGTATGGACACCAGTGCTCCCTGAAGGTGAAGCGCTTGATTTAATGTGCTTGGGGTATCAGAGTGTTTAGACCACTCCTGAAGAATGTGGGCAGATCTATTTCTAATGCCCTGATGTACCTTGTCACAGTTCTGTATGTTTTCTAGCAAAGGAAGTTTGGCAGGGGAGGGCGGCTGATAGGTTTTCGTTTGCACAAAGCATTTGTTGTCTAGCAATGGTAGCATCAGTGTGATTGAGAGAATTTATACTTTTAATCTATTTCCTGATCCCAATTCTCCCCTTATCAACCTTCATCTCTGCCTATTGCTCCCAGTGTAGCCATTTTGACAGGTGGTATGTTTTTGCTTGACAGTGATTAACCTTCCAACCCTATTGTTCAAAAGGAAGTGCATGCTAAATGTGGAACCAGCAAAGCTGCCTGTAATTTTGGCTGAGAGACATTGTTTCAAATATGTTTGTGAAAAACTCAGTCTGCATTTGTTTTCTTGTCAGAAAGGTCCTGGGCAGCTTGGGGGTTGGAGGAGGGAAAGGACAGAAGTGGGGCTTGTGATAATATTGACCTTGATCAGACACTAAAATACTGTGGGCTCTTAGATGTAATGTTATTAGCATTTTCATTTTATGAAGTCTCAAACTTTTATCTGTGCAGTTGACAATTGTGAAGATGGTCCTTAAAATGAGAATTCTCTCAAATGAATTTCTTTTTAATTAAACAAAAATATGCAAACAAGAAATTATAGGGCTTTTTTTTTCCTTCCAGGAATGAGCATGAGAATGAAATATTTCAGGCACAGGATACTTCATATCTTTGTGTTCTTTTTTTTAAACTGTCTATTCCCATGGGCTTTTACTTAAGTACATCCTGAGTGGTTTTTGTGATTTGGCCACAACCGCTTCTGTGTCTTTCTGCATTTACATAGAGTTTCTCACAGAAAAGTCTGATCTCAGTTCAGATTTGTTTTCTGTAATTGTCATTTATGTCACTTCTTAGAACCTCAGAATGACCTTTCTAAATTATTTTTCTGAAATTCATGAGATGCCTCCTTCCTGTTGCTGCAGATGGCACATAGACGGTTGGGACTTTTTATGTTCCCCATAACCTTCTTAGAGAAGAAGAATTTTAGTCCAGACATTTAAAATACAATTGTATTTTTATCAGGTATTTTACAAATCATAAAATTGCTAGTGTGTTAAATAGTCGTTTTCGATTTAACCAGATGAACCATTCATTAAACCCATCTGAGGTCTACAGACAAGCTCTCAAAAATGAGAAGCTCGGTTTGGGGCTTTGGGTCTGAGTTGTTAATGGTGTGTGTGTTGTCTGGTGTGTGTGTGTGTGTGTGTGTGTGTGTGTGTGAGAGAGAGAGAGAGAGAGAGAGAGAGAGAGATGGAGAGAGCATTACTGTGTCAGTGTAGCTGGGAATAACCTAAGATTTGTTTTGGTGGGAGTGGGTAGAACAGACTTGTAAGAATATACATTTCATTAAATAGTTATTGAGCACTTGTGATATACCGGGCATACATACTAGGTACTTGGGATACAGCAGTGAACAAGACAGACACAGTCTGTCTGTCCTCATGTAGTTCATCTTAAATAGGGCTTTTGGGATCTGGAACTAAGGGAAAAGAAAGGAAATATCACTTATTTAAGGCCTAGAATGTGCCTGGTACCCTGCAAGACAATTTAATACATTTTATCACCTTATTTATCATAATTATAAATAATAAGTCAGTGAGGTAGTGTTATCCTTATTTTACCAGTGAGGCAAATTGAAGCTCAGAGATTAATGTCAATTGCCCAAGGTTATTCCACTAATAGGAGGCGGATCTAGAATTACCTGACTCCAAAGTCTCTACGTTAGCACACTGTTATTTCTCTTTAGAAGTTGAGAAAGCATTTTTACCCCATAGAAATCCTACTTTCAAACCCCAGAGGCAGCCATTGATTTATCAAGTCTTTTTTACTAGGATTGAGAACCATGCTAGGGGCAGCATTAAAGTGTTCAAGTGTGACAAAACTCATGGCTCTTCTATCTTCCCATTTAGTGGACAAGATGAAAAGAGCTGTGAAAATGGGATTAGATTGCCCGAGTAATAAGCCATATGGCTCTGTGGCTTATGCTGAAAGGTTTGATTGATCTGAGCCCTCTTGTGGGTAAAATGTTAGTCTTCTTTAAAGACCGCTGAGTGAACTGTTACCTCTCCTGACCAGGGGAGGGGGAATGGATTATTTTCAAGACCCTGTTTCTAGATCAGCTGAAATCATCAGTGATCAAAAATAATGCATGCATCGCAGAGAATATTTTCTCACCCTGGGGAATGGTAACATTGAATCTGGGTAGAAAGATGATTGGTCCAGGACTTGACATGGCCGGGGAAATCTATCTTTGCAGCCAACTTTTAAAAGCAAAACTGAACTGTGAAATCCAATTCAATCCAATCCATCCAGCATTTAGTGACTGATTATTATCTGCCAGAGTTTATGCTAAGTTTTGAGGAGACAGAGATAAATAAGCCACAGTTTCTTCCCTTAAGGAACACAGGTCCAATGGGTGAGGCATACATGTAAAACTATAGATACTCTTTCAAGGAGATCAGGGCAAAAATGTAAAGATATACACATTTCTTACAGTATTTGTTTTCCTCTATCTGACTTATTTCACTTAGCATAACCCCCTCCAAGTCCATCAGTGGTGCTGTAAATGGCAAGATTTCATTCTTTTTATGGCTGAGGAGTGTATCATATCAATTATATGTGGAATCTATAAAAAAATACAGCAAACTAATGACTACAACAAAAAAGAAGCAGACTCACAGGTATAGAGAACAAACTAGTGGTTACCAGTGGGGAGAGAGGAAGGGGGGGAGGGGCAAAATGGGGGGAGTAAGAGGTACAAACTATTGGGTATAAAATAAGCTACAAGGATATATTGTACAACATGGGGAATATTGCCAATTTTTATACTAACTATAAATGGAGTATAACCTTTAAAATTTGTGAATCATTATATTGTACACCTGTAACTTATATAATACTGTACGTCAACTATACTTCAATAAAAAAATAATATATACGTTTCTTAAGTAGTCAAGAGGAGGGGGAGATTAATGCAGAGGGAGAGAAGGAACTGAAGAAAGGCTTCCTGGAGGGAGGAGAATATGTAACCTTCCTGGAGGGGAGGATTTTGTAGGATGACAAGAAATAAACCACACAGTTATAGGACATGCGAGAAGGTGTTTCAAGCAGTGGAGACAAAATTTGAAATGGCCATCTTTAAGAATTAGGTTTGGGAAGTGTGTTAGCGCATAAAATGTGAGAGAGGGAGGTGAGGAGGGTAGATGATGAAAGTTAACACAGGCCATGTTATAAAGAACATTGTATTGTAAGGTGTACAGTAGGTCTGGGTTGTAAACAATTGGTCTGTGGGTGTCTTGTGGGTGAGGTTAGGGGCAGAAAACTCATGTGAAAGTCTCTTGCGTTATTTCAGGTAAGAGGAAGTGGCCTGAAGTAAGGCAATGAGGATTGAGAGTACAGATTTAGCCTAAGGTACAAGTGGCAGTTCCAGGAGATTGTTGAGATTTGGGAGTGTGTGAGTGAAAAGTCAGCAGAGAATGATGTTCAGGTTCTGACTCAGGGGACTGGGTGGGTGATGGTGCTGCTAGCAGAGAAAGGCATCTGGGAAAATGAGAGTTTGGGAATGGGTGTGGTGGAGATCATTTATTCAATTTGGACAGGCTGGATGAAGGGAATTTCAGAAACCCTTATGGAAATGACTAGGGGCTGGGTAAGTGGATTGTCTGGAACTCTAAATCACTGGACATGGAGAGTTTTGCGGAGTGTTGTCAAGACAAGGGTGGCATTTTAAAATGTGTCAATATATGAACTTACCTTTGGAGAGAACACAGAACAGAACTCTAGGAAGACCAGCATTTTAGGAACTTAAGAAAGACGAGAACATAGCTAAGAAAACTGAGAAGTAGTTAAGAGGAAGGAGAAACACCAGGAAAGTGTTGTCCTTGAAATGAAGGAGGTAGGAGTTTTAAGGAGAGAACAGGAAACTGAGAGGTCAAGTAACATTGTTGTAAATTGTCCCTTGAGTTAACATGTAGGAGTGCATTGTGACCCTTGCCAGGAAGTGCCAGGGACAGGGGCAGAAGCCAGAGGGCTATATATTAAAAGGCGAATGAGTGATCAGGAAGTGAAGACAGTGAGTGTAAATCAATTTTTCAAAGAGCTTTGGTGGAAGGTAATGAGAAAATGGATGGTAGTAAGAGAGGGCTATGGGATAAGGGAGGAGAGGCTGAGGTTGATGAGATGGGGAGAGACTTGAGCATACCTTTAGATGAAAGCAAGTTTTCGGTAACAATCCAGAGGTTGAAGAGAGAGGACATACTTTAATAGCACATAGACGAACAAGCCCGCATAGAGAAAGCAGTGTTGAATAGAACAGGATTCTTCACCCTGGGAGTCAGTAGGGAAGGAGGAATTAAGGGTATTCCCAAGACATGGAACTTCATAGTTGGGACATAGGGCAGGAGACTGAGGGAGTTGACTGCTCCTGATCACAAATTAACGGGGCACATTGGAACTGAGGGCATCTGCTGAGTTTAAAAGGGTGAAGATTTAAAGAGAGTGAGAAAGTGACTGAAGATATGGGGAAGGGAGTGTCCCAGAAGGAAGTTAAAAAATTAATTTGAAGTGTTGAAGATCCACATGGAATTGGAAGGAAGAAATTTTCAGCAAAGCCCATCTGAGGATGTGATCTTTCTCCAGCCATGCTCAGCTGCCTTTCAGGGACAGAAGTCTGACTGTAGGGCTGAGCATTGGCTGGGGATACGGGAGTGTGTTAGTGGGAGAGACAGGAGTTTAAGTGATGGACTATGGAACTTCCCTAGGATAAACATCAGAAACAAGGGAAAATAGGGGTAGCACCAGGGTTCATAGTTTAAAGAGCAGGTGTATTAGGAGTAGGGAAGTTGGAGATCTGGAAGGAGAAGAAGTTATGGTTAAGGATCAGGGTGCTAAGAGTTTAAGATTCCTGATATGGATCACTTCAAGGTCACTGGGTAACCCAAGAGGTGATTATGAGAGGGAGACACTGAAGTGGAAAGGAGGTAGAAGTTTGATTTGAAGAAATCTAAAGCTTTGAAAATAGAGTGGTCACTGGTCACCCACATGGACATTGAAATCATTTAGGATAATGCCAAGAGTTGGGGTAAAATGACTGGGGCAGCCTTTAATACACACCAAATTTAAAAAAAATAAAAAATCCCAACCTCTTTAAAATATTTGCCTTTGACCACAATTATGCTTGTCCTTGCTGACTCATTCCATCTAAATATCTCTACAGTATTTCATTTTCCTCTTCACATAAATAGACCATGTAGTATTAGATATATCTTTTTGTAATGGAAAATTATACAAGCATATTACAATAAGCATTGTGTATGAATGCAAGCATTTGATATTTGTTGAATAAATTGAAGTGTTTACCATCAACTTCTTTGCATTTTGAGAATGACACACTGGAGATTGACACAGGACATGCATTTGTATTTATACTTTCTGGTACAATGGTTCTTGCTGAGACATGACAAACCAACTTGTCTCTGGCTCAAATGAAAACTGCAATCTTAAATTGATTATATATATTGGTTGTTCAATTTTGAATCAAGTTTCTGATGTCCTTGCTCTTTAATAACATTTTTACTTCTTTGAGAAGCAATATGATATAGTAGTTTAGAGCATCATCTCTGGAGTTAGGCTGCTGGGATACAAACCCTACCTGCAACCCCTTACTAGCTTTATGTCCTTGGACAATTATTGTAACCTCTCTGTGCCTCAGTTTTCTTACTTTTAAAATGAGTATAACAGTAGTCCTACAACATAGTATAGTTGTAAGGATTAAATAAGGATTCAGTGAGGTGTGAGGATTAAATTAGTACTTAAAGCAGTACCTGGCCATCCTATATGAGTTTTGCCTGTTATTATTTTCCAACTATATGTTCCATAAATGCCTAATCACTTGTATGCTAGATACGATTCTGCCACATTGACATTCCATATTTTTACCTTGGTTCTTAGTCTCATGGGATGTCTTAGAGTCCTCATAGTACATGAACTCATCTTTATAGTAAGTGAACATATTCTACTATGACATAGTTTTTGTCTGTATTTGGAAAATATTTTTTCAGCCTTCATATCATATCTGTATTTCATTCAAACTTCCTAATGAGTATGATGGGATTGTGTGGGCAGGCAGTTTTTGGTTTAGATGTGGTTATTAAATTCAGATTTATTTATTAAATAGTAAAAATAATCTTACCTTTTTACCAAGGTGTGTTTTTTATTCTTCCAGAAAGATTTGTGTTTTCATGTTTCCATGTTGTTCAGAAACCAAGCATCCTGTGTTTTCTCAATTTGGACATATGGTAGTAACATTATTGACAGAAATGGAGGAATTGAGAGGTTACTTGCCTTGTCCAAGGTCATATAATGATTGGTATGCTTTTTTGTACTCAACATAGCATTCAGAATGCTTCTGGTCTGGCTTTGATCTCATGCCTCGGTTCGATCCTGGCTCTCTCCCAGCATTATTAAAGCTGGATTCTAGTTTCTCTGCCCGTCCCCATCTCAATAACTTATCCATTACTCTGGATCCTCTAGAACTGAGCCCCTGATTTATTTGTATCAGTCACGCTAAGTCCTTAGGGTGTGAACCCCTTTGTTCATTGACCGTCTTCCCTGAAGCCACCTACTTAGACGCCACATTATACATCCTTCTCAGTTCTCCATTGGTGTGAACTTAGTAGGCTTGACTGTGATTAATTTAAGCAGAAAATAAATGTTTTGGAAAGATCTGAAAGTAGGTAGATGGGAGATGCAAACCGAGGGAGTAAATGCACATCCACGATCTTGCTTTGGGAATGGCCTGATTAAAATGCCCTGGATGGTGCTATTGCACTTGAACACTTGCAACCGTGTATCTGGTTTTTCCAACCCTGGACACTCAGCATCATGCCACTGAAGTCTCAAATCTAAAGTCCTACTGCAGTGTATAAGTCTAATTAGCCAAAGCCTTTGATTCACTTCCCAAGAGCCAAAGGCCCTGAGAGAGGGCATCTAATTGTCTCTGCTGAAGTCACACCTCCGTGCTCTAGTTATCCAGGTGTGGGGAGGGGAATCACCCATCCTCTTTGGCATCATCCTCTTTGGCATCATCCTCTTTGGCATCATCCTCTTTGGCATCTATCGTGCTAGGTGGGATTCTGCCTCCAACCAATCTTTAGATAATTGCCACAATGTTAGTTGCTGGACAGTTAAGCAAAAAAGTTCAGCACACCGCCATTTGTTCTCCCATTGCTTGTAAAAGTTCAGCACACCGCCATTTGTTCTCCCATTGCTTGTAAAAGTTCAGCACACCGCCATTTGTTCTCCCATTGCTTGTAAAAGTTCAGCACACCGCCATTTGTTCTCCCATTGCTTGTAAAAGTTCAGCACACCGCCATTTGTTCTCCCATTGCTTGTAACAGCATCCATATCCCTCCTACTTGAGCCACCTGCTGAGTCCAGTTTTCCCACTCAGATCATCTGCTCCATGGTCAACTCTCAGGATGGGATGAGGTCCCAAGACCTAATAACCAGAACACAATTATTCCTAATGGTTTTAGCAGTCTCCCCAGACACCTCTTGTCCTGCTAGTTAATTTGTATGTTACCTAAAAAACAAGGACGTTCTTTTTTTTCCAAAGAAAACTGCATTTGGATTTTATTAAGTATAAGCACATTCATCTCTTCAAAGAATACAAAGAATGCATATGGAAGTCTACCCTCCCCTTATTAAATGAGGACAGGTAAAAGCTTCAGGGGGTAATTTAAAGTATCAGAAACTGCAGTATTGTGCCATGTGGGAAACACTGAGCATCCTCAGCTGGGAACTATTTTCTATTCATGGTTTGAGGACATATTTCTCAGCTAATATTTCTTTAGATCCTGGGTGTTGTTTGAAATGTCTATTTGTAAATATCATCTGACATGGTGTTCTCTAGGTTAATTATTCAGAATGGGAAGGAGTTTTTATTTTAAATCACTTTTCAGTGTGTGGTATGTTTTAATTTTATCATGTGCCCTTTTCTTCCTGAATAGCAGTTAAAAGGTGACAGGGTTTTCTTAGCTACACTAGACTCTAGAATCCATTAGTAATTTGTAGTTTTCTGATACTCCACAACTGGCACTTATATGTGTGTGTGTATAATCATAACATTTGAAGTCTCCTTATTCTTTGGTTTAAAGGAAACAAATGGAGCTTTCAGGGAAAGTAATTTATTTATGAATATTTTAGCAAGTTTTGAGCAATGGGTATTTTATTTCAAGGCAAAAGAAACTAGACTAATAGTGTGTTTTCATGGAAACAAAGGAGACTTATACATTACTATTTCTGTAGAATTTATTACCCGATTCGTGCTCTGTTTTAGCTCTGCTACAAATGGAAAGGTCATCTTCTTTTCCCTGAAGGTATTACTGCAGTCTCTTTGGGAATAAGTTCCTTTTATCCTAACATACTGATTTTAAATAACTTATTCAATTTAAATGTGTATAATTTTCACGGATTTGCTATTTTAACTATGATTTTAGCCTCTTGCTATGCTTCACACATAGACACAGACACACACATTGATAATTACTAGTAGCATTTTTTCCAACCCAGGTGCAATCAATTTTAATACTACATTTTACTTAATCTACTGTACCCAAAATATTATAATTTCAACATGTAATTAATGTAGAATTATTAGCAAGGTATTTTATGTTCATTCTTCCCCACTAAGTCTGAAATCCCATGTGTAATTTACACTTGCAGCACATCTCAATTTGGAAGAGTCACATTTGGCTGCATATTGGACAGTGTGGCTCTAAGATGTTAAACGTCTCTCTCCAGGCTTGCCTCTGGGAAGAGAATCTTTATCTCACAATTAGGTCAGAGTTTTTTCTTATTTGGTTTTGTCTTCTTTTTCTGCTTTAGTGTGAGCTGGGTGGAGAGGAGGTGGGGCTGGCTGGAGCAGGGTTTGGGTGTGAGATGCCTCTCAGAATAAGTGAGAGAAATGAGGAGGTAGGGAATCTAGTGGGGATGACTAGATTATTATACCTCAAGATGTAAGTATATTCCAGTGGGGTCTTACGGGTTGGTTGGGTTATATTTGAGTAGTATAGTGTGTTTGTATATATATCTTTTCTAGATACAGCCAAGTTTTAAGATTCTGGATATTTTAAGATTCTGGATATGGAAAAAAGCATGAAGCTATGCCCCCAAGAATGCATTACTTGGGATTAGTTTCTAAATGAAGTTGGTAGAGCCTGACCTTCAAGATCTCAAGCCTGTTCGACATCACAGAATCATTGGCGGGGCTGGGGGGCAGTCTTATGCAGAGACAGGGCAGAGCCAAAGACTGCTTATGTATTTGCAACCTTTTGAGTATTGTAGACAATAGCCACTAGTTTAGGAATTGGTGCAATATGTACTTTTTGTCTCTATAATTGTATGTTTTAAATAATTCAATTCAACAATTTCATTGAGACTTAAAGATGCAGAAAGACATAAATCACAGTTACTATGTACCCAAGATGTTTATAGTCTAGAAAGGGAGACATATCATACTGCAGGAGTACAATAACAGAGATTGGTATGATTTAAAGAGATGGTACTGAGAAAGAGATTAAACCTGCCTAGGGAACAATGAGACTTTACTGAGCTAATGATACTGGTTCCTAGTTTTGAAGAAGACCAGGTACCTGAGAGATGGGAAAAGGTAGTCCAAGGAGAGGAGTCAGGTGGCAAATGTAAGGGAAATTTTGAGTCAGCTGGTATCAAAGGGGTATGTCAATGTCAAAAAGGAGTGGACGGCAAAGAAGAGAGGAAAGACAGAAGGATTCAGGTTGCAACGGGACTTACCCACTGTGCCTGGAGCTTCAACCTCATCCTGTAGAGTTTAGTTTAAAACAGAGTCTTTGACAATCTTGCTGAGGATGGATGGAGAAAAGGCTATCTAGAGACAGATTGTTTTAAAGCTTTGGGGATTGTCTGGATGAAGGACAGTGGTGGTCAAAAGTAAATCAATGGTAGTGAGGATGAGTTTGTGAGCTACTATTTAAAAGATAGACATTTTGGACTGGGTGGCTGTTATAGACTGAATTGTGTACCCCCGAAATTCATAGGTTGAAGCTCTAACCCTCAGTGTGACTATGTTTGGAGATGGGGCCTTTAAGGAGGTAATTAAGGTTAAATGAAGTCGTAATGATGGAACCCTAATCTCACAGGACTAGTGTTCTTATAAGAAAAGGAAGAGATACCAGGAGTGCTGGTACAAAGAGAAAAGGCCATGGAGGACACAGACGGAAGGTGGCTGTCTGCAAGCCAAGGAATGATGCCCTCCAGAGAAACTTAACCAGCAAGTACTTTGATCTTGGACTTCCAGCCTCCAGGACTGTAAGAAAATAAGTTTCTGTTATTTAAGCCATGCAGTCTGTGGTATTTTGTTATGGCAGTCTTACCAGACTAATACAGTGACTGATTTCAAGTTGATGTAAATAGTAAATAGTTTTCATTTATGGGCTTTTTCATTATTTTCTCTGCCCTGTACTTCATAAGAGGCCTGAGAAACAGGGTTGCTTAAATACCTTGTGGAATTTAAGAGAACAAGATGGCTAAGGTCGAAGAGTTAATTGAATACTAGGATGACCGTGTGAGTCTCAGAATTCTACACACATTACTACTCAGCCTCCACAAGCTAATCTGAGGTTTGAATGCCCAATTCAGGTACCTAGATAACTGTGGGACTATTTGTTTCTCCATCAACCTGATTAGCAAAAGTCACCTGCATTGGCCAAGGCCTGTTTTTGCCTGTTATGCTGCATGCACTTAATACCACACTTTTTATCTCTCATCCAAAGTGCCCCCACTTGTCCCACTTCTGAAAGAAACTGTGGTACAATATAAATGCATTAGTCATTCTGGCTTTTAAAAATAGAGTCACCTCCTAGAGTAATGGAAATAAAAACAAAAATAAACAAAGGGGACCTAATGAAACTTAAAAGCTTTTGCACAGAAAAGGAAACTATAAACAAGATGAAAAGACAACCCTCAGATTGGGAGAAAATATTTGTAAACGAATCAACAGACAAAGGATTCATCTCCAAAATATATAAACAGCTCATGCAGCTCCATATTAAAAAAACAAACAACCCAATCAAAAAATGGGCAGAAGACCTAAATAGACATTTCTCCAAAGAAGATATACAGATTGCCAACAAACACATGAAAGAATGCTCAACATCACTAATCATTAGAGAAATGCAAATCAAAACTACAATGAGTTATCACCTCACACCAGTTAGAATGGGCATCATCAGAAAATCTACAAACAACAAATGCTGCAGAGGGTGTGGAGAAAACCCTCTTGCACTGTTGGTGGGAATGTAAATTGATAGAGTCACTATGGAGAACAGTATGAAGGTTCCTTAAAAAACTAAAAATAGAATTACCATATGACCCAGCAATCCCACTTCTGGGCATATACCCTGAGAAGACCATAATTCAAAAAGACACACACACCCCAATGTTCATTGCAGCTCTGTTTACAATAGCCAGGTCATGGAAGCAACCTAAATGCCCATCAACATGAATGGATAAAGAAGATGTGGTACATATATACAATGAAATATTACTCAACCCTAAAAAGGAACAAAATTGGGTCATTTGTAGAGATGTGGATGGACCTAGAGACTGTCATACAGAGTGAAGTAAGTCAGAAAGAGAAAAACGAATATCGTATGTTAACGCATATATGTGGAACCTAGAAAAATGGTACAGATGAACTGGCTTGCAGGGCAGAAATAGAGACACAGATGTAGAGAACAAACATATGGACACCAAGGGGGAAAAGAGGGGCGTGGGGGTGGGGGAGAGGGTGTGATGAATTGGGCGATTGGAATTGACATGTATACATTGATGTGTATAAAATTGATAACTAATAAGAACCTGCTGTATAAATAAAACAAAATTCAAAAAAAACAGAGTAAGGTCAAAGAAAATACAGTTCTTCTTCAGAGAATTCAGAATCTTCTGCTGTGGTCCATTCTCATCAAGAGGATGGAAGGAGAACTAAAATCTTGTAGTTTGTACCTCATTTTAAAAAGTTTTATACTATTTCCATCACAAAACCACTTAGTAGGATGAAAATGGAATCATAGGTGTGGAATCATACCTCATCTTATTACTTGGTGCTTCTCTACATGATTTCATTTTTAGCAAACATTTCTCACTGGGAATCTTTTATTTTCTTCTTATTTCCATTCAACTCAATTATTTTGTCAATGACATTCCTTCTCATGGAGCCTTGATTATTTCAAACAATTTACCATCAAAGTTATTTTGACCATAAGTGTGTGGATTTATTTTGGGGCTTTCTATTCTATTCCATTTATCTATGTATCTGTTTTTGAGCCAGTACTAAAAATAGGACTACCATATGACCCAGCAATTGCACTCCTAGGTATTTATGCAAAAAACTCAAAAAACAAAAACACTAAAACACTAATTCAAAAAGATACATGCACCCCAGTGTTCATAGCAGCATTATTTAAAATAGCCAAGGTCTGAAAGTGACCTAAGTGTCCATCAACAGATGAATGAATAAAGAAGATGTGGTACACACACACACGCGCACACACACACACACAGGAATACTACTCAGTCATAAAAAAGAATGAAATTTTGGTATTTGCAACAACATGGATGGACTTGGAGGGTATTATGCTGAGTGAAGTAAATCAGACAGAGAAAGACAAATACTGTATGATATCACTTATACGTGGAATCTAAAAAATACAACAAACTAGTGAATAAAACCAAAATAAACAGACTCACAGATATAGAGAACAGTGGTTACCAGTGGTGAGAAGGAAGGGCGCAGGGGCAAGATAGGAGTAGGGATTAACAGGTAAAAACTACTGTGTGTAAAATAAATAAGCTACAAGGATATATTGTACAACATGGGGAGTATAGCCAATATTTTATAATAACTATAAATAGAATTAACCTTTAAAAATTGTGAATCACTATGTTGTATACCTGAAACTTAAATAATATTGTACATTAACTCTACCTCAATAAAAAATGTTCTTTTGATTTATATCATCCTATAGATAAAGCAAGTCTAACTATTTGTATTGAGTAATTGTTACTAACATTCAAAGGTTGACTTCAGAAAGCATTACTGTACTTTCCAGCTAATTATTGGTGCTATTATCAGAGGCAGTAGTGATCTGCCCCTGTAGTGATCTTCACTTTAGTTGCCTATGTGCAGGCCTGTGGTTTTCTGTTTCTCATTCCAAACTGCTGAGGTCTATGGCCTGGGATATGTCCATTCCTTAGACTAATAGCAGGAATTTCATTGCCTTGGTGATCTCATGTAGTCCAACTTCTTCTTCTTCTTTTTTTTTTTTTAATAAATCTATTTATTTTTTATTTATTTATTTGTGGCTGCGTTGGGTCTTCTTTGCTAATGCGTGGGCTTTCTCTAGTTGCGGTGAGCAGGGGCTACTCTTTCATTGCAGTGCACGGGCTTCTCATTGCGGTGGCTTCCCTTGTTGCAGAGCACAGGTTCTAGGCACGCGGGCTCAGTAGTTGTGGCTCGTGGGCTCTAGAGGACAGGCTCAGTAGTTGTGGTGCAGGGGCTTAGATGCTCAGCGGCATGTGGGATCTTCCCAGACCAGGGATCGAACCCGTGTCCCCTGCACTGGCAGGCAGATTCTTAACCACTGCACCACCATGGACGTCCCCCAACTTCTTCAAATACTTTTTTATATGCTGATGATGTCAAAATGTGTATCTCCAGTCTTGAACTCTCTCTTGGGATCTAATCTTCTAAATCCAAGAGCCAAGTTGACAGTTCTGCCTAAGTATCTAATAAGCATTTCAGACTTACCTTGTCTGTAAGTGAGCTCTTGAATTCTCCCTGCCCTCAAAACATCTTTCTTCTCCAGTCTTTCCTGTTTCTATGAATAGTACCCTAATCCATCCAGGAGCTGAAGCCAAAACTTTTGATAAAATGAAAGAAAAAGAAAGGGAGAAGGATGTGGCCATCTAAAACAAATAATAAATTTACAGATGAAGGAATAAATATATTAGTTGGCTACTGAATATAAAATTTGGAATTCTCTTATTAACAGAAAATAATGTTTAGAGTAGTTTAAAAAACAAAAATGTTAAGAAATTATTTCTGTTTCAAGCTTAAAAGTCTTCAAGAACTTCTCTTGTCCATAGGATAAAATTGAAGCACCTTACATTGTATATTAATTAGGGATTTTATATATTGAGTAGTAGGAAACCAAATTGGCTTAAACAACGGAAGAAACATATTGACTCAAGCAACTGAAAAGTCCAGACATAGGACTAATTTTGAGAGAGGCTTGACTCAGTGAATCAATGATATGATTTCTTCCCAAATACCAAGAACACAAAATTTAAGATATTGTTAGAAAGGAGGGAATGGCTTGATCATAAGCTTGGCACTTGACAAATTCTCACTACAGATGCCCTTGAAGATACTATGCATCCTTTCCTGCCTCTGACCTTGTGGGGTACCAGTCTTCTCTCTTGCTCAGTATTACCCAGTTATGTTGATTTTCTTTTTATTCCTTGGTCACATTGAGCTCTTTCTTGCTTCAAGGCATTTGCACTAGCTATTCTCTCTGCCTGGAAGTTGCTTCCCTCAACACTTTGTCTGGCTCCTTCTTTTCCTTCAGATCCTAACTTAAAATCATCCTCTTAAAATACTCTTCTTTTGCCCACATACCTAGAATAGACTAAATGCTACCTTCTACCCACACCCATACCCCACCTTAGTTACTCTACATCATCCTATTTATTTCCTTTATAGTAGTCATCAAAATCTGTAATGGTCTAGCTCACATACTTGCTTACTTAATATTTATTGTCTATTTCCTCATTATATTTTAAACTCTATGGAGAGAAAGGTCATATCATTCTTATTCCATGCTACATCCTTAGCATGTAGAAAAATGTCTAAGAACACAATTGGTGTTTAATAAGTGTTTATAAAGTAATAAATGAATAGGTTCCTAAAGCCATAAAAATCTCTGTGCTGGAAGGAAATTAAAAGGTCATCTCTGACAAAAGGCCATCCAATCTCTGTGTTAATAATCCTGGTGCCATGGAATTTACTATCTCCTCAGGCATTTCATTCCAACTTTGGATGTCTCTGGCCATTAGAATGCTCTTCCTTTTTATACTGAGTTAAAATATATCATCTGACCCAGATATGCTGAGGCTAGTTCTACTCCTTGGAGTCCAAGTTGTATATGACATTCTTTCAAGCTGTTGAATATAACTACCACCTCCTTCTCCCTTCCTGTGTCTTGTTTTCTTTAAAGTTAGATTTCCCTAATTTTTTCATCCATTTCTTATCTAACAAGTTTTTGACTTTCTTTACCATCCTAGTGACTCATCCATTAACATGTTCTAGTTTGTCTATTTAACTGTGCTCAGCGATACCCACAGTATTCTTCATTGTCCATTGAGAGGAACCTTTCCCTGCCTTGTTTTATTGATAGATGCTGTAATTCTCTTAAATCCACCTAAAGTCTCTGAGCTACTGATTCTAGTTGAACCTATGGGCAATTAAAGCTCCTAAGTATTTTTCCTCAAGTGCCGCTGTCAAACCTCATGGCCATCAACTTGTAAAATTATGCATATTTTTCAGTGACTCATCTTTCTTTTCATTGAAACAGGCAGAGGATTGTTTTCTGAGGAAGGTTTTGCAAGGTCAAGTGGTTGTTCAGGCATTTGCATTGGTTAAACTCCTAAGTCCTACCGGAAGACTTTATTGCTGCCTTCTTCCCACATGTTTGTCAGAGCCTATGATTCAGTTCTCTATTGGTGATGCAGTATATCCGCTCTCTGAATTCTGATGAGAGATAAAACCTTGATACTACTATTATATAATTCTTATCAAAAACTCAGGATTGCCTGAATGATATTCAGTCCATCATTCCCAGTGCTCTAAATTATACCTTTTAATCTTGCCAACTCATTGGAGCAATGTCTATTGGGACCTTGGTGCTTATTTTTTCCCTTTATAAAACCACTTCTGTCAAGTGGTGTTTGGGCTTTTACCTTATTAAAGGTGATTTTTTAAAAAAATTTTATTTATTTATTTATTTATTTTTGGCTGTGTTGGGTCTTCATTTCTGTGCGAGGGCTTTCTCTAGTTGCGGCGAGCGGGGGCCAACTCTTCATCGCGGTGCACGGGCCTCTCACTATCGCAGCCTCTCTTGTTGCGGAGCACAGGCTCCAGACGCGCAGGCTCAGTAGTTGTGGCTCACGGGCCTAGTTGCTCCGCGGCATGTGGGATCTTCCCAGACCAGGGCTCGAACCCGTGTCCCCTGCATTAGCAGGCAGATTCTCAACCACTGCGCCACCAGGGAAGCCCAACCTTATTGAAGGATGTAATAGGGAACAACCGAGAGAAATTTGTTGTTGTTTCTGTTGTAGGGATATTGTTAAGGATGTTGCTTAAGGTACTTTACCGAGGACTCACCATTTTTATTATGAAGATCTAAGAGCGAATTTTTTCTCATGTTTCAGTATCAAAATGAAGAAGCTCTAAAGCTCCCTTGAAAGAATGACTTGTTCTTTTTTAAAATTTAATTTTATTATATTTATTTATTTGTTTTTATTGAAGTATAGTTGATTTACAATGTTGTATTAGTTTCAGGTGTACAGATTCAGATATATGTATTCAGATACATGTATAGCTGAATGATTCAGATATATGTACATTCTTTTTCAGATTCTGTTCCATTATAGGTTATTACAAAGTATATAGTTCCCCGTGCTATACAGTAGGTCCTTGTTCATTATATATTTTATATATAGTAGTGTGTATATGTTAATCCCAAATTCCTAATTTTTCTGAAGAATGGCTTGTTCTTATTTTAGGATGTTGTGTATCTTGTGACTGTCTAGGTTCTTCCTTTCATTTGACTGTTAGAAAGCTTAGAGCTACCTTTTGGCTCACACATAATAACTATACAGGACTGTATTGTAGGCATTTCTGTTGCTGATATTACTGTTGATTTGGCTATTATGATGCCAATATTCCTTTTCACGTTAAAATATGAGATTTGGTTTATAATTTTCTATTATGTAATGCATTATGCTAATTGAAGTTTTACTCTGCATGAAGTCTTTTCCATCTCCTTTATTCCAGTATCTTTGGCGAACCCCTCCCTTACTCCATTTGGGTCTCATCGGGACAGTCACTCTTAATTCCTTGGTCACTTTTTGGCACAGAGGTAGTCATGTGACCAGTCTGACCCTTGGACACATGGGCGGGCATTTGATGCAAGCTAGGCCAATTAGAACAAACCCAAGTCTTCTCTGTTGAAGACGCTGGGAAAATTTCATGTCCTTTTGCTTCGTAACTGCAAGGGTGTGGGCTTAGAACCACTGGTGGCCATATTTCCTTCCCCATGGCACTCTCCCGCATCATTTGTCTATGAGAATTAGGTTGATATGCAATTAGAAACAGAGGCAAAAATGAGAGAGACACACATACACATACACACACACACAAAGACAGACAGAGAGACCGAGAACACCTTAAGGACATAATTTGAAATCCAACTAGGACTGAAGGCAGACACACCCTTACATGTCACATGCAACAAAAGAAAAATCCTATTTTTTTCTCCAAACAAATTGGATCTGGTTTCAGTCATATTTACCTAATATATAATATTGTCTATTTGTTTGTTTGTTTGTTTATATATTTATTTATTTATGTCACGTGGCTTGTGGGAGCTTAGTTCCCTGACCAGGGATTGAACCCGTGCCCTCAGCAGTGAAAATGTGGAGTCCTAACTACTGGACCGCCAGGGAATTCCCATAATATTGTCTTTTAAAATTTACTTTATGTATGTTTATAAGATCCCTTGGACTTCCCTGCTGGCACAGTGGTTAAGAATGTGCCTGCCAATGCAGGGGACATGGGTTCAAGCCCTGGTCCGGGAAGATCCCACATGCTGCGGAGCAACTAGGCCTCTGTGCCACAACTGTTGAGCCTGCGCTCTAGAGCCCGTGAGCCACAAGTACTGAGCCTGCGTGCCACAACTACTGAAGCCCGCATGCCTAGAGCCCATGCTCCGCAACGAGAGAAGCCACTGCAATGAGAAGCCCATGCACCGCACCGAAAGAGGAGCCCCGCTCGCCGCAACTAGAGAAAGCCCGTGCGCAGCAACAAAGACCAAACACAGCCCAATAAAAAATAAATGAAATCCTTTAAAAAAAAAAAAACCTAGAAACAATAAATGCTGGAGAGGGTGTGGAGAAAAGGGAACACTCTTGCACTGTTGGTGGGAATGTAAATTGATACAGCCACTATGGAGAACAGTATGGAGGTTCCTTAAAAAACTAAAAATAGAACTACCATATGACCCAGCAATCCCACTACTGGGCATATTCCCTGAGAAAACCATAATTCAGAAAGAGTCATGTACCAAAATATTCATTGCAGCTCTGTTTACAATAGCCAGGACATGGAAGCAACCTAGGTGTCCATCATCGGATGAATGGATAAAGAAGATGTGGCACATATATACAATGGAATATTACTCAGCCATAAAAAGAAATGAAATGGAGGTGTTTGTAATGAGGTGGATGGAGTTAGAGTCTGTCATACAGAGTGAAGTAAGTCAGAAAGAGAAAAACAAATACAGTATGCTAACACATATATATGGAATCTAAGGGGAAAAAAAAAAAAAGAGGTCATGAAGAACCTAGTGGCAAGATGGGAATAAAGACACAGACCTACTAGAGAATGGACTTGAGGATATGGGGAGGGGGAGGGGTGAGATGTGACAGGGTGAGAGAGTGTCATGGACATATATACACTACCAAATGTAAAATAGATAACTAGTGGGAAGCAGCCGCATAGCACAGGGAGATCAGCTCGGTGCTTTGTGACCACCTAGAGGGGTGGGATGGGGAGGGTGGGAGGGAGGGAGATGCAAGAGGGAAGAGATATGGCAACATATGTATATGTGTAACTGATTCACTTTGTTGTAAAGCAGAAGCTAGCACACCATTGTAAAGCAATTATACTTCAATAAAGATGTTTAAAAAAAAAAAAAAAAAAAACCCTTAAATACTTTGTTGAATGAGTATCATTGTGTGTGTGTGTGTGTGTGTTTGTGTGTGTGTTTTATACATGCAATTGTTTTCTAAAGACAGAAATGAAAACTTTTAAATTTATCTCTATATAACTATATCTTGTGACACTTACCTACATCTTCTTGGCTTGCTATGATCCTTTTGGATTTAAATTCTATTATCTAACACTTTTTTCTCCTCACTAACCTGTTATCAGTCATTTATATATCCGATCAATGTAACATAGATGTCCATGCAAATCATTGACCAAAATGATAAACACAGCAGATGTGGGCACATACATGCTTTTTAGAGATCACTCTGCTGGTAGATATAGCCTATTAATCAGGATTTGGTTTAGCTTGTTTCTCATCAGTAAATCCAAATAGTGAGTCCTTGATCTTATGGCTGTCCTCTAAAAGGTTTTCCTAATGTTCTGAAACACCTCTTCATTCTATTATTAGAGTGACCTTACTAAACTTTGATGTTAGTTCCTATAGAATTCCTAACAAATGATATACTCTTTAGCCCTACTATTTCAGAGTTTTCTTATTATAAAAGAAATACATGTTTACTGTGGAACTTGTGTGCAATATAAATATATATAAAGGAGAAAGCATAATTAATCTATAATCACCAGAGATAACTAGTAACTTTTTGGTACATATACTGTTACATATACAGTGCCTTTTATCTACACAGTATGTAGGTAAAAGCAACATTTTGGTATGTATACTTGTGTATACACAGAGATAATTATCCCAGAGATGACTCTTAACTTTTTGCTGTGTATACTTTTATTCTTTTCTTTGCACAAAATAAACATAAAAATGCAAAATTTTGTATTTTTTAACAAAACCGTGATAGACCCTTTTATAAATTCCTTTTTCCACTTGACAAAAGGTGAGCATTTCTATGCATTACTAGCATTTTCAATGCCATATGGATTTTTTCTATTTTTAGATATTTATGTAAGATGCTTACAACTGTCAGACAAATAGTTTTCTTACTCTAACTTTTGCCTTAAAGCCTAAAGCCACCGAGGCCTGGGCTCCTTTGCATTTCTGAATCAGGATATATATGCTGATATATATATTTATATTTCTTTTTTCCTCAAGAAACCTGTCTTATTACTGTGAGGTATTTCTTGGGGTCCAAAATGGAATTTCCCTATATTAAATTCAATACTACAGTACTCTTCTGGGGCTATAGAGCGTGTATTTGGATTTCTGATGCTTCTCCCTTTGTCTTTGCTCCCAATTTTTCTCAAAATTAGATCAGTCTTCCTTAACATTTTGTTATTGTATTTGCACTGATCTTCTTCTAGTAGGATATTTTTATTACAATGAAAATAAAGTATTTTTCTTATGACTTTGGCAATTGAAATTACATTTGCATGTTTGTGAACTTCCTCTGAACCTGGTGAAGTGCTTTGCTATGAAAGTACTTTATGATGATATGGTTTTCAAAGGCCCAAACAATTGTATTTCAAATTTTTCAGCCATCAAGACTGTGAAAGTTGCTGTGTAAGCCCAAGAAAAAAATTTAAAAATTATACCCCAAAGGTTATTTTTTAGATCTATCTATTGAACCACTGTAGGGTCATTCATGTCTAATGTAGCCTATATGTCTCCTCAGCTCCTTGCAAATCTGAAATTCTAAACTTGTTATTAGATTTTAACTAGTAGCAATGTCCCCAGGAGAGTATCAGGTTAGTAGACCAAGGTGTTGCTGGATTGCTGAGTTTTAACCCAAGCGTGTTAGCCCACAGTATTTGACTTTGTGGTTTCTCGTTTCCTATATCCTATGTGGGCGGGGTGGGGGGGGCACCTCTTTCAACCAGCCAGGCCCAAGACACAGTGACCCAAGACTGATTTAGCATTGCTCCTGTTCAGCTGATAACAGGCTCCTTCTCTGAGATCATATGGTTGATCCCAACTCTAAATCCACTCTCTTCTCTTTTCTTGGCTTTGAGAAAATAGCCACTATTTCAAGTATTATCCCCCAAATAGTTTTGTTTCCATATCTTATCCTGGGAGTGTACCATTCATTACCTTTCCTGAGGAATTAGTCTTAAGGTCTGATTATTAATACCTTTTTTTCTATTCTTGCTATTAATAATGCTATTAGTGCAAAGAAGATCCTTTATGGGATATTTAGTATATGCCATACACTGCACCAAATACCTTATGTACATGTTTAAGGCTGAGGCTATTTCTGCACATTTTCAGAAATGTAACTCATATAATTTCTTTTTAAAGGCAGCTTGCAGCTTAACCTAGATATTTCTGGGTAGCAAGGCAGGGAAAACAGGCTATTTTTTGTTAGAGGTTGATGGGGCTTATAAGACTTGACTCACTGACAGGCTGTGTGTGTGTGTGTGTGTGTGTGTATGTGAGAGAGAGAGAGAGAGAGAGAGGTGGAAAGAGATGCTACTTTGCCTAGATTTTCTAGAACACTCTCTCTGAAAGCGAGGTCAGCTATAGAAACAATAGAGATTAAAGAGTGTGATTTTCTCTATTAATTTATTACATTTACTTTACAGTAGAACTCACTATGGGATATCCCTAAATAACTAGCTACTCCCGTGCATTTCAAATTTGATTGGGCTAGGAAAAATTTGATTTACCTACAACTTCTCAGAAAGAGATTTGTGCAGTACGCGTCTCTGCTAAGAGACCCTTGCTGTTCCAGGCATCCTGATTTAGGTGAATTATTTGACAGTAGGAAGCCAATGGGGTGAATTACAGGCTTCACTGTAGAGGCCAGTGAGGGAAAAGATGAATTGTAGACTCTGGAGGATTTTCTGGAAATGTCACTCTAACGTCCAGTTCTCTGTTTTGCTTATAATTAGGTATGTACAGTGATCTCAGATTTATAAAGCACTTTCACATTCTTTTTCTAGTTTAATAGCTGATGTACTTTGTCAGATGGAGAATGACACTTTCTGTCTCCCCTGCCTGTCAAAACTCTCCCAACATAAGTTCCACTTTCTCCACAAAACCTTTCCTCATTACTCCAGGGGACGGCAGTGCTATCCCTCTTCTTCTTCCCTTCAAGTCAGTTCACCAGATATTTGAGAGCTAACTATGTACTAGGCTAGCTGGATAAGATGAATAAGGCAATTCTCTGTCTTCAAGGAGAGGCAATCCCATAAATGGTGCTTGGTACTGTGCCTGATATATGATGGGTGGCTTTCAGTAAGTATTTATTGACTTGATTATTGCCTTGGTACCTAGAGGGATATATGTGTGTGTGTGTCTGTGTCGCTATAAAAATTCAGTGGAAGGAATCTGAACCAGCCTTGGAGGTATGTGTTTGGGTTCGGAGTAGATTCAAGGAAGGCTCTTAGAGCAGGTAATACATGGCCTTAATTGATGTGTCTTAATTGATAATAATTACAGCTATTGCTACGTGCCAGGTGCTCTCCTAAATGCTTTGCATACATTTATTTCTTTAATTCTCATAAGGATTTCCAGGAAGCAAGTACTATCATTCTCCCTCCTTTACACACAAGAAAACTGAAGCTCTGAGTGGCTAAGAAACTTCTCCAGGTCACCTGGCCGAAAGGGACTGAAGCCAAGATTCAAATCTGAGAGACAGCTCCCTCCTTACTGCATAGGGCACATTCTTCATCCAAACTCGGTCACTCCTAACAGTGAATGAGAGTGCAATTCAATAACTAAGCCAGGACGGCAGGCAGAAATTGCCCCTGTCCCAGGCAAGCTGGAAGGTAGGGCCACCCTACCGAACAGTCCCTGTTATTAAATTTCACCTTTCCCACAAAATATTCATGGTATCTTGCAAAAACTGTTGTCTGACAACATTCAAAGTTATCCTTTCCCATCCTCCATAGCATATAGTACCACTGTGAGTGGTGACTGGAGTACACAGTAGTTGACTAAAAAATAGCTACTGACCTTGAGGCCAAGTTAATCAGATGGTCTAGACTGCTATTTGTCCTCTCAAATGATAAGATAGTTGGTTAAATGTAGTCTTGATCTCAAACAATAGAAGGGAAGGACAGATAGTGGGGATGGAAGGAAGGAGAAAGATGTTACAGTTGCAGCAAAGCAGGTGGGAACTTGGAGCTTGGGGGAGGTTGGGGGAGGGAAGGAGAAAGCAGGTGTGATCATTCATCCTCTGCATTCAAGTTTAGAGACTGCTTTAAGACCCATTGTTCTTAGTTTTTTGGTTTTTTAAAAAAATTATTTATTTTATTTATTTATTTTTGGCTGTGTTGGGTCTTCGTTGCTGCACACGGGCTTTCTCTAGTTCTGGCGAGCGGGGACTACTCTTCGTTGTGGTGCACGGGCTTCTCATTGAGGTGACTTCTCTTGTTGTGGAGCACAGGCTCTAGGTGCGTGGGCTTCAGTACTTGTGGCACGTGGGCTCAGTAGTTGTGGCTCGCGGGCTCTAGAGCGCAGGCTCAGTAGTTGTGGCGCATGGGCTTAGTTGTTTCGCGGCATGTGGGATATTCCCGGACCAGGGCTCGAACCTGTGTCCCCTGCATTGGCAGGCGGATTCTTAACCACTGTGCCACCAGGGAAGCCCCCATTGTTCTTAGTTTTTTTGTGTGCTACAGTTCACATGGTGAATAGATTCCCTGGGTGTGCTCAAGTGAGCTAGCATCCTACATCATTTATGATTTCTCAATATGGGCAGCAGAATAGATAAGAGAGGCCGCAGGTTGTTGGTAATTAATCCTTGTAATCTACCTCCACTTCTTTCACTGCCTCTCCAGAACTGACATGCCAGTGAATGAGAGGGAATAACCTTGAAACCATTCTTATTGACATTCAAGAAGTAAATCATTCTAAATTTCTGTATCTTAATTATGAGTCATTGCAGATCCCTTGTTCCTCATCTCCCATGCAGACAGGCCATGCTGGAACAAAGATGTCCTGGCAACCTTTTTGAAAATCCTGCTCCAGGCTACAAATAGAATAGCTTGCACAAAATTCAAGTTGACTGAGTTGCTGTCTAAAATGGGAAGCAGTGTCGCCCTGGCCTTCTTTCATTTCCAAAATAAATATCCTATTTACTTAGCTCTTTCCTATCAATTCTGCATTCTGGGTGGGTTTGTGAGCCGGTAGCCCCATTAGCACTTGGAGATGACATCTTCTCATTTGTTTGACTTCTGGGCCTTTCTACATGGCTGGATTTTCATTTCTAACCATTCTTCAATTTCATATTTGTGCTCTCCCTCTCTCTTTTTCTCTAACTCAAGAGTCAGTGTTAGAACTTGATTTTATTGTGAATGCACATGTGTTATATCCTGATACAAAGAGATATGAGAAGGGATTTTTGGCAAAGCATACTTAATCACTGTAAATATTTACGGTTGTTATTAGAATTCATGATGAATATTAATCAGGTGGATAATAATCCTAATTGGTCCAATTTAGAAATCAAAAGTAATCCACTGAAATAGGGTGTGACAGTCCTGGGTTTTTTTTAAAGAATTGGGGGAGGCTTCCTAGAGGAGGTGATAATTGAGGTGAGGTCTTTTTTATTTATTTATTTATTTATTTATTTTTGGCTGTGTTGGGTCTTCGCTTCCATGCGAGGGCTTTCTCCAGTTGCGGCGAGCGGGGGCCACTCTTCATCACGGTGCGCGGGCCCCTCACCGTCACGGCCTCTTTTGTTGCGGAGCACGGGCTCCAGAGGCGCAGGCTCAGTAGTTGTGGCTCACGGGCCTAGTTGCTCCGCGGAATGTGGGATCCTCCCAGACCAGGGCTCGAACCCGTGTCCCCTGCATTGGCAGGCAGATTCCCAACCACTGCTTCACCAGGAAAGCCCGAGTCCTGGTTTTAAATTTATGCATTTCTCATCCTTAAGATGAAAAATGGGTTGCTAGTTAGATATCAGTCTTTCTCCATTTAGCTTCTCTACAAACAGAATGATTAAATGACCTTTGGCTGCTCTGTTGGCGTGGAAGCATCTTCAAGTCCTCATGACAATAGGATTGTTGCTTATTTCTTCAGACAATAGTGTTTTTTTTTCTTTGAACACATTTAAATGTTGGAACTTAGTTTTAAAATACCTTCTCTTTGGGATGACTGCTGTCATAGGTAATGGGAAAATTCAGGCTTTGGGCAGTCTAATTCTGGCTTACAAGGTTGGCATGCAAGATCTTCAGTCAACTGATCCTTTGTGCTTACCTTATCTGAACACCCTTGTTTTCCTGCATGGCTTCCATAGTCTTTACTTTATATGGTTACCAAAGGGAAAAGGGGAGGGGATAAATTAGGAGTTTGGAATTAACATATACACACTACTGTATAGAAAATAGATAACCAACAAGAACCTACTTTATAGCACAGGGAACTATACTCAGTGTTTTATAATAACCTATAAGGGAAAAGAATCTGAAAAAGATTTCATCTATCTATCTATCTATCTATCTCTCTATCTCTCTATCTCTCTCTCTATCTATCTGAATCACTTTGTTGTACACCTGAAACTAACACAACATTGTAAATCAACTGTATTTCAATAAAAAAATGTACTTACTATTTTATTCTTGCTAATGTTAGGCCTCCATATTTACCTGCAAAGAGAATCGATGTACTAACATTAAGGTTTCTTCCTCTTCTTCGTGGGTTGCTGTGAGTATTAAATAAGCTAATGCAGATAAAGCAACTTAGTACAGTGCCTAGTACATAGTAAGTGGTACCTGTTGTACATGGAAACGTCAGGAAGTTTTTCTGTCTCCAGGAACTTTCTGCACCATCCAGCTCAGAATTCCAGTACCTTTGTTTTGAATTCTCCCTTAGTTGTTTCATTGAAGTACAATAAAATGCGTTCCCTCTCAAGAGGAAAGGTTAGTGATTGAGCAAATGCTTGTCTCAAGAGTCCCTTTGTTTTCATCCTGTGGGATGCTGGAAATGTGATCACAGCTACATTTGCTGATCACAGGGGGACTCTAAAAAGCTGCCTATGAGCCAAACTGGCCCACCTGAGGTTTTGAGCAGCCATTGTTACTGTGTGACAGCTTCCTGCCAAGTGTCCTACTAGTAGGCTTGAATCAATGAGTAATGGCTGTCAAATTGACATACTAGTCACTCTAGCATTTTTTAGGCCTTTAAATTTGATTCCACTTAAATTACCTCATGCAGTTGAGGAACAATTGCATGGGCAATTTACATGTACATTTCTCTTTACAAAAGAGAAAAAGGGGAGCCTAGCATCCTTATACACTTTGCCTACATTTGCATCACACCCAATGGATGTCAAGCCGGCATGGGCCCTCTCTACTCTATTTTGTCATCAACCAGACATTTCGTTGGTAACACAGATGTGAATTTCTGATAATGTGAATCCCGGCTGAAACTTCTGAGACTCTTGTGTTTCTGTCTGTATTGACAAACTCCAATAAGGACTGCCAGTAGGAATAAGGAATTCCCAGAATGGAGAAGTCTAACAGTAAATCCAGGTATAATGAGCTCCTGTGTGAGAATAAAATAT
Organism: Eubalaena glacialis; assembly: GCF_028564815.1. NCBI lineage: Eukaryota > Metazoa > Chordata > Mammalia > Artiodactyla > Balaenidae > Eubalaena > Eubalaena glacialis. The sequence goes on from NC_083725.1 coordinate 85,885,590, forward strand.
AATTTGTCGAGAGGTATACTACTAAACCAATAGTGAGAGTAGCACCAAGACTCAGGTTTTCTGGCTCTAGTTATCTAAATGTGTTTTCTCCCCTAGTGGCAGGGTTATTGACTTCAGATGCAATGATAAGAGACCCCCTCATAGGTAACAGGGCTGCCTGACATTGCGTTTTCCCCAAAGCCAAGAGACATTGCCCACAGTCCATGTGCTTTGGCAAAGACTCTCGACTCCTTGAGAGTAATATTGGTAGGTCACTATGTCATTGATGCACAGACTTCAAGTTGCATATTCATACCTGGAGAACTTGTTGCAACTGCTGATTCTGGAGCATCTACCCCAGAGATTTAGATTTAGTGGACTGTATGTGAGACCCAGGAATCTGCATTTTAAAGTGCACCCCACGCCCCCTGCGCCTAGTGTTTTTTTTTTTTTTTAACATCTTTATTGGAGTATAATTGCTTTAAATGCTGTGTTAGTTTCTGTTTTATAACAAAGTGATTCAGGTATACATATACATATATCCCCCTATCTCCTCCCTCTTGCATCTCCCTTCCACCCTCCCTATCCCACACCTCTAGGTGGTCACAAAGCACCGAGCTGATCTCCCTGTGCTATGCGGCTGCTGTGCCTAGTGTTTTGTTGTTTTTTTTTTAACATCTTTATTGGAGTATAATTGCTTTACAATGGTGTGTTAGTTTCTGCTTTATAACAAAGTGAATCAGTTATACATATACATATGTTCCCATGTCTCTTCCCTCTTGCATCCCCCTCTCTCCCACCCTCCCTATCCCACCCCTCAAGGTGGTCACAAAGCACAGAGCTGATCTCCCTGTGCTATGCGGTTGCTTCCCACTAGCTATCTATTTTACGTTTGGTAGTGTATATATGTCCATGCCACTCTCTCACTTTGTCACATCTTACCCTTCCCCCTCCCCATATCCTCAAGTCCATTCTCTAGTAGGTCTGTGTCTTTATTCCCATCTTGCCACTAGGTTCTTCATGACTTTTTTTTTTTCCCCCCTTAGATTCCATATATATGTGTTAGCATACTGTTTTGATGTGAATTCTCTACAGTTTGAAAATGACCACACTGAGAACTGTAACGGTTCTGGTGCTTACAGTGTGGGAGGCACAAAGGTGTATGCTTCTCTTATTTGATTCCCTTTTATCAAATCCCTTACTAACTCTTGAAAAGTACACAACCTCTGGCACTTTAGTCTTGTCTGAAAACTCCTGTGTGGCCCCGGAATCCCTCCCTGCTTTGGCCTTTTTCAAAATGGAGGTGGAGGGGGGCTGTGGATATTTATTGAAATTGTGGTATGGATCTGACTCCGTACTATGATTTTACGTATGTTGTTTGCTTAATTCATTTAATGCTTACTACAGCACTATGAAATCAATATTGCCATCTCTGTTTTACAGATCCAGAAACAAATCCATAGGGGTCATGGATTTGTCCATGTCACCTAAATAATGAACCATAGAACTGGGAGTCAGGTCCACATCCTTCCTTGTTTGAAGCCTACGCCCTTTCCATTGCAAAGAATGTGTAACATATCAGAGTATTTACCACCTTCTTCCTCCATCCTGACCCTTATTCACCCAAAGCCATGTTATGGACTTCAAGGACATTAATGGACTCCAGGTTTAAGTAGTGGTAACATGTTATGTGGTCAACTTGAGTTCTTTCTGAGATGCTAATATGAGTTACCTACAATTCGGTAGTGAACTAGTAAGGGGAGTAGTACTAGTTTTTTTTTTTTTTTTTTTTACAGTCCTCCTTCTCTAATAAGGATTTCATTTTGTTCTCACAATGTTTATTTATTTTCTTGGCCTTGTCTGAGGCCACCAATTACTAAGTATTTAATGAGACTTGATCCTTATTCTCAAAGAGTTTGCAATCTAGTTGAATAGATGAAAATAAATATGGACTCACTCAGAACTCTTCCTCCTTCCCTCTTCACTCTAAAGGAGAGTCCAAGTGATACACCAGATTATTTTAAAGGCCTTTTGCTAAGATGTTAATTAATAATATTACCATGAATAACACAATGAGACATTGACTTCTTTTTCAATGATAAAGTCTCCTTATTAGTACATTTAGTTAAGTCAAAAAATCAATTTAAAGGAAAATGTTAAGGAAACGACAGTAGAGACTTTTATGGTTGTAAGGCAAAAATCAGAAGTTATCCTTGAGAGCTACCACAGGATGAGAAAGAATGACTGTGATATTATGAAACGCTGAGGAGTTGTGTTCTGACTGGGCAAGGCATAGGAAAAGGGCAAAATATCACAAGCACCTGAGGAAATTTTTTAAAACTACTCAGCATCTTCCAGACTGAGAATCACTGATTCATAGAATAATTAATTATTGTCTGGGTTCTGGCCTTCAAGGAGCATAGGCGTTTCGCACTAGTCTTGTTTATGCTCAGATCATAGCTGAAGATATCTCCTTAGAAAAGTTGGTCTTGAGCTAGTTCCTGAAAACAAAATATTTTGAATATGGAAGAGGTAAAGAGAGGATATTTTAGGCCAGAGACTAGCAGAAATATAGGCATAGAGGAAGTAATGTATTTGGAGTGTTTTAAAGCAGGGGTCCCCAGTACCCGGGCCATGGACCATTGCCGGTCCGCGCCTGTTAGGAACTGGGCTGCACAGCAGGAGGTGAGCGGTGGGTGAGCGAGTGAAGCTTCATCTGCCGCGCCCCATCGCTCCCATTACCGCCTGAACCATCGCCCCACCAACCCTGTCTGTGGAAAAATTGTCTTCCACGAAACTGGTCCCTGGTGCCAAAAAGGTTGGGGACTGCTGTTTTAAAGTATAATGAGGGAAGGTGGTTTGATTACATTCTAGTTAGCTATTGCCACAATAATTATAGATCACAAACCACCTCAAAAGTCAAAGGACCTTTGGGTTAACTGGGGTGACTTTGCTTCATGATGTGAGTCTGCTAGTGTGTGTCTCCTCTCTTCCCCCTTGGGACAGCAGGTGAGCAGAGACATGTAATTTTTATGGAAAGGAAAGTGCAAGACAAGCCCAAACATACATGCACATAAATTTTAAACCTCTGCTTACATCATGTCTGTTAACATCCACTGTCCACAGCAATTCACGTGGCTGAGACAAAAAGGCAAAGGAATACACTCTTCCTTTAGTAGTGGAGCTACAACGTTACCAGGCCAAGGGTGTGGATACAAAGAAGTGTGAAGAATTGGAACCAATAAAGCAATCTGTGATAGACTTGAACATGTGGTAGTAATGGGATATAAAATTAGAATGATGGTGAATATCTATTACAGCTAATGTTTAATAGATAACAATTGCTATATAAGTAATAATAGATGTTTGATAAGTGTTATATGAATGTGTATGGACGAAAGAACTGGAATTCAGTAATGTTAGATTTAATAAAATTAACAGCAGTTTCCAGTTTACTTTCTTGACCATAAGACTAGCATGAAGAAAAGAGTATTTTTGAAAAGTGAATTTGATATCCATCCATCTCATGAATTGATCAGTTCTGTTGCAGTCACCCAGCTGTTCTTCGTTACCTATCACACTCTCTGAGCTCCCTCCTACCCAGCTAGTTTTGCTCTGTGTTATACTATTATTCCTTAAGCTCCTGTAGTTCTTGTCCCAATGTATGTTTTTGGTGTTTCTGTATTCACATTTGCAAATATGCAGTTACCAAACACAAGTGATGAAATTGAAACTGTGATTAAAAATCTTCCAACAAACAAAAGTCCAGGACCAGATGGCTTCACAGGTGAATTCTATCAAACATTTAGAGATGAGCTAACACCCATCCTCCTCAAACTCTTCTGAAAAATTGCAGAGGAAGGAACACTCCCAAACTCATTCTACGAGGCCACCATCATCCTGATACCAAAACTAGACAGAGATACTACCAAAAAAAGAAAATTATAGACCAATATCACTGATGAATATATATGCAAAAATCCTCAACAAAATACTAGCAAACAGAATCCAACAACACATTAAAAGGATCATAGACCATGATCTAGTGGGATTTATCCCAGGGATGCAAGGATTCTTCAGTATACACAAATCAATCAATGTGATGCACCATATTAACAAATTGAAGAATAAAAACCATATGATCATCTCAATAGAGGCAGAACAAGCTTCTGACAGAATTCAACACCCACTTATGATAAAAACTCTCCAGAAAGTGGGCATAGAGGGAGCCAACCTCAGTGTAATAAAGGCCATATATGACAAACCCACAGCAAACATCATTCTCAATGGTGAAAAACTGAAAGCGTTTCCTCCGAGATCAGAAGGAAGACAAGGTTGCCCACTCTCACCACTATTATTCAACATAGTTTTGGAAGTCCTAGCCACAGCAATCAGAGAAGAAAAAGAAACAAAAGGAATACAAATTGGAAAAGAAGAAGTAAAACTGTCACTGTTTGCAGATGACATGATACTATACATAGAGAATTTAAAGATGCCACCAGAAACCTACTAGAGCTAATCAATGAATTTAGTAAAGTTGCAGGATACAAAATTAATGCACAGAAATCTCTTGCATTCCTATACACTAACAACAAAAGAGCAGAAAGAGAAACTGAAGAAACACTCCCATTCACCATTGCAACAAAAAGAATAAAATACCTAGGAATAAATCTACCTAAGGAGGTAAAAGACCTGTATGCAGAAAACTATAAGACACTGATGAAAGAGATTAAAGATGATACAAACAGATGGAGAGATATACCATGTTCTTGGATTGGAAGAATCAATATTGTGAAAATGAGTGTACTATCCAAAGCCATCTACAGATTCAATGTAATCCCTATCAAATTACCAGTGGCATTTTTTACAGAACTAGAACAAAAAATCTTAAAATTTGTGTGGAGACACAAAAGACCCCAAATAGCCAAAGCAATCTTGAGGGAAAAAACAGAGCTGGAGGAATCAGACTCCCTGACTTCAGACTATACTACAAAGCTACAGTAATCAAGACACTATGGTACTGGCACAAAAACAGAAATATAGATCAATGGAACAGGATAGAAAACCCAGAGATAAACCCAGGCACCTATGGTCAACTAATCTATGACAGAGGAGGTAAGGTTATACAGTGGAGAAAAGGCAGCCTCTTCAATAAGTGGTGCTGGGAAAACTGGACAGCTACATGTAAAAGAATGAAATTAGAACACTCCCTAACACCATACACAAAAATAAACTCAAAATGGATTAAAGACCTAAACGTGAGACTGGACACTGTTAAACTCTTAGAGGAAAACATAGGAAGAACACTCTTTGACATAAATCACAGCAAGATCTTTTTTGACCCACCTTCTAGAGTAATGGAAATAAAAACAAAAATAAACAAATGGGAACTAATGAAACTTAAAAACTTTTGCACAGCAAAGGAAACTATAAACAAGATGAAAAGACAACCCTCAGAATGGGAGAAAATATTTGCAAATGAATCAACAGACAAAGGATTAATCTCCAAAATATATAAATATTTCATGCAGCTCCATATTAAAAAAATAAACAACCCAATCAAAAAATGGGCAGAAGACCTAAATAGACATCTCTCCAAAGAAGACATACAGATGGCCAAGAGGCACATGAAAAGCTGCTCAACATCACTAATTATTAGAGAAATGCAAATCAAAACTACAATGAGGTTTCACCTCACAGCAGTCAGAACGGCCATCATCAAAAAATCTACGAACAATAAATGCTGGAGAGGGTGTGGAGAAAAGGGAACCCTCTTGCGCTGTTGGTGGGAATGCAAGTTGTTACAGCCACTATGGAGAATAGTATGGAGGTTCCTTAAAAAACTAAAAATAGGATTACCATATGACCCAGCAATCCCACTACTGGGCATATACCCTGAGAGAACCAGAATTCAAAAAGAGTCATGCAGTCCAGTGTTCATTGTAGCACTGTTTACAATAGCCAGGTCGTGGGAGCAACCTAAATGCCCATCAACAGACGAATGGATAAAGAAGATGTGATACACATATACAATGGAATATTACTGAACCATAAAAAGGAACGAAATTGGGTCATTTGTAGAGACGTGAATGGACTAGAGACTGTCATACAGAGTGAAGTAAGTCAGAAAGAGAAAAACAAATATCATATATTAACGTATACCTGTGGAATCTAGAAAAACAGTACAGAGGTACCGGTTTGCAGGGCAGAAATAGAGACACAGATGTAGAGAACAAACATGGACATCAAGGGGGGAAAGCAGGGTGGGGGGGTGGGATGAACTGGGAGATTGGGATTGACATATATACACTAATATGTATAAAATAGATAACTAATAAGAATCTGCTGTATAAAAAATAAATTAATTAAATTAAATTAAACAAAACAAAGCAAAACCAAAAAGAGGTAGCTGACTGGAGAGCTGTATTTAGCCCCAGGCCATAATTTGCATACATATGATTAGGAGACAATGGTGTGCCTATATGCATTGGGCAACACTGTTTTGCTTTCTTTATAGTATTAATCTGTATTGCATAATCTCTGATTTATAGCACATCATCTGGAAGAAAAAAAGCCCAAATCTATGGTTGTTTCCAAAGCTGAGTTTATAGTAGATGCTTCCTTTTTGTTGTTCAAATTAGTGAGGAGTAATTGGAAAACAAATTTTTAGATGATTGAAATGTGTCCTGTTCCAAAATTACTAATTTGTGCCCAATTCTGTTTGCCATGCTGTTGTTCATGATTTTTATCAGAGCATTTACATAGAGATTCTCTTTTAGCCTCTAACATGATTTGTGAGCAATCAAAAATAGTTTAAGATCAAGAGTAGACCATTTTGCTTTCTGTGGAAGAGAAATTAGTTGGCAAATAATGTAGAAATCAATCATCCATTTCTATTTATTTACAGCTGGGAGCTGTTTAGGGCTCAGTTTAGAAGGAGGGTTTCTGTTCCTCCTCTGGCTGAGCAAAGAACACACTGGCCTGATCCTTTCTGTGAATTTTGTCTTAGAAGCTCTTTGGCTGTGATCAGTCCACTCCGTTCTGTTTGTCTCTGATGTGTTTCCTTTCCCTTCTCTGGACCGAGGCTTAGGATCACTCTCCTGGTTAGGTCATCTGGAAGCCCCATTGCAAATCTTTTGTCTAAGTTTCCAGCCGTTTTAAAGAAACTGTCCTCCGTAGATTCTCCTAATAATTGAACACCTTATTTCAAAAAATGTCCTCTGCATAGGAAACTGTGCTTTCTAGGTAAATCCTGAATCCCAGCCCTTATCTTCTTATCTCATCATTTATGTATTAGGCAAAGTAAGCTCCATGTCAGAGAAACTTCTTTGAAAGTGACGATGCACCTGAGTGCCCACATATCCCTATTAAAGTTCCACCAGTCTTTAGTGAGCTGAATACTTCCTGTCCCCAAGGTGACATTGCAGGAGCTGGACCAATTTTAGACCTTTGAAACCTAATTTATGACTCATCATTTTGAGATACTGCTGGCTTTCATTGGACTGATATGTGGCAACAAGCAGTAGTTTTATATTGGCTTGATAAGGAAAAGCAAAAGAAATAGCACAAGGTGAAACTAGACAGTTGAATTTATTCAGGGAATATTTACTGAAAGGAGAAAAGCTGCTATTTGTTGAACACCTACTAAGTGCCAGGGCTGTGTGGCTCTGAGGAATCTGAGGCTGAGGAGTTAGTAACTTGTCAGTTTCAGAGGTAGGAGATGGCAGAGCTGGATTTGGAACCCAATTCCAACTTCAAAGTCATTTTCTTTCCCTACATCACACTGTCACATGAGCAGTACATATTGATTTAAGGAAAGAGCTGGGGAATGACACCTCTTCTTTTACCGTCTCTGAACCACATACCAAGTAAGAAGTTTGTATTTTTGTAGTGTTAGAGACAGAGAATGTCTCCACTTAATTTTGTTGACCTTTCCTCCTCTATTTTTTTCTCGATTTTAGCGTGTTAAGTGTTATCACTTTCTTGACTGGACCATGGCAAATTGCAAAAAAACTCAGATCTTCATTTAAAGAATGGAAAATGCAACACCTTAAATTATCATCATTATTTCTTCCCTTCTAGTGCACCAAAGGTGAGAGACTGGTTTCTGAGTGTATGTGGTCCATCCTGGGAGAAGAATAGCTAAAATTTTAATAGTGCATCTATGAGTTAGGTATTACTCTAATACTTGACATATATTGACTTATTTAATTCTCCCAACAACCTTACAATGTAGGTACTACCATTTTCCCAAGTTAACAGATGAGAACACAGACACAGAGAGGTGAACTAACTTCATACAACTACTGCGTGGAGGAGCTGAAATTCAAACCCTGGTTGTCAGACTCTAGGGACTGTATTCTTAAGGAAATGGGATTCTCTGAACTTTGCAGTCAGTCAGGGTTCACCCAGGAGACAGAAATCATACCAGATATATTAAAGGAGGGACTTAATATGATGAATTGTAACTATATATTAAAGAACTAAAAAGTCAAAAAGAGAATGTCAAGGTACCACCGATAAAGCATCTTCTGGATGCAGATGGGCTGGGAGGTCAAAAGGGTGAGGACAGAATTACTAATATTTCAAAAGCTTGGAGAAGAGGCTTTACAGAGCAGAGACTCAGATATCCGAGGATGGGGCATTGTTTAGCTGGTGCTAGTGCCTCTGAGAGTGGAAAAGTGGTATCACGGGACTGGTCTGTGGATGTCGAAGGAGGAAGTGTTGGCCAGCTGGTATTGACATCTGGGGGCGCCATAGCAATGGTTCTTCAAGTGCTAGGAAAACTGCAAACTGGAACCAAATGCTGCTACTGGCAGAAAATTGCTGCTGTTGGATTGAAGAATCATTGCTAGGATGATGCTTACAGGAATGAATCAAAATGAAAACAAATAAGAAGGATGAAGTCCCTTCTGCATTCTGAAACCTCGCTTTTCCCTTCCTGCATCCTTATGGGCAGAGCCTAACAGGGTGCAGCTGGCAAGGTAGAGATGTGGTTTGGAGTCCCATTCCCAGCACCACAAAGCAGAGTTGGGTTTGACTCAAAGCGCAATTTTCAAATAGGGAAATCTGTATTCTCTCTGACAGTGCCTGACTTAGACATTTTTCAAGGGCCAGCCTAGTACGATGCACATAGTAGGTACATATAAATTATGATTGCTGAAGTGATGTCCAAAAAACTTGAGTATAGATTTCCTGTTTAGAAATCATTTTATAGGTTTCAGAGAATCTGTTCATGGGTTCAGCTGAACAAATAAAGCATGAGTATATTATTCAGGGTAAGGGCTTGTTAGATCCTTGAGGATGCTCAAGAGAGCTCCAGTGTTTGTAGCAAAGTTTACAAAGATTGAAACAATATCCACTCTCTTTCCCCTGGTGAGATGATCATTAATTAAGGAAATGGAGACATCGATCTGTTTGATGGCACTCCATCAGCAGAGCCACGGCCTATGAAAAGGTAGGGTCCAATTTTCATTCATATTTCAGGGATGCTTCCCAGTTGGGTGGCAGTGTTCTAATCCCCCGTGTTATCTGTCAAAGGATAATGGATGTCCCTGATGGGAACAATGCTGACCCGACAGCTCTTCTTTCATTTTAATAATGTGATTGGAATCAGGTTTGTGGTGCCAAATTGAATAGGATTAGGAAATCAGTCATATCTTTGAACAAAAACAAAAATGTGTGTGAGGGAAGGTAAAAAGAAATAATTCCCTTAGTCTGAAACAAAAGAAGAGAAACAGCGGCATTTCCGTTACCGTGATTCTTACTTTAGGATTACAGATCCTGAAAGGATAATTTTCTGTTTCCTTACTTGTTGGCCCACAGTATGTTTTCTAGGTTGAGTGTGGGCAATGTGGTATAGAGGCGGTAACCCCATCCTACACCAGGGTGCTTGAGCGTGAGCCCCAAGTCATCCAGGAGCTGCTCTGTGAGCTTGGCTGCGTCACTTGGCTTCATTGACCTTCAGTTTTCTCTTTTGAAAAATGAAGAGATTGGTCTTAGTCAACATCCCACATTTTCTTCCTCATTCCTACAGCATCTTCTCTGGTCTTATTTTCCTTGGCTTGCTAACGTGTATTGTTTCAGATGAGTCAGTTGAGAAGAAACCCTCGCTTTGTCAAGACCTATGTCAGTACCTCTGGGTGGGAGTGTGGTGGGGGATGGGGGGCACATGCCATTCCCAAAAGAGTAGTAGTTTCTTTACAAAATGACTTAATTTATGATATACATATTTTACTAAAGTGAAGGTCACCAGCCCAATTGATGAACAGATTTTGATTGAAGTGAAATCCATGTTTTTTCTAAGTCATGTAGATTTTTGCTTTAGGTCCTATCTGTTGAGATGGAAAGTTTGAAGCCATATAGTAGTATAGTGACAGTGAATTTCTTCACTCTTCTAAATATAATGTTTAAAAAATCTATATGCAGTATGAAGTAAATATGTTATATCTTAAAAATGGAAACTTCAGAGATAGCATTCTGTTCTGTTTTTGTGTTAGCACCAATTATTGCTTGTGCTTTAACAGCTAATCACATAAGAATTGTATTCTCTTGAGCTAGACCAATGGTCTTTCTTCATTTTGTACATCCAGCTATCTATCCATCTATCCTGAGGGCTTGGATCTGACAGGATCACCCAGAGGCATCGTACAATAGTGTTTTCTCTCTTGATGTCCACAAAGATTATAAACCAAACAGTCCAAGTATCACTTGTTTCAATTTACAATTCTTTGTAGTTTGACTAGGGACATACTTGTATTTTATTCTATGCTCTTTCATTTCTTACCACTTATCCTGGGCAAGCTATTCATCTTTCCTGAACCTCAGTTTCAGTCTGTGGAATTGAGACCCTACTTCTCACCTCGCGGGGTTGTTCTGAGGCTTAAAAGCAATTGTAGGTATAAAGGTCTTAGTGCAGTATCTGACATACATCAGTTTCTTCCCTTCTGGTCTTTAACCTGCTTCTTACTTACTATTATTTTGAAAAAGTGCTTGCCTTGTAGCACCATATCTGGGCTTTGGTGAGTGTATCTGTTTTTCAGAAGTATCTGAAACTGACTCTAACCTAAACAAAAGGGACTTATGGCAAGACTATCAGGAACTCATAGACTTGCTTGGTAAGATGGAGAAACGCATATAGAAAACGACTGGAATCCTGGAGGTTCCCAATGGCCAGGATACAGGAAGAAAGGAATAGTTCCATAGCAAGAATGGTTGAGTGGATAAACCTAACCACCACTTCTTCTGCCCTCTTATTTCTCCCTCTCTCAAAATTTAAAGCTGAAGGAGAGGAGGAATCTGATTAGCTGAGATTAGGTCATATGACTTCTCCATGGCTTTATGGTGCTATTGAAAGCAAGGCCCCATTACCTCAGATCCTAGGTAGGAGGGAAATTCCTGAAATTACTCTTCCATCACAATACACACACTAGTGGTAAAGGACAGGAAGCTCCCCATAAGGAACCCCAGATACTGGGGGAAAAGGAAATGGCTGCTGGATGGACAAAAAATAGCAAATGCCAATGATGGTGAGCATATGTGTGCTTATACTATCTATCCACAGATATTTTTACAGACTCTGAATCCATCAGTTCTCAGTTTTTATGTTGGCAAACTTAAAGGTCTTGGTTGATTTTAGTTTATTCTTCTAGGACAGCCTTTCCTGTCTCCTAGGATGTTTTAATTGCTCATCCCTGGACTTTTTCCAAGTCTTGTTAAGTCCTTATTGAGCTGTGGCAACCAGAGCAGCACAGCTCTTTGAGTGCTGATGTAGTGTGATTAGTTTCAAGGAGAGGACAGTGTGTTTGGTTTTATGTCCAATATCCTGGTCAACATTAATATTATTTATTGGAGGATAATATGTTTCATTTTTACATCACTTGGGCATCTGGCAGTGAAACCTTGCTGGCCCTGGGGAGACCTAACATTTTAGAAACAGAGAAATATGGATAAACAATGGAGTTATTTGACACTACTTAGGAGAAGGGGAAAAAATAAGAAAAGATCCACATTTCTGCACACCCCCAGCCTGTTCTTTGAGCAGAAACCCTTTGATTTGGGGTTTAGATCCAAATTGATTTGGTTGTCAATTCTGGTTTTCCAAATGTGTGACCTGCAGCAAGTCACTTTAATTTTGCCTGGTTTCAGTTTTGTCATCAGTGAAATAGGAATAATAATAGCTTGACTGGATTAAAGGTGATTTTATGTGATTACAGTAATTGAGGCTTTAGCAGAATATCTGGCACATGGTAGAAACAGAATTTAAAGTCTCCCTTTCTCTTCCCCCTTATATCAAAAAGACAAGAGAAATCCGAAATAATTAAAATCATTGGATCCTCTTGGAGTTAGTCAAGGGAAGACTTTACAGGAGAGGTGAGCCTGGAGCTGGTCTTTGAGAGAGAGAAGTGACAGGACTTCATGGAAAGAGAGAGTGAGAACATGAACGGAAAAGTCAGCATATCTGAAAGCTGGAAGTAAGGAAGACTAACCACCTTCCTTCTGGATTTCAGAGTAGCTGGTTAGAAAACGATGGAAGATGGTGGTGAGATACCTGCTGATGAGGTTTGATTTGAGAGGTTTCTGTGCCCAGAAAAGCATACAACAAAGCAACACTTAAGGTGGTAAATTCACCCATGATGACCTGCCTGTCTCAAAGAGTAGATTGACTATTAAGCAATGAACACTTTCCTTTCAAATTTGTTCCTATTTATTTTTAAATTTCATCCAATATCTCTGATAAAGAGGGTTGACTCTATTACTTGTCACAGGCTCTATTCTAACTCATCTATCCCAGTTGTCTCTGTGAATTATAACTCTGTGTCTGCCCCAGGGTTGCTTTATTCAGAGTCATAGAATGTTAAGGATAGGCTACTACAATTCATCTACATTTCAGATGAAAAACCTGAGGATCTGAGAGAGGACATGAAGTGCCAAAGACTATGGACTTTTGGAAGCATGGTGTAGCAGAAAAAACGTGGATTTTAGGTAGATTTCTTGCACTTACCTAAATGCATGAACTTGGATATGTTATCTGACCTTTGGAAACCCAATTTCCTCTCTGTTCAAGAGGGTGGACAATGCCTTCCTCAAAGGATGAGTGTGAGGCTGAAATAAGGGAACATCTGACAAAAGAGCTCAATAAATGTTAGTCCCCTTCCCCTTCCTTTGGAGCTGATTCACATTCTGCAGTTTATGAAAAGGGTTTGGCCACCTCTTAGGGGAGGAGCACCAAGGGGAAAGGTAAAATCACAGAAGGAATCTAAGGATAAATGATTGATTTTTGGTTCTGTTCTTTTCTAGGCAGTATCATTTTGGGGAAGGAGGTGAACAGCGTTTCTTCCTTAGTCACTGCTTCTGGGGTTGGGACACTTCTCATGATTCTGGTAGAAATTCAGACTGACATTTGAGGGATGAGGCAGGTGGCTGTCATCTCCGTTAAGAATAACTGCACCCCAGCACTTTATCCACAAGTCTGCAAGTGTGTTTGGCTCCCATAGGAGGTTTATGTGTTGGCAGTTTCAGCGAAATGATTCCTTCCAGCTCAGACATGTAAAGACTTTCAGATGGCCCTGCGGCTTTTTTCTCTCCCTTTACTTATTTCTGTAGTCTTGAAATTTACAACCCTTAAGGCTACAAAAGCTGTTACCCAGAACTGGAGGAACTACTGAACTGAGATTTTTTTTCCCTCTAATTAAAAATTTAAAAAACATTTTATTTAACTAAAAAGAACCAGAAATGAAAGTAAAGCCTAATATACTGGAAGGCACAGTGAATAGAGAACAGATGTACAAATTAGAGAAACTGGATTTAAGTTTCAGAATTTCCACTTAGCTGCTCCTAGGCCTCTGGCTGTGTGTTCTTGACCGTCTGATCTTGAATACAGTATTTCAAGGATCCATTCCAGCATAATCTTTCTGTGACCTGGTAAATGTATTCTTTTAATAGGTTCACAAACTATAACAAACATATAGAAAAATTGAGAGTATAATGTAATGAGCAGTCTTGTACCTACCGTTGAATCCTATCAAATTTTAATATTTTGTTGTCTTGCCACATATACTTTCTTTAAGAAGTTATAGGTAGCATTAAAATGCTTGTATACCTCTCTTGGATCTCATTTATCTTCCTATTTCTCTTGAATTTGATACTTATCTCCATGAATGTTTCTGTATTTTTACTGTCTATCCATATATCTATCAACACTATGTAGTATTCTTTGGTATGTTTCTCACATTACAAACATGATATCATACTGCGTATATTCAATTGTCATTTGCTTTTGTCACTCAACATGTTTTTGAGATTTATCCATGTTCACATATGTAGCTCTGGTTCATTCATTTTAATTGCTATATAGTAACCCATTACATGAGTAATCCACAATTTACTTATTCTTTTTCCTGTTCACTAGTTTTTACAATGGCAAATAATGCTGGAATTATTACACTGGTATAAGTCTCCTCTGCTATGTGCATCTCTAACTTGCCTTGATATTGTCAAATTGCTACCAAAGATTGGAATCACATTGTTCCAATTGCTTATTCCTATGTTTGTTTATTTTATAATTACTTGTTAGCTCAAGGAATTATTAAGAATCCTAAATTTACTTTCTTTTTTCATTTAACACACATTATATGTTCTACTTGGCATTGGACTGCATTAAATATAAAAATCAGAAAGACTATAACCTGGTTGCAACAGATTCTATACTGCAGACGAACCATATGCACTTATTATCATACTTATTATTATATATAATAGTAAAAATGTCTCCTCAGTCCATTGGGCTATACTAATTTACTAGGACCACTTTTCTTAAGTTTAGTTGAAACAAATGACCTTACAACAATTTTTTGTGTTCTACTGTGGTTTTTGTTTGTTTATTGTTGTTTTTGTTTTTACTTTTTTTTACTTAGAGTGCTTCTGGCATTATAAGAAACACATATTACTTGGGACACAGATATATTTTAATTGTTTTTCTATAGTTTTTAAAAATTTTTATAAATCTATTTTATTTATTTTTGGCTACATCGGGTCTTCATTGCTGCACACAGGCTTTCTCTAGTTGTGGCAAGCGGGGGCTGCTCTTCGTTGCGGTGTGCGGGCTTCTCATTGCAGTGGCTTCTCTTGTTGCAGAGCAAAGGCTGTAGGTGTGCGAGCTTCAGTAGTTGTGGCACACAGGCTCAGCAATTGTGGCTCACGAGCTCTAGAGCACAGGCTCAGTAGTTGTGATGCGCGGGCTGAGTCGCTCTGTGGCATGTGGGATCTTTCCGGACCAGGGCTCGAACCCATGTCCCCTGCATTGGCAGGCAGATTCTTAACTACTGCACCACCATGGAAGTCCAAATTCTTAATAAATTTGCCTTGGTTATGGTCAAAGTCCTCTGGATATATTGTTCAGCTGCATGGAATGTTGTAGCTATTAACAGAAAAAGAAAAAAGACTTTCTGTTGTTGTTTGAGTTTAATACAGATGTTTGCTTGTGATATTTAGCAGTACTGAAACTGGAGTCTCAGGAGTGGCTCTTGTGCAGATTGTGGAAAAATGCTCAGTCACTTGTTGAACAAGATAACAGGTCTTGTTTCCAGTTGTGTTGTCAGTCGAATTGACAAGACATGATAGTTTTACCCAGCAGCAAGTAACTTACTTTAAGAAAAGATATGGAACAAGGAATACTGCCACACGCACAACCAGTAACATCATAGAGGCCTCAAACAGCTAGATGCAGCTGCTGGTGTCCCATCCCAAAGCATGGGATTTGTTTTGGTTTCAAGGCGTGGGAATTGACCCTAGTCTGGGTCCCTTCCCTGGAAGGGAAGACTTTGCATGTTATATTGGGCATATTCTAAGGTAGCAATATAATAGAGGGATTTGAGAACATGGCTTCGGTGTCAAACAGGTTCAAGTTCTGGCTGTAGAGAAGCTGCAGGGACTGTGGCCCTTCAGCGTAATATTCGTGAGAGTCACCTAGTACGTGGAGGGGAGTGTGCCCAGTTCCCATTCTGAAGTACAACTGCTGACATAGGTACCTAACTATTCTGATGACAGCCTTAAATCAGAAATCAGTATGTGGTACACCTAGTGGGACCATCATTTATCTCTAAAGGTTGTATTTCCTCACTTGATGTTGCAAAATGTGCAGCCAGGGATCAAATGTTCCTCAAGCATTCCCAGAGGCTGGAGGAAGAGATTATCGCCCAGTTGTTAACTCTTACCTGTTATGTCCTCTCAGTTTACTAAGCCTCAGCAACTCAGTGGACAGTGGGGGAGAGAACATAGTAGAGATGGTGTTTTCTGCCTGCCTGGCAGAGAAAACTTTGTATGTCATATTGGGCATATTCTAAGGTAGCAATATAATAGTGATTTGAGGGCATGGGTGGGCTTTGGGGTCAAACAAGTTCATGTTCAAGCCCTGGCTGTACTACTTCCTAGCCATCTGTCACTGTGGTAGGCAGAAGATGAAGGTATCCACATCCTAACCCCTGGAACCTGTTAATATGTTAGGTTAAAAAAACAAAGGATCAGGGCTTCCCTGGTGGCGCAGTGGTTGGGAGTCTGCCTGCCAATGCAGGGGACGCGGGTTCGAGCCCTGGTCTGGGAGGATCCCGCATGCCGCGGAGCAACTGGGCCCGTGAGCCACAGCTACTGAGCCTGCGCGTCTGGAGCCTGTGCTCCGCAACAAGAAAGACCGCGATAGTGAGAGGCCCGCGCACCGCGATGAAGAGTGGCCCCCGCTTGCTGCAACTGGAGAAGGCCCTTGCACAGAAACGAAGACCCAGCACAGCCAAAAATAAATAAATAAAAAAGAAAGAATTAAAAAAAAAAAAAAAGATCTCTTTAAAAACAAAAAACAAAAAAAACAAAGGATCATATGGTAGTTCTATTTTTAGTTTTTCAAGGAACCTCCATACTGTTCTCCATAGTGGCTGTATCAATTTACATTCCCAGCAACAGTGCATATTTTCTCCACACTAAAAACATAACTACCATAACTAAAAATAGAACTACCATATGACCCAGCAATCCCACTACTGGGCATATACCCTGAGAAAACCATAATTCAAAAAGAGTCCTGTACCACTATGTTCATTGCAGCTCTATTTACAATAGCCAGGACACGGAAGCAACCTAAGTGTCCATCAACAGATGAATGGATAAAGCTGTGGCACATATATACAATGGAATATTACTCAGCCATAAAAAGAAATGAAATTGAGTTATTTGTAGTGAGGTGGTTGTACCTAGAGTCTGTCATACAGAGTGAAGTAAGTCAGAAAGAGAAAAACAAATACCGTATGTTAACACATATATATGGAATCTAAAAAAAAAACGGTTCTGGTGAACCTAGGAGCGGGACAGGAATAAAGATACAGATGTAGAGAATGAACTTGAGGACATGGGAAGGGGGAAGGGTAAGCTGGGATGAAGTGAGAGAGTGGCATGGACATATATACACTACCAAATGTAAGATAGATAGCTAGTGGGAAGCAGCTGCACAGGGAGATCAGCTCGGTGCTTTGTGACCACCTAGAGGGGTGGGATAGGGAGGGTGGGAGGGAGACGCAAGAGGGAGGTGATATGGTCATATATGTATACGTATACCTGATTCACTCTGTTATACAGCAGAAACTAACACAACACTGTGAAGCAATTATACTCCAATAAAGATGTTAAAGAAAAACCCAAAGGAGAATTCAGGTTTCAGATGGAATCACAGTTGCTCATCAACTGACTTTGAGATGGCTTCATTATCCTGGATTGTCTGAGTTGGCCCAGTGTAATTACAAGGGTCTTTATAAATGAAAGAGGGAAGCAAAAGAAAGAGAACCAGACACATGGCATCATGAGAAGGAATTAGCTAGAAATTGCTGGTTTTGAAAATGAATGAATGGGGCCTTGAGCCAAGGAATTCCTGCAGCCTCTGGAAGCTGGAAAAGGCAAGGAAACAGTCGTCTCCATAGCACTACCCACCCGCAGCCCCCCACCCCCCGCAAAAGGAACACAGCTCTGCTGATACTTTGATTTCAGTGCAGTGAGACCCATTTTGGACTTCTGACCTCCAGAACTGAAAGATAATAAATTTGTATTGTTTTAAGCTACTAAGTTTTTGGCAATTTGTAACAGCAGCAATAGAAAACTAAAACAATGCCCTTTATTCTTCTGTGATTTAGTTTCTCATTTTGTAAAATGATGTTTGTAACAGTCCTATTCTCCTACCTTTGTTAGAAGATGTAAGTACCTGTACAGGGCTCTGTACTCACTCATTTTTAGTTGTTGTTGTTGCACTACAATTGCTCTACAATGTTGTGTTAGTTTCTGCTGTACTATGAAGTGAATCAGCTATATGTATACATATATCCCCTCCCTCATGGATCTCCCTCCCATGTCCCACCCGCCAATCCCACCCATCTAGGTCATCACAGAGCACTGAGCTGAGCTTCCTATGCTTTATAGCATGTTCCCACTAGCTATCTATTTTACCCATGGTAGTGTATATATGTTAATCCTTATCTCCCAATTTGTCACACCCTCCCCATCCCCCTCTGTGTCCACTCGTCTGTTCTCTATGTCTACATCTCTATTTCTGGCCTGGAAGTAGGTTCATCTGTACCCTTTTTCTAGATTCCACATATATGCATTAATAGACAATATTTGTTTTTCTCTTTCTGACTTACTTCACTCTGTATGGCAGACTCTAGGTCCATCCACATCTATACAAATGACCTAATTTCGTTGCTTTTTATGGCTGAGTAATATTCCATTGTATATATGTACCACACTACTGGGCATATACCCTGAGAAAACCATAATTCAAAAGGACACATGTACCCCAGTGTTCACTGCAACATTATTTACAATAGCCAGGACATGGAAACAACCTAAATGTCCAATGACAGATGAATGGATAAAGAAGATGTACTCACTCTTGGTGAGACTCAGTCTTTGGACTAGAAGTCAGGAGACTTGGGTTATGGTCTCAGGCAAAATGAGGACAATAGTAGTTTCTTGCCTTTCATATGGAACTGATGTGAGAAGCAAATGAAGTTGTCTTAACTTTTATTTTTTAACTAAGGTACTATTCAAATGTAACTTGTTGTAGTTTAACTCTACATTTCAAATGGTCTTAAGAGATGTTTTGTCAAAGATACATGAAAAAGGCAAAATATTACACATGAACCACCATTTGATTCCAGGAAATAGTGCTGGAGTAGTAGGTGGTATTAATTTCATTGATTGGTACTGAGTAGTACGGTTTTTTCTTTTAGATGTTCTATATTTATTGCATTTTTAATTTCCTATTTATGTGGTAATAATTATGGTTCTTCATTACAAATCCCAGAGTTGTATGTTATCTTTTAATTGCAACCTTTGCTTATAATGTCTGAATGTAAACACAATGATATTTATTTAATTCAACTGAGGATGAAGTGGAAGAATCATCTATTTGGCAAGAATATAATTATCATACATCCAGTAACACATTTTGAGTGTTTTAAAAGATGTGTTAATTTTCAGTAAGTGGAATGATTCTCATAGTACTGCTTGCTAATGATTAAGTAGTTCACAAATATTTATGGTGAGTTTTGATTGAACATACAGTTGAATAGGTAAATTCAGGCAGATACAATTAAGACTTATTTGTCTTGATTGCTTTTTAAAAGTACAGCTGACCCTTGAACAAGGGCGTAAGGGGCGCCAGCCTCCACACACTTGAAAATCCACTTAGAATTTATAGTCAGCCTCTTATATGCAGTGCCTCTGTATTTGCAGGTTCAACCAACTGTGGATCATGTAGTATTGTAATATGAATTTATTTATTTTTTATTTTATTATGTTTTTTAACATCTTTATTGGAGTATAATTGCTTTACATTGTTGTGTTAGTTGCTGCTGTATAGCAAGGTGAATCACCTATACGTATACATATATCCCCATATCTCCTCCCTCTTGCATCTCCCTCCCACCCTCCCTATCCCACCCATCTAGGTGGTCACAAGGCACCAAGCTGATCTCCCTGTGCTATGCAGCTGCTTCCCACTAGCTATCTATTTTACATTTGGAAGTGTATATATGTCCATGCCACTCTCTCGCTTCATTCCAGCTTCCCCTTCTCCGTGTCCTTAAGTCCACCGTCTACGTGTGCATCTTTATTCCTGTCCTGCCACTAGGTTCATCAGAACCATTTTTTTTTTAGATTCCATATATATGTGTTAGCATACAGTATTTGTTTTTCTCTTTCTGACTTACTTCACTCTGTATGACAGACTCTAGGTCCATCCACCTCACTACAAATAACTCAATTTTGTTTCTTTTTATGGCTAAGTAATATTCCACTGTATATATGTGACACATCTTTATCCATTCATCTGTCGATGGACACTTACCTTAATTCCATGTCCTGGCTATTGTAAATAGAGCTGCAATGAACATTGTGGTACATTACTCATTTTGAGTTATGGTTTTCTCAGGGTGTATGCCCAGTAGTGGGATTGCTGGGCCATAGGGCAGTTCTATTTTTAGTTATTTAAGGAACCTCCATACTGTTCTCCATAGTGGCTGTATCAATTTACATTCCCACCAACAGTGTATGAGGGTTCCCTTTTCTCCACACCCTCTCCAGCATTTATTGCTTGTAGATTTTTTGATGATGGCCATTCTGACAGGTGTGAGGTGATACCTCATTGTAGTTTTGATTTGCATTTCTCTAATGATTAGTGATGTTGAGCATCCTTTCATGTGTTTGTTGGCAATCTGTATATCTTCTTTGGAGAAATGTCTATTTAGGGCTTCTGCTCATTTTTGTATTGTATTGTTTGTTTTTTTAATATTGAGCTGCATGTGCTGCTTGTATATTTTGGAGATTAATCCTCTGTCAGTTGCCTCATTTGCAAATATTTTCTCCCATTATGAGGGTTGTCTTTTCATCTTGTTTATGGTTTCCTTTACTGTGCAAAAGCTCTGAAGTTTCATTAGGTCCCATTTGTTTATTTTTGTGTTTATTTCCATTTCTCTAGGAGGTGGGTCAAAAAGGATCTTGCTGTGATTTATGTCATAGAGTGTTCTGCCTATGTTTTCCTCTAAGAGTTTTATAGTATCTGGCCTTACATTTAGGTCTTTAAGCCATTTTGAGTTTGTGTATGGTGTTAGGGAGTGATCTAATTTCATTCTTTTACATGTAGCTGTCCAGTATTCCCAGTACCACTTATTGAAGAGGCTGTCCTTCCTCCACTGTATATTCTTGCCTCCTTTATCAGAGATAAGGTGACCATATGTGCATGGGTTTATCTCTGGGCTTTCTATCCTGTTCCATTGATCTATATTTCTGTTTTTGTGCCAGTACCATACTGTCTTGATTCCTGTAGCTTTGTAGTGCAGGCTGAATTCAGGGAGCCTGATTCCTCCAGCTCCATTTTTGTTTCTCAAGATTGCTTTGGCTATTCGGGGACTTTTGTGTTTCCATACAAATTGTGAAACTTTTTGTTCCAGTTCTGTGAAAAATGCCATTGGTAGTTTGATAGAGATTCCACTGAATCTGTAGATTGCCTTGGGTAGTATAGTCATTTTCACAGTGTTGATTCTTCCAGTCCAGAACATGGTATATCTCTCCATCTGTTGGTATCATCTTTAATTTCTTTCATCAGTGTCTTATAGTTTTCTGCATACAGGTCTTTTGTCTGCTTAGGTAGGTTTATTCCTAGGTATTTTATTCTGTTTGTTGCATTGGTAAATAGGAGTGTTTCCTCAATTTCTCTTTCAGATTTTTCATCATTAGTGTATAGGAATGCAAGAGATTTCTGTGCATTAATTGTGTATCCTGCTACTTTACCAAATTCATTGATTAGCTCTAGTAGTGTTCTGATAGCATCTTTAGGATTCTCTATGTATAGTATCATGTCATCTGCAAACAGTGACAGCTTTACTTCTTCTTTTCCAATTTGTATTGCTTTTATTTCTTTTTCATCTCTGATTGCTGTGGCTAAAACTTCCAAAACTATGTTGAATAATAGTGGTAAGAGTGGGCAACCCTGTCTTGTTCCTGATCTTAGTGGAAATGGTTTCAGTTTTTCACCATTGAGAATGATGTTGGCTCTGGATTTGTCATATATGGCCTGTATTATGTTGAGGTAAGTTCCCTCTGTTCCTACTTTCTGGAGAGTTTTTATCATAAATGGGTGTTGAATTTTGTCAAAAGCTTTTTCTGCATCTATTCAGATTCTCATATGGTGTTTCTCCTTCAATTTGTTAATATGGTTTATCACATTGATTCATTTGCATACAATGAAGAATCCTTGCATTCCTGGGATAAACCCCACTTGATTATGGTGTGTGATCCTTTTAATGTGCTGTTGGATTCTGTTTGCTAGTAGTTTGTTGAGGATTTTTACATCTATGTTCATCAGTGATATTGGCCTCTAGTTTTCTTTTTTTGTGACATCTTTGTCTGGTTTTGCTATCAGGGCGATGGTGGCCTCGTAGGATGAGTTTGGGAATGTTCCTCCCTGTGCTATATTTTGGAAGAGTTTGAGAAGGATAGGTGTTAGCTCTTCTCTAAATGTTTGATAGAATTTGCCTGTGAAGCCATCTGGTCCTGGGATTTTGTTTTTTGGAAGATTTTTAATCACAGTCTCAATTTCAATGCTTGTGATTGGTCTGTTGATATTTTCTATTTCTTCCTGGTTCAGTCTCGGAAGGTTGTGCTTTTGTAAGAAGTTGTCCATTTCTTCCAGATTGTCCATTTTATTGGCATATAGTTGCTTGTAGTAATCTCTCATGATCCTTTGTATTTCTTCAGTGTCAGTTGTTACTTCTCCTTTTTCATTTCTAATTCGGTTGAATTGAGTCTTCTCCCTTCTTTTGTTGATGAGTCTGGTTAATTATCAACTTTGTTTATCTTCTCAAAGAACCAGCTTTTAGTTTAATTGATCTTTGCTATTGTTTCCTTCATTTCTTTTCATTTCTTTCTGATCTGATCTTTATGATTTCTTTCCTTCTGCTAACTTTGGGGTTTTTTTGTTATTCTTTCTCTAATTGCTTTAGGTGTAAGGTTAGGTTGTTTATTTGAGATGTTTCTTGTTTCTTGAGGTAGGATTTTATTGCTATAAACTTCCGTCTTAGAACTGCTTTGCTTCATTCCATAGATTTTGGGTTGTCGTGTTTTCATTGTCCTTTGTTTCTATGTATTTTTTGATTTCCTCTTTGATTTCTTCAGTGATCTCTTGGTTATTTAGTAGCATATTGTTTAACCTCCCTCTGTTTGTATTTTTTACATTTTTTATCCTGTAATTGATATCTAGTCTCATAGCGTTGTCGTCATAAAACATACTTGATACGATTTCAATTTTTTAAAATTTACCAAGGCTTGATTTGTGACCCAAGAGATGATCTGTCCTGGAGAATGTTCCATGAGCATTGAGAAGAAAGTGTATACTGTTGTTTTTGGATGGAATATCCTATAAATATTAATTAAGTCCATCTTGTTTAATGTGTCATTTAAAGCTTGTGTTTCCCTATTTATTTTCATTTTGGATGATCTGTCCATTGGTGAAAGTGGGGTGTTAAAGTCCCCTGCTATGATTGTGTTACTGTCGATTTCCCCTTTTATGGCTGTTAGCATTTGCCTTGTGTATTGAGGTGCTCCTATGTTGGGTGCATAAATATTTACAATTGTTATATATTCTTCTGGATTGATCCCTTGGTCATTATGTAGTGTCCTTTTTGTCTCTTGTAATAGTCTTTATCTTAAAGTCTATTTTATCTGATATGGGAATTGCTATTCCAGCTTTCTTTTGATTTCCATTTGCAAGGACTATCTTTTTCCATCCCCTCACTTTCAGTCTGTATGTGTCCCTAGGTCTGAAGTGGGTCTCTTGTAGACAGCATATATACGGGTCTTGTTTTTGTTTCCATTCAGCCAGTCTGTGTCTTTTGGTTGGAGTATTTAATCCATTTACATTTAAGGTAGTTATCAATATGTGTGTTCCTATTACCATTTTCTTAATTATTTTGGGTTTGTTATTGTAGGTCTTTTCCTTCTCTTGTGTTTCCTGCCTAGAGAAGTTCCTTTAGCATTTGTTGTAAGGCTGGTTTGCTGGTGCTGAACTCTCTTAGCTTTTGCTTGTCTGTAAAGATTTCAAATTCTCTGTTGAATCTGAATGAGATCGTTGCTGGGTAGAGTAATCTTGGTTGTAGGCTTTTCCCTTCATCACTTTAAATATGTCCTGCCACTCCCTTCTGGCTTGCAGAGTTTCTGCTGAATGATCAGCTGTTAACCTTATGGGGATTCCCTTGTATGTTATTTGTTGCTTTTTCCTTGTTGCTTTCCATTTTTTTTTCTTTGTTTTTAATATTTGATGATTTGATTAATATGTGTCTTGGCGTGTTTCTCCTTGGATGTATCCTGTATGGGACTCTCTGCGCTTCCTGGGTTTGATTGATTATTTCCTTTCCCACATTAGGGAAGTTTTTAACCATAATCTCTTTCAATATTTCCTCAGTCCCTTTCTTTTTCTTTTCTTCTTCTGTGACCCCTATAATTTGAATGTTGGTTCGTTCAATGTTATACCAGAGATCTCTGAGACTGTCCTTAATTATTATCATTCTTTTTTCTTTGTTCTGCTCTGCGGTAGTTATTTCCACTATTTTATCTTCCAGATCACTTATCTATTCTTCTGCCTCAGTTATTCTGCTATTGATTCTTTCTAGAGAATTTTAAATTTCATTTATTGTGTTGTTCATCATTCTTTATTTGCTCATTAGTTCTTCTAGGTCCTTATTAAACATTTCTTATATTTTCTCCATTCTATTTCCAAGATTTTGGATCATCTTTACTATCATTACTCTGAATTCTTTTTCAGGTAGACTGCCTATTTCCTCTTCATTTGTTTGGTCTCATGAGTTTTTACCTTGCTCCTTCATCTGCTGCCTATTTCTCTGTGTTCTCATTTTGCTTAACTTACTGTGTTTAGGGCCTCCTTTTCGCAGGTTGCAGGTTCGTAGTTCCCATTGTTTTTGGTGTCTGCCCCCAGTGGGTAAGTTTGGTTCAGTGGGTTGTGTAGGCTTCCTGGTAGAGATGACTGGTGCCTGTGTTCTGGTGGATGCAGCTACATCTTGTGTTTCTGGTGGGCAGGACCACGTTCGGTGGTGTGTTTTGGGGTGTCTGTGAACTTAGTATGATTTTAGGCAGCCTCTCTGCTTATGGGTAGGGTTGTGTTCTTGTCTTGGTAGTTGTTTTGCATGGGGTGTCCAGCACTGGAGCTTGCTGTTTGCTTAGTAGAGCTTGATCTTAGCTTTGAGATGGAGATCTCTGGGAGAGCTCTCTGGTGGTCCAGTGTCCTGAACTTGGCTCTCCCACCTCAGAGGCTCAGGCCTGACAGCCGGCCAGAGCACCAAGACCCTGTCAGCCACACGGCTTTTAGGAAGTCTCAGGTCTTCTGTCAGTGTTTCAGTAGGAGTTCTGTAGGAGTTGTTCCACATGTTGATGTATTTTTGATGTATTTGTGGGGAGGAAGGTGATCGCCACATCTTACTCCTTCGCCATCTTGAAGGTCCTCTCTCTTTACACCCCTTGTTGCTAGAGGATCCACATTTCATCTGGGAAGGACATAAATCGGGCAATCTCACTTCAGGCCTAGCCCATCCACCTTTTTTCCCTTTGTGCTTAGTCTGTTTCAGTTGCTCTTAGTGGGCCCCACGCAGAGGCCTTGCCCCCGGCCCTTCTGACCAGAGTTCCTTGTGAAATGGCTGAGCCGACACCGCAGTTCGGGACATGCACTGAAGCTCCTCCTGTAATGTGAATTTAGTGAAGAAAATTCCGAATATAAGTGGATCCTTGCAATTCAAACCCATTTTGTTCAAGAGTCAACTGATTTTCTTTATTGAGGTCAGGATTATATTACACGTGTGTGTGTGTGTGTGTGTGTGTGCACGCGCACGTGTGTGTGTTTGTATGGAATGAAAAGTGAATGAGGCTACTATTATAACTGGTTACCACTGTTTCCATTTTCAAAAACACATGGCAATATGTAGTGTGATAGAGGCCCTGTTTATATGTTCTAAATTTTCAGGTGACTTGTGGTCATAGTTAGAAGGCACATTGTGTAGTGACAGATTTTTTAAAATGTATGTTTCCTGTGGAGATTTGATGAAGTAGTGGTTTGTTTAGATTCTATACTAGAAGCATCTCAGTTAAAAAGAAGGCCACAGAAGGGGCTGTGGTCACACTTTTATGGATCAGCAGATAGTCTAGTCAGTAGTGCTTACATCATGCCCAGAATCTGAGCTGTTTCAGTTACCTCTTAGGGCAAATGTATCACAAAAGGTCCTCACCCATTTTTGAGTCTAAAGATAAAGAGCGAGGTGGACATCTAGGAATCTATTAAGGTTTTTGCAGGACTTTTCAGTCATTGTTTTTAAACCGTTTATCACTGAGGAGTGATAGCCATTTGTAATATTTAAACAATTAAAATGAATATAACTAATGCAAACCCTGACAGTTTATTTCTTGTTATTTCTTCTCTTCCTCTAAACATCAGATAATGGTGAAGACTCTGGTTATTTGACTACTCCTATGTGAAAATTCAAAAGTTAAAATTGGAAAGATAAATGGAGCAGTTTATAATGTTGCAAATAGTTGATTTACCTTATACAAGAATACAATTCCTTTTCAAAGAGGTTGGCAGACAGAAAACTTAAATTTGAAGTGTTTTGTAGTTTTGATACTCTCAAGTCAATCAGAAATAAAGAATGGAAGTTTCTCCTGATATTTTACAGCAAATGGGAGGGAATTGGATCATTCTTCAATAACTGGATAAGGATTCAGTTGGGTCTGCATTCAGACCCAACATTGGAAACTGAATAAGTAAAAGGAATTTTGTTATAGAAATCTTGAAAAAATCATATCAACAAATATTTGAAAATGTGTTTGCATTTTAGAGCCAGTCAGCATCTTTGCCATAGCCACAAGGCAATAAAGAGTCATCTGAAAAAGAGAAAAAAATGTCTTTATAGAGAAAAAAAATCCTCCTGTAAGTAAATCTAAAATAGAAGTGTTTCAGGAACTTTGTGTCCTGGAGATGTTGATGGTTTTGAGTTGCGCTTCTACAAAATTACCAAACAGCAGAAAATTTCACAGATAAGAAGTCATTTCATTTGATGTTTCTGATTTTTTTTTTTTTTTGAGTGACAGGGATAAGGGAAGGTTTTAGAGAATGTCTGCTGCTTTCACTTTTGCCACTGCAAAGGGAGAAGCCAATATCAGATTTTTAGATTGCAAGGATGTGTTTTACTTTTATGAAAAAAAAAAACTCATGATGTTTATACATGAAATTCTAAGCTTTTTAGA
Source organism: Eubalaena glacialis (assembly GCF_028564815.1). NCBI lineage: Eukaryota > Metazoa > Chordata > Mammalia > Artiodactyla > Balaenidae > Eubalaena > Eubalaena glacialis. The sequence continues at coordinate 85,912,908 of NC_083725.1, forward strand.
TTTTACAGGATTAGATGTTAGCTGTGCTGGGTCTCCCCTTTGCAGAACCTCACAGATGTGAATCATTTCCATTCCATCAACTTTCATTCCTGTTGAGCCACATGATAGTTAGAATGTCAGTGTCCTTCACCTTAGAAGATTCTCCAGCTATGAAGCAAAGGACAGGGACTGAACACACGTTGACCTTTAATCTATTAAACTATCACTACAGGACAGACTAATGTCAGTTACTGGGTGGCATTTCTGAGAGCTCTCTCTCCGGCTGCTGTGCCTGTCCTGTGGCCTCCACACTTCCTAACCCACATCCTGATACCCACCCGTCAACCCGCAGGCGGGAGCTCAGCCCTGCAGTTGCGCCTGTCTTTTGTGAATCAGTGATGCCTTAACCCCTTGACTGGAATAGGCTTAGTTATTTTCCCCAATTTTATCTTTTGGAACAGCTAGAGAGCAGGGTTAAATAGAAGAAGCAGGTAGCTCAGTGGTTCTCAACCTTCCCTTCTTTCCTGGAAGATTTAAAAAATGCTTATATCTGGACCCTATAATAGGGATTCTGATTCAGTTGTTCTGGGCTAGGACTGAACACTGATTCATTTTTTAAATTCTTGAGATGATTTAATGTGTGGCCGAGAAGATCTAGGAGCTAGATATAGACTTAGGATTCTCAAAGACTAGTTCCTGGACCAGCTGTATCAACATCACTTGGGAACTTATTGGAAATCCGAATCCTCAGGCTCTACCCAAGAACAGCTCAATCAGAAACTTTTACGGGCAGGGCCCAGAAATCTGTGTCTTAATAAGCCCTCCATATTCAGATGCATGCCAGAGTTTGAGAACCACTGGTCTAGACTAACTTTCCAAGGTAGGGAAATGGCTTGAGGGTACACTCCATTGATACCGCTATGTTATATGTGAAAGGAGGGTCAGCACAGACCCAAGTGGAGGAATAAGTCAGACACCAACCTTTGGGGAGCAAGCACAATACCAAGATTCATGCTGGCAACCCAGCATCCCAGAAAGTTCTGTTTATCAGGAAATAGTACCCGATCCCAGCAAGTGGTGATTAGAGTTTGAGATTTAGAGAGACGCTGTACTGGGTTCAAATTCTGGACTTTATTAACTTAGGAAACTAACCTCTCTGAATTTCATTTTTCACATAGGTAAAACAAGGATGGTAGTTACTACCTTTCAAGGTCGCTGTGAAAAATAGAATAAAATTGTGAATGGAAAATATCCAGCAAGAATAAATGTCTAACACATGCTCACAGCAAAATGCATTCTCAAGAAATTATTGATAATATTATTTCTGTACAAGAATAGTCATTTCATTGTATGTGGTGCTGTCACTTTCTCCTCTTGTGTCCATGTCAGATATTATAAACTAACCCCAGCAATCTTCCCAGTGGATTGGGGCCTTGAATCTTTTCTGATACAGCACTCCAGGCAACAACAATCAGACCTGGCTTTCAAGATGAGCCCCATTTGTCACCCCCAGTTAAGAATGCAAAAATCTTCTTAGAGATATTCCTGTTCCTCCATTTCTTTCCTGCCCACATTTAAGAAGCACCTGGTATAGCAGCGTCCAATAGATGCATAATGCTAGCCACATTTAAAAGTTCTGGTAGCCACATTAAGAAAATAAGAAACAAGTGAAACAAAACTTAAATTTTTTTCATTTAATGCCATGTATCCAAAGCATTATTATTTCAATACATAATAAATATAAATATTATTGAGACATTTTACATTCTTACTTATGGGACTAAGTCTTGAAAGCCAGTGTCTATTTTATACTTAGAGCACATCTCAATCCAGTTTAACCATATTTTAAGGGCTCAGTAGCCATATGTGGCTAGTGGCTGCCATATTGGACCATGAAGCACTAGGTCCTCACGTCAAGGACAGAAACAAAGCTTGGTCATAGCCTCAACAAGCTCACAGTTTATTGTGACTCAGTCACAGAGAAATGATAATATTTTCCTGCACAAAGTGCTCTTACCCCCCAGTTTGGAAAATCATGAAGAACAGGGTAATGTAGTCTGTGGGAGCAGAATGCCTGACATTTCTGCAGGCTTCATTTTCTTTTTTTATTTCTGTATCTTGCCTGTGTGGCTGGAAATATCAGCTCCACTTGGAGCCAGCAGGTCCGACACTCTCTGATCGCCTCGCTTGCTTTGAGTGGAGGTTTGTTTAGTGCCGCTGCTAAGGAATGTGTTTCTGCTGTCCTACCTTGATATTCGTCCATAATCACGTGACAACCAACCACTCATTGAGCTTGTGCTATAATATGCAAGGCCCTGTGCTAAGCCCCTCATGTACCAGTGGCTTCCCACCACACTCAAAATGCTATCCTGATGACTTCGAGGGACCTACCTGATTTGACCTACAGCCACCTGGAAGACCTGATTTCCTACCATCATCCCTTTTCCTCACTCCACTCCTGCCACCTTGGCCTCCTGGATCTTCTTTTTCCATATTCAAGCCTTTCTCTTGGATTTATCTCAGCCTTGAATGCTGTTCCCCAGAATAACCATATGGTTTGCTCCTTCATTTCACCCAGGTCTTTGTTTAAATGGCGTCAGAGAAACCTTCCCAGACCTTTCTATCTAATTTAGCGCTCTCGTCACTCCCCATCTTTTCTCTCTGGTTTATTTTTCCTCATATTAATTATCACTACCCAAAATTATGTCACATATTTCTTTACATATTTATTTGTTGGTTGTCTCCCCCACTAAAGTGTGATCTCCATCATGGCAGGGAAATTCTCTTTGTTTACTATTTGGTTTTCTGTGTTAGCACAGTGCAAACACATAGTAGGTACATGATAAATATTTGAATGACATTGCATATGTATTATCTCATTTAATCTTTTTCTGGCCTTTTTGACTAAAGGAGAAACAGTGTGAGAGATAACACATCATAAGTGTAAAATTACACAGTCATTAAGTAGCAGAGCTAAGACTTTAACCTAAGATGGTGTGTGTCCAGAGCTCAGATTTCTAATCCCTTCACTTTACCACCTTTTGAGAGGACAAAACCTTGTCTCTGACCTTTATCTGTGCTTTTGACCTCCTATAAATTCTCCAGAAAAACCTTTGGCTCTGATGGTATGATTTTCTATTTCCTCCCCTATTAATACATTGCTAGATAGCATCAATCAGAGGAACCGATACAGAATTTGGTGACAGGTTTCACCAGTGCTATCAACATATGCATTGAAGTTTCTAGGGAGATCATGTAGTTGATGAAAATATATTTTGATTGCTGCAAAATTGCTCATCCTTGGGTTCATTTTAGGGCCCATCTATGTCAGGTGATAACCGAAACCATTGCAGAGTGAAGACGATGTGAAACTATTGGCAGATAGTGAGTTACCCTTTAATATACCTCATTCTGAAGATTGAAGCCTGTCTCAAAGGAATAAACACAGTCTTTCCAGGTGCTTTGGTTTCATTTCAGCTGAGCTCCATACAACCTCATTGAGCTGCTGTGTCACACCATGCCCTGCGCGCAGAGCCAGGGATACTGTCCTGGTAATCTATTGCTGTATGATGGCCACCTCAAACTTAGTCGTGTAAAACAACAACATTTTACTATGCTCATAAATTCTGTGGATGGATAATCTAGACAGGGCCCAGCAGGGATGGCTTGTATCTCTTTGATATCTGGGCCTCAGCTGGGAAGAATTAAGGGCTGGGGAGACTCAAACAACTGAGAAATGCCATCTTCCTAAGCCTTCTTTCCTCACGTGTCTGGTGCCTGGGTTGATACTCCTTGATGGCTGGGCTCAGCTGGGACCATCACCTGGAGCTTGTACACATACATGTGTGGCCATGTGTCTTCAGCCGTTCACAGGTTGGAAGCTGGGTTCTAAGAGGTAATGTCCTGGGATGGGGCATCCAGAGAATGAGCATTACAGAAGCTGCCAGACTCTTTCTGACCTTAGCCTTGGAAGTCATGTGACATAGTTTCTGCCACATTCCCTTAATTACAAATGCATTTCTAAGGGAGGAATAGATTGGACCTCATGATCCAGGGAAGGGTGAGGTTATATTGCAGAATAGCACGTGGGTTGGGAGATACTGATTTGGCCATTTTTAGAAAATCTGCCACAGACCCAGAGGAGAAAATGATATTTGTTACTACCTGTAAACACCAGGAGTTACACAGAGGTGGGAGACAGGCATGGGAGACATATCGGGCAACTTCATTTTCCTTTGGAAAGCAATCCTGGCCTACAACATGCACATTCTATATGTAAATGGGGTTATTTCCTCTGCCTTGTGTTTCCATCCCGTTGTCCACTAAGGCAATTTTTCTAGATCTATCACCTTGCTATAATGATTCACTGTATGAGTTCTGGTATTGCTTTGACACTTAGGCTCAATTTGTTTGCTTCTTTATCATCCAGGAGAGTGTACCCTCCAATCCAGGAGGCTAAGAAAGCTTAGTGTCTTCTCATGCTCCAGGGATTTTCTTGTTAATACAGGTTCCCAGGAATACTCATCAGAGAGCTGAGGCAGCACAGACAGATTGTAAGCCTCTTTCAAGCTTAATAAATATACACTTTAATACTTTTAGGGTGGCATTTCCTCTGTTAGTTGGCCTGGCATATGTATATGTATATATATTTAAAATTCATTTTATTGAAGTATAGTTGATTTATAATGTTGTGTTGATTTTTGCTGTACAACAAAGTGATTCAGATGTATATACATTCTTTTTCATATTCTTTTCCATTATGGTTTATCACAGGATATTGAATGTAGTTCCCTGTTCTATGCAGTAGAACCTTGTTTTTTAATCCATTCTATATACAGTAGTTTGCACCTGCTAATCCCAAACTCCCATTCCATCCCTCGCCCACCCTCTCTCCCCCTTGGCAACCACAAGTCTGTTCTGTATATCTGTGAGTCTCTTTCTGTTTCGTAGATAGGTTCATTTGTGTTATATTTTAGATTCCACATGTAAGTGATATCATATGGTATTTGTCTTTCTCTGTCTGACTTACTTCACTTAGTTTGATAATCTCTAGGTCCATCCATGTTGCTGTATATGACATTATTTCATTCTCTTTTATGGCTGAGTTGTATTCCATTATATATATGTTCCACATCTTCTTTATCCATTCATCTGTCAATGGACACTTAGGTTTCTTCCATGTCCTGGCTATTAATAGTGCTGCTATGAACGTAGGGGTGCATGTATCTTTTCGAATTATAGTTTTGTCTGGATATATGGCCTGGCATATATTTTTAAGTATTCTAATTTTCAGAATCCTAGCCCAGCTGAGCAAAACAAAAAAAGCTAACAATTACTGCGCGTCTACTATGTATTAAGAACTGTGCAAATCTTTCTAATTATATCTTTCTTAATACAACTCCACAGCAAGGTGGGTGGTGTCATTTCTTTTTAAAGATGGGGACATTGAACCTCAGAAGGTTTAAGTGACTTACTGATTTCTTAGAGCTGCTTCATGTGGGGACTGGGGTTCAGACTCAGCATGTGTGTCTCTCAAATACCTGCTCTTCCCCTTACCCCGCAAATGCTGTCACATGACTTCATTATGGACTTTGTATCCTCAATCCCCTTTCTTTCGATCCTCCTGTGTCTCTTTTCTAGGAAACACGATGGGCATCAGGACTTCGTCCCTTACTGTCCTCTCAGAACCTTATCAGGTGAACAATTGTACGTAATGTTGGTAGATTAGTTTTGTAGCACTGCCATAACAAACTGCCACACACTGGGTGGTTTAAAACCACAGAACATTTTACTCTCACAATTTGGGAGGTCAGAATCCAAAATCAAGGAGCCAGCAGGGCCACACTCCCTCCACAGGCTCAAGGGGAGAGCCCTTCCTTGCCTCTTCTGTCTTTTAGTGGCTCTGGTGCTCCTTGACTTGTGGCTGTGTGAGTCCAGTCTCTGCTCCCAGCTTCATGTGGCCTTCTTCCTGCTGTGTCTTCTCCTCTTATAAGGGCACCAGTCATTAGACTTACGGTCCACCTTAATCCATTATAGCCTCACCTTGACTAAATACATATGCAAAGATGCTGTCTCAAAATAAGGTCACGTTCTGGGGTTCTAGTGGACATGAATTTTGGGGGGAAACACTATTAAACTCACTACAGTTGGGTACGGAGAAGGAATTCAAAAGGAATGAAGGGATATATTGGAAAGCACGATAATAGGACTAGCACATTTTCAGGGTTCTGTGTTTCCCTTTAATTCTATCTTCTTTTTCTTTGGAACCTCATGAATCAACTGAGCCCCAGAGCACTAGAAAAAGAGTCATAATCACTGGTAAAAAGGGGGAGGAAAAGAGGCTTTTCCCTTTGGCCAATCTTTCTCCCAGATTCCTTTTGTTTTTCTGCACTATCGCCTTGCTTCAGAAAGAGAAAGAGCAGTACATTCATATCAAGAATCCCTGAAGGAGAAGGCAAACTTCTGTGATAAAGAAAAACATCAACACAACATTAGTTTTCTTGTCATATTTCATATTTAGACAGTTTTCTTCAGAGTTTCTCTGGGTAGTTGTGGAACCGAAACAATAGCAAGCCAGCCTCTTCGCAGTAGAGAGATAAAAGGTTCACTTTGGGAATGCTTAAGGGACCATTACATAAAACCACAGTCAAACAACAGTTTCACATCTTTCTTTCATTCTCGTTTTGGATATTTCTATTGGACTAGTGTTTTAAAAGAAGCATTGGACTACAGTTCAGCTCTTCATTAATTTCATAGTTTAATGATGCATTGCTAAATTATCCATGTGGAACAAAAGTAACATTTACTTGGGCTTCCCTGGTGGCGCAGTGGTTGAGAATCTGCCTGCCAATTCAGGGGACACGGGTTCGAGCCCTGGTCTGGGAGGATCCCACATGCCACGGAGCAACTGGGCCCGTGAGCCACAACTACTGAGCCTGCGCGTCTGGAGCCTGTGCTCCGCAACAAGAGAGGCCGCGATAGTGAGAGGCCTGCGCACCGCGATGAAGAGTGGCCCCCGCTCACCGCAACTAGAGAAAGCCCTCGCACAGAAACGAAGACCCAACACAGCCAAAAATAAATAAATAAATAAATTAATTAAAAAACAAAAAAACCCCTAACATTTACTGAATCCGTATTACTTGGCTGGTACACCCTAGACACGTCTTCATGCTTGCTCAGTTACTCTTCCCAACAGCTCTGTGTGATGGATCTTATTGCTTCCAATTTCTGGTGACAACACTGAGGCTCAGAGAGCAAGTGACAAAGCTGGATTTGGACTCAGAGCCTTGGGGATATAAAGGAGAGTAACAAAGCTCCTAGTAATATCTTCCCAGAATTATTGAGGAAGGGTTCATGGAAAACGCAGGCCAACACCACACAGTGATGATGTTGATGATGGTGGTGGTGGTGGTGATGGCCTCTGTCATTTCTGGAGCACCTACTGTGTGCCCCAAATGATACCAGATGTTTTACAAAGTTTCTTCCCGTGAACATTCACTGTATAAATGTTTCTTGAATATCCCTTCTGTAGTATAATCTGTTTGGATCTGAGGAAGCAGAGACTAAACCCAGTTTTCTACTCTTAGTCATGGTATCATTGTCTGCATTTTATACACACAGAAACTGGGGCACAGAGAACTTGTCAAATCTTTCTGGGATTTGTATCCAATGGAGAGATTTCCATCCAGATCTGCCAGCCTCCAAAGTTTTGTCTTTTCCATACAAACTTGATTATACTCAAAAACCATTTTCTTTCTTCTTTAAAACAAAACGAAACCAAAAAACCCTCTGTTTTTTAGTAATAAAAGATACATATTGGTTGTAAAAAATTCACAAGTACAAAGTGAATAAAATAAATAGTATAAGTGCCTTCCATTTATCCTCTATCCAACTTCTCAGTGTAAATCACTGTTAATAGTTTAATATACATTTTTATAGATTTTCTATGTATGTACAAATATCATATGTAAATGATTAATATATATTATATATAACCTGCCATATTTAATATATAGTACTATATATCCAAGCAGAAAAGCACTTGATTGAGTTACTACTTTGTGTTTTGCTTCTCTCTGCTGTGGAGGAATTAGGGTATATATGACAGAAAATAATAATAAAAATAAAAGATTATTTTACACAGATCACACATACACACAAGAAAGGATGGGAACTGGCTCGTTTCCTTTCACTCCTCGTCTTTACTTCTGCAACCCTTCCACCATATCTATTCTGCTCATAACCCTACTCAGGGCTTTGAGTTGAGAACGGATTCCAGTCATAGAGATCCAAAGCCTCTTTGCCAATGGGAAGAATTAGTACACATTTTCTGCAAACAGCTTAAGTGTTCAACAGATGAATGGATAAAGAAGATGTGGTATATATATAAACAATGAAATGCTACTCTGTCATAAAAAGATGAAATCTTGTCATTTACAACAACATGGATGGACCTTGAGGGCATTATGCTAAGTGAAATCAGTCAGATGGAGAAAGACAAATGCCATCTGATTTCACTCATGTGGAACATAAAAAAACAAACTAAAAGACCAAAATAACTGAACAAACCAAACAAAAACAAACATGTAGGTGCAGAGAACAGAGCAGTGGTCACCAGAGGGGAAGGTTGGGGGATGCAAAATGGGAAAAGGGGGTCTACTCTATGGTGAGGGAGGGAAACTAAATTTTTGGTGGTATGTACACTGTAGTGTATACATAAACAGAAATATACTGTTGTATGCCTGAAATTTATATAATGTTATAAACCAGTATTACCTCATTTAAAAAAAGAAAGAAGAAAAAATCAGAGACTGAATCTCCCAGAGGGAGCTGGGATTATAAGGCTTGGTATTTGGGAGGATAAAAGTAGTCTAAGCTACAGCAGTTCAGCCCCAGAAGAGGGAAGATGGAAACCTATAGATTCTTCAGTGGTGTCCCTGAGAGTGGGGGAAGAATGGATGTATGGTACACCCCCAAATTCAGGTCCCCACGACTGGGGTACCTGTTCTTGGCAAGGATCTCAGCACCTGAGTTTAGCAGGGGACTAACAGGGCTTCAAGCCTCCTTTTTATGGGCCAGAGTAATAACCAGTGTGAAAATCAGACAGCCCTCCCACCAGCTTTTGTCTGAGACCCCCAGAACCGTGATGGAATCCTGCTGAGGGCAAAGTGGGGTGGAATGGAGCTCAATAAGGAATGCCATTTAGTTGTCCATTCTGGCAAATAGAGGGTTTAGAGTTATATTTATTTTGACTTAGAAAATTGTTTCTTGAGAAAATTGCTTCTTGAATTCAAGTACTGTGTTTGAACATTTGTCCTTGAGCCTAAAGCACAGATTTTACGTTTAAGAAACTGGGGATGAATACATTTTATATCTAATTACTTCTCTCTCCTTCCCCAAATATTACTATTAAATAAATGCTGTTTTTTAATTAAGGAAATGTGGCATATCCCTAGGATATTAGCAGAATAACTAACATTCCTAATCCTCATTTGCAGAAGAACAATTTCACCCAAGAAATATGTCTGATGAATCTTTATATCCTTATCTTAAGACATGGCCACAGAGATAAATGTGCCAGCTTATTTCAGAACTTTATCCTTAGTAATTTTTAACAGCTTTATTGAGATATAATTTACATAGCATAAAGTTCACCTCCTTAAAATGTACAGTTCAGTGGTTTTAAGTGTATTTTCAGAGTTGCACAAACATTATAATACTCTAATTTTAGAACATTGTTATCACCCCGAGGAGAAAACTTGTACCCATTCCCTTGAACTTAGCCCTAGGTAACCACTTATCTACTTTGTGTCTCTATATATTTGCCATCTGGATATTTTACGTAAATGGGATCATACAATAGGTGGTCTTTTGTGATGGACTTCTTGCACTTAGCAAAATGTTTTTGAGGTTTATCCATGATACATGTTGTAGTATGAGCAGTGCTTTACTCTTTTTTATTACTGAAAAATATTCCATTACGAGGGTATACCACATTTTCTTTATGCAATCGTCTGTTGATGGCTATATGGGTTGTTTCCACCTTTGGCTATTATGAATGATGCTAGTATGAACATTCCTGTGCGAGTCTTTGTGTGGACATGTTTTAATTTCTAACTGGTGTATACAGAGGAGCATAATTGCTGGAACACGCAGTAACCCTACGTTTAACAGTTTGTGGAACTGCCAAAGTGATTTCCAAATACTTTACATTCCTACTAGCAATGTACAAGGGATCCAGTTTCTTCACATTCTTGTAAATAATTTTTATTGTCTGTCTTTTTGATTATGGCATTCTAGTGGGTGTGAAGTGGTATCTCGCTGTGGTTTTGCTTTGGGTCTCCCTCATGACTAAAGATGTTGAGCATCTTTTCATGTGTTTATTAGGCATTTATATACATGCCTTAGAGAAATGTCTATTTAAATATTTTTTGCATTTTCTAATTGGGTTATCTTTTCCTGCTAAGTTGTAAAGGTTCTTTATATATTCTCAATTCAAGTCACTTATCAGATGCATGATTTGCAATTATTTTCTCAGAGTCCAGGGGTTGTGTCTTCAGCTATTCTTTATGAAAGAAATGGCCTGCCTCAGAGAGAGCTCCTGAAGCTGCATGCCTTTCTTCTTTTCCCACAGTCACTGTGATAAATAAATATATCAACACATTATTACCTGGTTGTATTTCATTTATAAGCTCTGCCCATCTAAGTTTCCCCCAGCTGCCTGATTCAATTACCTTTCCCTTGTCTTAATTCTCCTTGAGCTGTCTACAATTTTTGATGCCAAAGACAATAATACTCTTTTCTTTCTGTCCTTCCTTATTCCCTCCCTCCCTTCCTTTCTTATATAAATAGGTACTTTTACTAGACAATTACTAGGTTTCAGAAGCTCTGCTAGGGGCTGGGGATAAAGAAATATATTTGCTGTCTTCCTTTGTGCTCTAGTAAAGAAGACAGATGTTAGTAAACCACTAATACACTAATAAGCATAAAACAATAACTGTGATTAGCCCTTTGAAGGAGAGGCGCTGGGGGTTATATGAATATATTACAGGAGAAACTTCCTAGTCAGGGAAATCAGCGATTCTTTTCTCCGAGGAGGTAAGAACTGAATTGGATACCAAGGATAAGCAAGTGTTAAGGGAGCTAAGAGGGAAGAGCATGTGAAAGTGCCTGTGACCCAAGGGAAAAAGCCCTTTTGAGGCAGGAAATAAAGTGTGATTGGAACAGAGCAGGCAAATGTGAAAATGAACCGAGGCAGTTAGGTAGAGGCAAGACCATGATGGGCCAAGGAGGATGTAATAGAAGTGTTTGTCCACATTTTAAGACCAGTGAAAAATAACTGAAGTTTTAGAAAAGACAAGAAGATGATCACATTTGAATGCCTAAGAGATTATTCTAAGTGCAGTATGAAGAATGAATTGAAGGTGGGCAATAGTGAATGTGAGGGTTCCACTGAGGATCTATAGCAGGAGCTCAAGTGACGGCAGCTTAGATGTGGGTAAGAAGATGTTAGCTTGGATGAGGGCTGTGGAAATGGAAATGGAGATAAAAGAATGAATCTGAAAGATATTTAGAAAGAAAAATCAATGAGACTTGATGATGGCTTGATGATAAGGGATTAAGGTAGAAAGACATTTCAAGAATGACTAATAACTACATGATGCTAATTCTTCTGCCATGGTTTGACAGTAACTGCCTTGGTTTGAGTCTACCATCCTATAACCTTGGACCACTTAAAACCTCTCTGTTCCCATTTCTTCATTTAGAAAATATGGATGATAATATTTAATTCACATGAATGCTACAACACATTTAGAGCAGCATCTACATTGTAGTATGTGCTCAATAAATATGCTAAACAAATAAATGTGCTCATAGTATGTTTATGAAAAATCCCAGTTATTAGAGATTTCTCTGTTTGAAAAACCAGAGAGGGAAAGTGACTACTTTCTTAAAAATTAAACACACTGAAGACTTTTGGTTCTGGCCAAGGTAGACTATCCCCATTCCTCCCAGGTCCTTAACAACTAAAAATCCCCTGGATATAACACAAAAAATATCCAGCAAGACTTTGAAAGGTGGAAGGAAGGTAGACTACCTAGCAACTCTGGGAGGTGAGGAACAACAAGGGGTGAGCTCTCCGTTTTCTTTTTTGCCTCTAGTGTCTCCCGGATGAGGAGTTGAAGAAGCCTGCAACCTGAATCCACAGACAGGCACAGAGGACAAACGCTCCAAGGAGAGCCAATTCTACTGCTCCTAGGGAAAGAATTAGAGAAGGGGCTCTAACAGAGCCGAAACCTTTTTGAAAATACCTACCCTCCTTGAGCCATATGTTCGTAGAAAATCTGCTTGGTAGAAGCAGGCAGTGCTCTGATTCCCTCTCTGTGGGAATGTCAGTGGGGCCCAACATGGAGCTGGGCCTCTACTCCAGCGCAGCAGCACACAGATTGAACAAGGCAGTGCAAGGCAAGGCTGATGGGTGGTCCAACTCTCCCAACTTCATTGCCAGTGGGGCCCAGCAAGACCTCCACCTCCACCCAGCATTGACAAGGCCGTATGAGGTGGAGCTAACTTTATACTTAATGGTGAAAGACGGAGTGCTTTCTTCCTAAGATTGGTGACAAATGATGGTCTGCTCTCATTCCTGTGTGCCATAGCACCAGAAGTCTTAACCAGCAGAATAAGGTGTCAACACAAGGAAATAAAAAGCATACAGATCAGGCAGGAAGAAATAAAGCTATTCCTATTTACAGATGACATGATTGTCTATGTAGACAATCTTGACGAATCTACAGAAAAAATTGTATAACTAATAAGTGAGTTCAGCAGAGTCAAAAGCTCTACAAGATCAACACACATAATCGTTTTCCTATATACTAGCAACTGATACATAGAAACCAAAATTAAAAACGTAACATTATATACAATAACTCCAAATAAAGTGAAATCCCTAGTTGTAAATCTAATAAAACATTTATAGGATCTGTGTGCTGAAAATTACAAAACACTGATGGAAGAAGTCAAAGAATAAATAAATAGGGAAACATGCTGTGTTCATGGATTAGAAGATTCAGTATAGTGAAGATGGCAGTTCTCCACAAATTGATCTATAAGTTCCTATGAAAATCCAAACAAGATTTTTTTATAGAAATGGACAAGCTTTATCTAAAATTTATATAGAAAGGAAGAAGAACTAGAATAACTAAAATAATATTGGAAAAGAACAAAGTGGAGGGAGTCACTCTATCTGATGTAGAGGCTTTCTGTAACTTAGAATAATCAAGGCAGCATGGAATTGGCAGAGGAATATATATACAGATCAGTGCAACACAGTAGAGAACCCAGAAACAGAGAACACAAATACAACCAATTGGTTTTTTTTTTTTTTGTAAGTCAGATATTTATTATAATTAAAAAAATGATCACCTCTACCTGTAGCAGTTAGGTTCCTTTAAGAATATGTCACTTTACAAACAAAAAGGATGAGCACAGTGTTACTTTATTTTACTTACTGTGTTTACTTTTTTTTTAAACATCTTTGTTGGAGTAAAATTGCTTTACATTGTTGTATTAGTTGCTGCTGTATAACAAAGTGAATCACCTATACGTATACATATATCCCCATAACTCCTCCCTCTTGCGTCTCCCTCCCAAACTCCCTATCCCACCCTTCTAGGTGGTCACAAAGCACCGAGCTCATCTCCCTGTGCTATGCGGCTGCTTCCCACTAGCTATCTATTTTACATTTGGTAGTGTATATATGTCCTTGCCACTCTCTCACTTCGTCCCAGCTTCCCCTTCCCACTCCCCGTGTCCTCAAGTCCATTCTCTACGTCTGCGTCTTTATTCCTGTCCTGCCCCTAGGTTCTTCATAACCATTTTTTTTTAGATTCCATATATATGTGTTAGCATATGGTATTTGTTTTTCTCTTTCTGACTTACTTCACTCTGTATGACAGACTCTAGGTCCATCCACCTCACTACAAATAACTCAATTTCATTTCTTTTTATGGCTGAGTAGTATTCCATTGTATATATGTGCCACGTCTTCTTTATCCATTCATCTGTTGATGGACACTTAGGTTGCTTCCATGTCCTGGCTATTGTAAATAGAGCTGCAATGAACATTTTGGTACATGACTCTTTTTGAATTATGGTTTTCTCAGGGTATATGCCCAGTAGTGGGATTGCTGGGTTGTATGGTAGTTCTATTTTAAGTTTTTTAAGGAACCTCCATACTGTTCTCCACAGTGGCTGCATCAATTTACATTCCCACCAACAGTGCAAGAGGGTTCCCTTTTCTGCACACCCTCTCCAGCATTTATTGTTTCTAGATTTTTTGATGATGGCCATTCTGCCTGGTGTGAGGTGATACATCATTGTAGTTTTGATTTGTGTTTCTCTAATGATTAGTGATGTTGAGCATCCTTTCATGTGTTTGTTGGCTATCTGATATCTTCTTTGGAGAAATGTCTGTTTAGGTCTTCTGCCCATTTTTGGATTGGGTTGTTTGTTTTTTTCCTATTGAGCTGCATGAGCTGCTTTGTATATTTTGGAGATTAATCCTTTGTCAGTTGGTTCGTTTGCAAATATTTTCTCCCATTCTGAGGGTTGTCTTTTTGTCTTGTTTATGGTTTCTGTTGCTGTGAAGAAGCTTTTAAGTTTCACTAAGTCCCATTTGTTTATTTTTTAAATTTCCATTACTCTAGGAGGTGGGTCAAAAAAGATCTTGCTGTGATTTATGTCATAGAGTGTTCTGCCTGTTTTCCTCTAAGAGTTTGATAGTGTCTGGCCTTACATTTAGGTCTTTAATCCATTTTGAGTTTATTTTTGTGTATGGTGTTAGGGAGTGTTCTAATTTCATTCTTTTCCATGTAGCTGTCCAGTTTTCCCAGCACCACTTATTGAAGAGGCTGTCTTTTCTCCATCATATATTCTTGCCTCCTTTATCAAAGACAAGTTGACCATATGTGTGTGGGTTCATCTCTGGGCTTTCTCTCCTGTTCCATTGATCTATATTTCTGTTTTCGTGCCAGTACCATACTGTCTTGATTCCTGTAGCTTTGTAATATAGTCTGAAGTCAGGGAGCCTGATTCCTCCAGCTCCATTTTTCATTCTCAAGATTGCTTTGGCTATTTGGGGTCTTTTGTGTTTCCATATAAATGGTGAAATTTTTTGTTCTAGTTCTGTGAAAAATGACGTTGGTAGTTTGATAGGGATTGCACTGAATCTGTAGATTGCTTTGGGTAGTAGAGTCATTTTCACAATGTTGATTCTTCCAATCCAAGAACATGGTATATCTTTCCATCTGTTTGTATCATCTTTAATTTCTTTCATTAGTGTCTTATAGTTTTCTGCATACAGGTCTTTTGTCTCCTTAGGTAGGTTTATTCCTAGGTATTTTATTCTTTTTGTTGCATTGGTAAATGGGAGTGTTTCCTTAATTTCTCTTTCCGATTATTCATCATTAGTGTATAGGAACACAAGAGATTTCTGTGCATTAGTTTTGTATCCTGCTACTTTACCAAATTCATTGATTAGCTCTAGTAGTGTTCTGGTAGCATCTTTAAGATTCTTTATATTACCCCTTTTATGGCTGTTAGCATTTGCCTTATGTATTGAGGTGCTCCTATGTTGGGTGCCTAAATTCTTACAATTGTTATATCTTCTTCTTGGATTGATCCCTTGATCATCATGTAGAGTCCTTCTTTGTCTCTTGTAATAGTCTTTATTTTAAAGTCTGTTTTGTCTGATTTGAGAATTGCTACTCCAGCTTTCTGGATTTAATCCAGATTTGACTAGATTAAAGGGGTAACATAATAATAGTAGGGGACTTTAACAGCCCACTTTCACCAATGGACAGAGCAACCAAAATGCAAATAAATAAGGAAACACAAGCTTTAAATGACACATTAAACAAGATGGATTTACCTTGCTCCTTTACCTGCTGCATATTTCTCTGTCTTCTCATTTTGCTTAACTTACTGTGTTTGGGGTCTCCTTTTCGCAGGCTGCAGGTTCGTAGTTCCCGTTGTTTTTGGTGTCTGCCCCAGTGGGTAAGGTTGGTTCAGTGGGTTGTGTAGACTTCCTGGTGGAGGGGACTGGTGCCGGTGTTCTGGTGGATGAGGATGGATCTTGTCTTTCTGGTGGGCAGGGCTGCATCCGGTGGTGTGTCTTGGGGTGTCTGTGAACTTAGTATGATTTTAGGCAGCCTCTCTGCTAATGGGTCAGGTTGTGTTCTGTCTTGCTAGTTGTTTGGCATGGGGTGTCCAGCACTGGAGCTTGCTGGTTGTTGAGTGGAGCTGGGTCTTAACATTGAGACGGAGATCTCTGGGAGAGCTGTCGCCGATCGATATTACGTGGGGCTGGGAGGTCTCTGGTGGTCCAATGTCCTGAACTCAGCTCTCCCCACACAGAGGCTTAGGCCTGACACTAAGCCAGAGCACTAAGACCCTGTCAGCCACACGGCCAGGTACGTAGGGAGTTTCTTGCCTTTTGGGAAGTCTGAGGTCTTCCGCCAGCGTTCAGTAGGTGTTCTGTAGTAGTTGTTCCACATGTAGACATATTTTTGATGTATTTGTGGGGAAGAAGGTGATCTCCATGTCTTAATTCTCCTCCATCTTGAAGGTCGCCCACTGTGTTTACTTTTGATTACAACAGTTATTGTTATTCTTCTCTTGGTATCATATTTGATGTATTATTTCAAGAATATCCTGATGGTTATAAACTTGTCCTCAGGGGGGAACCAAGCAACAGGGAGCTGTGCTGACATTCGCTGCTGTCAGTGGAACTACTCCTATTGCCGCAGCTTCGCTCCTAGGCCTCCACTCACCAGTGGAGCCTTCCAGGAGCCGCGACTCCTGGTTACTGATCCCAGGGCTGCCCACCAGGTCTCACAGAGGTGTCTGGTATTAACCTCTCTACCAATGCTCTAGGTACCAGACCCTCCTCTGTGCTAAGCAGACATCATCATCTGAGCAACAATGGAGCTCTCTCAGCTGGTCTCCCTGTGGAAGCTCCCGATTGGTTTTTGACAAAAGTACAAAAGCAATTCAATGGAGGAAAAGTAACCTTTTCAACAAATGACATGCATAGGCAAAAACCTAAACTTCTTACCATATACAAAAGTTAAGTCAAAATGGGTCATGAACTTATCTATAAATGCACTATCCATAAAATGAAAAACAGGTAAATTGAATTTCATCAAAAGTAATACATTTTGCCTTGTGAAAGACTGCTAAGGGGATGAAAATACAAGCTGGAGACTGTGAGAAAATATTTGCAAATCACATATCCAACAAAGGCCTTATATCTAGAGTATATGAAGAATTCTCAAAACTCAACAGTAAAAAAAAACATCCAATTGTAAAATGAGCAAAAGACATTTCACCAAAGAAAAATAGATGGCAAATGAGCATGTGGAAAGACATTCAACATCATTAGCTACTAGCAAAATGCAAATTAAGAGCTCAATGCAGTATCATAACACACATACATGAAAGACTAAAATTTAAAAAGTGAAAATACCAAATGCTGACAATGATGTAGAGAAACTTGATCGCTCGTGCATTGCTAGTGGGAATGTAAAATGGTACAACCATTGTGGAAGATCGTTTGGCAGTTTCTTACAAAACAAAACATGCACTTACCCGATGCCCCTATAATCACACTTTTGGACATTTATCCCAGGGTAATGAAAATGTATGTTCACACAAAAACCTGTGCACAGATGTTCATAGCAACTTTGTTCAGAGTAGTAAAATACAGGAAACAATCCACATGCCCTTCAATGTGTGAATGGTTGAATAAACTGTGATACATCTTTACAGTGGAATACTACACAGCAGTAAAGAGGGATGAACTATTGAAACTACAACAGTCTGGATGTGACTCAGGGGTATTGAGCTTATTGAAAAAAGTCAATCTCAAAGATTACTTACTGTGTAATTCCACTTGTATAACAGTCTCTAAATGACAACTATAGAGATGGAAAACAGATTAGTAGCTGAGAGGGGACAAGGATTGGGGGTGAGGGGGGGAGTGTGGACTAGGTGCAAACACAAAGTCATAGCATGATTGTGGTGGTGGTTACACAAATTTATACATAAGTTAATATTACTTAGAACTACAGCCATATGTACATACACACAACATGAACGCAGTTTGAAAACATGGTGTGAACTGAATTAGGTCGGTAGACTACTTAACAATGACACACAACTGTCAGTTTTCTGGTTTGGATATGGCACTACCGCTATATAGGATTGCACTATGGAGAGAAACTGCGTGAAGGAGATAAGGGACATTTTGTACTACTTCTACAGCTTCCTGGAAATCTGTAATTATTTTTTTAAAGGTAAAAGAAATTACCTACATTGTGGCCAACATTATAGATACTCCTTTGAATCACATAATGAAGTGGGAGTTTAGAAAGAGTGCAGGAGAAATGAGGAGATGGGAGTTCGAGTTAATAGATGTACACCTTACTATCTATGTACTTATAGGAAAAGCCTCTTACGTGCTCCAAACTGCAATTTCGTCTATAAAATATGACTAATAAAACCTGCATGGCTTGTCCCAGTGAGGTTACTGTAACAATTTTTTGTAAAATTCAAACTAGATTATTTTGAACAAAGTGAAACTGTAGCCAGCCAGACCCCAAATGTGGACATTTGCAGCCGCAGCTGAAGTGACTGTTTCAGTAGCTTGTTTGGATCCTGATTAGTTCTCTAAGGAAAACAGTGTGCTAATTGATAATGGCTATTGATTACAGTGTTACAGAGGTGGATTAGAGCCCTTCTGAGCCATCCCATAGAAGGGAAAAGAGGAAGGAGAAAGGAACCGTGTGATAATGACAGTGCTTAATGAGTACCAATAAATATTAGCCAGCATAACAATAATTATCATTAGTAGAGAGCTTGCTGCCAAAATTGTTATTTCTTTGTCCTGAGAAGTTTGATACTCCAAATTTACCATAGTCAAACTCTGGTTATATATCAGCGATCCTAAACATAAATCCTTCACCTTCCCAATCTATAGTCTTGTTTCCCAGGGACCATAATTGAATCGAAGCAAATATTTCTTTGAATCTTCAAAGAGGTATTCTAATTTGTGTCTTCAAAGGCCTATCTGTTCACAGCCTTTCTGCCTGAACTACCAGCCTGTAAAGGAAAAAGAAAGTTTTCTTAACCAGTTTTAACCACCATTCAACAATTGAGTCTGCTCACAAATAATTGTAGTAGTAGTGGGAAGAGTAGGAGTAATACTAGTAGTAGTAATAAGAACAATGATAATAAAATAGCTTACACTTATGGAGCACTTACTAGTTACAGTTAGCTGTAATAAGTATTGTATCTATATTAGCTAATTGAGTCCTCATAAAAACCCCAGGAGATAGGTTGTATTATTATTATTATTATTATTTTTACCATTTTAACCATTTAAAAAAATTTTTATTGGCATATAGTTGCTTTACAATGTTGTGTTAGTTTCTACTATACAGCAAAGTGAATCAGCTATATGTATACATATATCCCCTCTTCTCTGGATTTCCTTCCCATTTAGGTCAGCACAGAGCACTGAGTAGAGTTCCCTGTGCCATACTGTAGGTTCTCATTAGTTATCTATTTTATACATAGTATCAATAGTGTATATATGTCAATTCCAATCTCCCAATTCATGCCCCCCCCCATAGGTTGTATTATTATCCACATTTTACATGTAGAAACTAAGAAGACACAGATTGTCTGAGTCACTCAAGTGCACGTAGCTGTTAAATGGCACGTCCAGGATCATCTAACCCGGGCTGTGTGGTTCTAGAGTCTCTTGCCTCTATGTCCTGCTACCTCTCACAACAGCTTGTCTCACACCTGCAGCATCTCCAGCAGCTGGAAGGGGATTTGAGATTTTTAGAAGGAGACCATTTCTTCTATGGCCATCTCTGTCAAACATAGTTTTGAGGGTACTGGTTACTTTGAAAACTCGGTTGTGACTAAAGATAATAAGATGTGAAAGTTTTGGAACCTTTGTCGTTTGGGGATAGGCTGGGTCTTTAGTGGGTATTTGGGACCAGTATAGAAAAAGACAGCCTTTATTCTTGGCGTTAGGGGATCACTTCCGTGTGACTTGGTTTAGCTTCAGCCATGTCCAGGTTACTTCCAAGTACTCAGTGATGTGATCATTCTCAGTGTCTGGAGTCACAAGTCCAAACTCCTCCACTTACTAGTTTCGTGATGTTAGGTTATTTAATAATTTAATATTTAAATTTAATAATGTGTTTTTGTCTCAGTTCCTTCATTGTAAAATGAGCAAACCTATTTCACGTGACTTGGGAGAATTAAATGACATCATATATGTACAATATTTATCCCAATGCTTGGCACTCGAGGCTCAATACTACTATGTGAAGTAGAGAAAGTAAAGTCAGGGTTATAGAAAATGGGCTACAATTCCTCTCCTCAAAGTTAACTACTTAATAAGGCATTCATGATAAAATTCGCAAACCTCATCACCATATATTGTGATTTGATTGCCTCCAAGGAGATAAAATATTAAATTTATTAAAAGTTCCAAGAGGGTTAAAGTTCATGTGTTACAGAGAGCAGGAGTGGAAGCCTGCATGGCGAAAAGTGTGCATATGAAATGGTCTTTGAAGCCAGGCCGGGGCACAGATATTCAACTATACTGGGAGAGTATCATGAGTCAGGGAAACATCATGATGAACTAGAGAGGTAGGAGTCAGGTCATGCACTTGCAAGACAGTGATGGGGCCACCTCATTAGAGAAGGGGCTTTGCATCAAGAATATTGAGAGATAATACAAGGTAGGATAGATGTGTTAATTAATCTGATGGGGGAATCCTTTCAGAATGTATATGTATATCAAATTATCACTTTGTACGTTTTAAGTATCTTTCAATTTTATCTGTCAGTTATAACTTTATAAAGCTGGTGGCAGGGGCGTTGAGGTGGGGGACACCAGATGGACCAGACTTCTGGAATGTTGCATAAAACCATACCTTTCTCCATACTGTTCTTTTGCCTGGAGTGCCCTTCATGGGCATTTCTGGCTGAGAAAACCATGACCATTTTTAAAAGACTAGTTCAAATACTATGTCTTTCAAGAAGACTTTTCTCCCTATTAGAAGTCATTTCTTCCCTCCAATGAACTTTTATTCCAGTTAATCTTTATTTCTCTTATCAAGCATGAGCACACATGCCAGTTTGCCTAGGTCATTCTGAGTTATGCCTGTTATTCCAGTGTAATTATTAGCAGAGCCCCCTTTCACTCTAAAATATGTTCTGTTTATATGATAAAATATGAGGTCACCTACTTATAACTCTTATCACTTCTCCCATGTGTTCCGGTTGGTTACGTATTGCTGTCTGGTGGCCTCTATTAAAATGTTCATATGAGCAGAGACCATATCTACTCATTTGTATTCCCAATACAGACTCTAGTAATTACTTCTTAAATGGATTTAAATAAGGAGATTGAAAACTCTTGGGGTCTAAGCCTATATTCTTAGACTTCTTTGTGTCCCTAATATCATCTGGTATTGCACCTGTACATATTAGGTGCTTGCTAGGTCTTGTAAATGTGATTGGACATTCATAGGGTTATACTATTTCTGGACTATCCTGGAGATGATCTGAGCACAGACTAGAAGTGTGTCTTCATGAATCTTCTCCCTTCACACTGCTTGCTAACCTGTGCGCATTTCTGTCTTACAGTTTGCGTTGGTCTTAAGGCCTAAAGAAAAATTTTCTCTGAAAAACCCAAGGTGTTAAATTAAGAGCCATGTGCATTTGTATACTTGACATTATTGCATGTGGGTGACTGAAACAGCTCTACTTTGTAGAATTTAACCCTTCTCATTACTGGTCCCTGTTAGGAAATTTAAAATAAAAATTAATGAAGGGACTTCCCTGGTGGCTCAGTGGTTAAGAGTCCGCCTGCCAATGCAGGGGACACGGGTTCGAGCCCTGGTCCGGGAAGCTCCCACATGCTGCAGAGCAACTAAGCCCGGGTGCCACAACTACTGAGCCTGCACTCTAGAGCCCGCAAGCCACAACTACTGAAGCCCGCGTGCCACAGCTACTGAACCTGCGTGCCTAGAGCCCGTGCTCCGCAACAAGAGAAGCCACCACAACGAGAAGCCCGCGCACTGCAACGAAGAGTAGCCCCCACTCGCCGCAACTAGAGAAAGCCCGCGTGCAGCAACAAAGACCCAAAGCAGCCAAAAATAAAATAAATAAATAAATTTATAAAAAAAAATTAATGAAGATAGATGATATTTCAGTTTATTGGTACATTGATCTAACAGTTTGCTTAACAAACTATATTGAATTTTTAGTTTTGTTCAATTAGTGTTGATTTCTTTGAGATTTATAGCTGGGATTTCAACTCTTGTTTTATAACCTGTTATGACTTAAATAACCCTACTTGATTTTTCTTCTTAAGATTTCTAAGAAGTTATACTAACAGATGTTTAAGGGAATAAAGGGCATAAGCTTTCTCACATTATTTGTTTACAGAGGGGTCATTTAAGTGAGTATTAAAATGTCCTGATGATGAGAGGAGAGTCTAGTTATCTGTGAAATCTTGATTTCTAACTTGGAATCTTTCAGTCCATTTCGTAGTGTTAGATGTATTTCCCCCTATGTCTTGTGGATTAAGGATGCCATGGCTATTTGAATATATACAACCATATTACTACACATTAGGCATCAGCCCAGTGGTTAAATTCTGAACCTTGTGAAAATACTTGTGGGTTAATGCTCTGCCAGGCTGTATTAGCTGGGCCTTCCTCTTTAGTTTTACCCTCTTTGTTCTGTTGGAGAAGAACATTGAGAGGATGTGACAGGTGGTTTACCTCACGAGCTGGACCCAGGCAATCGGAGCCTCCATACCCAATTCCCAATCTTGGGGCTGTTGACATATCAGACTGGTTAATTCTTCGTTGTCGTGGGCTGTCCTGTGCATTGTAAGATGCTTAGCAGCATCCCTGCCCTCCATCCACTAGATTCCAGTAGCGTCTCTTTTCTCAAAGCATGACACCCCAAAATATCCTCAGACACTGTCAAATGTTTCCTAGGAGGAGGAGATGCAGCATTGCACACACCCTGCCCCTGCCCCTATTGAGAACCACTGCCTTGGAACCTCTGCAGAAACCTTTGCAGACATGGAAGAAGCAGTGACCTTAGAGAAGCACTTAGCAATCATTGTCACTTGCATAAGTCACTTAACTTCTCTGACAATCAGTCTGTTTACCTGCCAAGTGAGGATAATAACATCCATCTTTTAGAGTTTTTGAGATTTCAACCACATCAGGCATGGAAACTGCCAGGCATAGAGTAAGGTCCCAATGCACGGTAGTCGCTGTCATTCTTACTTGGTGAGTTCCAGCTAACTTTTCCAACACCAGTGATTCCAACTTATGAAAAGGTGTCTCTCTTTCTCACCCTGCAAACAGAGCACGACGAATGTGGCAGCGGGCAGCACAGCTGTGATGAGAATGCCATCTGCACCAACACCGTCCAGGGACACAGCTGCACCTGCAAACCGGGCTACGTGGGCAACGGGACCATCTGTAGAGGTAGGATGGCCGTGTAGGGGCAAAGCCCTGAGCTGCAGCCCTGCCCGAGCTCTTGGCACTCCTGTGGCAGATCCGTTGTGCCATTCTGGTGGCCGAGCACGGCCAGCATTCCTGTCCCTGGATTGTCAGTTGGCAAGGGCACTGTGCATCAGAGAAGAAGGTGCTCTGAGTCTACCTTTTGGGTTGAAGGAGGAAGGTGTGAGTGTGGTTCAGGGGCATGGTTCCCTATCTTGATGGCCCTCTTCAGCTTTGCCTGTTGGCTTGTGTTTGTGATGGATGCGCTGATTGCTGAGAGCCCTGCTCAGAGGGCATGTGGGCACTGCTCATGGCCATACTCCAGGTATCTGCTCAGTGTAGGAAGCTTAAAGTTTCAGCCCCTCTCTGTGTTTGGAGCAGTTCAGAGGCAAGTGCCCTGGCTTCTGTCTGCATTTAGAATAAAATTCCCATTCCTCCTTCTGGCTAATGAGAACACTCAGAATCTGGTCCCTGGCTCCTCTCAGCTGCATCTCTGTTTTCTCCCCCATTCTCCCTCGGCACCAGCGCACTATTCCTCGCACAGGCCAACCACATTCTTGTCTCAGGGCTTTGCACTTGGGCTCCCCTGAGCCTCCATGCTCATTTCCTTCAGGTCTCTGCTCAAGTCTGCCCCCATCATCAGAGACTTTCTTTGACCACTGTGTCTGAAACAGACCCCTAGTACTCTTCGGACCCATACCCTCCTTTATTTTTTCTTTACTAACACAGCCTATCATAACATTATACACTTATGTGTTTGTTTCTGTATTGTCTGCCTCCCCATGGGGATGTAAGCTATGTGAGAGTGACCACTGGGTTACATCTCCCTACTCTGTCCCCAGCAACTAGAATGGTATCTGGCACACTGTCGATGATCGTTAACTAACTGAATCAACCAAAGAGGAAAGAGACACAGTCACACTGAAAAAGAGGCAAAGTGTACAAGAAACCCAGGAAATAACCCTTTGAGTTAGGTATTATTATTATCCACATTTTAGAGTTCACAAAGCTGAGACACAGAAAGGGTAAGTAACTTACCCAAGGACACACAGCGTGTTATCAGTATTCTTCTGAAGAGATGACATGCTGATGGTGAAAAATAATGAACAATGACTTCTAAGAGGAGAATCTTAGAAGATTGATTTTATTCTGTGTTGGGGAAGTTGGGGTAAACAGCCTCATGCATGACTGAGAGTTAAATCGGTGAGACTTTTTAATGGCAATTTGACAAAATCAATCTACTTTTAAAGTAAATCTGAAGGGTCATAGAGGGATTCTCTTGAGTCCATTGATTTTACCTCTTGAAATGTGTTCTAAGCATATGCTCCTGAGGGGTGAAAACTGCACATACACGGATGTTTTTGCTGCGTTATTTGTACTTACCAAAAACCAGAAACAGCCCAAGTACCTGTCAGTAATGGAATGATTTAATTTATTTGGAGTATAATTTAATGGAATACAATACAGTGCTTTGAACTTCTAAGTGTATGTATGTACAGACACTTGCACACGCATATACACACCCACACTGAAAGACATATTTTTGAGAAAAAAAGAAAGAAAAATAAATAAAACCAAGTTGCAAGACAATACATATGGTATACATATAGTATAATCACCTGGCTAGTTTATTATTATTATTATTATTATTATTATTATTTAGCATCTTTACTGGAGTATAATTGCTTTACATTGTTGTGTTAGTTTCTGCTGTATAACAAAGTGAATGAGCTATATGTATACATACATCCCCATATCCCCTCCCTCTTGCATATCCCTCCCACCCTCCCTATCCCACCCCTCTAGGTGGTCACAAAGCACCGAGCTGATCTCCCTGTGCTATGCGGCTGCTCCCCACTAGCTATTTTACATTTGGTAGTGTATATATGTCCTTGCCACTCTCTCACTTCCTCCCAGCTTACCCTTCCCCCTCCCCGTATCCTTAAGTCCATGCTCTATGACGGCGTCTTTATTCCTGTCCTGCCCCTAGGTTCATCAGAAACATTTTTTTTTAGATTCCATATATATGTGTTAGCATATGGTATTTGTTTTTCTCTTTCTGACTTACTTCACTCTGTATGACAGACTCTAGGTTCATCCACCTCACTACAAATAACTCAATTTCGTTTCTTTTTATGGCTGAGTAATATTCCATTGCATATATATGCCACATCTTCTTTATCCATTCATCTGTCAGTAGACACGTAGGTTGCTTCCATGTCCTGGCTATTGTAAATAGAGCTGCAATGAACATTGTGGTACATGACTCTTTTTGAATTATGGTTTTCTCAGGGTATATGCCCAGTAGTGGGATTGCTGGGTCGTATGGTAGTTCTAGTTTTAGTTTTTTAAGGAACCTCCATACTGTTCTCCATAGTGGTTGTATCAATTTACATTCTCACCAACAGTGCAAGAGGGTTCCCTTTTCTCCACACCCTCTCCAGCATTTATTGTTTGTAGAGTTTTTTAATGATGGCCATTCTGACCGGTGTGAGGTGATACCTCGTTGTTGTTCTGATTTGCATTTCTCTACATATTTTTATGTAAATACAGGGAGATGGGAACCAAGCAGACTGTTCACCTTATTACTAATGGGTGTGTGTGTGTGAACAAGAACATCCACTTATTGCTATAAATTCAATATTGTTTGCATCTCCTACAGTGGGGATTTATATATGTAATATTTGTGTGTTTTTTAAAAAGTTCCATGAGACAAATAAAGAAACTAGTGCTGAACTTTTAAAAGAAGACTTGAAGATATTTCCAAAGCAAAACAAAAAAATATAAACATTAATATAGTTCCACGGGTTATCAAGCCACTGCTGATACCTGCATGCTAATGCTGTAAATCTGAGGAGCAACACAGGGAATTGATTTTAATGCATTATTTTTCAAAATGACGTTACCTCATAAAATGATATTGATTGCACCAGGTCAGTGAGTTTGTGTTTGTCAAGCCCTCTCTTGCCACTGTGATAGGTGATGGCTTCACCTTTGTGGAATTTGAAAGTCCCAACTGCGAAAAATACGAGTTCAAATAACGTTCCTGGTGTCCATGGACTCTGAAAATACATCTTCCCTTGAAAGTTATGAATTAGGGAAAATAATTTTCTTAAAGTAATTCTCATGGTCAATTGTGTTAACCTTAATAAGATCAGGAGAATCCTGCATTTCATCAGTGTTATGTGGGGAAGCATTGCAGTAGAGGTGAAGACTGGACAAAGGGATTGGAGAATTGGGGTTTAGACCTGATTTCATTACTGGAGAACTGTCACTTCTGTATTTTTACATATTACAATTGAGTTAATGTTGTCTTCAGTGTTTATCCAGCAGTGTTATTGCAAAGAATTATTAAAGGAATATATATCGCTATAAAAGTGAAGACAGTATTATTGGTGGAACAATGATGAAGGGCAAGGGGAAGGCAGTTCATGAGTTGGCTTCAACCTCAGCCTTGTGACTCAAGTACCCAAATATGTACCTGTTTCAAGGCATACCTTTTATAGTTGAGTTTTCCACTAGTAACTGAATCATTTATAGAGGGAGTTGGACAAGGAGTATCGGACAGCTTGAACTAATTCAGAAGGTCTGAGAGAAGCGATGGCTTGTATTGTGCTGGAGCCACGGTCTCGGGCACGCATGATCCAATCCTCATCAGACTTGCCAAATTGACACTCCTCTT
Source organism: Eubalaena glacialis (assembly GCF_028564815.1). Lineage (NCBI taxonomy): Eukaryota > Metazoa > Chordata > Mammalia > Artiodactyla > Balaenidae > Eubalaena > Eubalaena glacialis. Next base: position 85,940,181 of record NC_083725.1, read on the forward strand.
TATAAAGGAAAAAGCTATTACTTAGGTACAGAAACAGAGAAACTTAAAACAATCATTTCACTACAAGTCCTTCCTGAGGGCTGGAGAAGATACATGATAAAGACTCTCCTCAACGCCCAGAAATGCTCACCTATTTTGGATGCACTAATATTATTGTTAATAAAAGTATATTGGTAGTAATGTTTACAGGAGTACTGGAGTGTCAATACTGCCGTGTTGAGCAGAACTAAAATAACTTCAACCTTATTTGTAAACTCACTGTCATGCAAATACTTACCAACAAGCACTGGTACTGAATTTAGATCTGAATGTATCTGTTAGAGTCCTTAAGGGCGGGGGCAGGAAGGACACTTTACAATACTGATTTAATTCTAAGAGAAGGAAGTCTCTAGGCCCAGAGACTATTATTATGCTTAAACTTTCAATAATGCTTCCTTTGAAAAATGTGACTGAAACTTGAAAATGAAACGGATTGTCTAGTCTAAGCTTTCAAGAGACATTATGTTCATCAGCTTGGTAAAGAAAGGCAGACAGACACAGAAGCTGTATTGCAGTCTTGAAACCAGCAATAGTGCATTAAGAAGACAGTCACAAGAAAGGAGCTTGTGTGGTGCTAGGTGCAATATATTGGTTGTGTTATTTTGACTTAACAAGGCAGACCTTGATGTAGTCTTTTCATATTCTTTTCCTACAAGTGCATTTTTCCTGGGCAAAAAAAGAGTCTCTTGGATGTGCTTTAAGCACTTTCCATCACTTACCAAAGTCACTGCTTACCTTTTAAAGTTTGCAGCCCAGTAGACATAACTGCATCCCTAGGGGCTTGAGGGAAACACGTTAAACCAGCTTGTATCTCAGAGGGAGTGGAAATCTGACACTTAGACAACTGCTGATTCTTTAGAGTGCATTTTGAGGTTGCACTATGGTGAGTCACATAGATGTTTGTTATCCGTAATTGTCACATCCGAAATGATGCATGAGGTTAGCAGAGCCATATATATATCAGTCAATTTTATTTTAAAACAGGCTACTGAACATTGACTTTCTGGTGAAAAATCAAGATAAGACTGTCTTTCTTTCCTAACTAACAATTCTCAATGGACCAGAAGACTTTCTTTAAGCAACGTTATTGAAAGATGTCACAGTCAATCTCTAGGCTCTCTGCTGGATTATGATCTGTTTGGGGGAGCAATTGTTTGCAAAATATTTAAAGTGCTTAACAGCTGCTACTTTTATAGAATGACGCCAGCTATACTTAACATACCCATCCAGTTCAGAATATATGCAAAGGGTATTTACCTTTTATAGAACTGAAAAACTATAGTACCTGGTTGGATGTCTTTTTTTTTTTTTTTTTTTTTTGCTTTTTGGGCAAAGCTGATGAGATCTTTATGATGAAAATAATCTTACAGTATATTTCTGTTAGATTCCCATGAAACGCAGGTTGGTTTTCTTTTTTATGGAGTGTTTAAATTTCTTCAACAATTCAAAACTGAATTCTGCTGTCACATGTAAAATGGTATCCACTTGAAGAGCTAATGACATCAGGTGCATTCTACAGCAGACTTTTCATTTTTAAGCACAATGAGAAAAAGATTATATTCTGGGGGGCAAAATGGTAGGTGAGGTTAAGAAGGTCATGTGATAAATCAGTAGCCCGTACTGACACTTCAAGTTACACTCCCTAATTGAGGTTATCCTTACAATCAGTTTTCAAACAATAGTGAACATATTCCTACCTTATAACATTTATATAAGGGCTCAATTGTAGCTTTCCTTTCTATACATCCTGAAAGGATGTACAAGAGGAAATCACTGAGACATCTTGAAAAATAAATCTATTTGTCAAATACCATGTTATTTCAACAGCAGCAAACTAGTCAGTTAACAGTTAAAACCCTAAGAAAATATTAACTTGTTTGAAAACAAGTCTATATTGTAATAACCCCAAATATCAACCTTAATATCCGATTCTAACTTTCAAATGCTGGGTACCTTTTCCAAGAGGAAATTACATCTGCTTTTACATGAATCCCCAGTTTAAATACTTGCAGAAAAACACCCATATTATCTACGCAGCAAATGTCTGAAATCAAACAAAATAATCCAACACTGGACATTCATATTTTACAAATAGCATAAGATCCCAAAAGTACAAGAAAAACCTTGGCATTATAGAAAAAGAAATTAGGTGGACAAATTCTAAGTACAACAAGGCATCTAAAGAGGGGACCATCTAGAAATCTACCATATAGTACACTAGACTCAATCTGGAGTATTCTACAATTTCATATTAAATTTGTACAATTTTATACCAAAACTATAGTCTTTTTAAGAAAACATTTTACATTTAGAATAACTACTTAAGACATTTAAACTGTAGATAATATTTAACTATAAGCAAGAATAAAAAATAATCCTATAATAATCTTTTATTTTTTCTCAACAATTAAATAAACACAAATGCCTTCTTTGCTTTTATGCCTAACTACCTCTCTACTCCTTTAGTCCAGTTCCACAGCATCAAAAGTAGGGGTGAATAAACAAAATCAGTAATGGCAAACACTCACAGCAAGGGCCATTGCATTAGGGATTATCAATGACGGGAAATTTGTACAATGAGCTATCTAGTTAAAAGAGTAAAGGTAGAATGTGCTTTTTAAGAAAACAGCCAATAATCACTCATCTGAAAAAATGCAAATAGCCGCCAGGTAAAATTGGCAGAATTTGAACTTAAACCAAACTTTTAGTGTGTATCAAACTAGCATTAAGAAATGCACACAGGATGTAAACCAAAATAGTGGTTATCTCCAGGTGGCAACATTACAGGGAATTTAAATTTTCTTCCTGTTTTAATATGCATTTTTTTTCAGGTGTGTTTTTAGATTACACACAAGTAGTACCAAGTGGCTAGAAAGAACACAGACCAAGGATACTAAAGTAAAACCACAGCGTCTTTTTCTATCAGAAAGGACCTCAAGGATTATCTAACCTAGGTACATTATCTATCTATGTATCTGGGATATAATGGCACTGATTTAAAAGACTAGACTAGAAATTCCAAGAATACTTCCTGGATGATAAAAATAATCTATTTTTAGGATTGTTTACACTCCCTGAGTATGCAAAAATTAACACATTTAAATGTAAGTTCCTTCATATACATTATTAAAAAGTAGGAAAAACAAATTTAAAGGGAGTTTACACAACCTTGTAATTAAAGCATAAGTTCGTTGTTGAATGACAGAGCAAAGCAGATCATTACAGAGTTTGTCTGAAAGCAGGAGGCTGGCCTGCAAGGGGCCTTTAGGGAGTAGGCTGGGTGCCCAGGCAGGTAGCTCTTTGCTTTGCTGTCTGCATTCTTCAGTAAACCCAGTCCTTTTACATGAATGGGTGTGATTCAGCCTAGTTTCCCCATGAAATAATGTAATGAAAGATTTCTATTGACGAGGGATTACACTTTATGCAAAATTTCTCAGTGACATTCAGATTAATTCCAGTGTCCAGGATTTAAGCAATTTCCAGTAGGCGTTTACAACCCAAAATCCAATGACCTGGTATTTTCATGATAGTTAGGGTAAGTGTTCCAGCGAAAACTAAAGTTTAGATTTGCTCCACTATGTACATCTGAATATATCCAGAGGAGTAAAACTCAAAGCCAACCAAAAGACGAAATGCTATAAAATATTTTTTTGTTGTAAGGTAATCAAATTCTTCCCAGAATAATGTGTAACTAATTTCACATATTTATTTGCAACCAATTTAACTTTTCCAAATTCTCATTTGCAAATGAGAGGCTCATACAATTAAAACTGATGATACAAACCATTGTTTTAGAAGGATCAGAATTTACACTAGTCAAACGTGATTCCATAAGATTGATTTTAACATGTTCTTTCAACTTTATTAAAATCATCAATATCTCAGACGCACTTACCACTTAAAAAAAATCAATTTAATGCTATCAAAAGGTGATGTTCACTTTAATCCTGTTTGCCTTCACGCCACTGCCGTGAGCCTTTATTCCAGGCCACATAAACAAAGAGGGCCAGCACCACGTGGACGGCGACCACGGCAGCAATAGCAGCATAAAAATAGCTGTCTCTATTGGACATCCCAAAGGCGCCTTCAAAAGTATAAGATTTAGTCGTGAAATACAACCCAATAGGTACAGTGATTATTAAAGCTGTGAAGAACAGGAGCGTCTCCAGAGTAGAGGCTAATGAACTTTCATTTCTGAAGTCGCATGGCTGCAGCGCACTCAGTGCCGCTTTATCAAAGTGCTCCATGGTGTCCACACGCCAGCAGCAGGTGCTCAGAGGCGGGCTGGGCTCAGGGGCCACGCTCAGCCGGCTCCGCAGGAGACCGGTCGCGGCGGACCGCGCCGCTGGATGTTATATTTTAAGGCAAGGTTAGCATAAATCGATCTGGTTCTTTATTTTTTTAGTCTGTAAAGGGTGACAATTATTTCATAATGCTAGTTTCTTACTGATTTAATCATGCAATTATGAGAAATAGCCAATATCTATATCCGATGTTAAATTCCTGATTAAATTTTTTTTCTTTTTTAATGAATTTATTTATTTGTTTGTTTATTTATTTATTTATTTATTTTCGGCTGTGTTGGGTCTTCGTTGCTGCACGCGGGCTTTCTCTACTTGCGGCGAGTGGGGGGCTACTCTTCGTTGCGGTGCGCGGGCTTCTCATTGTGGTGGCTTCTCTTGTTGCAGAGCACGGGCTCTAGGCGTGTGGGCTTCAGTAGTTGTGGCACGCGGGCTCAGTAGTTGTGGCGCATGGGCTTAGTTGTCCGCCGCATGTGGGATCTTCCCAGACCAGGGCTCGAACCTGTGTCCCCTGCATTGGCAGGCAGATTTTTAACCACTGCGCTACCAGGGAAGTCCCTGATTAAATTAAAAAAAAATTTATTGGAGTATAGTTGATTTACAATGTTGTGTTAGTTTCTGCTGTACAGCAAAGTGAATCAGCTATACATATACATATATCCCCTCTTTTTAGATTCTTTTCCCACGTAGGCCATTACAGAGTATTGAGGAGAGTTCCCTGTGCTATATGGTAGGTCCTTATTAGTTACCTATTCTACATATAGTAATGTGTATTTGTCAATCCCAGTCTCCCAATTTATCCCTCACCCCCCCCACACACCTTACCCCCTGGTAAGTGTAAGTTTGTTTTCTACATCTGTGACTCTGTTTCTGTTTTGTAAATAAGTTCATTTGTAGCCTTTTTTAGATTCCACATATAAGCGATATCATATGATACTTGTCTTTCTCTGTCTGATTTACTTCACTCAGTATGCCAATCTCTAGGTCCATCCATGTTGCTGCAAATGGCATTTCTTAATGGTTCTTCTTAATGACTATCACACTGTGAAAGCTCAGTAAGCAGTCAAAAGCCTAGGACAGGTTCTGTTGCTGGGTCTGCCTGGCCCAGATACTTCTTAATATTACCTTAGGGGCTTCTTTTTTTTTTTTTTCGGCCACACCGCATGGCTTATGGGATCTTAGTTCCCCAACCAGGGATCGAACCTGTGCCTCCTGCATTGGAAGCGTGGATTCTTAACCACTGGACTGCCAGGGAAGTCCCCTTAGAGGCTTCTCTTGATCCAGATATTTATTAAGGTAAAGGATTAGTCTAAAAACATTTACAAAGAACGTGCAAGTGTCAGCATAGTTTGGCAGTAGTGCTAACTGCGATCCTTCCTCAACAGGATTTTGGTGGGATGCTAAACTAGTACTGACCAGTAGAACGCGTCGTGGTTTACACTTGCCTGCTTTCACATTTCTGCCTCTTCCTATTCCCAACACAAGGATATGTTTCTTCATTTCAGCCTCGTGCATGCCACTCTGTTTGTTTTCTAGAATAAAGGTAGATACGTTCCTGGCAGAGTAACTCAGCTCTGCTGAAAATTGCTCAAAGCTTTAGTCCCTAAAATACAGCCATCTTGCAACTCAACCACACTGAGTTTGGTATCTGTTTCTATTGCTTTTGCCTAATCTTCTCATTTATACATAGATGTTTATTTTCCAGGGCATCTGGATTACACCTTGTCCTGTGATAATGAGCCAGTTTCCTCATTTGCTAATAAACATAATGACATTTTCAAATTTCTTCTCACCCTTAGCTTCTAAATTTTAGGGAAAACTGGAAGGCAGTAGGGTTAACGTGTGAAACTGCTTGTATAAGGTTAGGAAACAATGGTAGCTTCTGTCACAGACAAGCTTGAGAATTTCAGTAGTTCCAAAACACTGAGTTCTTACCTATCACTCGCTAAGAGCTGGTGGTGTGTGTAGAGGGTTGTGCCCCACACAGTAACTCAGGGACCCACTCACCTTCCATCTTGTTGCTGTGACCTCTTCTTGGTTCTCAGAATCCTCACCGCTCCATCCGCAGACGGGGAAGGAGAATTAGGTCATGCGTGGGAGGTTTCGATGGGCCAGGCCTGAATGTGATGCATACCTCTTTGGCTCACATGGCACTGAGCAGAATTAGGTCCATGGCCCACCTAACGACAGAGCAGAATGTCTGTGTGCCTGGGAAGGAGGGGGAGCCCACAGCTGTGGGTGAACACTAGCAGTCTCTGCTATATTGCTGTTGTGAATACAATTCTAAGTGAATAAAAGTAGCTGCATTATGATTTGTAGAAAACAAACCTCCGTATGCAATTCTAAAATGGGTTCTGGCTGATGCACTGTGAAGAGTAGGCTTTCCAGTAAGAAAGATGGAGTATCCAGGGTTTAAAAAGGTCTCCAGTTGAATGCACTCATTCTTTCCTACCGTGTCATCACCACTTCTCTCTGGCTTCCGTCAAATTAAAGATAGCTCACTTTTTATCCAAGCTTCTGATCCTGCCAGTTGTAAGAAAAATTGAGAAACTTTATGGGTCACTTGAAAGTAGTGCAGAAAACTCAGCATCATTACATATCTCTTCAGCAGAACTGCCAGTGACATAGTAAAGTAACTCTCCACCTGAGCGCTGGACCGCTCATCATTCTGTTACGTAAATAGCTGATTCCTGCTTGTTACTATAACTCTCTTCCTATGTTTTGTGATCAGTTCTTCCAAAATCAGTGAATTTTCCATTTTTAAACTTACGAAAGAGAAATCATCATGTGTTGGTTCTCTTGCACTGTGTTCTTGAATCACCTTACTTATTTAGGGATACTACTATTTGTAATGTGCGGTATTCTGAAACAGATACTGGACAGGGATAAGGCCAAATTTCAAGTATTTATTCAAATATAGTTTAACTATAGTTTTAAGTTGTGTTAGGAAAAATGCACTAGTTTAAGATCGATTTTCTTTTAAGTAGAATATTAAAATTTCATAAAATGGATATTTTGCCTGTATTAAGTGACTATGTAGATGAGGGAGGAATTCTAGATATTCTTCTAAAACACAGCCTATTTTTGGAGATGTGACCAGATGAGCTTGGAAAATGGTTTGAATGCAGCCTCCTAGACTATTTAAAGCAAGGAAATGATCTTTGGCATCTAAATGGCAAACTCTGTTTTGCACAGATAAGGATATTGAATATTGGTATATTCATTTATAGTATCTCTCTAAAGACTACATTAAGTAGAAGAAAAATAAGGTGTAATAAATTTCTCAAAAGAGGACTTACTTTATGTTTAACAGAACAAAGTAAAACACACACATGCACATACACAAGCATATGGTTTGACATTAGTAGAAGACGTAAAGGCTCTAGAATAGCAATGCCCAGTTGAGATATAATGTAAAGCACACAGGTTAATTTAAGTTTTCTGGAAGTTTCTTTAACAAAGGTAAGAAGAAATAGGTTTGACACCTCTCGATCCAGACATCTCAAGTGCTCGACAGATAGCTGTGACTACTGACTACTCCAGTAGCTCTAAAACATTTAGGATAAGTTTCAATTAATAAGAATATGGCACACTCTTTAATCTGTACCCCTAAGCACATGGAGGAGATCTCTAGAGAGGCAGCATGGTGCCCTGAAAGTAAGAAATGGGGCTTTCCATCATTTTCTTTGTTATATTGAGCAGCCCAGGTCTGGCTTTCAGTTGAATGCAAAACTGTAGTGTTTATTAAGCAGACAGATGGCTGGAATCCATATACTGGGGGCTGAGAATATCTAATTCCTTCTACAGTATAGCATTTCCTGTCTCAGGATGGAATTTCCCCATAAAGTCACATACTGAATAGAAATGAGTAGCATTCATCAAAGCTCAAATTATACTAAGATAAGAGAGAGTAGACGGGTAAAGAAAACAAGTCTAGAGCATTTACTTTTGTTGCATTTCAAGATCAGTTTCATATTAAAAACAATTCATAAGAGAGCAGACATGTGCATTTCATAATGACCTGCTTACCATGGTGATGCTTACCAGCTTTAAATAGTAACATGCTCCGCAGCCTCTCGCAACAGCCGTTAGCCAGAGGAGAGCCATGCGTTCTCGAGGATAGGGAAACGTGGCAATTTGTGGATAATTTTCTGACACGCTTATCCATGCCACTTAGTGGGATCATACTTGAATGCTGAATTTACAGAGAATAAAACCTCATTATTTTAGACCCAGATAATTTGGAATTTGCAATAATTTTATTGAAATTGAATTAGCAAGAGGCAACCTCCAACAGTGTAAATACAAGGGCTTTTGAATCTGACACTCTTGACCTCAGACCTCCACTCCCACACACACTGTGGGATGTAGGGCCTAGTCTCTTCACTTCTCTCAGTTTCCTTGCTCACCTAATGAATTTGGAGGAAATGACAGTAACTTCATCGTGGATGTTACCACCCCTGTCTTTTCCAGTCTGGCTGCTTTCTAATCCACGCGGCGCACGTCCAGATGCAGTGATTCTCTGTGGCCTACCTGCAGGCTGGATGTCAGACTGACGAAGGGCATAGCTTCTGGAGCTAGACTGCTTGCTTAGAAGCCTGGCTCTTACACCTAGCTGTGACATCTGGGGCTAGTTACCCGACCAATCTGTGCCTCGCTTTTATAATTGGGCGTAATAATTGTATATATCTCCATGGGTTGTTTTCAGGGCTAAGTGGAGTGTAAGTGCTTACGGTAATGCTTGGAACATATTGGGTACTATTTTGTATCTCTCTCCCCTGTGAACTCTATGCTGGAGATCCTCCGATGCATCCCCATGACTTTAAGGATGGGATTCACACTTCTTAGCCTGGTACACAGGTCTTTTCTGATCTAGTTCCCACCTACCTCTTTAGTCTCATCTCCTGCCACTTCCCCTCCAACAAAACCAGTCCTAATTTAGTCAAACTACGTACAGTGTTCCAAGTCTTCCTTGCTGTGGAATAGCTCAACGGTTAAGTGCATGGATTGTTGAGGTCGGTCTGCTGGGTTCAAAACTGGTTTCTAGCACTTAGCAGTTCCATGACCTTAGAAGTTACTTAAACTTCTCTGACTTGAGGGTTAAATAAAGTGCCTGTACATAGTATGTTGTTAGTTGTTACGTGCTCACTTTGAATGAAAAATCTTTGCCTTCGTTTTTATTTGGTGGGTGCTTGTCCTTCAAAATGCAGTTCAAGTTCTACCTCTTTCAATCCATTTGCCTTCACCCCTCCATGTTCCTGCATATCATTCTCTGTCTTGGCATTTATCACACCATAGTGCAAGTGCTAATTTGCTTAATCTATCTCCCTCAGTGGCCTGGGAAGGCAGACAGCATGTCCTTGTCATCTTTGTGTCCATAAAGCTTAACACATAAGGGTTATTTAATAAATATTTATTGAGGAAAATAAGCCGTAAAATAGTTGTGAGGATTAAGTGAAATAACCTATGTTGACCATTTGGCACATAGTAGGAACCCAGTAAATACGAACTTCCTTTCCTTTAGAATTTACTAAAAGTAAAAAGTAAAATTTACTTTTTCCTACGTCACGTGTGAAAAGGGTTTTTCGCTTTACTGAGAAAATTAAGAAAGTCAATAAATAAGGATGTTGCTCACAGTACAAATATTCTACATTTGATCTCTATTTGGATGTGTCTTTTCTCAGCAGAATAGTGATGAGAATGGTTTGGTGGTTGGGTCCACCATATTCAGGTTATTCCATTTAATATAAAGTATGCTTTCTTTTTACACAATGAATGTCGAAGCCATAGAAATATAATACTCTAAAGAAAAGTATGGCCATTTACCTAGAAGCCCACCCCTTTGACAATAATAACAGCTAGCTCTTTGGTTTGTTTTTTTTTTTTTCCAGTTTTGCTACATTTTAATGGTAGGTTTTTTAAGGGATTATTTTTAGGTCTTGTCAGCAACATCAAACAAAAGGTACTGAGTACTCCACAGGGTACAGAGCGCTGCCAAGCACCTCAGAAAATGCACGTGACCTGGTGAACATGTGGTTCTTGCCCCCTGAGGAGCTTACAGTCTGGGGGGGTGGGTCCAGGGGTTGGTGGGGCTGACAACTCACAGTCTTAGGAGTTGAGTGAACAACAGAGTAATTTATTAAGGCAAATTCTTCATCCCCTCAAGCTACCGTAGATGGAATCATTTTGGAATTCAACTAATCAAGAAAGAGGCAAGACTGAATTTGGTTGAGAATTCTTCAGGCTCATATAGTTTTTTCACATCCATCATAGTAGACAGAACTGACCTATCAGACAACTGAAAGTGGAGACTAGTCTCTTGAAGTGCAAGGGCTAGGACTTAATTGTGGTTACTTATTTTAAAAAGCAAACATACTGAACGGTATGACTAGGCTTATTACACTAGTTTAAAAATAGGCCAAGTACTGGCATGGCATTCCCCTCATGCTAGCATTGGTCATTTAAAATAGTGAATATTAAATATGTGGGCTCCACATCTAACCCACAGAATTAACAGCTAGCTTTTATTGAACCCCTGTGAGCCAGGCACTGTGCTAAGAGCTTTACAACAAATATCTCATTTAAGTCATACCAGTTCTCTATGAAGGAGGCAGAATTATTGTCCCCATTATATACATGAGGAAACTGAGGCTTTAGAAAGGATGACTGAGGCAGTTAGCTATGTAGTCTAGGCCGGGGATGAGATTAGGTAAGGAGAAGGGGGTTTTTGAAAAACTGGAGTCATCATGTGTGTGGATACCAAGTCGTTATATGGATACAAGCTTGGAGAATGCCAAGACTTTTCCTACAACACAGCTCATGTGGGAATAATAGACTTTGCCTGAGAGAATTGTAAGGGAAGGAAACTTTTGGGGCATGAGCAAGGACCTGATTGTTGTTGAGGACCTGATTCTTGTTCCACCTGGTGGAGGAAGCATTCTCTGAAGAGGATGAGGTTTTAGGGAAATACGTTTCCCATCCACTGAAGTCCCATAGACAAAATCTTTGGGACAGAATGGAGCAAGGAGCAGGAAGGAGAAAGGAAGCAGCAGACCTGATGTTGAGTTTGAACTGAGATGGATGCAGGGAAGGGTTGCATTTTGGGTGATGGAGGTCAGAGGAGTGTGCCGCCTGGTTAGATTAATCTCTATGTTCCAGTGGTGGTTCCTAAGGTAGAGTCAGGGGAATGACAGCTGCAGAACCTGGATTACAGACAACTGGGGAGAGAAAAGGAGGATGGCCAGAGTAGAGAAATGGACATCTGTTGTTTTTACCAGTGAGCGTTCTTTCACCATATTACTGAGGTAACTGTACTGTACTGTATCGTTACTGTATCGTTACTGAGGTAACGATTCCTCAGTTTCCTTCTGGGAGCCACCCCTCCTCACTTTTAGTCCCTATGGCCCTAGTGTTGGAACCCGTAACCCTTCTCTGACACAATTATAGAAGTGCATTCTCCTGGCCACAGAGATTGGTTCAGGTTTGACATGTTACCCAAGCAGATCCAATTAGTTTTTTCTTTCGCCCCTCTGGTTACATTCGACAGGGAGACTAACTTTTCTGCTATGGAAGAGGGTCTGGAAGAATATGACCAGGAACATTTATGGCCATTTTGAAACCACAGGGGAAAAGCTGTCTAAGAATGAAGCCAACACACAGAACTGTGTGGAGAAACGGAGTTGAATCAGACCTTGTTAATATCGTTGGCGCTTCTGTATCCAGTCATGCCTGAAGTGGGACCCCCCGTAGTGTTCTTAATCCTGTAGCTCTGGGTTTTCTGTCATTTTCTAAGAAAGTGCTAACTGTTGGTATGGTAACTCAACTGCTTTGGGAAGGAAAGCAGTAAGAATCCTTAACATTCCAATGGGAGAAATCTTTGTATTTCTATGAGCATAACATATATTTGGAATAAAGATGCTAATGAATCAGAGTGGTTAAAGTTCTTACTATGAAGCCAAAAGGCAGGCAACATTTTAGATAGAAGAATAATTAGCAGATTTGACTACAGACTTGTACTTTTTTTCCTCTGGTATGGGCAAATTATTATCAGTCTCAGTATTCTTGAATGAGGGTTTTTTCTTATTCCCCAGGAAGTTATTCATTGTATGAATATATATGTGGAGTTTTGTGGCTGCTTTTCTCCTCTTCACTATTCTCTGAAGCCTTTCAGTCCAGGTCAATAAAACAGGCACCACTCTGCATCATTCATATCATCCTCAAAACCCACAGGGTTCTTCCTTGGTTCCTGACTGTTGGAGTTAAAATATCATTTCCCTCTTCTTTAGAACGGTGCTGTTTTGATTTCTTATCAGATTCCAGCTGTATTTGAAGACCTATAGCCTAATCTCCCAGATTGGTAGGGGAGAGTTGTCGTATTTTGTCTCTGGCAGATAAGAATTGGAACACAAAAGAGTTCCCCTTTGGGTAAGATTAAACCAATAACTCTAATTCAGATCATTTCATTAAATTGTATTATCTTGAGCAAAACACTCTATTCCTTGATATTGCAGATGCTAAATGTTGGGGAAAAGGAATAAAAATAGTAACTCCCAGTTTCTTTCACTTCATGACACACATGGAAATGATACTATTTGATAGGCACATGGGTGTAAATAGATGAGGCTGCCCACTGCTGAGGGTCACCTGGCTGGGCTGAGTGGGTCGGTAGCTCAGCACACCTTCCCCTTTTCCTGGTGCTCTGACTGGGAAGCTTCTGGATTTGCAAACCATAAGGGCTGGATTTTGGTCCTAGCTCAGCCACTCAACCCCACTATATTCTTGGGGCATCCTCCTTTCCTTTTTAAAAAAAATTTTATTATGCTATAGTTGATTTACAATGTTGTGTTAGTTTCAGATGTACAGCAAAGTGATTCAGTTATATATATATATACACATATGTAGAAATTTATATACTCTTTTTACATTCTCTTCCATTATAAGTTATTACAAGATATTGAGTATAGTTCCCTGTGCTATACAGCAGGCACTTGTTGATTATTTTGTATATAGTAGTATGTATATTTTAATCCCAAACTCCTAACTTACCTCCCCCTTCCCTTTTGGTAACCATAAGCTTGTTTTCTACCTCTGTGAGTCTATTTCTGTTTTGTAAATAAGTTCATTTGTATCATTTTCTTAGATTCCACGTATAAGCAATATCATATGATATTTTTCTTTGTCTGGCTTACTTCACTTAATGTGATCATCTCTAGGTTCATCCATGTTGCTGCAAATGACATTATTTCATTCTTTTTATGGCTGAGTAATATTCCTTTTTGGTCCTCAGCTCTGCATCCTTAAATGAGGAATCTGAGGTCTAGTCCTAATGTAAATGTCTGTATATCAGGAGCATTATCAGATCTGAATAACAGAGGTTTATGAGGTGCACTGAGGCTTTAAGCATGAAAGTATCAACACAAAGCTCATTGCTTAGATCTGTTTTATTACTGCTAAGCATCCCTGTTTTGTGCTGATCTCAGCCTATCAATCACCAAGGTTGTGGTTTGCCGTCAAGATGCCAAAGATCGTGATTTATTACATTTTATTTTTCTTCTACTTAATGCAGTCTTTAGAGAGATACTATAAATGAATATACCCTTGTTTTTCTTCGTGTGACTGCAAGATGCCCTTCAGCAATTACCAGCAGGAAACTGAAAAAAATAAAGGTTTCTTACTTAAAAGACCTGGAAGTTACACAGCACACCAGGAGCAATGTAGCAAGGTCACCAGGGGTGGGCCCAGAGGCAGGATGAAGCCCAGGGCCTGGGGTTCTGCCTTTATTGAGATCAAGGGTGGGGCGCCTAGGTTTCTGTGGGTTCACTCTTTATTGGTAGAACATATTTAAAACATAAGAGTGGTGATTTAAAGGACAGGAAGAGGAAAAAAAAAACAAGTAGTCCAAATGGTCAGATATTTAAATCAATCAACATCTGTAAAACAAAGGTGTCTCAGTGCAGGGAGGTGGCCTAGCTCTTTATGTAGTTGTGAGGCTGGAAGTATGTTTATTTGGGTTAACCATCTTTGAAGGGGATGCCTCTTGGAAATGAATGCCTTGGAAATCAATGTTTAAATCAGGCATTTGTATTACAAAAAAGAAACAACAACAACAACAAACCTGCCAGGGCTTATACCACAATACTCTTTAAAAAAAATCAAAGACCTACATTATTTAAGATACCTGTATGACAGTCTATGATGGAGAGTGTCAGGGTCTGGGTTAAGTACTCAGAGATTATTCATAGAATTTCTGAACTAAAAGGAAGAGTTGAGATAATTTATTCCCCAAATATAAAAGAAGATTCTCCTAAAATCATCAGAGTATATTTACGTAGAGCATCAGGCAAATACACAATTGAGGATGCTTAGAGCCAGCTCCTAGTTGTTCTTTGGCAGCATAAAAAGAAAAGCATAAATACATAATCCATACATTATTAACCAATTTACTCCTCCTTAGCCAAGTCTTTAGTATATAGAATTAGAGACATTTCAGTGTCAATAACCTGTTACATCCAGCAAGAGCGGGAGCTGACCACTTTGATGGGACAGGACAGCACTAGATCCAGCAGGTACAGATAATTGGAGTCAAATGATCAAGGAGTAAGGAGAATGAAGAGACTACATGTGCCACCCAGGGTGCAAGAGAATCAAGAATTCATGATCATAGTCTAGGCAAACTTTTGGCAAGGGTGTGAGGGAGTGCTATTGTCTGAAAGTTTGTGTCCCCATCAAGTTCATATGTTGAATTCTTAAAACCCAAAGGTATTAGGAGGTGGGGCCTTTAAAGGGTTCTCAAGTCATGAGAGTGGAACCCTCATGAATGGGATTAGTGCCTTATAAAAGAGGCTTCAGGAAGCTCCCTAGCCCCTTCCAACATGTGAGGGCACAGTGAGGAGACACTGGCTATGAACTAGGAAGAGTGATGGCGCCTTGATCTAGTATTCCCCAGCCTTCAGAACTATGAGAAATGCATTTCTGTTTATAAGCCACCTAGTCTGTGGTATTTTATTACAGCAGCCTGAACAGACTAAGACAGGGGTGGTTCAAGATGATGGAATGGATTACAGTGAGGAGAACTCAGAAGTGGGAAATAGTGAACCAAGCAGATTTTTAGTGTTAAGATGGGTAGCTGGGTTTCAGACACTAGAATGAAGTTCAGGAACAAGTTCAAGGATAAAGCTTCAGTCTATCAGAGGAGCAAGGACAAGAATAGGATTTATGAACAGGGCTGTATTTATTGAATGCACACAGACACACACAGAAATTAACATGTGTGGTATATTTAAATGTAAGGCTCTGTCCAGACATTTACACATACTATTCCACTTAACCCTTACCAAATCCCCAAAAGGCATGCATTATTCTTTTTACAAATGAGACAACAGAGGTTTAGGTAACCACCTGTAGTCGCACTGTTTGCAAATGGTAGAACTAGACTTTGAAGTCAGGTCTACCTAACTTCAGAGTCCATGCTCTTTTCACTGGTATGTAAGAAAGGTTAGGTAACTAGAATCTTGGAAACGGACCAAGGAAGAAACACTGAGTAAGATTTGTAAAATACCCTAATATTGATTTGGGGGACATTTATGCATTCTGCCTTATGTCAGGGTTGATCCCTGGAATAAAAGGTGCAACAGGATTTGGGGTGCAGGAGCCCAGCTCAGAGCCTCGTGACCAAGTTGGCCCTGACACACCCTGTAACCATGCATCAAATTTCTTTCAAATCTGTTGCAACTGAAGGTAGCTGCGTCCATCTGAAAACTTTATGCCATTTTTTAGGGCAGCAGACTGAACCTCAATATTAACCCAGGTATACATTGATATCCCTTACTAAAGTTAGTCAAAAGCAGTCAACTCCTTCTTCTATAATAAGTTGACAGTTGGGAATTAGTCAGAAATGGAGCTAAAACTGAAGCTTTTCATACCTTGAACAAACATGTACAGTTTGAGGTTTTGCTTATTACTTTTATGTGTTTAGACTTTTAGGAGAGGTATCACAAGAAGGGAGACATTTCAAGTAAGTCAGAGGGTAGGAAAAATGATACAAAAGACTTGAATATTAGGTTCTAATCTCTTTGAAGGCAGCTATTGATCACTTATACATGAGTTTGCATTTGAAGGCCTCTTAGCACCTACCTCTTGATCAATTTAACCAAGTGAATAATTCCTGAACTTGGAGTATACAAATGATAACAGGTGAAGTATCCTAGTCTCTATTGAAAAGTATTTACATTTGAGTAAATTTACCAACGTTATATCATTTTAAGTAAATCATATGTTTCTGAGGATAAGGATTAATCTAGAAATGAAACTCTTCATTGATGGACAAACAAGTCATTATAGAGGTAGAAGCACCTGTAGGGATCGTGTCTCTTACTTGTATGTCAGAATGCTCTGGGGAAAGGACTTGCCTATAACTGTTACTGAATTGAACTTGGGTTGGCTTGCTCACACGCAGTAAAGCCAATATACTGACACCAGGTAGTAGTGAAGGAAAGTGCAGCGTTTACTGCAAACACCAAAACAAGGAGTGCAGGCAGCTAATGCTCAAAAAACCCAAACTCCCTGATGGGTTTCAGGGAAATGGGGAGGAATTTTAAAGGCAAGGTGAGGTAGAGAGTTACATGGTGTGTGATCAGCTCATGCACAATTTTCTGACTGGTTGATGGTGAGGCAACAGGGTGGTGTCACGACTTAACATTATCAACCCTCAGGCTCCAGCCAGTCTGGGGGCTACATGCTTATAGTCATCATGCAGTTAGCTTCTTCTGTCTGGTGGGGGTTTTAATGTCTGTAAAACAATTTAGGAATGTGCGTCAGACAGTGTTATCTATGTCTTTCACGGAGGAACTAAAGATTCTGTGACTCTGCTATATGGTTGATTTACTGTTTAAATTGTTACCAGTTCTCCTAGCCCAACTACTACTATCTGTTACTAAATGTTCGCATTCTTTCAATCATTAATTCTTGAGCCAGCCTTTTATGACTCAGGGGAGGTCTGAGAGACTAAAGCTTTTCTACAAACAAGAGGCAGGTAGAGGACATTGACGGTGGGGGGTGGGAGGAGGTCTGTCCCTGGAAGGCCCCATAGGGTCCTGCTTGGTTACATAACCTCTTCATGATAGAATGAGGCTGAGAACCCATGTTTCTAACTCTGGAAATCTTTTCATTATTCCATGATATCTTCCTCGACTTGTTTGTTTCACAGCTATTTTTATATGCTACTGTACATACTACAACTATAGTGGTAGAGTGGGAACTATGATTTACACGGCAATTTACCTGCTATCAAAGTAATTTTTACTCTGTTATTTCCCAGATAACTCTGGAGGGAGATAGCGCTGTCAACTCTGTTTTACAGATGATGAAACTGAGTTTAAAGAGGGGGAATATGTCGATCAAGGCCACATAACAAAGGCACTAGAGCTCAGAATCAAATGCAGGTTCCTTGAATGCAGAATATACTCTTCTTCCAATGTATTGATCATAAGGCAACCATGTACTATAATATTCAACTTCTGACATTTTTGAGAGTGAAGAGGAAGATATTAATGATTTCACTGGTCTGGGATAGACATGTGGTCACCTTATAATTCACGCTACACTTCTTGATCAACCAAGAATATGTCAGATGTTTACAATCAGGGGTGTGATGGCCAAAACAAAACCTTGGTCTTAGTTCAGGAAGAGATGTCTGGGATGGTTTGAATAAGTCATTTATTTATATTTATTTAATTTATTTTTTATTGAAGTATAGTTGATTTACAATGTTGTTAGTTTCAGGTGTACAGCAATATATATATATATATATATATATTATATTGAAAGCTGTGGGGCTTGCTCAGCTGTGAGAATATATATTCTTTTTCAGATTCTTTTCCCATATAGAATGAACAAGCTACTTTTAAGCTGACTAATGAGGGTGAGTAGAAATTAGTGAAATAAACAAGGTCAGAGGTTTGCAGAGGGAGGTGATGTGGAGAAAAAGAGAAAGACACCCATGTCAAAGGAGCAATGTGGACCAGTTGCAAGAAAGCATGCACGTGTATGGAACTATTCCTCTCCAGATGCCTGTTCATTCAGCTACCAAACTTGCCTAAGAATTGTAGGCCACTGATTTATGCTGAGGATTTCTTTTCATAACATTAGGCAATGAAAATAATAAATGTGTCTCTGTGAAGTCAGCGTATGTTTAAATATAAGAGTAATTGTAAGACTAAATGGAACACTCATAATGGTACCTGAAGAAAATGGAATGATGGAAAAATGCCATTTCCTTGCTACCTAAGAAATTACATTATGGAAATTGTGTCACCAGAGTGAATTAATAGATGCCTTAAAAAATTCAGTGCCCAGCAAACAAATGCATATATTGAGTATCTTGAGTAAGATTAATGTTAATGGAACGTTTGCTCAGTTTGTGGAAAAAGGCCTTTGCGTGCAGGGAAGAGGGTGGGTGAAAAGGGAGCTTTGAAATTGGACAGCAGGAGAGCATGCATATGCCCGAGGGATCTGAAATCCATTGAACTGCCTGGATATTCATCTTTGCCCACCAGCCATTTTCAACAATCCCGGGTCAGACTTGTCTTTGTTGCTAACTCCTTGGCTGTAAATGTGGCAGACACGCTGGTGATCATTGATGAAATGACCAACAAGCTGAACTGGGCTGTCTGCTGGGTGAGCTTCGTCTTTGCCATTAAGTGGAGTTTCCCGTCCCTTATTTTCACAGTACATTTCACAGCCATTTCTGAAAGAGCCCAGCTGTGCTGAGATGGCCACTGGGGGGGATGTGATGCTATTGCATGCAGCTCAGGGATGTCTGAGAGCAGCTGAGCAAGCCCCACAGCCTTCAAACACTCATCGAATTGCTTTCCAGAAGCACATTTCTTCACCATTCTCTGACATGGAAGGGAACAGAGGGAACGGTCATGATCTGAAATGACAGACACTCTGGATGGGGGTGAGCTAATTTACAGGGGAAAATACAGTCTACAAGTTAAGAACAAAGAGAATAAGAGCCCTGTAGACTGTCTTGAGGCTTTTAGTGTACCCTGGAGAGAGTATCCTTAGCAGTGAATAGATGGGTCTTAGAAGAATGATTTGGGGTGCCAACGTTTTCCGCCCACTGTGGTTCACAGGGGTTTGCATCTATCTTGCCTGTCCACAGAAGCTGAACTTCTAAATCTGACACCTCAGCTGTCTCAAGTTTGTTGATAACCTTCAGACATTCTGTTTCCCAGGAAAGTAATTGTCTTAGTCTTTTAGTGGTTAAACAACAGAGAAGCTCTCCTTAGGAAACCCGCAGGATATATCGTAAGGCAAATAGGCTTTTCTGCTTGGGTCATCTACCACAAAGCTAACAACTAAACTCAAAGTTTCTCAGCAAAATACTTTTTCTAAACTAGATTTGGAGGGAGAATTGGAATGCAGTTTGACAAGATTATATCCAGGCAAACATCTGGGGCAGGGGTGCGGGGAGGAGACAACTTCAGTAGAGCTGGGAAACCGGAAATGAGGACGTGTTGTTAAGAAGTGGCTTTTCTTACATTTGTATAGTAATTAATCTGTGTCTCCCCTTCCCTCCCATTTCCTGAAACACTCTGATTATTGTGTTTCCTGATTGCAGATTATATTCTTTCTATTTTTAAATTTGTTCACAAAAAATGCACTAGCAAAATACGATTTAAAACCTACCCAGTTCCTTCTGGAAAGATCTTATGTGCTTGTGCCTGCCTGTCCAGATTCAGTACTGACCCTTCTCACCTCCACTTCTGATGGGGAATCGCCCTGTGCTCTTATTACTTAATGGCTTTTGTATTTGCTGGTATTTCTGCTTGGAATTTTCTCTAGGTTTTAACCGTTGAGGAAAATTTCCTTCCTCTTTAAAGCATCAACTCAAGCCTTACCTTCTCATTGAGGACTTTCCCAATCCCCTTAGTGTTCAGACATACGCCCTCTCTGCCCCCACTGCAAGCTCTTCTTACAGACATACCAACACTTGGTGTACATATCACCTCTATTTACATAGCTGTCTCCCCTACCGGCCTGTGATTCCCTCAGAGGCAGAACTGCTATCTTTCTCATCTTCATTGCCTAGCAGAGTGTCTGGTACATAAAAAGCACCCTATACTACCCATTCATGTTTATGACATTTATTTTTTCAAGGTTTCTTTACTTCATATCAATATGATATGTACTTTTTACCTCTACTGAACAGTCTCTATATAATTATATATTAGTTCTTGCTAGGAACCAAACATAGACATACGGATTGGTGTGACTTGAACACACAAATGCTGCATTGAGTGGACTTATATCTGTACTGTGTAGTTAACAGAAGTGAAGTGCTGCTGATCTGGGTGTGAAGCTAGGTAGGAAACAAATCCCACTGAGTTGCCCTTAGTGGTAACAATTAAGGTTTGGAAGGTAGATCTGCTGTTGGATCTACTAATATATATATTTTTTCTTTCTTTCAAAGGCAATATAACTCTTCACTTTAGCCTCAGGAGGTCATAAGTAGCTTAAAGCCATCATCATGCTTGGACTGCTTGGTTAGCATGAAATACACAGCAGGTCTCAGCCTGACTCCCTGGCGTCAGATATATTCATGCTATCAAACTGCCAGTGGCCTAAAAGTGCTCACTTTGCTAGACTGTGGAGCCTGGAGTCGTGGTAGGTGTTTGGCTGCTCTCATCAGTGACTCCCTTTCCTGAAGCCTCTTGCTCTAGGCTGTGGGTGCAAACTTGGAGGGAAGGACCCGGGGTGTCAAAACAATGGCAATATAGTAGAATGATTAAGAGTATAAGAGTATCTGAGTTTGGGTTCCCCAGAGGCAGGCTATAAGAAAAGGATCTGAGCTCCTAGATTTTATTTGGGAGGCAAGCACAGGAAACACTGGTAAGGGAATCAGAGAGTCAGACAGGAAATGGGAGGTGGCCAGTGTTGGGTGCTTCACTTGAGAAGTGAGTTACAATTACGGGCAGCAGGCGCTCCATCCTTATGGGAACTTTGGATAACTGTGACCCAGAGTTATCTCCCCCAGGGGCTGAGTCGTCAGTGGTTGGCTGCTCCTGAGGAAAATGAATTTCCCAGCATTCGTCTATTGCCAGCCTCCCCTCAGGCTCAGCAATGCAGATGCTGGAAGGGGGACCTGGGCAGGTATGTGAGGAAATGGTAAGGTCCAAGGAGATGTGCGGGTGTCCTGCTGAGCACTGCTTACAAAATCAATACTCACAAATGGTAGAAAAGAAAGTTGCCTTTAACCAGAATGCCGGCAATCTGGGGAGATGGTGGACTCAACATTCCCCAAAATACAACCTCCAAAGATTCTGCTTGGCCATGAAAACTTTTAAAGGGAAACAGGGAAGTAACCTCAGTTAATCATTGAGATATAGGGGGTCAGAGTCGTCGCCATCCCCCTGTGTGCAGGCTTGTGGGCAGCCTTGTCAACTCCTCGTGATCTTCCTCTAGATGTTATCTTGTTCACACAGTTTGTTCCAGAGATTACTGAAGGGGAAGCTAGGGAAGAGATCCGGTCGTCTGTTAATCACTTATTCTTCATTTCTACTTCTTTTATCTACGGAAAGAACCGACAAGTTAGACAAGGTATTGTGTGATCAAAAGATTTGAAAGGTGTGTTTGGGCTGGAGATGAGTAGAGCATGGGGGTGCCTGTTTTTAAAATTACTTACAATATAGCTTTGGTAAAGTGACAAGAAAAGGGGCTTCCTGCTGAGGGCAGTTTCCTGCAAAGAGCTGCTTACAGGGAGGGACCAACAGTGTCCACTACAAGGAGATGTTAGAATGTTCTCCAAGACACAATTAATGTAGAATTTCAAAGTGAGATGCCAGGCCACCAAGTGGACACTTCTAAGTAGATATTTTTGAGCCAGTTTCATGACTCTTGTATACCTCACCCACTTCAAGGATGTGGAAAGTCCAAGGGAGTGGAGTTAGCATTTTTTGAGGAGACCTTTTCTGGACAAATCTGTCCTGCAAGCCTCTTCACGTCCAAATGTGCCTGTACCGTTTCTCTTACCAAGCCTGGGAGCCCTTCAGTTATATTACTGGGGGAGCCTCATATGTGGCTTCTGAAGTTTGGTGACACAGTGAGCTGGAACCTGAGTCCCACCTGGGGAGTGTTGGAAGACAGCCTGGTGAGCTGCTTTGGAGCTGAAGTGAAGGGGAGCTTCTGCTGTGATGGGAAGTAGCAGCGCTCTCTGAATAGCCCTCAGAGGAGGCCTGGGTGTCTCCTCGTGGCCACTATGCTGCACTGGAGCCATTTTAAGTTTTGCCAAGAATGTTGCAAGGAAGTAACAATGGAACAGCGAGACTGTATGTGGATTGAAAGAGAAACGGGAGTTGAAGCTATAGTGGCCACCTGAAAGAGAGTCATTGTCAAAGTCAGTGTAGTGGCAGGAGAGGAGCACCCACAACAGAGTCCATAACTGTATATCTGCCGCCAGAGATCCCTACTCTAAATGACAACTGCACCTCCCATCTAAGATGCATCCTTTTCTCCTAGTTTCTTCTCTCCAACCTTATCCTGGAAGGGGAAAAATAATTAGTTAGCCACCTAAGGAAGAAGGAGACATGTAGGTGGGGAAAGAGAAAGGACCATGTCTCTTTCTCCCACTGGAAGTGCCCAACCACAGTAGACCCCAGCAGTGATTAGAGGTTGAAACAGTCTGGAGTTTGGATTAATGTCTAGTGCTGGACAATTGTTCATAAGACTTTCCATTATCTAAGAGTGAGGAAAAAAGTTATGGGACTTGATCAAGATTTCATCTAGGAGCAAAGAAAAATCTTTCCTTAGAGTCAGAGCTAAAGTGAAAGTTATTTATTATATCCTGTGGGTGGTGTTTGTTAAATCATGGTCTGGAAACGGACCTGAGTGGAATTTCTTTTTCTGTAGCTTGTTGGCAATGTGGTCTTGGTAAAGTTCCTTACTCACTATTCTCCAGAGAAACAGAATCAATAGGGAACATGTACACACACACATATAAACACATATATAGTTAGAAAGATGATTATAAGGAATTGGCTCATGCGGTTGTGGAGGTGGCCATGTCCAAAATCCCAGAGCCAGTGTCCCAGTTGGAGTCCAAAGACTGGAAGCTGCTGTAGAACCAGGAAAAGCCGAGGTACCAGTTTGAAGGCCATCAGTCAGGAAGAACCAATGTTTCAGTATGAAGGCTGTCAGGCAGGATAATTCTCTCTTACTTGGGGAAGGGTCAGCCTTTGTTCTATTCAGGCATTCACCTGATTGGATGAGGTCCATCCTCATTATGGAGGTCAAAGTGCTTTACTCATCTCCTGACTTAAAGGTTAATCTCATCCAAACACACCTTCCCGGAAACACCAGAATAAGGTTTGACCAGATATCTGGGCACTCTGTGGTGCAGTCAAGTTGACACATAACATTAGCCATAACATTCACGCTCTGTGAACCCATTTGGTTCCCTCAAGGGCTGTGGAGAGATGAAATGAGAAAGGTGGAGAAGCATTGGCAGAGTCAGAAGCTCAGGAAATGATAGCCGTAATTGTTATTAATGGGAGTATTCAGAGAAGCAAAAGTTTGATCCAAGCTTAGGAAATAGAGAACTCAGAGGTGTAGAGTCACAAGATCAGAGTAGGCCAGCAATCAGGGGAGTAAGAAAAGAATGTCCCTGAGATAAGACAGATTTGAACCTTAAGTAAGTCTGGTGTTGGACAAAGAACCCCTTATATTGTGCCTGTTGAAGCAGGGAAAAGGTGATTGATTTAACAACCTTAAACATTTTTTAAAATAAGTTTATCTATTTATTTATTTTTGGCTGCGTTGGGTCTTCGTTGCTGTGTGCGGGCTTTCTCTAGTTGTGGCGAGCGGGGGCTACTCTTCCTTGTGGTGCATGGGCTTCTCATTACGGTGGCTTCTCTGGTTGCGGAGCACGGGCTCTAGAAGCGCGGGCTTCAGTACTTATGGCTCGCGGGCTCTAGAGCGCAGGCTCAGTAGTTGTGGCGCACGGGCTTTGTTGCTCTGCGGTATGTGGGATCTCCCCAGACCAGGGCTCGAACCCATGTCCCCTGCATTGGCAGGCGGATTCTTAACCACTGCGCCACCAGGGAAGCCCAACAACCTTAAACATTTATTGAGCATCTCTTATATTCCAAATATTGCGTTAGTATTTGCAGATTTAAGAATGAATGAGATGTCATCTCTGCCCTTAAGGATGTTATAATCTGTGTGGGTAATCTTTTGATAACTTTACAAGTCTATTGGGTCTTAACAGAGGTATTATAAAGCATAGTGGGAGTGACTTTCTGTAATAGGGGGTCAGGGAAGCCTTTACCAACAGGTTTCTTTTTATCTGAATTTCAAGGAACAGGTAGGAGTTTGCTAAATGAATATGAGGGGTAGACATTTCATGCAGAGACATAGCATGAGCAAATTCATGGAGGAACAATTGCTCATGGTATTTTGGGGGAACAAAGTATAATATGTTGCTGCTGGGTCACAAGGTTAGTTGAAAACAGAAGATGAAAAGAGTTCCAGGAAGGGTCCAATGGGTAGGCTGGGCCAGTAGCCAGGAAGTCTTGAAGGCTCCAGTAAGGAGTTTGGACTTTAATCTCCACAGTGCAAAAGAGTGTCATGGTCACACTGGTATTTTACAGAGGAAAGAAGAAAAAATAAAACAGCAGGGAGAAGTTTCTCTAGACCACTGTAGTTAAAAGACGGTTATTTTTCTGTTTTCTCAGAAATGATTTCTTTTCCAAGATTTAGCTGGCCTAGCTCTTGGGAACCCAGCTGATATCAATGAAGCAGTTCACCCTGCTTAGCAGATTTGAATTTAAGCTGAATTTGAATCGAGTTGTCCTGATCATACACTTTAGAGTGGAGTCATATGTGGCCAATAAATTCTGAGATGCAATTTATGTACAATCAAAATTATCATCAAATCCTTTAAATCTCCTATAAAGTACAGCTCAGCATAGCTCCTCAGTTTAGTCAACAGATATTTATTGAGTGCCTAGATTTGTTCTAGATATCGTGGGTATAGCAGGGAACCAAACAGATTAAGTCCCTGCAGCTGGGGAATTAAACAATACAAATGAGCAAATAAATACATGTTTTCAGTTAGTGATATGTACCAAGAAGGAAAATACAGCAAGATAAGAAGCTAAAGAGTGAAGGATAGAGGGAGGCTGTTCTCTGATATAAACAATAAACAGCCTTTCTGGTAGGGTGATATCTGAGCAGAGCCTTGAACTAGTGAGGAGGTAAGCCAGGCAGGTATCTGGGAAGACTGTTGCGGGCAGAGAGAACAGCTAGTGTGAAGCCCCTGAGGCTGGAGATGCTGAAGGAACTGCAACTAGACCTGGGCGGCTGGAGTAAGTGTTCAAGAACAATGGTAGCAGGTGCGTTCAGAGGACCTAAGGTCAGATCACCAGGGACTTGCAAGTCCTGGTAAGGTATGCACTGGATTTTATTCCATGTATGCAGAGGAATCAGTAGAAGTCTCTCTGAGCAGGGTAGTTTCATGATTAGATTTATCTTTTGTAAAGGATTACTCTGGCTGCTGTGAGGATTTTTGACTATAAGGAGGCAAAAGTGGAAGCAGGAAGACAAGATAGGATATTTCCATAGTTCATGTGAGAGATGATGATGGACTACAGTTGTAGCTCTGGAGGTCTTCAGAGTGGTGGGATTGAAGCAATTGTTTGAATTCAGAACCAAAAGGATTTGTTGATGGATTGGGTGTGAGTATGAGATAATAAGGGGTCAAGAGGGATGATTCTGAGGCTTTCAGTGTGAGCCAAAAAAATGAGCTCTTTATTGAGATAGCCAAGATGGTGGGAAGAGCAGCTGTTGAACTTAGTGAGTCTAACACAACCATTTTCTTCCCTGAAGAGTTAGAAGAGATTGAAGTTTATTAGTCAAGCACCAGATGAAGATAACGTGATTTGAAGCCACATTAAAGACAACCAAAAATAAATACTGTGTCTTTAAACATTAAAGTCACATTCAGTAAAATACTAATGCTATTAGAGGCATGCAGGAATAACGGAGACTGAGTCACACAACAACAGATTCCCATCTCCCATCTCAAACTCTCTCATTTTATGGCAGATACTCATCAAGTGAAGTGGAATGGCAGAAGGAATCACCCACAGTCTAAAATATTTCTCCCAGTGTTTCCTCCTTTCTCCCTCCCACCCCCCCTCATTTTCTCCCCCTCTTGCTGTCTGTGTACAGAGCCTTAAATATACAAATGTTACACCACTGTGAGTTGAACTCTTTTTCTCGATACACTGCCATGATCGCATTAGACATTGTCAATGAGGAACTAGGATTTCTCCAGATGAGATGAATGAAAGTAAAATGCTTTAATTAATTTTCAGATACACAAACTGACACTTCACTTATCTCCAGACACTTTATGTAGATTCAGAGCTGACATACAACCTTCCAAAATATTTTTATCAAACAGCACCCAAGTAGTCCATAGATATGAGAAAGCGTAACACTGTTACCTGTGACTGAATTTAATTTGAACAAACCTGGCACATTGTATGTTTGTCTGAAAATAGTTACTTAGTTTTATCACATACTATTCCTTCTGACACCCAGACCTTGATGAGCACCCTAGACAATGTCTCCCGGGTTTTTTCCAGTGGACTATGCTATTATTGCATTCATTTCATGTAAGCTCATTGGGGACATGTTAACAAGGTACTAGACAAGTGATATGTTTCTGTTCTGCTGGTAATTAGATTTGACAAGCAGTATTGTAGGCTGCCTCAGGAAACAGATTACTGTCCATGAGGCTGCTTTACTATCACGACAGTGTCTCCATAAGATGTCCCTTTGTACAGCCAGAGGAATCCAGGATGAAGTGGCTGGCACCATGGATATTCAAACCTGACTCATTAGTAGCTTAGAGCATCCTCGTGTATTTCATTTTTAACATACCCTCTGGCAGTTTGGGACAAAAACGATATAGAACATTCACCTTCAGCTGACCACTTACGTATGTATGTTCTCATCCTTTGACATCCCATACCAAACTGTAGCTCCGCGAAGAGAAGTATTTTAAGTTGCTGGAGAATTGTCTGTCTTCTAGCTGGTTAAGCCAGCAGACTAATACATATGCAGCGGATAGAGCCCTCATCTACATGAGGGCAGATGATATTCTGTCTTGAGTGTTATTGAGGAGCCTCTCCCCTTTTCTTGTCATACTTTAGAGGAATGAATTTTAACTCATATAGGCCCTAAAATATTAAAAAATTAGTCCATGCTCACAAAATATGAAGACAGATTTTAAAACCATTTCTTTTTGGTAAGAGGAGAATTATAAATGGAAGTTAATTCATTTTCCCCTATAAGACATATTAATATTTTCTATCAATTTCTCAAATTGTTAAGTGAAGGAATGTTAAACTATTAAGTGCTGTAAATATTCTTTATGTGGATATAATATTACAGAACCTTCTCTACCCTTTCGAATAGACATATAATAAATGACCGAACTAAGCAACTATATTGTTATCAAAGGGTTGCTTAATAAACCATTACTAGTTAGAATGTTAGTTTGTTGGTTCTTAGAATTTCCTGCACTATACTTTTGGGCCAATATGTGCAATTTGGAATCAAAATAAAATGAAATGGCATGTTTTAGTTTTATTCTTTTATTATTTAGACTGATATAAATTACCCTCAAATATGGCATTCACACTAATAATAATGATCATAGACATGCATTGAGCTAGGCACTGTTCAAATTGCATGCATTTATTTCTCACAGAACTCTTTGAGGAAGATATTATTCTCATTTATACAAGAGGAAACTGAGGTAGAGAGATTTCGAAGCAGTTTTCCCAAGGTCAAATATTTATAAGTAAAAGAGCCAGGATTAGAACCCAAGCAGCCTGTTGACTTTTAACCCTTATGCTTTGCTGCCTCAAAGGAACAATCTCTGCACATTGAAAATTAATTTGTATTTCTATCAAGTTTACACATTCATGTAGTTTAAAGAGCTAAATGGTTCTAGAAGGCTTTATAAAAATGATTTATCCCCTGGAAAACTTTTCCCATTTCCTATCCCTAGAGGCAACCACTTTGAATGCTTTTAACATTCTTTTTTTGGTGTTTTTGTCCATATCTCTAAATAGCATATTTCTTTGCTACTTCTTTATATTTCCAACTTGGGCATTTTTTATTGACTTTCCACCATATAAGGGGGGTTTGGCTCTCTTCTGCACACCTCAGCATGCATCTTATTGTTAGATCAATATTCTGCATTTATGTTATCATGACCATGTGCATGCTATTGGTAAATGAATTACTATCAGGTATCCTTGGTTTCCTTTCTTGCACAATTCTTGGTTCCCCTGTCGTTAGTAATCATTTAGTTGATTCATCTTCTTGCTTAGTTTACTGTGGATTTATCATAATTTATTCCCAAACTCTCACGAGTTGTATAAATACCCTCAAAGACATTAACACTTTCATGTTCTTGAATAAATCTCCTCCAAAGGTAGACTGACTTATAGGCTCACTGCATAGCTCATGTCCTGGGAATTGCTCTTCATCATGATACTGGGGCTCCCCTTTGCCTCTCCGTGGGGTGGTAGCCCCTGTTCCTATACACCATGCATATTCTTTCCTGGTTTACTGCTCTGGCTTGATGGACTGCATTCTCCATTAATTATATGAGGAAGGGTACATGGGAGAAAAATTGTGAGACCTTCTCTGAAAAATGTCTTACTATTATTAAAGGCATGAATACTTAAAAAATTGCTTCGGAAACTGTCTGGCATATAGTAAGCAAAAGATACACGTCTAGTAGATAATTTTACCTTCATCTTTGACTGATAATTTGAAAAGACATTGCATTTTAGGTTGTAAATCATTTTCCTTTCTCAGAATTTTGAAGGCATTCTTACATTATCTTCTAGGCTCCAGTATGGAATTTGAGAAGTCCAATGTCTTTCTGACATTTTAGCCTTTGTTTTTTGTAATTGGCAGCTTTAAATTTCCTGATGATATGGGATAGTTTTCCCTTCACTTTGTTGGGCACTCAGTGGACCTTTTCAATCTAGATATTCATAACTTTTAAGTCTGTAAATATTCTTGAATTATTTCTTTGGTGACTTGTTTCATACTGTCTCACTCCCACATTTTGGTCTTCTTTTTCTTTTCTGGCTCTCCTGTTATCTTGATGCTGGACTTCCTGGTTCTCTAATTTTCTTACCTATTTGCTTTGCTATTTCCATGTTATCTGTCATTTTCATCTAATATCTTAGATGAGGATTTCTTCCACTTTATCTTCCAACCCTTATACCGAGCTTTTCATTTCTGCTGTCCTTTTTGTACTTCAAGACCACTTTTTCTCTATGTTTTTTTAAATAGCATATTGTTTTTGTTTTATGAACATGGTGTCATTTTTCTCTTAGGACATTTATGATAATTTATTCGAAGTGTTCTCTTAATGGAGTCCCTGTATCCTCCTCATTGCTTCTGTCTACTGATTTGCTTTGGCTTCTGTCTTTTATGTCAGAAGCTTTTCCACATGTTTGAACCTGGCTCTTCACTCATACTTAACATCTGGATAATAACACATGAATTGAAAGTTCTGTGCAAATGGAGATGTGATGGTTGACAGTGAAATTCAGTATAGGACGGTCTGGTCCATTCTCTTGAGAAACACTCTATTGTCAATATCTTTAAATATTTTATTTTTAGTTGGCTGGTTTTCTTAGAAACTGCTCTTCAAAACTCCTATCCAGGGAATCTAAGTCCACCTTTCAGCACTCTGTTTGCTGTATAAACTTTCACTTATTTCCCCTCAATTCAGCATGGAACTTGCATTCAGTTGTGCATAGTGTTCCCCAGAGCAGAGCATAAATGTCCCTTCTTCTGCTAGGTTGGTGGCTGGGGGCAGTCATGTAACTGAGCTGAATAAGGAAGATGATCTGGGTGTTTGTTTCTTAAGAGACTCTCCACCCACCTATACCTGCCACTCTCAGGGGTATCTGTTGTTGCCAATTCCTGAGGCTTTGGGGTTCTGTGTTGCAAAACAAATGGTTTCTTGGCTTTTCTCTCTGAGTGTTAGGATTCAGCTTTATCACATCTGAAAAGTCAGTCATCACTCCTTCATTTGCTTTCCAGTTTACAAAATTGTCTTGTCTTCTCTGTCATTCTCATTGCCCTTGTAGTTTTACAATTTAAAAACAAAAAATAAAAATTGAAATAGAAACGTAATGGGATTTCAGGAAGGAGCAGATGCAATTACATGCATTTAACCATCTTTACTTGGAAATTTCTTTGTGGATATTTTTAGTTTTACATAATCATCAGTTTATCTGTTAGATGCTTGAAAGTCTACCATGGTGATTTGGTTTTTGTGTGAGAGTCTTCCTTCCCTTCTCAGGGATAGGAGTGGGAGGGGGAAGGTTGCACATGGAGACATGTAGAGCACAGGAGAGAAAAAGCAGCATGATGCAGGGGAAAGAGCACAAGCTTAGGGGGAAGAGACTTGAGTTTGAATCTTCTGCTGACTTAATAGGAGTTGCTTATCCTCTTGGCCTATCACTATGTTTATTTATAAAATGAAAATAAAACACCTACCTCCTAGTTGTGTTTTTCAGATGGAGATAAAGTGCTACCAAACACACAGCCTTGGATATGGTGCCCAGTAGAGTCCGTTGTCCATCTTGAATAAAGGGAGAACATTTGCAGGCCAGGGATGGGGAGGCTGGAGGGAATCCTTTGGAGAAGGTTTTTTAGATTAGTGTAATCACACCTACTTTGTAATGTTGACAGGGGATAAACCAGCTGGCTAAAATAGCTGGCTTCAGAAAGTCCCCTCTAATTTCCAGATTCTGTAGTTATTATAATAACCTGATTGCAAAACTTGGGTCACTGGGTCACGCTGGTTTAACAAGTATGAAGTGTGCTTTATAGGCACTATGATTTCAGGCTAATTGGGAATTTTTAAGAAAACCCACAGTGTATGGTTACCTGAGCTTGTGTCAACAATTGTGGAATGTGTGTGTGTGTGTGTATGTTTTGAACTAAAAACTGAGATAGGTGTAACAGAGAGGACTTTGTTAACTCACGCATCCAGTCATTATTAACACAAAGAGATTCTCTTGCCAGATCCTGGTTCAAAGGGAAACCTCTGAAATACAGAGCCGTCGAAGAACAATATAATGATTATACTCGTGAATAGTTCTTGGAAGACAACAATCCTCCCAGACCAGCAGAGAGAATTGAGTGGCATAGTTAATGCCCTAGGTAATAGCAAAAGTATTTAACAGAGTTGTTCATGTGGCTGTAAAGTTGAGTTAGAAGGGAAGATAAAAAGCTGTTTCCAATTAACCTGTAATCTTGAGTCTTCACCTGTCTTTTCAAGAAAGGCCAAAGTTGCTGCTTAAGCGTCAGTTTCATGACTTGACTCTAAACTTTACTGTTTCATTCAAAAGCCAACCTGCTCCTCCCCCCAGAAAAGAATAATATGACTCCCCACCCCTACCTCAATATCCTTTTGGCAGGGTGGGAGTTTTTCCTTTACTAAATGAAAACTGTATCTGAAAAGCTCTTCTTAGTGTAAGAATAAGTGTAGCTCTTCCTCAAACAAGGGCTTTTACAGCCAATTCAATATTGTGCAATATGTATCCCCTTTTGGAAAACAAGGAGGACATCTCTGGATTACTTTAAATCTGGCTCTCCACAGTCCTCTGTGAGAACTATGCATCTGTCAGCTCTTCTGTGGTTATTGAATAGCGATGGAATGACAGGTGAGAAATTGCATTAATTGTGCAACAGAGAAAATGGAGCAAACTATGTCTCTGTGCATTGATCTTTTTAGAAAATTATTGATAAAACAATGTTCATAATCAGTTGGTTCTACAGGACAACATGAAATGGATATTAAGAGTTTTCTGAAGAGTGTATGTGCAGGTGGGTGGGAGTGGGTGTGTATTTTAAAATTCTGCTCTCATTAAGGCAAAGCTTTGATATAAATGGTCTTGTGCATTGAAAATTTACTGTCTCTTTTTTTAAGTGCATGTTTTCCTTTTGAAAGGGGTATCTTTCTAAACCTTTTATTTTTATTTCAAAAATCCTGAATGTTTCTCTCCTGCCTTCAAGGTCTCATAAATTTCTTAGATTTGCCATTCAAGGTTCTCCACCCTCTGACCCCAGTGTACTTTCTCCATTTGTCTACCACTGTTTTCCTACATAAACCTTTCCTTTCAGGTGAGTGGTAATGCTTAGTGTACCCTACAGGCCTTTCAATTTTGCCTCCATCTCAGAAATCCTCTCCTTCCCTCTGTATTTATCTGCTGCTAGCCCTTCTTTCAGATGTGACTGAAACACTTTCCCTCACCCTCCCTACCCATATACGTGGTCAAGCCATCCTGTACATTTCCACTTCCCAGCTGGGTCACTCAAGAATCATTTACCATCCACTGCCAGTTTGTATTCTACCTACATTCATTCCATTTAACTCTGCCTAGCATGCAAGCTCCTTGAAGGCAACAGGTTTTATATTTGTTACACAGCATTTCTCTCTTCTGACATTAAAAGATCCACTTCTGTGTTTGTTTCTTGCTTGTTTATATATTTATCTATCTCTGTATCCATTTATTTGTCCATCTATCATTCATGTATTTTCTGCTGTCTACTCCCACTAGAATATAAGTTCCAAAAGAAGTTATGAAAATTACAAAGGTTACAGAGGTTATATGTGGCAGACAGTTTGCCTTTGGAGCCAGTGCTCACAATCACTAATCTATACAGCCTCATGGTTGTGGTCAGTGACCCCATCACTCTTCTAATTTTACTTAACCTCTCAAAGGATGTTGATACTGCTGACCCTTCATTCCTTGAGTGTTACACTTCTCTTGGCTTCTATGACATCCTTTTCTCTCTGTTCTCCTCCTGCCTCCCAGATCACTTCATCTCTATTCCTGTCATGGTTCGAAGACTGATGGTCCCCAGTTTTGTCTTCATAATTTTTCTGTGCTTTGTCTACAGTCATCTTTCTAGCCTAGTACTTCTTGACCTTAGTGACATATGACACATGACAGTGTCACAATCAGTTATGACATATGTCAAAACCACTCACTTATTCGTAAGTGTTGAGTTACGAGCTCTTGTGAATGATTTACATTTTTAAATAATTAGACTCACCTCAAAGTTACCATTATAAGGATGTCATATTCACTTATTTGCATTTCAATGGTGTGGGCTTGTTGGTGGGGGGAAAAGTGGAATCGGAGTTAGCTGGAAGTGAATTGCTCATAATTCATAGCCTATTTTATGTTTGCTGAAAATACCCAGGAACTGTGGTTATTGATGTGGCATTGGTAGTTAGAGCAATTCTGAAATATTATAATTGTAAACTGTGGATTTATACTTGTATTTGTTTCCTTGATTTTACCCATGGACACTTTTTGAATAAGGAAGAGAGATGAAGAAAGCATGCATCTTTATCTGCATAGCACAGAAATGAGAAGGAGGCTCTAGTTACAGTTTCCCAATCAAAGGTAGTGTGATTATCCAAAGGACATGTGCAGTAATACCATTTATATTAACATCATGAATAAACATAAATATTATGTGCTGTAATTTTTAACCATAAAATATGAATTATTTTTCTTTGTTAGTACATGCTTACTTTTTAAATATTAACTGTAGAGGTCTGAATTTGATCTTTAAAATATAATTTTATGTAACTTTTATATTAGATTAGCCATATATATTTTTTTCCCTCAAAAAGAAGTCATGTTTGAGATCAGTAAATAGATGACTTTACTAATCATTTGCAGGTAAAATGCTTTTGCAAATATGACCTATAAAAACAGTTTGGGAATTCTGTGCTTTATTTGGCCAACTACTTTTGTTCATACGTTTGTGTGTGTGTTTGGTTTTCACTACAATCTGAGTATACTCCTAGGAACATGTCTCATATGAATGCCATTCATCATCTGTCATGGCAGAAGCAAAGTTGAAAACCTCTGCCTGAGGCTATTTCATATACTTTTGTGTGGTTAACTCTCTCCCATAAGTTGATGACTCCTGAATTTCTGCCATCACCCACAATCCTTTCTCTGGAGCTGCAAACTTATTTATTAAGCCACCCACCAGACATCTTTTTTTTTTTTTTAATGTCTGAAACATTTATATTAACATATTTCCATACAAATAACCCAATGAAAGTTTAGTATTAGTTGTTTTGTTTGTTTGTTTGTTTATACTGCAGGTTCTTATTAGTCATCAATTTTATACACATCAGTGTATACATGTCAATCCCAATCGCCCAATTCAGCACACCACCATCCCCACCCCACCGCAGTTTTCCCCCCTTGGTGTCCATATGTCTGTTCTCTACATCTGTGTCTCAACTTCTGCCCTGCAAACCGGCTCATCTGTACCATTTTTCTAGGTTCCACATACATGCGTTAATATACGATATTTGTTTTTCTCTTTCTGACTTACTTCACTCTGTATGACAGTCTCTAGATCCATCCACGTCTCAACAAATGACTCAATTTCGTTCCTTTTTATGGCTGAGTAATATTCCATTGTATATATGTACCACAACGTCTTTATCCATTCGTCTGTTGATGGGCATTTAGGTTGCTTCCATGACCTGGCTATTGTAAATAGTGCTGCAATGAACATTCGGGTGCATGTGTCTTTTTGAATTATCCCACCAGGCATCTTTATGTGGATGTCTTACAGCTCCCCAAACACATCATGTCTGAAACTGAACTTGTTTTCTATCCTATTTCCCCAACCCAACTGCTCTTTTTTCAGTGTTGTACATCATTTTCATCGATTATATTATCAGTCACCCAGTTCATTAAGAACATTAAGAATAATATTCCATGTCTCCCAGGTCAATAGCCTAGTCCTGTTTATCTCCTAAATATCTCTGAAAGTCTTTCTCTCCTTCCTCACTGCCTTCCTCTTAGTACAACTGCTCATCATTTCCTGTTGGAACCATTTCATAGCCCAGTGGTTCTCAAATTTTAGCATGCATCAGAAGCATTAAAACACAGATTGTTGGGTTCCCAACTGCAGACTTCCAGGTTCAGTATGTCTAGGGATAGTTAGAAGAGATTACGTTTCTTAGCAGTTCAGGGTGGTCCTGATTCTGCTGGTTTGGGGATCACTTTTTGAGAACCACAGTGATTGCCTGTTAATTGGCCTCCTTGCCACCAGGATAGTCACCTTATTATTTATTCTGCAAGTTGCTTCCCAGAGGATCATTTTTTAAATGCAACTTGTATTATATCTCTCCCTTACTTAAACCCATTTACCGTCTCAGCATCACACTTAAAATAGACTTAGTTTAACTCTTACCCCTCAAATATGTGAAACCATGGCACTCTTGTTGTTCTTATACCTGCATGTTGTAATATACATATCATAATTTTGTCCCATTGAGGCTAGGAACTTTTTCTAATGTCTGGGGATGTTTATAGGTCAATCTGGCTATTAAAATTTCAATCACTATCCAGTTTATACTCCCAGTCTCAGGGCTTCCTTCCTTCTTTATCCATACCTTTAAAAGATGTATGTCCTTTCCAGGGTTAGGAAGAAGATTGGGGTGTATGTAAGGGTGGCCCATTGGTAGAAACAAAATTGTGTAGTTGGGTCTGGTTATTTTTCTGCCAGCATTCTCTCCTGGTATCATCATCTGCTCTAGCCTCAGACACTGGTGGTGGACAGCTGTTATCCATATTATGTGCCATATTAAGTGACAAGCAGGTACCCAGCTGGCTCCTACTCTATAGCCATTTTATATCAATTTTTAGAAAGGAGCAGTACAGCTTCTTTCCTTTATTCCCAGCAGCCTCTAAGCACATCACATGCTGGCCCCGACTTGCCCGGACCTTGTGAGGACGTAAATACAGGCCCTTGCTACTCAAAGTGTGATAAGACGCCAGTAGAATCTGTATGACTAGGGAGCAACTTGAAAATGAAGACTCTGCTCCCCTCCCTCACTAGAACTACTGAATTAGTGCCTGCATTTCAATGAGATCCTAGGGTGATCAAGTCTGAGAAACTGGCCTAGGCCTCTAGGACCCCTAGAAATAGTCACCTCACCTGTTGCCATTCTCTGTTCCTTCACAATATATGAATTTGTAGAGTCTGTGTTAGCCAGTTTCTTCATCTGTAAAATGGGAACTATAATGCCCATCTTGGCGGATTATGATGATGTATATAAAATATTCAGCACAGTACCTTAGATGTGGCAAGTGTTACATAGTGGTAGCCACTATTAAGTCTGCGTCTTCATCTTCTTGAATTTTGACAGCCTTTGGAAGTCTTCGTAAATAAGTCACCAACCTCCCCAAACAACCGCTAACCTACATCAGGGGTGGTGGTGCCCGAAAGTTAAGTGAGAATGGAATTGTGGCTGGTTTAAAATTAAAGATATGCTTAATTTTCAGTTAAAGTGAATAACTGGTATAGCGTTGGGAATCTAAGAGTTTGCCTGCCTTCCAGGGTTGAGTGGTTGATTTCTAGAAATATCAGATATTAATGCTTGTAGCTCTGATCTTGGAGAATATATTAAAAGACACTCCATATCATAGTGAGAAGGGAAACACAAATCAAAAACATAGTGAGATACTACCACCAAAACCTATTTGAATGGCTAAAATTAGAAGTACGATAATACCAAGTATTGATGAAGATGTGAAGCTGTAATTCTCTTACATTGATAGGGATATAAATGGTATAACCATTTTGGAAAAGTGTTTAGCAGTTTCTTAAAAAGTTAACAACAATAAAAGGAACAAAATCCAGCAGACAGAAAATCAGTAAAGACATAGTTGAACTCAACAATGTCATCGTAAACTGGGTATAATTGACATTTGTAGATTCCTTTACCCAACAACAGCAGAATACACAGTCTTCTCAAGTTCACATAGAACACTCACCAAGACAGACCACATTCTGGGCCATAGAACACACCTTAACAAATCCAAAAAAATTGAAATCATACAATGTCTGCACTCAGACCACAATGGAATTAAATTAGAAACCAGTAATAGAAAGATAGCTGAAAAAATCCTCAATTAAATTTGGAGATTAAACAACACATTTCTAAATAACATATGGGTCAAAGAAGAAATCACAAAAGAAATTTTAAAAATATTTTGAACAAAATGAAAATGAAAACACAACAAAATTCATGGGATATGGTGAAAACAGTGCTTAGGGGGAGATACATAGTAATAAATGCATATAGTGGAAAGGAAGAAAGATTTAAAATCAATAATCTAAGCTTTCACCTTTGGAAACTAGAAAAAGAAGAGCAAATTAAATCCAAAGTAAGCAGAGGAAAAGAAATATTAAGAATTTGAGCAGAAATCAATGAAATTGAAAAGAAAAAGAATCAGTAGAGAAAAATCAACAAAACCAAAAGCTGATTCTCTGAAAACTTCAATAAAATTGGTAAGCCTCTAGTCAAGCTAACAAAAAGAAAAAAGAAAAAAAAGGACATAAATTACTACTATCTGAAAAGAGGGACATTACTATAGATCCTATGGGCATTAAAAATATAATAAAAGAATACTATGAACAACTTTTCACTCACAAATTTGATAACCTAGGTGAAATGGACTAATTCCTTGCCAAAATTCACACAAGAAGAAACAGACAATCTGAAGAGGCATATATATATATTTAAAATTGACTCAACAATTAATAACCTTCCAAAATGGAAATCCCCAGGCCCAGTTGTGTTCACTGGTAAATTCTACCACACTCTCGAGGAAGAAATTATACCAGTTCCCTATAATATATTTCAGAAGACACAAGCAAAAGGAATACTTTATAACTTAGTCTATGAAACCAACATTACCCTGGTAACAAAACCAGACAAAGGCATTACAAGAAAAGAATACTACAGACCAGTATCTCTCATGAACATAGGTACAAAACTTCTTAACAAAATATTAGCAAATTGAATCCAACAATGTATAAAAAGACTTATACACCATAATCAAGTGATACTTATCCCAGTTATGCAGGGCTGTTTCAACATTCAAAAATCAATTAATGTAATCCATCACTTCAACAGGCTAAAAAAGAAAAATCACATGATCCTATCAATAGATGCAGAAAAACATTTGACAAAATTCAACACCCATTCATTATACAAAGCTCTCGGTAAACTAGAAGTAGAGGAAAAACTGCATCAACTTGATAAAGAATACCTACAAATAATCTACAACTAACATCATACTTCATGATGAGAAACACAAAGCTTTTCCAGTAAGATCAGGTACAAGGCAAGGATGTCCCCTTTTACCACTCCTTTGCAGTATTACCCTGGAATTTCTAGCGAATACAGTAGGACAAGGAAAGGAAATAAAAAGTATACAGATTGAAAAGGAAGAAATAAAACTGTCTTCATTTTCAGATGACAATATCATCAATGTAGAAACCCTGAAAGAATCAACAGTAAAACCTCCTGGAACTAATAAGTGATTACAGCAAGATTGCAGGTTACTAGGTTAATATACAAAAGTCAATTGCTTTCTTAAACACCAGTTTTCAATTAAAAACACAGTATCATTTACATTAACATTCCAAAATGAAATACGTAGGTATAAACGTTAACAGCATATATATAAGATCTATATGAGGAAAACTATGAAACTCTGATGAATGAAATTAAAGAAGTACTAAATAAATTGAGAGACATTCCATATTGATGGACGGGAAAACTTAATATTGTTAAGTTTCAAAGATATCAACTCTTTCCAAGATTCGATGCAAACGTAATCAAAATACCAGAAAGTTATTTTGTAGATATTGATAAACTGATTCCAAAGCTTGTATGTAGAAGCCAAAGACCCAGAATAGCCAACACAACATTGAAGGAGAAGAACAAAGCTGGAGGACTGAGAGTTTTTGACTTCAAGACTTACTGTGAAGCTACACTCATCAAGACACTGTGGTATTGGCAAAAGAACAGATGAATAAACCAATGGAAGATAATAGCCCAGAAACAGACCCATGTAAATAGTTAATTGATCTTTGGCAAAGGAGCAAATGCAGCACAATGGAATAATGAGAGTCTTTTCAACAAATGGTGTTGGAACAACTGGACATCAACATATGCAAAAAAATTAATCTAGACACAGGCCTCAAACACTTCACCAAAATTAACTTAAAATGGACCATAGACTTCTATGTACGATGAAACACTACAAAACTTCTAGGAGAAAATCTGTTATAGATGACCTTGGGTATGGTGATGACTTTTTAGATACAACACCAAAGACTGGATCGATGAAAGAAATAATAAACTAGACTTCACTAAAATTAAAAACTTCTGCTCTGCAAAAAGACTTTGTCAAGGGAATGAGAAGACAAGCCACAGATTGGGAGAAATTATTTGTAAAAGTCACATCTGATAAAGAACTGTTATCTAAAGTACAAAGAACCCTTAAAACTCAACAGTAAGAAAACAAATAACTTGATTTTAAAAATTGACAAAAACCTTAACAGATATCTCATCAAAGAAGATATACAGATGGCAAATAAGCATATGAAAAGATGTTACACATCATATGTCATCAGAGAAATGAAAATTAAAACAATGAGATACCACTACAAACCTATTAGAATGGCCAAAATCTGGAACACTGACAACACCAATGCTGGCAAGGATGTGGAACAGCAGGAATTCTCATTCATTGCTGGTGGGAATGCAAAATGGTACAGCCACTTTGGAAGACAGCTTAGCAGTTTCTGACAGAACTGATCATACTTTTACCATACGATTCAGCAACTCTGCTCCTTGCTATTCACCCAAATGAGCTGAAAACTTATGT
This sequence comes from Eubalaena glacialis, assembly GCF_028564815.1. Lineage (NCBI taxonomy): Eukaryota > Metazoa > Chordata > Mammalia > Artiodactyla > Balaenidae > Eubalaena > Eubalaena glacialis. Next base: position 85,980,364 of record NC_083725.1, read on the forward strand.
CCACACAAAATTCGCACATGGATGTTTATAGTAGCTTTGTTCATCATTCACAAAACTTGGGAACAACCAAGAAGTGCTTCAGTAGGTGAATAGATAAACTGTGGTACATCTAGACAATGGAATTTTATTCAATGCAAAAAAGAAATGCATTACAGAGCCATGAAAAAACATGGAGGAAACTCTAATGCATATTACTAAGTCAAAGAAGCCAATCTGAAAAGGCTACAGAGTGTATGATTCCAATTATACAACATTCTGGGAAATGCACAACTCTGGAGACTCTAAAGAGATAGGTGGTTACCAGTGGTTGCAGAGAGGGAGGGATGAAGAGACAAAGCAGGGAGGATTTTTTAGGGCTATGAAACTACTCTATATGAATCTACTAGATGATATATGTCATATATTTCTCTAAACTCAGAGTTTGCAACATGAAGAGTGAACCCTAATTTAAACAATGGATTTTAGGTGATAATGAGGTGTCACTGTAGTTTCATCAGTTGTAACGAATGTACCACTCTGTGTAGGATCTTGATAGCTGGGGAGACTTTGTACAGGCAAGGAAATCTTTTTTTTTTTTTGGCATTATTTTCAAGTTTAATTATTAAATAACTGAGAAAAATTGGTAGAAGTTGATGGACTATAAAACAAATGTAATAAAGATAAATAATATCAATAGAAAGTTTTCTGTAATCAAGAACTAAATTGTTACCAAAACAAATTTCAGATCCCATCAATAGCTTTAATTAATTAAAACAACTGTAATTGAAGTTATAAATAGGCCCTTGGATTGTTTCCTAATGCAATTAATGGAGAATAATAAATTGTTTGAACTTATTAGAAAAAGATTTAAATTTCCGACAGAACTGACATGAAGTGCTAATCCCAGTGAAGGAAACATATTACTTGGGAGAAGGTATTAACAATGGTGTGCTGGTACTTGTTTAATAGCTAGCTTTCTGGGAAAAAAAATAAACAAAAGGGCTGATTTGTAGTTTTGAGGCAAGGAAATATTTGTATGGGAAATCTATACCTGCCATTCAATTTTTCTGTGAACCTAAAAGTGTTATAAAATATGAAGTCTATTTTTAAGTATATCATATGGGTACATTGAATGTGCTTAATGAATTGTCCAATTCCAAAGTGTATTTTCTACTCTATAACACATCTCCTTGTGACTAGTACTCTGTCTCTCACTGCAGTAGGATGTCTGTCCAAAATAGAGTACAAGGAAGGAGAGACAACTGTGACTGAGGCAAGAATTTTGGATCTAGAATTCCACCAAAAGAAGCCAGTTCAAGCCAAGAGGAAAAGCACGTATTTTTACATAAATTAAATCTCCACTTATGGATCATGGCACTGAAGATGCTGACAGCTGCCAGGTGCTCTGTGAAGGCCATGTTCCCACCGACTATTCTAGGCCATTCTTGGGAGATTTTCCTTGGCCATGAGACCTCACTGAGGAGCTTCTCTTTTAAACACAACATTCCTCCAGCAGCTAAGTATGGTGGGTGGCACGCTGTGACTATGATTCCTGGGGATGGCATTGGACCTGAACTTAGGCTGCACATCAAGAATGTGTTCAGACATGTGTGTGTGCCCGTGGACTTTGGGGAGGTGCAGATTACCTCCACTTCTAGTGAAGAGGAAGAAGTTCACAGTGCCATCATGGCAGTCCATCAAAACCATGTGGCCTTAAAGGGCAACTTTGAAACTGACTACAACCTACCATCATCTCACAAATCACAAAACAGTATGTTTCGCAGTACTCTAGATCTCTATGCCAACGTCATTCATTTTAAGAGTCTACTAGGTGTGGAAACTAGGCACAAGAACATAGACATCTTAGTTGTTCGGGAAAGCACAGAGGGTGAATACAGCAACCTGGAGCACGAGAGTGTGAAGGGAGTGATAGAGAGCCTAAAGATCATTCCTAAGGCCAAGCTTTTGCATGTTGCTGAATATGCTTTCCAGCTGGCCCAGCAGATGGGGTGCGAGAAAGTGACGGCTGTGCACAAGGCCAACATCATGAAACTGGGAGATGGTCTCTTCCTCCAGTGCTGTAGGGAGGTGGCATCCTGCTATCCTCAGCTCATTTTTGAGGGCATGATTGTGGATAACACCAACATGCAGCTGGTATCCTGGCCCCAGCAGTTTGATGTCATGGTGATGCCCAGTCTTTAAGGCAACATTGTCAATAATGTCTGCACAGAGTTGGTTGGGGGAGCAGGCCTTGTGCCTAGTGCCAACTATGGCCACATATATGCAGTGTTTGAAATGGCCTCAAGGCAATCAGGCAAGACTATAACCAATAAGAATGTGGCCAACCCTACTGCCATGCTGCTGGCAAGTTGTATCATTCTGGATTACCTCAAGCTCCATTCCTATGCCTCCTCCATTCGTATTGCAGTCTTGGCATCCATGGAGAATAAAGACATCCAAACTCCAGACATTGGAGGCCAGGGTACCACATTGGATGTCATTCAAAATGTCATAGATGACATCAGTGTTGCCAATTAAACGGTCAGTGCCTTAGAGGCTGAGCTAGCCTTCAAATTCCTTCCTGTCCCACACTTTACGTTACTCTACCCAGTCAGAAAGCCCAGCCAGCTTGGTTAATGTGGACTCTAGAATAAACTAGCTCCTGTTCCAACTCAGAAGAGGTAGGGGGAGGGAATCAAGTCTGATTTTTTTTCTATTAAATTTGAATGCCATAAATGCCATAAACATTGCTGGTTTAAATTAGCCATACCTATTTTGTCATATATGTATTGAGGAATTCTTCTCTATTTTAATCCACAATTCACACTTTTCTATGAGATGATACAGTGAATAAATCAAGGTTGTTCATAGAGTCCTGGGCCTTTTCCAGAACGTGGCACACTGATTTTCTCTTATCTGGGTCATTAAAAGTCTGCAAACCAGCCTGCAAAGGAGTCTGGCTTCTCTCTAGAGGTTGTTAATGAGTTAATTGGTGCAATAAAATTTGCCTACAAAATATACATTGTCATTTTAATAATAAATAAGGTACCATAAAGCTGAGCTAGTTCAGAATGCTTCCACTCCCTCCTAGATATCCTATCTTTTCCCCTGGTCTTGTTTATGTGAGGAAGGAATTTTTGCCGGTGTAATTTTTCACACATGGGCATCTCTGAGTACCGCAGCACTCCTGGAAAGGGGGTTCTTGAATTCCTTCCTTGAGCCTCTAAGCTTAAGAGTCTAGACATTATATACCCAGTTAACAGGCACTGGGCCCATGACTCTTTGCTATACAAATAGAACCATGGACTGTAAACTCCATGCTCACTGCTTTACAGTCTTCCATGGTTTACTTTCTTTTAATCTCTCTTTCAAAGAGAGAATGTGCATGAGAAAATGAAAAACCCTGAGCTCGTTTGAATGTTTACTGTCATTTTATTGTAACATATTTTATTTACAGTAATTCTAAGGTCATAGGTGGGAGAAACACAAACAAAAATGATAATTTTATTAGTGCTGGGAAATATTTATTACTCAAGTAGGAAATAAAAGCAATGACTATAAAAATTTACAGTAGTTTTATTGGCAGGAATAGCTTGCAAATAGAAAGGAGACTGAGAAAAATAGTAAATCCTTAATAATATTTTGGAAACCTCTGTGTCTCAGCTATAACCCTTGGATCCTGCCATGGTTCTTGGGCCATAAGTTAAAGACATTTGACTGAGACCTGAAAAAGTCCTTATGGTTTCCAAAAGGCTCTGTCTTATCATATTACCTTAATCTCACCTATCCTCATTATGTATAATGTCAGGGCTCAGGGTTTGGAAAACCAAACGCTAGTTTGAGGGGATTTAATTTGAGGAGGAAATGAGTACCTTCAACCCTATCTAGAAGTCTTTCTTGAAGAACAAGGCAGGCAGGGAGAAGTCAATTATAAAATAATGATGGTATTCCTTTTATTGGACACTAGACATGTCATTGGCCATGGCTGCCACTGACCTGTATGGTGCTTTCCTCTGGGCAGATATAGACCTGGAACCAGAGGCATGGCTTGATGAGTGGAGAAGGAATGGATTTTTGGCTTGAAGTCCCCCTACCTCCAATGCTACATGAACCTGTACTACCTTAACCCACTCTCCCCACTCTGTACCCCTTTCTCTCATGGCTAGGGAAATTTACTCATCGCACAACCAGCCCAACTGCAGATAGTAGCCCAACTATTGGCTTTTATCTGACAATGGGAATTTATGCTGATAGGTACATTTGAGCTGAAGTTTCCCCTCTCTGTTAAAGATGATTGTTTCCAAAATCTTCCCATAGTTTTTGGGCCAGACTGCTGTGATGGCACCTAGTACACCATAGTGGAATTTTCCATTTATCAGTATTTGATATTCCCACTTAGCTATGAACATCTCTAGGGCAAATACCATGTATTCTTTTTCCTTGTCCTCTGTATCCCCTAACATAATGACTGGTACATACAAAATAAGTAATATGTTTATTGAATCAACCAAAAAATGAATGATATGGGTGACACTGCCTAACATTTCTTATATGTAACATGAGATAATAACTGTACCTACCTCATAGTGTTGTTGGGAAAATAGAGCAAGAAAATACACATAAAGCTGGTAGCACTGTGCCTATCCAATGGAAAGTGCTTGGTGTAGTTTATAAATTATTTTTTTCATTAGTATCCATTTTATACCATTCTAAAAGCTAGTTCTGAGGAGAACTGGGAAATGATATTAATTCATTACTGTCTTTGGAACTTACTGGATAAGTTACTTTACCTATTATTCTATTATGGGTTTATAACTGACTTTCAACTAAGGTAGCAAGCCATATCTGCTTATTCATCAAGTCCCCTTATCTCTCTCCTTTTTATTTCTTGAATCCAGCCATCTCTCTTCTTTCTCACTTACCCCTCCTTTCTCATTAGCCTTTCTCATCTTTGGTGACTTCCCAATCTCTGTTCCTTCTCTACCTTGTGTCCTGCCTTAAATCTATTTCTACAGTGCACTCAGCCTGAACTTTCTAAAAGGGAAATAGGATCATGTCACTTCCTTACCTAACACTTCTCATTCAACAGCTTTCCTTTGGCCTTGAAAGAAAGTCAACTGAGCACAGCATGAAAGACCTTCCATATGCTGATCTCTGCTTCCTTCTCCAGGTTCACCATTTCTACCCCCTCTCCCCATCCCAATAACAACACAAAGTGGCACAAGAGAGTGCAAGCAGAGCTCATTGTCAAAGAGCCATGTATTCTTTCTAGTTCAGGCCTTTGTATGTGGTCTTGCTTCTTCTCCCCTTCAGGAGATGATCTCCTTGTCATCTAGAGGACTAGATGTAATTGTCACCACCTTTGGGAAGCCTTCCTTGACTAGCTCTTTCCATTCCCTGCTGAGATTGAAGGGAGGAACTCCCAGTTCCCCCAGAGTCCTCTGTGTATCCTACTTAGTGTTTTTCTCTCCGGTTGTCATTACATGCTTTTCTTCCCATCAACCTTACTATACAATGTGTTCCTTGGCAACAGGAGCAATTGAGTCATTGATCACTATAGCATCAGCACCTAGGACAGGGACAAGCTCTTAGCGTATGCTCATTCTAAATATTAATGGAAGGAAGATAGGAAGGAAGGTCAAAGGAAGGAAGAAAAGAATGGACTGAACTGCAGGTAGGAGTGGAGGATTGGAAGAACTAATCTATTGGAAAATTCTCCTGTTTGGCTCCAGTCTATGAACCTTTACAAGATTGCTTCTCTCTAGAGAGCACTAAAGCCCTCAAGGCCATAAAATGGGTAGTTGGCAGGCGGCCTCTGTTTCTTGAGAAGATTTCTGTACTATTGTTACATAATTTTGTCTTAGGCTTTGTCAGTTTATTCTGCTTTGTTTAAAGCTAAATCCTGCTATCAATAAATATCAATACAAAGTTGGACAGCTAAACAGTATAACTCTGTAAATATCTCTCCTCACCACCATCTTCATAGACTTGGTTTTCTAGAAGGATGTTTTAACATTCTTACTTCAGCTTTCTGGTATTCAAAATCTTGTTAGGGGACATCTCTGAATTTTGGGGAAAACAATGACTGTTTAAAATGTCAACAATGGAAGATTCCTCTAAGAACCAGGAAAACCTGTGTTTTTCACCATGAATTTGTGCCCTTCCTCTACTAGATAATGTAGGTATTTAATCAATTGAAAGTTTCCCTCATTGCCTTGGCTACTAGCAAGCACAGGAAAAAGCCTTCAGCATTTTTTTCCTCTCTGAAATTTTCTCTTGTCATTCTATTACTTGATTTTAATGTATTTTGCTCTATTAATTTCATTTTCTTATATTTTGTTTTACTGTGAGCCACTTAAATCACAATTAAGGAACACAAAAGGAGAAGTGGGTTCTTCACCTTTTCCTTCTTTTCCTTCATTCTAGTTCATTTTCAACATTGGCATCAGACAAATCTCCTTAAAGCAGTGTGTAGATTGCCATTACTCTGTTCCCTCAATTTGTAATGTATTCAAAACCCTCCATAATTTTAGCTCACACTGTCTTTCCACTCTTAGAGGTTCCAGTTTTCCTAGATAATGTTCCAGGCAATATAGATACCTTCAGTTACCTAAGTGCAACCTTTTCCTTCTATGTAATGTAATTCCCCTCATTAAGGAACTTCCCAGTTGAGTCTCTGCCTGTTACAAGTCTACCCATTATTCAAGGTTCCAAAAGTACTTCCTTTATGAGAAGGTTTCTGATTACCCCCATCCAGATATACTCCCCTTATCCTCTCTGAATGAACAAAACCCTTTTATTGGACTTCTGAACTCGTTCATTTCACATTTTGTCTTGTATTTTTTATCTACTTGACTTGAGCCTTAATAAATTATATGCTCCTTGAGGATAGGGATATTTTACCCCATGTTCTGGATCTTGTATTCCTCAACATAGTGCATTGTATGTAGTAGGTACTAATTAAATACATGCCAAATTGGATTGAAGATAATAATGATTTTAGCTAATAATTTTTTTGTGTGTTATGTGCCATGCATAATTCTTCATGCTTTGCATGAAGAATTTTATTTAATTCTCATATTAGATGAGAATTTTATTTAATTCTCAGATGATTATTATTGTATTCCCAATTTTATAGATGAGAAAACTGAGGCATGTAGAGGTTAATAAATTGGTCTAAGGTCACACAACTAACAGGCGGTGAAGCCTGAGTTCCAGTTCTGGCACTGTGGCTCTAGAACCCAGGTGTTTAAATGGTCATGAGGGTTTGTACATGGTGAATTTCTCATACTCTTATATGAAAGTGGATTAGGTTTCAGCAATAGATCTCTCTTCATTATCCCACAGCTACCTCCTAATGTAATCTATAGGAAAAGTTATTGCTAACGTTTTTTGAACCCTTAATATGTGTTAGGTACTGTCCTAGATGGTTTACATGTATTAACTCATTTAATCCTCATATGAGCCAATTATATTGACAAAGAAACCGAAGCACAGAAAAGGTAACTGACTTGCTCAAGGTCAATCAGATTGTAAATAGTGGAGCCAGGATTAAAATCAAGCCAGTGGCACCAGTGTCTAACCACTATTACTAAACTGCTTCCCCACATTTTAGGTTGTCTAGATAGCCCAGGATGAGAAAGGCAGAATATCCAGATAATCAGGAGAATCGTGCCGGAATCAAGCATCACATATTGAACGTGGTAAATCAAATAGTTGAACTGCTTCTTTGTAGTAATGGCAGATAAAAAAAGACAAAACATGGAAAAGAAATGATGTGCTGTTGAAATAAGAGAATAAAATAATGATAGGAAGTGGAAAAGAAATGCTGAATTTTGCAAAGAGGAGAATTTTGAATAAATTTATCCAGTTCTGGATCATTACAGAGGTTGCAAGAAACTGACAGTATTACTGGGGGCTCAGCTGGGAATATGTAGAATATCTGCGGGAAGCTGTTACAGAGCTAGAAATTTTTTGAAGGGGGACACTTGGTTCTTGGAGTTTGTCTGACAACTTGCATAGCCTGGGGACTCAGTGCGGTAAAGTCTTCTTCACATCGAAATGAATTTGCTTATGCTGACATGGGAAGCTACATATATTGCATTTGTGATTGCTATAAGAAATGCAAGGAAAAGAGAAAAGAGACACATTGAAAATGGAAAACAAAAATGACTCAACTTCACAAAGCAATTTAAAAATTGGAATATCTTGTTACCAATTTTGCACATGCTTAAAAACCAACACAGCCTGAGTGAAAACAGTGTCTACTGAGAAAGACACTAGTCTGGGCTTTCATCTGCTTAAGCATCTGGTTTGCTAGAGCTAATGCCAAATTTAGTTCATGCCAAATAGATGTAAATGAATGGTTGTTGCCACAAGGGAGAAAGAAAATATTGTGTATGTTCAAATACAAGGTATTTTTCCCCTTTTTTATCCCTCAGAAAAAAGGAATTCCCTTAAATTCAAATCCTTATAATGTTCTTATAGTAACAGGTGTTCTGTCAGTTCTTTGATTTTGAATGACAGAGTATTTGGAGTAGGGAAAAAAGGACATTAACTATGCCAGTTTGGGGCTTTTATAGAAATTATCTGTAGAATAAATTTTTAAAGGAGGCAAAAAAAAAAAATCCCTCAACAAAAAATGAGTCATTATTCCTGGGAGCATATTGTCATAATTGCAAGTATTGAGTGTCATTATATATGTGCCTTTTAAAAATCACTGAACGACAAATTTCAGGTTTTGGTCACACTGGAGATCACATATATTTACCTACTAGACAAATGGGGAAATAAATCCTAATATTATATGATTGGATTCTTGTGACTTTGCTTGAGATTTCCAATGAAAGCATCAAATACAGATTCAAAAAGTGCTTTATCTCGAACAACTTAGACAGATGGGATGATGATAGGTTTGGAAAACTTTAGAGAACTTGAAGAATGACTCTGGGTTGGGGAAGACCTTGAGGTCAAGATTCATGGGACGAGATTAAATGAAATTATTTCAATGTCATGGTAAAGGAAAAAGTAATAATTCTAAATTAATCTATTATTTAATATCACCTATTAAATAATACATTCAATACAACTATGTGTAATAACTGAATCCATAAATCAAATAGTATGCATAGATAGTTATCTAATTAATATGTCCCTCAGAGTTATTCAACTTTGCCCAGAATATTTTTTCTTCCTGTTTTCTTTTTTAGATCGTATCACTGATAAAAAGGGAATCATTTTCCTTATATTTGGAGTTGCTTCCTATTTAGGCATTTACATTATCTCCTAAATGGAACATGGGAAATGAGAAAAATGAAAGAAAATAGATTTTGAAGTTATTGTGCAGAAATCTATAATAGCAAAGGAAGAAGTCGAGATTTCTGGATATATTAGTAGTATTGTGGAAAGAAATGCAAAGGAATTTCAAATGAAATAATATTTAACTATTTAAGGCTGTGGCTGGAGCCATACCTAGGGTACTTCATCTAGGTTTGATTTTTCAGTTTGATAAAAGATGTAATTTCTGTGAAAAAGCATGGTGTCACAAATCAACTATATGCCAAATACCAGAAAAAGAGGTTGGAAAGCCTGGTTTATAAATAACATGTTTACTCCATGATAAGAAAAGTCTCTGGGATTGATCCTTTTCAAGGTATTTGTGTTGTGATGGAATTAGGTTATTTGGACGCCAATTTTATTCTTGCCAGCAGCAAGGTACTTGTTGCACAGTAACTTCACCCATCTGTTCTTTTACTTATTCACTTGTTCCTCAGTGTTGTTTGTCCTCCATTGAACACTTGCTTTGAGCTGGGTGCTGTGCAAACCACTGAGGGTGCAACTTGCCTATCAATGTCCTTTCTCTCGAGGATCCCTCGGGGCTGAGGGAATCAACAATCATCCAGGAATTACAGTCATACCTCGTTTTATTGTGCATCACTGTATTGTGTTTTTAACAACTTGAAGTTTAGTGGCAACCCCACATCAAGCAAGTCTGTTGACACCATTTCTCCAAAGGCATTTGCTCACTTCGTGTCTCTGTATCATTTTGCTAAAATTCTTGCAATATTTCAAACGTTTTTATCAGTATATTTGTTATGGTGATCTGTGATCAGTGACCTTTGATGTTACCATTGCAAAAAGATTACGACTTGCTGACGGATCAGACGGTGGTCAGCATTTTTTAGCAATAAATTTTTTTTTAATCAAGGTATGTACCTTGCGTCTTTAGACATAATGCTATGGTATACTTCATAAACTACAGTATGGTGTAAACATAACTTTTATATGCACTGAGAAACCAAAACATTTGTGTGACTCGCTTTATTGCAATTTTTGCTTTATTGTGGTGGTCTGGAACCGAACCTGCAGTATCTCTGAGGTATGAAATGGAGTGTGCTAAGTATTGTAATAGAGGTATAAGCAAGGCGCCATGAGAGCACAGAAGAGGAGAAATCAGAAATCTTCCCAGAGTAAGTTGTGCCTCTATGGGGGAGAGAGGGAGAGAGAGAGAGAGAGAGAGAGAGAGAAAGAAAGGAGAAGTAGGAGACAGAAGGGGAGGACCCTGACTGGGAGAGCTCTTAATACCATCACAAGCCACTTACCTGCCCATTACCTGATACTCACAGCTTTTACTCTTAACTCCCATCCTTTCTTATTTTGCATGTAATTACTGTTAAACTCATTTTACCTACAAAACCTTGCCCTAATGATGTTTATCTAAAAGGTAAGATTTTCAAGGTTTAAGGGGAGCATCTGATTTTTCTGTGAAGTGATTTTTTTGGAATGAACTCTTTACATTGATTAATGAACCTGACTAGACGCCTCATCGTAGTTGACTCTAATTCTTGTGATTAGGAAGATTTATTATTTTTCTTAAGCTCCTTCTCAGCCCAACAGCTGCTCTTCAAAGGCTTTCTGTTCTTTTTCATGTTTTTCTCTGTCAGTATGTCTGTGAGCACGGTTTGTCATTTTGTTCTTTCCAGCACCCTTCTTGTTTCCTTCATCTCTCTCAAATGCCTCCTTGATAGTGAACTAGATCTCTAGAAACATGTCATCTTTTCTTCCTTGGTGATCAGCTCCAGAGTGAACTCCCTGCTCTGATACCATTTTGATTTCTCACTCCTTCTGGAAATGGCCTTGCATTTCGTTTGACATTGTATCTGTTGCCCTCCTCAATCACCTTTCATTCTAATGGCAGTGGCATCATCTACTCCCCCGTCGGCCCTGAGAAGCTGCCCATAGGCTAGGCTCTGCCTGGGGTCTGTCGTGGTTGCACATACCTCTTCTCTGTCATGGTAGCAAAAGGCATGCCCATGGCTCGAACATTCACCACACTCCTCTGGTTCAGGTAAATAAACAAACCACCACAACAGCATTTCCAGTGAGAATAACCTTATCACTCTTCCACCTGATCTTTTCATCTTCTTTTTCCAAGAAGCCACCTTTCTACAAAAAAGATTGTCAAACTCTTGATCTTCTCCAGTGAGCCTATTTCCTGTCTGTTTAGAGCACTCCAGAAATGGGCAGCTGAGGGTATTAGCATTACTTGGCCATGGTGATTGTTTTTCTCCAGGTTGACAGATGCTTTTTATAGAATCCAGCTGAACTTCATTGGAAAAGAGCTTAAAATGCATGGGAGGAGGAAAGTACTTCTCTCAGGATACCTGCTGAGCTGATAACAGTCTATGCGAAGTCATCTATTTAAACAGAAATAAACATGCCTTGGGATTCCAGGAGCCTATTTTCAGCTTTATTAAGCTATTTTCGGGTTTATTAAGAAATCTGTGTTTAATTTTTCCAAACACCTTCAGTGTTGTTCATTTAGCTTTTCTCTGTGTGTGGGTCAGTTAGAACCCTTGATGAGAACGCAGATTTGGAATTCTGCTCCTTATGGAAACACAGTGCGTTCAGAGAAGAATAAAGAACCTGGAAGACTTCTGAGGGCCTAGGCAGAAACTTGTACTTAACTGGCTTTTCGTGGGGAAAAGTATTCCTGGTCAGATGTTGCCTGTGTGAGGATCCTGGAAGATTTCACTGTTGGGTATTTTTTTCCTTTTAAAAGGTCCCTCGGATTTATACAGATTGGTCACCTGTAATAAGTCATACACTGCTCTAGGCCAGGGTCAGCTCTGTGTGTGTGTGTGTGTGTGTGTGATAGTAAATATTGTAGGTTTTGTGGGCCATGTGGTCTCTGTTACAAGTATTCAATGCTGTCATTTTAAAGCAACGGGAGCCACAGACAATAAATGTGACTGTGTTCTAATAAGACTTAACTTATGGACACTGTAATTTAAACTTCACATAATTTCCACGTCATGGAATATGACCCTGATATCATAGGACTTTCATTTGCCAGAAGGGAAATTAGGCAGTGAGTCTGCAAACACAAATAATGAAAATTATGTCAAGTTCTAAGGGAGGAAGAAAGAAAACAAAACAAAACAAGGGTACTGTAACTGAGAGCAACTGGTGGTTGAAGGACTGAGGATGTGGGTTGCTTGAGCTAATCAGGGAAGGCTTTTCTGAGGTGGCATCTGAGCTGATCTCTGAATGATGCCTGAGAGACATGTGAACATCTGGTGCAAGTAGCAGGAACAGGGAAGGGAAAGCACTGAGTCAGGGAGAGCTCCGGGCATTTGAAGAAGCAAGATGACTGGTTTCGCTGGAGAGGACGTTGCAGAAGGGAAAGAGGAGGGCCAGGCAATGAGAGAGGGATGTGGTGACGGTCAGCTAGGATTCTGGCTCAGATGAAGGGCTTTGGGATTCATTCAGGTACCAGTGCCAGACCATAGGTAGGTTTAAAGTTGGAGAGTGATGGGAAATGGTTTAAGAATTTGGACAGGTCACTTTGGCTGCTGGGTGGATGAGAGATTGTGGTGGGGGAATGAGAGTGGAGGCCAGGTGGTCGGGAAAAGTGGTTAGGAGGCTTGTCTGAAATAGAGTCTTTTCCATTTACTTTCCTAACACTTTTCTTAAGGTCTGGATCTGACAGAGGCTAAGGAGAAAGTGAGGAAAAGTGATACAATAATAGCTCAGGTTGAACTACCAAATGAGATTTGCATCAATAACACTACCAAGAAATTAAGTCCATATTATACTCTGTAATGGCCTATATGGATATGGAAAAAGAATCTAAAAAAGAGTGGATATATGTGTATGTATAGCTGATTCACTTTGCTGTATACCTGAAACTAACATAACATAATACATCAACTACACTCCAATAAAAATTAAAAGAAAAATTTTTTTAAAAAGAAATTAAGTCCACATTATTTCTATTACCTCAGCAATGCTCACAATGACAGCTAACTATCTTGGGGGTGCTTGCTAGGTGTGGCATTATTTCACGTTCACAGAAATTCTGTGAGGTTGGTGTCTTTATCCACTCTATAGATGAAGAAACTAAATTATAATAGGTTCTGCAATGAACCAAGAGGTCTCAAAACTGGTAGGTGGCAGAGGGAGTCTAGGACCCACGCTTGTCTGACTCTTAAGTACGTGATCTTTTCCTTGATGTTTCAGTTATCTGTTACTGCACATCAAACAACCTGGAGTGCTGTGGCTTAAAACAACAATGGTTTATTCTTTCTTGTGATCTTGGGGTTGGCTGGGCTCAGTGAGCGGTTCTTCTGCTAAGTGTGTTGTTAGCTGGGATTATGCGTGAGGCTATGATCAGATGGTGGCTCATCCAGGGCATGGAACGTCCAAGATAATCTCATCCTCATGGTTGGCAGTTGATGCTAGTTGGCTGAGGCATCTCTGTTCTCCTTCATGTGACATCTCGGCCATCGTTAGGCTAGACAGGCTTTCTTACTGCATGATGGATGCGCTCCAAAAGGGAGCAATGCAGAAAGACAAGCCAGCCCCAATGTGTAAGTGCTTATCAAGCTCTGCTTCTATGACACTCATTGAGGTCATTACCTCAGAGCAAGACATACCGCCAAGCCCAAAATTAAAGTGAAAAGAGAGGGACTTCCCTGGCGGTCCAGTGGTTAAGACTCCACGCTTCCAATGCAGGGGGCACGGGTTCGATCCCTGGTTGGGGAACTAAGATCCCACATGCCGTGTGGTATGACGCAGCCAAAAAATACAGTAGAATAGAATAGAATAGAATAGAATAGAATAGAATAGAATAGAATAGAATAGAATAGAATAGAAGTGAAAGGAGATTCTACATGAGAGATGGGTTCAATAGGATCCACCAATAACAATGACATTGTTCTTCTAGCTTCTGCCTTTATACAGAAATATATGGAAACGATTTCCTCTTTTGTGATATATCAGGACTCTTCTCAGCAGCTAAGGATATGCCAAGGCACCAGATATGTATGGACCCATGTGTTGACCAGACATTTATTGTTCTATAATAGTTATTATTCCTACTATGAGTGAAGCTAGGAACAGTGTGCTAGGAATTGTGAGTAAAGAAAAACTGGTTCTTTTCTCAATGTGATTAGAGTCTAGAAGAAAACATGTATGATGCTATCAGATGAGTACCTAAAAAATACAGATGTGTGTTTGTGGATAGAAATATACCTTAAGATATATTTCAAATTGCTCTTATTGGAGGCCTGGATAAATTTCAGAAAGATGTCCTTCTTATAAAAATATACCTTTTTCCAGGTTGGTATGATTTTTTATATCGTGGAAGAAATAGAAGCATTTATTCTTCCAGAAAATTAAAGGGCATTGTGAAAAGTCAATTTTTGTCAAAGATGAACGTCCAAGTCCACTATTTTAAGAAGGAGAACTGCATCTGCTACCATGACCTCCAGCTTTGTTTGATCTCTGAAACCTTCTAGCAGTCAGCTTCCTATAAAAAACAACATAAAAAAGCCACTGGCATGAAAGCTTCTAATTTACTCATCACATATATGACAGATCTCTAAGCAGTATAAACTTTTACATATAGTAGATGCTCATTTAATGTTAATATATAAGCTGGCATCTGCTGTTCATTGTTATGGTATAGGAGTTTGGTATTCTAATGAGATTTAGAAACAAACAAAAAGTTACAATAGCATTTAACATGTGCTTACAATATTTCAGGCACTGTCAAAATGTCTTCTATGCATCATTTCCTCTTACCTTTGTGCATGTCTGTGATGTAGGTACTAAAATTATCTTCATTTTCTAGGTAGAAAAGTTTTAGGGAAAAGAGTTAAGTAACTTGTCCAAGAGACAGGCCTTGAACCTTGGACCTTTTGATTTCCAAACCCATTCTTTTTACCCCATATGTAACACAGATGTAGCAAGAGCTTCTAATGGGGAAGAACATTGGAATGGCCTTCAGGAGACTTGAGTTCTAGTCCTTTGGGCTGAACTAACTAACCATGTGATCTCAGATAAATCAACTTCTTTTGCTTGAAAAATAAAATGTAACTCTCTTCTCTAAAGCACAGACATTTGCAGCCCATATTTTTATGCTAATTTAGAGCCTACATTTTCTTCACAGCTTACATTGTATCTTCTGCACTCCTAATCTCCCTTATCCTACTGTGTTTCTTTGTTTTGTTTTTTACTTAGCATTTTCACCTTCTAATATTCTATATTCTGTATCCTCTGCTTAATTATTCTCCATTGTTTATCGTCTGTCTCTCCTATTCAGGGATGCAGACTCCAGTGAGGGCAGGGATCTTTGTCTGCTTTGCTTCAAGGTGTATCCCAAGTGCCTCCAAAAGTTCCCAGCACATAGGAGGCCCCCAATAAATTTATAGTCATTCCTCTTAAGGAATGTGGCGGTGGAAGATAGGAAGAGGCATTCCAGGACAAAGAATATGGTGTAAGAAAGGACAGTAAAACATTGGATATCTTGGTCTTTTAAGACATTTCATTTATGTGAGGAAGCAATATGGGAAGAAGATGGACCCATGCATAGGAGGCACAGTGGAGAAGGTCTTCAGTGCCACACAAGAGAGTCCAAATTTTATTTGTTAGGTAATAGAAAGCCACTTTGATCACCAAGATTTACTAAGCCACCAAAATTCCCAGGGTGCAATCATTTGTTCTAAGAGACAAACCTTGAGGCTTAATTGTATTTTGAAGTAACATTTAACTTTCTTCTCTGAATGTATGGTCAGTCTTTCCTTGGGAATGACAGGAGGCATCAAGAAAATAAGAAATGATGTTTTACTCTGAGCTCAGTGTGAAAAATGTACAGATGAAGATGTGTTATTCCTTATTTATGGTTATTGAATTTGAAATTTAATTTAGCAGTAAAAATCTGCTATTTAAAGGATCGTTACACTGCAAAAGACTTGAGAAGCACATAGATTCTAGGGATACTTAGAGAATCATTTGATGCCTGTTGGGTGACAAGCATAAATGCATTCAAATTAATCATTATTGCCATTCTAGCAAGTAAAATGCAGCAATGTGTTTATCAAAAGGATGTTTCCAAGAGATATGAAGAGAATATGATAAATAGCAGAGCAAAAGTGTCATGCTACAAAGCCATGTGGTGAACAGAGGCTATCAAACTGTATCCACTGCATAGTCTAAGGCAATACAGATTTTATGTATATATTACCTTTCTTATAAACATTTCATAAGCATCATTTTAAGAAAATAGCTGCATGTTTTTCTATTTTGAGCATTTACAATCATCTTAACCTTTCACACACTTTTGGACATTTCAGTTTCCAAATTCTCATAATCGTAACTAACACTGCAGTGAATACCTTAGTGCACATTTTTCCATATTGATTGTTTTCCGACGAGACCATACTCACAGTGGAATTAGTGGGTCAAGGGATATGAATTATTTTGCATCAATTCTATCTGCTAATTTGGCTAGTGAAAACTGGTACTTGTTAATGTTTTTTTTTTTAATTACTAATGAGGCTGAAATTATGTTGATTAGCCAGTTGTTTCCTTTTCTCTGAAATGCCTGCCCATGTCCTTGCACCTTTTATCTATTGGAGCCTAGTGTTTTTCATGTGGATATGACACTCGGCATTCTGCATTTGCAAAGGCCAAGTCTTTGGGTCAAGCCAAATTGTCAATATAACTGAAACAATTAATCAACTCATTGGAGCAGCTGGTCAATCTCCTGATGCAATGGGTCATTCCATCCATACAAGTGGATCAATTTAGTGATACATCTGGTGGAGTAAAGGTGCACCCAATAAATCATGTTAGGAAGTAGAGCTGAAAATCTGAGCATAAACTGCATCGACTAGCTCGACTTGCTCATGAGTTCGCACGCATCTCCTTTCTGATTCTTTCCAAAGTATAATAATGGTGATGACGGGAAGTTCAGGAAACTTGTTTGTGCACTAGGAGCCTCTGCACTAATTGCAGTATAGCAACCTTTTTATCTTCTTTTGAGTTGGATGTTCTGAAAGCAATCTTCTCCTTGAAATTAACATCCTCGATTCTCTCCTTTCAGGGATGCTTTGCCAGATGAATCTCTCATTGACTTCATTTAATAAATGAGAAAGCTCATTCTCTCATTTATCATAGGTTGTACTCTGCAATTGGATTCATGCCAGAATCAGAGATAAGGAGATTATAGAAAAGTGTATGAAATTATGAATGCAAGGTTATTTATACTTCAGGTGAAAGAGGAGAATATTTTTTTTTCCCATCTGATTCTGTGGAAGTTTTTTTTTTTATTAGCCGTGGTATCTTTCAACTTTACGTTTGTGACTCTGAGATGTAATAACATTTAGGGACAATAGAAGCCAAAGTCATCAGGCATAAAAGGGGTCTGAGTATTTTTAATCTTATTTTATGCCATGAATGGAAATTAGATTCTTTAACTATAGGTTTGGTCTATGAAGAATTAGGATGTTGACAGTGTGTCTTTTCTCATTATTTCCTTTTCAGGTATGCAATTTATTTATATGTTTCTTTGGATATTTGCTCTAAAAATGAACACTCTGACTGCATTATTGCTGCATTATTGCTCTGCTTGAATGGTCCTTGGTGACTCTACATCAGGGGATACAATTTTCTCAGGAAAGGTGTCATGGCTGTGAACACGGACATCTCTTTGGCTAATTAAAATTTAAAAGATGTTAGTATCCATGAAGCTTTAATAGATTTATACCTGATTTGTTATGGATGGAAATACTCCATTTAATCCATGTGCAGCTAGCCCCTAATACATACATGCATGTGTATGTGTGTTTTTTAATGAGATAAAAACAAATTCAGATAACAGGAGAAAATAATTAAAAAGACAGTTCCTTTTTCCTTTTACAAAATTATTTTGTACCCATTCCCAAGCACACATACATATTTACAGATATACACACACGCACACACGAAAAGAACAATGGTTCATGGTGAATATGTAATTGTTTTGAACTCAGGCAGACATGATTCCTTTCTAGGCAGTCTGTTCTGAACATCTATCTACAGCAATGGAGCAGAAATCTAACCACATCCCTCAAAAGCCAGCCCAGGACAGAAGCATTCATTCTGTGATCTATACCATGATAAAATGTGGTGATGCATTTCCCTAGCTTTAATTCTAAGCCGAAAGCCAAAAGCTTTTTATGTTTTTTCAGAAGAGGTTCATCTGAACCACTGCTTTAAACTAGCAGATTGAACCACAGTTCAGCAGCCTGCAGCTCAAATGGTCAAGTTGAACCCAACATCAATTTTTAATTGGTCAGTGACAGAAGCAAGTAAAACTAGCATTCAGAATTAATTTCTTAAAGTTATTAAGTGAGTATGGTTCTCTATTCTTATTTCGACTCAGAAGGATTCAGAGCTCTTGGTCACGGGTAGCAACCAAACTAAACAAAAAGCTTGTGTGAAACCAAGTGCTTAGCATTACTAAACACATGTAGGAAAGACCATGGGCTGTGTAGAATCAGACAGCTCTAGGCTGGAACGTTGGCCTTGTCACTTACCACTGAGGGACTTTGAGAAAGTTATTCAACTGCTCAGAGTCTCAGTGTCTTCATCTATAAAATGGGGATAAAACAGTAAATACCTCCTGAGGTTGTTGTAAAGCTTAAAGGAGAGTCTGCATGTAAAGGAGGCTATAATGTATCACAGTATGGAGTTATCAAAGATAACAATATTGGTGGATGTAGCATCAACATTGTGTAAAAGGAAGCCAACCTGACTCGAAAATTGAGGTGCTGAGCTAAGACAGCAAGGAAGAAAGCTGCTGAGAATGAGGGCAAATTAAGCCTCCCTAAACTCTCCCTCTGTGAGGGCTTCTAGGAGATCATCCAGGGGAAATGTGACCTGTAAGACCCTGTATTTCTTTGTCAGATTTTGAAGAAATATGCCTAAAGTGTATATAGGTATGGAAATGTGATGGAACGGCATCAAATATCTCTATAAGGAATAATCGATAAGTGTCTTATTCTCTCACCATAGAGCATGTGATTCCATTTCCAAGATGATTGTCTTCTAGGAAGAAGAGAGCGTCAAGAGATTATTTTTTATTTCATTTCTATAAAATTCTGCTTTCCTTTTCTCTCCGTCCTCCCCAACATACCACCACTTCTTCAACTTTACTTTCAAGTTTTATTTAGCAGTGGGAAACCATTTTCTTATGACATTATCTTTTGATAAAATCATAAGCCGCTGACATTATTTCTAATTATACACACAGTGAATGGTTTAATTTCCTCTTTGAACTGCTTAGGTGCTGTATGTCAAACATGTTTCTTTTGATCATCCCATGGGGTTGAAACCACATTATAGGAATTTCATCAAAAGGAAGAGTATTGTGGAGCAATGAGGCTCTAAAATGCCTTGAAGAAAGCAAAGTTCCTAGGTAGACTTAACCTTCAGACAAGCCCAAGGAGCCCCCATTTTTTCAGGAAATTTACTATGCGCCACACACTGTGTTAAACACGTAACATATGTATACTTTATTTCAGTTTTACATCTGCTCTTTGGAGCAAGTGTAATTTATCATAATTATCCTTATTTTATTAATTCAGAAACGTAAGGTAACATTCTCAAGGTCACATAGCCAAATTGGTATAACTTCTCTTTGATTACAGCTCAAACTCCAAAGCTCTCTTCCTCACCCTATACTGTCCCTTAAAGCCTAAAGAATAGTTTAAATACATATTTTCTGAATGTAACACTTTTTTTCCATTTTCATACAATGATTTTTAAAATGTTTCACCTTCCGGCTCTTCATTACTCCCACTCTTCCTCAGTGACAAGATAAGAACTGATTTAAAAACAAATATTTTGTCAAGAAGAGTTCCTCGGGCTTCCCTGGTGGCGCAGTGGTTGAGAATCTGCCTGCCAATGCAGGGGACACGGGTTCAAGCCCTGGTCTGGGAGGATCCCACATGCCGCGGAGCAACTGGGCCCGTGAGCCACAACTACTGAGCCTGCGCGTCTGGAGCCTGTGCTCCGCAACAAGAGAGGCCGCGATAGTGAGAGGCCCGCGCACCGCGATGAAGAGTGGCCCCCGCCTGCCGCAACTAGAGAAAGCCCTCACACAGAAACGAAGACCCAACACAGTCAAAAATAAATAATAAATAAATAATAAATAAAAAAAAAAGAAGAGTTCCTCTTTAGCCTTTCCTAATTGGATGAGTAAAATGGGAACTTTTAGAAAATGTAAGTTATTTTTAATCATTCATGATAAAGAACCAACTGCTCTTCATTCCAGTCATTATTCCAATGTTTATGACCTTAATGATGGAGCTTTATATTAGACAGGGTAGGGATAGGAGCTACAATTTCTTAATCTTAATATTGGCATTTCTACTTAATGTTTGTAATGTGTAAGGGGCTGTGATAAGTGCATTATATTCATTTTTTAAACTTTACAAAAACTGTGTGAGAAAACTAGTATTAAATCTCATTTAATATATGTTCTTTCGAAGTTAGGTTCAGAGGAACTATTTACTTGTTCAAGTTATATAAAACTAGTAAGTAGCAGAGCTCATACTTGAAACCAGATCTATCTGGCCTGAAGTATGTGCACTTTCTTTTACACTTATTGTAATAATATTAGTGTTCACTCTCACTGTGAATTAGTGTCCAAACAGGCTGATAATGACAATAACACCTTGACGTTTAGTGTTGTGTCAAGAAGAACAGAAACTTAACTCAGCAAATAGTCACCGAGTGGCTACTATGTGTCAGGCATTAGCATAAGCAATGGATCCAAAGCAAAGCAAAAACAAACGTGGTGCCTGTCCTCTTGGGTCTTTATAATCTTGTGGGAAGACATAGATCAATTCAAAGAATTAGTTAATGACAGTTGTGATACATGCTGTAAAAATAATACAGGCTATCACAAGAGTGTGTGACTGTAAATTGACCTCGTTTCTGGGTCAACAAAGGCCCCTGGTTTCTGGGGAAGTAATCGTCGGTTGAACCAGGAAGAAGGTATAGGAATTAACTGATGTTCCTTTTTTTTTTTTAAATCCAGTAGGGTTAATGTCATATTATAGGAATTTAACATAGGATGGTGGTTTGGAGGGGTGGCAGCCAAGCAGACAATGATGTTACAGCCTGTAGGCAATGATGTTACAGCCTGTGTGCACATTCAGAGGCAGGAAGGACTTTGCATTTTGGAGTGGAAGAGGAGGATGCTGGTGAGGTAACAGGGCTAGATCCTGCAGAGCACTGAGTGCATCTTAGCCATTTTCATCTGTATCTGATGGGTGCTGAGAATCCATCCAAAGGTTTAATGTGTGTACAGTCCGTCATTCAAGTTGGCTGAGCTTTCCTTTCCAACTTCAGTGCGTGGACTGCAGACACCAAACAACTAACCCGTGTAGTGGCTTTATGAGCTGAAAACTAATCTGTGTGTTTCAGTAAGGAAATCTGTAGCTGTACTTGTTTCTCACATAGTGTTTAATGACTGAAGCAGCTTATTGATGCTATCAAGAAACTGATACATTTGTAAAAAGAAATGCATTATCCATGCTATAAAATTAAATGTTGCATTGCAGAGCAATATACTAAATATCTCCTTAGTCAATTTTTGTAAACTAAATGTTATAAAATTATATTGGAGCACAGAGGCAGCACAAATCCATGGGAAATATATTTCTTTAAGAAGTCTATTTTGTTAGCCCGTTTTTTTTTTTTTTTGGTCGCATTGCACAGCATGTGGTATCTTAGTTCCCTGACCAGGGATGGAACACATGACCCTTGCACTGGAAGCGTGGAGTCTTAACCACTGGACCACCAGGGAAGTCCCCTGTTAGCCTGTATTGATAGGCAGGTTTTAATTACCTTTTTACAAAAGTGTGTATTTTCCATGCCTGGGAAAAGATGTACATTCTTTTCCCCATGTTTTTCTCTATATTTGTGTATGTCTGTTTGGGACTTTGAGGGCATATGCATTTTAGCAACTGCTTTGTGTGGCATGTTAGCATAAAATCAGATATATATTCTTTATCTTTTTCTATACAAATACTAGTAACATGTCCCTGTGTAGCCAGGATTCTGTTTTTAAAATCTCTAAAATAGATCGTGGATATAAGTACCTAGATTATCTTTCAGTGCAAGAACTGGAGCTATCCCCCAAGCATTCTGAGCATGTCCTGCATGATTGGATAATCCCAAAATTTTGCATAAAAAGAGGTTGAATAACCTCTTCTTGTCCCTAGGGAAATAACAGCATTTACTGAGCACCTACTTTGTGGCAGGTGCTTTACATATTGTCTTGTTTAATTCTCACAACCAAGAGTGAGTACCATTATTACCCTGTTTTATAGATGGATGAACTAAGATGCAGGAAGATTAAGTAACTTGTTCTATCCACACAGCTAATAAGGGTTGGAGCTTAGATTGAACCAGGCAGTCTGATTGGAGAGTCCATATTCTTAGCTTCTACATAGCAGTGCACTATTCCAATGTGAGATGGCTCTTTTAGAAAGGATGTTTTCTTTTATATGGTAGCTTTTTTCTCTCTTTCTTTTTGGAAGGACGATTTTGTGCAGCTTGATGTTAACACATATCCCCTCAAATATGCTTACTCCCCCAGAAAAATAATTAAATGATAATACTGATGATGAAAATAATAGCAGCTGCCATTAATCAAACCCTAATTATATGCCAGACACTGGGCTCGTACTTTGTCACATTTCCTTCTCATTTCTATGAGAATTCCATTTTTTTCAGATTATGACACAGAAACTTAGAAGATTATAGTAAATTCTTCTTGGAGTGGCAAAGATAAGAATGCAGATTATGTCTGAGCAAGGTGCAAGCCCATGCTTTTCACCCAGTACACAGAATTGTCTCAACTGTTTACCCTTTCATGTGCAGTGCAATTATGGGTACCTATAAAAGCCAGGGATGGATAAGGGAAACATTTTATGGTTTATCAAAATATGAGGTCTGGCACTGCAGTTTTTTAAAACCCAGCAATTAATTAAGCCATCTCTTTCTCACTCCTGAGGGGAGATGGAGATCATAGGATGTCCTTCCTCCTTATAAGAAGCCGTCTATATTTGGAGTCTCCCTCCACAGCCTCCCCTTCTCTATGATGAGTGAGCTTGAAACCATTCATGCACCTGCACCCATGTGATTTTTTTCCAGTAGGGTTATCTGACAGTCAGTTCTCAAGACCCTGCTAGGTTTTTCAGTTTCCTTTTTAAAATTCAGATTCTTAAAATCTTCCCTGGTAATGGAGCCAGACAATCTGACTACCTGTCTCTGAGCACTGACCATGGGACAGGCCCAGTGTCACCTGTCATTCAGGATTCATGGAGGTGAATGAGGCATGATTCCTCCTTCTAAGAGGCATCAACTTAAGTGAAAAAGGTAGAAAAACTCGGAATAAATGTGACCTTGTCTTCTACGAGGAAGATGACCTTAGATCTCCTCTAATAAAAGTCCTATTTTCATGGCTTTAACTTTTTGACTTTGGCAATTTCCAAGCAACTCCGAGGACTATTAATGTGACATACTTCTCAGTTTTGCTGATACACTGAATTGGATCTTTTACATTTGAGAGTCAAGTCATTAGGCACTCTGGAAACAGACGGTTATTCAATTACTCATTCAACAAATGTTGATGGAGCATCTCTGGGGAGAGCTCACACTCCAGAGTCCTCTTTCCCCAGTTCCCACTGTCACCAGCTCTGCAACCTTGAGCAGCTTCCTTGGTTTTGTCAACCTTTATCCTCATCTGTGAAATGTGGATGGTAATAGCACTGATGCCGTAGAGTTGTTGTGAGATCATATAAATAAAGCACTCGAAGACCATGTCTGAGGCACAGTAAGGCTTCAGTAAAGGTGAGTTGTTACTATTAATAGCAGCACTTTCCAGGCACTTCACAGGGTGCTGAAATGAAATGAGCAAACCCAGGTGCTTTGCATCCATGGCAGAGATGCAGAGAGAGAGAGAGAGAGAGAGAAAGGTCCCTGCTCTCTTGAAGCCAAAGTTTGAGGAAATGAAAGAAGACTCAGCACGATTGGAGCACAGAAAGCAGGGGAAGTGATGGTGGATGGAACTAGAGAAGGGGATGGGAACCTTGTAAGTTTAAAAGTCGGCCTAAATCCTTAAAGCAGTGGGAAGCCACTAAAGTGGTTAAGAAAGGGAGGGGACATTTTCTATTTATATGTGGAAGGATTACTGACTGATGGATGGGTGGCTCAGAAGAAGGGTACAGTAGATGTAGCACGAGGGCTCTTAATCAGTATGTGAAATTGCCTCAACTGTAAATACTTGCATGCAGTGCAGATATGACAGGTGTAAGAGGCAGGAAGGAATAAGAGAAACATTTTATTCTTTATTGAAATAGGAATTGCCCAATGTCACACAACTAGTAAGTGGTGAGGCTGAGATTGGAAGCGGAATTCATGCTCTTAGCCCCATGATCTTGCTTAATGATCCAGGCAAGACACAATGGTAGCTTGGACCACTATGGAGGCAGTGATGGTGGAGAGGAGTGTACAGATTCAGTAAGTGTTCAGGTCGAAGAACGGACAGAACTGGGTGAAGGATTGAAAACAGCAAATAAGCCAGGCTGTGTCTCTCTATGTGACTCTACTTAATTTCATGCTTGTAAAGGGTCTGATGGAGATCCCTGAAATTTCTCAGATGTCACTGCATTAGGTGATCTCAAATATGTTGTTAAAAATATTTATGAATCTTAGAGATTTGCAAAGGTCTAGAACATTCTTTCTAAATGATTGCCACTTTTTTTGGAGAATATTTAGAATCTTTTCATTGTTTGTCCACAGAGTTAGTCACTTTCAAAGTTGGATATAATAAACAGCATTTTACCCGAATATATTGGGTGGTGGTTTTGCTTGTTTTCTGCCTCTAAACATATTGCAAATCTTTCAAACTTTTGAGCCAGTTAAAGGAGTCACTCTGTTTTTCTTTTGTTTGCTTATTTTTGTTTTTGTTTCTTTGGTCTATAGAGAAGTTTAAAAAGAAATGTTAAGTTGCAAACAATACAGTGACTTTTCAACAATTATCTTACACTCTTACCATATGGATGTATTAAGTTTGCTTCTCATTTTAAAGGGTTTAGTGTTTCTTAGTACCTATCTGGGATAGTTTCTGAACATGATTTTTTCAAAAATATGTTGGCTTTTAGTAATATCCTCAATATGCCAGCTTTCTCTTCTTTTTGTGTCATCCATATCTCTAACCCTCCCTGTTCCCACAGTTAAGTCCCTGATTTTTAAATCCTGCTGATACCCAGGAGACTTCTTTTGGAAAATTTCTAGCATGAAAAAAAAAGTCAAATTACGACTTTTATTTGACATCATGCTACCTAAAATTCTTGCAAACAGGTTGAGGAGATCCATTTTTTTTCACACATTTAAAAAGGTTGTTTTTTCTCCATTATTGAAGATTAAAGTGTGACCAGTGAAATAATCTTTGGAAACATTGAAGAATAAAAGGAAGGAGAAAAATCACTCATAGCATAATATCACTATTTAGAGATTATCATTGTTTACATGTTGATATATTTCCTTCTAATCTTTCTTCTGTATTTAGTGTCACAGTTATGGTGGAGGTCCAGTCCATAACATGGAGGGGTGACAGGGTCTACTTGTTCCTTGTCTTGGTGATGAGAAATCCAAGCTGATGTCACCGAGTCTCAGCGAGGTCAGGTGTACCCACGCCTACTGCACCCCTAAGATATCCAGAGCTCCCCTATGTAGTCCTGGGGACTAAAGAGTTTCCTCGATCACTGAATGGAGTTACTGCCATGAAAGATGGTTAGATGTGATCTGGGTAAAGTCTCAGGATACTGGTGAGTGGCAAATGCTGGATCTTTTTCAGGAAAAGTACGGGAGGCTGGTTCTCACTGGACAGCAAAGACAGATGCCTGGGTGTCCACTTCTACTGCTTGGAGGTTCTGGTTGTGGGAATTACTTCCTCCTGCAGGTAGAGCTAGGGAAGGGGGAAGGAAAACGGGGGGCCCTTAGGTGATAACGAAAACATTTCATAAGCCTAGAGCCTGGGGTGGGGACACATAAATTATTATCTTGATATGATGGTTGCTTACTTTATGTCGTTATGATTGTGATCATAACATAAACATTATTATTTGCTTAAGTCACGCTTTGTTCCTGTTAATATATTCCATCTAGCATAAACCTTTCATTTCCTAGGTTAGTGTAAATAATGATATTTATGATAATAATCATAATAATTTACACTTATACAGTGATTATGGAAACTTGCCCAGTATCACACAGCTAGTAAGTGGTAAAGCTGAGGTTGGAACCAGTATTCATGTTCTTAGCTAGTAAATGCTACTGCCCAAACTCCTTCCAGGCATAATTGTAGTACACATAATATTCCATTGATTGTATAAATTAAACTTTACTTAAGTATTCTCTTACTGGAGTAAAGAACTGTTGTTTGGGTGTATTTTTATAAATAATGCTATCGTGATCATATTGATACATAAAGCTGTGTTGTTGTTTCATTTCTTTAAATTTTTTTCTGTAGGACATATTCATCAAAGTGGGACTATTGACTCAAAGTTTATAAACAAGTCTGTGGCTTTTGATATATACACCAAGATGCTTTTTCTTGTCAGAGAGGTTTAATTAACACTACCATCAAAGATTTGTGGGAGTTTCTGCCTTAGATATTTTGTCTCTCTCTGTGTAGCATCCATGCTAAGCCTGCTAGTAGAAAGCAGTCTGCTGGCAGTCTAGGAAGATATTTCATATTTCCCTCAGGGGATTAGACATTTCCTTGGGGCATTTGATAACATATAGGTAAATTTGGCTATGGGAAGTAAGCAGTGCAGGGAAAGAAATGAATTTCAGGCAGAGGAAACGTTCGCAAAAACAGATGTTGAAAAGTAAAGCCCTTGATTTTTGGAACACAGGTTTATTTTAATTAAATGCTTGTGGGTTGGGTGACTTTAACAAGGGGTCTCGCCCTGGGCAAGTCACTTTAGCTCTCTGGTCATGCACTTAATAGGCTATGAAACCAAGAGTTTAGATTATTTGATTTTAAGCATCCTTAAAATTCTAGCATGAGTTATTCTCTAACCATGCAAGTTAAATAAAATAAAAAGTCCCCATATCTCAAAACAGAAATTCTGTATGTTGCTTAAGTTCTAAAAATATGTATTTCTAATGGGTAGGAGGTAAAGGCTTTCCAATGAAAGCTGTTATTTCTAGAAGATAACTAATAATTCTGGAAGATTCATGGGCGCATATGTCAATTGTGAGCAACTTAAAACTTCAAAGTTCTTGTTCCACTCTATAGCCTATAAGGATATTCATTTGTTTCCCTGACCTTGACTGGATTCTATAGCACAGCGTGTTCTTTCTCTTGTACTATAGAGAGAGTTTCTTATAAAATTAGGGGAAACATCAATCAGGTCAAACTGACATTGGCGCCCAGGGATAGAGCAGTGTGAAATCCATAGGCACCATCTGCTCTTTGGGGTCAGGGAGGCAGTGCTTTAGGATGGCAGCTACAGTTAGCTCACCCCAGAAGCTGTAACTTTGAAGGGCACAGAGCAGTTCTTCTCTTCCTGGAAAATGATTTATCCGTCTTTCTGAAGTTAGTACCTTTGTAATTTATTTGAAACAAGGCCATTATGGCCCTATCACACCACACATGTCTTATCTATCCTTCAAGGCCCCACGGAAGTGCTCCGCCTTCCAGGAAGGAGGTTATCCTCATGATACCTCTCTTTTTAATATCATCGGAGTGTAAACTCCAAAGCAGAATGCATCCAGTTTATCTTTGCATTCCCGACATGCAACACATAGTAGGTATTCAATAAATGTTTGTCAAATAGATGCAGGAAAAAACGATGGATTAATTTTCCCAGGAGGAATTATTCTTCCCCTTGTGTTCTTACTACACTCTGTTTCTGGTAGACATGCAACATAATAAGTAAGAGTCTGGGAGATGTGAAACATAATCCGTAAGAGTCAAACTGTGTGTTCAAATCCTGGCTCTAGCTCTTATGAGCAGTGTGACTAACCATGATAAATGGCTAACTTCTTTGTGCCTCAGTTTATTCACCTGTAAAGTGGGGTTACTTTATAAGGCTGTCCTTCAAAATAAATGAGATAATACTTGTCATGAGTTTAGATTATCGTGTTACTTGTTTCTTCCATCATTATTTGTACGCATGTTAATACGATTTATTAGATTGGAAGCTTCTTTAAAGTAGAACCTCATTCAAATTTGAATCTTCTGTTAACAGTGAGGTCTCAGCAGTATTTACTAAACATAATTGACGTAGTGATTTGGAAGGTTCAGCTCATCAAAGCACAAACAACTGTTAAATTTGCCAGCCTTATGAACAGCCTTCGACTGCAAACCCCATGAGAGCTGGGATGGTGTTTTTTATTTTTATTTTGTTCCTTCTTTTGTACACCCAGCAGCTAACACATGCTTGGCATATACTGGCCATTTTATAAATGCCTGTTGACTGCTTGGTATATGCCAAACACTGTGCTAAAGATCTACAGATTCCTAAAACCCAGTCCTTGCCTCCAAGGCCTTTAAGATTGTTCTTTATTTTTGAGTGAGTTTATGAAATTCAGCAGGAAGCAGAGAAAATAGAATCCAAGAGTATGAAGTCTGATGGGAGGGAGGTGGTACAGGGGCCAGGGATACACCTCAAAGCCCCCCAGAAGATGCTGACCAGGTTTCAATGGGCTTCATGTCTCCTGAATCACTGCAGATACCTCTGCTCTCGCCAGAGCCCCACCACCAATCCTCGGTGGGTTGGCGTCCCCTTTCCCCTCCTACTGACAACAGTCATGTTCTTACTCACAGCACCGCCTTGCAGTCCTGTTTAAAGCAAATCTATTTGAATATGAGCCTACGTCATTGACATTATTTATAATAATTGTAATAATTATTTTTATTTATCCTCTGGAAATCCAATGCTAAACTGCTCAGCAAACTGCTCCAGAGAGCAGGGAAAGAGTTGGAAGCCCTCATTCTTCATTAAAATATTGAAAAGCCAGTATTGTGCCCTGACATCACCCTGAGGTGATGATAGTCTGAGAGGCACTCACAGCTTCACTGAGATAGTGTTGAAGAATCAGAATAAACACTGAAAATACTTGGTGTGAATATGATGCTGTGCTGGTGAGGAACTCATTGTACTTTCTCATACATTATCTTGTCCTCACAGTATCCCTGAAAAGTAGGTGGTCTCATTCCCATTTGACAGGTGGCTTAATCTGCAGTTTATCCCAGGAGGGCCGGGCCCCTTACTGGCTCTCTCCGCGTCTCTGATGCTTCCCAGCAGAGTGGGAAACTCCCACGTCGCTTCCATTTGGTCCCATTGCCAGCTGGAGAGCGGCATCAAAGCTTTCCTTACCTGACACAGAATTCTGACTTCCCTTTCTATTCTGTTCTCCAGGACAAGGCCCCTGAAATATGCTTTCCATGCACACTTAAATATTTTATGTTAAGAGTGATTGAAGGCAGATTTCAAGTAATACTTCCTGTGGTTTATTGGCTCAGTTAATTTAACATTAAGAAAGAAATGAGAATGAATAAAAAGCGTTGCCCATTTCCATATGCAAATGTGTGCCTGGAGGAAGCTGTTAGTTGCAGGGCAATCCATAAATTCCAGAAATTTAGGAGAATGGCTCATGACTCTGACATTAGTTTTTGCAGGTTCTAGCGTTTGTCAGAGAGCTCTTCCTTCATCCGTTGTCTTCTTTTACAGGATGTGGCTTTTTTTTTGTTGTTGTTGTTTTGTTTTTTTTAATGACTCAGAAATTGCCTGCCTCTAAGAATGCATCATCAGTGCTGTATATGAGCCATAGGAGGCTGTCTCCCGGGAGATTTTTAATTATGTGGCTCTGACAGGTGCTCATTATTGGGCTTCATTTCCTCTCCAGTCTCAGTAATCCATATCAGCTTCATCAGTAATTCTGCCAGAGACCTGCCAGGTCATGGTCCCGGGGAGTGATTTTCATGCAAAATTCTCATCAACTGTGGGATTCCTCAGAGGTGATTCAGGGGCCATTGCTGGAGGCAAGAGGGAGGCCAACCAGCAGCACTCCAGTCGAGTTTTGCTTTTCATCTCTTATGTATATGTTATCTTTTACAAAAGGGGGTTGTACTGAGTTAAAAGTCAAAGACCACTGATCGAGGTTAGGAGGGAGCTAGTAATAATGGCAGACACTTATTGATGTTTGCTATGTGCTGGGTTCTGGATCTGCATTCTCTCACATGATCTTCTAAATAACTGTGTGAGTATTCCCATTTTATAGATGAGAAAACTGAGGCTCAGTGATGTGAAGTCACTTGTCCAGGTCACATTACTAATAAGGGGCAGACCTAGGGCTCCTTTCTTTCCTTTGTTTCTTTCCACAAAGCTTCATTGGGCACCGGCCCAGTCCCACACGTGGTGTAAAATACTGAGGAAATGGCAGTGCATAAGAAAGATATAGCTCCACCTTGATGGGGTTTATGATCTAGCAGGATTTGAATCCAGGGGTGTGTGACTGTGGCACCTGAGCTCTTAACTTTTGTATGATAGTGTTTCTAAACACCAAACCCTGGGGCATCATCTTGAGGTAGTCTCTGGGGAAGATGTGAGCAATGAAAAGAATAGATGTACACCAAATGAGTCAGACTGTACTCACTTTCTGGAGGGTGTGTAGGCAGGGAAGATCCCGTGAAATGATGGATTCTGTACTCCTAGAAAAACTCCCCTCTTTTGTAGTGACTGAAAAATGCATGGACAATTCTGATTCTCTGAACAATTCCTTTCCAGTGTTAAACTATGACTTTAAATATGGTGTAATGTAAAGATCACTGGCCTGTGAGTTAAAGAGAACTTGGTTCATGTCTTGAAGTCCTTGTCATCTTGGAAAAGTAATTTTACTTCTTTAGCTCATTTTGCCATCTGTAAAATAATGTATTTAGGTGGTATCCTTGGTTCCTTCTAGTTCAGATACTATGATTTTGAGTTTGTGAGTGCAGTAGGTATATGCCCTAGGGTTGGAGGACATTTGTCCTCTTCAGGAAGGGATGCCCCCTACAACAGTGGTTTAAAAAAATTTTGACTCTTGCCAATAGTAAGAAATCCATTTTATATTGTGACTTAGGATGCAAGCATATACACATACCAGAAAAAAGTTCATAAAGGTACCATTACTTATGTGATATACTCTTAAATAAACTATTGTATTCTGTTCTATTCTGTACTACTTTATTTTTGTAGATGTGTTGACTATGATCCAATAAACTGGTTTCATATTGATTTCGTTACCCACTAGCTGTGCCTGGTTTCATGAAATCAGTCTGCCAAGGGGAGTTTCTCAAGGTCAAGCCACATCTGCCTCCTGCTTGCGTTGGAAGATTAAAAAATATATATATTTATTCCTCAGACCGCTGAGCAAATGCCCCATTGCCCTCTGGGATGGTTGTCCCTCCCTCTTTGACTAGGCAGGCAATCTGTCCCAATTTCCTGCTTTGCTTTTGTGATGCATTAGACCCTTTGCTATCCTTAAGTGAATTGAAAGTGTCTCCTTAGGATAAAAGCACAAACCATTGTTGTATGAAGAAGTGATCAGCCAATTCAGCCTGGAATAAAACTGCTTCACTCAGTCATCAAAGAGCTCTTTAAAATTTTCTAATGCATGGAACTTAACCAGAGAGAAAAAATAATCACCTGTATTTTGTCAGGACGCAACAATGCAATAAAACACTTGCAGCTTGTGAAGTGGCTTTATTTCTATCAGGTTGGTCTCCCTTCCTGTTGGTGGAGAAATTATTGTGGTAACGTAACAGATTTGTAAACTGACGCTGAGAGCCCTAAAGACTAGGGGGTATCTCAGACAGTGACCACATCGCGTGATGAGGGAGAACGATGTGTTGAAGACTCACTGGCTGTTCTCTCCCTGAAGTTCTTTCTCACAGCACCTCTATTTTGCTGCTTGTGAAGCTAATAACAATGTCAGGAGAGATGGAAGTGGTCATTTAGCCAAACCTATTGGAATATGTAATTTCTGGTCTTCTCTCCTGTTTCTGTCCATCATGGGTGCCATTTTATTTTTATCCCAATTTTTGGTGACCTAGGAAACAGCTTTAAACTCAGTGAGCCATTTAGCTCTCTTGGGTTTTCTGCTCCAGTCAGGGTAATTTACTTCTGATAATACCTCTCATTTCACCTCTGACATAGCTCCAAGATGACTGTCCTTTTCATTTAGGTCTCAGCTAACATGTCACCTCAAAAAGGCCTTTTCTGACCACCTCACTGGACTAGCTTCCAGTCTCTCTGCCATATTAGCCTCTTTTATTTTACAAACCTTTGTATCACTTGGAATTTTCTTATTTGTTTACATGTCGATTATCTGACACCTTCCGTTAGCATCTAGGTTCCACTACGGGGAAGGACTCTGTCTGTTCCCCACTGTATCTCAAAACCAGAACCTTGTCTGATAGAGTGAAAACATATGGAATCATATAGGTATTTACTGTCCACCCCCTAACTCCATACTAAGAATAATCTCCTTTCTCCATTTCTCAAAAAAACTTGCTCTTGTACTGCTATCTGCATTGGATGATTATTTCTTGCAAAATGTTCACATATTCTGCTAGATCCTAATTTCCTAAAGGGGAAGATCAGCATTTTACTTAGGCAATTAATTATTACCTACCTATGTGGCAGTCACTGTGCTGGAAACTACTAGCATTATTTTATTTAATCCTCACCACAGCCCTATGAGACACTCATTACCCCATTTTGCAGATAAGGATCCCAGGCTCAGAAGCTTAAGAGATTTTTCTAATTCACTTAGCTAATTAATGGCAGAGTTGGGATTTAGACAAGAGAGCATTTGGCTCTACTTTATTTTCTCCCATTCCTGTATCCCTTTGGGCCCTGCAGGGAAAATTATCTTAGGTGTTTCAAAAAATGAATGATTCAATCTTGATTCTCAAGGGTAGTGCTACTGATTTCCTACATGGGATCTTATATTTTCTTCTCTTTTTTTTTCTATATATTCTACAAATACCGTGTTGCCGCTAGAAGTACCTGCTTCCCAGAGAAAACCTAGTGACAGCTTCCTTGAAACAGGTTAAAGTTTTTCAGTCAACATTGATGTTTAGTAAATACCAACAGGTTCCAGACAGTGTGGCAAGATTAAGGAAATACAGTGTCTGCTCTCAAGCAACTTACCATTCAGTGGAGATATTTGGTTCATTGGATGTTCTCAGAAATCCCAGTGATCTGTCAATTGGTACCCCCTTGCCAAGGTGCTGGAGAAGAGAGCTCATTGAAAATACAATGGTCGTTCTGTCTAAATTCCACGAGTAGCAAAAGGGACAATAGTAGTAGGCAAGTGCGAGGGAGAAGAAAATGGGTGAGATTGAGAAAATAAAGAGGAAGATAGATGTTATAGAGGTAGGTCTTGGAAACATTTAATCTTCACTGAGATGCATTTTTTTTCTCCTTTCGGGTAGAGAATAATGTATCATATTTCCCTTTTCTTCCCTGTCTAAGAATTTCCAAATCATATTTTCTTTTCCTTTTTTTAAAAACATATTTGCATTCTATTATTGTAAGCTGACTCTGACTTTCTCTTTATTAGTTTTTCTGTGTGTCTTTTAAAATAGGAGTTTCTTTTCCTTCTTGGAGAGAGAAA
The DNA here is from genome assembly GCF_028564815.1 of Eubalaena glacialis. Taxonomy (NCBI): domain Eukaryota; kingdom Metazoa; phylum Chordata; class Mammalia; order Artiodactyla; family Balaenidae; genus Eubalaena; species Eubalaena glacialis. The sequence continues at coordinate 86,014,363 of NC_083725.1, forward strand.
AATCTTGGCGAAACTGGAAAAATACAAAAAGTACAAGTACAAGTATAATTTTATCATTCAGAGAAAATACTATTATTAATTCCTTTCCAGTATGGCTACTTTTTTCTTTCTGTGTATCGATTTGTCATAAATAATATATAATTCTATTTTCTGACTTGTTCCTCTTAGACTTAAGCATTTAGGTTGTTTCCAATGTTACTCACTTACAAATAATGCTTCAGAAGATATCTTTTTACATTAATCTTTGTCTACATCCCTGATTTATTTCCTTTGAATAGATACTTGGAAGTAGAATAATTAGACCAAGGCTTTCCACAAAGGCTAAAACAATTTAGTTTCTCACAGTATCATGTGAGAATGCTCGTCTTGCCGCCTCTTCCCATTTGTTTTATTTTTTTCTTTTTTCTTCATTTTTTATTGGAGGATAGTTGCTTTACACTGCTGTGTCAGTTTCTGCTGTACAGCAAAGTGAATCAGCCATACATATACATATAACCCCTCTTTTTTTGGATTTCCTTCCCATTTAGGTCACCACAGAGCTCTGAGTAGAGTTCCCTGAGCTATACAGTAGGTTCTCATTAGTTATCTATTTTATACATATTAGTGTATACATGTCAGTCCCAATCTCCCAGTTCATCCTACCACCCCTTTCCCCCTTGGTATCCATACGTTTGTTCTCTACGTCTGTGTCTCTATTTCTGCTTTGCAAATAAGATCATCTATACCATTTTTCTAGATTTCTCATATATGAGTTAATATATATTTGTTTTTCTCCTTCTGACTTACTTCACTCTGTATGACAGTCTCTAGGTCCATCCACGTCTCTGCAAATGACACAGTTTTGTTCCTTTTTATGGCTGAGTAATATTCCATTGTATATATGTACCACATCTCCTTTATCCTTTCCTCTGTTGATGGACATTTAGGTTGCTTCCATGTCCTGGCTATTGTAAATAGTGCTGCAGTGAACATTGGGGAGCATGTATCTTTTGGAATTATGGTTTTCTCTGGGTGTATGCCCAGTCGTGGGATTGCTGAGTCATATGGTAGTTTTAGTTTTAGTTTTTAAAGGAACCTCCATACTGTTTTCCATAGTGGCTGTATCAATTTACATTCCCACCAATAGTGTAAGAGGGTTCCCTTTTCCATTTGTTTTAAAGTGAACCTTTTGATTACTAATAATGTTGAGATTTTTTTCCCATTAGTGTATTGATCTTTTGCATGCTTTCTCATGTTAAATTTTTAAACCTATTTTCAAAACATTTTAAAATTGAGGTATTATTTGCATATAGATAAATACACAGGTCCTAAGTGTACTTTTCAACAACCTATGAAAAATGCCTATACTTGTTTAATCCCATCACTATCAAGCTATAAATCATTCCCATCATCCCAGAAAGTTCCTTTGTGCCTGTTTTTAGTCACTGACTCCACCCAGAGGCAACCACTGTTCTGATTTCTTCCACAATAGTTTTTCCTGCCCTAGAACTTCATATCAATAGAACTACATAGTACATAACTCTTCAGTAACAAGCTTCTTTAGCTCAGGATAATTTTTTTAGGGTTCATCTACATGGTTCGGTGTATCAATAGTTTATCCCATTTTATTGCTGAATAGTACTTAATTGTATGGATATACCAACATTTGTTTATTCAGTCTCCTATTGATGGACATTTGGACTGTTTTGGGTTTTTTTTTTTTTTTTGGCTATTATGAGTAAAGTTGGAATGAACACTAGGGCTCTTTTGGGGTTTAAATCTACCATCTTCCTGTTGGTTTTCTGTTTGTTCCACCTGTTCTGTGCTCCTCTTGCTCATTTCCTGCCTTCTTTTTAATGAGCAGAATAATGTTTACTATCCCATTTTATCTCTACTACGAGCTTATTAGCGGTATCTTTTTGTTTCTGTTTTCAAGGATTGTGCTATGGTTTGTAATATGCATCTTTAACTTATCACAGCCATACTTCAAATACTAGTATTCTAGTTCATGTTTAAATTAAAATCTTCAAAAGAGTATATTTCAATTATCCCCTTCCAACATCTGTGTTCTTATTTTTATGCATTTTCTATCTATCCATGTTGTAAACCCTGAAATACATTATTACTGTTTTTGTTTTAAATTGTCAATTAATTTTAAAAATTTTAAATGAATAAAAATATCTTCTGTGTTTGTCCTAATATTTACCATCCCTGGTAATCTTTATTCCCCTCCCCTCCTCCTTTTTTTAAGAATCAATTTTCTATCTGGTATTATTTTCCTTCCACATGAAGAACTTCCTTTAATAAAGTTCACATTTGCTGGTGAGGTCTCTCAGCTTTTGTTGGCCTGAAAAGTATTTTGCCTACTTTTTGAAGGATATTTTCACTGGATATAGAATTGTAGCCTTTTTTTTCTTAGTACTTAAAAGATGTAATTCCTTTGTCATCTGCTTGTTTCTGTTTGTGTGCTTGCTTTAAAAAAAAAAAAAACCACTGAAAATCTTTGTCTTATGACTGGATGTTTAATCTATTCAAATTTAATGTTATTTTTATAGTTGGATTTATGTCTACCATTTTACTTTTTGTGCTCTGTGTGTCTTGTGTCCTTTTTTAAAAGACTCTATTTCTTGTTAATGCTTTTTATAAAATTAAGTGAATATTTTTTAGTATAGCACTTTAATTAATGACTTTTTCACTAGATGTTTTGAGTTATTTTTTTTAGTAGGTGATCTAAAGCTTACCATATGCATTTTAACTTACGAGAATCTATGTCAGATTTATATTCATTTAATTCCAGTGAAATACAGAAATACCCCTATGTTGCTCTATCTCCTCTTCCTTTTGTGCTATTATTGTTACACATATTACATATATATATGTTAAAAACCCAACCATGCATTGTTATGATTCTTTGTATAATTTCATACCTTTTAAAGTAGCTGAGAGAAGAAAGTAGAGGAATGACACGGTTTATAAATTTTGTTGTTGTGTTCTTATTTGCCATTTTTGGTTCTCTTCTTTTATTCCTGTGAATATGAGTTGCCATCTAATGTGAATTCCTTTTGCCAATATAGCTTTGCTTCCGCTCACATTCTTTGTGTGGTTATTGTTAAATATATTATAGTTACATATATTATAGGCCCAGTAATATAATTGCATGCACACTGTTTTATACAAATGCATTTTAAATGAGGCAAGAGAAGAAATATGCATTTATACTGTGTTATAATTGCATAAGTACCTTTACTGTTTTTTCTTTTTAAATATGGACAAGAATCCCATTTGGGGTCACCTGTTTTAAACTGAAGAACTTCCTTTAATAGTTCTTATAAATGAGCTAGATAGCAACAAATTTTCTCAGTTTTGTTTATCCGGACATGTTTTTATTTTTTCTCATTGCTGAAAGATTTTTTTTCTTATCTAAGTCTTTCTTTTATTTTTTTCCATGTCTATTGAAAAATTATTGACAGACATCACTGTATAAGTTTAAGGTGTTCAGCATGACGGTTTGATTTACATTTATTGTGAAATGATGACCACAAAAGGTTTAGTTAAGATCCATCATCTCATACAGATAGAATAAAAAGAAAAGAAGAAAAAGATTATCCTGGTGATGAGAACTCTTAGGATGGATTCTCTTAACAATTTTCATATGTATCATACAACAGTGTTAACTATAGGCATAGTGTTGCATATTACATTCCTAGTATTTATTTTATCACTGAAAGTTTGTACCTTTTGACCACCTTTCTCTGATTTCCCGTGGCCCCTCCTCTGGTAACCACAAATCTGATCTCTTTTTCTATGACTTTGTTTTGTTTGTTTGTTTAAGATTTCACATATAAGTGAGATCATACCGTATTTGTCTTTCACTGTCTGATTTATTTCACTTGGCATAATGCCTTCAAGGTCCATACATGTTATTGCAAATGGTAGGATTTCCTTGTTTTTTTTTATGGCTGTGTGTGTGTATGTGTATATATGTATGTATGTGTGTACATGTATATAAATGCATGCCACAACTTCTTTATTCATTTATCCACTGATGGACACTTAGGTTGTTTCCATGTCCTGGCTATTGTAACAATGCTGCATGTGACATAGAGGTGAATATAGCTTTTCAAGTTAGTGTTTTTCTTTCCTTTGGATGTATTCTTAAAAGTAGAATTGCTGGATCACATGGTAGTTCTATTTTTAATTTTTTAAGGAACCACCATACGGTTTTCCATAGTGGGTGCACCAGTTTACAATCCAGCCAGCAGTGCACAAGGGTTCTCTTTTCTTCTCATTCAATCCAGCATTTGTTGTCTCTTATCTTTTTGGTGATGGCTGTTCTAACAGGTGTGAGGTGATATCTCGTGGTTTTGATTTGCATTTCTCTAATGACTAGTGATGTTGAACATCTTTTCATGTACCTGTTGGCCATTCCTATGTCTTCCTTGGAGATATTTTTCCTAGAAACAAGATTTTTGTTCATCAGCTTTATTCTTTCAGCACTTTAAATATGTCATCTCACTGTTTTCTGACCTCCATTGTTTCTAAAGAGATGTCCGCTGTTAATCGCATTGAGATTCTCTTACGCGTGAGGAGTCGTTTTCCTTTGTTGCTGTCCTAGATTTTCAACATTTTAACTGTGATCTGTCTGGGTTTGAATTTCTTTGTGTTTATCCTCTTTCGATTTTGTTGAGGTTTTTGAATGTGTAAATTAATGTTTTTCATCTAATATGGGACGTTTTAAACGTTATTTCTTTGAATATTTTTCTGTTCCTTTCTCTCTGTCTTCTCTTTCTGGTATCGCAGTTACGCATATGTTGTGCACTTAATGGTGTCCCTCAATTCTGAGACTCTTTATTTTTCTTCATTTTTTCCTCTTTCTTCGGACTGAATAATCTTTTGATCTATCTTCAAATTTGTTGATTCTTCTGCTAGCTCAAGTCAATTTTGGAGAACACTTAGTAAATCTTTTATTTTGGTTATTGTAGTTTTCCACTCCAGAATTTTCATTTGGTTCATTTAAAATAAGTTTTTATCCCTTTATTGATATTCTGTATTTGATGATACATTATCATCATACCTTCCTTTACCTCTTTAAGTATGGCTCCCTTTAGTTCTTTGATTACATTTAGTGTAGCTGCTTTAGAGTCTTTGTTAAGTTCAATACCTGAGGCTTCTCACAGGAAGTTTCTGTTACCTGCTTTTTAAGTATTTTTTTTCTGTGTATGGGTCATACTTTCTTGTTTCCTTGAGTAGCTCATATTTTTGTGTGTGTGTGAAAAAGTGGGCATTTTAGACAGTATATTTTAGCAACCCTGAATATTGATCCCCACCTCCAAGAGTTATATTTTTGCTGTTTGCTTGTTTGTATTTGTTGGTACAATTTCAGTGAATCCAATTTTCCTTGAAGTATGAAGTCTCTGATTTGCTCTTCAGAAGTATAGTCTTGAACATGCTCATGGTCACCCTGGCAGATAGTCATTTTATCAGGCTCTCTCTTTCTCTGATCTCTTTTGTAAGCTGCCTGCCTCTATTGGTAACACACATAGCTCTCAGGCTCCACTAATTTCTCCTTGATTACTCTGCTGTTTTGGATAATCCTATGAAACATAATGTGCTCCACCATATGATTCAATTGAATTCAGACCCCTTTTCTGGAGAATATTTTGAGGCTGATCTTTGGAGTATATTCTGACCACAGGGGGTTTCTTTTTCACTGTCTCTTCCCCTGGTTCCCTCTGGTAAACTTGTTGACCTGGGGTTTAGCCTGTTGCTCATAGGAGATATCAGCCTCCTGTTAATTGCTTACCATCAAAATCTCTATTTTTTTCAGAGTGCCCTAAAGCTTGAACTTTTCCACATTCTTTTCTAAATAAAATCAGTTTCTTTGGGGGAGTGCTTTGGTATTCTTTCTTATGGCCTGTTGAGGTATGTTTTTAAGTTTAGTTTGAGTGAATCTAATATAGCCTTTATCCAAGGGGTCCCATAGACTATTTCTAAATTTGGTTCTTTCTGGGGTCTCTACTTAATGCTCTGGGTATTCAGCAAGATCTCTCAACTTTTACTGGACAGAACTTGAATGTTTGCTATCCCTATTAAGCTCCAATAAGTGCTTCAGGTCACAGTGCCCCATTAGTTCTTCTTTGCCTGGCTACTTGGAGTATTACTCCAAGGATGCACAGCTTTATGTTCAAATATTCAAGGGGTCCCATATGCAGACTTTAAAACTTTCTCTGCTCAGTTTTCTCTTCTTGAGTACTCTGCCCTCAAATTCCAGTCACCTCTGCTTCCTCAAACTCTAATCTTTGTCCCTAAACCTTAGCAAGACTGCTGTACCCTGCTGACTTTCCTTATACCATTGTCTGGAAAGTGCATCCAGGCAGAAAATTGAGGCAATCTTAGGGATTGCCTTATTTGTTTTCCTTCTGTGAGTCATAATCTCCCAGGCTTCTCATTGTTCGATTCCTGAAAGTGGTTGTTTCATATATTTTATACAAGTGAAGTTGTTTAGGGTAGAAAGAATAATCATATCCTCTAAACTCATTGGAAGAAGTGGAAGTCCTGCCCATTTTTTTTTAACTTAGTGTTTTTCTTATTTGTTTGAGCAAGCATCTCAAAAATCCCAAAATTTGACTTTGTCTGTTATATTAGCTGATATTTTCCTTTTATGTCATTTACCTTTAAATTATTTTTCACTGTCTTATGATCTTTATATTTTAATTTTTACATAACTAAATATGTTGGTGTTTTCTTTGTAATTGCTTCCAACTAGAGATCAAGCATCTACCTAGAGTTTCTTTCATGGATTTTTTGGAGATTCATATTTTCTTTTAAATTATTATTCTGAGATTAGTTTTAGTATTGTGATAAGATCATTTTGTACGTCTTTTGTTCTAATTTTCTTCAAATCATTTGTAGAAAAAGGTGTCATATAAATAAAATAAATAGGTGTCACTGGAAACTGGTTAAATATTTTTATCAATTATTTTAGAGTCCATGCATATCTATTCTGTGTCATGGATTTAAGGTCGTTCTTGGGTAAAATGAGATTAAGACAGATTATACTGCATGCTTCTTTTTAAAAGACAAAATATGTGTAAAATCAATAAAAATGGAAATGAGGACATAAAGACTAAGACAAGCAATAGGGAGCAAAGCAGCAGCCAAAATGGATAGTTCTGATTTAAGGTAGTGGTTGCAGTGACCAGACTTGCAGTCAGAAAGATCTAGATTTGAATTCTGGCTCTAACACTTACTACCTTCTTGATCTTTATCTCCATTATTTCGAGGTTATGCTTAAATTGAAATTGGACGGTTCCTGACACATCACCACTGTGGTCATTATCGTTGTGATTGTAGTGGTGAAAATCAGAAATGTAAAAAGATGGAGATGCAGTTTCAATGACGTGATTGAGCAAGGGTGAAGGAGTGTGGTCTGGCCTTTGCTCTCTTTATAATAAAATAAGTAGAATGGTGTGAACTGTGTGTTTCTAAGCTTGCTTCCATATGTAAGTATATATGTATGTATGCCTGTATTTAGCATCACTAGGTACTTCCCCTAGATCCATCTCTTTCTACTTACTGGTACCGTGAGTTGCCATATAATTCAGTTCATGACCTTTGCACAGGGAGGCACTAAACATTGAAGCACTGAGTGGGGGAAACAGGTGGAAGGTGGAGTGTGGGGAGAAAATGGATAGTTGGCAGTGTTTACATGACTTTCCCTATCCCATTGAGTACGTGTTCTGTTTGGTTTATCTGTTCTTCATAGACACATGTGTAAACCAGATCAGACAAAATCGGCTCTTTCCTCCTTTGCTCAAAGGAAGCTTGTAGTGAAAATACTCTGGAATAGGAATAAGGATCACTGAATTGAAATTCCCTTTTCTCCACTGTGGAGCTGTATAATTTTAAGCCGGTTTCTTTTCCTCCCTGGTTTCTACTTTGCTACTAGGATGTATAATCAGTAGGGCCAGAGAAAGTCCTGCACATGCATCAAAGTTTATTCACTTATTAAGTTTTCAATCAAGTCCTTATTGAGTGATTTCTGTGTGTTAGGTGCTAGGGACACAGCTGTGTAACAGTCACAGATCTTCTCCTTGTCCCTATCCTCAGGGAATTTATCTAGAGGGATAGACGGACATTAAATAAGGGAGCATATGTACAGTGACTGCTACAAAGGAGAGAGGCCAGGTGTCATGGGTGATAAAAAGTGTAGGCCAGTGGTTGGCAAACTTCTTCTGCAGAGGGACAAGTAGTAAATATTTTAGGCTTTATGAGCCAATAAGCAAAATGGAATAATTGTTCTTACCAAACCGCTAATCAGTTGTTTTTACATTTTACATTTAAAAATAAAAAAAAAGTCTTAAGTCACCTGGGCCTTACAGAAACAGACAGCAGGCTGTAGTCTGCTGACCCCTCATTAGGCCAAGTATATAAAACGTAATGTAGTCTGCTGAGTATTATATCTCTGTCCAGAGAGTGTTAATGGTCACTATTTTCTTAAAGGATTTGTGTGAGAGAGATCTCCCTGGCTTCCACCTGTCTCTACTTTATTTATCTCTCTCTCTCTATATATTTATATCCTCATAGAATTCAAAAGTATGAATGAAATACATGCAGTTGTACTTACCAATAAGTTTTTATTTTAATTTGGCTGCCTATGTGGATCCTCTGGGAGAGGACTGAACCATTTCATTAGTTTCCATACAATGTTCTGGTGACTTTAGTGGTAAAGTTACTGTGATTGTGTAGATTCTGTGACAGTGGCTGGATTAATCACCTGTATGTTGTGCTGTATCTGGTGAGGCAGCTGGGGAGGGAGACTGAGAACAGGTACTGTGGGAGCAGACAGAGGAAGAGAAAAGAACAGCTCAGATACCTACTGTCCCAGAGCAAGATCAGCCAACTCGTTAGTTTTGACTCTCCATTGTTTCATAGGTTAAAAAAATCTGTTTGTACTTAATAGAATCAGAGGCATGGTATCCTCTGTGAACATACTAAGCTATTTGCAGAGGCCCCTGAAGAGCAATCTAATTCAATTAGAAAAGAAAGAACACTTAATACTTCTAAAAACTCATTGATGATATTGCAAAATACAAAAGCCAAACCTTTTTTTTTTTTAAACTGGCACTTAAAATGTCTGAAACACTTAAAAATGTGCTGAATTTTATTCATTCTACTGTAAATCTATCCTAAGTTTTCGATTCAAGCATTCCTATAGGTACCCCTAAATATTTTTTTTGGCAGTTACACCAAGAACTAGAAAAAGACAAAAAATTCAAATGCATTCAATTTGACTTTATAAATTTCCTTTATTTCCCTCTTTCTCCCTCTTGTTCTCTTTCTCCTTTTTTTCTCACTTTCCCCTTAATTATCTCAGTGTCTTACTTTTTTCTGATCTTATTTTATGTAAACTAAGGAAAGAGCTGTGGCTGGGGAAAATGCCAAAGATCTAATCAACAAATTGTCAATAATAACCATGTGACTCAAGCCATAAATCACTTTGGATTAAGCATCAACCTTCATCTGGGTATGAAGTTTCCAATGCCATTTATTTGTTATCTGCCAATGGAGATTAAAATGTCCGGTTCCCAGGAGATTTTTCAGAAATGGATGGATCCTCACTGCCAGGGCAGCTGGGAAGCTGCCTGAGTGAAGACAGTCAAATAAAGGCAATGACATTGCTAGGTCCTTTTCTTCCCTAAAAACTAGAATCCATGTATATACGACATCCAGTTAGACAGTGAAAATTTGGTCAAGCCATTATGTTTTGCATATCATGCCAAACACAGATTAGAAGAGCAATCGACTGATGATCTTAATGTTACATGTATATTGTGTGTGTGTGTGTGTGTGTGTGTGTGTGTGTGTATTATTTGCCCTCTGGATATATTGTTTAACAAAGTGAAGAAAGAGCCTTTCCATGAAACTCCTGTGATTAAAATAATAACTAATATTTACTAAGCACTTGCTATGTTCTAGAGTCTAATTCCTTTACTTACAGGTGTTATTTGATTTTCTCAATCACGCTGTGAAGTAAATTAATTCATTATTTACATTTTCAGAAGAATTTCTAAGGCATAGAGTAGTTAAGTTTTTGGCCGGAAGTCACACCATTTGTAAGTGGAAGGGCCAGGATTTGAACCCAGTGTCCAAAACTATGCTCTTACTACACTGTACCAGTCCTATCGCCTTCCTTCATAGACATTTGCATAATTTGCAGTTCTGCATTTCCTTGTGTGAGTATCTTTTTATAATGTCCATTTCCTCCCTAGACTATAAGTCCCATGAGTATAAGATTGCAGCGTTTTGTTCCCTGCTGCATTGCTAGAGCTTAGGATAGTGTTTTGCACACAGCAGGAAAGCACTAAATAAACATCTGTAGGAAAAATGAATGAACAATATGCTACAGGAATGGTGTTGTATAGCAGTAGTACCAAAGATAACATTTGTATCCTGCTTTGCAGATGACAAAGCATTTTTATCACAGTTGCCAAGAACTGCTCCCTTCAGCTCTGGGCAGTGGCCAGCAGAACTTTGGGGTGTTTCACTGACCTAATGTTGCCAGCTGCCACCATGGATACCAGCTTTATCCCATCTGTAGCCTAACTCTCACAAATGAAACATCCACAGAGGCTTTCCAGCTGAGCCTCTTACCTCCTCCTCCCAATTTCTTCCTGCTTTCATTGAACTTTTATTCATTTCCCAATAAGAATCAGAAGCAAAAGCTTTTGTTTGTTTTTATCTTTTGGAAAGATGTCATCTAAAGCTCTTTTTTTTTTTTTTTTAAGTGATTTTTAACCTGTTCTAATGATCATAATAGCCCACTTTTTGCTTACTGGCCATAAATCAGATACGATTCTCAACATTTTATATATATTAGCTCATTTAATTCTCAGGAGAAGCCTATGAAGCAGATACTATTACTATCCCTAATTTTTAGATCAAGACACAGATGCCTCTTGGCCAGTATTGATTGTGTTGGGTATACCCTCCACTAAGTCCTTTACATTTTTTCTTAAAGATATTCCCCAAACAATATCAGCAAAGTGGATACCATTAACTTCCACATTTTGCATAGGAGAAAACTGACTCATGAAGATTAAAATAATATGTCCAAGTTCACATAACTAATCAGATCATCAGTTCATATGGCTAATCAGAATCAAACCCCGAAAGCAGAGGTGATAGACTCAAAAGCCTTCCACTCTTGAGCAAAGTTTGCTTCAGTTGTGTTTGAATATTACCGTTTATCCCAAGTCTGTTTTAGAGTTAGGCCCATGAAAAATCAGCAACTGACATTTATGTAGTAATAGTTCTTGCACATTATTCAATACATTAAAAAATCTTTAACATTCTTTAGAGATGACCTATTCTAACATCAAAAATGTAATTGTGATGTCAAATCCGCAGCTTCTTATAAACTTCCTCAGGTTATGCCATAAACTTGCCCTGGAATATTAACTAGAACTTTTTATATGTATGTGAGTAATAATAACACTCCCCATCTGTGTAGCACTTACAGAAACACGTTTATTTAGTATTTACTCTCAGCCAGGCACTGTGCCAAGTCGTTTTACATTATTATCTTTTAAATCTCACAGTGACTGTATACGGTGACTTTATCCCCATCTGTATACCTCATCCACTTGAGGTTTGTGGAAGCCAGTGACTAGCCCAAGCCAGAGTCAGTAAATGGGGAAAGTAGGTTTCATTCCCAGGACTGATAATTCAGAATTTAGAGTCTTTCCAACTTGTTTTTCAATCTTGCTTGGTTCTATCAAAATTTATACATAAAAAAAGGACCAAATAGTTTAAGTGATTTGCTTGAGATCACAAAGTTAATAATAGGCAGAGGCCTCACTAGCATTAGGTCATTTTTCTTCTAATCTGTTGCTTTTGGCACTACACTTAACACATCTCATACATGTACACATAGTATACACACATATTAAACAGATATGAAAATAAAATACTTTGCAGTTAAACTTATTTTTTAGTTTTATTGTCTGTTTTCTTTCCTTTACTCAGGTGGCCCTTTAAATGTCTAACTGCTGAAGTTGTTACATTCAAGGATTATATAGCAAGAACAAGTCAAATTCCAAAACTCACAAGAAATAAAAGATATTCCCTTTGAAGATCTTACTGATATTCTGAGAGAGTAAGGCTTAAATAAAGAGGTAACTGGGTTGAAATTTCAGACCAATTTTGCATGTAAAAGCTTGGTGAGTTTTATACTCAGTTAAACAATATGCAATCATTAGAACAGATATATTGTGAGAAGGGACTCCTGCGAAAGTTGTTTCAATGCAAAGAGTTATTAATGCAAGCTGGAACTAGGTAGGTTGTTAGGGTCTTCTCAGTGAAATGGCAGTTTTCAAGGTACTTGGCTTGGAGCACTGAGTGTAATTTTTCCTAAAAATGGAACTGAAATGGAAGAGGCCAGGGAGGTTGAGTCAGTCTACATAATTTATATCATAATAAAGTAAAGGATATTCTCTGGATCATTTTTGTTTTTCTCCTATGATCAAAGATAACATTAAAAATTCCGTATAACCCCATCCATCACATTTGCTGTGTCATTGTATTAATCAGGATAGAAAAACTACGGCATTCTAATAGTAAACCATACAGTCTCAGTAGCTTATACTATAAAGTTTATTTCTTACATAAAGTCTGATGTGCACTGAATCACCCTCCTCCATCTTATACTTATGCCATGTGTTTGATATGGCTTCCAAGATCACTGTGACAGCAGAAAGGATGGGTAGACAAGACCCACTGACTCTTATATGGCACATGTGCCTTCTACTCAGAGCCCATTGGCTAGAACTAGTCACATGACCCTGGGCAACTGCAGTGGAGGATGAGAAATGTAGAAGAGCAAATGGTTATTTAGTGAATGATGTCTCCGACCCATTAACTATGATTTCTTCCCTTCCTCTTCTGCCAGCCTGCTTTTTCCTCTCCCACTTTTCTTTCTTCCAGTGCTTGTCTTCCTTCGTCTTTCCTTGTTTCCCCTTCATTCAGCCACTATTTAACAAATTACATATCTCTTGTGCAAGGTGCTTGCATGCCCTGAAGAGTGAGTGCCTCCTAAGTTATGTGCCTTATATGCTTCTCTTGTCTCACCCTCTTCCTGGCCCAGCTACTCTGTGTCACATGGCTTCTAAGTTGAGGAATATACAAGAGTCCAACATGATTCCCCACACTCCAGTTTCTTACAGTCTTTTGAGTGAGATGTGACATGTAGGCAATGCAGTAGTAAAAGAGAATGCATGTGTCATACAGTTTCTACAGGTAATGTGTGTGGGAGCTGATTCAATATTGTTCTGCCCTCGGTAGCATTTGCTAAATGCTAATCAGAGCACTTTGCTGGACCACATATTAAGGGAGTAAGATAAATACAGTCCTCCTGCTTTATGAAGAGCAATTGCAATGGAAAGACATTGGAGAAAACATAAAATATGTGTGGTCACCCATCATGCGTACCTTAAATAGGTATAATCATTGTGTCAGAGGTTCGCAGACTTTGCAGACTTTAAGCTCTGAGCGTAGCTTAAAATGTGTGAACTTATCTGGTCTAGGGGAAGGCCCAAGGTCCAGATCTATCAAAGCTCCTGAAAAGGTTATTTACTCCAGAGCTTCTGGAGTGGGTGCAGATACTGACTGCTCTTCTGTTTTCATGAAACTTTACCCCAGATTTACAGCAGCAAAGGTACTCTGACTCCTCAAAACATATCCAACATCATCCAACCCTTGAAACTCGTGGCATGGATAGTATTGCAAGTAGGAAAGAAGCATTTCCTTTCTTTTTTTATGTCTAAAGAGAGCTGTCCCTGCCGCAGGACTTGGAATAGCCCATAAAACTTGAGCAAAATGTTAATAAAGCATAGAAATAAATAATAAAACTATAAACTGGCAAAGTTTGATGAGATCTTGATTAACTGGGACAGAGATTGCTCTTAGGGGTCCAGGGATGGGCTTTAGGAAGACTGAGGACCCTCCTTAAACATTTGTGTGTATTTAGTTATATACATTTTTGAAGAAGGGTCTATCTATAAAAGATTAAGAGCCACTCACCTCATTTTAGAGAAGTGGAATCCCCAGTCCAAGAGATTTAAAGACATGCCAGATATCAAGCAAGTAATCAGGAATAAATCCACTTCTAGAGCCCTGTTGGTCTTATCCCCACCGTTTTGGGTTGAATTGTGTGTCTCCCCCCACCCCCAATATTATTAAAGTCGTGCACCCTCTGTACCTGTGAATGTTACCTTATTTGGGAATAGAGTCTTTGCAAATGTAATCAAGTTAAGATGAGGTCATTGGGGTGGCCCTAATCCAATATGACTGGTTTCCTTATAAGAAGAGGAAAACTCCATGTGAAGCCAGGGATACACAGCAAGAACAGATGGAGGCACAGATTGAACTTGTGCACCTAGAAGCCATGAAGTGAGAGAATACATTTCTGTTGTTTTAAGCCACCAAGTTTGTGGTAATTTGTTATGGCAGCCCTAGGAAACGAATACACTCACTCATCACTAACTTTCCATATCCATACATTGTTTGTTTGTTTGTTTGTTTTTTTATCATGTTGGTGTCAGTGCTGACAATTATGTTTTGCTGTGTTTTTAAATGCATGTTTACTGGACCTAGCTTATGTACTTCCCCAGGTACTCTGAGCTCATCTGTCCCCTGAGCCTTGGCTGCTTGCCCTGCTTCCTGACTGGAATAGCTGAGCAATGGCTCCTGTCATTCTCACAATTCTAGTATTCCAGCCACCAACCAGAGTTTACTGATTCTCTGACCTGTCCTGGGGTCTAGTGCCAGGCTTTGGGACCCCCTCCATCGTGCTGGCTCTGGGAGGATCTGCAGCAACTCCCATGTCTAAATCCAACCTGACCAGCCCCCAGAAGCTCTAGCTTCCCCAGCACCTCCACAGGGGTCAAATAATATCATCTAAAATTACACGACAGTTGATGCTCTGTGGAGCAAACTTTGATGGAGAAAAGGCAGGAGTCATAAGGAGACAACATGTGAATTGTTTTCTCTCCTTCTTGCAGACTGTTCTGAGATGCAGAGGTTTTATAATGGTTCTTCTGAGACATATCCCACATCACCAAGAAACCATTATCATCATTCACAATGTTATTTTGCTTTACCTACTGTAAAGGAAAGGCTGCTGTGTTTCCCAGTCTGAAAGCTCTTCAAATCCTGTCCTTTTAGGTTTTCATGGAGGCTTCATTTTGTAGGCATCGTTGATTGAAATATTAGCCATTCATGACTGAATTGAATCTTCAGCCCCTCTTCCCTCCCTGGAGGTGGGGGATGGGGGCATGGCTGAAAGTTCCAACCAGCTAATCATGTGGTTGGTTCCCCTGAAAGGGATTTATTATGAATAACAAAAGGTACCCATTTCACCTTTATATTGTGGAACGGGGAACAAAACTAAATATTTTTTTAAAAAGATGTCCCTACAGCTCTTACATAGGAAATTACAAGAGTTTTAAGAGCTATGTGCCAGGAACTGTGGATGAAGATTATTATTATATCACAATATCATACCTACTGTTATGGGTTGAATTGTGTTCCCACAAAATTCATATGATGAAGCCCTAGCCCCCAGTATCTCAGAATGTCATCTCACTTAGAAATAGGGCTGCAGGTATAATTAAGATAAGGTCATAGTGGAGTAGGGAGAGCCCCTAATCCAATATGACTTGTGTCCTTATAAAAAGGGAAAATTTGAACACACACACACACACACACCATATGAAGATGAAAGCAGAGTTCAAGGTGATATTTCTGCAAGCCAAGGAATAGCAAAGGTGGTCAGCAAAGCACCAGAAGCTAGGGGAGAGGAGCATGGAACAGATTCTCCTTCATAGCCCTCGGGAAGAACGAATGCTACCAACACCTTGGTCTTGGACTTTTAGCCTCCAGAACTGTGAGACAATGAAGTTTTGTTGTTGAAGCCACACAGTTTGTGGTACTTTGTTATGGCAGCGTTAGCGAACAGGCATAACTACTTCTCATTGTCTCTCTTTCCCTCTTGCTTTCACTGGATTGCACCAACTTCCCTCCCCCATCCGCCGCCCCCGCCACAATAAACATTCAAACTTGTCGCGGGCTCTGGTTTCCATAAACTTAAAGCTAATATACCTTTTACTCCTATTTTGGCTTTAATATGTGTGTGATTATCCCTGGATTGGGCACTGACTTAGCGAGAAGAGATATGATATATCATTTTCTTAGAAAAGCTCACAGTTTTTAGCTATGCCTAATTTGTAAAGCACTAGGAATCAACTAAGGCAGAACGTTTCATGTTATACATCTACATAGTGACAGAGTTCAGAAAAGGGAGAGTCACATCATCAGCTTCTAGAACTGCAAAATGAACTATTAACTATGGCGGACCCTATTTTATCTGTGTGGTTTCCTAGCATTGCCAAAAGTATAAACTTGTATTTAGTGTATTCTGTATGTATTTTTGAATTCTCACAAAGGGGCTTGTGGCAGGCAAAGGGGAGTCTTATTCCAAAAGGGATACTCAGGCATTTGTAAACAAGGCCCCGTGTTGGTAATTCAGACAAAGTAATTAGAGTTTATGACTGTGGGAGTCTGGAGTATATGTGATGAATGGTATTAACTGGGAGTGAATTGATGCTGGTGGGTAAGGAAAGATAATTTCTCCAGCTAAGTCCACATGGCCAGTACTTGAAACTATTCCCCAGACCAATCCATTATCCCCATCAAAAGGCATTTATTAAATGTTTATTTGCATATCATACTATGATAAAGGGAGGAACCAACCAGCTCTTGGAACACACTCCCTTGTGTTAATAGATAAACTGAGGCACATTAAAATGTCTAAGAGTTTACCTTAGCAAACATCAGTTCAAATCCAGCAGCACTCTACCAGCAGGAGCTAAAGGAAGGGCTTTTGTAGAGCAGACATGGAGACAAAGCAAGGAAGTTATGTGATTGGCTATAGCTTAAGAGCGTGCCTTTTTTGGGAAAGACTGGTTGGCTGTTTGTGATTGGTTCTTCTTAAGTTTAGATTTCTTAACCTCGAGGCATTTTCAGGAATTGACACTAGCTTAGGTTTCCATTTGCTTACCTAGGCTCCTGATGCATTAGAGTCAGCTTAGCCTAATGGCTTCCTTGTTTAATTACTTTAGTACTTGACATACGTCATCTATTTAAGTTTGGAGAAAAGAGCAAGCAAACTTCATACGGAGTTTAGAGCTTCAAATAAAGAAACTTGTGTACTTAGTAATACCTTTTTTTTTGAGAGGAAACCAATTGAGATCTCATTTTTCTTGTTCAGAGTTTCCAAATATCTCCATAGTTAGAGATTCATGTGGGCTTGTTTATGTATATAACTGATCAAAATATGGAATTGACTCAAGATCTCTGATTTTTGCTTCCAAACTAAACTCTCACTACCCAAGGGAGATGTGTACAGCAGTACAATGGACTGTAACATCTGTGATGCCAGGGCCAAGTCTGAACTGTCTCCAGTGGGTCCTGAGTACCTGCAAAAAGCTTGGGTGAGTGAAGGTATGTAAAATCATCTGTTAAATGACAAAGCCCTCAGTTCTGGTTGGATTCAATACAGATAATTTCTCAGGACAGTTCCATAAGGGAAGACATCAAATCTCTGTTAAGCACCTATCATGTCCCAGACTCTATACTAATCACTTTACATAATCCCTAGCGAGACCCTTCCCTTTATTTTAAAATGGTTATAATAGTATCTGTTTGTTTTTTTATGGCAATAGAAGGAATCAAGTAATAGTATGTGAAGAACTTGGCACTGTGTCTGACATAGAGCACATTTTTAGTTACCTTTCTCTTCTTTATGCAGCTGTTGTTAACTTTTTCTTCTTTCCTTTATTATATTCAGTATCCACCCAACATGCCTCACATTGATTTTCTATGTCTCTATTTAGGTGATGAAAAAGCTTGTCAGAGATGCTGGCTATGTTTAACATCATTTTTAAGGAAATTCCTCAGTGACGCCCATCTTCCTCTTCACTGGTCTCCTTCCTTTAATATTACTGAATGATAGTTTCCCCACAACCACAGCCTAGACCTCTAATATCTATCACTGGTACTATCGAATTGTTTCTAAGCCTAACAGCTTCTAATTTTGTCTCTTGCAATTCATACTCCTCTGTCCTCTAAGAGAGATCTAGCCAAAATACAAATTTTTTTTTAACATCTTTATTGGAGTATAATTGCTTTACAATGGTGTGTTAGTTTCTGCTTTATAACAAAGTGAATCAGCTATACATGTACATATATCCCCATATCGCCTCCTTCTTGCATCTCCCTCCCACCCTCCCTATCCCACCCCTCTAGGTGGTCACAAAGCACCGAGCTGATCTCCCTGTGCTATGCAGCTGCTTCCCACTAGCTATCTATTTTACATTTGGTAGTGTATATATGTCCATGCCACTCTCTCACTTCGTCCCAGCTTACCCTTCCCCATCCCCATCCCTGTGTCCTCAAGTCCATTCTCTATGTCTGTGTCTTTACTCCTGTCCTGCCCCTAGGTTCTTCATAACCATTTTTTTTTTTTAGATTCCATATATATGTGTTAGCATATGGTATTTGTTTTTCTCTTTCTGACTTACTTCATTCTGTATGACAGACTCTAGGTCCATCCACCTCACTACAAATAACTCAATTTCATTTCTTTTTATGGCTGAGTAATATTCCATTGTATATATGTGCCACATCTTCTTTATCCATTCATCTGTCGATGGACACTTAGATTGCTTCCATGTCCTGGCTATTGTACATAGAGCTGCAATGAACATTGTGGTACATGACTCTTTTTGAATCATGGTTTTCTCAGGGTATATGCCCAGTAGTGGGATTGCTGGGTCATATGGGAGTTCTATTTTTAGTTTTTTAAGGAACCTCCATACTGTTCTCCATAGTGGCTATATCAATTTACATTCCCACCAACAGTGCAAGAGGGTTCCCTTTTCTGCACACCCTCTCCAGCATTTATTCTTTGTAGATTTTTTGATGATGACCATTCTGCCTGGTGTGAGGTGATACCTCATTGCAGTTTTGATTTGCATTTCTCTAATGATTAATGATGTTGGGCATCCTTTCATGTGTTTGTTGGCAATCTGTATACCTTCTTTGGAGAAATGTCTATTTAGCTCTTCTGCCCATGTTTGGATCGGGTTGTTTGTTTTTTTGATATTGAGCTGCATGAGCTGCTTGTAAATTTTGGAGATTAATCCTTTGTCAGTTGCTTCATTTGCAAATATTTTCTCCCATTCTGAGGGTTGTCTTTTTGTCTTGTTTATGGTTTCCTTTGCTGTGCAAAGCTTTTAAGCTTCATAGGTCCCATTTGTTTATTTTTGTTTTTATTTCCATTTCTCTAGGAGGTGGGTCAAAAAGGATCTTGCTGTGATTTATGTCATAGAGTGTTCTGCCTATGTTTTCCTCTAAGAGTTTGATAGTGTCTGGCCTTACATTTAGGTCTTTGATCCATTTTGAGTTTATTTTTGTGTATGGTGTTAGGGAGTGTTCTAATGTCATTCTTTTACATGTACCTGTCCTGTTTTCCCAGCACCACTTATTGAAGAGGCTGTCTTTTCTCCATCATATATTCTTGCCTCCTTTATCAAAGACAAGTTGACCATATGTGCGTGGGTTCATCTCTGGGCTTTCTCTCCTGTTCCATTGATCTATATTTCTGTTTTTGTGCCAGTACCATACTGTCTTGATGACTGTAGCTTTGTAGTATAGTCTGAAGTCCGGGAGCCTGATTCCTCCAGCTCCGTTTTTCTTTCTCAAGGTTGCTTTGGCTATTTGGGGTCTTTTGTGTTTCCATCAAAATACAAATTTGACCATTTATTCCCTTGTTTAATCTTTTCAGTAGCCTGGAATAGCCTACAGACAAAGCCCAGACCCCACAGCATGACATACAAGACTCTTTGTTACCAGGCTCCTACCTTCCTCTTGAAACCTGCATTGTTCAGCTGCTCCTATGGAGGTTGCATTCCCATGCACACGAATGATCTTCTTGTTCTACAACTTTGCACTTTTGCTTAGCAGGCCCTTCTGCTGTGTGTCCTCCCTCTCTTTTCTTACCTTTCTTTACCTCACCAACTTGGCTCATTCTTTCAGAGACTGCTAATGCAGCTGTTCTTCTTGGCAACTTAAGGAAAGATTAGGTACCCTTCCTTAATGGTTTCTTATCATCATGTGTTCTGATTATGAGGACTTAAGATATTACATTCAAATCATCCATTAGCACCTGTTGCTCCCACAATAGTCTAACCCAGAGGTCAGCAAAGTCTTTTGGTAAAGAGACAAGTAATAGATATTTTAGCTTTCTGGGGCACATGGTCTCTGTCACAACTAGTCAACTCTGCTGTTGTAGCACAAAAGCAGTCAAAGATAACAGGTAAATTAAAGAGCTTGACTGTGTTCCCATACAACTTTATTTACAAAAATAGATGGCAGGCCAGATTTGGCCTGTGGGTTATAGTTGGTAAGTTCTTGATAATGGAAATCACAATCATGTCTTATCTTTCTTTGTATCTCCAGCACCTATTTTGGTACCTGGGATCGAAGGGTTGCTCAATACATGTTAATCGAAGTAGGAGTGTGTTAGCCCCTCCAAACCATCACATGTCAAGTGCTTATTCTTGTTTTTATTTGAAGTACAGTCAGGTTGCTGTTAAACAGTGTCAATTCTGTATCGAGCTGGCGTGCCTCATTTGAGGACCAAAAGTGAGTCAGTACTTCCTAAATTAACAGGTCACACTCTAAAAAGGAGATCCATGTATCCTGCCTGAGCATCTAAGGCTTCTTGCTAATTTTCTCAGGTATTCCATTACCCTTGGGTCTTTCAGCTCTCCTTGAAACCAGCCACAGTGCCATCTGCAACCTGTTTATTGAAAGCTGTGTAACTAAGTACAGTAATAGAATTTTTCAATCAATACCCAATTGTAGCAGAAGCCAGTGGAGAGATTTCAGGGCAGCTGTAACATGCTGAGATAACTTGGTGTCACTAAGAAATCAGGCAGCAGAGAGCAGTATTAACTGAGTTCCATCAATCACACATGTGGGCACTGGGCCTGAAATTTGGTATAGGAGCTGGAGGATTGCATGATGTGTATTTGGTTGTGTAAACCCAGACAACAGATTCATCTGAACTCTGCTTATGACATTCAGCTGGTTTGGGCCCCTCGTAACAATTTTCTTTTCTTTTCCCCAGTTCAAAAATTCATCAGTCTCTTCTGTGCACGTAACACAAAAGGAAGAGCAGTGGCACCTAATGGTAACCCTGGGAGAGTTGGTACCAAGAGGGAATATAGCCTAATAGAAAGAAACTTGGAAGTCAAAAGACCCAGAATTCAAATTCCAGCTGTTCCTCCTACTGTGTATTTTGGGTCTGAGTCAGGTTACATCCAGAGTGTTAGTTTTCCTGCCTTTACAATGGGGATAATGCCTGCCTGCCTGCCTACCTGCCTGCCTCGTCACAGTGTCTCAGTGAATTTCAAAGCAATTTTTGACTGTGCAAATGCTATGCAATGATAGTTGTTGTATTATGAACACCTCAATTATTCCGCTTCTCCAGGGAATGATGTGTCAACCCTAAGTGAATTTTCCTTATAATTTAATCTGTTAAGTGCCAGGAGTTTAATTTTAACAAAGTTTATGTAAGTCTTTCTCAAAGAATGCATAGCAAACTAACTGCTTTATTAAACCAAATAGTCGATGCAGATTTAACCTATGTGTTGTTCAGAGTTAACACTGGGAATTCTGCTTCTGTTAGCAGTGTCATAGCTGTAGGTGCTGCTGGCTATGGAACTGACATGTGATTGGGCTCTGGCTTCAGAAGTAGTATGGCTTTTACCTTCTGGAATAATCCCAACAACTTTGTTAAACTGAGCTATTTGCCTCTTTTCCACAAAGGGAAAATGCATAGTTGGAGAATTATCGAAATACTGTTGTAGTTGGAAGGAACATCCAACACTATGGAGTTTGATCTCTTCTTAGAAAGAAGTGAAATGAAATCCCAAGGGTTTAATGACCTGCTCGTGATGACACAGAAAATGAGTGTCAAAGCTCACACCCAATCCCTGATCGCCTGACAACATTAACAGTAGTGGACATTAGCATAGAGCTTTACAGTTTCCAAAATATTGGCATATCCGTATCTTATTTGGACCTCTCTGAAATCCTGTGAAGTTGACAGAGTGGAGGTCATTCCCTCCATTTCCAACATGTTAAGTGACTTTTCTAAGGCCACCCAGTTGCTGTCTGGTTGGGAAGAGATGCTGGGGACATGCACCTATCTTCTGATCACAGGTTCCGGTTTCATTCCAAGCCATCATATTTCACACCCCTGCACTGTGCCTTGTCTATTAGAGCATGCCGTGTAAGTGCTGCATGGCCTCTGGGGCAGTGTGGCTTTGCTGACTGCTCTAAATTTCCTTCCTAAAAAAAGATGTCTTCTCCCAATAAGTTCTTCCTGTTTCAGAGCAGTTTCTCCAGTGTGGCCGTTGGTATGCTCTGAATTGTTCATAAAGCACTTAAAACCTTACTGTGAGGTCTGTACCACTGGTCCTAGCAGTCACAGGCACCTTCACATCATATCAGCTCTTACCCACTTGGACTCACAGTCTGCTTCTCTCTCCAGCCTCATCTCCTGCCCCTTTTTTCTAAGCATTTTCGGTTCCACCCATGCTGAATTAATTGAAGTTCCCAGCATAAGGAAGCCTCTTTTTTTTTTTGCTGTTTTAGTAAAAAATATTTCAGCTGGAAGCGATGCAACCCCAACTCAAACTGGCTTAAACATACCAGGGAATTTATTGGCTCCTGAAACTAACCATCCAGGGATAGATCAGGCACTGCTAGACTCAGTATTTCCAAATTAGTATAAGGAAGACGTCTGTCTCTCTTTTCCCTTTCCTTCAGTCTGAATTTTTCTGTGTTAGATTTCTTTCTTAGGCCGATTCTCTCAAGTGGAAGGAAAGATGACCACTGGCAGTTCCAGACTTATATTAGCTAAGCAATTCCATTGGAATGAGAGTATTTCCTACCACCTCCAACACTATGATAGCATCAAGAAAATGGTCTTTTTTTGAATTGGCTTAATTATATATTTCCATACTTAGAATTGGGACATGCAATGAGTTCAACCCAATCCACACGAACTGAGAGTAGGGATAAGAGAGACTCCTGAAATAAAACAACACATTGTGTTACTGTTAATGGGGAGTGAATGCTGAACAGGCAAAAACGGCAAACGTTCACTACATGCACTAAAAGGCCTGTCCCTCAGTTCACCCTGTTAAAATATCTGGTGCCATCTTACTTACCTAGAAAACTCCTATTTATCTTTCTAAACCCTACTCATAAGCCATTTACTATGTTGATGATTTGGGGGTAAGTTACTTAACCTCTATATGTTTTAGTTTCTTTGTCTACAACATTTAGAAATAATCAAGCATCAGATAAGGCCCTCAGTTGGTCAATGTGTCCTCAGTATGGCTCTGTCTCAGTATTACTGATTATAGTAATGTCCTATGAAACCGAAAAAATGAACGTGAAGTGATTTGGCCTTTTATTTAATGTCTCACAATCTGCTAGACTGTAAGCGTTACTGTTTACTCTGCAGCTCTTGAAATAAGTAAGACTTAGTTCTTTCATCAGTTGCCTTGACATAGTCTGTAGAATTTATAAATCTGATAGACAGTAAGGCATCTCTGCCGTCATGCCCAGGAGGTTGCTAGTCATCTCAGGAGACTCCTAGTCTGAGAGACTGGAACCCCCTCTATCCCCTCTCTCCATATGCTCTTTTCATCTTCATGTTAAGAAATGTCCTAAGTCCTCAACTCCTTGCTTTTAATCCTTGACATGGCTTCTGTTGCTGTAGCCAATCTCTACTTCTCTTCCTTCCTTGGCTTTCCTATCTACTGCTTCTCAGGTTCTCCGATTTTTTTTTTTAATTAATTAATTAATTTATTTTTGGCTATGTTGGGTCTTCGTTTCTGTGCGAGGGCTTTCTCTAGTTGTGGCAAGTGGGGGCCACTCTTCATCGCGGTGCGCGGGCCTCTCACTATCGCGGCCTCTCTTGTTGCGGAGCACAGGCTCCAGATGCGCAGGCTCAGTAATTGTGGCTCACGGGCCCAGCTGCTCCGCGGCATGTGGGATCTTCCCAGACCAGGGCTCGAACCCGTGTCCCCTGCATTGGCAGGCAGATTCTCAACCACTGCGCCACCAGGGAAGCCCAGGTTCTCCGATTTTATATCTAATGACCATCAATTCCTTTTTTTTCCTAATTTGAGATACAATCAAAACACCCTTTTGGACGATAATCTCATTCACTTCATTTGGTTACCTAGATGTTTTCTCTTGTGCTTACTGCTTTGACATTGTTCTCCATTCCAGTAATTTCTTGGGTATAATTTTGGATATGGTATCATTCTGGATGTTGGAAGTTCCTGATTCCTCTTTTGAAAAATAGCAAATGGTAAATACCAACACCATGAATGGTTAGTGAAAGAAGAGGAAATGATTTAACTATTGAGGTAGATTTTATTTAAAAGTTCGAAAGCCACTAGTATTGTTCTTACGATTAAGAATTTTTCTTCTCCATTGCCCAATGCATAGGTATAAAATTGCCCAATGCATAGGTATAAAATTTCATTTATACTGTATATTCTGTTCTGTTGAAGAAGAAAATAGAAGCCAAAGCACTTGTAACAGACCAATAGAAGCCACCTGAGTATCTTCTCCAATGCTAACAGGAAGTTTAAAGTGCCTAGTGACATTCAGCTAAATCTTTTGCTGGTTTTAGAAGTCTACTCTGTGATTTGTAATTAATTTATTCAATAAGGAGCAATTGATTATGTATTATGTGCCAAGAACTGAGTGTGGAACTGGAGACAGAGGAATGAAAGACATGATGTGCATACTTGAAAAACTCAAATCTCTTAGGCCAGACAGACTGGTAAGAAGACAGTTAGGAGAGTATGATAAGTGATGTAATGTCTCTGGAGGAATACAGGAGGGGCCTTATAGTGCATTAAATAGTGACACCCCCCCCCCCCGCCAAATATATGTCCATGTCCTAACCACCAATACCTGTAAATGTGACCTTATTTGGAAATAGGGTCTTTGAAGATCTAGTTAAGGAACTTGAGGTGATATCATCCTGGATTTAGCGGGGGCCCTAAATCTAATGACTTGTGTCATTATAAGAGAAATGAGAGGGAGATTTGAGACAGAGCCCCCCTGGGGAAGGCCATAGAAAGATGAAAGTAGAGATTGGATTTAGGAAGCTACAAGCCAGGGAATGCCAAGAACTGTTGGCAGCCAGAGAAGCTGGGAGAAAGGCACGGGGCACGTTCCCCCCACAGCCTCCAGAAGGCACGAACCCCATCGAAACCTTGATTTCAGACAGAGAAAGAGTAATATTTTTTGTCTGTGTTAACTCACCATTCAGTGGTAACTTCTTACGGCAGCTCTAGGAAACTAATACAGGCCTTTAACATAGACTGCAGGCCTGGGGTGAAAGAGGGTCATCCAACATAAAATGCTTCCCAGTTCAGGAGACATTTCAGCTGTAGATTGGAGGCCAAGGAGGAATTAACCAATTTACCGATGGGGAAAAGAATTCCAGGCAGAAGAAATACATGTAAGCGTAGTCCATTTTATCGCCAGAGAAAAAGCCTCCCTAATTCATAACTCTGTAGAAGAAGGGCAAGAGACACATTACTTGCCCAGTTTGTTTCCTTTGGACAAAGATCTTGCCTCTACTCTGCGGAGTCTACCTGGTCCATAGATGATTGGGGGAGCTGTTGACTCCTCTCACGCCTCCACTTCTATCACAATGGTTTAGGGCACCATCAGTTTCTCATCTGAATTATTGTAATAGCTTTATCAGTGGTCTGTTTGCTTTTATTATCACCTGTTCCACCCCATGGTCTATTTTTCCTCAACACAACAGCCAGAAAGATCCTGTTAAAACCTAAGTGACATTATGTCCCTCTGTAGCACAAAACATTCCAACGGCTATTTCATTCAGAGCCAAAAACCAAAGTCCTTAAGTGTCCTAAAGACGCTAAGAGAAGTGCGATTCTATGAGCTTTCTGCTGCCGTCTCCTGTGACTCAGCCCCTGCCACACCTGGCCTGCTTGCCGTGCCTCAAGGTGCTGGGTAAGGGCCTGTGCCAGGACCTTGGCACTGAGCGGCTCCCTTTCCCCAGAACACTCCTCACCCCCCTTGTCTGCCTGGTCTGCTCTCTCTCATCCTTTATGTGTCTGTTCAAATGTCAATTTATTAGGCCTTTATGACTACCCTACGTAGGTATTAACCCCTCTCCTAACACTTATCTCCCTTACTCTGCTTTAGTTTTCCCCATAACACTTTTATTATCTGAATTTTTGTACTTTTACTTGTTTGCTTGTTTCTCCCCCACTAAAAGGTAAGCATCATAAAATCAGAGACATTGTCTGCTCTGATCATTGTTATATGTTAACTGCCTAGCAGAGTACTTGGTGCATAGTAAGATTTCAACTGCTGGTTTTTGAATGCATGGATCAACGATTCTTAGATTTTTTTTTTAACTGTGAACTTTATAAAAGAAATGAAAATGTTTGATAGGAATTTCGAAACCCACGCTTTATTTAAAAAAACAAATAAATTTCAAGTGTAATATTATAGAAAAGAGATGACCGAAGCCTGCAGTGGGTTCTGATATTCATTCCATGTTCCTTCTCACTGAAAAAACAAATGAGCAAACAAAAAATTGGGGTTGCCAAGTACTTTTTTTTTTTTTTTTTAACCTGAACTCCCTTTTTACTTCTTACAATTATCCAAGGAAAGAATATAGTCCTTGAGGCCCAAATGTTATCAAGTGGCTTCTGAGGGAGGCTCTGCTTCTCTCCTGTGTACTTTGCAAATGCTGGCTGGTCTGTGAGATGCCCCATCTTGTCTTTCTGTCCCTCTAACCTGGTACTCTGTACCTGTCATTTCCTTGCTGGGATCATAGTACCCTGATAAGAATGAACAGTCTCTGCACACTGTGGGTATAGAGGAGATATTTAAAAATTCTCTGCATGAGCGGATTCCCTTCCAGCTGAGAGTCTGAGCTGGGAGCAGCTCCCCAGCTGGGCAGAAAGTTGGACGCCATGAAAACTCCTTTATAACACCCTCAGGAAATAGTAGCCACAGCATCTTGCTTACTCTCTTCATAGGCAGCATCATGTGGGCTAACCAGATGGGTACAAAAGCAAGCTCAGCCGGTGTGGGGAACTGCGCCTGGGGGGTAAGGCAGCCAGTGAAAGTGGCAAGGGACAAATCTGGAGAGGAAGGCAATGTGTCAGGCTCTGTGCCACTTGCTTTCATGTTTATATTGTCATTTAACTTTGAAACAAATTTGATGAAGAGGTATTTATGTCTTCATTTCACAAGTGGGCCCACAGAGGCTCAGAGAAGGTGAGTAATTTAGCCGAAGGTCACACAGCTAGTGATTTAATCCAGGTTTCTCTGATTCCAGGGGCTGTGTTCTTTTTACCTGTACCACGCTGCCTATAAATTAGAAATACATTTAGAGGGATTTGAGCTTAAATATTTCAAAAGGAACACTGGCTGAAGAATGAGGGCAGCTCATGTTGTAGATGAGATATAGCTAAACATCTAGACAATACAGATAACCAGGCGGTAGTGAAGGCTAGAGGCCCGGTGGGTGTGTATGAACATGAAAGCAGCCATTAATCAGGCAAGCTCGCTTAAGAGGACCCTGGGTTTTGACTTTGAAGGCAGCCAAGGAAAGGTAAAATATATGTTTTGAGTCCACCAGCAAGCAGCACTCTTTGGAATTCCTTTGCATTCTACAACATGATAATTAATAATTCTAACTCTGGATTCATTGGTCGGGACCTTCAAGCATGGAACTGAAAAGTAGTACATTTTCAACAAAATACAAATGTAGCCTGATAGCCCTGTGAATTAGGGTTTCATTTACCCTCGGTTCCCCACGTCAGTGTATTTGTCCTCAAATGGGTTTCCCCACTGTGTATATAAGTATGTAACTAATAATAATAATTAAAATCTTTTGAGTACCTGGGACTAAGTATTTGACCTTCATTCCTCATAACAACCATGTAATGAGGGTGCTATTTTTCTTTCAATTTTGTCATGAGGGAAGTAAAGTTCATTGATATTTCTAGATCAGCCCCAGGTCACACAGCTAGAAAATGGCAGATGTGAGATCAGCACCCATGGTGCCCATTTCTGAAAGCCTCTCATCTGACAACCTAGGTGTCTGTCTGTGTTAGGCATTACAGAGTGTGGGTGCGGGGAGCAGTGTTTGCTGCAGGGTCTGATTGCTAAGTTAATTCTTTTTAATTCCTCTATTCTTTTCATGCTTTCATCCTTCCCTCCTCCCTTATTTCTACCTTCTCTCCTTCCCTCCCCACATTCTAAATCCCCAAACTAGTTTTCTCCCACTGGGTAAATTTGGCATCACTTCTCAGATACCTGATGCTGTTTTAGAATCCCAGAGCCTGGAATTCTTTGTCTCTGCTTCCTAATTAACTTTCTCTTGAGCAAGTCATCTACTTCTCTCCTCTCAGTTTTCCCATTTACAGAATGAAGGTACCATTACAAATCACCATTCAAGATTCTTAGGAAGCACTTTCTAAAACAAAAGCATAAAACTCTTTACAAATATGAGAAACTGTTCAAGTTCCAAGATGGAGGTGGGAAATGGAAGAGCTCTCTTGAGAACTTGGGTCCACCCGAATTACCCAGCTTCTGTCACTGCAGCTGGGATCCATATCTCACTCAAGATTTAACATCTAATTCCATGTGGTTATATAAAAATCACATAGTGATTTTTTCTGGGAGAGTTGCTGGAATTTATTTCTTAAAATCTCTAGACTGTGACCTCCAGGGATAATAGATGTGTTGGGCTCCAGCATGGCGGTGCAGCAGGGAACCTTCTGACCCTCGCGCCCCAGGCTTTCTCCTCAACTGCTTTTCACAGCTATCACTTGCAGGCTCCCATTTCCTAATGCTCCTGTAAACGCTGAACACCAAATTTTGAATTGCTTTCAGAGTTTTTGTTGCAAAGATGTAATTTGACTGTTGCCTTAGTTTGTACATTGTAGGGAGTCCCAAACTAACTTCCTGAATTTTGCTTTTGGAAGTTTGAACACCATCTCTCATTCTATTCCTCTTCTTGGGTTTTTGTCTTCATCCCCTTCATCATTTTCTTTGTTATTGATTCCAGTGCTCAACAAGCTCTCAAACTCTGCCATCGATTTGTGTGTCATTTAGGGAAGGGAGGCTGCAAAGAGTTTTGATATTTGAAAGAAAATGCTGTACTATATTAATTAACCTAGAGAGAAAGAGATTGACAGATTAAAAAGAACTAACTAACATTTACTGAGCGCTTACGGTGTGTGGATATTATGTCAAGTACTTTACCTGTACTATCTTACTTAAGCCTGGTAATATCAGTATGATGTAGGTTCTCTTAGTGACCTAGTTATACAGGTAAGGAGTATGAATATAAGTTCATTTGTATCTTTTTTTTTTCTTTAAATACAAAGCAAAAGTAGACCTACAGACATAGAGAACAAATTTATTTTACCAAAAGGGAAAGGGGTGGGAGGGATAAATTAAGGGTTTGGGATTAACATATACACATTACTATATATAAAATAGATAAGCAGCAAGGACCTACTGTGTAGCACAGAGAACTACTTTCAATATTTCATAATGACCTATAAGGGGAAAGAATGTGAAAAAGAATACATATATATGTATATAGTTGAATCATTTTACACCTGAAACTAACACAACATTGTAAATCAACTATACTTCAATAAAAAAATAAAAATTAAAAAGAAAGAAAGAAGTTTGATGCTCAAGGAGACGAAGGAACTTTCCAAAAATAATCACAATGGTAATCATTTTGCAATATATAAACGTATCAAACCAGCATGTCGTACACTTTAAACTTACACAATGTTATATGTCAATTACATCTCAGTAAAGCTAGGAAAAGAAATCAACCAGCTAATAAGGGCTGGAACCATGACTGGAACCCAGGTCTCTCTTTCCAGAGTCACGCTCTTAACCGCTCAATGAGCCATAGGTGGTCCTGAAGACTTACCGAGGCGCCCCGGTTGTTTGGGTGATGTGTCCGTGATTGACCCCACTCCCCAGGGGCACATGGTCAGGGCTGAATATCCCTCATTCCCAAGTTCTTAGTAATTTCCTGTTGAATTGCTCTCCCTTTTATATGATTCTTCCAGTTCTACATTTCAGAGATTTTAAAATCATAAAAACGAATTCATATTCAACATTTTGATTCTGCCTCCCTAAGAAAGAGACCACTCTTCTTCTGAATGAAAGTGAATTGTGGAAAAATAAGATAATATTGTCAGTCCTAAATCCTTCATAAGATCAGTGGTTATCTGGTGAGACAGGCAGAGCAGAAGTGGCCCGTCTGTGAAGTAGCACAAATCCTGCGTTCAAAAAATCCCAGCTAATCCCCCCCCCACTCCTACTTCCTCACAGCCCCTCTTCCAGGCAGCTGAAGCCTCTTTTAGCTCTACCCAGTCGTGTTCCATGCCTCTATACCTTTGCAGATGCTGTTCCTTCCTCCTGACTTGAACACCCTTGGCCCCAAGCTGCCTGATGGTTTATTATTTATTTTTCTGATTCAGCTGAGGCAGCAGCTTTTCTTTGGAGCCATTCTTGACCTTCCAGGCAGAAACAACCCTTTCCTTCTTTCTACCTCCTTTTGGTTTTGTGTGTTGCTGGGATCTGTAAAGCATTATGCAATCCTCACAGTCTGCTCCTTAGGGCCTTTGCACTTGTGGTATCCTCTGCTTGGAACACTCTTCTGCCTGATAAGTGCATGGCTCACTCTTTCTCCTCTTTGGGTCTTTTCTCAAATGCCACTGTCTTAGTGCCTTCCGTGATTACCCTGTTCAATTACAACCTTCCCCACTGGCATACTTCATATCCCCCTGGTCTGCTCTATTTTTGGCCATAACACTTGTCATCATCTAATTTGCGATGTCACTGACATGTTCATTTTGTTATTCTGTATCTTCCCCCTAGAATATAAACCCATATGTTGACATGTTTTTTTATCTGTCTGTCTGAGCCCTGGTTCTCAGAATAATTCTTGGTACAGAGGGTACTCAATAAGTATTTATTAATTACTAAATTAAGGGACTGTCTTCTCTCAACTTTCATCATACTGACATTTTGAGCTGGATAATTCTTTGTTGTGAGGCTGCCCTGTGCACGTAGGATTTTAGCAGTATCCCTGATTTCTACCCGCCAGTAGCATTCTTCCAGCTGTAACAACTAAAAATGTCTCCAGACATTTCCAAATATCCCCTGGGGGGTGGATATTGCCCTCAGGGAGAATCATTGTATTCGAATCCCAGATCCTGGAAAACAGGGATCATATCTTTTTAGAGTATCTGGTGTCAAGCACACAGTAGATGACTGATAAATTTGTAAAGCTGGAATGATCTGACTTGGTCAAATGTTTATCTCAAATTTCACAATATAGTTAGCTTGTACACAAGACTGTCTTCTCAAACTTTTTATTTTCTCTATATAATTAAATTACTCTACCAAGAAATATGGGTTCAGCATCACCAGAGTTCAGGATGATATAGAGGAAGGCAGAGTTGCAATAAACCTGACCATGGCCCTTAAGAATCTCATAGTCCAGTTATAGAAACACATATATAGCACCCCCCAAATGCAGAAGGATGCATTATCTCTCCCTTCAAGCTATGCCACTCCTGTCTAGTTCATCTTCTGTAACAGATTTTCTATAAACGCCTAGTGAGCAAATATTTCAACTTTGCAGACCATATGATCTCAGTTGTAACTACATCCATAGAAAATAACACTTGTAGACATTTTCTTATCTTTTCAGTCTTTCTAGAGCTAAAACCAACGTCTCAGTTTGAAGATTTCAAGGTTAATCTAAAAGTGACTCTATGCCCACATCCTATCACAAAATGCTATGGACTAGAAAAATGTGGCTATCACCAAGAATGTATGAAACAAGTACATGGTTTAAACTGCAGTTTTAGTGGGTTAGGAAAGCAAGTCATTGATTCAGAGCTGCATTTATAAATTACGTACAACAGAATATATTACAATACCATATATGGAAGGCAATACAATACAGTATAATGCAAGGCAATATGATAGAAAATATCAGAATGCATTACACATACTAAGAGTACATTTTATATTTCTGGTTGTCTATGTGTGTACGTATGGGGTTTCTGATGTAAAACTTATTTCTAACTATTTAGTGTACTAAAAAAGATCAGCAAAGCACTGTTTTAAACCAACTAGAATAATGGATAGAAAAATGGAAAAGTCTATATGCAGATACCCAGGCAAGACACTGTTGTACCTTAAGGTAAGTAACAAATCTGGAAAGTGGATGAGAGATGGGTTGACGGAGAGGATGGCTCACAGATTGTAAAACGCTCCTGCTTCCCCACATGGCTTACTGTGTTCTGTTCTAATGTTCAGTCTCTAACCTTGATGTGAGTTATCAACACCTGTTCATTTTCTTCATTTATTTGTTACCTTTCTCCAGGACAAAACCATGACCTGAACTGTCTCTTTTCCTGTGCTTCTCCCCCTGGCAAAAATCCCATTCCTTCTTCCAGGCTCAGCTCAAATGCCGGCTCTGTTGCAAAGCTTTGCCCAGGTGCACCAGGCACAGTTAATCACGTTCTTCTCCACGTTCTCTCAGTACTTTATTCATACTGCTACAGGGGCATAGATCACATTTGAATGTGCTTGGTTTTATATGTGCCATTCTCTGTCGCTCGATTGTGAGCTTCTTGGGCATGGAGACAATTTTCATGTCTCCTTTTAGACTTCTCAGCACTCAGCACATTATCTACACATAGTAGGTGGCTAATCCCTAAATGGAGACTGCTGAGTGATGTTGTTAGGACTCTGAGCTTGAAACCCAGGATACCACTTAGTAGTGGTGCAACCTTTGATAACTTACCTTACTTCTCTAAGCTAGCTTTCTCATCTGAAAAGGAGAATAGAGTGAGAAATGCACAGAATTGCTGTAAAGATGAAATGGAGTATTAGGTCTATAAGGTACTTAATAGGTCTTCAATAAATGGAATTTACTGTCACTATTGTTGTCATTATTATTAATAGTGTTGAAAAGAAGAGTGCAAAAGGCTAGCAGAGCCGCGGATACAAACACAAATAGTGCGTGATAGGAGTGAAGGTGATTTAGGGGCCAATAGTTAAATATTAAGTTATGCAGTATATTGTGTGCTTGAGACCAGAATGATATGAAAAGTGAGAATTGCAGACATCTGGATGTTTGGTTTTATATATCAGAATAGCTATCTGGATGGTTTTCACTCTTACCTTTATATTTTACACTCTTGGGGGGAGACTTCGGGAGGATGCAAAAAGGGATTAAAATAACCTAATTTTACTCATGGAGGTACCCCATAGATTTAATTGTGTAAAGTCGGAGTGGAGTTTGTCACCTGCAACACTACTGATGTTCTGGGCCAGGTACTTTTTTTGCTACGCAAGGTTGTCTTGTGCATTGTAGGATGTTTAGCACCATCGCTGTCCTCTACCCACCAAATGCCAGTAGCACCCTGACCCTACCTGCCATCTTGTAACAACCAAAATGTTTGAGGGGATCTTTGATAAATATTATGTTCTGAACAAGGTGAGGAATAAACCAAAAAGCAGGCATGGGGGAGGGGGGTGATCGCACCTTTATTATTGACAGAGCTGGATTGGAGGACATGAGTTTAAGTCTGTAAGTCAAGCTGGTTTGCTAAGAATAAACACAGGATAAGACCAGCTTACCCACTGAATCCCAGGGAGAAAGGCATCATCAGGGAAGTAAGGAAAATTGATACCATTTGAAGGCATCTCACTGCCGAGAGAGAAGCGAGGTAGGCATGGAGTTCTACTGAGCATGACCAGATGTTAAATATTTTCTCCCCCCTTTGGAATTTAGATACATATAATCAAATTAATTATAATCTTTGGTTTAGGACACCTTGTAACCATTGCTCCATGGTGGCCAGCTTTTATTTATTTTGATATCTTGATAGTTATTTTTAATAATGAAATTCATACCTACTAACTCACCATCCAAAATAAAACTAGAAATGTAAATATTACTCACTCCTAATGATAGTTTTTCTCAGCCCATTCTCCTGTTTCTCCCACCCAAGGAACATCATCCTGATATATATTGTTTCCAAATTTACCAATAGAATAAATCTCTCTACCTCCCCAGGGACAGAATGAGCAAAGCTGGCAAAGAGAGGGCAGAAATGAGCTTAAGGAAAATGCTTTCTCAAGGAAACCAGGAGGGAGGGAAAAGGGTTTACTTCTACCAGATGGTGTTGAAACTTGTATATTTCCTTATTTTTTCAGAATACAGGGTGTCCCTAGGAACTAAATATATGCCAGTTATACTTTAAGAGGATCATACCAAGTGTTTAGAACTTGGAGGGCTATTACTTTTTTTTATTAGTGTAAAACTATTTTTGTCAAATTGAGCACATGGTGATAATACTGGGCATCCACAAACCTGGCATCTGCAAACCCACTTTCTCATTCTGTTCCCCTTAAAGTCCAAGTTTTGTTTCACATGCTAAGAATTTTTTAAATATAAAGAGTAGTCTTTCTTTGGATAAACTCCCTCAGTTTTGAATTTTTTAATTTATTTTATTGCACAGTAGGAAGAGTCCTTTCAAAAATAGAATCGTACCATTTTAGAGTTGATCTGATCCAATATCTCCCCCAGGGTAGCAGTTAATAACAAATGACATTATAATGACAGATTCAAGTTTGTAATCTCATTGAATATCTGCGGTCTACAAACCATACTTTGGAATCTAGGAAGTGGTCGACAAAGGAGTGACACACCCATGATGCCTGAGTTTTTCTGAGTTTGCAAAGGAGCTATGATTCCAAGTCCCATGGCAAACCACATGATACTACTGGGTCACCAAGTCAAGGAAGGAGTGACAATTAGCCCTTACTAAAGAATAAGTGCCATAGCACGGGGATCTTTTCACTGCTGCATCTCCAGAATCTAGATGAGGAACTGGTGCGTTATAGTACTGGTATTTGGAAAAGCAAAGGCCTGGTGGTAAGTTAAGACAGTCACATCCGGTTCTTAAGCTTATTCCACTTGCAGTGCCCTGTGCTGGGTGGTTTACGTTGGTAGTTTAATTTAACCTGCACAGCATGGTGTTTTCATTATTATCATTATTGCTTTGCTCTTGAGAAAACTGAGGTCCAGAGGAGTGAAATTATTTGCTTAGGTCACACAGCTAATAAACACAGAGCAAGAATTTGGACCATGTGGTTTCTACCATCCTGTCTTCTCATAAGCTAGAAAGAGGAATAGTAGGTGACCTGGCTTCTTGTTTTGGTTATGCTATCAACTAAGTAATGCTGTGCAAATTATAGGTCCTATGCGTACCAGAAGAAATGCTAGGTTCATAGTTGATCCAGAAGGGCCTATCCAGATATAAATAATCTGTGCACAATTTTTAGACTAGGATACAATAGTGTGTTTTGATGTTTTATGAGGTTTCAAAGAAAACTTGAACTGATCTTGATTTCTCCAGAGTAGCTTAAGTTTTGGATGGCATGCTCCTTTTTAATTTGCTTTTGTGTTTTTTGAAATTTTTGGCATATTACCTAAGGTTCAAGTAGGCAGTGAATTTCTTCTTTATTCCAGATAAGTTCCAATCAAAGCAGTATGTGCAATTGGGTGAAATGTGACTAAAAATGGACAAAAATGGAGTTTAGGTAATAGGTGCATGAACTTGCACAACTTCCTACACCCCTTCTTCAATGCAATGTGTGCAATTTGGGAGATATTTTTTTCTTCCAATTTGTAGTCAGTTCCCTTAGCCCTTATGGGACTATTCAAAAAGGGGATAAACCTGCCTATGCGAATGCCAGATTACAGGTGAATCTGCACTGTATCTTATAAAGAGGAGGTAAGACTTTGAAGCCAAAGAAGTCTTTGTTTGAATCTTGGCTCTGTTGCTTATCATCTGTGCAGCTTACAGGGGTCACTTGATTTCTGAGTCCCCATTTCACCATTTTTATTTGGAAACAGTAACACCTATCTGATATTTGATGATAAGGGCTACTACTACTCTTTTGAGAAACTAAATCAAGCACAAAGAACAAGGGTTGCCTTAAACCCATCTTGGTGAAGCTGAACACCTTATAGGATGGGTTTATGTTGTCTGCGTATTAGACAATTTGTACAAGTTTCACAGTCATAACCAATTAATTTTATTTACGAAATACTTAACACTATGTGCCAAACACTATTCTAAGTCCCTTACAAATATTGACTCATTTTATCCTTATGCCACCCTATTTATTCTATCTGCACATTTTTAGAACATCACAAACATATGCTTTCTTCACAAAATCTATTATCATTTCTGTTTAAGAGGTGAGTAAATCAAGAGCACACATGTATTATAAAACAACACCAAGTCTCCTAACCATGTCTGCTGATGTGTGTGTATGGGCACGCACGCGCACGCATGTGTGTACACAGATCTGGATCAAGTGCTGTTTGTGCCACAAAGAAACCCAGACTGAGCTGCCTGCTTCCAAGCCCCTGCCTTCTTTGGGTGCCACTTGAAACTTTTCTTTACCAGATTTCCATCTGTCATTTTTAGCTTGCAAAAAATTTTTCTTGTTTTGTTGTTAACTTGGATGCAGAGCTCTA
Source organism: Eubalaena glacialis (assembly GCF_028564815.1). Lineage (NCBI taxonomy): Eukaryota > Metazoa > Chordata > Mammalia > Artiodactyla > Balaenidae > Eubalaena > Eubalaena glacialis. The sequence continues at coordinate 86,051,162 of NC_083725.1, forward strand.
CTCTAAATATCTTACTTGAAATGTTTGTCACCAGAGCCCACAATGTGTGATTTAGGGGACAAGAGATTTCATATACACTTGTATGCATATATTTATATGCATTTGGTTTCTGATGAACATACCAAGGCAGGTATTGTCTAAACCTTTTTTGTCTTAGTCTCAGGGTACTGAGATGCTGGAAATAGGAAATGGTATTCGAATACCAAGATACACACTATATATCCTCTGGCAGAAACAGAGGAGCTCACAATTAATTGCTAAACTACAGAATGTTAAATCATCCAAGGGACATCAAATGATGTGGAAAATGACAATATTGTGAGAAGTTCTATTTACTTGAACTAGCATTCAACTATCTAAAGACATAATGGAGCTTTTTAAAGTCAGACCCATATTATTTATATGATGATGGCAAAACATAACCATGACATTTTTCCAGGGTGACATTTTCCAACTGCGATTAAAAATCAAAACATTTGCTCACCGAGCTCTCATGTGAATAAAAGAAATTCTGCGTTAACAAGTTGCAGTCATCTTCATTAATGAGAAATTTTGCAGGTTAAGAACACAAAATTATTGGTTTTCCAGCAGGGTTTGATAATAACTTATTCAGATGGAAGTATTGCACAGTTGTGAGAACAAGTGTTTTCCTGTCAAAACAACCTGCAGGATATAGACTAATTCATTCAGCAAGTATTTTTTGAGCATCTACTGTGGCCTCAGATTCTGAGACTATGGTGCCACGGGGAGCAAAAATAATCATAGTACTTGCCTTGATAGGTCTTGCAGTCCAATGGATGGAAGAGGAGATGGTAATCAATTATGCATAAATGAACATTTATATTTAAAACCGCAAAGGAAGGGGGCATGGAAATATGCTCTGCTAGTGTGTAATAAGGGGAACTAATTCAAGGCTGGCAGGGTAGTGCTGAGACGGCCTTAGGATGACTTTGCAATGTTTATCAAAAAGCTTTATCAAGTCTATACCCCTTGAAATAGGATTTTTACATTGAGGCACTTTCCCTAAAGGAATAATTTGAGATGTGTTAAGCATTTTTTCTATAAGGACAAGGCATTGTTTTTATCATAGAAATGTTGGAAACATCTTAAATATTCAAAAGTAAACACTTAGTTAAATTTATTATATCCTTAAAAATTGCTTTGACTACCGAAAATCTTTTAAAAAAATGTAAAAATGTTTTTATTGTAATAAAAATGCTTAGTAAGAAAGAGTATCTACAAAACAGTGAGTATTTTAAATGCCTTTGCCTTTATCCTAACCCTGTCCTTTCTAGTTCCTCAATTGATTCTTTGATTTCAAATATATCAATAATCATAGTAATAGCAACTGTAAGAGCTCTTCATACTAGCTACCATTTAGCACCAAATACTTTATATCCATTATTTCAATTGATCTGATGTAAACCAGTGAAATAGGTATTATTTCATTTATTTCTTTTTGTATACCGTGACTTTTAAATATGTCAACATAGATATGTATTCCCTGTGCAACAATGAAAGAATTGTTTCAATGCCCATGCTATTTTCCATGAATTTCCTTATTGCCATTTTATCTAAGAGAAATCCCTTCTCTTTTCGTGACAGCATTCTGCGAAGAGGGCTGCAGATATGGTGGAACGTGCGTGGCTCCTAACAAATGTGTCTGTCCTTCTGGATTCACAGGAAGCCACTGCGAGAAAGGTAACCTCGTCTGGTGTGTGTGTGTGTGTGTGTGTGTGTGTGTGTGTGTGTGTTGGGGTTAGAGAGAGAGAGAGAGACACTAGGCTTCAGAGAGAATGGAGGCTCTTTCTCTGGAGCTATAGTACTGTGGGTTGACTTAATACATTATGTCTTGATGGTGGATGTGGCTCTCCTAAAGTTGGGTACCTTTTGATTACTGTGTAATAGGCATCCTCCTTCTGAAAATAGAGCTTCATTTGCCCTCCCTCCAACGTGTCTAATTTAGCAAGGTCGAGTCTTCTCTCTGCCTCCGTTTGCAGTGTGCATTTTTAGTGCTAATTAGAGATAAAGCCTGACAAACTGACCTGCTCCACTTAATCCTCTATTGGGTAGCGTCACAGGCAACCACTGGAGTTATAACAATCTGCTGCATCCACGGAATCTAAATTAGAACCGCATGCTCCTTGTGTAAAAGCACATTAAATAACCCCAGCAGCAGGTTTATTGGTGTGCTTGGGATTTTATTATAATATTGGTTTATTAGGAACATTATCATTCATGGACCTGATAATATAAGCCAGTTAGTATTGCTAAGATTCCATTACATACAGCTTTCTATCTGCAGTAAATGTAGTGTTTACACTGGGCACTCTTTGGTGAAATCTAGCTCTTTTATTAATTGGAGAAGTCCTCCTACCTGTGTGTGAATGAAATTGACATTCAGTGCCAAAGTGGCAGTGTATGTATCAGTGCAAACAAGAGGTGCATGCCATGTAAAACTGAGTATTTCATTGTATCTTCCCGTGAGTTTCATTAGGTTAAAATCACTGTATTATGTGTTTCTGAGTCTGGCATGTCACACTTGACACTTCTCGTAGTAGAGCATAGCAAAATGGAAATATGATGCTTTAGTCCTTATCCCTATTATTAGATGAGGGGGAGCATGTTTTCATCTAATGCCAAAGATCTAAGCAAAGCTCTTGCTTCCTTGCCTTCATGTTAAAGGTTTCTGAATTTAAATAATAAATTTTTTAAATGAGCCTGTTTATTATACCCCAACCTGTTTGACATATTACATTGCACTGCCTGTGTATTTATAAGGCAGCCTGATCCTTTTAAGAACATGTCAAAATTTAACTACATAAATTATTCAACAAGGAAATCAACAATGAGCATCATTGTTTCCATATTTTGTGATATCATCAACAAATCAGATCACATTTATTAAATAATAATTACTTGGTTTGTCTTTAAAAAAAAAAGACATATAAAGAGCCAAGTTCCACCTCTGAGCAGCATGAGAGAATTATCACATTGAACTGAAGGATTCTTGTCAAAAGCAAAGTAACTTAGCACACATAACCGTATTGCAGTACATTTGATTTTAATTAGGTTTTCTAAAATGAAAAAAAAAAAAATCTAAAGGTTTCTCATTATTTCCTCCAAAACTGCTATGTTTCCCTAAAATTAGAATACAGGAATTAATGGAGACAGAATGGTGATGATGATAATGCTGATGATGAGGGATTCTAATATTACTAATGATATACCATTTATCATGTACTAATTATGCACGAGACCTTTTAAATGATTATTTTAATATTAAGAACAAACAAAAGAGTTAGATATTATTACGCTCATTTTATAGATGGCAGACTAAAGCTTGGGTAGATTAAGTAACTTCTGCAATGCTACAGAGCCAGTATTAGAACTGAGAATAAAACTCAACTTGTATTCCACAAACTACATTTTAAACCCTTGCATGTGTTTCAAGGGGATAATGATGAACTTCCTGTAAAATCTGGGCTCCTGGTGAATCAGAATATCTGAGGGAGAGTCCGTGAGCCTGCACTTTCACCAAGCACCTCGGGTTGCTTGTTATAAACCAGTCATTTTTATATTGTCACAGTGATATTTAACCAGAGCATCTACTGTAAAGTTCTTATTCTTTTTTGCATCAGGAGGAGAGCATTGATCTTAGACCAGGGCCTGAGTCAGCGGCAGCCCAGGAAGAATTAGTTATGGTTTCTGATGGCTTGCTGATTTGACCTCTTTCCTTTGCTGTGCTCAATAAGTGGCTGATTGAATCGGTGCTTACATTCTGGTCCATAATGTGGAACAGGAAAAAGAGAGATAAAGGAGAAAAATCAAGACCAGAGGCAAAAGTAAGACAGACATTGGCAGGTCATTGGTTCCTAGATAAATATTAAAGTTGAGATTGAGAATTACTTACTCTTGAAAACTTATACAGTTGCTATAAAGTAAAAAAAAAAAAAAAATAGAATAAAATAAGGTTTCTCTGTATGTGATGTTATCCTCCGTTTGTAGCAAAACCATTCCATTTAATATTGGCCAATATTCTAATTCTATGAGATTTTTTTATGGATAGTGTAAAGTACATGTATTTCCAATCACTTGTGTGCAAGGGATCTAGGTGAATTATAGGACGAACACTAAAAACCTGTGTCATATCTTGTCAGAATTATTTTGTCATGCTCACTGTTAGCAATAAGCATTAAATAATTCCACTTGACATTGAATAGTGATGCTAGATACCTTGAGACACAAGGTGTAAAAGAGAAATACAAATGCATTGTGAATGTCTAATGGCATGGTTACATTAAATGTTTTATTTGGTTTGTTTTAATTTTAGGACTAATTAAATGATCCCATTTGAGCTATATAGAATCCACTTAAATTTAGTTTTAAAAATGTTTCTTTTGCCCCCGACCCCTGCCCCCCGTTACTAGTTTTATTCATTGCTTGTGATAGCCTTTCAGAATTCAAGTATATTCAGCTAAATCACTGAAAAAGAAAATGCCTACCTGAAATATAACAAAGTTGAAAATTCCACTCACGTTTGATGTGTAACACAGAGATGAACAACTCTGCATTTATTTTATATTGATAAGATTTTAGTAAATGTACACTTTTCATAACCCCACTCAAGATAAGCAAACATTTTACCTCCCTTGGTTTCTGGACAACGTATTATGTTGGCTCTTCTCTTACCCTTTGTTCCTTCTCTGTGCCCTTAGCTTTGATTTGGTTTCACATCTAACATGGAAATGTGTAAAGAGAGAGGTGAGTGAAGAGCCAGTAAGAAGAGTAGTTGTGTTACTCTTAGGATAGGAAAGGTCCGCCAGTGAAATCTCTTTGTAATCCTAGAGGGCTAAAAGGATATCATGCCACACTGATGTAAAGGAGCCAAATACAAAACAAAATGAAACAATACGAGTTGTCCTAGAGACTTTTCAAATATAAAATCAAAGGGTTACACTAAATCCAGAGATATGTTACTTACCATAAAATAGCATAGTATCATCCTCTAAGACGTGAATGTTTTCTACTTAGCATTAAGCAAATTTGCAACAACAAGTAGAGATTAAATATAAGGTAGCAAGCTTGTCTAATGAAGGGTTTCTTAACCTTGACACTCTTGACATTTTGGACAGATAATTCTTTGTTGTGGAGGGCTGTCCTGTGCACTGTAGGATGTTTAACAGCATTTTAAGCAGGCTTTTTAAAATTTATATATCTATCTGTCTAATAATATTAAAATATAAATATATAATATTTATATAAATATTTATATTTCTAAATATAAAATATAAGCATTTTTTAGGAGACAGAAAATCATTTTTAAAGCATCTCTTCAGGAGTTCTAGAAGTACTTTGGGTTTACTGTAATTAGAAAATTCTTTTCTTGTTAAAGTATAGTTGACTTAACAATATTATATTAGCTTCAGGTGTGCAACCTAGTAGTTTGACATATTTATAGACTATACTCCATACAGAGTTATTATAAAATATTGACTATATTCCCTGTGTTGTACGTTATGTTTTTGTAACTTATTTATTTTATATCTAGTGGTTTGTACCTCTAAATCCCCTTCACCCATCTTGCCCCTCCCCCAGCCCTCTCCCCTTGGGGAACCACTAGTTTGTTCTCTGTACCTGTGAGTCTGTTTCTATTTCTGGGTAATCAATAAATAGCAAAAAAGTTGAACAGCATTGTCCATTCACAGTATAATTTCTAGTTATTTTTTTCTATTTTGCTTATCCAAAATTTCTAATTTTTCTACAATAAATATAAATTATATTTGTAATAAGAAATGATTTTTTAAAAGCTTAACATAAAGAGAATTTGAAAGTCATGAAAAGGACTTCATTTTTCTCGGTGACTGGGGGCCTTTTAACCTTTCCTAAAGGGAAACGACTTTTTGCAGGATAATTTATTCTATTCTTTTCCCTGTGCTTCAGGGCGTTGTAGATATATAGGCAGAGGGTAGTAGTTTACCCTGAGTATATTGTCCATCCTCCAAGTAAAAAGAATGGTCGGAAGAAAGAACTTGTCTATTTTTCCAAATTTTAAATCTTGCCCCAATTTTGATGGAGCTCTACCAGTGTTCTATTTGCTACTGCTCTGCTCACCTCTGTTATGGAGAAAATTTTTTTAAGAGTCTTTACAAGGGTGGATAGTAGCTCCATTATCTAAATGGAGAAGAGGATATTTCCTTGCCAGGTGTAACAGGACTCTGGGGAGGGCATTTGGGAGGAGAATGAGTGCAAATTCACAGCAGTTAGGAGAGTTATTTAACTTTTCTTAGCATGAGCTTTCTCAGGTTGTCTGACACATGGTGCATGCTCAGTAAATGGCAGCTTCTATTATTAATGTTGCTTCTATTGTTGTGTAGCTAACAGGTACCCAGGAAAGAGTAAGCAGGATTTTTGTGGCATCATACAAAAGGGAAGTACTAGGAGTTGAGGTTTCTCTGAGTTGCCCATCCAGTTGAACCCACCAAAGAAGGAGAGATGCAGATACTCTTAAAAATTTCATTAAAGTCAGATGAGTATAAATTTGTTTGAGGAACTATTCCTTGCACTGGTTCTTTCCAGAAATAGAGAATGGCAGAGGAGAGGCGTTGTGCTGGAGGATGGGAGGAGCCCAAACCCACCAGCACTGAGATCATTCATGTTTAAAGCAGCTCAGCCTTGGGTTCAGCTGCTGAACCTATAGTATCTCGTTCCCCTCCTCTTCTCATTTCCACCCGCTCAACTTTATTTTTTCAGCCGTGATGGAGAAATTGAGCTAAAGATCTGACACACTTCTCCATGCCTCCAAAATGGAGTTGTCACTGAACTCTCAGATCTCTTTGGAGCAATTTCAAAACCCTGTCCATGGTCCTGCCAGGCTCACCATTTTGCCAGGTTTCAGACATCTGGAAAAATACCTGAAACCATTTTTCATTCTCATCTCCTTGGTACAGAGCAAGTTTTCAAGTCATTTCAATACAACTGTAGGGAGCTATGCCTCTGTTCACGAACAGCGATTTGGACTATAAAGAGGCAGCCTGGGATAGTGTAAAGACTTCTGGACGGAAGGACAGAGACCTGTGTTCTGCTACTAGATCTGCCATGAATTATTTAGCCTCTGTGAAGTGAAGCTTGCATCAGCCCACTACCCATGGATTATGAGTCCCAACCTTTTGCACTTGTTATTTCTTGTGAGGCAGCTAGCCCCACCCTAGGGAACATATATGAGGATGTGTATAAGTGTTACTCAGCCAGTCAGTAGTGGAGTTGTGGTTCTGACCCATGCATGACTGAATCCAAATTTTACACACTTTCCAATAACCTGTTGCCTCTTGATGATATTACCTGTGTTCAAGGGCAATTAAATCTAACAGATTATATGCAAGGCTAAATAAATTATGTTCTTCTGTGAGTAATAAACCATACTCTCCTACTTGATGATGGGCATTGATTTATATATTCCTTTCAACATCTTTGTTGCACCTAAGGTGAGAAGAGAATAAACAAAATAAGAGTAAGAACACACCCTCTGACGTCATTCTAGGTCAGTCTCAGTTGGGTTCCACTATTTACCAGAATCTATGAGATTAGATCAGATATACATAATGTTTCTAGGCTTCAGTTCGCCACTAAAAAAGGGATATCAATATTACGTATTGCATATTATTATTGTGAGGTTATATGAAATAGTCTGTTTAAGACATTTGGTAGAGTGCCTGGCATATATTCCACTCATCAGCCTGCCACAGTCTGAGAAGCCTGCAGTGAGGAGATGTGGACACTTTCTCTTTTCCTCTTTCAGTATTGTATTTTAAAATTCATAGGTGTCAGGAATCTTATCCTGGGTGAGATAATTTTATGGGAAAGAGAATAAGGTCTCACGTAACCAGTAAAGTGGGTTTCTAGTGTTGAGGCCCTCTGGATGGGTGATGTGCAGTTGCTGGTTCTTCCTTTGTGAGGTGTTTTGGTAAGGGCCTTTGATCACGAATTACTTCTAAACGAAGTTCCCTTGACATGACGATCCTTTTATCTTCTGTAGCTCTGAGCTTGTGAAAGACCACTTCTCTGTTGTGGCTCCTTTGCTCTGCAAGATTAACATTAAGATTAGGGTGATGCTCTGATGCCCTTTTGTAGGATTCCAATAAAGCAGACACTTTTCCCCTCCTTCAGTCCAAGTGCAGCCCTCTCTTAATGTGGTCTTTTTTTTTTTTTTTTTTTTTTTTCTCTGCTATGTGATCGAGGCAGTACCAGACCCAGGCATTAACCTTTAGGCTCTTAGGGCACAAGTCAAATATAATTTGCTTTGTCCCTAACCATCCAGGGGACATTTCTAGATGTGCTTGAAGACTGTCACCCTGGGATGAGTTTAGAGAGGATGTTCTTCCCCCTCTTTCCTGCAAAAAGAAAAGAAAGGATTACCTGGAACTGGAAGCATGCCGAATCTCTCTCTCTAACCAAGTTCTCACTTTTGGCCTCATCACCATCCCTTACTAAATTTCTAGGTCTTTGTTTACAGAGCTGGAAGGTGGTTAATGGTTAGTGTAGGCACAGCTGATTTTTGAAAGTGTTATAAAGGTAGTCTAGCATACAGCTTTGAAACATAACATTATTATGTATCAGAACTCTAACATAGGAAAAGTCCAGTTTTCATATCCTATTATGTTTGAATTCAACCAGTATTTGGTAAATGAATAAATGAATGAGTATACACAAGGACCCTAAATTTCACATGGTCCCGTCTTTTCATTTTATAGATCACAAGTTGTAATGGCTCCAGTTGAAATCTAATTTAAAAGACACCAAAGTAAAAATATATTATATTGGGGATGGAGGAGAGAAAGGCCATTAACAAGAATGCCATTAATAAGAATAGTATAGTATAGAAATTTTGTGTATTTCCAGTAGCTTTGTCAGCATGCTTTCCAGGAAGCAAAGTAAAGGGCACCAATCTTTTTAATGGATTGGCATTCCTCATCAAATACATGAAAGCTATTAGGGATTACCTAGTCTAGTTAGTAATGCAGAAAATAATTCCTGACTATTTAGATGACAAGCGGTTCTTCCTCCCCACCAGGCAAGCTCATACTATTGAACTGTGAAAGTCAGGAGTTTGGTTCATAGGCTCATTTTTAATCCTCTGCCCTGGGAAATACAAACACCCCTGTAACTTGAAGCACAGTGGCTGAACAGAAAGGAAATCCAGGCTTCTGTAAAAATATGACCGACTGGAGCCCAGAAATTACAAATTTTCCCTAGTAACTAGTATCCAAGGATTCTTTCTATCCAAGTATATTTAATGCACTGTAGATCATGTGGAAAAAGCCTAATTGAAGCCAATAGCTTGGCCGAAAAAGAGTGCAAACTCTTGCGATTTGCATCACTCTCTCCTAATAGGATCCACTGATTAGAAAAGGTAGTTGCCTGAAGATGTTCGCTTGGGTCCAAAATATGATGAATCAAATAGCAATATCTATGCGTTCATTTTGGTGGTGGTTGAAAAGATAAGAAGTTTCAGGCTTGGTGGGCTAATGTGGTTTTAAAGCATTCTCCAGTTTAATAGAGACCTTGAAGTTATCTATGGGAGGCAACAATTTTAGCCAAGAAGACTGAGTCCATAAGGGGAGATTCTGGAAGATTATTTTATTAATCTTGCTAAGAAAACCTTTCAGTACCTCCTCAGTGCTTACAAGATAAAGTCCATCTTCCATAGCATGATATCTAAAGACCTCCCTGATTGGACCTCTGCCTACCTCTCCAGCTTTATCTCCTCCTTCTCATCCACATACATCTTAAATCCCAGCCCATTCTAAACTACTCTGGTCACTGAAATGCACCTTATTTTTTCAAATCTCGGAGCTTTTGCCTGTAATGTTCTCTCTGCCTGTAACACACATACAGGCTTACATGTTGATCACCAATATCTGATATTAATTAAAATACGAGCGTACCTCGGAGATACTGCAGTTTCAGTTCCAGACCACTGCAATGAAGTGATTATCACAATAAAGCAAGTCACACAAATTTTTTGGTTTTTTTGCATATAGAAGTTATGTTTACACTATACTGTAGTCTTTTAAGTATGCAGTAGCATTATGTCTCACAGAAACACTGTACATACCTTAATTAAAAAATACTTATTACTCAAAAATGCTATCATCTGAGCCTTCAGTGAGTTGTAGTAGTAACATCAAAAATCACTGCATTAGCACCTTATAAATCAACTATACTTCAATAAAAAAAATTTAAAGGAAAAAAAATCACTGATCACAGATCACTGTAACAAATGTAACAGTAATGAAACAGTTTGAAATATTGTGAGAATTACCAAAATGTGGCACAGAGACAGGAAGTGAGCAAATGCTGTTGGAAGAAAGGTCCCGATAGACTTGCTTGACACAAGGTTGCCACAAACCCTCAATTTGTAAAGAACACAATGTCTGCCAAGCACAATAAAGCAAAGCACGATATAACAAGGTGTGCCTATAATGGAAAAGATTGGTTATTGAGGGTCTCTAATTATCTAGAATCCTCATGATCTGTTCCCTCTCAAAATATTCCTCCCACCGTCTTCCCCATTCCAGTTGATGATGAAATCTACCCTTTCCCATTCTCTGGATCAAGACCTTGAAATTGTCCTTGACTTCTTTCTTTTGCACAGCACATCCAAACCCTTGCTCTGCCTTTAAGATATATTTGGAACCCAAACATTGTATAATCTCCACCACTACCACTCCTGTGCATGACATCATCATCTTTAATCTAGATTATGGCCAAAGCCTCCTAACTCATCTCCCATCCACTGTTGTACAACCAGCATCTCTTTTTAGCATGGTAGTCAAGGGGACATTGCTAAAAAATAGGTTAGATGCAGACACTTCTCTGCTCCAAACCTTCCATGACTCTCCATTTTCACTCAATAAACGTCAAAGTCGTTACAGTGGTCAACAAGACTCTTCATGCTCTGAGCCCCACTCCCTGTTCCTTCTCTGTCCTCACTGTTCACTGTGCTCCCCCTCACTTGAATACCTTGTTTTCCAGTCATGTTTTCCTTACTGTTTGGTGGCTTGGAATGTTCTTCCCCCAGATATTTTCATGGTCAGCTCCCTCATGTCATTTAGGTTTCTGCTCAAGTGTTACCTCCTCAGGAAGACCTTCACCCCCTAACTAAAATAACATATCTCTTCCTGCTTGTCACTCTTTTATGGTCATCAGAGCCCGTATCACTCTCTGATATGATAATGCTGTTTTGTTTGGTCCAACTGCCCAGCCAGAATATAAACTCCATGAGGGCAAGAGTTTTTTATCTTATTGTCACTGTGTTTCCAGGGACCAGGGCAACACCTGGCACATAGCAGCTGCCCAAAACATTTGTTGAATAAATAGATACTTTAATAAGAATCTCTTTTAGTTTTTGTGTTAGTCTCCAAAGCCACGATACTGTCATCATGACATATCTTGGGAAGAATGAGAAAATTATTGTTGTCAATCACACATTTTCATCCCTGGTGTTTTTAGATCATATGTAATCAGAGTTATCCTTGATGTTTTCTTCTCCCTCACATTCCCATTCGATCAGTCACCACAATCTATTTTTTCTCTATCCTACTGCCTAAACCACTGTCATTTGGGTTTTGCTTGGAATGACAGCAAAAGGCAAATCTCCAGGTCCCAAGTCCTGCTCTTTCCTCACACAAAAAACTGTTCTTTCTGCTGAATTGCAGCCAACATAATCCCTATAAAATGCAAATGCAATCAAATCATTTTCCTGCTAAAAAACCTGAAATGGTTTCCAGTGCCCTTAGTGTAAACTCCAACCTGGACTCTCTCTGAGTCCCTTCCCCATTTCAAGTTATAATCAGTAACTTGAATTTTTCCCACACTGAACTTTTTTACATTTTTCTCAAAGCAATGATCTTCTTTTCTTTTTTTTTTTTTTAACATCTTTATTGGAGAATAATTGGTTTACAATGGTGTGTTCGTTTCTGCTTTATAACAAAGTGAATCAGCTATACATATACATATATCCCCATATCTCTTCCCTCTTACGTCTCCCTCCCTCCTACCCTCCCTATCCCACCCCTCTAGGTGGTCACAAAGCACCGAGCTGATCTCCCTGTGCTATGCAGCCAAAGCAATGGCAATCTTCTTACTGCAGGTCTCCGCCCAGGGTATTTGCTCTACCTGGAACTCTTTGCTTCTCTTTCCCCACCTTCCTTCTTCCTCCCACCATATCCAGCCCCCATCTTCCCTTGTTATCTTACTTAGATGTTAACTTAAGCTTTTCTTCAAAACTATTTTTCAGACTTCCTAGTTAACGGTAAGTCCCTTCCTGTGTGCTCCGTATCAACTTGGTTTTCCCTTTCATAAAATGGATTCCATTTAATTGCATGTTTACTTATTTTCTCTCCCCTTTCTTCCTACCACCCATCCCTGTAGCATAGCCAGCATATATGTTTAACTTCTCTTGCCCCACGCAAAAAAGCCCTATAAAACATTAACTTGATTGAGCAACTATTAACCAACAGTGTCTCCAAGTCAGAATGGCCTATGTCCTAACCACTTTTCTTCCATCCCTTTCCTGGTCCTGTTCTTCCCACTTCAAGGTGTTAATGATAAAGAATATAAATTAGATCGTATGGGATCTGTATAACATGTTTCTGGATGAAAGAAGCATTAGTATCTATGAAGAAAACATTAATAGACATAAACTAGATGGTTCATTTCAGGAGGAGAAGCAAGTCCTTCCTTCCTCCCATAGACAAGCCCCAGCCTGTCTCAACATACCCCTGACCCAAGTAAGCCTGCCCAGATATGGCACCTCCCTGGTTCTTAAATTGGCACGTAGTCCTGTTTGGATTGGACCACTTGATTAGAAAAGTCAAAGAACTGCGAACTGCACTTTTAAGCATTTTTGATTTACTGTCAGCAAATTATTATGGCACTTTCTTTCAATAAAATGATCTCAAGTACCCAATAGCAAGCTTTAACTTTTCCAGCTACTTGGTCTCCAGTTATGTGGAAATACCATGGTCACTTATGCATTCCCCACTAACCATGGATTAGCATATTAGAGATGTTTACATTTTTTTCTCCACATATTTTTCTCAGTGTCTCTTGCAGTAGTTACACTTCTCCAATCTCTAAGATTTTAGTCAGAATGATGAAGGCACTATTTAACCTTCATAGCTATTATTTAATGCTTAGGCTAGACCTTAATTGAGGCTAGAACTTGTGCTGAGTGCTTGACATATATTATAGTATGTTATTTAACATACTATACTATAACCCAGAAGTCTGGCACAGATTAGCACCCTCCAAACCTGTACTGCCTGTCTAATTTCATTATAGAATTCTGTACTGTTCCCACTTGCCATTTTTCAAGCATATAAGCATATCTCAGGTTCTTTGCACCTGGTGTTTTTTCTTTCTGGAATGTTCTTTCTCCATATATCTCGGTGGCTCATTTCTTTACCTCCTTCAGGTCTCTACTCAACTGTCAGTCTCAGTGAGTCCTTTCCTACCACTTTATTAAAATTACAACTCTAAATCTTGCCCCAATCAATATCACCTCCATTCTCTGATTTATTTTTTTTTTCTTTTTGCACTTATCACCGTTTATGACACTGAATATATCACTAATCTATCTTGCTTATTCTTTCTTCTCCCACGGGAAGGTTGACCACCATGATGGCAGAGATTGTTGTCGGTGTTTGCTGCTATAACCCAGCTCTTAGGATAGTGCCTGGCACTTAGTATACATGCAAGAAATTGTGAATCATTGATGATTATCGTCATTTATTGAGTAAATTGGGATTAAGAACTGTAAAGTAATATGACCAAGATTATAGGGCTAGGAAGTGTCAGAGATGTAATTTGAACAGTTCTTTATGCTTCAAAGCTCTGGGTTTTAAACACTGTCCTTTGCTGCCCTTCTCCAAAATGCAAGGCTGATTATCTTTCACAATTGTCAGAACTCATCTCTTGTGTGTTGTTTTTCTCAGTTAAACTCTGAATTCTGAGCGTGCCACTGTGATTCCTTTATATACCATCGACACTGTGGTGATGATCTGAGAGACTAACTTTCCTCTTTATACTTTAGTTGATACCCTCTTCCTTAGAATGGGACTAGTGTAATAGAAGTATTTCATGTAATATAGATCTTTACAGTCTCAATGCATGTTTCCAGGAACTGTATCATCTCTCTTTTAATCTCATAACAATTCCATGGAGGATATATTATCATCATTCTAGTTTTACAGATGAGAAAACTGAGGCTGAAAGATTAAAGAAACTGCTCAAGTTTGTAAGGCAATAAGGGAGACAGCTGGGACTTGAATTCTTGTGTGGTGATTTAAAATTCCATGCTCTTTAAGTTTTTGTTCATTATTATGTCATGCCACCTGCCTCCCTCCTACAGGAGTCTTCATTTCTCTTAGCTCCAATTCATTAATATGTAGGCTGAATTTGAAAGTGCCAGAAGACTGCCATTGTTATGCCTTTTACTCATAGGGCATTCCTGAATTAGGACAGTGGGGCACAGTGTAACCTTTCGAGATGAACTGCCTCAACCACTCACCATGTGGCATTGACCAAGTTATATAACTTCTCAGGAGTGCAAGTCACAGGAACTAGAGAAAGTCTAATTAGTCAATAGTAGATGATGATAAACTGGTAGATTGTAAAGAATCACAGTACAGAGACTGTCATTCATAATTTCTCTATTTGAGAGCCGTGTTATCAATTGTAGCTAATATTTATGTAGCTCTTTGTAGTCACAGACTCTTTCAAAGATACTTTCTTTTTAGAACACCCCAATAAAGCACTGTGAAGTAAGCTTCATGTCCATCTTACAGACAAAGAAACATATTCTTATAGATTAAAATGGCTTTTCTAAGTTCATCCAGTTAGTAAGCCTTGAGCTGGTATTCTAATATGGGTCTTTTAGTTCCACCACTCCAAACTTTGAACTTGAAGTAGAATAAAGGCAATGTGAGCCTCCCAATGTTGATGCCACTCCAACAGAGATTAATGCCTAAATATTGTTCTTAAAAAACCCTGCACATGTTAGGGCATGACTTAACACATCCTCAGAGTAGGGACATTTTAAAAATCAGAAGGAGACAAGATGTCTGAACAGATGTTTGCAGGTAAGCAGTGTACCAACAATTTGGAAGTTTCTGGAGAGAGCTGAAGTCTGTTATATACGTATCTGCAGATCTTTCCCTGATCTAACACCCTCAGTTTTTTCTCAAGGAAAACTTATTTTAATGTCAAGTAAATACATTTTCATTAAGTGAACCATCTTGCTTATAATTTAGTGGTAGTTGGCACTCAAGTGCTGGGCATCTGAGCAGAAACTATTTTCCTATTCTTCAGTCTATTAATATACCTGTAGTCAATATTTTTGAGGTGACTATGTGCCAGCCACTATTACAAGTACTTAAATGGATTATAGGATAAATACTATTATTATCCTCATTTTATGGGCGAGGGAACTGAGGCTTGAACAGCTGTTAGGTTGGAGATCAGAATTTGCTTCTACAGTGCAATGGGCAGTTTCTATTGTTCCAGCTGTCTGTATCATTGAAGGTATTCCTGGAAAATAAATTCTGTAATTATTTATTTAAATCACTCTCCCTTTCTCTCCTCAATTTCTGCAATAATTAGCCGAGATGTTCTCTAATAAAACCTTTGATTGGTAAACGTCACATTCATCCCCTTTTGTTTAAGGGTGACCTCAAGACTTGAAATAATCCTAAGAGTGCAGGAAGAGGGAAAAGCAGGAGATCTGGAAAACTCACAAAAAACTTAACGTTTATTGAAATATAATCTGTAGATAGAGAAGCACACAAAAGATAAGTATATCATTCAATGAATTTTTAAAAACTAAAGACATCTTTGAAATCAGGAACAAGATTAAAAAATAGAACCTTAACTGCATCCCAGAAGCACCCCTTCCTGTCCTCTTCCAAGACCCCACCGAGAGGAACCACTGCCCTGACTTATAGCACCGTAGAAGAGTTTTGCCTGTTTTTGAACATCATTACAAATGGAGTCAAATTGTAAGTCCTCCTTTGTGTCTGACTTCTTTTGCTCAACAATAGATTTGTGAGGTTTATCCATGCTGTTGCTTATAGTTGCAGTTATTTAATTCTCATTGTCGAATAGTATTTCATCTTGTGAATAGGCCAAATGTATTTATCCATTCTATTATTGGACCTTTGAGTTGTTTCCACGTCTGCTTATTTTGCCAGACTAAAATCCTTGTATATGACTTTGGGTGACCGTATGCAAGTATTTCCATATATCTATATACCTAGGAATGGAATTACTGGAATATGCTTGGGTTCAATTTTAATAGATGCTGCCAAACAAACAGCTTCTCAAAGTGGCTGTACCTATTTATATTCCCAGTAGACACAGATGAGAATTCTAATTGCACCACAGTTTTATCAATCCTTATTTACTATCTTTTTCATCTTAGCCATACTGCTGTTGTGATATTATATTCTTGGTTTTAATTTGCACTTCTTTGATGACTAATATAGTTGAACATATATGCTTATTGTCCATTTGATTTTTACTGTTTTATGAAGTATCTAGTCAAGTCCTTTTCCCTTTTATCTAAGGCACTGTCTGTTCTTTTCTAATGCCCAGTTTTAAAAGGCAAATAGTTCTACATGATTAGTTATGAAAACGCAGCAATTTCTTGTTCCTATCCTACTCCATTCCTCCTCTCCAGAGTCGATAATTTTCTTTTCTACATCTCTGATTGTAAAACATTCATATTATTATATCTTGATTTCTCAGTTTTAGGCATTATCTATTGACCACCAGGGAAGATGAAGAATTATATCTTTTCAACCTCTCACTCAAAGTGCACTCACAGACACACACAGACATGCCGACATACACACCGCACACAAACACTTCTTATTTCCTTCTTCTTCAGTTTCATTAGGTCAGTATTGTTTACCTTTTTATTTCTATGATATTTTTATGCACGCTGCAGAGTTAGCTATGGTTATTTCTCCTGTATTGTACAAATGCTTGCTTTACCTGGATTTAATTATTATCTCATTTTGTTATTGTTTACTTGCTCAGGTTTTTATTCACTCAACATCCATCCAATCTCAGATATTCCTCAAATAATATTGGGTTGGCCAAAAAGATGTTCTGTAAGATGTTACAGAAAAATTCGAATGAACTTTTTGGCCAACCCAATACTATCATCCCAGTGCCTTCAAATATATTTTATATTTTACAACTTTAACTCAATGAAGAAAACTTTTCCAAAGCCTTCTGACCTCCTCCATTCTACACTGGAAGCTTGTTAGGTGTACAGCACAGCTGGGATTTTTTGGATAGCCTTTCAACATAATCTCATTTCCGTTGGATCTCCTGTTTTCTGAATCCTGTCTATTTTTCGTTTTTGCATTACATCCTTATTTTTAGAGGACGGATATTTAATTAGCTTCCTAAGTGTGCACGGAAGATAAATTGTTCAAATGTTGCATGTCTGAAAACGTTTCTACTCTACCTTTGCATTTATTTGATAGTTTGGATGGATGTAGCAATTCAGGTTAAAAAGCATTTTTCTTTAGAATGTTATAGGAATAACTCTATTATTATATTTTCTAGTGTAACTTTTGAGAAGTACATTGCCATTCTATTCTTGATCATTTATATGACATCTGGAAAATTCTGGAAAACTTTATTCCTTAGTGTTATAAAATTTGATGATAATGTACATTTGTGAGGGTCTATTATTAAAACAGTGTACTGGGAACTTTCAAGATTCTTTCAATTTGGAAATTCCTGGGTTTGTTTTTGGGATTAAAAAAAAAGTTCTTTGATGATTTATTCCCTTGAATTTTCGTTGTTATTTATTTCTGGAACTCTTATTATTTGAGTGTCAGACCTTTAGATTGGTCTAATTATTTCATTACTTCTGCCTCATTTTTTATCTTTCTCTTTTTAAATTTCACTTTTTGTTCTTTTTTGGGAGGTGTAGATATTTTCTCAAACTTATCTTCCAAATTTGTTGTTATTTATTTCTACTATCCTGTTTTATTACTGTTTTCTGAGTGTTCTCTTTATATTATTTCCAGTTCTTGTAGGTAGTGTCTTTTTTGACCTTTTCAGAGATAATAGCAAGAATTACTTTTAAAGTTTTTTTTTTATTAATATAATCTGTTTTTTATAAATTGAATTTTTTTCTTCTAGTTTGTTCTTATCTTTGTATTTTCTCAAACATCTAGTAGCCTTGGCTCTCTGCTTATTTTTATGAGTGAGACATTAAAAAGTTGGTTGAAAATTCAGTTTACCTATGTGTGATATTGATATAAATGATTTTAGGTTTATTCTTTTGAGCTATTCAGATTTTTCAGAGAAGATTCTTCCAGTCTAATAGAAGGGATCAATGACATTTCTGGAAGAATTATACTTGGTTGCTAGCATTCTGAGAGCCAGGTGGGATGGATAAGGCAAAGGGCTTCAAAATTCAGTATGTGTATTTCCACTGAATCCCCCGTTTTTAGTATGGTATCTTTGCTCTCAACTGTCTTCCAGTTTCTCTGGTACCCTCTGCTGAGAAGAAAACTCCAGTCTTTGCTGGGGCAGGAGAAAGGCCAGGAGTCTGGCTGGGGTGAGGGAACATGTCTGAGGAGTCTAACTGCTTCTTTATCTAGTTTCCAATTAGTTTTCCTCTTTTAGCCTCACTATTCCCTGCAGTGCCAGAGATACCTGATGCCACCACTTCCTGTGTTCTGTGGTGTAAATCGCCTTGCTTTCTGGCTTCCCCACTGCAGGCTATGAGTCATTTTCCTTAGGTCTTCTGAGTGAGTTAACTCTCATCCACCTCTTTTCCAGCTTCCAAAATTATGTTGCCTTTGTCTCTTCTCCAATGTCCTTGCCTTTTGAGGGTTTATGGCCTTCATAATTTGTCTTTGATATTATTTTATTAGTGTTTCATGGAGAAAGTAGAGGTAGATGTGAGTATTCAATCCAGCATCTTTAATTGGAATTTAACCCCTCAGTTCTAAAAGTGTTTCTGACTCATAAATGAAGAGTCGCAAGAAACCATGGATGAAAATGTATATACAATAATAGTAGTGTAAATGAATGTAGAATTAGAGGATATAAAATATATTTTTCTTTCAGAAAAGAGAAGATTGGGGGAAGGGATATAATTTAATTTATAAGTATCCCTCTAAAAAAATTACTCTCTCTAAAAAAATATTAGAAGAGGCTTCCTGGAAAGATAGACATTTCCCCTTTGTAAGTACAGTATCTGACTAATTTCAAAGACCAATAGAGCATTATTTATGATGTTAAATGTTTGCATTATTTCTTTAAATTTGCAGGATGTTTTGGAAATTGGGGCCATAAATTGCCTTTCCACTAAGGATAGTTAAGTCAGGTTTTAAAAAAAATCAAGAGCTATTTCACATGAAATTTCATTTGAAATGTAATTTCAAATGATTTGGAAGTGGGCCTTTCAGTGGCTTGGGAAATGACCAAGGGAAAATAAGTAAGAGGAAATGGCAAAGGGAAATTTAGTACATAATTGGGGTTGAAGGACCATCAAGATACCATAGAGATAAGCACTGGGCTCAGGCTTATTTAACAACTTCATTAATGATCTGGAAGAAGGAGGATTCAAGTTAATTAAATCTGCAGATGGTCCTTAGTGGAGTTACAAATACCAGGGCGAACTAAGAAATAATACAGGAAGACCTGAGGGTCAAAAGCTTTGATAGCTTTGGGCACAGAAGAGCAAAATTTAATTTGGGAACGATAATTAAAATTGAATACACTTTGTTCAATGAAAAAATAGGAGTTAAACTGCAAACAATTGGTGCTGAATAGAAAATAGTGAAGCTGAAAGAAATCCTGTGGCTGATGAACAAGTTATTTAGACAGGAGCCTTGCTTTGTGACTCCAGAAATAAATTCATTTTAAAAAGAACATGTACTTTTTAATATATTTGCTGTGTGCATAATATTCACAAAACATTTAGTCACCAGGAGATGGCTGACATTGCAAACACAAATAAGAATCTCTCTAACCTCAGATGTATTTACACTCTATCAGTAGTAAGGTAGATGGAGTAGAATCTCACAAAAATATTATAATGGATTAATGAGGTTAAGATCAAGAAATGATGAGAAGTATATGATGTGGAGGAACCACTGAGAGGCAACTGACTACAAAATAGATGATTTCAACTTTTCGATATAGACTCTTTGTGTTAATGTGGTGTGAGGTTGGGAAGATTGTTGGGTAATTTTACACCCTGTCCCAGTAGTACCGTTCACTGTAGGGCACCCTCTCAGGTCTGGGTGTTTAAGAGTTTGTCTGGTTTCAGTAGTATGGTCAATAGAATGGAATCCAACCAAGGCCTGGGGACAGTAGAGCAGTCTAGATGAAATTATAGTGATAACTATCAGAATGGAAATCATATGTATGCAAAGACGTACAAGGGCAAGATGTCGACCACTTATTGAATACCTTGCCTGTGTCAAGATTGTTCCAAGCAATTTACATTAAGTTAACTCCTTTAATGCTCACACTCAATCTACAGGATTAGACATTATTCTCATCTCCAAATTGAAATCAAGAAAACAAGCCTAGGAAATGTAAGAAAATCACCTAAGGTTAAGTGCTAATAAGCATGGGTAAACTGGAATTCAAACCAAGGGCTTTCTGTTTCTAAGATCTATGTGCGTTTTTTTTTTTTTTTTCCAACTATGTTACACCATTTGTCATAGAATACTAGCATAAATAATATATGTAGAACTCGTGTGTGTGTGTATTTTTTCTATTCTTTAGAGTTTTGGGTAGAGAAACATTCTTCTGAGACTCATCGACAGAGCTATTCTTGTATACTATAAAGTTGTGAGCAGATTTCACTCTGTGCAGTTTTCAATGCAAAATCGTATTAAAGGAGTGTTTTGTACTTGGGTTAATTGTTTGGTGTCTTGGGAGAGGAGACACATGAACTAACATGTAGCAGAAATTACATAATATGATAGTGTCATTCCCAACTATAGTCACCCAGAGTCACCATGTTTTAAAGTTTAAGTATTAGTATGTTTAAGAGGTAATGTTTATATATGTTAGCAGATTCAGATGCTCTACAGTTTAGGTAAGGAGATACATTGGAAGTCTTTCCATCTGTCTTTCAGCTGTAAGTTCCCCTACTCAGAAGGAACAAGAATTACCCATTTCTTGTGTGTAGGCTACTGGGCCACCAATTTTAACAGGACCCAGATGATGTGGGTTTTTTTAGAGGTGATGAGGGCACCTTGTGTATATATGTGTATATATATATATATATATATACATACAAGAGGCATTAAGTAGGTCAGAAAGAATTAAGATACACTTCACAGTTTTATACGAAGAGGCTAGAGTGGAAAAATTCCCCATGAAGTGTGCTGAAAACCACTAAGAAATGGGAAAATTGGAAAATGCAGGCAGCTTTACTGGAAAGTGAGCAAGATGTAACGAGGGGAATCCAGAAGATTAACAGTGAGAAGAGATATCTAGGGTGACTGATTGCTTTAGCTTCTCCATATCTGCCCTCTCTTTGAAACTAATCGGAATTCCTTGAGCTTCTGGTGAAGGAGATTTCGAGATGAGAAGAATTCTGTTTGTAATACAAGTGAGGTGGTTTGAATTGAAACTTAATCACATTTAGGAAAGTCAGGTATCCCTTCTGGGAGAGATCAAGCAGATTATGAAATGATTTTAGCAAACTGGTAACAAGACCATTCTTTCTAACTTTCGAATCTATATTTGGCTAAATAAAACACATGGAAAGAAAAATCCTGTTTTGGTTCCTGGGGCAAAAGACCTAAGAAATATTTCTTTCTAACTCCTACTTAAGCGACTCATTCAGTTTCTAGAGCTCACTTCACCCACTAAAGTGGCATCAGTAATTGTAGAGAAATTTCTTCATGATAGAGTGGAATCTCTTCTATTATTCTAGTCATAGTAATTCCCCCATTATTTAACACTACATGGGAAATATCACAAGTCATGTTACAATATAGGACTTTGAAAAGCATGAAATATTAAGAGCATAATTCTACTTTTTCACATGAGTAGAAATTATACTGGCCTCTCTGAAAATAACACCTGAATCGAAGTCTCAAAGATGAGAAGCCTGAAAAAATAATGAAAAAGAAACATCAATCCTCAAAATCAACCAAGTATGAGAATTTATTGATTAGGGTGGGGGGAAGACAACACTAGCTGAGATAACATCTAGCCTAGAGAGACCAGGTCAATTCATACAGACCTTAAGTATCTTTTCAGTACCCTCTTCAATTCTGGGAGCACGCAGTTGCAAGTTTTGGCAGAAGTAGTTTTCACTTGCACATACCTGATGATGTAACTTCCTTCATCACATAAATGAATGAATTTTTGCCCCAATGCTTGTCATCAAAGCATCAGTAGTTAACAAGCCATACCCTGTGAACTTGGTCATCACCTGCACTGTTACATTTTTCCTAAGGAGAAAAATCTATAGGGAACTAAGCTGATAGAAGGGGGCAGTGGGGCAGGGGGAGGGAGTGTTGGATGTAAATGTTTTCTAAAGCAATTTTCCAAGACAAGCAACTGAAACCACCACATTTATAGAATTACCTCATTTACATATTCAAAATTATAAAATAATATGTGGTTCATTTAATAAATAAAAACTGGTTTCAGAATACTATATACAAGAGCAGAAACCAATTTTATCCCAGGTAAACGAAGGATTTCTGAAGAAAGGGCTAAAGAAATACAGACTTGGCAGCTAGGGTCACTTGTGAATTGCAGAATTCACATGTATTTACTTAGCCCGTAAATGGTTACCAACTACTTGCTAGGTACAAAAATGCTTTAAAATAAATCCAGATGATGAGTTACCAGGGGAGATAAGAGAATTACATAAATAATTATTAATACATGATTTTTAAAATGATTAATTCTGTATGAGAGTCATAAAGAGCTTTTGTAGGATTTTAGAGGAGGAATATTCCTTCTGTTTGGGGGCAATGGAGGAAGAATCAAGAAAATCGTCATGAATGACAGGCACTTGGATAGCATTTTAAGTAATGAATCAGACACATCCAACTCAAAGTAGAGAAATAGGATTTCAGAAAGAGAAAATGGCATGAACGAAATCTTGCAGTGTGAAATTACAGGACCACCTTGGGAAAGCTGAGCAATCTAGTCTGAAAGGTGGGCTGGGATTATACTTATTTGTATTAAGCTCAGATGCAGAAAGATGAGCTAATCATCTCTCTCACTTGCTGCACATTATCATGCTACTCTTGTTAAGTTCTCTCTCGTTTGTTTATTTAATCTCTTCTGTCTCTCACTGCTCCCTTCTCTCATGCCTCGCTCTACCACAAAGACAACTATTTAATGCATCTGGTACGTTTCTTTACTTATATGTGTTCCTTGAAATGTGAATTCCTTTTTTTTGCATTTTGATTTTCAACTTATTCAAATGGTATAATGCTGTACATTTTGCCATGATTCCTCTCTTGAAAAAACTCAGCACCTTTGTTTAAATGTAAGATTTAGAGTGATTGCCCTGTTTACTTAAAGTCCACTTGTTCTGACTGACAAGACTTTCTTCCAACATTAAATGACTGTTTATTTTTCAGGTTTTAAAGTTTTGAAATATATATGTACAAGCTAAATAAACTACACTCAGAGAATCAATGTGGAACAGAATATATAAATATACAAGGTCTGTTTTATAGGATACAAAGATGACGATGTCGGGAATTCCGTGGTGGTCCAGTTGTTAGGACTCCGTGCTCTCTTGGCACAGGCAAAAAAAAAAAAAAAAGATCATGTCTTCAAGTACAAAGAAAAACTGGTAATGCTGCACGGTGCAGTGTCCTAAGTGTGTTTCCATCATGTTTTTCTCATACATTTTCCCTCCAAAATAAAACCCAGACAGCCACTATTCCCCTCGACTGCAAGCAATATCACTCTGAATAGCCTCTTAGTTGTCACCTTGTCGTTCTGAAAATTTTCCTGGTACATAGACCAAAACAGGGACTGATGGGTTAAAATGCATGTATAAACTTTACTTGACTAAATCCTACCAGATTGTTTCCAGAACGGCTGCATCAGACCAAATGTCTGCCAACAGTGCATGATTCTAAATTTGCCAATCTTGTCTGTGTAAATCATAGATCATTGTTTAATTTTAATTTCTCTAAGTACCAATGAATTTATGTATCTCCTCCTATGCTTCTTCGTCTTTTAGATTTACTTAAAAAAAAAAAATTGCCTGTTGATTCATTTTGCCCATTTTCCTGTTGAGATTCCTATCTTTCCCTGGTTGATTTTAAGGAGTTGTATATTAGAATGATGTTAAATAGAGGTAGAGATGGGGGCAGTTTCATCTTGTTTCCCATCATAAAATAACATGTCAAAAATGTCTACATTAACTATAATACTATAATATTTCAGTGAGTTTCTGATGTATCATTTCCGGGGCAAAGAGTTCTGTTCTATTCCAGCGCCATAGAAAATACACGTATATACACACACACATTATATTTATTATATTATATAATTATATATGAGGGCTATATATCATATGTGAGGGAGGGTTATATGGACAAAAATAAATGTTGTACTCCTATTTTTGTGCAAAGTACATAAATGATTTACAATTCTTTAAAAAATTAACGTATAAAACAAATGAAGACTGGGTCTTGGTATTAAGCATGAATGAATTCATCATTTTTTTGTATGTCTCAAAGGTTCCCTTGATTTTTGCATTAAATAAAAACATTGCAGGGACTTCCCAGGTGGTCCAGTGGTTAAGACTCCATGCTTCCACTGCAGGGGGCACAGGTTCTATCCCTGGTTGGGGAACTAAGATCCGGCATGCTGCATGCATGGCCAAAAAAACCCAAAAAACAAACAAACAAAAAATTGGATTAAAAAACGTGGTATATTCTGTGGTGACCTAAATGGGAAGGAAATCCAAAAAAGAGGGGATATATGTATACATATAGCTGATTCACTTCGCTGTACAGCAGAAACTAACACAACATGGTAAAGCAACTATACCCCAATAAAAAAAACTAAAAAATAAAAAAGTGGTATTTTTTCATTGTAAAAAATGGGAAAATATGAAAAAGTATAAAGAAAAAATTAAAATTACTCATAATATTTATTCCAGGGGAGGAAATACTCATATTACTCTATTTCTTTTCACCTAACATACTTAACGTATGTACACTCTTTAAAATTTTTGCAGCTTAAAATATGCTTATTGTATAATTTTAAGTTGTGTAAAACATATATAAATTATATAATTATACATCTATATTAAATCTTATATAATTATATAGATAGATTTCATAGGCACATGTGCTCTAGAATCACATTTTAAATTATCTAAAATTTTGCATATTAAATATTAATATTATATTTGTGTAAGAAATACAAAAATCTATATAAATTTCAAAAGTATATTTGTAATTAACAAGAGTTAGCCCATACTATAGATATCAGACTGTATTTTGTTTTTATTTTAATAATGAATCATAAATCATTGCTTTTTTATGGAAGATATTTTTAATAATAATAATGATAATAATAACAGTGGACTTGGCTTACTCACCTAAGGCCTGTGTCTTCCA
Organism: Eubalaena glacialis; assembly: GCF_028564815.1. Lineage (NCBI taxonomy): Eukaryota > Metazoa > Chordata > Mammalia > Artiodactyla > Balaenidae > Eubalaena > Eubalaena glacialis. Next base: position 86,076,829 of record NC_083725.1, read on the forward strand.
CTGGAGTTCCAAGCATCAAACTCTGAACATGGCTACAAACCACGTTTCCTGAGGCTCTCTGTGTCTTTAAGTGTTCATTAAAAAATATGCCATGTATGGTGCCTCCTGCTCTAACAATCTGAAAGCCTTGTGTAATTCACTCCCTGTGTCTCTCCTCATGTTGAATGATTCATCAATGTGCATGAGTTCAGCTGTATGGAGTTTCTGGGCCCGTGGGCCCACCTGCCTTGATGAGACGGAAAATCAAGGAGGTATCATCAGTTGGTGTTGGGGAGAATCTTCAGGATGATCAAAGGAGACTGGCCTCAGGCAAAAGCAAGGATCCTTATAGGGCCTCAGAGAGGTCCAGTACGAGGAAGGCAGGTGGAAGGAGCACCATATTTCATTAGAACAAAGATAAAGCCTGTTTTGCCAATGATCACCTGACCCTTAAAGTGTCTGGTAAACAGTAGATGCTCAATAAGTGTCCTCTGAGCTGAATTCTAAGTTCTTTTATATAGTACTTAAAAATGTTTTTGTTTTTACTTTGTATTAATATTTGCCTCCTTAAAAAGGTTATTCCTATTCCATTCTTGCCTCGTATGCTCATTTCTCCATTCCTCTTTTCTTCCAATTCCTTACACTTCAAATAGGGAACTTATAGTCAGTGATTTTTATAGCACTAATTGGAACTAACAACTCCCAAGTGATCCAGTTATTCAGCAGCAGTTAGAAACACTGCTCAGGATGGTCATTACAGTATTCTGATTTGTCTGTGCTGGGGATAACAGTCATCTCTCTATTGAAGAAAACAACAAAAAACTTAGATATAAGTATAAGCAGGTGCAACTAGATGCATTTCCAAAGACGTCTCTTGAAATTAGCTGTAAAGCCTCAGGGAAAATAAAGCATTAGAGAGATGGCAATGGAATATGAAACCTCTTCATTTCACGTCAGTTGTAAGTCTACAAGTGGACAATACTTCATGATTGATGGTTGGCTAAGAAACATTGAATTGGGTGTTTGGTTTCATTATTAGTAACTGGGCATTTTTTCAAGCTGTGTTTGTGGTTGACAGTCTGATTTTGATGGTGTTCAGCTATTGCCATTTGGTAGAAATTAAGGTAAATAGTTAAGAAAAGCCTGGGCTTTAGGATGAGACATAGACGTGGCTTTGAATTCTGGCTTCAGCACTTACCATTGAGTCTCATAATTTTTGGTTTGGGTTTTAGTTTCCTCTCCTTTCACGTTAGGATAATAATGGCTAAATGAATTTATTTAGGATAAGTAAAAATAATAATAGCTAACACTTATTGAGCACTAACTCTGTACCAGATGCAGATTTAAGTATTTTTACATATATTTACAAATTTAAGCATCAAAATGCATACAGCCAATTTCCCCATTTTACAGATGAGGGAACTGAGGCAGAGAGAAATTGAGTAACCCAAGAATATGGCAGATCCAGGGGTTTTTTTTTTTATTTTTTATTGGAGTATAGTTGCTTTATACTGCTGTATCAGTTTCTGCTGTACCGCAATGTGAATCATCCATATGTATACATATATCCCCTCTTTTCTGCATTTCCTTCCCATTTAGGTCACCACAGAGCTCCGAGTAGAGTCCCCTGTGCTGTACAGTAGGTTCTCGTTAGTTATCTATTTTATGCATAGTATCAATAGTGTATATATGTTAATTCCAATCTCCCAATTCATCCCACCCACCCCCTTTCCCCTTGGTAACCATATGTTTGTTCTCTATGTCTGTGTCTCTATTTCTGCTTTGCAGATAAGGCAGATCCAGGGTTTGAATTTAGGAAATCTAGTTACAGAGCCTGCATTTAAAACACTGTGTGTTACCTTGCAATAATATCTCTCATCTGTGAAAGCTGTGATGCTGATGGAAGATAATGGTAATGCTGATGATGGAAGTCGATAGTGATGGTGGTGTTAAGTCAAGGATAAACATTACTAACACCCTTACCCTGGGCAAGTCAGCTTCCTTTTCATAGCTCCTTCAGTGTAGCATTGCCAACTGGTTTAGAATTTCACAGATGGAATATCTATGCAAATATAAAAGATTATTTCTGTACACATTACTGGTGGACTACTCAGTGATTGGATAGTACTTAGAAATAAATTCTAGTTTTGTGTTTCTTTTTTCTCTTAATTTTCACCCTTCTTTAAGAAAGTCACCTTTAATAAAACTCTGGTTTGGGTCACAGAATCGTTTCTAGAATCTCAAGATTGGAGATGAACTTTAGATCTTCTCTTATTCACATACCCACCCCATGCCCCACTCTCCACCCAAAGTTTGTTTTCTTATGAACTCATTCTAATCTCTTGTTATGGTTGTTGTTGTTTGTTTGTTGTGAAAGGAACTCACTCCTGCTGAAGCAGCATATTTTGTCACATTCATTCGTATTTTCAGGTGGAATCTGCCTCCTTATGATTCAACTTTTGGTCCTAGTTTTCCATCTTGGAACCAGTTAGGGAACTAGCTCCTTCCATGTAGCAGCTTCCTGGTGGTGAAACCTAAATTTATTCCCATTAAACTTCTCTTTTTGGATTTGACCCACAGCTCTAGGCTGCCAAGTTCATTTTAGGTCATAATTCTGCCATCCTGTTTATTCACAGTCCAATCAGTTTCATGTTATCTCTAAAGTTGGTAGACATGTGATGCCCTCTGTGTCTCTCTCCAATTCCTGAGTTGAGGGAAACTTTTATTTCTGCTCTGCAATCAGATCACATTAAAAAGCTAAGTTGGCAAATACTTATGACTTGTCTGTGCCACAAATAAAGGAGAAAAATTAGACTTTCAGTTTCATTAACATGTCACCCATTAGCGTCTATCTTTTTGTGTGATTGTACTGATTTTAGCTCTTCTCTCTTTGTATGTCCACTTGTTTCATAGTTAACGATGCCTATCCACATCTCAGTGCCAGGGCAAAGCACTAGGCATAGCAGTCATAGGATGGCAGAGGATGTAAGAGGAGACAGAGGGAGAGACACTGACAAAGGGCCTGTGTCAGTCAAACAGAACGTAACACATTTCAGACACCAAGTGACAGCAGCAATGACAAATTTCACAGCGTGTCTTTGAATGTTGCAGAGCTATAGAAAGAATGTGGCAAAGAAAAGCACCACATTTAGCTCTATTCCTTTCTTTCTACTTTAAATTATACAACCCTTCCTGTAACATTGGCTGTTAAAGCTGAACTACCACTTGCTATAAAGCAATCTTGATAGAACATACAAAGTGTCTTTTTAGTGAAAACGTAAAAGATTTTTATCGAATTGACGATATGAGATCTTCAGCCAGAGCTCCTTGGGAAGAAAAAAATATATTTTAGGTAATAAAAGTTACCTGCAAACCATAAAGCTCTCCAGGGTACAGTATAAGGCACAGACAATTAAAAGGGGCAAGTGGGAAGACTTTGTTACTTTGACAGATGTCGAACGGCATCTTTTTTCCCCAAATTCTCAAATGCAAAATGCTTACTTGGCAAACTAGAGCCTGAGTGAGGACTGTGAAGGGCTGTTGTACAGGTGTTAGGTATCCGTCCTGCATCCAACTAATATCAGCAATTTAGGTAAGTTACTCTGTGTTCCCTGGGGGGACGCTACCCAGAAAGTACAAATTGACCTAAGAAAAATTATTCTGAGTTCTTGCTGGCGGCAGACTTAGTTCATAACCTCAGATTGTACCAGGGATCCATTAGGCTTTAGCTGGCAGGTAGAAACATGCATCACTGAAACTTAAGGAAAAGGAAGTTGTAGCATGCTTGCATGGTCAGAGAAAACGAGGCTGACTCAGCATTTCTGATTTAAGCCACTCACAGGACATGAAGCATCTTTAACCTTATCTCAGGCTTTATGTATGCTGGAGCAGGAGTGTGAAGTTCACATCAGGCATCCTGGGTGTGCAACCTGCCTCTACCTGCCAGTAACCGTGTAATCCCTAAACTGTGTTTATCCTATAAAATGAGTCAATAACCTCTACTTCACGAATGTATAGTGAGGAGTAAATGCAATAATGTAGGTGTAGAGCTGTGCCTGGCGCATAGTGTATTTTTAGATACAGTTTCCCTCCCTCGCCTTTGATTTAATTTTTTAACCAGGGAAAAGAGGTAGGTTGACACTTAAATGTTAGAAAAGATATTCACATCTGATGTCAGCTTTAAATATTTATACCTGCAGTCTGAAAGAACAGATGCAGTCTTAGATAATTCAGCTTGCCTTCAAGTTAGTCCTTCTAGTTGTCAGGAATTGGCCGTGATCATGCTTGGTTTTTCATCCACCTTCCCTGGTGTCAGCCATACTAAAATTTTTGTGCATATGAAGTTTGACAACTGCACTCCAGGAAAATTCTTTTCTGGACTCTTTCCGCATTTTCAGTACCTCCTTTCCTCCTCCACTTCCTTCTGGGGGAAGAAAGTAAAGCTGTATTTTCATCTGTAGAAAAGTACTGAAGAATTTAGGCAAGAGATCCACCCATGATATTTGCATTTGACTAGAGATTACAATTTTGGCATGAAGTACCCTTGTTCTAAGGGTGAAATCTCAGACAATGTCCCAAATTTTTGTTATGTCAGCCATGGCCTGGGCATCTAGATATTCCTATAATGTAGCCACACTCTATTACCAGGTTGCCATGTGTGCTCATCAGGGGAGAAAGGCAGAGTTAAGAAGAATAATTGGAACTACAGAGTACTTTAACTAATGCTTGGTAGAAATCACCATTCCTTTCTTTTTTTTCTTTTTTTTTTTAACTCATTTGTCTCTTAATCTAGACGATGTCTTTGGTACCTTGGTCTCTACCACTCTACTAAAGAATAAATAGATTTTATCTCTTATGTTGTGAGTTTGTATCTCTTATTCCCCTTCATCTATTTTGTCCTTCTCCTAGCTCCCTTCCCCTCTGGCAGTCACCAGTTTGTTCTCTCTGTGAGTCTGTTTCGTTTTATTTGTTTGTTTGTTTTGCTTTTTATATTCCACATATAAGTGAAATCGTATGGTATTTGTCCTTCTCTGACTTATTACACTTAGCACAATACCCTGCAAGTCCATCCATGCTGCCACAAATAGCAAGATTTCATTCTTTTTCATGGCTAATAATCCTGGTGACTGTAAATAATAAATATAAATATAAGTACATATATATATATATGATATAACATCTTCTTTATCCATTTATTTATTGTTGGATACCTAAGTTGCTTCCATATCTTGGTTATTGTAAATAATGCTGCAATGAACATAGGGGTACGTATATCTTTTTAACCTAGTGTTTTCATTTTTTTTTCCAGATAAATACTCAGAAGTGGAAATGTGGGATTATATGGTAGTTCTATTTTTAATTTTTTGAGGAATCCCCATACTGTGTTCCATGGTGGTCACACCAATTTACATTCCCACCAACAGTGCACAAGGGTTCCCTTTTGTTCATCTTTGCCAATACTTACTGTTTCTTTTTGGTAATAGCCATTCCAACAGGTGTGAGGTGGTATCTCATTGTGGTTTCAATTTGCATTTCCCTAATGAGTAGGGATGTTGAACACTTTCTCATGTGCCTGTTGACCATCTGTATGTCTTCTATGAAGAATGAGCTATGATTCTTTAACCTAAGAGGGCATCTGAAAGAAAGGTCTTTCTCAGTCTTCCATCAGGAGCTTGTGAGGCCTATTGAAGTTTCTGAACCCTTCCCATTTGCTTCTAAAGTCACCCTGAGATAGAGCTGAGCATTGCAACTCTTTCTTTTAATTGGATAATTATGCAAAGGTGAGAGCAGCTAAGAGTTAGCTGGCCCTATTGATATTAGCTGATGCCTGAAGAATTGAGCAGTGACTCAGTTATCAATATCTGCTGGGAAGTCACCGACAGGATCAAGTAAGAGATAGCTGACCTCCTGTGGAGGACACACTTTGCTGCTGAAATGGCTGTTAAATCATTCTACATAGATTCAGGTGTATAGGAAAAGCCACTTACTCTATTTTTATTATCGTAAATTATAACCCTATTCTGAGCCCCCATTTCAGACTGGTGGGAATTCAATCTTTAGCATATTGAAGAGAGTTCCTTCACAGAGTCCTATGAAGATCTTGGGGTCTCATGGGGCACAAAGCATTTGAGCATGTGGTATAGTCTACACTGGTCAGTGCTGGGATGCTCATAGACCAAACCTGCATAGACTGTTAAATTTGGAGGCTTTACAAATGACACAAATCCAACCCAACCTATCTTAACCAAAAATGGAAAATGTTTTTCGCATTGTTGAAATGTCCAAGGGAGGAGCCTCGTCTCTGGGCATAGCTAGATAAAGGTGCTCAAATAATGTTATGAATCTATCTTTCTCTCACGGTTGTTTTCATCTGGGTTAGTTTCCTTTCAGCAGGCTCTTCCCCCATGGTAAAATTTTGGCCACCTGCCACCCCAAGTACCCCTGCTTACGTGTTACTTATCCTAGTGGATATAGAAGAGCTCTTTAGCTCTTCCAACAGATGGGTCCTTAATTGGCTCTCATTGCACTGTTTGGGTTAAGTGATGCAGGTAGATCATTCTGCATGAATCACAGGGACTGAGGGAAAGAGATGTGCCTGACGGAAAGTCAAGAATGTTATCAAAAGAATGAGGAATAGATGTTGGGCATACAGAAACAACCAGCGTCTACCTGGGCACAGAAAATGGGAATCTTTCCAAAGGTGGGAGCACAATTATTAGAGTCCTGTCTCCCTACACACATCATTCAACTATTTCTGTCAATTCTAGCTCAGCCTTTTTTGTAGGGTGCTGAGAATGAGTGGACAGAGGCTTCCACCACCTGTGGAATGCATCCTCATTCATCCTTTAATCAGTGTTGCAAAAAGATCTCTCTTGTTCCTGCTCCCACCTCTGCAATCAAAAGGACTGGGCTTCTTCCCCCACAGGTATATTAGTACAATCTCGTTGAACTTTAATTTTCACAAAAGGCATGTGGCCTTCAAGCAACTTTGTTTCTCAGGCCTGAAATATAGAAAGAGCCTGACTACTCTTGGAAGGAGAGAGGGGAAAATATAAGAAAGAGATTGCAAGCGATTTCTTAAAACATTTTCCTAGTACTTTTGTTTCATACTCATATTTTCTTTTGCTTAATCCACACTAGGTCACACACTCAGACTGAACTGGTTGACTGACTTAGTTCTTGCTGTTCTTCAATCTTTTGCCTTTATACAGAATATAGGGGGCAAAATAGTACAGTTCAAAGGCTTTATCAGGAACTTTTGAGTATGTGGTCCATACAAGAGTAATTAAAGTAAGTTCAGATTTTCTGATTTACCTTCTCCAGTTCTGCTTCATAGACTGCTAGAAATTCTGATTTGGGTTCACCTAGTCCTAACCTCTCATGTTATAGACAAAATTAAGACCAATGACATTGTGATTTGTTCAAGAATCAAAATGACTTGTAACTACCCTTACCTGACGGCTTGCTGTGATGCCAGGCACTGTAGAATCATACTTTTTACTACTAAATTATCACAGTAACCTCTTATAAAATGGAAATAATAATGATGAGGATTAGAAATCTTAGGCACTAAACATGTAGCTGGTATGGTCTGGAGATGGGGTTAAAATTTTATTTTTGATTTTCTTTTTAAACTCCAAAGTTCATTATCTGCAGGACAGCATTATTGCTAGGATCTCTCCCTGGGTCGCCTGAATCTCAGTCTGAGGGCCTTCCCTCAGTGGGCCAGAGGAGAGCAGCCTCTGTCAGTGTTGTTCAAATTTTGCTTCTTGGAAGAGCTTTAGGGTTTCAGCCAAGTCCCCTTACTACTCACTTGGAATGGGATGGGATGGGAGCCAGAGCCCACTCTAAGTCCTCCACTCCCACTTTAACCAGAGCTGCTCTGCTTTTTCATCTCTTAGGTAAGGGGATGGCAAGGGAGCTTGCATTTAAGGAGAGGTTTACCAGTATCTGTGAAGACCCCAAGTTTCACCATCTCTGAGGGCTGTGTGGCTCTTCTACCCAAAGATGCCTGGGGCCACCAAGCTCTTCTTTAATCACACAAACCACTTTGCTGCCCCAGGCCTTGCTACTTCTTGTCTCTACCCTTCCTCTTGGTGTTGCCATCACACATTCCAGTGGTGGCTTGTTCAGCATTTCAGCAGGGACTAAAGTGGATGGCCTCACCTAATTTTGTAAAGAGTATGGGAATATCTTGGGTTTGATTCGTCTACTTTGTTTTTATTATTGTAAGAAGAAACAGGACTTGGGGTGTTTTCTGTTGTTGGGTTTTTTGTTTTGCTTTGGTTTTTTTGGTCTCGCATTTATTATTTCAGACTTGTCCTTGTGCTCTGTGCTAATAGAACACAAAGGTCTGTGGCCTGAGGTAACTGAGGTCAATGGAAATGTTTCCAGTGAAGATAATGCAAAAAATTAGATTCTGGGCTATCAGAAATTTGGCCAAAACAAACTGTTATCTTCATGTACTATTTCCTTCCTTGGGATTTTCATTAGCTCCTCTGCAGCATCAATTATCACCTGCTAAACAGATGATGCACCAATCTGTATCCTGGGACCTAATCCTTTCCAAACTCTAGACCCACATGCTGCTCTGCAATTGATTTTTCAGTGTGTTGAAAGACCCTTGACTCGGTCAAAAATGGACATATCATCTTTCTTTATCCTGAATTAATTCCTTTTGCTAAAAATCCCCATTATTTTCCTTCTCATCAACTCCCCCTTGTTTTTGTAAGTCTGTCCCTAGCCACAGCAGGAATTGTGGACCTTTAACCAAATTAAGTCCTGACACCTAGGAAGTTGGGTGGACACTGAACACGTGTCGATTGATGTTGATTCTGGATTCTGTCTTCCAGAGGTTTCAGAGCAGGATGCGAGACTGAGTCAGTAGGTTGTACTGACCACCAGAATTTTAAGATGGTAAATAGGAGCAGAGTTGATACTAGGAAAACCGAATTCATAGAGAAGCAGAAAAAAAGAGTTTTGTAAAGGAAGCCACAGCGGGAGAAGAGAGAAGACAAGGAGAAAGATATGGAAAGAGTACATTTCTTAAAGCTCGCCTAGTTCCTGGGAAGACCAGCAATACTTGTCACTGGGTTCATTGAAAGTTCTCTGTATGTTTTTATAATCAACCATACTTTCCCTTGAATTTATTCAAGCGGGGTTTTGTCCCTTATAACCGAATTATTCCCAGTTGAGGCCTTTCTTTTCCTGAATTTCTTAATAACAGTAATTATCACAAGAAGTAGATTATTGAGTGATTACTCTCTCCAAATTATGGTATCACTTAGTGCTTTACCTCAATTAACTTCTCGATCTCAAAACACCCTTATGTGATAAGGATTATACTCTTTGTAGAGATGAGGGAATGAGGCTTAGGGAAATTGAGCATCTTGTTCAAGGTCATTTAAAACTATGCCTGACTCCAGAATTAGGCAATTAGCCGTCTCACTAAAATATCTCCTTATTTTTATCGCTCAGCCTCAAAAGTTGAATCTTTTAAAAATTTACTTATTTTGCGTCATTGACAGCCAATAGATTATCTGAATTTTCTCTTGAAATATTCATTCTACCTTTAACTCAGGCTCCCAATCCCCCTCGTTCACAGCATTGCAGTGGCAGGTTTCTCTATTTTCTCAGTAGAGCGCCTTCAAATTTATTTTATGAATTGTAGGTCTGATTTATCATTCCAAAGCCCAACTCTGATTATATGACTTGGATTCTTCTGTGGATCCCTATTTCCTGCCAAGACTGATAATATGCTTTTATACTAGAACTCATGCCTTATCCAGTATCTGCCCAAATTAACTTTCTTACCTCATCTCTCCTCGACCTCATGCATTTACCCTACCCTCCTACTAAACAAAGCTACTCATTATTTCTCCAAATAGTCCTTGAACATTGCTGAGGCCTGCCTTTCTCCTGGTTCTCTATTTCCATAGGTCAGGTCACTATTTTAGGTTGAAAAGGAAAGAAGGACAAATGCTCCAAGGCTCTGAGTCCTTTTGCTACAGTTTTTCCAGTAGCTCTACTTGTAGAGATATGGATGCTAGATCATTAAAAAGGGCAACTAGCCTGTTAAAGAACTTAAAAATTAAAGAACATATGTTTTAATGTGAGCATTGATTTCCAATCAGCTGATTATAAGGTTGTTACTTTGACATGACATTTATTCCCAATATAGCTGGTCAGATTTTATCTTAGGTGAACAGACACTGGCCTAGATGAAATCCGTCATCTTCTTACATCCTTCTTGAGATTTGAAGGAATGTGTTGTATATCACTCTCTCATATACATACACATATACACATGACAGTGAGCACACAAACAGTGAAAGAATGCAAGAAAGAATGAATGAAACTAGGAAAAGACAACACCATTTAAATGAGTTTTGCATTTTTAAATTGAAGACATAAAATCACTCCATTAAGATTTCATTTATGTTGAAAGTAATTTTTATAATAATTACATATTTTAGATTAATATTTTTTTTTAAATGAGCTTGCTTTATCGCTGCTTTTAGTTACTTTCTACATTGCAATGCTTTCCCCCTTCTTTTTCATATGGGACTGTTTTTGTCTTCTGATACAGTGGAAATGTCAATTGCTTTTCATTTTTCATTGTTCCATCATATAGACACAAGAAAACAAATCTGTTTGAGAGAACAAGATGATTAATGTCTACAGTGCATCAAGTATTCAGATCTTATGTCATTCATTTCATTTCCGCTCTGTAGTAAACTGAAAAACATTTAGTTATTTTGAAAGTGCATTGCCAACGGAGAGAATACATTCTGAGTAAATTTCAGGTTCCATTAGGTTTGCTTTAAAACTGAGAGATGGAGTGGGGTAGGGAAAAACGAGGAAAGGAGAAGAGAGATTTATTTCTCCATCTTTTTTCTTTTTTCGATTCTTTTTTACATTTTCTGGCCTGGGCTCTATTCCAACAGCATAGTCACATGACTCAATAATTTATAACCTAACATAAATCAGATACCAGTCACAGTTAAATGTGATTTGTTACACGTGTGGATTTCTGTTCATGGTATCTTTATTGAAATTTTCAGCGATAAGATGTAATATGGAATCTCTACCTATTTAAAAGCTTCATGCTGTTTGATCACAAAAATGATTTGCATCTTCCTTATCTCAGTGGCGAGAATATTTGATACAAGGTCGCCTACTATGAAGTCCCCGTGGGGTAGTGTGTCTGGTGAGCTCCCTGCACTGGAGCAAACGGCATTCGCCATTTCTGTGGGTTTAGAGATGCTTATGGCTGGAGACAGATGAATAGCAACTTAGTTTAAGAGGGAATTAGCTTAATATAAACCCAAAGTTTCCTCCCTCCCTCCCCCAACAGATGGCATATATGATGATTTTTTTTGAAGAGATTATAATCTGGCCAGTTTCTTTCTTTTAATATGATAGTACCAATTTGGGAGTCAGATTACACAAGTCCCGTCGTGAATTAGTATCATAACCTCAAGGGAGGTATAGAACTTTCTGCTCCTCATTTTCCTCATCTGGATGTGAAGAAAATAATATCTCAATTACAAGGTTGAGGGAATTAAATGGAATGTAGGCCTACCTTCGTTTTATTGTACTTCATTGTGCCTTTGCAGATATTGCTTTTGTTGTTGTTTTTTACAAATTGAAGGTTTGTGGCAACCCTGCATCGAGCAAGTCTGTAGGCACCATTTTTCCAGCAGCATATGGTCATTTCACGTCTCTGTGTTACTTTTTGATAATTCTCGGGATATTTCACATTTTTCATTATATATTTGTTATAATGATCTGTGATCTTTGATGTTACGACTGTGACTTGCTGAAGGCTCAGATGAAGGTTAGCATTTTTTAGCAATAAAGTATTTTTAAATTAAGGTATGTACCTTGTTACTTTTTGATAATTCTCGGGATATTTCACATTTTTCATTATATATTTGTTATAATGATCTGTGATCTTTGATGTTACGACTGTGACTTGCTGAAGGCTCAGATGAAGGTTAGCATTTTTTAGCAATAAAGTATTTTTAAATTAAGGTATGTACCTTGTTTTTCTTAGGCATAATGCTATTGCACACTTCATAAACTACAGTATGGTGTAACTTTTGTAGGCACTGAAAAACCAAAAAATTTGTGTGACTCGCTTTATTGTGGTATTCACCTATTGCGGTGGTCTGGAACTGAACCTGCAATGTCTCCAAGGTGTGCCTGCACCTGTAAAGTGCTCTAGGATATTGTCTGTCATATAGTAGGTGTTCAACAGAAAGTGTTGGTATTCTGCCATATGTCAGGGGAGAGAGAGAGAGAACAAGCAAAGGACACTTTGTGGTTTCATTGAGGTTTTGTAGACCTGTTTGTGGGCTTTGCTTTGCTGTCCAGTTCTCAGGAATTCCTCTGTTGAAACCACAACCTTGAAGAGTGTTTGCTTCCATGCAGTGACTTTACTGTTCATGCCTCTACACTAATATATGCCTACCAATAACATAACTCACAGTAAACCCTAGTCAGGATGGGGTAGGGTAAAAATACCTAGTGGAGGTTTGTGTAAAAAAAATTATTTGGGGGTTTCCCTGGTGGCGCAGTGGTTGAGAATCCGCCTGCCAATGCAGGGGACACGGGTTCGAGCCCTGGTCTGGGAAGATCCCACATGCCGCGGAGCAACTAGGCCCGTGAGCCACAATTACTGAGCCTGCGCGTCTGGAGCCTGTGCTCCGCAACAAGAGAGGCCGTGATGGTGAGAGGCCTGCGCACCGCGATGAAGAGTGGACCCTGCTTGCCGCAGCTAGAGAAAGCCCTCGCACAGAAACGAAGACCCAACACAGCCATAAAAATAAATAAATAAATAAATAAAATTAAAAAAAAAATTATTTGGGGCCTATAGCAGCACTGAAACTAGGGTGAGGTGAAAGAGACTCTCACTTCAGATGCCAAAAACCTTGGTAATCAAGATAAATATTATTCTAATGATTTTTTTTCTTTTCAAAGAGATTTTAATTTCTAGAGACAAATTCCACTCTTCCTTTCCCAATCCATTCCTTTTTACCTTGAAAAAGTATTTTTTTTTAATTGAAGTATAGTTGATTTGCAATGTTGTGTTAGTTTCAGGTGTACAGCAAAGTGATTCAGTTTTATATATATATATATATTTTTTTTCTTTTTCAGAATCTTTTCCCTTATACATTATTACAAAATGTTGAGTAGAGTTCCTTGTGCTATACAGTAGGTCCTTGTTGTTTATTTTATACATAGTAATGTGTATCTGTTAATCCCAAACTCCTAATTTATCCCTCCCCCACTTTCTTCTTTGGTAACCATAAGTTTATTTTCTACGTCTGTGAGTCTATTTCTGTTTTGTATATAATGGAATATTTTTAAAAATCAAATCAATGCAAAAAATCTACTATGAACAAAATACCAAGTTTTTAATAAAGACACGATCTACCAGAGGTGGGATTCAGATCAAGTGGGTGGGATCATGAGGCAGGTGTGAAGCCCAATAAAGATCGGCAGCACATCAACGGGTGCCTTGTGAGGATGTTAAGCATTGGTTGGGAGATTTCAGACATGTACTTTGACAGACCTTCCTCAACGATTTTGGCTATCAATAGAATATGAGTTTTATATTGATGATATTTTTTACCCCATTTTCAATAATGAAAATATGTGCCCCGCCATAGATTTTGTTTCAGGGCCTTTAACCAAAGACTATAGTGGGAGAGGAAAACTTATGATGACTGATTTTCAGGTACAAGGTTGGCAAGTTTGCATATGAAGTTTCATTTAGAGGGTTCTCAAATTCAAGGAAAATATTGCTTTATATTTTCAAAACAGCTTGATTGATGAAAAACTAGTAGAATAGTGTCTTCTCTATTCTCTATAGCTATAAAAAATGTTGTTCAAAAGAAAGAATGTTTCTTCTTCTGAACCCAGGCTAGGTATTAGAAACTCGATAATTTTGTTTGGATTGTATTCAGCAAATTGATAGATAAATAGAAATTAATATTTATTGCTATTAAATAATAGAAACTGTGATTTCTGGGTGCCTAGTCTGCCTCAGGCACTAAACCAAGTGTTTTTTTCCTTACCTCCTCTAATGCTCAGGTGAGCTCCGTAAGATGGATTGTTTACAGGTAAAGAAACTGAAGTCTAGAGACGTTGAGTGAGTTCAAGATCACACAGTCACTAAATGACTGAGGCAAAAACTGAGCCCAGGTCTTTCTGATTCTGAGGTCCTTGCTCAGTGCATGGAGGCAAATGTTAAGGCTTGAACATCTGTGCTTTTTGTTTGGAGGGAAATGAGTTCACAGAAAACGAAGTATCAGGAAGAAATACCCTATCAACCTCAGGAATGTTTACCTCCTTTGAGAAGCTTCCAGAGATAGAAAAACCAAAAATAACCTAGAAACACAGCAGATGGAATATGACCCCCTCCACTGTGTCTCGATGAGGGCGCTGGGGGTGTGGCATGGAGGGAGTAAGGCAACGTGGTGCCTAAAGAAAGAGGCCTGAGAGGAAGCTGGCCAGGTCTGGTTCTGCTTCGAGATCTCTTCTGAGTCTCACCTGCCCTTCCTGCACGAGCCTGGCTATTGCCCCTGCATCACTTTGCAATCCTTCGCCGACCAGGAGGTATCACAGGCTGTTGGAAATAAACCTCTAGTTCCACAGGCATCCCAGGCAGTGATGCTGGCCCCTGATCATGGTACCCTCTCTTTCCTCATTTATATGTCTGGAATGGAGTATTCTGGGTGATCCAGTACTTCAGCTAATAAAAAAGTGTGCAGTAATAAAACATATGAGAAGCTTTATTAAAGCTAATAAAACTCATGACTGCCAATTTAGAGGGCCCCGCAGCCCCTTGCAGTGGCTTGCTGTCACTGTTACAAGTATGGGTAGCACTGTGTGACAGCTGTTGAGGACTGCTGAGTCATCTGGAATTCTCAGAGATGGAATGTGAGATCAACCATAACCCAGGATGTCAAATCTGGATGAAGCACCTATTATTAATGGTTGTGAAACTATATGATGGAAACAGTGACACTCAGGGGTGGCTGGGGTGAGGCTGCAATGCAGTGAATGGGCTTTCAGCACCCATCCCGATGGAAATCTTAGAAGCTTCACCTGTATGGTTCTGTGTATTAGGTTCTTACATAACGTTAGATTTGAAGAAGTTTGACTGCTTAGAAGGATGAGCATAAATAAACCTTTCATCAAATCCTATTTCCTCATCTTATGTTTATGAAATCTGAGTCCCAGAAAGGTTATTAGATGTCTTGCCTAAGCCTCACACTGGGTTATATAGTTGTTGTTTTTTTTTAACTTTGGGTTTATTTATTTATTTATTTATTTTTGGCTGTGTTGGGTCTTCGTTTCTGTGCGAGGGCTTTCTCTAGTTGCGGCAAGTGGGGGCCACTCTTCATCGCGGTGCGCGGGCCTTTCACTATCGCGGCCTCTCTTGTTGCGGAGCACAGGCTCCAGACGCACAGGCTCAGTAGTTGTGGCTCACGGGCCTAGTTGCTCCGCGGCATGTGGGATCTTCCCAGACCAGGGCTCGAACCCGTGTCCCCTGCATTGGCAGGCGGATTCTCAACCACTGTGCCACCAGGGAAGCCCCTCACACTGGGTTAATAACAAGACTAAAACAGGAACCCGGGTCTTCTGACATCTGGCTTCCAGTTCTTTCTCTATTTTGGCCTGTATTTGTCTGCATACCTGTTCCAAGGCATCTCTGCTGCCGTGTCACGCATCCTCCTCAAATCTTAGTTGTTTGTCGCCCCTGTGCAATAGCAAAGCAATTCCTTCTGATGCAGAAAAATATTTTTTGAGGCTATGGCCAGATATCGACATTTATTTCTTCCCATGACCTGTCACAATTTGAGTCAATCCCTCCGAGGTAAAATGCAGGACATATTTCATCAGCTGTCAGGAGGCAGGGGGCCTCAGTGGGGGCACGTAAATGGCATTTTGGTTTATATTCCTCCTGTAGAGGCAATAATAGTATGATCAAGGCTTTCGTTGCTTACGATGGTAGTAAAATCTTTACAGCCCTCCATTTAATGACAGACTGGTCTTTCTGAAGCCGTATGACACAAACCTACCCAGAATTAGAGATTAGGGAGAAAGAAATTCATGAACTTGAGCAACCGTGATTATCGTCCAGAGAGACTAATTATGTGTTTAATGAGCTTGAAGCAGGTGGAAGATGCATGAGAGTTCTGTGCCGCTGGGTCTGATAAAGGGTCTCTGGAAATCAAGTTAATCTGAATATTTTTATGCAGGACGGGGTGAGGGAGGGTGGGTCAAGGAAGAAAGACCTGGTGGGAATAAAGTATGCAGGGTATTTGTTTAGTTTGTTTTTTTCCCTTTTGCTACACACACGCACACACACACACACACACACACACACACACTCCACTCTGGGAAGTTGATGGAAGCTCTGAATAATCTCCCCAGAACTATTTGCATATATACCTTGAACATGTTTGAAAATGCGGAAGGGGTTTTAGTTACCTGCTAAAGTCTATCCATTGACTCGTAGGCATCCATGGATCACAGCCTAAGAACCGCCGATACAGCAAAAGAAAAACCCAGATGTGATTTGGTTTCTATGATGCCTGATAAGCCCTTCTCTTCTCCTGAGCTCTTTTCCTTTAATAAGAAATCCCCAGACCTTTCATAAATATACTACTCTTTTCTTCCTATGTATTATAATTTTTCATTGCATCCTTTGGATTTTAAAGGGCGTTTTATGGAGTGGGAATGGGGCAATTTGAAAATAGACCTTTGGTTTTCAGGTCCCTTAATAAGGGTTACTTTGGGCAAAGAACTCCACAGATAATTCTGGAATAGTATCAGCCTATCTCAGTGCAGGGCTCCTCCCCATCCCCACCCCCCAGCTTCTAATGAAAACCATGCTGACTAGGGCAGCTTCCATTTCCTCCTTCCCTTTGTTCAACCTCTGAATGAGGCATTAAAATATAAAGAACCACCCCTGCGCCCCCCCAAAAAAAAGGCATCAGGAGGAAATGAAAAAAACTAGAGGGCCAAGATAATCCCCAAGGTACCTCCTGAATTACTCAGTTAACCATGCTCTTCACCCCTTCTTGGTTGTTATAACTGTCTAAAACCAGAGTCAGCTGGTGCTTTGACTGAGGAAACTGAACTTGTGCTTGAACGCACACATGGAGTATCATTTCCTCCACCTTTCCTCGCCCTTCCTCTCCGCAACTTTACAGAAGGGAAAGCCAGAGAAACCTGGGTAAATGTACCTTGGCTTGCCAGCCATGTTCAGAGGTGCACTGTCTATGGCTTCCTTGAAGCCGGTTGCCCTGGAAAGAAACAAGTGATTTAAGCAGAGTGGGATAAGTGCCTCTTTCCCAGACTTAAGAAGGATTGAATTTCTCAGTATGAGGCTGATAACACCAGGCTATCTTATTTTTTAGCAATCTGATGGACAAGTTTCTCTTGTCCCATCTGTGTACATCCAGATTAAAAATGTAATGATGGTGCTGGGTTTATTGATCTCTGTTTCTTTGTTTGTTTGGCTTCTTTTTTTTTTTTTTCATTTTCTCCCTATCTTTTCCATGTTTACAAGAATGGTCCAAGGTAGTAACTATGTCACCGTGATGTCCCTCCTTCTGATAACAACTGAGTACCAGGCTGGGGCTCATAATCACTTACTTTGCCTAAAGTTTGCCTCCCATTTGCATTACTAAAAGAACGTTAAACAAAAGGAGAGCGGGTGGAGTTTCTCCATTCTCTGGCACCAAGGCTTAAAAACAGATGTAGCAGCCATGTGTCTGGGTCTCCAAGACCCATGCCAAGTAACATTTTAGTTGCCACTAATTACGTTCCATTCACCAGGAACTGGTGTTTCCACAATCCTTAACATTCGGTATCTTCTTCATCCTCAGGAGGGGTTGGGAAAGATGGAGGGAAGCCTTTTGGTAAACCAACTTCTGATGCTGTGTGTCTGCAAAGAAATTATGCCTCTTGCAAAGATTGAGCTATGCAGTGTTTTGGTCTCCTGGAGCCCCTGCTGCTACAACACTCCAGGAAGCAAATATCTTTCTTCAGAGAGAAAATAAAAGTCTACGCAAGGTGTCTCCAAATGCATACTGGTGCTCCACTGAGGACAAAGATTGTTGTCTGTTTTTCTGCCCACAAATCGAGTGTGGTTGATCTACCTTGCTCATACCTGGGAATAAGTTAAAAAATGGTACTGATAGCAGGATGATGTGCCAAAATGAATATTACCTCAGATGGGATGATTTAGTACTTCTAACCTTGGGGTGAGGCCGCCTCCCTGGTAATTAGTGAGGTGGCTGACTTCATAAATGGTGGCCTCTGTGAGCATTCATTTCCCCTTCAAAAGTCATTCAGCCTCTGTGCCTATACTCCCTGCATTAATTAGTCATTTGCAAAGGAAAACGAGGGAAAGAAAGGGGATGAAATTGACCTTTGATTCAAATTTCATGTAATAAGGCCAAAATTCTCTGAAGAAAGTCAAGGTAACAGAAAGATAAATGGTTTTTCTATCTTCCCCACTTGCCCTTTACCCTTAAACTGGAAGATGCTAATGTAATTTTTACACACAGGATCTCCCATTACTGCTTAAACACAATAAAACATACAACGGCAATTGGATCTTCACAATCATACCTCTGAACCAGGGGGCTGGCGACAAGTGATCCTCACAGGGAATGGCACTGGAGGCAACTTGTGGGCAGCATGACTGCCCTTCACTTGCTGGGGCACATGTGGAATAAAGTCTAGGTCCTTTGTTTTCCTTCAATATTTAGTGGGCTCAGGAGCACAGTTGTGCAAATTGCATTTTAGGTAATTTATATTGTCTCATGTTTCATGTTGATTATTTATGGAACCCACCAAAGCCTCACAAAAATTGTGAGTTTATCCCTTTTTATGAATGAGGAAAGTAAGGCAGTAAGAAATTAAATAATTTGCCCAAGGTTAATAGCTGGTCAGTGTCAGAGTGGGGACGCAAACCCAGGCAGCATGGCTCCAAGTTCATGCACCTAAATAGTATGATACACTGCTTCTTACTATTAAATGAGTTGACGTGTGTAGAGGGCCTAGAATAGAGCCTTGAATGTAGTATGTGTTATACGAGCATTTGCTCTTCCTGCTGCTGCTTGTTCTTGTTGTTTTTCTCCTCCTCCTTCTCCCCCTCCCCCTCCCCCTCCTCCCCCTCCCCCTCCCCCTCCTCCCCCTCCCCCTCCCCTTCCTCCTCCCCCCTCTTTCTCTTCCTCCTCTTTCTCCTTCTCCTTCACTTTACTATAATAATAATCATTACATTTATTTTAATATTAATGCATTGCTGCCTTTAGTACCTTTTCTGTAACATCACTCTGAAATTACTAATAGATGTTTCCATTCATTTCTCACGTTTGGTGATTTTTACGTCAGAGCTGGTCACGATTTTTTTAAATTGGGAATCCTTGTTTAAGGAGTTTACAAAACCAAAAGAGGATAATTTGTCTCCCAAACATGGCTCTACAGGTCATTTTCCTTTTTACTAGTGTATCATCTATGATGTACCTAATAGAGTTGTTATGAATCAGACTGATTTACCACGTGAGGTTCATGTGTTAAGAATTTGAAGCAGAACACAGGAGTTGATGGACTGGGAGGCCTTGATTGGTAATTGGATTAGACGATTGTCAAGAGCGACTCCCTTCTCCTTGCTCCCATCATCTGACCCTATTCTACCTCTCCTATTTGATTTCTCACCAGGGTCAGGTCCGATTCCTAAGTGCCCCCTCCACTCCCTGCTGTCCCACATCCCATCCAATACCTACGTTATTGTTTTGAAATAAAAAAACAGAACATGTCTTTCCTCTCCAAATCCCACCCAGGTCAATTACACCTGCTCCTAGGGAGTTTTCTTCTTTTTAGTCACCGGTAATTTAGTGGCCTTCTATCTCTCTAGCACTAGGCTGATTCTTTAGATTCACTGGCTCAGTTAATCCTCACAAGAGTCTATGAGCTGGGCATTATTATTTTTATACCGATGAGGCACTGATGTCTTTCTTAGCGCTAATCGGTTGGTCTTCCATTTATTCAATTTATTAGAATAAATTTAATCAATTTATTTGATATTTATTGAGCACCTACTTATGTTAGACTCTGTTCGGTGGGAAGAGTTGCTAGAAATACAGTAGTGACCAAAATAGTCAGGGTTTCTATCCTGGGAAAACCAGTGAAGGACATGAAGTTAACATGCAAATGAATGTGTTATTGACGCTTTGGTAGGTGGATGGAAACTACGGGGAGCTATGGAAGAATGGCCTTTGAAACCCGGTAGCCAATTTCAGATCCTAGTGGCTAACTGTGATTTTGGCCCAATTATCTACTACTTTAAGCTAGGGTTCCTCTGTGGTCTGTACAACAATTGAGGAACTAATAAATGAATAAATTGGAATAGAATGTGTAGGTATGAATTGAATTTGGGAGGCAGAGTTTTATTCATTCAACTGCACAGATGTTTTGAATACATATTAACACAGTGCTAATCGCCGGTGACACATAGATGAACAAAACCCAGTCTCTACCCTTAAGTAAATTATTATCTAGAAGAAGAAAATAAATATGCAAACAACTAACTGTCCTTTATTACTTTATGAAAAAGTGCCATTTTGATATGTGTTTTTGTGCTAAATTCAGATTTAGTGATTGAGGTTTACCTGCCAGCCCTCATCTTTTTAAAACTGATAACGTTATTACATTTTATTGAGGGATAATTGACATACAGCATTATATTAGTTTCAGGTGTAAAACATATAAATGATTGGGTGTTTGATTACACTATGAAATGATCACCACAATTAGTCTAGATACTGTTCATCACCATACAAAGTTACAACTTTTTTTCTTGTGACGAGAACTTTTAAGGTCTATTTTCTTGGCAACTTTCAAATATGCAGTATAATATTATTGACTATAGTCATCATGCTGTACATTACATCCCTATGACTTATTTATTTTATAACTGGAAGTTTGTACCTCTTGAAACCCTTCACCCATTTTGCCTACCCCCTGACCCCCTACCCTCAGGCATCCACCATTCTGTTCTTTGTATCTGTGAGTTTGATTTTGGTTTGGTTTGTTTGTTTATTCATTTGTTTTGTGTTTTAGATTCCAGATACATGTGAAATCATATATTTGTCTTTACCTGTGTGACTTATTTCACTCAGCATAATAATACCCTCAAGGTTCATTCATGTTGTCACAAGATTTCTTTTTTTTTTTTTGGCTGAGTAGTATCTCAGTGTGTGTGTGTGTGTGTGTGTGTGTGTGTGTGGTGTATAACATATCTTCTTTATCCATTTACCTATCGATGGACACTTAGGTTGTTTCCATATCTTGGTTATGAAGCATTATTATAAATAATGCTACAATGAACATAGGGGAGTATATATTTTTTAGAATCAGTGTTTTCATTTTCTTCAGATACATACCCAGAAGTAAAATTGCTTGATCATATGGTAGTTCTATTTTTAATTTTTTTGAGGCACCTCCATGCTGTTTTCCACAGTGGCTGCACCAGTTTACATTCCCACCAACAGTATACTAGGGCTCCCTTTTCTCCATATCCTTGCCAACACTTGTTACTTGTCTTTTTGATAATATTCATTCTAACAGGTGTGAGGTGATAGCTCATTGTGGTTTTAATTTACATTTACCTGATGATTAGTGATGTTTAGTATCTTTTCATGTGCCCATTGGCCATCTGTATGTCTTCTTTGGAAAAATGTCTATTCAGAATCTGCCCATTTTTTAATTGGATTTTTTTTTTTTTTTTTGCTATTGAGTTATATGTGTTCTTTATATTTGGAATATTAACTCCTTAGCAGATATATGATTTGCAAATATTTTCTTCCATTTAGTACATTGCCTTTTTGTTTTGTTGATGGTTTCCTTTGCTGTACAGAAGCTTTTAAGATTGATGTAGTCCCACTTGTTTATCTTTGCTTTTATTGAAGGTTTTAAAAGTTTCCTTTGAATGTTTGGTAGAATTCACCAGTGAAGCTGTCTGGTCCTGGATTTTTGTTTGTTGGGTGGTTTTTGATTACTGATTCGATCTCCTACTAGTAATTTGTCTATTCCTATTTTTTATTTCTTCCTGATTCAGTCTTAGAATATTGTATATTAAACCATTTCTTCTAGGTAGTCCAATTTCTGTATGTGTACTTTTTCACAGTAGTCCCTTATGATCCTTTGTATTTCCATGGTGTTACTTGTAACTTTTCCTTTTTCATTTCTGATTTTGAGTCTTTTCTCTGTTTTTCTTAATTAGTCTAGCTAAAGGTTTGTCAATTTTGTTCATCTTTTCAAAGAACCAGCTCTTAGTTTCACTGTTCTTCCTATTGCCTTTTTAGTGTCTATTTATTTTTGCACTGCCAGCCCTCACTTAAGACCACCCTTCTATGATAAATTTTCACAGTATATCTGCTCACAAGACCCATAAAGTTTTTTTGAGACATTTTAAGGGAAATGAAAAAATTTGATTCTTCTAGCCTATGTGCTTCTAAAGGCAGTTGCTATGTCTTGTATTTCTACATAGTAGGTGGTCAGTGGCTTTTAAATAAATGAGGTTTACAGAAATGAATGAATGAATGAATAAAGATATACTAAAACTTATGTCTTCTCTGGTAGTGCCATTCAGTTCAGTTCAGTTCAGCTCAGTCCAATAAATATTCATTTACAGCAGGTAGTGACTTTCATATCATGGATACAAGATGAATAAGGAACTATTTGTTTCTTTCCAGGAGTTTAATCTGGGGCAGGGGGACCAATTGTAAGTAGGCAGCTCTGAGACCAAGTTTATTGATCCAATCTCAGGTGAGATCAGAGAGCAAGTCTTTTTGCCTAATTTAAAGAAAGACAGAGACTTTGCATCAGGTTAAAGGCTTTTCTGAGTCAGAAAATCTTGAAGACACAGGTCTGCAAAGTGAAAAAGAGTATCTTCTTCCATAGTAGATTATACTATTTATTCAAAAATTTTGCCTTGTCTTTTTTCTTGGTCCTTTCCTTCTGGGTTTCTAAGCCATTCCTTGTTAGGTCCTTCCCCATGAAAGAATTATACTCCCCAACTTGATGACATCAAGCTTGGCCATATGGCTTGCTTTGGCCAATAGAGTATAAGTGGAATCAACTCATGTCACTTATGATCAGAAGTTTTAAAAGCCTTTGCATAGTTCAGTTATCTCTTTTTTTCTCTCTGCTATGAGGATGGCATGTCCAAAGTTTAGGTTTAGATCAGAGGTGCAGCCAACCTGCACAAACATGAAAAGTGAATGAGAATTAAACCATTATTGTTGTAAAAAACAAGATATTAGGTTAGGGTTGTTTATTGCTGCACATGCCTAGCCTAAGATAACAAATATATTTCCCAATAGCAGAGAGAGACTATCCTCACCCACTCTTCCCCTTAATGACCCCTGCTCACATTTGTCTGTTCCAGAAATTCTGGATGGGTGAAGAAGAGGACTGAGGTACATGTGCACACTATGTTCCTTTGGTTATACTGCACTTTAATGTAATGTCTTTGACCAAATCCTTTGTACTTGAAAGCTGGTCCTACTACCCAAAAATGTAAAATAGAGTTAGCAAATCCTGGTCATGGTATAAGCTATTGAGAGAAAGGGGTCTTTTTGATGACAAAGCCCAAAATGATCTTTTATAATCCTGCTAAGGCAATTTTGAGAGTTCTGAAATTGCCACATAAAGTTGAAAAAGAAAATCCTATCAGCTATGTTTCCCCATCAGTTGTCATGGAAACTGTCACATTTTTTTGGGGGGGGGGGGTGTACAATACTGAGACAGTTAAATGTTAACCTGAGTATTAGTAGAGAGAAACTGCTAAGTTGCAGATAGAAGAGGTTTTGAAAGGTCACAGAAATAGAGACCCAATCAGTCATGAATTCAACTTTTCTCATAAATCTTTGCAGCCACCATTGTCATCAAAGGAATGTACTGAAATTCTCTGAGGAGTCTGACACTCTTCTCTGAATATTCTCTATTGCTTGTCCCAAGGAAGAGCAGGAAGCTATTAGTTTGATACACATATTTATAATATGACTCCAGAATATAATTTTACTTAATCCCTTGGGGGAAAAACACCTAGGTTGTCACTTTGATGAAGAAAAAGGTGAAACATGTAAGTAAGAGTACACATAGGGGATATCAAATATATAGTTTTGGAAGATGATAAAGACATTAATTCATTCAGTCAATGAGAAATTCAGCTTTCATCACATTCAGGTCACATTACAATAAAAAAAAAAATCTCTCTCTTATTCCTGATGCTTTTATGAAGCTTTCTCATTGCCATGACTTTGCATAAGGTTGTTCCTATTAATAGTCATTTCTGGCCACTTCTTGACAGTTTGTTCTACTCCTACTTTTCTGTCACTTGTTGGTTTCATCATATCTGCCTGGATGTTCCCATATTAGATTGACCGTGTTTTACAGTATTTGAGGCAGAACTCTGTGTGTGTGTGCGTGTGTGTGTGTGTGTGTGTGTATGTGTGTGTGTTGTCTGTGTGGTGCCTGCAGTAACATAGTACAAACCTGGTACACTGAAGTGCATGTTTAATGAATGAATGATGAATGAATGAAATGCATTAAGTGAGATTGTGTTAGGCTTATCTCAACTTTGTAATATTGAACAACAAGTCTTTAAGTTTCAATCTTTTCTATAAAATGAATGTATACCGGCAATGTTGACCTACCCATTTAATATTAAATGAGAGAGAATTCAAGTTAAACGTGGTAGATTAAACATATGCATTTATATCTGCTCCCTCCACGTATCTCCAAGAAAGGAACAAAAAGTATATAAATGACATTAAAAGGATAAGAAAAAGATACAAATACACAAGTATGGAAAGAAGAGGAGAGAGACAGTAGTGACTGAGAATGGAAATGCAAAATATATAGACAAATGGAAACAGACAGCATATCAGAGAAAAATGAAGCTCAAGTATCTGGATAGTTACTTGCAAAGAATTTTGGAAAGACTTAGGAATTGGTACCATAAGCTACCTCTGAAGATGAAGATCAAGTGTGGGGATGAACAGAGAAGAATTGGGTGAAAACTTTTCTGAAGACCAGTATCCCTCAGGTCCCTTCCCCTCCCTTTTGAAAACAGGGGCTACATCTTTCCCTCCCATCAGAAGACTGAAGGTTTGCTCTTATGAGAAATTGTACCAGAAAAGCTTCATAAATGGGAGTACCAGGCACAGCAAAAGGCAGGGTGAGGATGTACAAAATAAATCAAAGGAAGTAAATGTAAAGAAATCTCCAGAATTGCAGCATCCCAAATTCCCTCCCCCTATTTGCAGTCTGGCATTTAATTCTCAAGAGGATGATTAGATGATTTCTCTCAGAGAACACTGATCACCTCAAAATAAAAGACCCTTAGGAATACTAGAATTTGAATACCATACAGCAAAGTAACCAAGAAAGCCTAAAAGATGAAGCACAGATAAAAATCAGAATGGATAGAAGAAACCCACAGTGAATGAGAGACAATGTGAACAGAAGAAAATGCCAAAGGAAAAGATGCAGAAAAATGAAAAGACCTTTCATTTATGAAACAATGACGTGATGCTATAAAATGAAACATTCAAAGAATAAAAAGAGGTTTGGGAAATTAGAAAAACATGATAGAACTACAAAAGTTCATTTGACTAGTTAGAAGGTCAAGTTGAACATATCTCAAAAAAAGAGAAAAAAAAAAGAATAAAAAAAAAAAAAGGAAAATGAGAAAGAACAAATAAGAAAATCATAGGATATGTTCAGAAGGTTAATTCTGGATAATAGAAGTTCCAGAAAGAGAAAGTAGAAAAAATTTGAAGAACATTATCAAAGATTAATGAATAAAATTTCCCAGAATGCAAGGACATGAGTTCCCATACATGAAGAACTCACTAAATATCTAGGTAAAATTTTTTAAGTGGTGCTAGGAAAACTGGACAGCTACATGTAAAACAATGAACTTAGAACATTCTCTAATACCATATACAAAATTAAACTCAAAATGGACTAAAGACCTAAACATAAAATCATATACCATAAAACCCCTAGAGAAAAACATTGGCAGAACACTCTTTGACATAAATTGCAGCCGTCTTTTTTTTTGATCTGTCTCCTAAAGTAAAGGAAATAAAAGCAAATATTCACAAATGGGACCTAATTAAACTTAAAAGCTTTTGCACAGCAAAGGAAACCATTGACAGCATGAAAAGACAACCCACTGAATGGGAGAAAATATTTGCAAATGATATGACCAATAAGGGATTAATATCCAACATATATAAACAGTTCGTATAACTCAACATCAAAAAAGCAAAAAACCCAATTAAAAAATGGGCAGAAGAAGTGAATAGACATTTTCCAAAGACAACATGCAGATGGCCAATAGGCACATGAAAAGATGCTCAACATTTCTAATCATCAGGGAAATGCAGATCAGAACAACAACGAGATATCACCTCACACCCATCAGAATGGTTATTATCAAAAAGACCACAAATAACAAATGTTGGTGAGGATGTGGAGAAAAGGGAACCCTTGCACACTATTGGTGAGATTGTAAATTGTTGCAGCCACTGTAGAAAACATTATGGAGGTTTCTCAAAGAACTACCTTACGATTCAGCATTTCCACTCCTGGGTATATATCTGAAGAAACCCAAAACGCTAATTCGAAAAGATACTTTCGAGGAAAGTTATTTAGATTCTACAGTTTTGCAGATACTAAAAATCAATTACAAAGATGAAAAGACAATACTAGATATTGAAGCCAATTTCCAAAAGTACTTCTATGCTTTCTTTCTTAGAAAGCTACTAGAGATGTGTTCCTCCAAAATGAGGATGTAAACCATGGAGTGCAGGGAATCTGGCAAAGTGAGCATCCACACAGGAGACAAATTTCAAAGGATAGGATGTGTAATTATAAAATCAACTTGAGCCAACCATAAAGAGTGTTTACGTAGTCATAATAATGTAAGCACTAAATAATTGACTGACAAAATTTGTGATAAACTATGTTGAGACATGCAAGCAGCAGAGAACAAAAAGGTGTCCTCATCTTCCAGACAAGAAAGTCAATTGAAAATGTTAAAAATTAGACAAATCA
Source organism: Eubalaena glacialis (assembly GCF_028564815.1). Taxonomy (NCBI): domain Eukaryota; kingdom Metazoa; phylum Chordata; class Mammalia; order Artiodactyla; family Balaenidae; genus Eubalaena; species Eubalaena glacialis. The sequence continues at coordinate 86,103,967 of NC_083725.1, forward strand.
AGAAATGAGCATTAAATGTGGAGGGAAATACCAGAAGACATAGCTAAAGGAGAAGAATATGCTTGCCTTTGGGGGCTGGCAGTCAGAAATAGGAAGGATTTGACACTTTTTAACTCTGTTTATATAGTGTGTTGAACTAGAAATACCCCAAAAGAAATACAGTGAGAATGAACAGGAGCAAACCTGTTGTTCACTGTGGAGTCCATTCCTCCTTTTTCAATAATTCTACTCTTTCTTGAAATTAAGTTTTCCATTGGACTTCTCACATCATAATATTAAATGTCTGTTTATGGTTCTGTTTCCTGCACTAGTCCCCGAACTCTGCATTCACAGTGCCATGCTTTTAAAGTACTAATGTGAGTTCCACTCTTGCATTCACAGGAAGTATTTTTAATTTGCTCATGCAAAAAGGTAGATACTGGTTTAATAATTTGATTGCTTTGTTCACTAAAATAGTGCTTTTAAAACACTTAACATTAAACTGAAAGTCAAAAATGTTTTAAAACATTAAAAAATTTTTAAACATCTTTAGACAATTTTATAAAGCTTATGGGCTTCAATATTAACGTAACATTGACAAGTTGGGAGAAATGAAAGATGACTCATATGTGTTAACTGATTTTCAAACAAGGGCTTGAATCTGACTTTCCTATTTTAGCTTTTAAAATGATAAAGGAGGAATTTTTGACTTTATTAAAACCAGCATATAAAAGTGGAAGCTAGTCTATTAGAGGTATGTAAGCCCTGTCAGGCAACGGAGCGTCAATCCTATCTTGGATTGAATCCTATCTGTAAACACCTTAACTTCAGTGTGTGCACAGCAAAGGTATGGCTTGCTATTCCAAGAGAGTTTGCTATTCCAAACCCACACATTCTTAGCTGCATCAGCTTTGAAATTCAAATGCTAGATAATTTGGAAATCACTTTTGAGGAGGAAAATATATTAAGATGCATTTGCCTTTGTCAGACTGGATTGATAACAAAGGCTTTGCATATTTACAGGTTAGAAGAGGCTGTGAGCAGGATAGTCTCTCATATGTCTGTAAGATAAATTGAGCAGCTTGGTTGGCTTGGGATGTGGGTTCACAAAATTTCAGAGAGTGTCTTTGCCAGGAACCCTAAAACCTCAGAGCAGCATCATCTCTTTAGACACAGGAGAGGATCCTAGTACTTCTCTATCTTAATCCTTTGATTTGTTGATCTGTAAAAATGATAAGAGTGCTATCTATCCATCTTAAAGAGTTGTGGTAAAGATTAAATAAAATAGGCCAAGTTTCCCTAAAGTGCTTAAAACATCTGAGACGCTTGCTACATACTCACTTCTTCCATCTATTTACACAGGTTTCAGGCTTCTTTTGTGGTTATTGGCAAATAACATGAGTCTATGAAGCAAGTATGTGGAAGACAAAAGATATTAAGAATTTGGTCTCAGAACTAAACATAACATCTGCCTAGTTATGCTGCCTGTTAAAATAATCTGTTGACTACACTTGACCAATCTTGTCAATTAAAAGCTTACTTGAAATCTCACTTTTTCAGTAATTCTTGCATTCCTTTGATTATTCCACTATATACTGACATTGTGGGTGCATTTTAAGGTTGTATTTATTTTTGCTAAAGACACTTTCCACATGATTTTTATAATGTATGTAAGATTTGTAACATTTTATGAATAATGAGAATGTTTTGAATTCTTATGGACATCTTTTTATACTTTATGCAAATGGAAAACTGAGGACTTTATTTTTTATTGAAGTATAGTTGATTTATAATATTAGTTTCAGGTGTACAACATAATGATTCAATATTTTAATAGATTATACTCCATTTCAAATTATTACAAAATAATGGCTATATTTTCCCTATGCTGTACAATATGTCCTTGTTGCTTATCTATTTCATACATAGTAGTTTGTACCTCTTAATCCCATACCCCTATCTTGCCCACCCCCCTCCCCATTGGTAACCACTAGTTTGTTCTCTGTGACAGAATTGCATTCATTTTTTTGGTTGGGTAATATTCCACTGTGTGTGTGTGTGTATGTGTGTACACACATCTTCTTTATATATATGGATATATCATATCTTCTTTATCCATTCATCTGTTGATGGACACTTAGGTTGCTTCCATATCTCAGCTATTGTAAATAATGCTGCTATGAACATTGAGGTGCAGGTATCTTTTCAAATTAGTGTTTTCATTTTTTTGGATACATATGGGGTGGAATTGCTGGACTATATGGTAGTTCTATTTTCAGTTTTTTGAGGAACCTTCATATTGTTTTCCATAGTGGCTACCTCAATTTACATTTCCACCAACAGTGTACAAGGGTTCCCTTTTCTCCACATCCTCACCAACATTTGTTACTTGTGGTCTTTTGTATGATAGTCATCCTGGTAGATGTGACGTGATACCTCATTGTGGTTTTGATTTGCATTTGCATCAGATTTGCATCTGATCATTAGTGATGCTGAGTGTCTTTTCACTTGCCTATTGGCCATCTGCATGTCTTCTTTGGAAAAATGTCTATTCAGGTCTTCTGCCCATTTTTTAATCAGGTTGTTTGCTTTTTTGATATTGAGTTTATGAGCTGTTTATATATGTTGGATATTAACCCCTTATCAGTCACATCATTTGCAAATATTTTCTCCCATTCCATAGATTGTCTTTTTGTTTTGTCGATGATTTCCTTTGCTGTACAAAAGCTTTTAATTAGGTCCCATTGGTTCATGGAAAACTGAGGACTTTTAGTCATTTTGTCTAAAAACCTCTACAACTAATCTTTAATTTGTTAGTTTAATTTTTAAAGGAAATTTAAGCATTAAACAGAAGTTTCAAGGGAACTGTTTTAAATGCTGTTACCACCTCAAATGTACATTCAATTCCCTTAAAAAGAACCTGGGTCTTCAGAGATGCAGGGCAGTGCCCCTTAGATCATAAAACATAATTTTGGGGGTGAGATGGGGGTCACCACTCAGGCTTCGTGAACTTCAGATAACAAGAAGTGGTGAAATGGAAGACAACTCAACCTGCAGCATAAGCCAGAAGGAATCCAGCCTAACTCCAGGAGGAGCGTGTGTCCCACCTGTATACACAGAGTCCCCTGCAGCACTTTGATCCTATTTGTATTTTCTTGCTTGTCACACTGTGCTTTCATGATTATCCCTCCCCCACCAGACCAAGCAACTTGAGGGTAGTTACCAAGTCTTTCTCACCTCTATATCCTTTACAGCTACGGCCTGGAGTATGGTAGGTCCTCAGTAAATTTTGATAAAAGAAGCAAATGATTAGAGGGGGAACTATATGTAGGTTTTAAAAGAAAATCTTTAGGTGACTTCCCAATTCAAAACACATCCAATCTAATTCTTTCAGCATATGGAGCAAACTACATTATAATTTAATGATGCTATTGATTCCAAAGGATGTTTGAGATACCTGCTTTCTTCCTGCCAATAATTTGCTTGGCTGATTTCCTTCAAATTTATGTTCATACCTTCACTTCTCAAAGAGGACTGTCTTGACTACTTGTTTTTAATACTGCCTCACTCCTGGTACTCCCAGTGCCCTTTACCTGTTCTCTATTTTCTTTTTCCAAAACCCATGAACTTTCCAAAAATCCTACATCATCTAATTATTTATTATCATTTACTGTCACTCTCCTGCTGGAAGCATGTAAGTTCCACTAGGGCACCTCTGTTGATTTGTTTTGTTCACTGATATATCCGAAGTGCCTTGGACGATGTCTAGTACGTTCAATAAATATTTGGTGAAGATTATAATACAAGGTACTTAAATAACAAAAAGAGTCAGCTTTGATTCCTGTGAAGTGTTTCTAAGGTAGAAGTTAGGATTTAGATATTTTATATAGATTTGCCATAATAAGGTTGGGAAAGAAAGAGGTCTAATTATCAGAAAATAAATGTATCCATTTATCCAAATTCTGATCTGCTGAAGTTTTGCCATAGTTGAGAGGGGTTTCCTTCTGTGTTAGCACCAATGGGACATCTTGTGCTTTGAGTGGCCACAGCTATTTTCCTACCCCTTTTCCCTCTCCCTTTGTCATTTGGCTCATGTATTACTTCTACACATTTTCATGTTTAACCATGTTATGTCTTGTGCTATTAGCTATCTCTCAAAAGGAGTAAGGTTAAGAGTTTATGAATGTGGGCTCTGAATTCAAACTTCTTGTCTCTTTACCTTGAACCCGTCTTTACTAGTTAAATGTGAGACTGGGCTATTTTCTTTACTGTTCTGTACCTCAATGTTCTCATCAACAAAATTGGGATAATACTTGCATCTTTTTTTGTAGGGCTGTCTTATGGATGAATAAGATCTTTTGGGAAGCACTTGTAACGGTGTCTAGCATGTAGTAAACTCAAGACTAAAACTCCAAGGATAAAATGAAAGCCACTTCCGTTTTGTCTTAAGTGGACTATAAATGTACCGCGTGTAAGGACTATCCAGGCTTCATACTTTTCTGCTTGTCCTCTAGAACATAATAGCAAACATTATACCTGTTTTCTGAATGATTCTTTGGCCTTTCAGTGCTCTGTTTGGCTGGTTTTAACTACTGTGAAGGCAAATGGTCTCATGATGTTCCTAAAGATAGCTACAAAAATGTAAAGCAAAATGAATTTCACACATTGTTGATGTTCTTATTATACTAGCATTTTTTTTTTTGAGGAACCTGGAGTGAAAATACTTGTTATTGTTGGTTCTTAGAGCTATTAGCTTCCTGATTCTTTGTCCTAAACCTTACATCACTCAGCTGAAGTCCTAATAATTGTCAATAACCCCCCAGCTAAAGGACACCAGGATAAACCTGTTGTCAAGTAAAGTTGGGTTCACTATTTGCTGCAACAAGGGACATTGCACATTATTGGGGATAGTAGTTATTGCCACAAGAAAGTGTTAAAGGATGGCTTCTGTGTGATTTGGTCTTGTGTTAAGTGATTTGGGGAGGTTTCAATGGAAGTATGAGCTATTGCTTACTTTTTTGAGGAAGGGGTTAATGCATGGTTGGGGTATCTTAGTAATTTTTTTTTTTAATCTAGGAATCAGTAGGAATTAAGCAGAGCTAAAGTCATAATTGCTAAAGAAGCAGCAGTCACTATTACCTGAAAGTGGGAATGATGTGAATTTTTTGGGCAGTTTGCACTGTACTCTTATTTTTATCTGTGCTCATATATGACTTAAAAGGTATATTACTTTGGTCTTGCTCTCTCATGATCACTGAACAATTCCATGTAAAATGGTTTATGTTCAGCAGAACGCCATGGTCTAAATATTAGAGCCAGACTGGATATCAGGTGAAAGTTGTCAGGGCTGCTTTTTTTCCTACAATCTTCTGTGACTCTTGTCAACTTTTCTACTTCATTCCTCAAACTCCCAAGAATTATTTGGGTCTTGGTCTGATATTCCAATCATCCACAAACATAGACATGTAATCTTGCTTAGTGTATCTGCTCTCTAGACTTGCTCATGTTTTCTGTGCCTCACCCACCAAATGCACTTTCCCTTCTAGTATTCAGTTAGCTTCACATCAAGGTAAAATTTGTCTCATCTCTTTGGTCATCTGGACCAGATTAGTGACTTCCCCAGTTGAGAGGAAGCCCGGAGACTCATCAGACTACCATACTGTACGCGTTATCAGCTTCTCTGTCTTTCCCACCAGATGGTACTGCCAAGACTTTAGTAAACCTTGCAGGAACACCTGTCCAACCCATGAGTTCATGTATACTCTTGTGTAGGTTTAGGTCATTTTAGACATGCCTATTTCAACACCCGAACTAGATGTTGTTTCTCACGGACAGGAACTTAGTCCATTTTTATCCCTCACAACATGTAGTACGGTAATGAGCATGCCAGGACAGTCAGGAAATGCTTTATAGAATGATTGGCTAGAACACCAGAAAACAGGAAAGTTTATTGTCACTATGAGAATAAGCCACCTTCCACATGGTACTTTTTCCTAGATAATAAGTATATTCTGGTTAATTGTGGAAAGGCAAAAACAAAGCAAAAAAAGTAGCATTACTAATTATGATTCTGTTACTTTTTTGTAACTGCAAGACTTGTTTTCACACTTGTTTTAAAATTTCTATTCTCATTTTCCATTTCCTGTAGCCCTGTATTTGCTGTAAGCTTCTCTATTCTCTATTAGTTTGTCATAAATCATTGCAGAGAATCTATGTATTTGCCAATATTGTGTACTATGTTGAGATTAGGAGGCTTCAAAAGCCATTCCTAAAGGTTTGTTTTAACCACTTCTATGGACACTTCCCAATTTTATTCTCTTTTTATATGTTAGTTTGGCAGAATCTTCAATATCTCCTTTTTAAAAAGACTCAAATAATTGTACTAAATAAACATTGAGAACTTTGCACTTATGGTCAGCAATCACGGCCTTAAGAATGTACTTATTCGCATTGATAATCTGACTGGTTAATTTTGACCTCCTCTCAGTATGTTGTATTTATTTACAAGAAAAGAAATGAAAGGAAAATGATTAAGTGAAAGCCTGCTGAAAAGAGAAAAAGACTTTATCCTCCCTATTGTTTGCACATGAAAAGAACATCTCTTGCCCACTGTTGGAAAAAAAATACTATTTTTATTTGAGCTCAAAATGTGTAACTTCTCATAGTTCACTGGATTTACTAAATGCTTGACATTAAAAATGGAGATGACTTCAGTAACATATAATTATTGTTATTTAGTTAAATACATAATTTCTTTTTCTTATCCCATTTACTTGCCTCTCACCTAATTAAATATGATGAGGAATGGATCTTTTGTAATGCATCAGTGCGTTCCTTTAAAACTAAACAGAGCCAGCCCCGTTCTGTGCCTCAGTAAGGTTACATAAGGCGGTTATGAATTATTAATCTTCCTTTTTACTTTTTCTGCTCAATTTTATGTTGATAACATCAGTGATAATGGCTGGATCCAGTGAAAGTAAAATAAGCATTTCCTGTCTTACTGTATCATAGACTTGTAGAGGTTGATCCATCGGAAGCAAGTTACTATGGGAGAGACTGAAACCTAGAGGTGGTCCTCTCAGCTAAAGCTTAGGGTTGAGGTGGGACACAGATTGAACTGGAAATGATGGAAGGAGGTATGGCTCAAACGGTGAAGGTGCGTGTTTGAGAGCATGGGGAGAATTCACAGGTGGGAATCTACGCTCTAGACAAGTTTACTAAGAAATAACTAGACCTAAGAAGGAATGAAACACCATGACAGGGAAGAAGAAAGTCAGTGGATATTCAGATAGGTAGGAAGACACTGACTGAAATTCTAGTCCTCAGTTCTTGAGACAGAATCCCAACTCTGGATGTTATCAAGTATAAGGGAATGAATAGGCCACAAGAACAAGACAGATTTTAATCGAGGCTACACCTGGAGGACATAGAAAAGGTAGGGCCAAGCACTGAGTGAGTTGGTTTTATACATTTAAAAGTACTTAATATAGTCTGATGATGGAGAAACAGATTGATCTCTGATCGCTGATTGGAATAATATCTACAGATGGGACTCAGATGGCACCAGCACAGGCAGGCAGAGCTGGTTTACAGGGCAAGGGATAAGAGGCCATGCTGTTACTGCAGCCAGTCGATCAGTGCTAACTGACGTAAAGCATAATCAATGAATTGATGACTCTGGAGCCAAGGATCCCACTTTGGGGACCTTTTCTTGCTAATATAGTACCATCCTGAATTTAGCCAAGAAAATGATTATTCCAACTGCATACCATGCTTTAAGTTCATTGTTTTAGGTGTTGAGTGCATCTTTCGTATAGTTTTCATCCATTCCATGCTTTAAGGAAGTAAGAACTTTACTAGATCTTCCTCCTGTCCTCCTTCTGGGATTTCCTAAAACCACTCATTCATGACCATTTCTAGCAACAGACACTACCCATTTCGTCAAGCTCTTATTATATCACATGGGTTATCTGCCTCACAATCTGGTGACTAACACAAAGCTAGACATTCTTGGGAAAGAAAAAATGAGATATATTATTTGCCTTTAAGTTGCTTTCATTCTTCCAAGGGGAGGCATGAGTAGAATAAAGAAGAATAGGGAGCATGGAACGAACATTGTTCATACCTGGAACATATTAGGTGTAGAATTTTTTATTAATTCACGGATGAAGTGGCTTGGAAACAAGAATTTGTGTGTCAAGCAGGAGGCAGTGACACAGTCAAGAAGAATGAGGAGGAAGAAAGGCCTTAGGATTTGAGAAGAGCAAAGACAGTAACATTCTTTGTGAGAGTAGTTTCAGCAGAGTGTTGGGGTCCCATGACTGCTTGCCTTCCTGAGAAGAGTCTGCAACTCTCATTTATTGCTTATAGACCAGAATTGTGGTAAAGGCTTTTACCTCTGAGAATCACATTACCTGAGTGAGTTGTTGAAGATGTGTAAAATTTATGGGAAGTAAGAATTAGAGGAGTTATCTATACTTAGTTCACAGCTCTACAGAGCCTGCTGTGTTTTTGCAAATGTCTGAAACGCCTTTATTGTTAAATCTCTTTTATCTTATCCCTCACGTGTTGCCGCCTAGAACCATTTTCAACACCAACATTGAATTGGTTCTGTTCTCCAGAACACTTTTTCTTTCCCAAACCAAACTTTGGCTCTCCTTTTTTCTTCTGTCTCAAATGTCCTCCCTGTTCACCTTTCAAAAATTGGCCTGTCTTTGAAATCCCTCCTATTTATAATGTTTCTTAGGACAACCTTGAATCACCATATCTTCCCTCATCCTGGGCTGTGTCTCTGTGTGTGTGTGTGTGTGTGTGTGTGTGTGTGTGTGTGTGTGTGTTTACTACTCATTTGTCATTTGACATACTTTGTTATGTTCTGAATTGTCATTTGATGTGTTTTATCCTCCCTGCTATATTACCTAGTTATCTATAGTTATCTGGAGTTAGGATAATATCTTGTACTGCTTTGTATTTTCACACTATTCTGTGTTTATTTGATATTCACAATAAGTAAAGCCTATGTGATATTATTAATTTTGCATTAGACAGATCTGAATGGCAATCATAACTCTCAAGCCATGATTTTCTAGCTCTAAAATTGGGGATAAGGATACCTGGTTCTTAGATCATCTATGAAGATTGAAATTATGTATGTTAAGAGTTTGGCACCTTAGTTTCTTTATAAATGTTAGTTCTCTTTTCTTGTCAATCATTTGATAAGATCTGGTATCAGTAGGCAGTACATCTTCAACAAGATGTTTCATTAGCTTTGGCTAAACACATAGTCCTGTAGTAAATTTACGTTGACCTTGTTTCTTCATTGGATACATAGTGAAAACTTGAGTAACAGGAGTCCAGCTTCACAGACTATATATCTAACCAGAAATGTTGTTATATTACTTTAATTGTCCCCTAGATAGGTATTTTTTAAATGCATAGAAATGATTTAATTAAAATAACTAGCAAAACAAAAGAATAGCTACAGGCTCCTATAATGTAAGTTCATCTTCAAGTCCTTTATACTGATCCTGTCATCAGAAAAGACATATTTTTGTTTCACTTACTAAAATAGAAAAGAAAGTAGACTGATTGTTTAAATGATTTACAGCATTCACCCAGTCACCCTGTTCACTTGGTTCATGCCGATTCATTCTTCAGGTGTCAGTTTAGATAAATCTACTCTAAGAAGAAACCTTTTCCAATTACCTAGGGTAATGATTCGTAGGCCTGCTTCTGGAATCCTTTGAATCAACTCTGTATTAACTCTGGTCAAATACCTCCTGATTTGTCTGTATCCAACAATAGAGAATAAGCTTCATGATTGTAAGGTTCCTGTTTATCTCAATCATTGATGATTCTTCACCACCTAGCACTTCAACCCCCTCAGGGGAGGCAGGCAGTAAGTATAATACTTTTTGAAAGCAGTAAATAGTGGGTCACTAGAAAGAAAGCTAGGCTAAATTAATTTTAATTAAATAAGAAATTCAGTTATTCAGGGTAGTCCATTTGTGTCAATCACTCCCGTTAAATTTGGAGGGGCATTTAGATATAGTCCCTCAATTATCAAGCATATTGAATCATTTCACATATATTAACTGAGCACCTGTTATGTTCATGGAACGCTGACAGGTTTAGTTGAGGCACCTCTTGCTCAGAGATATGTAATGCAAGTCTGTGCTCAGCACAAGATTGAAAGAAGTGGGTCTCATAACAGAGCATTGGAGGTGAGGCACTACTTGACAATGACACCTTAGCACGATGTTGGAGAGTTTACCTAAGCTGGAGGTGAGGCCAACAGTATAAACACAGTGAACATGGCTGAGGCCACTAATAATTTAAGACCCTGAAGTGGAAAGTAGCCACAATTAGCTTTCCTATCCCGTGTAGGTAGAAATGTTTGTTGTCTTTTTTGTCTGTTTGTTTTCATTCAACACTTCCATTTTGTGTACTGATTAACAACTACTAGGATGGCTAATGCTTAATGAATAATTTTCGATGTTTGTATTATTGAATGAGTACAAATTGTTTAGATAAAGAGCTCCTGGTAAGAAGCAAAACATGATATTCATGAAATTTGGAAGCATCTTTTGTCTTTATTTTCTTCAGAATGGAAATTGAAGATTATTTTTTGTTTTTATTTCATTTAATATGGAAGTCATTTTTTTTTCTGATTATAAAATGTGCTGCAGTTTCATTGTAGAACACTCAGATGATATCAAGTTATAAAGGGGAAAATAATGATCCTTCTTTGTTCCTCCAACCAGAGATAACTCAAGTTAACATTTTGTTTGTACAATTACTGACATTTTCTCTTTGTATGTTCACGTACACACACCTCCCAACATCACCCACCCAAGGCATACAAATTGACACCACACTACAAAATTAAAATGAGATCATGCTGTAAACACTTTTAAACTTTTTTCCCTTAACAGAATATAATAAATATATTTTTAGACAACAGACCTACGTTGTCATCACCGTAAGCAGTTTCTTACCAGTGAACAGCAAAGGAAAATTTGATGGTTTACTGGCTTAAGAAGATCTGCTGTGATCATCTGTGTGCTTCATCTTTGCAAATTGGTTGACTCAATCCTCAGATAAAAGTTCTGGAAGTGAAACTTCTCTGGTTATGCACACATTTAGGGTCTTAACACACAAAGCCAAATTGTTCTCTTCGGGATTTATACTCACTAGTTCTCCCACCAGCTGGGTAAGAGAATGCCCATTTTGACACCCTACCAACATTGGCTATTATCATCATTATTTTGAGTCTGATAATATTTATAATTGAAATTAGATTAAAAATAGTTTTTCCTGATCATAAAAGAATCTATCTTATTGATCTTAGAAAATTTAATGCTATTATTGATTACATTTTCTTATTTTTTTTTGTATTTTGTTCATATTTTATTCTACCTAGTGAATCCCTTTACCATTTTCAATTTTTTTTTTGGCTGCGTTGGGTCTTAGTTGCGGCACGCGGGATATTCGTTGTGGCATGCGGGATCTTTTGTTGCGGTGCGCAGGCTTCTCTCTAGTTGTGGCATGAGGGTTTTCTTTCTCTAGTTGTGGCATGCAGGCTCCAGGGCACGTGGGCTCTGTGGTTGTGGCACGCAGGTTCCAGAGCGTGTGGGCTCTGTAGTTTGTGGCACACAGGCTCTCTAGTTGAGGTGCCCGAGTTCAGTAATTGTGGCGTAATTGTGGCGTGTGGGCTTAGTTGCCCCGCGGCATGTGGGATCTTCAATTTTTAACCTAATAATCTTTCTTAAAATTGTATCTTAAGAATTTCCCCATGTCATTATAATTTACTTATAATTATTATTTTGTGTTGCATAATATTAATCAAATACGTGTACAAAGTTCACCCAAATAAATACATATACATGTGTTTAATATTATTTTTAACACTTTATTGACATCTAATTGACATAGAAAAAACACCTGCTTTTTAGAGTGTACAATTTGACAGGTTTTGATATAGGAATGATGGTGATAATAGAAATTATTGTAAAGTTTCCTCATCTGTCTTTGTAATTTACTCTCCAACTCTTCTCCGCCTCCCCTCCAACCAAAAACCACTGAATTGCTCGCTCTCTCTCTCTCTCTCACTATATATTAGTTTGCATTTTCTAGAGTTTTATGTCAATGGAATCATACAATGTGTCCTCTTGTTTTTGTCTGATATTTTTTACTCAGAATCATTATTTCAGGCCTCTAGTTGTATCTTATATATTTTTTTTGTGTGGCTGTCATCTGCATTTCCCTGATGACTAATAGTGTTTGGCATCCTTCCATTTGCTTATGTGACATCACATGTCTCCTACGTGAAGTTTCTGTTCAACTTTTCTAAACATTTTTTAAAATTGTGCTGTTTTTCTTTTTATTGAGTTTTGAGAGGTCCTTATATATTTGGATAAAATTCCTTTATCTGATAGATGCTTTGCAACTATTTTCTCCCAATGTGTGGATTGTCTTTTCATTCCCTCAACAGTTTCTTTGAAGAGGAAAAGATTTTAATTTTAATGAAGTCCAATTTGTTCTTTTATGGATTGTGCTTTGGTTGTTGCAGCTACAAAATGTTTGGATAACCCATTGTCACGAAGATTTATCCAGTGTTTTCCCCTAGAGATTTTAACATTTTAAGCTTTATATTTAGGTCTATGCTACTTTTTGAGTTAATTTTTTAAATGAGAAAAAGTATGGATCAAAGTTTTATTTTTCTTTTGATTATGTATATTCATTTTTCTGTCATTGTTTGTTGAAAAGACTAACCTTTCTCTCCTGAATTGCTTTTGCACCCTTGTCAAAAATCAGTTGTCCATATATGAGTATCATATATGAGTTAATCTATTTCTGGACTCTACTCTTTTCCATTGATCTGTTTGTCTATGTTTAAACCAACACCACATGAATTTATCATTGTAACTTGACAATAAGCCTTGGAATAAGGTACAGGTGACCCTCCATCTTCTTTCTTCTTTTTCAAAATAATTTCATCCTTTTAAAAAGCTATCAAAATGCATCTCCAATTTGCTTTGTTGGTGACCTGTTAACACTAATGAAAATGGATAGTTATGATACCTCTGTAACTCAGGTCTGGGAGGTCAGAAAAAGTAGAAATTTATTGTCATTTTATTATTGTTTATTTAATTTGAAAAATAAGTATTCATCCAAAAATATAAAGACTCTTTTGATCTGATAGAATGGCTCTAAAAGAAGTGAACCATCTGTGTCCTTCTCTTTCTCATTATAATTTCACTGTAATCACCCTAAAGGATAAATCTGGGGGATCTCCAATGAATTTTTCTACAAAGCCTTAAAAAAGAAGAAAACAAACAACAAAAAAATTGTTGTTAACTTAAAAGGAAAAGTCTTCCAGGCTCTGTCTGCTATAGTGTATTTACAAAATGCATCACTGTTTGAACATTGATACTTATAACTGTGGGTAGAAATATGATTTATGCTATTGAGGGATAAGCTGGTATAATTGGTATGTCATATGATGATACTGATTGCAATCTGGATGAAAATTAGAAATGATGAAAAGTCATGTGTCAGAAATCCTAACAACTTTGAAATTACAATTGAAAAACAGAAAATGTTACTATTGTACAAAGTCGCTGAAGGCACAAAAATTCCATCCTGAAACACCGTCATGCTCATTTCAAGTGAGCCCTTGGAAGAAAGGCTATATGTTGACTAACTTACCTGGAAGAAAGCAAAATGTTTACACAGAGGGGAGAAGGATGGAATGCACACAGTGGGGGTCACTTCCAAATCTGTTGTTGCTTATGAAATATTTTGAATAGTCCCTTTGTTGGTATTCCTGTTATAATGATAGTCCCTGATTTTTAATTTAGAATAGATTGTTTACTTAAATGCATATATTTCATTAAATAACTGCATATACTTTTAGAAATGAATGGTGAGGAATGAACAGAAGAGAGGTTTTGTGTCATGCACTATGCTAAACATTTCATTTGTATCTTCTGATTTAATTCCTTGAACAACATAACAAGGTTGATATATCATTTTACTGATTATGAAATTAAGGTTGAGGTTGGTTCAGGAACTCAGAAAACTACTAAGTGTTAGAACTGGGATCTAGTCTCAGGATTTTATGACCACAAAGCCTATGTTTTTCCTGAAGAGAGATATCCAAATGTATTGATTATCATAAAAGAACTGTGAGCCAGATTATAAAGAGGTTGTTCTTTAGAGGCTGCATTTAGACTCTCAACTTGGTAATTCCATTTATATTCAGTCCCCAGAAAGAAATGTAAAAGATTCTGGGAAAAATAGGACCAGGAATTCACATTAAATGATATTTAGTGGACTAAGAGAGAATGACATGTATTTTAATTCAGCCTGACAGGTGCTAAAATGTTTGGAGCCAACAAAGACTTTAGGTAGACTGCTTTTTCTCCCCTAAGAAATAAAATCCTGTTAAGAAGTTCCTTAATTAATGCCTTGTGGTGCATGTGTGTGTATGTGCGAGTATGTGTGTACTCATGTGTGTCTGTGTTTGTGTGGGCAACGTTGTCTAAAGGTGGTATTTAATTTCATTCAGAATTCATTTTGGACCTGAAATGTTCTGGGGAAAGCTTTCACGGTAACACTTTAAATTATTTTGGCATGTAGAAGTGAATTATTCCCAAGAAGGAAAAAGGGGAGGGGGGAGGGAAGGAAACATTTATTAATGTTTCTGTTGTTAAGCTAGAAATTTCTCATGTAAAACCTTATTTGCTCCTCATAACATGTCTGAGGAAAGATGAAAAGATCAAAGCATGGGATATTCATTGTCATTTATTACCTCATGTCTAATGTCTTGAAAAGAGTTATTTCATGTATTTTGCCTAGGTGTTTTGGTTGTATCAGGTGGATAACACTAGCCCCTATTACTCCCTTTTGACCAAAAGTGGAAGTCATCTATTTGTTTGCTGTTTTTTTCTTGAATGACTTTGGTAGTTGGTGCTTTCAAGGAATTTGTTCATTTGATCTAAGTTTAATTTATAGTTGTTTATAATATTTTCTGACTGTTGATTTGACATTTCTAAAATCCATAGTTGTAATTTGTGTGGTCTTTCTTTTCTCTTGATAATTCTGCCCAAAGGTTTATTAATTTTATTGTCCTTTTCAGATAATCAGATTTTGAATTTATTGCTTTTTCTCTGTTGGTTATCCATTTCCTGTATTAACGATTGCTGCTCTTATCTTTATTATTTCCTTCTTTCTTTTTACTCTGAGTATAATTTGTTCTTTTTAAAACTTCTTAGGGTAGAAGTTTAGATCATTGGTTTGAAATCTTATTTTCATATATATGTATTTGATGCTATAAATGTCCTTTTAATCACTGCTTTAACAGCATCCCACAAATTTTCATATTTTGTGTTTTCATTTGCATTTAATTCAAATTATGGTATAATTTTACTTGTGACTTTCTTTTTGATCCATGGATGTGTGTGTGTGTGTGTGTGTGTTTAATTTCTGAAAACTTGGGAAATATTTCAAATATATTTCTATTATTTACTTCTATTTTAATTCTGACTTTATAATATAACATTCTCTATATGATTTGTCTTTTTAATTTATTGAGAATTGTTTAACAATCCAGAATATAGTCACACTTATTTAATGTTCCATGTGCTGGTCAAGAGAATTTTGGATGGAGGATTTTGTAAATGTCAATTAGGGCAGGTTGGTTGATAGTATTCAAATCTTCTATGTCATTACTAATTTATTGTCTACTTGTTCTATCAGTGGTTGAGAGATTAGTCTTGCAATAGCTGACTATAATTGCAGATTTGTCTATTTCTCCTTTAAGTTCTATCAGTTATTGCTTCATGAACTTTGAATCTCTGTTAGTATCTGCATACACATTTAGGGTCATTATATCTTATTAATTAATTGATCTTTTTGATCATTATCTAATTTTACTTTTTCTGAAGTTTACTTTGTCTGATATTACTATAGTTACTCTAGTTTTCTTTTAATTATTATATGCATGGAAAAATTTTCCATGTCTGCATTGTTTTATTTCAACTACATACTTTGACAGCATAAGATTGGGTCTTTTTTATCCAATCTTACAATCTCTGCCTTTTAATTGAAATGGTTAGGCTATTTGCACTTAATGCAATTATTTTATGGCGGGGTTTTAATCTACCATATCTCAATTTGTATTTTATTTATACATTCCGTTCTTTGTCCCTTTCCCCCCTCTTTTCCCACCTTCTTTAAGATTTTTTTTTTTAATGATTCCATTTTATCTTCACTATTAGCTTGTTAACTATAACTATTTTTTTTTAGATGTTGCTTCAGGGTCTACAATATACATCTTTAACTTGTCACAGTGTACCTTTAAATAATATTGATTTGCCTCACATGTAGTGTAAGCACTTTATCATTTTTTTTTTATACAGCAGTAAACTTCTTTTTTCCCCTTTCTAGGCTCTGTGCTATTTTTGTCATACATTTTATTTCTACATATATTATAAACTCCAAAATATATAAATAATAGGTTTTTAAAGCCAACTTTTCAGAGGTAAAAATGAGGAAAAATTGTCTTTTATATTTATTCACGTGTTTACCATTTCCACAGCTCTTTAATCTATTTTTTTTTTTTGAGATCCAAATTCCTTCTATGTGAAGAATTTCCATAAGCATTCAGTGTACTGTAAGTTGGTTGGTGATTGATGCAGCTTTTGTTTGCATGAAAATGCCTTTTTACACCTTCATTATTGAAAGATATTTTCACTGAATGTAGAATTATAGGTTGACAGGTTTTCCTTTCAATACTTTAAAAAAGTTGTCTTTCTGGTTTGAATGTTGCTTGAAGAGAAATATGTCATCATTCTTATCATTACTCTCTTTTATATAAATTTTTTTTTAAATCTGGTGGCTTTTTAACATGTTCTTGTCCCTAGTTTTTATCCATTTGATTAATATTTGCCTTCGTGGGGTTTTCTTTATGCCCTTTTCTTTGGGTTTGTTGAATTTCTTGGGTATGTAATTTTATGGTTTTATCAACTTTGAAAAAATTCTGGCCATAATTTAGGCATTATTCCTTCAAATAAGTTATTTTTGAACCCCTTTGATCTCTTTTTGTCCTAGGGCTCCAGTTATTTGTGTGTTAGACTGCTTGATATTGTTCTATAAGTCACTCAGACTCTCTTTTTTTCTCTCTTTGCTTCATTGTGGATAGATTCTAGTGCTACATCTTCAGTTTTACTGATTTATCATCTACAATGTCTAATCTACTGTTTAGGGTGCTCTCTCTCTCTACTGTGGCCTGGATACTGACAGTATGCTAGGGGAAATCACATGACTTACTTCCTGTTTGCTCTTCTCTTAGGGATCACTGCCCTGCACTGCCTGTTCTCCATAGACAGAAGGAGTTACTTTGTAATTTTTTTTTTTTTTTTTTTTAGTTTTCTAGTTGATTAATGCAGGAGTGAATTTCTTTGGGGTGTAGAGTGGAAGTATTCCCTCAGTAGATTTTGATTTTTTTTTTTTATATTGATCTTGCATTGTCGTTTTTGACATTCAACTTTATAAACAAATATTTATTGGGAATCTATTAAACTAAGCTTTATAGAAACAAAAAGATGCATAACAATGTGAGTCTGTCTTCAAGAAGCAGGACAACTGTGTAAACCAAAAAATGCTATCAAATAAGACATAGTTTGTGGATGAAATGTTTAAAAGGTGCTGTCAAGGACACAAAAGAAGCATGGAGAAATTTCATCAGAAATATATGTGTGGTGCAGAGGAAGATATACATCCATTTTCCATGAGATTGTGAGACCAGAAATACAATTCTTTTAACCTGATATGTTGACTTCAGAAGGCCTGGATAAATTCTGTAATCTCTTGATAAATTCCCCAAACTAGGGTTACAAAGACAAATAGAAATGATACATCCCTTAAGGAGCTGGCAATTTAGCAAAAAACTTATAAATAAATAAATTGAGGAAAGTGCTCTAGGACTGAGTAGGAAGGGATGGGTAAGTGCTGAATTTCAACCACAGGGGAAGACAAGGTCAATTCTAGCTGAGCAGTCAGGAAGTCTAGATTAAGGAATTTACCATGGTGCTGATTCAGAAAATTGAAGAGTTCTTTGCTGGGTAGGTTGGTGTGATGTGTTGCGTGGGTGAAACATTATGGGGAAAAAAAGTCTTAAGAGGCAAAAGTCAGAGTGTTGTGCTCTGTAATCTACAAGAAATATGAAATGCGAGGACCGAGAGTATAATGGAGGTGAGTGTAATTAGAAAAAAAAGACTGAAGGGTAGGCGAGTTTTATAGGGTTGAACATTATTTTGTAAGATTTTGCTGAGTATTGTTTAGTCAGTAGTGAACAGTGAGATAAATTTATTACTTTCAGATTTCTTTTTTAAACATAGGGATGGATAGTGGTGCCCTTCACCAAAACAATCAATACAAGAGTAGGAGGCTTGGAAGGGAGTGGAATGAATTTAATTTCAGACTTTTAGGTTTTATGTTCCCAAGGATATTTACTTAAAGAAATCAAATAGACATTTTAATATAGTGTTCTTGCTATAGTTTATGGAATAAGTTGAACTAAAGGTAAAGTTTTGGGATTTATCAGCTATAGGCTGTTGTCAAAGCCATTAGTGTAGATTAAATAATCTAGAGCAAATGTAAGGAGAGATAGAAAATGACCTACAAAGTAGCCCCTGGAAACAATGGCTAAGGAGAAATAAGGAAAAACGGAAGAAAATTATGTCTCAGAAGCAAGGGAATTTAGAATTCCTAGAAAAAAAGTTAACACTGTTAGATGTTTAAATTTAATATATGATGAATGACAAGAGCAGTCTGCTAGACTGAGTTAGGACATCATTGGTAACATCTGCTAAGTGGAGAAGTGAAGGCCCAATTAAGATGAGAGAAGGAAGATTAGGTGATAGAGACCAAGGCTGAAGATTAATTACTCCCCAGGAAACCTAGCTGTGAAGGGAAGAAGAAGAAGATTATCCAAAGAGAGACACTAGTAGAAAATTATTATTTTTAGGAGGTAAAACATTTAAATATATTTTTAGCCTTTGTTGTAAGAACTAGTAGAGAGGGAGAGGTTGAAAATTTAGCAGCAAATAATCTTAATGATAGCATGGGTATGGTGAGACCATCTCTTTCATACGCAGTTGGTGGGTGTATAAATTGGTATAATCTTTTTGAAAAGCGATTCAATAATGTGTGTAAAGAGCCTTAAAATATAGTTTTTGACCCCATAAGTCTGCTTATAGAATTCTACCCTGTGGATAGAATCAGAGATGCAGATAACAATTTAGGTACAAGGATAATCATCACAGCATCATTTATAATAATGAAAAATGGAAATAATCTTTATTTTCAACAAAAAAGGCATAGTTATATAAACTATAGTGTATTCATAGAGTATTATACAACCATTGAAAATCCTATTTTCAAAGACTTTCAAATTATTAAGGGAAATGTCCTCATAATACACTGTTGAATGAAAAATGAGAAACAAACAAATGAAAAAAAAACCAAACAAAACTGAATATAGAACGTAATCTAATGTTGAAAATAGAAACATAAAATTTAAAGGGAAAAGTATAGAAGTGAGTAGGAAAAACTAGAAAGTTGAACAATGTGTCAGCAGAGACTTAAGGAGACTAGGTCCCAACAGTGACGTAAGGGTTAGTTTAGGTAGAGAGATGCCTCTACCTAACTTGGAGAAGTAGAAGGATATTTGTAGATGTGGGGAAGGAAATTAAAATCTTTCTGTGTTGTTAAATGCGAGCAAGTTCTTCATCATCATCACCACAATTCCACAATATCAATAACACATATTGTGGGCTAATTATGTGTCACCTTTTGTGTTATATGTTTTTAATATCACAGTAGCTACTATGAAAGATAAGTAAACCAAGTCATGGAAAGGTTAGACGTTACACACACTAGGAAACGGTGGAGCCAAGATCCATACCCAGTCCTGTTTATCTCCACAGTCCAGTTCAGAGCCTTCTGCTGAGAGGGGAGTGGGACAACTTTGATAAGAAGACACTTAAAAGTTCTGTAATAGTCACTGTGGGTAAATTGAAGGGAGCTGACCAGAGACAAGAAAAAAAAAATGGCTGAATGGTACCGAAAGTTTCCTTAAGATCACTTATTTGGAGTGCCACCAGTTCACAAAATTATACATTGTTTTCTCCAAATGCAGTTAAATGTGTTGGTGTGGGAGAGAAAAGGAAAGCTGGATTAATTGAAAGTTATGGTTTACTAGGGAGATTCAATGAAAAGAGTAGGATTTGAAAATTTTGAGGATGTTGGCAACAGTTGAAGCTGAATGTGGGATCTAAGCTTAATATGGATTACAAGGTTTTTATAAAGAGGTGAAGGAACCAGGTAAAAGAGAAGGGTGGAGAGAGGGACTGCAGTCCTTGAAGGGGGTCAGGGCATAGTGAAAAGGGCAAAAGTGGAAAGGGCAAATACAATTTGTTGTCATCAAGGAGGCTAAGGACTTTGAAGCTGTATGGTTAAATGGTTAGAATAGCTGCCCAAAATTCTGTGAAAAAGTTAATGATTACATCATCTCTATGATGGTAGAAATCAGCAGTGGAGCTAGACTGTGAGGCATGTTCCAAAGTGCTTAGTAGATAAAATGGAGTGACCAGAAATATGAGATAGAGCAGAGGTGGGAAAGTGGGATGGCATGAATCTCAAAAGATGAAAGGAATGTGCTGGGGATCAGTGAAATAAAGATCTAGCATCAGCAAAGAACACTATGAGAATGACCCTGGCCTCTACAGCATTGGGATATAGTGAGAGAGATTTTCTTGAAGAAGCAGGTGATAGATAGCCTTATGCTTAGGACATTGCCTGGTGCACAAGGAATGCTGAATGCCAACTCATTCTCACTTTATAGACAAAGGAATGAATATAAAATTAATGGTTTTACACCAGGGGGGTGGAGGGATTCTGGGAAGGGTTGAGGATGTCATGGAATGGGGGCTAATTACCTCGGAATCGGGGTTCCCAAGACAACATTGGAAAGCTTTTGTAAAGAAGACCAGAAATGATTGAAAGAACTTGATGGGAAAGGCACAGGATAATGGATGGACGCCAGTCATATAGCGGTTTGTTCATTGGAAATGCTGGCGTTCTGATCTGTGACTGAGGCTGGCACGCGTGAAGGAGTGGCTCCCACTGACTATGCTACAGTCCCTAAGACTGGGACGACTAAAGCCTAGGTAGTCTGAGGAGCTAACAATGACAAAAGCCTGCAGTCTTTGCTCAGGACTCAAATAGCAAGATGTAGAGAAGCTTTCGTAATGTTTTTTAAAGATAATTCTGCTTTGGCTGTTGGAAATGATTCACGGCCCTTAAAACTGCTCCATTCCTAGAGGAATCATTGGCTTGAGGTAGCTGTGGAATAGGGTTTATTTCTTCTCATACAAATTAGCTATCATAGAGCAGTTTAGATGAGACTCCCCTTAAGTAGACCTCTTTTTACATGGCTGGGGATAAACTTGGCTATTTTCTCCAATGCCTAAGCCCTCAGTGGTATAGAGGTAGACTTTTGGTTGCTAAAAGCCTAAAGCCTCAAGTTCTGTCCCTAGACTAAGTTCTATTTTTCTGCTCTGACCATTTGGTGAGAGCCTCTGAAGTGGTATAACCTCTCTTCTGTAGCTTACATGTCAACAGGATGCATATAAAAAGATTATATATATTCTGTAGCTTACGTGTCAACAGGATGCATATAAAAAGATTATATATATATATATGTTAGTCAAAGGAAGACTTATCGACATCTAGTGAGATGTGAAATCCATATCTGTATTATTTACTGAACACATGCTGAGCATTTATTACCAGAATCATTGGTAAACATCTTCAGTCATAAATTTCGCAAATTCTTGGATGGATTTGTGCTTTAATTAACATTCTTAGCTGGAAACTAGAGGCAGATGGGAAGTGTTGTTAATAATTCCATAATTGATAACAATCACTTCTGAAACACAGAAACAACTCATAGCTCACTACTCATTTCAGAGAACAAAACACTTCAAATCGTTAGAGAAGTGCTCAGTGACATGGGGAGTTGAATAGTCCAGTGAATGAAGACTAGGTCAGAGGCAGAAGTCCTGGGTTTGAATTCACTTAGCATGAAGATACCATCTATCTTCTCTTAGCCTTATTTTCCTCATCGGTCAAGTAAGAATAATTCTTATTTTCACAGGGTAGATATGAAAAATAAACGAGAAAGTGTGTTTGAATGAACAGTGCACAATGCCTGGTACCAAGCAAATCCTCAGTAAATTCACTTGAGGTTAAGATATGAAATACAAAACAGCCCTAGAAGTTATCAGTATCCAATATCCCCTCAGTGCTCAGCCCTCGTGACAATTAAGATTTTTAACTTTTAAACTTCTGTTTTGAGCGTCAGGAACAACGTACTTTTTGGTAAACGTTCTGAATTTAACAGATCAGTTTAACTTTAATTTAACTTAGCATTTTTACCTAGCATGCCAGATCTTTCCCTGCCATACAACCTATTAAACACTCAAGGGATCAAAGTTCCTCAGAGCACCTTAGGAAACACTGATACAAGGTTTCAATCCCCTTCCCATTATTGGTGGGTTGGAGTTAACAGCAGCTGCAGATGAATGTTTATTAAGTAATCACTAGGAGCTAGGATCTATCTCATGAAATTTTAACTATAAAATCTCTCTTAATTCTTACAACATATTTGGGGGTCAGTGCTATCATCAGCACCATTTTGGAGTTGAGGAGACAGAGGCACAGAGGTATAGAAGACCATTTGAAGACAGACAGTTTCTGTAATCACAATGCTAATCTGGGATTTAATCAGCTAGTGTGGTTCAGTGGATGCCAAGTAGGAAGTGAAGACCACGAAACTAAAAAGATCCCCATGGAGTGGCATATCCCTAAGGGCCAGAGAATGTTAGGAAACCAGAGAAGCAGAGCCAAATACAAGAGCAGTGAGCTGAGAGTAAGCTAGAAGTATGGGGTGTTTTTCTAGAATTCTGGATGCTGTCTGTAGCTTCTTTTTACCTGTCAGTCACGGTGTTGTGTGTGGGTAAGTCTGCTGGGTTTAAAAGGCCAGTAATAGGATGGACGTCTTGGTTCAAATGGGAGAATTTCATTAAATGAGACTATGGAAATTTATTCATTGTGTAGATTCATAGAATTAGAATTCAATAAAAGAGAAGCATACTGGGTCAAACATGCATAACTAGGAAGGCAGCAGACATTGCCACATTCCGTTTGGAATTTTAAACCACTTTCATGTGAAGGAATCTACTTACTGCATCCTGATGGATACCAATAAGCATGTTTTCTCCTTAGGTTAGCCCAAATAACTGTCAAATGCAATGCTTTATTTTAGCAGAGTTTATAGGTTTTGTGAATTTAAGGGAAAATGATACAGTCAGAAGCTGAGTTCTCGGTCAAAGGTAGTGACTTCTTAGCATTAAGGGGACCACATTTGCTCACGTGTATCCAAGAAGCTGTCCTTATCTACTAACCTAGGCAAGTGTGCATATTCCCTGAGAATCTAACTGGACACAATTTTGAAAGGTGGATACTTCTCCTCCTTTCCTACCACTATAGAAAAATTCTACAAAGTTGACAAAGGTAAAAATTACCCAAAATTGCCAAGGATTAAAAACTCCCCAAAGTTGCAATTAAGCACTTGTTCCTGGGTGGGATAGCAGTTTGGATACCATTTAAGCGGGACTGAATGAGGCAAAGGAACCACTGCAGGGAAAAAAAAAAAAATTGGGTTCCTTGAAATATTCACTAAGAATTAATCTGCTGAGTAATTCTCTAAAACCTGTACAAAATTA
This sequence comes from Eubalaena glacialis, assembly GCF_028564815.1. Taxonomy (NCBI): domain Eukaryota; kingdom Metazoa; phylum Chordata; class Mammalia; order Artiodactyla; family Balaenidae; genus Eubalaena; species Eubalaena glacialis. The sequence goes on from NC_083725.1 coordinate 86,127,801, forward strand.
CCTTAACTGTACTATAGAGTCCATCACTAGGAATCTCTCTTCTGTCTGCCCTTCTGGGGCATGGTGGTGGATCTCTGTCCAGCAGTGAAAATGGGTTAACTATATGTCAAAAGAGGAAAACCTATTCTATCATTTGGGTGATGGCTGACTCCCACTTTCTGCTCTGTAGAAAAATGAGAGTGGTAATCTATTCAAGACCTAGTAAAAGGTATTTGATGTTTTTTGGACAATTGGTCATTAAGTGGTGTGATTTGTAATGAATTGATTTGTAGCAAATTAATTTGGGGCTGTGTTGAACTAGAGCCTCACATCAACCTGCCTCATTAGTGAGGGTCACAGAACAATATGGATGAACATGAGACCTTCCCCTATGTGTTTTACAGTTCTGGACTCCTTGTTTAAACCTGAAATTATGGCTTTCAAGTCCTTAAGGACTGAGTATCTAAGTTATGGACAATTTTGCAAAGGTTCCTTATTTTTAGGTCAGGTCTATCCTCTCTCTTTAGCTTGGTAGAGTCTATCCTGCAAAGGTTCCTATTCTGCATTCCTAAACTAAGGAATAAGAACTACATCTGTCACTGAGAGGATGCCTAATTCAGACCTCACCTGTTGTTCTGCTTATCTGTTGTTGCATAACTAACCGCCCGACCACTTCGTGGTATAAAACAATGATACTTTAATTATGCTCATGCCTCCTTGGGTCAAGAATTCAGACAAGGCCAAGCAGAGGAGGCTTGTCTCTCTGAGACCTCAACTGGAAAGACTCTAAAGACAGGATGTGGCATGCATGGCTGGGGCTGGAATCATCTGAAGGTGTCATTACTTACATGTCTGGAGCCTGGGTTGGGACAATTAAAGGCTGGGCTCAGCTGAAACTATCAACCAGAGCAACGCACATGGCATCTTTATGTGACTTGGGCTTCCTCACAGCATGATGATCTCAGAGTAGCTGGATCTCTTCTGTAGTGTGCAGGGATCCACATTCATGTGTTTCAGTAAACAAAGTATTGATAGAAGCTACATAGCCTTTACAACCTAGATTTCAACATCACATGCATTTACTTCTGCTTAAATTCCAAAAATTGTAGTCACAGCCTGCTCAGAATCAGGAGTAGATACAGTACATTCCCACCCCTTGCTAGAAAGTATCAAAGTTCTGACTGTGTTTTAAAACTGCCACATTTGGTAACTGGCAACACCAAGTAATGAGAGTACATTTCAACACATCCCAATCTATCTCTAAATAGATATTGCCCCTTTAGCACAATCTACTTTGGTTCTAGACACATATTCTAGGGATATTTCCATGGCTCAAGCAAATCTCAGCATGACAGCTTAGGACCAGTTTGGGAGGCTCAGGAGAACACAAGTCTCATTAATTTTTAGTCATTCTTTTCTTTGGAAGCTAAAAGTCATTCTCTAACTTCATCGTCTGTCTTGATCACTGTACCTTATGGGATGCATTTTTAGCAGTTTCCAAATTAGTGAGGGGCTTTGCTGCCTCTGACAGTGTTCACCATGAAATGTTGTGTCCAATGGACCACATTATAAAGGAAGATTATTGAACATGGGTGTTGAGTCTGGTTGCTATGGGACCTTGCGAAGGGGTGCTTCCCTTAGTGGATCCACCATGGTCTGAGCTCTGTCTTCACAGACTTGCAAAATCTGAAATTCACTATTGGTTAGTACATGGTCTTAGTGATCAGATCACGTGAAGCTGGTTGCAGGAGACTAAAGTGTAAGCCAGATACCAGTTCAATAATTTATATGAGGAACTATCACTACTTAGGGATACTTCCATTCCCTCACTTTCATAGTCTTTCCCTGGAGGTACCCTACATGACAAAGCAAGTAAGTATTGAACAAAACTCTGGAAGGCAGTTATGATGTCACGATTATCTCAGTGTACTCAATGCCTAGCAGTGGATGAGGCTCACAATACATGTTTGTTGAATATATGAAAGAGAATACTTTAGAATGGAAGAAATCCTAAGGAGGATGTAATCTGATGGTTTTCAAACATCCCCTAGGAGCCACCTTGGAGATTAATGGGCAGGAAGTAGAAGGGGTCCTCTTTTATCTATTTCAGATATTAAAACTCTTACTAAGATTTAAACTTTGAAAGGAGTTCTACTGGTACAAAATATCAGCAGCCAATAATAGAAAATATTGGCAATAATAATGTGTTGATGAGTAAACTGAGACCCCAATAATTATGTAATATGCCCAAAGCCACCCAATTAGTAAGAGACTGAGCTGGCACTCAAATTGGAAGCTTCCCATTCCAAGCCCTGACCTGTTAATAATAAGCAACATGCTGATGACTCACTGGAAACTCGGCACCTAATTTGCTGTAAAGTTCTCCCATCCATCTCCTGACAAGAGCATTTGGCATCTGTCCAGAACTTGTTACAGCATTTTCATCTTCTTTCTGAGAAGCAACACTTGACATTTCAATCATCTTATAAAATTCTCTCCTGCCCCAGTTTTTTCCTCTTCCTCCCTAAGCCTCATTCATTCACTTTCTTTTAAAATTCCTTGGACAGCCTCACAGACGAGTTATTTTCTGTTACAAGGAGGATGAACTGGACAAGTAGACAATAAAATCCAGGTAAAAGCTCATTCTAAAACACATTTTCCTTCAAGCATTGTTATCACTACTATTGTTCATCCATTCCTTCAAGCTGCCATCCTCTGCTGATGCTTTCAAGAGGTCAAAATAACCCTGCTAGCTTATTTGCATGTAAAAAATGCAAGCCCACGGCCCCAGAAAAGTATTTCTTGCACATCTTCAGCTGGCTGTGCAACTGACCTTGCCTTGGAGCTGTACATACTACCTTTCTAACCACAGTCGACTCTGAGGATCAGAGAAGCAGAGAGGGTCAGAGATGAGAAAGGCTCTGGGAATCTTGAAATCCAGTCTTATTTTACATGTGAAGAGTCTGAAACCCAGAGAGAGGGAACAGTTTGCTCAAGGCCACACAACTAATTAGTGGCAGAGAACTGTGTCTCCTAATCCCTAGTTCAGGACTCTCTTAGAAATAGCGGGCTTATTTTGCTTCCGGTCCAATGCAGTGCCCTCCGGCTGAAACCCTGGTGGCAGAGCAGGCTCCCAGCATCACAGAGGACCACTGAGGTTCAGTGGACCAGACATGGCATCCAAACGGCTGAAGTCATGAGGAGCACACAGGCCCAGTGGACGTCAGTCAGGGCAGAGAGACAGCTAGCCGCAGCGGGGGCTGAGTTCTCCAGCTGTGCCTGCTGTCTGTCACTCTAGCTCTTTGTAGTAACAGGTGATTGGGGGCATTAAGCAAAAGAAGCAAAAGAAGACTAGAGCAGATGGTAAGGACCACAGACTGTTGTTTCTATTATGACCAGTGAAAAGAGGTAAAGAATGAGTCTTAGTCTGGAGCAATAGTTTTAAAACTTTTTTTTTTATAAGTAGCAAAAAGATTGTATTTTTCCAGGCCAGATCTTGCCTGGAACTTGAGTGCATAAGATGCAGAAAGCAGAGCTGCTCTGGTTGAACTTGGAGAGAGAATAAGATGTCCTCTAAGGTTCCTGGCTACAGAATTTGGATAGTAATGATTAGCAGGAGGAGAAGCCGCCACTAGGAGAAGTTTTGGAAATCTGTGGCGGTAGTTTGGGTATTCATAGTGATTAGTGGGGGTACTCTTGTTATTTAGTGGGCAGGGAACTGGGGATGTCAGATGTCCTGCAATATGGAGGATGATGGTTCTAGATGTCCTGTATCCTACATGATAGGTATGAATAGCTCCCCAGACATTCATGTAGATGAAAGAGCAATGTGTAAATATCTGAGCCTAGAACCTAGTTTATTTTACATATGACAAGTGGTATTCATTACACAGTTTTAACACACACTGCATTTCCAGAAATGCAACAGCTAGGGTGATTGGGAGAAGAATGTACATTTTTGTCTTCTTAAGAGCTTCACCAGGAGTTGCTCACTAAGAGACATAATGAAAGGGTTAACATCAAGCTTTCTGGCTTTGAATCCCAAATCCTACACTTTACTAGCTGTGTGTGATGATGGCCAAGGTACTTAACACTTCTGTCTCTCAGTTTCCTTAGCTGTAAATTGGAGATAATAACAGTACCCATCTCAAAATGTCATGAAAATTAAATGAGTCAATAATGTAATGTGCTCAGAGCAGTACCTGACACAAAAGAAGTGCTCTAATTCATCTTGGAAAATCATGTCAGTGATGGCAACGCTGCTTATGTTATTTGTGGCTCTAAAGAATTACACCTGCATTATTTTGCATTTGCAGTTGTCACATTCCTGGTGATTATGACTGATTGATAGAGAGGTATTTAGGTCTTATTTTAAAATATCAGCTACAGGAAAAAGTGTTGAAAGTAAAACAATTGAATGTTGTCCTATTTCACATAAATATAAACTTATCAGAGGTAAGTGTCTAACTGCTTTCTTACATTTCCTAGAGTAGCCATGCCCAGCCTTTTACATATTGATTATGTATTATTTTTTATTATAAATTACTTTCTTTTGTATCTTATATTTAGAGTTTATGTAGATTTCTTTTAAGGTTATACGTGTAGGTAGTGTATACTACTTTTAAATTTCATTTCAGGAAATTAGTAAGGAAAGCATTACAAAATGCTTGTTTATAACAGGGCACATTGGGTGTGATTAGATGGAGGACCACCGCAATAGATGAATGAGAATCACCTGGAACTCCTGAGTTTGTATCTCAAGAGTTGTCTGGGTTGGTCTGGGTAAAGCTGAGAAGAAGTAAGAGGTTTCTCCAGCCCACTGTATTTTTCCCTAATCCCCCTTGCAACATTTAAGGCTCCAGTAAACACAGGCTGAAAATAGCTCTGGGACAGAGATTCTCAAAATGTATCTGAAAATGTATCTTAAGTCCCATTGGCAATCTTCTCAGTAGAATAAAAATGAAACCACTGGCAATGGAATTGTCCTCAGCTGCATTCTAAAGGCTATTAGCAACAAACATATTAAAAGATTTATTACAGATTACTAAAACCTACTGTTTCTATTGCATAATTAGACATTTCTCAAATTTATTCAAGAATCAATTAACTATTCCACTGAGGTATCGGCTATCACCAAAGTCCAGGCCATTCTGAAAAACTCCACAACTCACACAGACAAAGTTCTTAGAAATTGAGGGAAGGATGCTTTGTTAACTGAATGTTACAGGCATTTCAAGTTGTTTATGGCTTTTAATTACTACTGTTCTTGATTCTTAATTATAAATCACTACTAATTTAGTTCTATTAATATTAGTTTTGTTTCTTGTGAATTACTTTTGCCTAAACTTATGTAGTGATGCTAATTTTAATAGTATCTTGGGAGGGTCAATAATTTGTCAATTAGAAAACTTTTATGTAATTGCATTTCAATTAAAATGTGAATTGTCTGCATCCAATCCCCAGTTTGCTTCTACAGTGGCAAGTTTCTATTTGTCAACTGAATAACAAGTTACTACCTGTCTGAAAAGTGAAAAAAAATGAAGTGGGTTGAGTAAAAGCCCTACCTTAAAGGGCCAAGGTTGATAATATTTAAGAGCCATCTCTAGACAAGAAAGGTGTACCTGGGGTGAGGGTAGAGTAGAGAAGACCCAGGATGCCATGCAGAAAGGTAGAGAAAGTGGATGCCCACCTACAGACAGATTCTTTTTTATCTGAAAGCATATTTGCAGAACACAACACAGACTCAACTTACAGATGAACCAAAATTCTTCTGAGGAACTCTGCTTGGAAAGAGTGAACAGACAAGTCAGATCGGAAATAACATTTCTCTGCTTTCAGACACTTGAAATATTTTTCTGCTGGAAAATCTGGGCTTTTTTTAGCCAGATTCCGTTCATCCATGAGTGAGAAGAGCAGAAATTTCCAGGACTTACCAGGAATTCCAAGGATCTCTGTCTGAATAGAAATGAGAGTAAATGTCAGTCAAATTATAGATAAAATCATCTACGAAACTTTCAGGGACCTACTTATTTTACATCAAAACACATCCATATATTTCTAGGCTAAGATAACATGTCAGTAGAATGATTAGAAGACAAAATTCCATGCAAGTACAGGACAATTTTTTTTCAGTAGATTTTGCATGAGTCCTAGAAGTGAAAATGATTGGACTGAACTCCATTAGCAAGAAGGGGGTTTTTGCAAAAGTACCTAGTATCCTCCCTCCACCTAAACAGAAAAAAAGTCCAGCAGCCTCAGTTGGAGAGTGTCCCTTGGGTTTTCTTCCAGCCCTAGAATTCCATAATTTGGGGGGAAAAAAACCCAGTGAGATTCCTAAACCCTATTCTGCTCACTGTAATCTTCTTTGCCATAGCTCTCTGTAGTCAGAACCTAGAGGAATGAACTTCCTTTCCCATCCCCCTTCACTTGCATTTCAGGTGAACTGTGAATTATCTACACTCATTCCACTAACAGGAAAAAATGTACCACACATTTTTCTAGGCTTTTGGATGCAAAGATAGGGAAACTGATTTCAGGTTGCTCAAAGCCCAGGGCTTTCCTGGTACAGACAAATGAAACAATTATTATAATGCAGTAGAGTAAGCAATGCCTCTCAGATAAGTAAGGTCTGCTATGGGAGTGGAGGATGTTGAGTTGTAGCATCTTGAATCCAAAGGCATTGTAAAAGTGTAAGTACCACTATGCTATTTGCAAACAGATTAGATATATCTTTGTGCGTTTCTAGATTGCCATATTTGTCTCCTTTTGAAATTAGATCATGATGCAAAATGGGCCTCTCTGAATGCAAATGTTACCAGGGATGACACTTATGACCCCTTTTTAGGGTTCTTCATCTGAAGAGTATAATGAACAGTAGCACTTGATTAGTGCTTTCCAACCTTCATCCATAAAATAGTAAATAATATCTAACACTTACTGAGGGCTGACTCTATGCCAGGTACTTGCGTGTGTGGTTTTCTGCATGAACTTACTTAACTCTCACCATGACTGTATGAAGTAGGTACTCTATTTCCACTTTAAAAATGGAGAATTGAAGTAAAAAAATGTACAGCAACATGACCAAGTTCACAAAGCTGGTACAAAGTAATCTTACTAAGCTTACTGTCTCTAGAATAATGCATCTAAAATGCAAATAGAATCACATCACTTTCCTGATTAAAAGCCTCAATGGCTCCCTTTGCCTAGACTCAAAAGGGTAAAGTCCAGTGTCCTTAGTGTGATATCTGTGTTCTCTATGATTTGGCCACTTCTCCTATCTCATCTCATGACTTTTCTTTCCTTTATGTATTTCAGCCATACATGTCAGTCTCCCAGTACACCTCTTTTCATATTTTTGGCTTCCTCTTTTACATTGCCCAATATGTACTTTGTATTCCTCTTGCGCTTTGTAGACTTCAGTGCCACGCCTTCTATGACATTTCTCTTCAGGTGGTACCTGTCCTATATATTTACCTGGCAGTCTGTGCATCTTCATGACCAGAGCTTACCATATTACACTGACATTTATTTAAGTGTTTCTCTCCTGTACTAGGCTGCAAAGTCCTCAAGGACCAAAGCCATGCCTTACTCATCCTGATATTGGTGGCATCTGGCACACTAGAGCAGAGTGGTTGCTCAGAAGGTGCTGGCTAAAAGGTCCTGACCCAGAGGTTGTTCTGTGCAGCAGCTGAGAGGTCTGACTCTAGAGCTCAGATCCTACACTACCACTTACTGCTGTGTCACTTGGACAGTTGATTTAAACTCTCTGAGCCTCAACTTTCTCATTTGTAAAATGATAAAAATAGTAGTATCTTCACCATATTCATTGTAAAAATTACACACAACGATGAATATAAAATACATAGCAAGCTGTTTTGTACATAATAGTCACTTGTAAATGTTAATTGTCATCAATCCTCATCATTATATTTAGAAAGGGTCATACTCAAACCCAAGACAAGAGCACATCTGTTTAAGGCTACAAAAACTCTCAGAGAAATTCTACCCAGATTTACATCCTTGCCATTTGCTAGAGTTTGTCAATCCTTGCAGTGGGAAAACTTTAAGGAAATATGGCTCTATACACGGATCACGTTGTGTACCACTCATTTTTTTGCTCTCTTTTCAATGGTCTCTTTTCCTGTATTTGAGAAAAAATTATAGGCTTGAAAATTTATGGAAGGTTACGGAAGAGTAGTCTGGGGAATATGAATAAAATTGAGCCTAAGATAAAATTATCAGGCTTGCCACTTTTTCAGTCTTGCCAACTAGAATACACGTTAATAAAACTATTTAGGTATGTGCTCCTTTCTGATTTATTCTTGGGGCTTTCTGATCCATAGAACCAAGATTCCTAGTTGGTGAACTAGAAATGTTGGTAAATATGTAGCGAAGGCATGACATTTCCCTTAAATGATATAGACTTTAAAGAACTGAAAATAATTTCCAAGATTAAGTGAATGTGGTATAATAATATAATTATAATAACTACCTTTTATTGTTTATTTACTGTGATGAGCACTTTTGTATTTATTATCACATTCAATAATCACAACAATTCAATGAGGAAGTTACCATCATTATTCTCAAAATAGAAATAAAGAAACTGAGAACCTTAGGACTTGTTCAAGGTCAATAGCTATAAAGAGGCAAACCTGAGACACTGAACCAATTCTGTGTGACTCCCAAGTTCATGCTATTTGTCACTGCACTGAACAAACACACACATAGAGACACATTCATACGCCTGCGTGCATATGTGAAAAGCCAGTAGATTCAGGCTCCTAATTAAGTATATAAAGCTGTAACTGAAGTATAAAATTAATTTTTTTTGCTTCATATTAAAAGCCCATGTTGACTCTGGTCAACAGATAAAAAAGAGACAAGTTTTAAAACATTTATTTAGCCTGTTTCTGAAGACCATGGAGTTCAATTGAGTTCAATTTCAGGAGTGACTTCAGCATTAGAGTCAATGGAGAGCAAGACTGATTTTTTTCTTTTTTTCTCCTGATGGCCTTTGAGCTATCTAAGCTCCCAGAAGCAAGACACAGGTTCACTGTCTTTTTTTTTTTTTTTTTTTTTTAAACCCTCTGCCCAGCTGTGGCTCAGCTAATACCTCCAATCTCTGGAAAAGTTCAATTCACTCTTGTCCCTGATTAGCAAAGCACCTTCTGCCTATAGCTCAGTTCATCATTAGTTTGATTGTACTTCCAGATATGCAAGACACTGGTAATCAAGTACAACTTGCTTTCCCTTAAGCTAAATTGTTGAACTTTAAAGATTTGGAGCATTACAACATTATTTTAACTTATGCCACTAAGCACATTACTCCTTCGATTGTTACTGAGTCATAAATCACTCCCTGGCCTTTACCCACTGCCAGGTTTGCAGTTAACTATTGAGAACAGATTCTGAGATACTTCTTGGAAAATAAAATCTTCCTCTATTTGTTACATGTCTTGTTATCTCATTCTACTGAGAGATCAGTGTGATATTTGAATCAAATCAGGTAGGTTGGTGTTTAAAATTACAGAGCAGTTCCTAGAAAAAAAATGACTAAGTTTTGCTTTTCTTGGACAATCTGAGGAACCTGTGTTGTTGATGCCTGCTGAGATGATGGGAGTATCCAAGAAGAAAAAAATCAAATAGGAAATGTTGCCAACAATTCACTCCTTCCTTCTTTCTTAAGCCTTTCTTTCTTCCACTTATGCCTTCCATGTTACTACCAGTTATTGCATGCCTACTATGGGTGAAGCACTGTGCAAATCTCCCAGATTTAAAGAATGGAGACACAAAGATTAATCAAACTTTGTCTTAGTTTTAAGTTGTTTTCATAATATGAGGGCAAGCAAGACATGCAGGGCAAAAGGTAACTAAAATTCAAAGTTGGAAGTGCTCAGTGCCATAGAGAAGCCCAGGTAAGCCTATGGAAGTTCATGTGAGAGATTCTTCCTGCTAGGGAATCAGGGAACTCCATGACTGCGGCAACATTGGAACTGGACTCTTACAAAAGATAGGAAAGAAAGAAGGACAAAGCTGGAAGTATCGTACTCTATACTACAAACTATACTACAAAATTATAGTAATCAAAACAGTATGGTATTGGCACAAAAACAGACACATCGATCAGTGGAACAGGATGTAGAGCCCAGAAATACACCCATAGACATATGGTCAATTAATCTACAACAAAGGAAGCAAGAATATACAATGAGGAAAAGACAGTCTCTTCAATAAGTGGGGTTATGGAAACTAGACAGCTCCACGTAAAATAATGAAAATAGACAATTTTCTCATACTGTATACAAAAATAAACTCAAAATAGATTAAAGACTTCAATGCATGAAACTACAAAGCTCCTAGAAGAAAATATAGGCTGTGTGCTCTTTGACCTCATGCTTAGCACTATATTTTTGGATCTGGATCTGTCTCCTCAGGCAAGGGGAACAAAAACAAAAATAAACAAATGGGACCAAATCAAACTAAAAAGCTTTTCCACAGTGAAGGAAATCATCAACAAAATGAAAAGGCAATCTACTAAATGGGAGGAGATATTTGCAAATGATATGTCTGATAAGGGGTTAGTATCAAAAATATATAAAGAACTCATACAACTCAATATCAAAAAAACACACCATCAAATTAAAAAATTGACAGAGGACCTGAATAGACATTTTTCCAAAGAAGACATGCAGATGGCCAACAGGCATATGAAAAGATGCTCAACATCACTACTCATCAGAGAAATACAAATCAAAACCACAATGAGATATCACCTCACACCTGTCAGAATGGCTATCGTCAAAAAGATAAGAAATAAGTGTTGGTGAGGATGTGGAAAAAAGGGAACCCTAGTACACTGTTGGTGGGAAGTAAATTGGTACAGCCACTATAGAAAATTAAATATAGAACAGCCATAGGATCCAGCAATTCTACTCCTGGGTATTTATCTAAAGAAATCAAAAACAGTAATTTGAAAAGATATATGCACCACAATGTTTATAGCAGCATTATTTATAATAGCCAAGATATGGAAGCAACCTAAGTGCCCATAGACAGATGAATGGATAAAGAAGATATGGTGTATATGTAATAGAATATTACTCAGTCATAAAAAGAATGATATCTTGCCATTTGTGACAACATGAATGGACCTGGAGGGTATTATGCTTAGTGAAATAAGTCAGACAGAGAAAGACAAATGCTGTATATTTTGACTTATATGTGGAATCTAAAAAACAAAACGAATGAACAAATATAACAAAACAGAAAGAGACTCACAAATACAGAGAACAAACTAGTGGTGGGGGGGGTGGGGTGAGATAGGTGTAAGGTATTAAGAGGTACAAACTACCAGTTATATATAAAATAAATAAGTCACAGGGATGTAACGTACAGCACAGGGAATATAGTTAATATTTTATAATAACTTTCTTTGGTATGTAATCTATAAAAATACCAAATCACTATGTTGTACAGCTAGAGCTAACACAATATTGTAAGTGAACTATATACTTCAGGAAAAAAAAAGACTGTTGGGGATGGGGACAGCATTTCAGGTGGAGGAATGCAGAGGCATAGAGAGATGAGAAGTGTCATGTTTCCTTCAGTTCTCTCCGTCCCCTTCCATGCCTCTGGATGTCACAATCCTTGAATCCTAGCCTCCTCGGACCCTTTTCCATCCATTTTCCCAGATCAAACTCAATCATTCTGTGTTGGATGGATAGTCAGGACCATCTAGGTGATTTGTCCCCATGAAAATATCATTGGTCTATGATATCATTCATTTAAGGTGACTTGTTTGTATTTTAACCAGGGATTTCTGAGACATGACCTCAATTCCACACATAGTATTAGGTTGTCAGGGTACTTGCTTTTATTTTAGGAAAGGAAGGGATACTTTCAACCTTGTCTTAGATTAGAGAGACAACTGTCCTCTTAGCTAACTTGGAAGGCCCTCTGTCAAACAATATTGGGCACAAGAAAACCTGAGCAAGATCTGAATTTTGTGGGCAACATAATTTACATGTAACCAATTTGAAATTTTGGCAGACAAATGATTTGGGGGGAAATGAGGTTTGCTTGGGGCACCCCGTAGTTTGTTAGTATCAAACCGGGTTTAGAAATCAAATAACTATTTCTACTAACCCTGTATTAAGAGAAAAAGTATCCCTTAAAATTTGCACAAATGTCTGTGTTCCAAGAGCCTCATGGTTTGAAGTGTTTTCAGATATTCTAAAAGGATGCTTTACTTTACCATGACAGGGATAAGGGAAGGAAAATAGATATTTCTTAATTTTTAAAATACTTCTTAAATAATACTATGTACCATGTACTATCTCTAAGATATTTCTCCTGTCTTTTCATCCTATTCACATTAAAACATAGTAGCACCATGGACTTTGAGATCTTGTAGCATTTGGCCTCTGCTTACCTCTGTGTTTCCCATCTCCTGTCACTGTCACCATCACTTCAATTGCTTTAGTCACATTGACTTTTTTCACTGACTATATTAACTTCATTGCTTCCTTGAGGTTTGTGCACTTCCTGTATCTTCTGCCTGGAGTGGTCATCCCCAACAAAGCCTGTGGTTCTCTCTCGCCCTTCATTCTGGTCTCTGCTCAGAGAGGCCTGCCCTCACCACCTGGTCCAATGTAGATCTCCTTCCACCACTGATTTCGGCTGCTTCTCCAATTTAGTTTTCTCTATCTCACTTAATACCACCTAACATAATGCTATATATTAATATTTTAGTTTATTGTCTGGGTTTCTCTCTAGATTATAAACATCAAGAGAATAGAGACTTTTTTTGAATTTTAGAATTTTATTTATTTTTTTATACAGCAGGTTCTTATTAGTTTTCCATTTTATACATATTAGTGTATATATGTCAATCCCAATAGAGACTTTTATCTTGCTTACTGCTGAATACCCAAAGCCTAGAACAATTCCCAGTATGTAATAAGCATTTAATCAAAATACATTAAATTAGAGGTATTACTGTCCATGTTTTACGGGGAGGTGCATATTGTCATCAGCAGAGATTGGAAATTTACTCAAAATCGCCAGCCTCGTAACTGAAGCAGCTGGGAATTAAACTTGAAAGCTCCTTCCCTTTTCACTACACCAAAATAAAGAGCATGCTGTAGTAAATTTCTCCCTTGTGTTGCAGAGTTTGACATAAGCGATATCTTCTTCCACAATACCTCTGTTATAATTAGGTATTTGTTTTTCTCACTTTCCATTTCAGTATAACCTAATCTGGGCTGTCATCATCTGTGGGATAATTGTGGAGTATTTACTACACATAGTAATCATTAATTAATGCACAAAGTATATTAACTTTAGCTAATACAAATAATAGTAACAATGATCCCCCCCTGTCTATTTGATAGAGCTTTTTCTCTCATCTCTTATCTCAGTTCAATGAACATCAGAACAGGAAGGCATCTTAGAGACACACAATGGAAAGGGATTCTTTCAATGTCACATATATCCCTGTAGTGGGTCTCCATGCTCTTTCTGATATGGCCAGCTGCCTTATGGCCTGCGTATGAGAAAAACAAAAGGAAAAAGAAAAGCTAAAAGCAAAATCTATCTTAATGCCCTAAATTTTTCCTTTGCCTCTTGTTAACGTTTGTCATAACCCGAGTTCCTTGAAAGCTTTTCTATTTATTTTATCTATGCTTTTTTAATTATGGGGAGACATGACAGAGCCGTATCTCAGTGTGGTTTTAATTGGAAGTATTGATGTTTTGAAGTTGCACCCTGCTGGGAAAATTTTAATTATGATTCACATGTCCCCAGCCTGAATGGTTCTGTGGTGAATTGTAATATTGTTCGTACATAGCTCTCCATTTTCTCCCCATCCCTGTAAGAGGAATATACATCTGTATCCTTTCCCACACATCACTTGCAGTGCCTTCTGTAGGTACCATTGGCAAGACTGGCCATGTAACTTGCTTTGGTCATTAGCATATGAGTCGATAGGATGTAAGCTGCATCCAAGCAGATGCTCCCTGATATAAGAGGAAGCATGTTATACAAAGAGGCTGCTGTTTTATCCTGACACCCAGAATGGGAAGTCAGGTGGGGCAGATTCCAGTAAACCTGGAACAAAGCCTGAACTGACTTGCTGCCTTTATGTGATATATGCAAGAAATAAATATTTTATTGTTGTTGTCCATTAATAAATTGGGTTTGTTTGTTAGCATAACAAATGCTCAGTAATAGAGGTTCAAAGAAAATAAAGCAAAGAATTATAAAATCTCAAGGTTGCAGATCCATCAGAGGTCATTGAATCCTGACCTCTATCCAGTATAGGAATTACTCCAGAATATCATACCAAATAGCCATCAAGCCACTCACTGTTTGAAAATCACTCACAAGAAGCTACCTTGTCAACTACTCAAGAATTTTTTAATCTTAACCTATCCAAGTGATACCTTAAACATGTTGCTACATCCATGGCATCATCTGAGTTGCACCTGTACAATTAATTACTTATAAATCCTCTTTAATTAAACTCTTTTTGTTTAAATAGATTTACTTAACAAGAATACTTGTTATCACTACCAGAACTGGAAACCCATTATCAGTTGCCTTAAACAGAAGGTCATTCAGTAAAAAACACATACTGTAGAAATGAAACAATATTATTGATCCTAGCTATGCCCTACTGATTCCTATCACTATGGGCCTTTCTATCTCTTTATTAACAAGAATTATTAGGAAGTATTACAAATTGAGCCCTACTCCTTGTTACCAGAAAGAGGGAAAGAAAAATTAATAAAGGGTAAGTTACTCTGTGATTTAGGGCTGTTCAATTCATACTTCTCATTTTGTGGACCATCAGAAAGACACACCAGAAGATAGAGTTGGAGCAAAGGGAGCATCACTTCTCTCAAGGGCAATTATCAAGCATAAAGCCTCTTCAACAACTTCTTTTATGATAATATCTTGATCCCATAGGTATTGACTGTAATGCAAAGATGATAAAATTCTAATTCTCCTTCCACTTTTATACTATCACCTCTCCCCATAGTCTTAAATCTTCTTTTCTCCAGGATAAACATCTCCAAGTCATCAACTTTTCCTTGTATGCTATGCTATGACTCGCCCCCAATCTCCCTTCCCTGGACAGTCTTCTCTCCTTGTCAAGTTCCCTCGCTCTGATGCAAAAATGAATAGAGCTCACATGTGAATAATTGAGATGATCTGGAAACTTACTGTGTAAAATTCACGATCATAATTAGGATGCAGTGGGAGACTGGAAAGAGTAAATGGCTGATGACTGACTCTCTCTGATGCAACTGCAAAATTCTTTCTGAAATACAATGAGAAGTTTTCCCGAAACTTTTACTGTTAGCTTTGGAATTAGCAAAGCTTTAAGCTCTCCTAAGCCGGGGGGTGGGGGGACTACTTTTATTTTAGCCATTCCAGTTCTAAGAAGGGATCAGGGCTGCTGTTCCTACAAATGACCTTCCTGTTTCCATTCAGAAGAAATGTAAATCAGTCAATGGGAGATGGTAGCAGCAGGACCTAGTCAAGCAGGGCAGGGAAAAAGGAGAATTTCACTGTCTGGGAAGAACCTGAGTGTCACACAACCAGGCAGGGTCTTTTGTAAGTGAAGCTATTACACTGTCCATTTGGCTTGACAATGTCAGCCACAGACGTGCTAAATTGTCACACTTCTCTGACAAAAAATCCTGGGCAGTAATTCCTTCTTTGAGTTAAAATAGCTTTCAGACCTCTCTGTCTACCAGGAAACTAACAGGACTGCTCTGCAGTGCTGCCTGATTAAAGCTCCTTTGTGTGCACTTCCCACCTCCATCTACCCACACCGGACCAATAGCACTGGAGAGGGAGAAGGAAGAAGTCCAGCCAGTTATAATGTTATGCCTTCTGTTCCCCTCATAAGGCTGTGTTCTAATTTTTTTCCTTACTATTACCCTGCTTGACCAAGTAGGGTGGTCTGAATGGTTGGGAAAATAGCCCTTGATTTTTTTTTTTTTTTTTTTTTTTTACTATTTTGGCTTTCTGCCTTTTACCTCTTCTTCACAGCTTCTTTTCTGACTCCTGGCCATATGGTCTTGGACAGATCACGAGTCACTTAATTGCTTTGAGCCTCAGTTTATTCCTCAGTAAAATGAGAAATTTACAATGCCTTCCTCCAAAGGCCATTGTAAATATTCCGTGAGATGACGTGAAAGTTCCCCAGGATACCGCCTAGCACATAGTAAGTGCTCAATAAGTGGGGTTTAAATCAGAATCAGACTATGAAATATTAAATCATGTTCCTCTAATGTGAATGCCTCACAGGTAAAATCTATCTAGATCCAAACAGCCTGTAGGGCAAGTTCACAAAGACACCTTCATAAAGGGCTTATACACATTATTCATTATTTCTATTCATACAAGATTTAGTGACTGTTGAAGAGAGCTCAGAAAAGAGCAGTGAAAATGATGAAAGGTCTGTGAGGTCATTCCTCTGGCGAAAAGGTTAGAGGAGATGTGTTCTTTAATCTGGGCAGGTGAAGATTGCTGTATGACTTAATAATGGTCTTCAAGTGTGATTGATGTTAGTAACTGAAAGAGTAATGGAAGGGTTGCATTAAAGTGGAAACACATCATTATCATTCTCCCAAAACCTGCTAGATATTTCCTAAGAGCACAAGTAGATGAAATAGAGTCCTATCGCTAACAACGATAGATGTTGGGACCAGAATCAAGGAGAAAACCCCCTGCCTGTGTACTTGTCAGAGGCAGAATCTGGATGGCTGGCGGCAGGACATTTTTGAGAACACTTTGCCCACCCTGGACTTTAGGCAATTTCATGACTTCTGTCTACAGACTGTGATCTTGCCTCTAAATCTGGGCTAGACCCCCAATGTCCAGAACAGTGCCTGACTCACAGTGAATGTGTGACAAGTGTCTGCTAAAAAGCTTTTATTCCTACCTTTTGAAAAATGGAGATAATATTCTACCCCTAGGGTTGATCCATGTGACATATACTACCATGACAAATGCTACCTTTCTTTATAAAAATAACTGTAGTGGTGGTGGTTGGTAAGAGGAGAAGTTGCACGATAGGAACTGGATAACTTCTGTCTGTCACTAGATTGTGAACATTTTGCGAGCAGATTTCTTACTCTCCAATGTTCGAGTTCAGTGTCTCTCAATCATTAGAATTTCCTGGGGAGCTTTAAAAACAAACACTGAAGCCAGGGACTCAAAGCAGACTATTTTAATCCAAATCTCTGAGTATGATGCATGAGCTTTACCATTTTGTAAGGTGCAGTCAAGTTTGGGAATCGCCGTTCTAGCTGAATGCAAAATAGAACTAGGAGAATAGAGGACAGAGAGCTAGTGTGCCTTATCCCCCAAATCATGAACCCTTGAAAGTCCAGACCATCTTGAAAAGAACAAAAGTATAGTTTCTTTAGAGAGCACTAGAATTTTTTCTTATCCTGCTACTCTGATCCTCCATGGAAAAAGAATATAAACTGGTCTCTAATTTTTTTTACATTCTAATATTTTGACTCAACTCTTATATAGGTGGTAGAAATTGCTTCTTTAAATCTTTATGAGGAAGGAAGGCTTTCAATTTCCATTTTTGTAGAGTTTTATATGCTTCTTGACCTTTATGCCATACATCCCCAACGGAAAATTTATGAACATCTCATATGTTCTAGAGCCGTGACTAGCATCTCATGTTGAAGGTTTCACATTATCTAAAATTATATTATCTAAATTTACATGCCAGAGAGGTATCTCAATTTTTTCTAGAGCTATAGAAGTCTATAGGCAATAATGATATGGGTGATCTATATCTCGGGAATATTAAAGAATGAGGATTTGACAAACAGATAAATAATCCCATATTAGATATTCAAAATAATTAGCTAGAATAACATAAAAAAGGAAGAAAAGTCTACATGCAGCTGTAGCATTCAGATCATTCTGTCTTACAGTGATTATTAAAATTCTGGCAGTGAGCAGATATGGAAAAGTATTCTTTCTACTCCCTCTTATTCTCATGATTTCCTTAGAATATGGCCAAGCTCCTCCTCACAAGGGTCTGAAGTTACTAGTTTGAAGAATAGTTACTTAAGAATCTAATACTTCTTCCATGAAAAATATTGCTCAGTTGCAATTTACCACTACAAGACAGTGTCTTTTTACTTGAAAAACATGGTATTTTTAAAAGATTATCTGTTAAAATGAAAACAAAGCAAAACCAAATTGTCATGAAACTTTTAGCACCAGAAAATTCATTTCGGAATCTCCCTGGATTTATAAACCTTGTTTGATAAATGGTAATATGGTTACTATTAGGCTTCTATAAACTTATTAGCTAATTAGCAAAGCTAATGTTTTCTGCACCTCTCCCATTATCCCAAAAAAGGAAACAAAAATTTCTTGTTTGACGTACATACCAATATGTGCTTCCTGCAAGTACACCTTCAACAGACTAACTGAATGAATTGTTAGACAGGGTTATTTACAGTTACCCCCTTAAACATAGGTTTGGGGCTCCCGAACACAATGATTTAAATACTGTCCCGTCAGAGGTGCTGCTTCGGGCAGTAATTAGACTACTGGTTTAGGTGCTACGTAAACTGCTAGTAAAGCAATTCTGCAATAAGTATCAAGATTTTTAAAACTCTTTATACCTTTGGAGTCAGTGTTCCATTTTTAAGGGGATTTCCTAGGGAAACAGTGTAAAATGTAAACTAATATTTTTATGTAAAATGTGCCTTATGCTGTTAGTCATTAATCAAAAGAGTGTACAAGTAGAAGTAACCAAGTATTTAGCATGGGGTATAATTAAGGAAATTAAGATACCCAAAGAATGAAATATTGTATGGTTATCATATTTTGATAAATGTTAAGTAAGAAAAGGAAAATATGAAATGATATATGTAGCATATGCCCTCACTGTAAAAAAAAAAAGCATACAAATGTTAATAGGGGTTATCTTGGGCAGTAGAATTCGAGGGGTTTTTACTCTGCTTTATTTTTTATATAAATTTCTGAATTTTCCATAGTTTTTCTTTTTCTTCCATGATGGAAATAGCCCTATTGTTTTTTTTCCCCCTAAAAAAAGAATAAGAATAACAACAAAACACTTGCCGATACAAGTTCAAACATAAACACCTAATGAGGAAAATGACATTAATTTCCCCACACCCTGAGAAACCACCATCATTTTGGTCATCATTTTCACATGCATCACCATTTTTTTTTTTTGCATACACATCCATGCTTCATACTTTTTAAAAAAGACATTTATAATGCTGCTTTATGGTAGGCAACTTTTTTCAGTTAGGTTGTTTTTCCCCTTCTCTCTCTTTTTTCCCTTTCTTCCTCTTCTTCCTGTAGTTTGACCCACTCCCCATGTAACCACCTAATATAAAAATTTACAGATACACACTTCAGGAATATGTATGTGTAGGTTTGTGTTTATATATATGTTTATATTATGTATTTACATATGTATATATGTAGTTTATATATCCACATATATGTATGTAAGTATATATTATATATTGTATGTGACATGTATGTATGAATATACATGAAGTCATAGTAATGATATGAAATTGCCAATATTCAACTGCTTTTGACTTGAAAAATGTCAGTTTCAAGTCAAGGGTTATTAAGATTATTATGGTGTGGATAAACTACAGTTTACTCAACCTTTCCCTCATCGATAGGCATTCCTTTTATTTGCTGTTCTCAGCATAAATAATGTTTCAGTTATCATAATTGTACATATATTCTCAATAATCAATGATTTTTATACCTAAGGGGGATGTTTTTGTGTATGATACAGATTTTTACCAGAACCATTTACATATATTATTAACAAGGATGTATTTTGAATAATCTTTTCTGATATTTGCAAAACCTTTCATTTTGTCCCTTTAGTTGTGCTGAAAATGTAAAAAATAATCCTGTTGAATAATAATGATGATAGTGGTCATTTCTGCCTTTTACTTGATTTTTCAACAGACAACTTTAGTGTTCATCCTTTGAGATTGCTGCTACTGATTTTTGGTAGATAGACTAGGTCTTGAAACCATTTTAAGTTTATTTTTGTGTATGGTGTGAGGAAATGTTCTAATTTCATTGATTTAAATGTAGCTGTCCAGCTCTCCCAACACCACTTGTTGAAGAGACTGCCTTTTCTCCATTGTATATTCTTACCTCCTTTGTCATAGATTAAATAACCATAGATGTGTGGGTTTATTTCTGGGCTCTCTCTTCTGTTCCGTTGATCTATATGTATGTCTTTGTGCCGATACCACTCTGTTTTGATTACTGTAGCTTTGTGGTATAGTGTGAAGTTTGCAAGGGTTATGCCTCCAGCTTTGTTATTTTTCCTCAGGATTGCTTTGGCAATTCTGGGTCTTTTGTGGTTCCATATAAATTTTAGGATTATTTATTCTAGTTCTGTGAAAAGGGTCATGTGTAATCTGATAGGGATTGCATCAAATTACAAATTTTTGGAGCGAGGGCTGGCTTTGGTATAAATGCCAGTCACATCGTTCCTCAAGGTGTGCTGGTCGTTACCCCCTTGATAGGGAGTGTTATTCGTGTTGTGGTGTTTAGAGCCTGTGCTGGATGTGAGGCAGTGCTTCCTCTTTGCTCTTTGGCTGTCACCCCCCTGTCAGGTCAGGGTCTGCTCCCCAGTTATTGGAGTAGAAGCCTTGAGGGTTGGGTTCTGTCAGGCTCCATTGTCCTTGAGCATGTGCCCTGCCTGAAAGGAAGTGATTGCTGAAGCCAGTGAGGCCCGTGTGGTCACAGTGAACCTACGCATCGCCTGTGTCGGCATCTGTGGCTCCTCTCAGAAGCAGCCCAAGATCACGTCCCTTTCTCAGTTGTGTCCGTCCCAGTTCTAGTGCAAAGATGTGGTCTGAAGTAGGCTGGGGCTGGGGATCGAGGTGTTGTGACTGCAGGAATTGAGGTGGCTGTGCTTCCACCTGGGATCTGGGCTGCCTTTGTGGCAGACTTCTCCCAGTACCTGTCTTCCCTAGATCTGGTGCTAAGCTGCACAGAGTGGAGTGGGCGGAGCCGGGGCTCTCGCTGGGAAAGGAATTGCTGAGAAGCCCTACCCAGGGACTATCTGCCTGAGATTCAGTGTTTAGCCACTGCTTATTCTTGTGGTGCCACCCAGTGCACGCTGACAGTGGTCTCTGCTGTTCTGCCTGGATCATACCCCAGGTGCCCTGGTCTCTCTTTGCATAGCTAGACCAAATCTTTACCCTGACCTCACACCAGGCTGTGACATGGAGTGAGTGGAGCCAGGGCATTACCCCTTCAGATTGGGAAGTACAGCAAGGAGGCAGCAGCTGCCAGTGCAAGTCTCTCTCGTCCTAATTGTTAGCAAACCAGCATGTACCCACTCCTTGTGGGGAGAGTCTAGGCTTCTCTAGCCCTTATATCTGTCTCAGTGGGTTTCCTAACAGGCAAGGGGGCTTGTCTCCTCCATGTAGGACCCCAGGTCTGGGATGCTCGGACTGTGAGTCAGTCTGCTCCCTCCCTGGGGCGAGTGTCCACCCATGTGGACCTTCTCTTCCTCACAGATCCCTCCCAGGGGCACTGGTCTCAGCTGCTGCCTGTTTTTTTTTGTTTTTTGTTTTTTCATTCACATTAATATATATGACTAAATCTATTTGCAGTCTTCCATATTGCTTCATTGGTCTATTTGCTATTCATACACCAATAACACATTGTTTTAGTTACTATATTTTTTTTAAAAAAACTACAGGTCATCTTGTAGTGTTTATTTCCCACTTTCTTTGAAAGTTTGTTCTTGGCCTTTCCATAGAATTCAAATCCAGCTGTTGGAGTGGCCAGCTTTCTCTGCCCCTGTGGCCAAAGTCGTTGTGAGTTGTAGCAAGTTGTAAGTTTCCTGTTTCAGGCACTGGGAAGATGACTGTCTGCATTGGCCAACTCTACTATAAAGACAAGCATTCTCCTAGCCTCAGGGTGAGAGGACTTAATCCTCCCACTCAGCTCTCTTATGATTTTTAATGACAGGGAATAGCAGGTGCTTCCAAGGGCATTTACACAAGTCTAATAAAGTCTTTCTTCCTATGGGTCCAAGGATCCTTGAATACCAAGGTTTCTAGACACCACTGTGTTCTCATCCTTACCCCAGGGCTATCCAGTACCAGTCTAATTACACTTCAAACCCAGGATGAGAGAGTCTATGTCATCTGTTTAGACTGGGACTCAAGATCCTGGCATAGCTTGCTGACATCTTCTAGGACCTGTCTCGTCACCCTAACCAGATCTGCATTCCTCAGGAGAAGACATAGGTATTGGATTGAAGTTGAAGGATATGAGGGCAAAAGGATACGTTTAGGCCTCTATCTAGAATCTTCTATTACAAAGTTTATATAATGATAAATTTAACTTATCATCTGGGAAAAAAACATTTAAAGTAAATCAATAAAAAACACATAATATCAACATGGCATAAAAGGATTATCTTCCTTTTTATAGCATCCACTTCACCAAATAATTATACTAGCGTGATTAGCTATAACTACTTAGTAAGAACATAGTACTTTCAATACCTTCTAGAATTTAGATTTCATCTGTCATGAGAGTTCTTACTTATTCTACTACGTATTATACTGTTTGGCCCAAAAATGCTTCCTGTAATGATAAGTTTTATAAATAGCTTTAGATTATTCTTCACTTCTCTCCAAGTGCTAAACCACTGTACAGTATCTAAAGATTATGTACTGTCAACCTGTTTGCTCTTCATGCAAGATGTTAGCCCGTATTTGGGAAGACTTGCTTTATGATTTGTCCTTTATGGCTTTAGTATTTTATTCCCTACGTAATATTTATAGTCAGGTGGAAATATAATTCCCAACAATTCAATTTGCATTGTCTTTGAAGCATATATACATTTGGGTGGCCTTTATATCTTCTTTTTATTTCCACTACCCAGAACCACTGCTCTGTTCCTAACAAAGGGTTCATCCAGGTTATCTCTGTTATAATTTACCCTTATTCCTAACAGTGATATGATGCTATGCTTCTTATAGTGTTGTTGGAAGATTTAGTTGAGATATTATATTTACAAACTTTTTGTAAATTTTGTTAACAAGGTGTTTTCAGATATGTTATCTCATTTGAACTTTATTCCTACTCTGCAATGAAGGCATTATTTTCTCCATTATAGGAGGAGAGAAACTGAGGTTCAGCATCACACTTAAATTTATTAAATATAAGACAGGACTCACACTCATAGTTTCTTTTAATTAGTATTCTCCCCACCCCTATTCTAATATCCAGAGCATAGAAATATTTTCTCCATCGTAGTGGGTTGATGTTTGCTGGTGACCGTCCTGATGGTGGTAAAGGATGTGTTTGTTCTATACTGTTTACTGTCCATGAGTATTGTGGAATAACATCTTAATGTGAATAGTCCCTGAAAGTAAGTATGACTTTGCCAACATGCATCGTCTGTAGGTCTTTAAGTGTGTGTTTGTGTGTGTGTGATCTCAGTAAGTTTTTTTTTTACTGCTAAAGATATCTCAAAAACTTTTTCGTGGATGGAAATTTTTATCTCTTCTGAGCTTGGCAATTTAGTAGAGACTGGTTCTATTGTCCTATCATTTTTATTCTTATTCAATCAGAAAAGCAACTGAAGATGTGTGATTTTGTACTTGCAAATTGTTGTGGTAGTTGTCTCACATGTGACCCAGTATTACCTAGAGTTTGACTTACACTTCTTGGATACTCTGCTTAAAATCTCATTGTCCCTTGTAGGGCTTGCTTGTTCTTTGTATTTATTACCATGTAGAACATTTTGACAACTATTATTTCACCTCATCAGCATGTCTCATCTGATTATGCTGTGAGGCAAAGTAGCAGGAAACCCCATTATTTGAGTCATTAACAATGAACTGGACAAAGGAATGTGTTCAACTGTGGGCAATAATATGTGCATTATTGGGATTTAAACTGGTGTATCCCATCTGCTCTAATTACTACAAATCTGTCATAAGTGACAGAAAAAGATTTATATCTTATTACTTAACAGCTGATAATGTTATGGAGTAGATCAAGGTTCTCCTCTTTGTGGCCTTAGCTCACCATACACGTGAGAGACAGTCTGTCTGTGACGGGGCAAATGGAGTAACTAGAGTAAGCCTCATATACAAAGAGTGTTGGGGAGCCAATGTGTGTACATTTTATAACTCCTCTTATTGCATGTCTCCCTTCCTCCAATATTTTGTACTTTTTGGCCAAGTCCCAAAAGTTTAATTTGTTTCAAGACCAGCCCTGAACAAAGGTCCTCAACACTCCTGCCTCTTGTCTTTGGGAAACAGTGACTATAGCTTTGAAATCCTCTGTCCGTACTCATGTGTGTTGCAGACTCTCTCCTGGAAACAAAACATGACTAAGGCTTAGAAAGCCGATATGGGTGGCCCCTGTTGATTTAGAGTGGACTGATTTCCAACTGGTGCCACTCCAATTATTTATTATCGATAACGTTATAAATAATGGAGGTAGGAGATGGTATGATCAAAATTCACAAAAATGGAGAGGTGAATAAGAATTATCAGTAAAGTGCAGGAGTATGCAACCCTGGATAAGTAACTAACTTGTCTTGATTGAAAAACTGCTATTAATTCTCTGGCACTGGGTTAGATGGGAAAACTGAGGAATAGAGAGACCATGGCACAAAAAGTGGCACAATTCAAGTAAGATCTTCTGGCTCCAAAACCCATAACCTTTTCACTGCAAAATACTGCAGAAAGTGCATGTTTTTTAACTTTTTTAAAAACTAGTTAGTGCTTTTAAAACTAGTTAATACATTTATTCTCACCCTGATTGAAACTTTCTCTTCCTGACTCAGGCAACTCTATTATCATCAGCATTCACCACATAGCCCTAGGGAAGTTATCCTAGAGAAGTTAAGGGGTCCTGGTGTTCTTGCAGCCTGATTCATCAGAATCTCTTCCAATTTGACTTTGAAGGAAGTTAGGCCAACAGTATATCTGTTGCCTTTTAGTATCTTGTTCTTCATGGTCTTCATTATTATTTCCTGCCTTTCAGGCAGTTTTGAGCTTTAGGATTCTTTTGGTGAGCAGATATATCACAGTGGCCTTTTCTGGTTATACACCTGCATTGTGACTATGCAAGGAAGGAACAAAACTGACATAGCAAATGTGCATGGTTTTCCTCCTTGAACAGGTCCTTGGAAAGCTGGCTGCTATGTATAATGTTAATAGAATAATTCCTTTTCTATGCTTCATTCCCAAAGAGAGAACACACACAGCATATTTTGAATGATAAGCCGGAAGCTGAAGGGAACAGGCATGAGTATGAAGAGAGGGTCAGGTTTATGCCATCCTCTCAAAGAGTAAGTGAAACTCCCCATATCAACCACATGCCAGTTGAGATATAGGACCTAAGACACAGGGATATACTACTGTTAAGACAAAAAAAGAAGACAAAAATCAAATAATGAAGTAAAGTTGGCCTGCCATATCCACAGGTTCTGCATCTGTAGGTTCAACTAACCGTGGATTGAAAATACCCGAAAAAATTACAGAAAGTTCTAAAAAGCGAAATTTGAATTTGCTTCATGCCAGCAACTATTTATATAGCGTTCACATTATAAGTAATCTAGAGATGATGTGAAGTATATGGGAGGATGTGCATAATGTGCAAATACCATGCCATTTTATATAAGGGACTTGAGCATCCTTGGATTTTGGTATCCACAGGATCCTAGAACCAGTCCCCTGCACATACTGAGGGACAACTCTATGTTTCTCAGTAACAGAAACAAGCAGGGATTTGGGGTTTGAGTTTTATCGTGTGTTTTCCATGTGTCTTGGGTAAATCCTCCTATCTGTACAAGTTCCAATTTCCTCAGCTGTGGAATGAGAATAATAATCCTCCTTAAAGTTACTTTAAAGCACAAGAATACAATATGGGCCAATACAGAGCATGATACTTGGAACAGGTTCCTTCTTCCCTCGTCTTAAGCATATGTGACCTAAAGACTGAATCTGATGATCTTTAAGTTTCTGTGAAGTTCTAATACTCCTGAACTCTATATGTGTGCTGTCCAGAGTGGTAGCCACTAGCCACATGTGGTCATTGAGCATTTGAAATATGGCTAGTACACCTGAGCAACTTAATTTTCAATTTTAATTTGGTTAAAAATTTAAAACTGAAGCTTATGTAAAATACTTTAGCACAACTCTATTGTCTTGGTAGGACTACATTTTACTTTCATTTTTGCATCATGCTAAGATATTATTATTAATGTTGTAGTGTGACAGTTGGCTTCTTATGGGGTTTCTAAATATCTCATTAATAAATGTTATATATTGATTGTATATTGAAATGATAATCTTTTAGCTATAATGAGTTAAATATATATTATTGGAATTAATTTGGCTCCTTTCTTTTTACTTTTTTGATGTGGCATCCAGAAAATTAGAAATTTTATTCCTGGCTCATAGGATATTTCTATTGGACAGCACTGCTCTAGATAGTATAGGAGGATGCCTCAACATCAAGATTGACATTTGCAGCCTAGAG
Organism: Eubalaena glacialis; assembly: GCF_028564815.1. Lineage (NCBI taxonomy): Eukaryota > Metazoa > Chordata > Mammalia > Artiodactyla > Balaenidae > Eubalaena > Eubalaena glacialis. The sequence goes on from NC_083725.1 coordinate 86,154,369, forward strand.
GACAGCTTTACATCTGTCTGGAGAGTTAGGGAAAGGTCTGGTCAGGCAGACTGTCGTGTGTTGACTACAAGGCTGGGTTTAGTCTGTTACTGTGCCTGGATCCTTTCTGAGGGGCTCTCAGGGAACAGATAACATTTACATTGCTTCTCAACTTGAATAGTTGACTGTAAATCCAGTCATTTAAAGCTATTCTCAGTTAGGCCCTGCAAATAATGTCTGTCTCAGACTTGGCAGCAGTTTCTCTGAGTCTCCATATTCTAGTACTTCACTTGCCCAATCTAGTCCTTAATTTTGGATTCTATTTCATGGCTGTGACACTGGGTTCTTTTTCTATTTTTTGACATCCAGGAATTGATCCTCCAACCCTCTTCACCTCCAAATTTTTCCTTGATTCCAACTTTGATATAATAAATATTGTGACATCAGTGGGAGGCGTGAATTATATCCCTGCCTGGTGCTGGATCCAGGAACTACTTAGCTGCATTCTCAACAGGGATTTTTCTCTTGACAAAGGCATCCCGAATTAGTGAATAGCTTGTGACTTTCTCCCTGTCACTGTGAGAAAGCTGGTTCCATGAGAACTTTGTGAGAGCAGAGCCCTCGTTTGTTCTCCAGGGCTTAGAGCAGCAGGCTGGCATATAGGTGTCCAATAAATATTTTGACAGAATAATTGGAAGCTAGGGTGCTTTTTCCCAAGCGCATTTAACTTTATTGTGATAATACCGTCATAATAATACCTCATGTTTGTCAAGGGCTTTGTAGTTTACAGATATACTCACATCCATTATCTCATTTGATCCTCACATCAGCACCATGCGGGGCTTCTTATTTCATGTTCTTGGATGTACAGGCAGAAACTCAGAGAGATGAGTAAATAGTGGGGCAGGAGTTGGAACTTATGTCTTTTGTTCAAAAGGCCTGTTTACTTTCCTCTGCTTCCACAGCATCTTCTACCATCTGACTCCAATTTTTGTGCATAATTCAAGAAACTTGCAGGGTGCCTTTGTAATTCTTGCCTTAATTAACGCGATGCTTATCATGATGTACCTATAATAGGTTTTGAGAAACTTGGGTTTTAAATTGCTCATTCTCTCTGTTCCCATTTTTCTCCCCGTCATGTGGCTTTGGTCCTTTTTCTGCTCTTTCCCCTGGCTTCCAGAGAGGATATACACGACTCTAATTTTAATTTCAATGAGTGTTTGTTTTAAACTCACCCACTCATTAGCTCGAAGCAGAGATTCCAAAGTCATGCTCAGCGTCTCCCTCTTGTATCATCCCCAGCCTGTTACCAGAGCCTACTGATTCCACTCTTGAATCTCTCTTCTCTGCAGACTCCATGGCTATCACCCTTGGTATCTCTTGCTTTGATCATTTCAATATGGTGGGATTCAGAGTTAACATTTTCCATAAGAAAAGTTTTTAAAAATTATGTTGTCTTGATAAATGAGAGAAAACTTCCTTGTCATACTGGCCTTGGGATGTCACTTTGTACGAAGACTACCTGTCTTCTAAGGCCTCCCACATGATTTTCCTGCTTCTAAACAATCCTCCAGTCTTCCCTAACCCATATCTCCAGAGTGATCTTTTCAAAATAGAAATGCGATTATGTCATGTTTCTGCTGAAAAGCCTTTGGATGATTTCCCACTTAACTCAAGCAGGACTTAAATTAAGGACTTCCATAGAGGAATCCCATCTTACCTGATAAACTCATCTTTCCCTCACCTTGCTCTTCCATAAGCCCTGTGCTTCAGCCACGTTGAGCACCTCAATGTTTCCTGAACACCTCAATGTTTCCTGAACACTCTGCATTTTATCCTGCATCCAGGGTTTTTACATATGGTGTTTCCTGGTCCTGTAATGCTCTTAAAAGAGCATTCGCCTCCATCAGGGGAAATTCTACTTGCCTTTCAAGGCTCGGATCAGACATCTCGCCTATGCTATTTCTCTCATTCTCATCTCTATCCAACAGTAGCGCCCCTTCTTCTCTTCTAAAAACCTTGACTCATCCCCTCTAACATTTAGAGTATTGGTGTATTTATCTGTTTGTCTCTTTTTCCTCTGCTACACTATGAAATCTCAGGTGTGAGGACCATGTCTTTTCTCTATATGTCTTCTGTGCCTCGTTCTTACTCATAGTAGCATTTCAGTAAATGATTGATGACTGAATAAAGGTTGGAATTCTGAGTTTTCCCCTAGGTACATACACAAAAATTCCAAAACCATCTGGTTAGTTCAGGGCCACCAGCATGTCAGACTCTCATAATATAAGCATCCTCATATGACAAGACAGGCTGAAAACTAATTAAAAAATCATGCTGGTGCATGTGTTAAAAAATATTTTTACAAATTAGGTGTGCTGTCTTAAAATAATGATTTTTAAAGAAAGGTCAACACCCAAAGTGGGGTTGGATTACTACGCTTAAAAGAATTGTCAATGTGGTTGCCATTTGCTTATTTCTGAGTTTATTCTGACATTTCTAACACTTAAAGCGGGCGGATGATGGAGATCCAGAACTGCAGAATCACAGCACAGCTGCTGCTCGACACAGTAATGCCTGATTCACCCCACAATTCACAAGTCCACCCTCCCGCCAAATCATGGTGCTCAATCATGTTTGGGATAACATGTTTATGACTTTCTGGTCTAATTGGTCCCAAGATACTTCAGAAAATACTGCAATATAATGACTTTGTACTCTTAGTAGGAGCCACTATTTAAGACTTTGAAGTAGGATCTGGAGTAAACTGACCTGGGCTTTAATAAAGATTTGATGTGTGCTTTGGGATTTCCATTTCCTCATCAGGAAGGGGGCTAACACTTTATTGCAGTTGATGGAGGCATTAAAGAAGATAATATATGCAAAGCACACAGAAGAGTGATGATTATTATTATCTCAAAACATCAAGCAACCTGAGTCCATTAAGCTCCCAACCCCTAGAGACAGATGTTAGACTCACTCTAATGTTTCCTACCATGTTTTTTTTTTTTTTTCTATATCTATGTATTTTTATTTGGTTTGGTTTGTTCCTTTACTTAAAAATTTTTTATATTCCACATGCATCCTATTCTTCATTGCCTAGCATGGAGGAGATAGGCAATAAGTGTTTGTTGAATAGATGCTGTGGTTTTAGACTCATGGCCAGACAGACGATAGACTAGGAGATCCTTTCATTTGCTGAGCTCTCATTCTATCTTGCCCAGGGAAGAAATGGAAAAGACAGGGCTAGTCACATCATATGTTGAACATACGTTATTTTCTAAGTGTTCCATTAGGTGGGTTCATACTATGTGTATTTAATCTTCACTCTATCCATGTATTATATTCCCCATATTTTAGTCACAAAGAATCAGGCTCACACTCTAACAAAAGTAAGAAACTTGTTCAGGGTCACACTTTGGAAGAAGGAAAGCCAGGATTCAAGCTCAGGACTGCTGAATTCTTTCCATATCAAGGCCTGAGACATTGTGAACAAGATGCACCTTCAGTTTTTCTGAAGAGTTTTTTTTCTCTTCTTCATTGAATATCTTCCCTTTACATAAAGAAATATTCCAGGAAAAAACTGGATTTATATTATTTTTGTGAGCTGGGAAACCTGAGTTTTAAAAATTAACAAAAAAATTTTTCTTTAAAGATTTATTCTCCTGGGACATCTGGCAGAAACAAAATCTCATTCTTTCTGGAGGCACTCACCACCAACTCAAGTCTCACCCGGTTCTCAGGTGTAGCTCCATTGAACACAATCTTTTATTCAAAACCTCTAAATAATATGAATGAGAGTCAGAAAATTAATAAACAACAGAATAACATGTGCAGGGGTTTCAGAAAATAGAATTGTTGGACCCCAACACATATTTTAGGAGTTAAAATATGGGATTAAATTTGTTGAATACAGCTTAAATGGTTTTTTGATGTACTTCAAAAGAGTAAAAGAAAGGCTAAAATTAATGATAAAAGCATGCAACTTGTGAAGTTAGGAACCTCAGAATAAAACAAAGAGAGGGAACCAAAGGGAAAAAACTAAAGATGATAGCAAAAATAAGTAAAATGAGAAATGAAATTTGAGGATCATCAAAAGCTGAAATTATTTCTTTAAAAAGATCCATTATATAAACAAAACCCTACTGGCATTAATCAAGGGGAAATAGTCAAGGCACAAATAGTCATTATTAGAAATAAAAAAGAAGGTTTAAGTACAGATACAAGTAATTCTTAAAATGAAAAAAAATTTATCTTAAAATTTGAAAACTTAGATGAAATACACATATTATTGGAAAAATATAATTTACAAAAACTGAATCAAAAGGAAATTTAAAAATTAAAATTTTCAATTAGTTAGAATTCTATACTCATCTAACCATACGTATAGATACTCAACACTCAAGCACAGATATTATTTAGTGAGGTCAATTAACATCTAGGAAACATATAGTACTGAACTTTACAAAATATTTCAGAGAATAAAAAAGGGGAAATACTTCCCAATTTCACTTAATATAGATAGTATAAACTTGTTACCAGACTAGTCAGAATCAATTTAATAAAGGAAAATCACAGTCTAATATCACTTATATTTAAAAAAATTATTTTCAGAAGAAATATAAGGAAAACAACCCCCAAATGATTATTTTTTTAAAAATACCATGAATAGGTTGCTTTTATCCTAGAGATTCAAGAATGATTTAACAGTACCTAATTTTCAATAATTCATTACATTAAATGATGCAAGGAGAGAAATATTTTAATTATCTCACATTAAAAAAATAACTTTCAGTACAATTCATTCACTGTGTTAAAGAAAAAAAATCTTAGCAACTGTGGGATATGTGCTAAAAACCTAGAGCAAGCCTCAAATTGAATGGTGAAACGGTAGAAACAACCCCTTAAAAAACACAAGGAGGACAAAGGATTAATCTCCAAGATTTACAAGCAGCTCATGCAGCTCAATAACAAAAAAACAAACAACCCAATCCAAAAATGGGCAGAAGACCTAAACAGACATTTCTCCAAAGAAGAGATACAGATTGCCAACAGACACATGAAAGAATGCTCAACATCATTAATCATTAGAGAAATGCAAATCAAAACTACAATGAGGTATCATCTCACACCGGTCAGAATGGCCATCATCAAAAAATCTAGAAACAATAAATGCTGGAGAGGGTGTGGAGAAAAGGGAACACTCTTGCACTGTTGGTGGGAATGTAAATTGATACAGCCACTATGGAGAACAGTATGGAGGTTCCTTAAAAAACTAAAAATAGAACTACCATATGACCCAGCAATCCCACTACTGGGCATATACCCTGAGAAAACCATAATTCAGAAAGAGTCATGTACCAAAATATTCATTGCAGCTCTGTTTACAATAGCCAGGACATGGAAGCAACCTAGGTGTCCATCATCGGATGAATGGATAAAGAAGATGTGGCACATATATACAATGGAATATTACTCAGCCATAAAAAGAAATGAAATGGAGGTGTTTGTAATGAGGTGGATGGAGTTAGAGTCTGTCATACAGAGTGAAGTAAGTCAGAAAGAGAAAAACAAATACAGTATGCTAACACATATATATGGAATCTAAGGGAAAAAAAAAAAAAAAAAAAGAGGTCATGAAGAACCTAGTGGCAAGATGGGAATAAAGACACAGACCTACTAGAGAATGGACTTGAGGATATGGGGAGGGGGAGGGGTGAGATGTGACAGGGTGAGAGAGTGTCATGGACATATATACACTACCAAATGTAAAATAGATAACTAGTGGGAAGCAGCCGCATAGCACAGGGAGATCAGCTCGGTGCTTTGTGACCACCTAGAGGGGTGGGATAGGGAGGGTGGGAGGGAGGGAGATGCAAGAGGGAAGAGATATGGCAACATATGTATATGTGTAACTGATTCACTTTGTTGTAAAGCAGAGGCTAGCACACCGTTGTAAAGCAATTATACTTCAATAAAGATGTTTAAAAAAAAATAAATAAATAAATAAAAAAAAAACACAAGGAAATAAAAGATTGAAGATCATTCTACATTAGCATAAATTAACTTTTGTTCATCAAAGAAACTATCCCTTCCAAAATGGTGAAAATATAAGGATGAATAAGATATTTACAACAGATATAAACCAACAAAGGTAATATGTAGAATATATAAGTAACTTAAAATCTATATGAAAAAGGAAAACAAATAGAATTGACCAAATGATAAATATAATTTACAGAAATTAGAAAAATCAATAAGCGTATGGAAAGATGAGTTTCATTAGTAATCTGGGAAATGTAAATAAAACCACATGAGATACTGTCTCACACCCACTGTGGTGGTAAAACTTTTGACAGTACAAAGTATTGACAAACACATGAAGCTCCAGGAAAGAAAATGCACACTTTTAGCTGGAACATATACTTATATTAATTTCTAAGCTTTTTGGAGAATTGTTTTGTACTTTGGTAAAGGTCACTGTGTGTGTGTCTCTGACCCAACAATTTCACTTACAGGAATATACTTGAGAAACTCTTGAGCAAGTACACAAGAACATACCAATGGGAATGTCTGTAAGTTCATTGATTGTGATTGCAAAAATGGGGAACTGAATTTCTATCAAAGAGAGGATAACATAATAGCACAGAAATTGAACAAATTAGTAAATGTCAAAACAATGTTGAGTGAAAAAAGGAAGTTACAAAAATATGTGTGCAGCCTTATGCCATTTATATCATTTTAAAAATGCAAAAGAACAGTATTCATTGTTTAGGGATTTGTACATAAAGAAGCACCTGGGAATGACGAAACTATGATCATAACACTGGTTAATACTAGCAAGATGTGATCAGGTGGGCATACAGAGGAGTCCGCACCTGTATTAGTAATGGTTTATCCTTTTACCTGGGAGGTGGATGTTGGTGCTTTCACAGCATTACCTTTTACACTTTTTTGGATTACTTTGGGATTTCATAAAAATGACAGGTATGTGTACAGGTGAGCAATAGAGATTAATAGTATTCTCATTGCCTTTGTGATGATTAAAATTAATTCCAAAACTTCTGAGGATTACTACTACAGATTATTTCATTGATCTTTGTGTTTGGTCTATTAGGAGAGGCAGTGAATGCATGTACACAACGATAACCCATGAACTGAAAGTCTCATTGAAAAATCCGGAGACTGAGGCCTAACTAACATCTTGGGCACTTGTGTTGAATGACAAGACCTCTCCAGCCCTCTAGGAGTAGCCCAGGATGACTTAACATGATTCTGTACTGTTGGTGAATGCACGACTGGTCACATCTTGTTTTCAATTATAAATCATAAGCCATAATGGATGCCTTTTAGAAACTGTATTTATAAATGTGCAGACAGGCAGAGAATAGTGGCTGTATTCAATAAACACCATAAATGACTGTGCTGGAATAGAGCATAGAATCCAAATGCAGTTTAAATGTGTCCTATGGAATTTGTGAAGCATTTTCTTAAAGCAGAACTGAGCAAATTCCCATTTCTGCCCTTGACTTGAATCGTGTAGAAGCATAAAGGAAAGCTCCTTGGTGTCCATCTTTTCCTTCCTTCTCACACATTCTCTGGTTGGGCTAAAGCATAAGCATAGGATGAGGGTTAAACCTAGTTACAGTCTGTGGTAACAAATTGTAGTATATTTGCTCTTGCCCAAATCTGCCAAAATGTCATGATCCAGCCTAGCAGAACATATTTAAGCTATGGTATTAATTCCTGGAGCATGAAAAGATACACCTGTGATATGAGCACTTTTTTCCCCCAAACTCAGCTCCTGAACCCTCTCAGGAGTTCCTTATTTACTCCCCAACCTCTCTTGCTTTATATTTATTGTCCTTTTGACCACTTCAAATGTGATCTTTCTTTTTACCATGTGAACTGCCCTCTTCTTGACTAGTCACTTGTACCCGTCTCTCCTAGCTAAGATGTTCTTGGCTATTTCTCTTTCTTTTAAGTATAACTTTTATGAGTGTTTGCTATTTTCATGATTTGATTTGAAGTACTAGTTTCAGTTAAGAGAATGGAAACAAATTATCATGGTTTATATCTCACCTTCTTCATTTTCTAGCTGTGTGATCTTGGGCAAGTTACATAACTTCTCTGAGCCTCTACCTCCTTATCTGTAAAATAATAATAGTGTCTGTAACATGAGGTTGTTGAAGGGATTAGATAAGCAAACACCTGTAAAGTGCTCAGAAGAGTGCTCAGCAGAGTCAGCACTCAATGTGTGCTAGTTGTGGCTGCTCATCGGTTATTATCAAGATGTTACCTCCAATATATTCCAGCAGTTGTATTCATTGGAATCATCTCTTACTTTCTCCGAGTCACCCTAGTTTCCTACAACTTTCTTATTTGTACTTTCCCTCTAGAGTTACTGGTGGCTTACTCTATTTAGCCCTACAGGGAAGGAGCCCAACACAAAGGAGCTTCCACTGAACTTGCCATTCTCACCATCAACTATCTAGAATGATGTGGGTACATGGTAATAACAAGACAGAAAAGTCCCTCTCCTCATGTGCTTATATTCTAGTGGAGGAAGAGAGACAACACACAAACACGTATACCGCATCACATCAGACACTGACTAATGCCCTCAAGACAAGAAAGCAGAGTAATGGAGTTGGGAGCGACTGGAGACTACTTCAAAAATGGTGGTCAAGGAAGGGGTCTTTGCAATGGTAGCATTTGAGTTGAGATCTAAATAACAGAAGGAGCTTGTTGTGTATATTAAGAACATTCCAGGAAGAGGAGACAACAAGTGCGAACTCTCTAAGATAGATGATGGATTTGAGAAGGCCATGTGGTGAGTTCTGGAGTGCAGTGAGCTGAGGGGAGAATGGTATGAGATAAGAAAAAGGGTGAGGACAGTCTAGATCTTGTAGGGAATTGTAATGTAATTCAAACTTCTATTAAAATCTAAATACTATAATGAAACCCATGCATTGGGAAAAATGGCCCTAAAATATTAAATTATGTGAAATGCAAAGATACTTCATAACAAGGTTGAGGAAAAGACTCAATGAGCCTGCCCAGGTGAGCCAGCTCCGAGACCTAAATCCACCCAGGCTTTGCTGCTATTTGGTGCCACCTGGTGGCTATTGTCCTCAGGTCTCAATATCACATTGAGGCTACTTCTAGTTCCTTGTCTTGGCTAAAATGTGCAGCTGTTCCAGAAATGTCCCAGTGAGATGGTGCCCACTGATGATTGTTGATGATCCCAGATGATCAAGCTAAGAGGATATTGGGCACATGGGACCCATTCTCATTCCTGTTTTCTGCTGGCCTTCTGTTCTCTTTCCATCTCCCCAAAAGATAATGTTTTTATTCCACCTCTATTTGAGAATAAGGGTTAGACAGAGAATGAGAGCTAATTGCCACTCAGAAATCCTATTATATTTCAATTCATGCTATCAGGGAGTATATAATCCCAGAATTTTACTGTTAGAGAGGATGACATGGTAGCTTTGATTTTGTATTTAACTGCATTTGACTTATTAATATTATATTGTCTAACATTGTAATTATATATGTTCTTTTCTCCTTCAAGGAATATAAACTCCTAAAAGGCAGAAACCAGTCTTATTCAACTCTGTACCATTGGTTATAAAGGGGTAAAAGAAAACCAACATTTTTATTCACATACTACAAATAGTAGTACAAGTCTCATTTAATAGTCACAAAAGTCTATAAGACAAGAATTATTATCTCTATTTTAAATATGACAATGAAGAATCCAAAACCACAGAACAAGGAAAGGACAGATCTGTGTATTCAGTGCCAAACCATCTGAAAATATAAGCCGCATGACCATGAAATAGTATTTGAAACATATAAACCAACAAAGCTCGTTTACATTCCACTTCAACAGATCCACTGCCTTGAACTCCGAAGCAGGTTGCTGGAACGTAGCTGATACTCAATATCAGCTGGTGAGTTATAAGTGAAAAACATATTTGGCCATTTTGGAGTAAGAACAAGGGGTTAAGGGCACGTATTTGCCTAATCTAAGGATTCAAGATTATTGGGTACCAAATTTATTCTCAAGCATTCAGGCCACAGTTAGCTACTGTCTGGGGGCCCAGGCAGCCCTGCTGAAGCTGCCACAGAAGAGGTACTTGCCAAAGTCAATCAGTCTGTCTCTGCTGTTCAGTTAGGTTCTGACTTGTAATCCTCTTTCCTCTATCACCATTTTACTCAATGAATTGTAGTCAACACCACAGGAATAATTAATGCCTATGAAATAGTACTTGAATAATAGGAAGAGAAGCCAAATGTGGACTGTTTGCAATTATTAATAAGGGTATTCCCTTTTTTCCCCAAAATAATATGGGCTTTGGCTTTTGCAAAGAAGTCAGTCCTTAGTGAACATGTATATATGTGTGTTTGGGGGGTGGACATTTGTAAGTAGATATCTGGGGGAAAAAAATACTTTTGCCAGATTATGATGACCCATTTCTCTACTATTCCATCGAAGAAAGTCATCTTTTTCAATTTTAAGAAATTATATATTTATAAACAGATTGCAGAGGCTAGGAAAAAGAGGAAGTAAAAAACCAAAAATTTTAAAAATGGCAAGTTTTCTCAAAGAGATGCATGTGACTCTCAGTCCATCAGAGATAATCGTGTTGTTAAACAAACTAAACAGAGTGGAAATAACAAGATTTAAGAACGTAAGAGTTACCTGCTATTGAGCATGGGCTTTGATTTCTGAGATCAACAATTTGCAGGCTTTATCTCGTTTAAATATCACATTGATATAGCCATTATTTTCCCCATTTTAGTCCCATGGACTGAAACAGGTAACACCTGGTTCCATAACCAGGAAGGGACAGAGGCAGAGTTCGAGCTGGTTCTGGTTGACTCTAGAACCTGTGGCTTAGAGTCTGAGCTGCCCTGATTTGGTCTGTGGTAACTGTAAGAATGGTGATGGGACATTCATCCCTGCCTGCAGCACCAGGCATGTGCCCCAGGACAGTCACATCAATCCACTGGTATTAAAATATTCAAATTTCTATTTGTATTAGTTGTTATCTTTTAAAAATAAAGACATAGAATTTTACTAATCTTTAATTGCAGATGATTTAATTGCAAACAGTTGCCCTGGCAACATCATTTAGTTAGCACAGAAAGTAGTTCAAAATTAAAAGCGAGACTCTCAGAATCAGCAAACCTGTTCTGTCATTTTGCAAATGTTAAAAATAATACATTGGACAGAACAAACATTTTTGTGAAATTAATAAATAACAATGTCATTAATATTACTAATTGATTTAAATATTTACCTTATTTTTAATTTTAACTTTTGTGTATGTTTGGTATGTAAAAATGCTTATATAGGGGTTACTGAAAAAAATATTTATAATATCAGAGGTGCACCATCCAAAAAGTTTAGAGATTGTGTTGCCCTTGTCAACATGAGGGCAGCCTCTTCTGGCAGCTGTTACAAACTCAGGTATCTACACCTGTCCAGCATGAGAAGAACCAGGTATGGGCTACTCTGCAGTGGAGAATTCATGTACTATTCAAAGGCGGCAACCACTGCTCATGTCCCACCAATCGTTGTCATGTGGAAGTGTGGGCCCAGGGTTGCCAGATTAATTTTTTTAGAGATGCCAGTAATCTAAAATTTGTATGTGAAATCCCCAGATTCTTAATGTTGGCATCTGGTCCAGTTGTTAAATAGACCTCTGTGTGTGCCAAGAAAAACCATACAATGTGTGTGGACTGTTTCTGGTCCCAGGGCTGACTGTGTAGGTCGTCTATTCTAAGGCCACAGGAATAGACCTGGCACAGGTCTTTGTGACAGGAAATCCCTGCCTAAGGAATTGGGAAGCTATTCTTTTTACAGGGTCCAGTCCTGTCCCATTTTGTTGAAGACTGATTTTCAATGTATTCGTTCTTCCTTTGCCAGTGTTACTGTTGAGAAGCCAGGAGTTAGGTGATGAAAGCAATACTAATGCTCGTGGTGATGGCAGTGGATGATAGAATCCTTCTTAGAAGGAAACTTCTTAGTAGGACCAAAGGTAAAGCAGCCAAAAAATGATGAAACATTCTGAAGGATGACTTGACTTTTCCTTGGCAATCATGTGTGGACACCTAAATTATTTGATAATTTCTCTTTCTTGTTTGTTTTTAATGATGCTTTAGACATTTGCTTCATTTTTATGGTACGGACCTTCATGTGGCCTTCAGTATAAACAATCTGTGGTATTCGATGCCTGCTATGTTTCTACTTCTCTTTTTTAAATTTTTATTTGTTTTAATTGAAGTCTAGTTGATTTACAATGCTGTGCCAATCTCTGCTGTTCAGCAAAGTGACTCAGTTATACACACATAGACATTCTTTTTTAAAATATTCTTTTCCATTACAGTTTATCACAGGAGATTGACTATAGTTCCCTGTGCTCTACAGTCAGACCTTGTTGTTTATCCATCCTGTATATAATAGTTTACATCTGCTGATCCCAAACTCCCAGCCCTTAGTTTTGAAAATATCAGTCTCTGGTGCACTCCAGGGGACAAGGATGGGAGAGGACAAATGGGAATAGCTTACTGAAAATTACGGAAACAGAAGAGACTCAAGAAAAGTGAAAGCCGGATGGATGAAGACGGAGCCAATAGATATATCACCAACAGGAATCAAATCCCATTGCAGCATGTTAATTAATTCACTCTGGAGGAAACTTCCTCTTGTTTCCTGCCACTAACCTCCTTTCTATCACCAAATGCCTGAATAGTTAGCATATTAGGCTACGAGGAACATAGACCCAGGAGGCAGAAGACCTCAGCGGGGCTTTCCCACCTTGAGCAGTTTCTGAGTCTCAGTTTCACCAGGTTTGAAGGGAAAAATCAACCTTAATGTGCCCCATTCACTGTGGGGTGTGAGGGTCAAACAAGATACTGTGTGTGATAGCACGTCGCATATGGTTCCATGCTGAGCCTGCCCTGAGAGATCACCATTGTTGTCAAGCCTACAAGGTACAGCATTTCGCATCAAAAAGACTGTCTTAGGAACTCCATGATCTAAGTTTGAGTGTGGAGCCAGAGCATCCTCTAGATATTGCAGAGAGCATGTTCGCACCTCCACATCGGTTCACTGCAGGTTGGGGAGCAGCAACTGAAGCGCTACTGAACTGAGTAATGATCTTCCTGCAGACCTGGCTCTGGATGTGTCCCCCAGAAATGCTAGAGTTTCTTTGGGTAGGTAGCACTGAGTTTCCCCCAGAGAGATGATTGTTTCTTTGTCTGGCTCCCTCAACAGACTCTGAGGTCCTCAAGGGAAGAGGCTATGTGTGGTATTTATGATTTCACAGAAGAAGGTGGAAGAAAGAGTCAATAGTGCATAGTAGGAGAAACAGGGTATTTGGCATGAGACAGACCTGTACTTGAATCTCAACTCAATCATGTAGTATCCTACATGGCCTATACTTTTGCTTTTCTTATGTGTAAAATGGAGAGAGTAAGTCATACTTCTCAGGGTTGCCATAGAGACTAAACCATAGTGCCTGGGCATTTAGTAGACATGGAAGAAATATTCATTCTCTTCCTTCTTTGCATTTCATCATCTAATCTCTGGACTCATGATAGATGATGTGTGTGTGTGTGTGTGTGTGTGTATTCATGCTGTTAGGTAGGGGACTTTAGATAAATTACTTCTCTCATTGGGCCTCAATTTTCCTGCGTATAAATAGATGGTCATTGGACTCAGAGTTTGCAAACTGAGAGCTTGAATTCAATGAAAACTTATTTTCTGTGCCCTGTCCAGTATTGGCCTAACTGGTGTTTTTAAAAAATAAAATTAACTTTACAGGCAGACTTAACCAGTGAGCCTTCAACCGAGTGAAGGAATGGTCTTTGCTTTCCACCATGGCTGGAGCTAAGTAATAGCTGCTCCCTATAGGCAGGGCATGTACTCTCACCAGTTTACTAAAGCCTGGGCTACATCGTTCACTTATTTTGCCTGCCTGGATTCTGCTAATCTTTGGAATGTATGACCTTGAATATGGTAGCATATAAAAATTCCATTCCTCTGTTCCCTTGTGAATCAGTGATTTCTAAGCATGTGGACTTTAGACAAACTTAGCTATTACCAATACTACAATGGCTAACCCACACAATTGGAAAGAGCTATTGTTTCTCTATAGGCACTGAAAAGGGACAGATGACAAATGACCACAGACAATGATATTATCCTCTAATCCATTTCTGAGTGATTTTCACCCCATGTAATCTACTCTATCAGGAGTCTGTCTTCTCTAGACCTCTAGATACCTAAGTGGACTCTCAAGTTGAATGGTTGTTTGTTTGAAGCGAGAAGACTCATTTTCTTTGTTTCCACTCGTAGTTACTTGGTCCCGGCTCTGAGCTTTCCAGATCATAGATTCTCAGGCTGACTCACAGGGCCAGCTCTGGCTCTGGAACCTTTGTGAACAGCATCAGCCCAGCAAAGACATTTTCAAACCAAATGCATCCAGGATACTGTGGCACTAGAGCCAGACAAAGCAGCATGAATGTTCTTTAGAGATCTTAAATTCAGGTCCTTCTATCTGTTTAACAGTATGCTTGAATTTTCTCTTCTGAATTTCTTCTCCAACTCACGGAATAGAAAAAAAGACACTTCTTTCTCCCCTTCCAAAAACACCAATTACAAAACTGTGAATTTGACAAATAAAGTCTTTTACTTTTTTTCCCAAATAACGTTTTCATTATTATGGTTGCTTGTCTGCCATTAAACAATATAAAAGAATTTTTTCTTTGGGTGTAATCAGATGGTGACAGAAATATGGTGAAGTTTTCTAAAGGACTGACTTATTTAAACTTTTCATTTTTTATTGGAGCCTGAAGCCTCTGTTTTATTTGGAGGTAAATTATCTTATTTATCATGACTGCGTAAATACCTCCACTATGAATAATGCAGACTATTGGAATACTCAACGAAAAACATGTGGATCTGTTCTGAAAGGAATAGGTTTAACATCTTGCAGGAATAAATTAAAAACCAACTTGTGTTCCACCTTTTAAGCGAGAAAATAAAGCATTGTTCAGGATGGTTTCACTGCTGTCTTAACCAAGGATTCTTAAGGCCATAAAGATACTCAGGATTAGGTATAATGAATGGCACAAGGGGAAAAGGTTAAAACATAGCCATTTCAGTTTCCTGGTCACATCAGGCAGACCTGCAATTTGGTAAGAGTGACAGTGTGACCTACTGAAAGGGAGACTAGCCTACTGAAGTTTTGAAATCAAAAACAAGTTCAAATCTTACCATACCATGCACTAGCTAGCTTTATAGAAATTATTTGCTCTCTTTTGAGCTTGGTTTTCTTATCTACAAAAGAGGGATAAAAGTATTCTATTGGTAAGTTGTTGCTTGTGGCTGCAAGTAACAGAACACTCAAGTAATTGTGACTTAATAATAAAATCCTGAATTAAGTTTCATGACATAAATCTGGCATTATGTAGCTGCAGGGTTAGTTCAGAAGGCTAGTTTGGTGTGCCTGTGATTTTACTGTATTTTCTCTCGTGGTACCAAGATGGCTGCACTTCCCATCATCAAGTCCTCCCTCAGGGTTGCTACATGGAATGGATATGCCAGGAATTCTGTCATTTCACCATGAAAGGCAACCCCATTCTTACTTCCAGCCCCAGCAGACTTCCCCTTACTTCTCATTAGTCAGAACTTGGTCACATGCCCTTATCTAGATAAACCACTGGGAAAGGTGACAGGGATAGCATTATGATCATAGACCTGTGGTTCTCAAAGTATGGTTGTTAGGATGATTCTGGTAAGCTTGTTCAAATACAAATTGCTGGGTTCTACCCCCAGAATCTCTGATTCAGTATGCTGGGGTAGGGTCTGATAATTTTCATTTCTAGTGTGTTCACTGCTAGTTAATAATGCTGCTAGCTTGAGGATTACTCTTTGAAAACCTGTTATTTAGATCAAGAGTAATTCCACCCCTGGGGCTGGGATATGGGCTTCCTCTTTTCTGAGATTAAGGAACCACAACCCTTTATGTAAACAACTCAAAGTTCTTCTACCAGAAGGGAATGGAAGGTGGTGTATCAGTCACAATCTAGCAGGAAAACAAAAACCTCAGCAGGTAATTCAGTGGAGGTAGTTTAATAGAGTGAATTATTTACAAAGGTGTTAGAAGAGCTTAATGAGCAATTGGGGGAAGCAGGAGTGACCTAGAGATTAGCACTGCAGGAGCCACTCCCACTGCTTGGGCTGGAAAGGTATAGCCATTGTCAGAGATGCTACCAAAGGTAGAGAGGATGGGAAAAAATGTCCTGCTTCTCTCTTCCTCCCTCACTCCTAAGTCTCACCAATGCCCCCAGTCAGCCACACCTAGCTGAAAGCCAGTTGACAAAATGGTCTGAGGAATACTACTCTCCGGAGTCAACAGAGGAAAAGTAGGTACTGAATTGACAGCAAGTAGATGAATGACTGGTACAAGGGGCTGGGAGAATGGCTGGCAAGGAGTCAGCTGCAAATGCTTGCTGTGTGTAAGACTGACAGAAGCATTCAAAAACGTATTTAGAGTTAACAGCATGCATGTTACAAAACAAGATCTCAGTAAATGGTGATGATGATGAGCAACAATGACAATGATGATAATGATGGAATGAAGTGATTCCCAAAGAATTGCCAGAACACATTATGACCCCTTTACTAGTTTGAAGTGTACTCCGCCATCTTCCCCAAATCCTCAGAGGAATCTTTTATACTTAGTTCATAGAATGACACTGGACGTCTTTCTTTACCTTCTTGCTAACAACAGATACATATATCAGAAACTTTGATCTGATGCTAAGACGAGAATAGAGAATTGAGAATTGAAAGTGCCCTTTCTGATTGAGACTGAGAAGCATTCCTAAGGGAATTGAAAGTGCCCTTTCTGATTGAGACTGAGAAGCATTCCTAAGGGAAAGTTGTAGACTGTCCAAAGTAGGATGGGTTCATGAGCCATTAGATTCATCTCAGATATGCTGCAGTTGTAAAATAAAACCTTGATTGGTTTTGAACTCAATTCTCAGGTCCAGATACCTCGGGTGAAGCTGAGTTTACGTTTTGCTCCAGGGATGGGCTGGTAATCCAGACATGGCCACAGTAATTACTTCAGGACTCAGCAAATGACCAAGTTGAGACCAATGATGCTCAAATCCTAGATTTTTGACAATGCTGTTGATAAAGAATCTCTCTTTTCGATGGATTTAGAACAGCTTAGAACAGCTGGAGAGGCTCTGGTTTAAAGTGAAGCTAGTACAATGAAGAGCGGAGTAACCAGAGAAGGAGTCTGAATCCCGATGATACTGTTTGATTACCTGAATCCCATAGTTTAGAACCCCTGGAGGTTTCAATTAGGTGAGACAATATGTTTATTTGGGGCTGGAATTTGTTAAGCAAGGTTAAAGTATAACCTGAAACTGATGGTCCAAGGTTAAAAGGTGTTTCAGCATCAACTTACCATTCAAGTACTCATTCCTGGGCCTCTCTCCACGTACCTGCTCCTTACACCTCATGATTACCTGCTTTCTGTTCTCCTAGATCTGTACTCCACAATTACTCCTCCAGCATTTGCCCTTCACTCTTTCTTTCATTTTGTTGTTCAGAATCATATTTTTGTTTTTCCTCTGGTTCTCAGCATCAAAAATTTACATTTGGCTCTTCTGCTTCAGGTTATGTTAAGAAATATGCCTTCTATTTTAATAGAGTCTTTGAGAGGCTTTGACGTCGACACTGACCCTACCTCACATACTCCAGCCCCGTGGCAGGACCAGATATAGTGTAAAAATCTGTTTGCCTGTCTTTTACTAGTTTCTTACAGTGGAAAATTAGATCATTGGTCTTAAACTTTTCTTTTTTTTCTAGTAAGCGCATTACAGCCAAACATTTGTTTCCAGGCATTGCTGTAGCTGATTCCCGCCAATTTTAACATGTTGTATTTTTATTCTCATTCATCATATTTCATATTTTCCCGTAATTTCTTTTTTAATCCATGGGCTTTTGGAAGTGGTGTAGTTTCCTAGTAGGTTTACTTTGTCTAGATATCTTGTTGTTATTTGACTTTTCATTTAATTCTGAAGGTCAGAGACATACCCTGTAAGATTTCAATCTTTTTAACTTTTTAGAGATTGTTTAATGAACCAACATTTGTTTTATCTTGATCAACTTTTCGTGTGCACTCGCAAAAAAAATATGTATGCTGAAGTAATTGGGTGTCATTTCAGTAAATGTCAATAAGTCTTGTTTAGGTCTTCTACATTCTTACTGATTTTTTTCTGTCTAGTTATTCTATGAATTACTGAAATATGTGTGTTAAAATTTCTGGATTTGTGTATTTTCCCCTTTAGTTCTTTGGCTTTGTTTGATATATTTTGAAGCTTTGCTATTAAGAACTTTCAGTATTTAGGATTGTTATATCTTCCTGATGAGCTCTTTTAGGAAATGCCTTTTTTATCTTTGCTAAGTTTTCTTACCTTGAAACCTATTTCTTTCTGATATAAATATAGCTATTCCAACCTTTACCAATGTATACATATGTCAAATTATCATGTTGTACACTTTAAATATTTTACAATTTTATTTGCCAAGTATCCCTTAATTAAGCTGAAAAATAATAAGTATTCCAGCTTTCTTAACATTCATGTGTACATGTTATATCTTTTCCCATACTTCTAAATTGCTTGTGCTTTTGTATTTATAGTGTAGCCCTTGAAGACAATATATAATTCGATCTTGCTTTTTTATCTAGTCTGATAACCTTTGCCTTTAGCTGCGTGAGATACACACACACACACACACACACACATTTAATACAAATATTGATATGCTTGGATTTGGGTTTACCGTTTTTCAGTTTCTTTTCTATTTGTCTGATTTTTTTGATTTTTTTAATTCCTCTTTTCCCTTTATTGATGCCTTCTTTGGGGTTAATCAAATACTTTTATTTTATTAGGTTTTTTGCTTTCTTAAAATTATTTTTAGTGGTTGTCATAGGGATTACAATATGAACCTTTAATTTTCAGTCTACTTTGGGTACTGTTTTGCTAGATCAGTATAGTTCCGTTTTTCACAGACGACTTCGAGTTAATATTTTAATACTTGAGTATGGTTCCATTTTACCACCCACCTCTCCTTTTGCTATTGTTGTCATTTGTTACATCTACATACATTCTGGGTCCTACAATAGTGACATAATTTTTGATTTAAAGTTATTTGTACTTTAAAGAAGTTAAGAGACTGAAAAAGAGATAATCCATATAGTTTATATATTTTCACCTATATTTATTATTGGTAATGTGCTTCATTTCTTCCACTGGATCTGCGATACCATCTAGTTTCTTTTTCCTTCACCCTTAAGAACTTTCTTCAGTGTTTCTTGTAGTGCCAGTCAGCTTGCTATGATTCTCTGTTTTAGTTTATCTGAAAATATATTTATATTACCATCATTTTTGAAAAATAGATTTATTGCATCTAGACTTCTGGATGTATGGACCATTTACACTTAGTGTGATTATTGATATGGCTACAGTCTCTCATCTTGCTATTTGTTTTCTATTTGTCCCTTGTGTTCTTTGTTCCCTGTCTACTTTTTTAGGTCCATTTTTGCAATGAGTGTTTTATAGGATTGCATTTTATCTGGTTTCCTTATTAGTTATCAATCTTTATTTTGTTACTCTACTGGTTGCTTTTGTATTTATAGTATAACCTTTAACTTATCATAGGCTACCTTTAAGTGCTATTATACTGCCTTACATATAAGAACCTTACAGTAATACACTTCCATTTCTTCCCTGTTGGACTTTATGCTATTGTTGTACATTTTATTTCACATGTGTTTGAAACCTCCAAATACATTGTTTTTCTTTTAATAAACAGTCAAAAATCATTTAAACATATTTAAATAATAAGAAAATAATTTAAAAATTTAAATTTTTTGCTAAAAATAATAAAATAATTTTACAATGCAGACACCATTTCCAGTATTCTTCGTTCTTTTGTGTGCATCCATATTTTCATCTGTTATCATTTTCCTTCTGCCTGATGGGCTCCCTTTAAAATTTCATGTAGTACTGAAAGGCTAGCTGTGATATCTTTCAGCTTTTATATATCTGAAAGGTCTTTATTTCACTTCATCTGTGAAATTTATTTTTGCTATGTATAGAATCCTTAGTTGACAGGTTTTGGTTTTTTTTTTTAATTCTATGCTTTTAAAGCCATTACTTCACTGTCTTTTTCACTTGCATTGTTTCACAAAAGAAATCTGCTGACATTCTTATCTTTGTTCCTCTGCATGTAGCATATCTTTTTTTTTTTTTTCTTTTACTACTTTTTAAGACTTTTTTACTTTATCACTGTTTGGAGGAAGTTTGATTATGATGTACCTTCATGTTTTCTTCTTCATGTGTCTTGCACCTGGGGCGCAGTGAGCTTCTTGATTCTATTTGCTTATAGTTTTCAATGCCTTTGGAATATTTTTGGTTAATATTCAAGTATTTTTCCTGTCTTCCTGCTCCTTATTCAGGGACTCCAATTACACATATATTGATTTTCTCCTGTAGTTTGATTCTCTTTTAATTTTTTTAAAGTCTGTTTTTTATTTATATTTTGTTTTGGATAGCTTCTATTTCTATGTCTTAAAGTTCACTAATCTTTTCTTTTCTAATCTGCCAGTAGCCTCATACAGTGTATTTCTCATCTCATACATTGTAGCTTTTATCTCTATTAGCTTGATTTGGAGATACATACATGCAGATGGTGTGTATATATATATATATATATATATATATCATATTTATAATATTATATATTCTATCTATAAAATACAGTTAATATATATAAACTCTTTTCATGTCTCTATTAACTCTTTAAACATGAATACAGTTATAGTAACTGTTTTAATGTCCTATATTCTAACACCTGTGTCAGTTTTGTTTAGATATCAAATGATTTCTTTTGTCTTCATTTTGGGTTAGATTTTTTTTTTCAGTCTTCCTAATGATCTTTGTTTGAATGCCAGTCAATATTGATTTTACCTTTTGGATACTGGATATTTTTGTATTCCTATAAATATTCCTGAGCTCTCTTCTGGGACACAGTTAAGATACTTATATACAATTATATCCTTTTGGGTCTTGCTTTTAAGATTATTAGTTGAGGCCAATGCTGTGTTTAATATAGGGCTAATTATTCTACAGTACTGAGGCAACACCTTTTTGTGTACTCTATCCAGTACGTCTCGATGAATTATGAGAATTTTCAGTCTAGCTTGTGGAAGCATGCACTAGTCCCCTCCCTAGGTGACCACCAGGTACTGTTGCCTCTAATCCATTCTGATTGTCTTTCTCCAGCTTTGAGTATTTTCATGACACTCATTTTCTGATCAGTACTCTGCTGAATACTTGAATGGGACACCCTGCAGGACTCCAGAGTTCTCTCTGTGCAGCTCTTGCCCCTCCACTACTCTGCTCTGCAAACTCTAGCTGTCTTGTTCTCTCCATACAATTAGCTCCATATCCTTAAACCAGGTAGTCCACTGGGCTCCTCTTGTGCTCCTTCCCCTTGTACCAGGTCTGAACCTCTCTCAAGGTAGCAAACTAGGGCAATTGCAGGACTCTTCTCAAGTGTTTTATGTCTCTCAGGGATCATTCTTCTTAACTGCCTAATTTCCAATATCTTAAAAACGATTTTGTTCATATATATTGTTTGGATTGTTCTTGTTATTTTCGGTGGGAAGGTAAGTCCAGTCCCTCTTATTCAATTTTCAATAAAAGTAGAAGTCTATTTATTTATCAACTCAGTATCTTTTTATTTCAGTCCTTGAACATATTTCTGTGTTTCTTTAAAGTTCTGTCTACTTTATCCAACATCTGGGTAAGAGTGGGGTTAGTTTCTATTATCTGCTTTTTCTCTTTAGTATGGTCACATTTTCTTATTTCTTTAGATGTATAATTTTTTTTATTGTGTATTGGATATTATGTTCCTACTTAGTAGAGGTAGAATTTTCCTCTGAAGAACGCTTATTTTCATTACAGCAGGCAGTTAAATTGGTTAGCCTCAGACTCTAATTTCTGTTTCCTCTGTAGTAGCATTGGCTGAAATCTGTACTCAACTCTTCCACCTGCATATCTGTTGCTAACAATAAGTTAGATCATCTTTAGGCCTGAAATGGTGCTTAGCCACAGGTGATGCTAAAAGAGAAGTTCCTTCTTCCTCCAAAATATGCAGGAAGCTGTATGGGTTAATGGGCGTATTCTGGAGTCAAGTAGACCTTGGTTTAAATCTCTCTCTGCCACTTTCCAGATGCTTTACTATGAGCATATGATTTAAACATCTAAGCCCCCATTTTCTGTTTAAGGTAATTCAAATTATGTCAGAGCCATTCTGAGAACCAAATGAAGTAGTGAGTATAAAGCACTTGTCGGAGGGCCTGACATATAGTAAATTATTAATAGGTAGAAGTTCAAAAATTCTATCTGGTAAAGAGAGAAACTATAGCAAGAAACACAGAATATTCTAAAATAGAGCGGATATAAGTTAAATAGGGTAGCAGAACTGGGTTAAAGAGCACAGTAGGAATTCAGCTGATAGAACTGTTAAACACTATAGGAATTCAGAGGAAAGAAAGAGGACTTTTTTGTGGGATTAAAATTTGTGCTTGGATTTTAACTTTAAAAAAAAAAGTCACTTACAGAGTGGGAAGCATGAAATGAAATTGCACATAGAATATGCGGATACTAAGGTAACCAGGCCAGAGTATGCCAAGGTTTTGTGCTGAAGAATTTTGAGAAATGAAAGAGAATTGATAGGCAAAGTGAGGTCAGATTATTGACTCTTTGAATGCCTGGTGGGAGGTTTTTACAATAATGATCATTTATAAGTACTAGAAGAGCCGGATATAATAAAATCACAGAATCATAGAAATTTCAGACTGGGAGTGAATATAACCTAGTTCAATGGTTTTGTTTGTTTGTTTGTTTGTTTAATTATCAATGTGCATCACAGTGAAACTTTAATAGATCTATACTACAGAAATGTATAACTTGCTCAATGGCCACTCCAGGTGGGTCCATCTGGAGATTCAACCGGTTTGCCTAAGAGAACCTCCATGGAAACCTAGTGCTCTGTTGAGTACTAGTTGAAAAACACTGATATAGTTAAATCTTTGCTTATTGTAAAAGTAAAAGAGTGAATGTATTGAGTTGGAAAGTGACTTACTCAAGCTGAATTAGCTATCGAGTGCCAGAATAGCTAGTGTTATTTTAATTAAAATTTTCTGAGCAATTAGATTTGGGAACATCAGCCTTATACATCTATGAATTGGAGAAGACAGTGATGGAAAGACCAGCCAGGAGATACTGCACTCATTCAGGTCTGAGAAAATAAGGAACTGAGTGTGGTGTTGGCAACAGATCTAGCGAATGGATGCAAAACAGATTTTTAAACCATGTCAAAGGAAGAATTTTCAATGCCTCTCCCTTCCCTTCCTCTGACTTTCCTTCACCCAGAAAATATTCCTTTTGTGCCACTGAATTCCAGGTCCTGCTCTGTCCTCATGTCACCTCATGAGCTTACAACCTAGCAAAGGGCTTGCTGAGAGGATGGATATTTGAGTATAGACTTGGAGGTTGAGATATTAAGCCATGGAGGTATCTGAGAGAACATTCTAGACAGAGGAACAGCTTATGTGGACAACATATGCAGCGGCTGGAGCATGTCTGATATGCCTGAGGAGTAGCTGGGAAGTCAGTGTAGCTGTCCTGGCCAGTGTAATCAAAAAGAACAGTGTTTGATGAACTCAAAGAAGTAAGAGCAGGCAGATCATGTAAGGTTTTGTAAGCCATTATAACAACTTTGACCTTTTATTCATTGATTGTGAGGAATGAGAGCTGAGACAGAGTATTGGGGAGGAAAATGAGTTTGATACATAGAAAGATATATGTTATGTAATGCTTTGGGTAGAATGAGTTTGAAATGAAGAGACCTCTGAGATTAACTTATTCATAGGCAATAGTAAATGTGTTTATGAACTTCTGTTAGAGGTCACGTTATAGAGATGTAGATGAGACACCCTCCAGATTAGAGAGGAGAGTTAAAGTGGGATAAATTGATTCATCGTAGAAGAATTTGGGAATGATTTGTTCAGAGAATAGTCAAACAAAAAGAAACACTTCAGAGATAAAATTAGAAGGGTACAACTCTCTTGTGCCAAGTCAGTAAAGAAAGAGATTTACAAAAGGCAGAGAAGAGCAATATCACCAATGCCACTGATTCTATTATTAATAGCAGGCACCGTTCAGTTTAATGGACCCAAACTAGTTGCTGATCGGGACTTACGAAGAAGAAACAGTAATAATGATGTCACCATATATTCTGTGTAGCAGTTAATTGACTTCCAGGGCTTGTTTATACCTTATTGAAGCTTTGTTTGTGAGGCAGACAAAACATTTATTTTTGTTATTGCAAATTAGATAATGAAGAAACTGAGGTACAAAGCGATCATTTAAACTTGATAACACCATTCAGCTGGTTAGTAGCAGATGAAGACGTCAGCCCAAAGCCCACATCTGCCATCTTGTAGGGAGTTAAAGCTGGAAGAAGACTGAGGTGTGCTACAGCGCAGTCCTTTCCTTTTACATGAAAGGAATGGAAGCCTGGAGACTTGGACTGTCTTGGCCTGGACACATAGCTCCTCCATGACCAAGTGGGGATTAGAAATTACAGAATGTTAATGATTGCAGACCTAATGAGTGCCTGCCTAGTTTGGTGGAGTAGCTTTACGTTGATCTCATTCAATCCTTAAAGTAACAATGAGAGCTAGGTAATATCCTCCTACTTTAAGAGCCAAGGAAACTGAAGCTGAAAAAAGATAAACAACCTGCTCAGTGTCTTCTAACTAGGAAGTCACAGAGCCAGGATTCAAACTCAGGTATATTTGACTACAAAGCTTTGTCTCATTTGCACATTATCTCGATTCTTGGTTTTCAGCACAAAACCACCCCTGTAGCTGCCTGCATAATCTTGATAGGTGCTGTTTTTTTTTTTTTTGCTTATTTTTGTTTTTGTTTTTAGAGATTGTGTCTGCATGCTTCTGACCTTAGCACAGTATTTCCCCTTAATGTGGAAAGGGGTCTATCAAAACAGTTAGGAAATGCTAGCTGTAGCAATAAAGCAGTCCCAAAACGCATAATGGCTCAATAAGACAGAAACATATCTCTGCTCACATAAAGAGTCCCTGACAGTTTCAGGTCTGTGGAAGGGCTCTGCTCCATTTAGTCATGCATGGAGCCAGACAGACAAAGGCTCTGCCATTTTCAACCTGTGGCTTCCAAGTTCCCCTGTACATTAGCCTCCAGTGGGAAGGTGGAAATAGTATGGAGGTTCATATGAGATATTTTTGTGGGCCATATTGGAATTACATTATTTCTAACTTTAGAGCTATAGCTTAGTCACAAAGCCTCACCCATCTGCAAAAGACGTGTAGGCCTCACCCATCTGTAAAGGACCTGTGCTCAGGACACACCCTTGGGAGCCCAAGAAGAAAAGATGGAAGAGCTAGCCTGTTTTTACCACAGAGCCTTTCTTTTTATTTATTTATTTTTTAATTCAAGTATAGTTGGTTTACAACGTTGTGTTAGTTTCTGGTGTACCGCAACGTGATTCAGTGGGTACACATGCACATGCACACACACACACGTGCACACACACATATATATATATTCTTTTACAGATTCTTTTCCATTAGAGGTTATACAAGATATGAATATAGTTCCCTGTGCTATACAGGAAGTCCTTGTCATTTATCTATTTTATCTATAGTAGCTTGTATCTGTTAATCCCGAGCTCCTGGTTTATCCCTCCCCTGACCTTTTCCCTTTGATAACCATAAGTGTATTTTCTACGTGTGTGAGTCTGTTTCTGTTTTGTAAATAAGTTCATTTGTATCATTTTTTTTAGAGTCCACATATAAGTAGTACTATATAATATTTCTTTCTCTGACTTACTTCACTTAGTATGATAATCTCTAGGTCCATCCCTGTTGCAGCAAATGGCGTTATTTCATTCTTATTTGTGGCTGAGTAGTGTTCCATTTTATATATATATACACACACACACTACCTCTTCTTTATCCATTCATCTGTTGATGGACACTTAGGTTGTTTCCATGTCTTGGCTATTGTAAATAGTGCTGCTACAAACATTGGGGTGCATGTAAATTTTCAAATTAAAGTTTTCTCTGGATATATGACCAGGAGTGGGATTGCTGGATCTCCACACTGTTTTCCATAGTGGTTGCATCAATTTACATTCCCACCAACAGTTCAAGAGGGTTCCCTTTTGTCCACACCCTCTCCAGCATTTATTCTTTGTAGACTTTTTGATGATGGCCATTCTGACCAGTGTGAGGTGATACCTCCATGTAGTTTTGATTTGCCTTTCCACAGAACCTCTCTTTTTCATTTATTTGTCTTTTTAGTTTCCCTCAAGTATTCCGATGCATGCTATGTTCAGTACAGTTCTGGAACTCAGCAAATATTAGATAATAATCAGGTTTGTGTTCACTGTACTTGTGGCACTTTATGGTATTGCTTTACTTCCTTAAATTCAAGTAACATTTTTTGGGAGGAGAGAATCCAGTTTTATGGGGTGTATATTATAGATTCATAGATTCTATCCCTGAATGTTTTGCAATATTACAATTATCTCAAAATACAAATGAACATCAGTGTCTTATAGTTTTCTATAAGGTCATATAGGTCTTTTGTCTCCTTAGGTAGGTTTATTCCTAGGTCTTTTATTCTTTTTGTTGCAATGGTAAATGGGAATGTTTCCTTAATTTCTCTTTCAGATTTTTCATCATTAGTGTATAGGAATGCAAGAGATTTCTGTGCATTAATTTTGTATCCTGCTACTTTACCAAATTCATTGATTAGCTCTAGTAGTTTTCTGGTAGCGTCTTTAGGATTCTGTACGTATAGTTTCATGTCATCTGCAAACAGTGACAGCTTTACTTCTTCTTTTCCGATTTGGATTCCTTTTATATCTTTTTCTTCTCTGACTGCTGTGGCTAAAACTTCCAAAACTATGTTGAATAATAGTGGTGAGGGTGGACAACCTTGTCTTGTTCCTGATCTTAGTGGAAATGGTTTCAGTTTTTCACCATTGAGAACGATGTTGGCTGTGGGTTTGTCATATATGGCCTTTATTATGTTGAGGTAAGTGGAGAGATATGCCATGTTCTTGGATTGGAAGAATCAACATTGTGAAAAATGACTGTACTACCCAAAGCAAGCTACAGATTCAATCAAGCAATCCCTATCAAACTACCAATGGCATTTTTCACAGAACTAGAGCAAAACATTTCACAATTTGTATGGAAACACAAAAGACCCCGAATAGCCAAAGCAATCGTGAGAAAGAAAAATGGAGCTGGAGGAGTCAGGCTCCCGGACTTCAGACTATACTACAAAGCTACAGTCATCAAGACAGTATGGTACTGGCACAAAAACAGAAATATAGATCAATGGAACAGGATAGAAAGCCCAGAGGTAAACCCATGCACATATGGTCACCCTATTTTTGATAAAGGAGGCAAGAATATCTAATGGAGAAAAGACAGCCTCTTCAATAAGTGGTGCTGGGAAAACTGGACAGCTACAAGTAAAAGAATGAAATTAGAACACTCCCTAACACCATACACAAAAATAAACTCAAAATGGATTAAAGACCTAATGTAAGGCTAGACACTATAAAACTCTTAGAGGAAAACACAGGCAGAACACTCTATGACATAAATCACAGCAAGATCCTTTTTGACCCACCTCCTAGAAAAATGGAAATAAAAACAAAAATAAACAAATGGGACCTAATGAAACTTAAAAGGTTTTGCACAGCAAAGGAAATCATAAACAAGATGAAAAGACAACCCTCAGAATGGGACAAAATATTTGCAAATGAAGCAACTGACAAAGGATTAATCTCCAAAATTTACAAGCAGCGCATGCAGCTCAATATCAAAAAAACAAACAACCCAATCCAAAAATGGGCAGAAGACCTAAATAGACATTTCCAGAGAAGATATACAGATTGCCAACAAACACATGAAAGGATGCTCAACATCACTAATCATTAGAGAAATGCAAATAAAAACTACAATGAGGTATCACCTCACACCCATCAGAATGGCCATCATCAAGAAATCTACAAACAATAAATGCTGGAGAGGGTGTGGAGAAAAGGGAACCCCCTTGCACTGTTGGTGGGAATGTAAATTGATACAGCCACTGTGGAGAACAGTATGGAGGTTCCTTAAGAAAACCAGAAATAGAACTACCATACTACCCAGCAATCCCACTACTGGGCATATACCCTGAGAAAACCATAATTCAAAAAGAGTCATGTACCACAGTGTTCATTGCAGCACTATTTACAATAGCCAGGACATGGAGGCAACCTAAGTGTCCATCAACAGGTGAATGGATAAAGAAGATGTGGCACATATATACAATGGAATATTACTCAGCCATAAAATAGAAACGAAATCAAGTTATTTGTAGTGAGATGGATGGACCTAGGTTCTGTCATACAGAGTGAAGTAAGTCAGAAAGAGAAAAAGAAATACCATATGTTAATACATACATATGGACTCTAAAAAAAAAAAAAAAAGGTTCTGAAGAACCTAAGGGCAGGGGAGGAATAAAGATGCAGATGTAGAGAATGGACTTGAGGGCACAGGGAGGGGGAAGGGTAAGTTGGGACGAAGTGAGAGAGTAGCATGGACATATATACACTACCAAATGTAAAATAGATAGCTAGTGGGAAGCAGCCACATAGCACAGGGAGATCAGCTCGGTGCTTTTTGACCATCTAGAGGGGTGGGATAGGGAGGGTGGGAGGGAGACGCAAGAGGGAGGAGATATGGGGATATATGTATATGTATAGCTGATTTACTTTGTTATAAAGCAGAAACTAACACACCATTGTAAAGCAATTATACTCCAATAAAGATGCTAAAAAAATAATAAAAAATATATAAATTAAAAAAAATACAAATGAACATTTTTAAAGATCCAGAAATCATCTCTCAGTCCTAACCAGTGACCTGGTTACAAGGTAATATTAATTTTTTTCTGTCTTCTATTTTTAAGCAGTAATATAGAGTCCAAAGTTAATATCCTATACAGTAGGGGAAACAGTAGATTTTGCTTAAGGGTCTCTTTTGTTCATCACATCTATGAAGTTTGATTTTGTTATTCCTGATCTACAGATCAGAAAGCAAAAATTTGGAAAAATCTAAACAATATATTAGTGTGTTGTTGAGCAGGAGTTTGAAGTCATATTTGTGTGCAAAGCCAATGTTCTCAACCATGGTTATATGTTTACATTCCAGTTGCCCTGATAGACTCTAAGTGTCTGGAGTACAGGGACCTTATCTTTTTCATCTTTTTATCATAGGGTGGAATATAGCTTCATACAAGTATGCTCAATAAACTTTTGTTGAATGAATGAAAGCATCAAAAGTTTTTCTCATGGCTCAACCTACAAATCCCTAGAAAAGATATAATCAACTATTTCACTGTGAACTTTAACCAATTAATATGAAATACAAAAGTATCTCCTTGGAAATAAACTTTGAGAACAACTTTATTTTGTAAATTTTCAAATAGCAAATCTGAGAGAGAGGAGATCAGATGAAGGAAGAGATTCATCCAAGTCAAGAAACTAGAATTTTGCAAGAATCCAAGGATGTGTTTGCCAATGACTTTTGATAGCAAATTCACTGTACATTCCAAATAGGGTTAAATGTGTTGCTTAGGACACATCCTATGGAAAAACCTTGGGTTGTCCTCTGTATTTCATGCTGAATAAAAAACTCAAAGTACAAGTAGGATTCTTGATTGAAGGCAACTTAAACTGTGTGTGTTTTGTTGCCTGAAAATCCCTAAAGATTAGACTCAGGAGCAAAGTCTTAAAAACTATATAGTGTCTTTTAGAGGTAAATAAGATATAAAGATTAAGCTAACCCCATAATATTTAGTTTTGTGAATTGACATTGTATCTTTGTGATTTGCAAATAGCAGGATCTCTTGTGGTACTTTGAATCTCTATTATAGCACTTTTTCATTGTTCCTTATGTTCGGTCCATTGTCATTTATTTTTTCATTCATTCATTCCCACAGACTTGTACTGGGTACTTTCATATTGCTTGACATTCACTTATTATTCCAAGCAATGTAAACCTAAGGAATTGTCTGTATCCTTGGGAAGTCTGCATTTGAGGGATGGACACAAAAGGGAAATACTGCTGTGCTTAAATAGATGTGTGTGTACATAGTGAGGCATTAGGGAGGGAGGACCTGTATGTCTGGAGGAGTTGGAGAAGGTGATATCAGTTAGGGTTTGAAGGATGAGTGGGTGTTATATACCTCTTCCTCTTGATCGAGAGCTCCTGCGTTTCAGGAATCACATCTTCTTCACTTTTGCATCTGTTTTGCAACTGCCACAATACAAATATCATCCTTGACATGTATTTTCAGCTCAGCCAATATTTAGAGAATTGAATAAATACATTATCTTGGTGTAAATCTTCCTTTCTCCATTCATCAATGACATGATGTGATAGAAGAGTGATAAGTACGTTCTAGCTAATTCTGAACCTGGTTTCACCATATGTTAGCTGTTTGACCTGGGCTATCATGTGATTCATTATGTAGCAGACACTTGGATACAAAAGTGAATACTATAGGTTCCACTCTCAAGAATCCTCCATCATCTCTTGTTTTCTCTGCTACATTTTCAGGTCTGTGCTGGATTAAACTGAGATTTAAACAAAATCCTGGGATTTGTTATAGGAAGGAAAAATGATTTTTTTATTTGTCTGTTTCCTTTGCAATGTCTGACACCGTGTGATGCACCCAGGCTCACTGTGATTTATCAGAATTCCTTGAGACAGGGGGCCGGATTCCATGGTGAACTCACAGAGACCCCGTTCCCGGAGCATCAGTCTTGTTTGTTTGCCCGTAGCAAGTGCTGACTGGGAGAAACAAATCTCTTAGGACAAAGGCAGCCACAAACCATTTAACAGTTTTTAAAGTCCCCAAAGTATCACTGAAAAGCCTCCAAGTGTTTTCTGTATTTGGGTTTGTGGTTGTTGCTTTTAATACTACTGCGACTATACAGAAGAAATAGCCAGTTTTATGAACACGACGAAAATATAAGCACCTCTCAAGTACAGCCTGGTTTCACATGAAATGAAACTGTTGGCTTCAGTTATAGACCTGGCCCACGAAATAGAAATGTGCAGCCTTGTTTGCAGGTGCTAGTGTGCGATGAGCCCTGCTTATTCCCAGTGAAGCCCCGGAATCTGCTGTGTGCGGTGCAGCTCCCAGGCAAGGAACACCTCCACTACTTTTCTTATTTTCAGTAGAAGCCAGGAATACCCCAGTGTCTCTGGGGTAATTGCAGAGGTATAATTTGACTGGTTGTATTCACTCCCTATAAGAGTCTCCCATGCTACACAGATAACTTATATCCTGCTGGATCGTGGAAGCTTTTACTAGTTTCTCTTATTTCATTTTGGGGAATAAAACTATCTGTGAATCGAAAAAAAATATTTGCGCATCATTCAGTACTCCTGCCCCTCCTAGAAATTTCCTGTAGAATTGAGAGCAGGAGGAATTGTTTGTAAGATGTTCAGATAATTTATCCTCCAAACTGAGTTGGTTTTGAGAGTGAAAGAGGCAGCAGGTGACAATGAGACCAACCAGGACACATGCTTTCTTTGGTTATTTGAGAAGTTTTGCTTTTGTATGTCCTGGTTTCCTGACACACTAACTGTGGCTAGATGGTTGTTACCTAAATATTGTCATGAGTCTAGAAATCACAGGGTCTGTGGGGATCATGACAGACTTTCTGGAAGCTTTGGAAATAAATGTCTGAAGCAAAATTTGTTGCTGCTTTGTTACAGAGAGTTATCTTTCAGCCTCTCATAGAGAAGTTATCTCTGAAAATCAGTCTTCTAGTTATGTCTGTTCCTCTTGGTGACCTGTATTTAGAAATAACCAAACTGACTTCATAACTTAGGGCCCAGTCCTTCCCCTCTGTGAGACATGGCCTCAAGTCACTTCTCTGTTTCAATTTATGAACATTTTAGTGATTCAAGGTGTGTCCCACTGAACCACACACCTGTAAAATTTCAGATATGAAAACATAGTTGTTGAAATCTTATTGTTTGGAGATTTATAATAAATGCACACACAACCTGACTGCTATAGCTGAAGGTGCTATAGAAGCACTAGGTCCTGCGGCCTGATTGCATTTAGAAACCTGAGGGATGTATGTCTGTATGTCAAAGGACTGCATGAACTTAATGACACAGCCATAAAGGAAGAAGATGGCAGTTGGCAGAAAAAGGCCAGGATGGAGTTGCCCAGAATAAAGAACTGCACCATTCCTCTCTTTACTTGGCTGGAATGCTATGAGATGAGACTGGCAGGTTTCAAACTACATTCACAGCCTTGTGCACAACTCAGGACTTTTCAATATAATAGATACGCTGGTAGCTGATGCCTACAGCAGGGCACTGCTGAACAGGACTCCAAAGTGCGTTGTATCCATTATGTGTTATATCTTAGTATTAATTAAATTTCTATTTGTATAAGACTGCTGTAGTTCAGGTGTTTCTAGGAGGACTAGGGGGGGATTCCCAGCCAGCAATGGCTGTATTCCAAGAAATAATTACCTGGAGAGATTCTGTAAGATGAGCTGAGCCTGGCATGACGATTGACGGATCATCTTTCTGCAGTGGTGTCACTTTCCTTCAGCTCAGAGGCAAGCCTTTGGGCTAGAGAATCTGTGCGTGATCCAGGCATTTGCTGATAGAGCAAATACAGCCCAGAAAACTTCTTTTCATCAGGCATGATTGAAGAATGAGGAGCTCTGATTGACTATCACAAATCAAGTCCTTAAGTGAATCAGCAGTTTTAGAAAGGATTAGAACAGTGGTTCTCAAACTGTGCTCCCCCAAAACTTAGTTTCATAAGATATTATCCAAAGACAAAGCATTCCTCAGCCAAATAAATTTGGGAAACAGTGCATATTGTGATTCTCCTAAGTTTTGCAGGGCATATAAATATGATAAGTCTCTGAGACTGAAATCTATAAAACATTTGTGTCACACTGTTTAACCTAGAGTCTCCTGAACTTATTTGTTCACAGATATTTTCAAAGAATACCGATTAATATCTGGGGATTACTGTACTGAAATCACTGAATCAGAGAAGAGTCATATACCCTGAATAACAAAACTGTGCCAAACATCCTCGATTTAGTTTCTGGTGATTCAGAAACTAACACAGCGTGTGCCGTTAGGAATGTCTTCATGACCATCAGTGCTCATTCATTGTTCAATTTATGAGAAAGCATCCAAAAAATGAAGCTTTCTGTTTGTTTGTTTGGATTCTAGAAAAAAAAGATGGGATACAGTTTTTCCTGTAACTTTATTTTAGGTGACTAACCAGTTTTAATTGATATGTTGACATGAGCATGTTTTAGGTGTTTGTTGAAAGGTTAGTGTCAAAAGAAATTAATGTCCTGGTGGGCTTGTGTTTTTCTCTGAGGCAGATATTGATGAATGTACAGAGGGGATCATTGAGTGCCACAACCATTCCCGCTGCGTTAACCTGCCAGGGTGGTACCACTGTGAGTGCAGAAGCGGTTTCCATGACGATGGGACCTATTCACTGTCCGGGGAGTCCTGTATTGGTAAGCAGCTTTCAGCCATGCCCTCCATCCATCTGGACCTTTGCAGGAGGGGCAGCCTGCTTTGGTAGTCTGTTCAGCTCCCAGTGTTAAGATACGACCCCTCACTGGTTAAACTCATCAGTTTTCAAATTTCCTCCCTCTACAATTCAGGGATCAGGCCAGGGATTAGGCAGTGCAGGGTTTTAGTACAATTATACAGAAACTGGGGCAGTCAGAGGACAAAGCCTGGGTCTGTAGGCTGTGGCTTTTAGTTCTTTCTGAAGGAAACCATGATGACTTGCTGGAATTTTTCACAGTTTAAGATACAGCTGTGGGAGAAGAGGAAATATTGCGGGACTTAGAAAGTTTAGTTTAAATCTCAGCTCTTGTACTACAAAAGTCACTGTACCTCTCTGAGCCTTCTCCTGTGAATACATAAAAATGTGGATAATAATGCACATATATTATTAGATTTAAATGGGATACCATAATATTTAAAGATTATAAGCTTTGGATTGATGCACAAATATGATAGAGTCAAATTAACCTTATTATTGTTGCTATTACCACTGCTATCATCTTTGCAAGGTCTCCTTGAATCACTTTTCTGCTTGCAGTTCTGTTAACTGCTGAACAGAGGAAGTTAACAGATGGAGTTCTTCCCCTTCAAGACCTTATACCTTTCATGAAATCCAAACAACTGATCAAAAATGTAATCGTTTCCGTGAGAACCTTGGCCAATCCGGTTATTTCATGCCATGTGGACTCAGCTGAATTCTTAATGCTGATTTGGACAGACGCAGAGGGCAAGCATTCTGACCATGGGTTCTCAAAGTTCAGAATGCTGAATTAGAAAATGGAAATTTGACTTTGCTCTCTGCATATCTGCATATCTTATTTTTTCTAACGGTTGCTCCTGAGAACCAGTCAGTGTTTTTTACAACTCTTCTCCTAAGATTGCTCTGAAGCAAAGATGAACTGGGGAACAATAGGCACATGGCATGAATTGTCCATTGCAATGTCAGCATTACTGTTGAGAGGCACGCAGTGTAGTCGTTAGAGGCATAGACTGTTGAGCCAGACTCCCTGAAGTCAAATTCCAGCTCTGCCATTACTAAGTAGGTTGCAAGGTCTTATCTAAACTCTACCTCAGTTGTCTCATCTATAAAATGGAAATGTTCATGTTCCTGCATATTCAGCCCTCTGCCCCACGTCTATCTGTGTTTCTTTTATGGTTAAAACGATGATTTGCAACCTCAGGGAGAGGTTTGCATCTATCCTGGGTCTTCATATACTTCCTTTACACATGGCCAGGAACTTCTGTATGTGTACAACTCAGAGTAAATAGATGTTATGTGAATAGGGATAGATCAAATGGCTGTTGTTGGATAGAAATATAGAATATTGACATATGCGATATTACATTTTGGGGCTAAAAATTAAAATTTCATTTTTAAAAACAGTACTTAACATCAATAAATAGGTGACTCTTAGCTTTTTTGTGCATAAAAGACCTTAAACATGACTTAGTTCATCCAATTTGATAACTGCCTGGACCTGCCATGGTGTCGCACACTTCTGTGCCTTTGCACGGGCCGACCCCTCTGACTGGAATGGAACAGAGCTCTGAGTCAAGGAACTCTTCTCCTTGATCATGTTGATTCACATGTGAATTTTTGTTCATTTTCCTAACTTCAGTTCATGTTTCACTGGGACCCCATGAAGCATTCTTTGATGTCTTCATAGGAGTTATCACTCCTCTCCTCTCTAGCTCTAGAGCTTTTACCCCAGCATATGTTTCTGTAGCTTCACTTGTTGCACTACCATTCAGTTTATTTGCTCTTGGACTAGTCTGTGAACATGAAATGAGGTTTATTCTTCTGTCTCTCCAGCGAGACCCTTTGGTAGTTGGTGTGCAGTAAATGGGAAGATGCAACCACAGTTCATGTGTCCAATAAAGAAATGCAGTCTCAGAAAGGGTGACACCTTGCTTCCAGCCACGTAGCTTGTTTGGTACAAGTCGAGACTCAAGCCTAGGTCAAGGGTGACTCTATGTCCCAGATGCTGGGGACAGTCCCACTTTATACCTATTGTTCTGATGTAATTATCAATCGTGCCCTGTCACTGTCATAAATGTCCCTGTTAGAATGACAGATGTCATGGTCACCTCACCTGCTGATTTCTCTCTGCCATGCTGAGTGACGTGCCTGGGGAACAAAGCTCTGCCCTCCCCAGGGATGCACTTTCTTCATCCATGAACTGCTTCCTGCTCTGCGCAGGAAAATGTTGGTGAACTGGATTCCTTGGCAAGGAACTAGGGTTGCTTTAGTAGTAACATATTTTCTGAATTCGCTTTCATTTCCTCACCTGTAAAAATAGTTTTGTATATGGGTCTTACTAAGAACAGAAATCTGACCATCATTTAGGTTATTTTTGGTAGTTGAGAGCACTGTTGGTTCAGAATATTTCTTGGTGTAATAGATGTATAAATCTGATCATGTCACTTTCTTGTTACATCCTCCTTACGCCTTCCCATTGGATGTAAATAAATTCCTAACTTCTTTGCATGGTCTTCCTCCAGGCTTTAGGTGACCTTGTCCCTGCCCACTTATTGGGCTTATCTCTTATATATGTTAGCCTTTCTGATCTTTTCATGCCTTGAACATGACAGTGAACTCACCCAGTTTCAGGGCCTTTGCCTTTGCTGTTCTCTCCGTCTGGAACACTCAACACCTGTTTCCTTGCATGGTTGTCATTTTTTTTTTTTTTGAAGTATAGTTGATTTACAATACTGTGTTAGTTTCATGTGTACAGCATAGTGATTTGTTTTCTTTTTCTTTTCAGATTATATTCCATTAAATGTTATTACAAGATATTGGGTATAGTTCCCTGTGCTATACAGCAAATCCTTGTTATCTATTTTATGTAGAGTAGTTTGTATCTGTTAATCCCATACTCCTGTTTGTCCCTCCCTCCCTTCCTTTCTCTTTGGTAACCATAAGTTTGTTTTCTATGTCTGTGAGTCTGTTTCTGTTTTGTATATAGACTCATTTGTATTATTTTTTAGATTCCACATATAAGTGATATCATATAATATTTGTCTTTCTCTGACTTATTTCACTTAGTATAATATTCTCTATGTCTATTCATGTTGCTGCAAATGGCAACATTTCTTTCTTTTCATGGCTGAGTAATATTCCACTCTGTGTGTATGTATGTGTGTGCGTGTATGTATGTGTGTGTGTGTGTATATATATATAGATAGATAGATATAGATATATATATACACACCACATCTTCTTAAGCCAATCATTTGTTGATGGGCACTTGGGTTGCTTCCAGGTCTTGGCTATTGCAAATAGTGCTGCTATGAACATTGGGGTGCATGTATCTTTTTGAATTAGAGTTTTCATTTTTCCAGATATATACCCAGGAGTGGGATTGCTGGATCATATGGTAACTCTACTTTTAGTTTTTTAAGAAACCTCCATACTGTTTCCACAGTGTCTTCACCAATTGACATTCCCACCAACAGTGTAGGAGGGTTCCTTTTTCTCCACACCCTCTCCAGAATTTGTTATTTGTAGACTTATTTTTTCATTTAATTCTTAGCTCGAATGCCACTTGTTTGAGGAGACTCTCCCTGACTATTTTATCTGGGGTAGTTGCTTCATTATATCACTCTCTTTTATATCTTTTATAGCATTTTTTTTGTTTACAAATTTATTGTGCGTATACATATGTGTAATTGTCTCCTGCCGCAAATGTACAGATTCTCTGAGGACAGAGACCTTGTCTGTGTTTCACCACTGTACACACATTTCATCATGTATACACAATGTAGGCACAAATTAGGCATCAATGCATATATGTCAAATGATTGAAGGAATAGATAAAACTGTATCAGGTCAAATTTATTTTGTATTTGGTTTGACACAACTAGTTGTGTAGATTGCAGTGAGTAACATAAGATGTTAAATATCACAAAATCATGTGAGTCTTTCGTTTCAGAAACATAATATTTATTAAGAACAACCATTACACCAGTACTGGGTTAAGTCTTCTGGGAATATGAGTATAAAGAAGATAAGATCTCTGTTCTTGAAGGATTTATAACTTGAAATATTTTGAATCATAATAACCTATCTTAATGGCACTGAAAATTAGCACATAAAATAAGCCCTAAATAACATCAGTTACTAATGCTTACATTTAAAAGAAATAGCAGCATCTAAAACAATCGTTTAAAAAACTCTTTTAAGTGTTTTAGCAACATGTACTCAGCTATGCTTTTTCCCCAGACAATAGCAGGGATGGCATATGTTGGAATCTAAAATATGGCAATTATAGGCTTTCAGGGCAACAGTCACCTGCCACT
Organism: Eubalaena glacialis; assembly: GCF_028564815.1. Taxonomy (NCBI): domain Eukaryota; kingdom Metazoa; phylum Chordata; class Mammalia; order Artiodactyla; family Balaenidae; genus Eubalaena; species Eubalaena glacialis. The sequence continues at coordinate 86,192,504 of NC_083725.1, forward strand.
CCATGCCATTTTTTGTTAGATGAGGTTAACACCTGCTCTACTGACTTCATCAGTTACTGGAAACGTCGAACGTTACTAACATCATAAAGAACAGCACCCTTGCAAGACTTACTGTGGCCTCTTTCTGCTAAAGTAGATCATGTAACTGAAGAAATGACTAGTCTAGGTATTGTAGAGACAGACGGAATCACCCTTCTTGAGAAGCTTATCAGAGTCTCCTCTATCTCCCTCTTTCTCTCCCATTTGCTTGTATATGTTTATAAGTCCAGGAGAGATGGGCACACACAGGTTTGCTAGCTGGAATTTGTAGACGAAGATGACAGGGATGCCTTATTACTGTGGGGTCCGGTGCACTTTGTGTTTGGATGCAGTGGTGGGAGTTCAGTGACTCTCGGTTTTCACATAGAAGCTGTGAGCAGTTCCTTTTTATCTGGGCACAGTTATCTGGGTCATTTAGAAATGAAAACTGATGTATAATCAACAATGCCATGTCTAGAGAGCAGGATTTTACATATTTTGAAAATGAGATTCAAATTCCCTTGGATGTCAGTCTGCCTCCGTGATCTTGCTTCTGCCTTTGAATCTTTATTTTCCTCTGTTCCCTCTCATCTCCCACATGAATCCTCAGCCTCCGCAAATATTTCTTCCACTCTTCCCAAACCCTGCACTCTTTACTCCTTTGCTTGTATGCTTTTCCCTGACCATCCTCTATCCCCATTTCCACTTGTCAAAATCCTGATGAAGTTTTACGCCCTAAACTAGTGATTCTCAAATGTGTTTCACAGTAGATTCACGTGAGTAGCTTTCTAAAAATACTTATAATGGGGCATCACACACCGGGAGAATCTGATTCAGTTGGTCTGTTATGGGATAGATTGAGGTCATTTTTTTAAGGTCTACAAGTGATTAGAAAGAATAGTCAATTAACATAGAGAACCATTGTCATATTTCTCTAATAATAATAAAAAAAAGGCCTACCTCTTCTATATTCTCATAGCCTTGTGTTTGCACGTGTTGTATGGAATTTATCAGATTAAGTTTGTTGTTGTCATCAGTTCTTTATAGCCTGCAGTACAGCTGAGGTCTTTTTGTATCTTCTATAGATTTGTATTGAATTAAATTGTATTGTTCATGCAATTTTGTCATTATTGTTATCAAACAAAATTTTCAAATCCTGGCAAAATCCATTTTGTTGATGAGGGACTCGGGGATAACGTATAGCTCTTCCTATGGGACGCGGCACCTCTTGGCCTCCCATTATTGCCTCCTCTAAAGGGACTTGGTTGTGTGAGGCAGGTTCCCAGACTCTGGAATCTGTTTTCTGGTCACTGTAAACAGCCCAGTGAGGATTTACTTGTCACAGCAGCTGCTGCAACTGACGTGAACTTGCAGAGCAACATAAAACAACCAGAGAATGTTCCACTGGAATCTCTTGGGAAGGAGATTTCACTTTTTATTGATTGAAGTGTCAGGGCTGATCGAAATTGTCTAAGAATGATTTGGGTTCTGCTCTCATTGCCCAGTGTCTAGTTCTCATAGGAGTGGAAATAAAAAAAAGGGCTAGAAGCTGGAGATGCTCCCTGTGACAAACCTCACTGCGGGGGGTGGAGGGTTATGAAACCTTAGCCAGTAACAGTGTGATACAGGAGAGGCAGGTTTCCAGTATATACTTATAGGATTGTTGGGATTCAAATCCCAGCTGGGCCACTTTCTAGCTGAGCCACATTTGGCAAACTATTTAACCTCTCTCTCTAAACCTTAGTTTCCTCAGCGTACAATGATTAAAATAATATTTCCTGGTGGAACTTTTTGTAATATAAGTGTTCCTATATGCCAATATCCTAGCAAGTAGTAGATGATAATAGTCAACATTTAACCTCCTTTTGCCTAAATCTCTCATCTGTCAAATGAAGACAGCAACAGTGATACTAATAAGAGCCAACATTTATTGAGAGCTTACTTTCTGCCAGGCACTGAGCAACTTACAGAAGTGCCGACCTCATAAATTGCTGTGGAGTAATTGTGAGGATTAAATAAGCTAACATAGGAAAAAAACATTCAGCACTTGTGTTGTTAAGTGCTCGATAAATGTGAGCTATTATCATGAACTGAGCACCTACACCATGTGCCAGGGAACTTCATGCATTACATAATTTAGTTCTCACAACTGTCTTAGGAGGGAAGCCCTTTTACTGTCACCATTTTAAAGATGAGGGAAATAAGGTCCCAGGGATTAAGATAACTTGTCCCAAATGCCACAGCCAGTAAGTGGCACACAGAGGCTGTAATCCAGGTGCCTTTGATCCCAAATCTTCTTTCTGCTTTTAGTATGTTAACACTGTAGAGCTGTGTGGAAAGGAGGAGACCTGTGATGAGCCACAGACAGAAGAGCTGCCCAGCAGAGCAGCTAGAGGTCAATGAGACACAAGGCAAAGAGGGAATGAGGGAGTATAACTGAGACCCAGACAGAGCTGCTATATTCTGTCTGAATCAAGAGCATCGGGGAATTGCTGTATCCGAGGGACTCAAGGGCTGTGTCTTCGGGCCCTCCTGCTAGACCAGGGGCAGGATGTCAAGGTGGCAGGTTCTTGACAGGTAATCTGATAGCATCTTAGCCTTAACAATAGTATCACCTGGCTATCCACTGATGCGACTACCTTCCCTGCATTTTTGATGATATGAATCCAGAGTAGAAAAGGAAAGGAAGGCGTGGGGAATAAAGGGTATGAGAAATGGTGGTAAGTAGATTTTTAACTAATTATATTTGTTCTTTCATTCATTCATTTATCCCCCGCCGCTTGAAAGTAATTAGTATATACAAAGAACACACATTCAGTAGGGTTATTAAAATAAAAATATTTGAAAAATACAGAAAATATACTAACGATGAGAGTTAACAAAGACGTTTACGAATATCCTGACAGGCAGAGCAAAAAGGAAAGCATGATTATATGAACTGGTCTAATCTGATAGGAGTTCGCATAAAAAGTCTTTAAGCAAAAAGGCTCAAATGTGCTTTTTCTCTGTTCCAGAGCAGAGATATGCCAGGGTGGTGAAAGCATCTTTGTGGACCAGAGTATTTCAAGCTAAGAAAGTTTCAGAGACAGAGGCATACATACCAATCTCGAAACACTCATTGGATTTTCTCTTTGCCAAACAATAAAACCCACCCATGCATAAAGTATTTTCATTGAAACAGCTCGTGCCCTAACCTTCCTTGATAATATTTAATGATCTCTCATTAACTTCAAAATTGTTATTTGTTGCCAGAGAACTTTAGGTTTGGTTTTCATCCAAGTAATGAATTATCTACCATTTAAGAGACTTCCCAAAGGCAGACACCACCTGGCCATGTTGCTGTTTAAATAGCTTTATGCATCTAACTAGCAGTGGTGTGAAGTATGTGGGGCTGTGGTCTGCGGACTCAGAGGAGCTCAGTTGCTTGGCACAAAATTGCCACCTTCAAATAGACAGAGAGACCAGGGACAGACACCACCTGGGTATGGAATGGATATGGAATAGGATTGGTATAGTCAGGTCACAGGATGGAGAGGATAAGAACAGTTCCCAACATCTAATAGAGGGGGTATTCTGGGTCCCCCAGAAAGGGCCTTACAGTGGATATTAACACACAGTTGCAAATGTTAAATCAGATGAGAAATGTGTCCCATCAGACCCTCTGCAAGTTTCCTGCTCCCCTTCAAATCCAGCCATGCATATATAAGCCTGGAGCTGTTTAACTGTAAGTTAAATTGGATATATTTTGGGGACTTCTCGAGGAAGGCAAATGTTCCTCCTCAGTGTTGGTGATAAACATTTCAAAAATATAATTTCACAAAATGATGTCAGAATAGCATTCATCGCACTAAACTCAGGCGTGAACACAAAGTCCATTGATCACCCTCTGCCTATCTGGGCTGACACAACAGGCCTATGGGATATTATCCACTTCAGCTCTGGAACTGAAACAAGACAGCTCAGGGAATTATTCTAACAGACCTCAAACTAACGATAGGGTCTATCCTCTAAGCCACCCCTGGCCCTGATTAGTATCTTTTCAGGGACAAACACCTTCCTAATGGAAGCTGTGACCAGCCATGGAACAGATAAAACAACTTGGAGCCATGCCTTGAAGCAATGCACAATGCATGGAGAGCCAGGGACCTCAGTTCTAATCCAAGTGAAGATCACCTGGGTGATAATGAAGAGGAGGAAAACTAGAAAACTATTAAAAAACAACTCTTCACAAGGATTGCCATGTTATACTTACTATATCCACAAAAATAAGCCTGCTGTGGTCTTAGCACTAAGTTAGGTGATACGAAGGATCCAGAGAATTCACCCCTAGGGACTTAAAAACACCAAGTTGGAGAGGAAAATCAACATATGTGAAACAACCAATAGCATTCTGATACAGGTTATAATCTTATAATTAACTGTAAAATTATAGGGTCAACACTGTATGTAGGTGATTAGGGAGGAGAGCGCAGAGAGGATCGAAGAACAGTCATGCCAGATTGCATGGCGGTGATGAGACTTGAAGGGTGGAAGGGTTTATGTGGTTTATAGATATAAAAATAAAAAATAAATATTAATAATAGGGAAGATTGATTACTTCATGTTCTAGTCACTCTTCTAAAAACTTCACATTTTCTAACTCATTTTATCCTCAAGACAACTTCATCGGGTGGGAATTTTGATAGTCTCTACTTTATGGACAAAGAAACTGAGGCACATAGATGTTTCATAAATTGCCCATGGTCATCCAGCTATTAACTGGTAGATTTCTTCTTCCAGAAAGGGTTAATCAACGTCCTTTCTAGGAACTGTGTACATGTTTAATATTTTTGAAATATTAAGCAACAGGAATATTGCTTTCTTTATTGCCCACTAAAATCTTGCTGCAAAAAATGGTACTGTAAAAGCCATATTTTTATTTATTGAATGCCAACTGTGTGTCATTTCACTTTCAAAAACCCCTTGTAGGTAGCAGATGAGGAGAAACACATCAAGCAGCGCAGCCATGTGTGAAAGAGCCCATGTTCTTTCTACTCCCCCAATGGCCTCTGTCAACTGTATATTAATTGTAGATAATTTACAAAAGGATTAAATTAAGGTGTGAGTAGTGATCATTGTTCAGATAATTGCCTCATTTTCTACTTCACTGTGTGCTTATAGATACAGGCCTGGTATAAAGTCCATAATTTTTAAATTTAGTTTATCTTACGTGTGTGTACAGAAGGAACTAAGGTTCTACTCCATACCAATGTATTCTGGGGGGTCATCACATATCTGAACAAAATAGAGAGATCTAGGATGATGGCCATCTAAGAGGTCACCTGAGTATATCAATCGTCAGTGTGTTCCCCTTCTGAGAGGTCGCCTCAAGGCTATGGGAACTTCTAATATTGCTACATGGTATCAGGTCACAGTCATGAAGATCCAGAGCTTATGAGTCAGAAAGACAGGCATACCTGAAGAGCTGGAGCTGGCTCGCATCTGCTCAGCTGCTGAGCGGCTATTTGCTGTCTCCTGTCCCCAGCTACATTGAACTAAAAAGCACGGCTCTGCTTCGTAGGCCTATATTTTTGACTGGAGCCCGGTTTCTGCCTGGCAAAAGAGAGCAAGAACAAAGTGATTGTGACTAATTGAAGCTTTTCCTTTTCCCTGCAGTTGAAATCAGTGGTTAAGACCAGACTGGGGTGATGTCTCCAACAGAGCGTTTATCAAAGTCTGGATCTTAGGGCACTAATGCTGGGATATTTTGCAGCAAAGGCTTTACTAGTAAATACATCTGGGAAATTCTAAATTAAATAGAGTTAAGGTGGTTTATCAACTGCAGGACTTTTCAGAGCCTTTACATTGAGAGTGTCCAGAATTTATTTGGCTTTAAACCCTTTTTTTCTTCCTAGGCATCCTATGGATTTGGCACTTGGCAGAATATGCTAACTGAAAACTCAACTGAAAAAATGAATATAGCCTACTCTAACAATTTTTAGAAAACCTTATTTGTTCAGTATCATTGAATAATGTGCTGTTCAAAAGAGGGTTTGGGTTTTTTTTTTTTTTTCAGTTCTGCAACAAAATGTTTTTGGGCATAATACTTGTCCTTTAAGTACCAGCAATTTTTTGTATTATTATTTAATTTTGCTATAAGAAAATCATTTGAATATATGACTTTTTGTCTCTTGCATTCTTTTTTTCCTGTGATCATTAAAAATGTAAATCACTCAACTCTACTGTCCTGTACTGAGTGATCTTCTAAAGGCTTATTGGGGCATAGCTGTTTTGTCCCTAAGCTGAATGGTCCCAGTCCTTATGTTTTTGACAAACATATTTCTCCTTTGAATAAGTATTTTACCTCCTTCATGTATTACCAGCCTAACCTGTAATTTTTTAAATGATACCGAGAAGATTGCTTTCCTTTCCACTGTGGTAAATGAAGACTTGGTAATTTGATGTCTCAGGCCACAATAACTCAGAAGGAGTAATTAGAAGCCAGTTGCCTCTTTAGGCTCTGGGGATGTAAAGAGGGGTGATGCAGGTCTCTGGGGTGCTCCATGACAATTCTACATTGCATGAATCAGCCCAGTGGGAGTTCTGAGAAAAGGAAGCAAGTCGGATGGCAGCTGTGAGGAAGGCTGTATTGGAGACAGGGAGGGGGTCGTGCAATGGCTCATACAGAAGGAGTAACAGTTGTATGATATACAAAGAAAAAGTGATATTTTTCCCTAAAATAAGTACTTTTCAATGCAATTATGGTTTTCTTTAAGGTCTTCTCTTTCAATATGAACTTGGCATTTTTACAAAGATCAGGCAACAACAGGAGCACTTTGATTTTCTCCTACACAGGATCTTGAAGCTAACACCATGCAAAATCTTCTTCATGAGTTTTAAATGACTTTCTTTTCCTTTCTTCCTGAGGAGTTAGTCCCACATGAGTGACACTAGAATGACGGGGGTGTGGGGGTGTATTCCTCAAGATAGTTTCTTAACATTACTTCCTGTGAACTCAGTTTCATGTAGCTTAGGGCAGAGGTTCTAGAAGTGTGATCCTCAGACCAGCAGGACCAGCATCACCTAGGAAGCTGTGAGAAATGAAAATTCTCTCCTGCCCCCAGACCTACTGAATCAGCAAATCTGGGAGCGGACCGGTGATCTGTTTTATAATGCTCCCCCGTTAGTTGATTCTGATGCCCACTCATGTTTGAAAACCAGTTTGGTTTTTTGTTTCATTGAAAGGCTTCAGAGGGGTCCATGAATGCCTTGAATCTGTATGCAAGTATGTGTATATGTGTGTACATGCATCTTTTGGAGGAAGCAGAACCATATTTTTCACTCGGATCTCAGAATGACACTAACTCCAGCAAGGTAGAAACCACTGCTGAAACATCAGGATCCAGCACTTGAGGGTCTCTTGCTGAAATTGTTTGACCTGAAAGCCACACACATTATGTTTGCTTACAAGCCATTGGCTAGAAATAGCTGTACAGCCCAGTCTGAATGCATGAGTTCAGGGAAGTATAATTCTCTGTGTGTTCAGAAGAAGTAGTAAACCCTAAGTCTCTATCACATTTCCATACAATAAAAACTGTTTATCATAGATAGATAATAGATAGATAGATAGATAGATAGATAGATAGATAGATAGATAGATAGATAGATAGACTGATGAAAAATTGACTAACTCCTCTTAGGGTTGGGGCATGTGGGGATGGCAATGTATATGGGAATTTTTCACAGAAAATATGGTATTTTTCACTGGGTCTATAGGATGAGAAGGAAGTTTTCCAGGCAAAGTAGATATTAAGGTAAGTATTCCAGGCAGGAATAGTAGTCTGATTGGAGACAGAATCATGGAAGAGATCTAATTATGCTCAAGGGATGGTGAGATTTCCATTGTGGATGAAGTACATGATATATATGGTCATGTTATGGGTGAGGAATGGCAAGAAAGGAGCCCTGGAAATAAAAGGTAGAGACCAGATTATGAAGGGTCTTGTGTTCTAAGCTAAGGAGTTGAAAGTTTTGAATTATTTCATAAATATTAGTGTCTCTAAAGGTTGTTGAAACATCTATTTTGTTGCGACAACCCTGATACTTTTTAAGTAGCTATTTTTAATATAAAAGATAGCTATGTAAATAGACTAGTGTTTCCCACAAAGTTTCAAACCCTCTATCAGACATGTATCATTGTGATTTTCTACATCTGTGCAATTTTGCTTCTCCTGTTCCTTTTGCTTGGAATGTCTTTCTTCTGAAAAAAGTGAGGCCATCAGAATTAGATGGCTTTTGATCACGATTATTATCAAGCAACTCCTGTGTGCTAACATTTTGTCCTATAGTTCTCACAACAACCCTTCAGTTTCGGTATGATTCCTCATTTTACAGAAAGAGAAAATGAAGAACAGAGAGGTCTGTTCTCTGCCACACAGTGAGTAAAAATTTCTCAGCTGAGAAATTGATATGACTTATTAAAGCAGTTAGTTTAGGGATACATATAAGTAAAATATTGATTCAAATTCAATTTTCTGCCAATTCCTAGAAATATTACCTTGTAGCAACTCAAACTGGGTCATTTTCCTGCTAAAAAGCCCTTGAGATAGTGAGAGAATGGTGTGCTCTATTAATCTAGTTTCTCTTTGAAGAGGCCGAGGCAGGGAAAACAGGAAGGTGCTACTGTAATAGTCCAAGCAGTAGAAATGGAGAGGGCTGAGTAAGCTACACTATGGGGTGGATGGTGAGCATTCTATATGCTTCAGTGAATTGTCATTTTTTTTTAAAGAGGGACCTTGCCGTCATTGTTTTAGTATTACCTTTTACATATAGTGAGCATCAGTTCATATTTGGAGGGTCTACGTCTTGGCTGCTGTGCTGGAGATTTACCATTTGGTCTTTGCAGAAAGTTTGTTTTCTACAGACTTGGGAGCCTGCCATCATGTGATGATGTGGAACAAGCCTGACCTGAAGTAAAGATGCCTCTATTTGTGTCCTAACTCAGAAACTTACTAGCTGTAAGCCCTGAGCATGTTTCCGAATTTCTTATACTGGGGTACAGGTATTGCTGAAAGGGTACCCAAAGCTAGATGAGGAGTCTTACTTCGCTCAATGGTTTGAGGGGAAAATGATCTTTCTATCATAATCCTGACTAAATGGCTGGATTGAAAAACTAGCAGGAGAAATAGTTTTTAGAATAGAAAATATGAAACCTCAAATACATTTCAGACCCATGGTTTCCCCTTTATGTATGTCCAGGATTCAGAAAAGTGAGCGTTCACTCTTTCCTACCATAGAGATAAACTCGGTAGAAATGTTTGAGAAGCAATGATCATTTGACCCTCTGCTTGGTTCTTTTAATGGGAGAACATGGTAATGCTAACATTCTAAGAAGTTTTTCTGAAAGGACAAAGTAGATCATGATTTGAAAGGATTTTGAAAACCCTAAGGAGTACAGTGTATAAGAGTATAATAAGTTATTGTTATTATACATAATAAAAAGATAGAAATCTGTTTCATAAAGACATGTTAACATGACTCAATAAAATGAGTCATGGCTGGGATACCAAAGCATCCGCAGGTTCCTAAAAAAGATACATGTAAAGAATTATCCACTGTTTGCCTGCTCCATTAAAATTTTACCTTCCCAGGAGCTGGAATTTTGTCTGTTTTGTTTGCAATAGTATTCCCAATGCCTAGAACAGTGTATAGCATATCATATGTGCTCAGTAAATATTTGTTGAATAAATGAATTAATAAAAGGACTCTCAAAGCAATCATTACTATTATTAATGAGGACACTGACCCCTAACTGCTGCTTACTCTGAGGAGCTGAGCTGGACCACAAATGAACTGCAAGAATTCCTTTTGTTTATACTCGAGCAGCCTGAGTCATGCCAAAGACAAATAAAATCAGACTCTAGTTAAAGTGGTAAGGACAGATTTTAATCAGCAATAAGCTACTGCAATAGAGAAGAGGGTCCAGTGTGAATTGAATTCAACTTAGATTTGTGCAGAGGTGACTGGGCATTCTAAAAGGAAAATGAGGGAGTCGGAAGGAGGAAAGTGGGGGCTTGAGTAGAAATAAGGAAGTGGAAATTTACAAAAAGCAGGAAAAGGTGTTGGTCCATATGAATCCCATCTGGGTTTGTTAACCAGCTGTTATTGAAGTTAGGTTTCTACTCTCCTACAGAGACTGGGAGGGGTGATGGGGGCCTATCTTCATTCAGGTGTTAGCTGGAACAGCAGAAAATTCTTTTGCAACCTTGAGCTTTCCCATGCAGGAACTTACTTAATGGGACTGGAGCCGTTACTTTATTGATGCTGCCTTGAGCTGTTAGAAACTATGCTAGTGTTTGTTAATTTTTCTAATGTGGGGTGGACAAAATTATTTGTGCTAAGAGTCTTCAGGGTTTATAGGCCCAGGTTGAGGCCTAGTCAAGAAAAGGGCTCAGAGGAGCCTGACTAGAGTTTGCTCAGGCAGAGAATCTTTATCTATGGGCTCCTTTGATTTTCACTAGAAACCAGCTTAGTTTGGGCTCTTATGGTTTTATCTCCTGTAAGGTAAAAAACACAGAATGACAAATTCAAAATAAACAGAACTTGCCTCCCAAAAGTCTAGGGCAGAGTGGGTTCAAGTTGCCTACTCTGCCTCATTTTTCCTTTGACTCTCCCAAAAGCCTTCTAGATCTTTCCAGAGACTATCCCTTCAAAACAGGAGGCAGCCCCAAGTCTATTTTTACCAAATCAGTTGATTAAGAGAAGAAATATGAAGAGAGAAAGAAGATGAAAGAGAAGGAATCATCCAAGAAAAGACACCGTGAGATCACGTTAAGATTTATTTATAGCATGTTAGTCTTCTCTGTAGATACTGCCCTTCTTGGTATGGTGACCCAGATCTTTGTCCTAGATCAATGTCCTAACTAACTTGCCTTCTGCTGGGACAAAGCTTTTGGAAAAGCTTTGACCCCTTCCTAGAAAGCAGGGACCATAATAAAGAGAGTGGTAAAAAGAGACAATAAGTAAGAGACATGGACAGTCTTTGAATACTTAGGGTCTGTAACCTGAATCTCGTGTTATTTAGATTGAGACCTGGTTTTGAATTGTACCACTGACAATGGTGTTTGACCTTTGATTTCTATGTAAGTTGCAGGATGCTTCTAGTAGTAAATGAAATTACTTTGTAACCTCTCTGTGCTTACAGCCTTTCCTTGGCATAGAAGAGAGAAGAAATTATTTCTCATCTGTCAACTTGCTTGAGAGAATGATTTGTTAAAATAGAGAGTTAGTTTTGGTTTTCACTTGGCTGGATTCCCCATCCATATTTGTCACTAAGGGTAACATTGCCAGGCTTCAATGAAACAGGAAAACCATGCCGTTCCCTTCATTACTTTCTCTTGTCAGTCAGCACCTGCTTGCAAATACTCATTAAGAGAGACTAGGGATATTTCAATAAACAGTAAATGTCCAAGAAAATGGTTTAATTCTAAGAAATCTCTTTGTTATCCTGGAACTGTGTTCTTCCATTCATCTCCATCCTGTTCTCCATTTGTCACCAGTCATATTGTAACACTGGAATTACAAGCTCAGTCCTGCAAAGGTGAAAAGTAATCATATAAAGATGAAAATGGACAAGATCATAGAAAGTATTTTATATAACCCCTATATTTTATTAAAGAGAAAACTGAGGCCCCCAAAGGACAAGGGTTAATCCATCAGATTCAAATTTAACACCTGTTTATGCATGTCTAAGTAGACGAAAGGCACTGTAAAAGGTGCTGTGGGAAACACAAAGATAAATAAGACCACAATATTACTTCTGAATGAATAACGAAGATAGAAAAGTACGTTCCCAGCTAAGCATACAAGGTAACATAAAGGACATATAGGTAACATAAAACCGAAGGGCAGATTCCACACTAGGAACTCCAGTCAGAAGAGCCAGGTGCGAGGCCTCTGCACGTGGCCCACTGTGAGCAGGTGAAACCCAACTAAGCACAAAGGAAAAAAAAAAAAAAGCCATCACAGAGCTGTGACTATTTTCAAGGCTACTGTTTTTCTCTGTGGAACACTGCCTTTGGGGCAAAACAAGGAAAAATCAGGTGATTCTAATGTGCAGCACAGAAGGGGAGCTACTGCAGGCCAGCTTCTCCAACTCTGAAAGCACTCCAGCCGTGTGGCTGACTGACAGGGTCTTGGTGCTCTGGCTGGGTGTCAGTCCTGAGCCTCTGAGGAGGGAGAGCCGAGTTCAGGACATTGGACCACCAGAGACCTCCCGGCCCCACATAATATCAATCAGCGAGAGCTCTCCCAGAGATCTCTGTCTCAATGCTAAGACCCAGCTCGACTCAACAACCAGCAAGCTCCAGTGCTGGACACCCCATGCCAAACAACTAGCAAGACAGGAACACAACCCCACCCATTAGCAGAGAGGCTGCCTAAAATCATACTAAGTTCACAGACACCCCAAAACACACCACCGAACACAGTCCTGCTGACCAGAAAGACAAGATCCAGCCTCATCCATCAGAACACAGGTACCAGTCCCCTCCACCAGGAAGCCTACACAACCCACTGAACCAAACTTACCCACTGGGGGCAGACACCAAAAACAACGGGAACTACAAACCTACAGCCTGCGAAAAGGAGACCCCAAACACAGTAAGTTAAGCAAAATGAGAAGACAGAGAAATATGCAGCAGATGAAGGAGCAAGGTAAAAACCCACCAGACCAAACAAATGAAGAGGAAATAGGCAGTCTACCTGAAAAAGAATTCAGAGTAATGATAGTAAAGATGAGCCAAAATCCTGGAAATAAAATGGAGAAAATACAAGAAACGTTTAACAAGGACCTAGAAGAACTAAAGAGCAAACAAACAATGATGAACAACACAATAAATGAAATTAAAAACACTCTAGAAGGAATCCATAGCAGAATAACTGAGGCAGAAGAAAGAATAAGTGACCTGGAAGATAAAATACTAGAAATAAATACCACGGAGCAGAATGAAGAAAAATAAATGAAAAGTATTGAGGACAGGCTCAGAGACCTCTGGAACAACATTAAACATACCAGCATTTGAATTATAGGAGTCCCAAAAGAAGAAGAGAAAAAGAAAGGGACTGAGAAAATATTTGAAGAGATTATAGTTGAAAACTTCCCTAATATGGGAAAGGAGATAGTCACTCAACTCCAGGAAGCACAGAGAGTCCCATACAGGATACATCCAAGGAGAAACACGCCAAGACACATATTAATCAAACTATCAAAAATTAAATACAAAGAAAAAATATTAAAAGCAGCAAGGGAAAAGCAACAGATAACATACAAGGGAATCCCCATAAGGTTAACAGCTGATCTTTCATCAGAAACTCTGCAAGCCTCAAGGCAGTGCCAGGACATATTTAAAGTGATGCAAGGGAAAAACGTACAACCAAGATTACTCTACCCAGCAAGGATCTCATTCAGATTTGGCAGAGAAATTAAAACCTTTACAGACAAGCAAAAGCTAAGAGAATTCAGCACCACCATACCAGCTTTACAACAAATGCTAAAGGAACTTCTCTAGGCAGGAAACACAAGAGAAGGAAAAGACCTACAATAACAAACCCAAAACAATTAAGAAAATGGGAATAGGAACATATATATCGATAATTACCTTAAATGTAAATGGATTAAGTGCTCCCACCAAAAGACACGGACTGGCTGAATGGATACAAAAACAAGACCCATATATATGCTGTCTACAAGAGACCCACTTCAGACCTAGGGAAACAGACTGAAAGTGAGGGGATGGAAAAAGATATTCCATGCTAAAGGAAATCAAAAGAAAGCTGGAGTAGCAATTCCCATATCAGAAAAAATAGACTTTAAAATAAAGACCATTATAAGAGACAAAGAAGGGCACTACATAATGATCAAGGGATCAATACAAGAAGAAGATAGAACAATTGTATATATTTATGTGCCCAACATAGGAGCACCTCAATACATAAGGCAAATGCCAACAGCCATAAAAGGGGAAATCAACAGTAACACAATCATAGTAGGGGACTTTAACAACCCACTTTCACCAACGGACATATCAACCAAAATGAAAATAAATAAGGAAACACAAGCTTTAAATGACACATTAAACAAGATGGACTTAATTAATATTTATAGGACATTCCATCCAAAAACAACAGAATTCACGTTCTTCTCAATGCTCATGGAACATTCTCCGGGATAGATCATATCTTGGGTCACAAATCAAGCCTTGGTAAATTTAAGAAAATTGAAATCGCATCAAGTATCTTTTCCAACCAACCACAACGCTATGAGACTAGATATCAATTACAGGAAAAAAAACAGTAAAAAATACAAACACATGGAGGCTAAACGATACACTACTGAATAACCAAGAGATCACTGAGGAAATCAAAAAATACCTAGAAACAAAGGACAATGAAAACACAACAACCCAAAATGTATGGGATGCAGCAAAAGCAGTTCTAAGAGGGAAGTTTATAGCAATACAATCCTAGCTCAAGAAACAAGAAAAATCTCAAATAAACTACCTAACCTTACACTTAAAGCAATTAGAGAAAGAAGAACAAAAAACCCCAAAGTTAGCAGAAGGAGAGAAATCATAAAGATCAGATCAGAAATAAATGAAAAAGAAATGAAATGATAGCAAAGATCAATAAAAGCTGGTTCTTTGAGAAGATAAACAAAATTGATAAACCATTAGCCAGAGTCATCCAGAAAAAAAAAATGGAGAAGACTCAAATCAACAGAATTAGAAATGAAAAAGGAGAAGTAACAACTGACACTGCAGAAATACAAAGGATCATGACAGGTTACTATAAGCAACTATATGCCAATAAAATGGACAACCTGGAAGAAATGGACAATTTCTTAGAAAAGCACAACCTTCTGAGACTGAATTAGGATGAAATAGAATATATAAACAGATCAATCACAAGAACTGAAATTGAAACTGTGATTAAAAATCTTCCAACAAACAAAAGCCCAGGACCAGATGGATTCACAGGCGAATTCTATCAAACATTTAGAGAAGAGCTAACACCTATCCTTCTCAAACTCTTCCAAAATATAGCAGAGGGAGGAACGCTCCCAAACTCATTCTACGAGGCCACCATCACCCTGTTACCAAAACCAGACAAAGATGTTACAAAAAAAGAAAACTACAGACCAATAACACTGATGAACATAGATGCAAAAATCCTCAACAAATACTAGCAAACAGAATCCAGCAGCACATTAAAACGATCATACACCATGATCAAGTGGGGTTTATCCCAGGAATGCAAGGATTCTTCAATATGTGCAAATCAATCAATGTGATACACCATATTAACAAATTGAAGGATAAAAACCATATGATCATCTCAACAGATGCAGAAAAAGCTTTTGACAAAATTCAACACCGATTTGTGATAAAAATTTTCCAGAAAGTGGGCATAGAGGGAACCTACCTCAACCTAATAAAGGCCATATATGACAAACCCACAGCAAACAGCATTCTCAATGGTGAAAAACTGAAAGCATTTCCTGTAAGACGAGCAACAATACAGGGATGTGCACTCTCACCACTATTATTCAACATAGTTTTGGAAGTGTTAGCCACGGCATTCAGAGAAGAAAAAGAAATAAAAGAAATCCAAATTGGAAAAGAAGAAATAAAACTGTCACTGTTTGCAGATGACATGATACTATACATAGAGAATCCTAAAATGCCACCAGAAAACTACTAGAGCTAATCAATGAATTTGTAAAGTAGCAGGATACAAAATTAATGCACAGAAATCTCTTGCATTCCTATACACTAATGATGAAAAATCTGAAAGAGAAATTAAGGAAACACTCCCATTTACCACTGCAACAAAAAGAATAAAATACCTAGGAATAAACCTACCTAAGAAGACAAAAGACCTGTATGTAGAAGACTATAAGACACTGATGAAAGAAATTAAAGATGATACAGACAGATGGAGAAATATACCATGTTATTGGATTGGAAGAATCAACATTGTGAAAAATGACTCTACTACCCAAAGCAATCTACAGATTCAATGCAATCCCTATCAAACTACCAATGGCATTTTTCACAGAACTAGAATAAAACATTTCACCATTTGTATGGAAACACAGAAGACCCCGAATAGCCAAAGCAATCTTGAGAAAGAAAAACGGAGCTGGGGGAATCAGGCTCCCTGACTTCAGACTATACTACAAAGCTACAGTCATCAAGACAATATGGTACTGGCACAAAAACAGAAATATAGATCAATGAAACAGGATAGAAAGCCCAGAGATAAACCCATGCACATATGGTCACCTTATCTTTGATAAAGGAGGCAAGAATATCCAATGGAGAAAAGACAGCCTCTTCAGTAAGTGGTGCTGGGAAAACTGGACAGCTACATGAAAAGAATGAAATTAGAATACTCCCTAACACCATACACAAAAATAAATTCAAAATGGATTAAAGACCTAAATGTAAGGCCAAACACTATCAAACTCTTAGAGGAAAACATAGGCAGAACACTCTATGACATAAATCACAGCAAGATCCTTTTTGACCCACCTCGTAGAGAAATGGAAATAAAAACAAAAGTAAACAAATGGGACCTAATGAAACTTAAAAGCTTTTGCACAGCAAAGGAAACCATAAAGAAGACGAATGACAACCCTCAGAATGGGAGAAAATATTTGCAAACAAAGCAACTGACAAAGGATTAATCTCCAAAATATACAAGCAGCTCATGCAGCTCAATATCAAAAAAACAAACAACCCAATCCAAAAACAGGCAGAAGACCTAAACAGACATTTCTCCAAAGAAGATATACAGATTGTCAACAAACACATGAAAGGATCCTCCACATCACTAATCATTAGAGAAATGCAAATCAAAACTACAATGAGGTATCACCTCACACTGGTCAGAATGGCCATCATCAAGAGATCTACAAACAGTAAATTCTGGAGAGGGTGTGGAGAAAAGGGAACCCTCTTGCCCTGTTGGTGGGAATGTAAATTGATACAGCCACTATGGAGAACAGTATGGAGGTTCCTTAGAAAACTAAAAATAGAACTACCATACGACCCAGCAATCCCCACTACTGGGCATATACCCTGAGAAAACCATAATCCAAGGAGTCATGTACCACAATGTTCATTGCAGCTCTATTTACAATAGCCAGGACATGGAAGCAACCTAAGTGTCCGTCGACAGATGAATGGATAAAGAAGATGTGGCACCTATATACAATGGAATATTACTCAGCTATAAAAAGAAATGAAATTGAGTTATTTGTCGTGAGGTGGATGGACCTAGAGTCTGTCATACAGAGTGAAGTAAGTCAGAAAGAGAAAAACAAATACTGTATGCTAGCACATATATATGGAATCTAAAAAAAAACAGAAAAAAAAGAAAAAAATGGTTCTCAAGAACCTAGGGGCAGGACCGGAATAAAGACGCAGACGTAGAGAATGAACTTGAGGACATGGTGAGGGGGAAGGGTAAGCTGAGACGAAGTGAGAGAGTGGCATGGACATATATACACTACCAAATGTTAAATAGATAGCTAGTGGGAAGCAGCCGAATAGCACAGGGAGATCAGCTCGGTGCTTTGTGACCACCTAGAGGGGTGGGATAGGGAGGGTGGAAGGGAGATGCAAGAGGGAGGGGATACGGGTATATATGTATACGTACAGCTGATTCACTTTGTTATACAGCAGCAACTAACACAACAATGTAAAGCAATTATACTCCAATAAAGATGCTAAAAAAAAAAAAAGAAAAAAAACCTGAAGGGCCAGAGGGTTGTTATTTTCAGTTGAGGGTGAAATTTTGTTAAAGAGATTAAGCAATAAAATGAATGTAACAATAGAATGTGTAATGCATAGCCCAGTGTTAGGCATTTTAGTAATTTGTAAAAACATCTCTGTTGTACTCTCTGTGATGCAGATGCAGCTATAACACAACCTACCCTCCTACCCATAAGCAGATATGTAAAAACATATAAATCTAGGTTTGTTGGCGTCAATACTGTAGCTTCTCTGTGCAGTAAAATTCTCTTTGGATAGTATTTCAATATTTATAGATTTTTTATTTATTCTCTGCACTGTTCAGAATTGTACTGATTTTAAACAGATGTAGTCACTAGTTAAAGAAGCATGACTTGTTCATGGCAAAAGCAAGCCAACTTTGTTAATTTAGGAGGCTACTCTGCCTGTATTCTACTCTTGTTTTCATACCTAGAAGGAACTGTTTTCTTCATCTGCACTAAAACACCTTAATTTGTACAGCCTAGAAAAAAATACAGTCAGTGACCAAGGCAAGTTTGTAGAGTGTCAGTAAACTATATTCTTTCGATATTAGCCACTTAATACACCAGATTTACCAATTAGGGCTCAGAGAGAACTTGGAATGTTAGCATTTCTGGATTTGGTGGCCAAAGTACTGATCAAATCTATGAGAATTTGTGTGAGAATT
Organism: Eubalaena glacialis; assembly: GCF_028564815.1. Taxonomy (NCBI): domain Eukaryota; kingdom Metazoa; phylum Chordata; class Mammalia; order Artiodactyla; family Balaenidae; genus Eubalaena; species Eubalaena glacialis. Next base: position 86,211,005 of record NC_083725.1, read on the forward strand.
CAGAATTCAAGTGGAAATCCCTCAGTAAACAGATGAAGGTGTGAGCTGGCTGCATAATAAGAGCTCAGGTATATTCTGAAGAGATAGTGCAATGGAATTCATAAGCTGAGATGAAATCCAGGAGAGAAAAAAATAATACAAACAAGAAGAACAATAACAACAGCTAATCATTTTTGAACAATTACTATATGATAAGCATTGTATTATGTGCTTACTCAAATTACCAGATTATCCCAGGGCGTATTTTCTTATCCACAATTTCAAATGATAGCACTAAGGCTTAGAGATGTTAGCTAAATTTTCCATATGTTGGGTAAATAAGTTGCAGGGGTAGGACTGGAATGCAGTTGGCTTATTTGCTCCATTTGCCTAGAACTTTCCCAGTTTTATCACTGAAAGTCACCTATCCCAGGGACCCCCTCAGTCCCAGCGAAATTGGGACAACAGGCCATGTTAACTTGTACGCACAGCTGCTGAATTCCAAAGCTTAAGTTTAAATTGGTATCTTATACTGCTTCCATTGAGGAGAAAGAGAACCAATGACCAGAGATGGAACCTTGGAAAATGTTAATAACTTTAAAAATGGGAGAAGACTGTAAGGTCCTTACTTAAAGGGCTGTATCCTTTGCCCATTTTATCCCCAGTCTTTAGCACTATGTTTAAGACAGAGTAGATGCTCAATAAATATGTGTAATTAGTTAAGTGATTGATGATTGATTATTAGTGATTGGATGAATGAAGAGGTAAGAGGATAAATAAGGCAACATCATATCCCACAAGGATCAAGTAGAGAGCTCTTAGACTGAAATAAAATAACAATATTTACATGAAGGGTAATGCTTTTGCAAACTGATGATCATGAGAACCTTTAGGATTTAGGTTTTGAAAAGAGAGTCACGTGGAAGCTTGCAAATCTTTAGGAGAGGACAAAGATGCAAAAATGGAGGGAGCTGCCGGTTGTAGGCCCTAGGACATAAGACCTGGATTTAAGGAAGAGATAAGGAAAGAGTGAGCTGAGACAAAGTGTTCCTTTCTTTTGCTCAGAGAGTCTGCTCAGTTAAAGGAAAAGGAGAAGACTCATTGGAGAAAAACACAATTACACACTGAGCAATAAAGAAACACCACAAGGACAGGTTTCTTCCTAACTCAAGAAAGGCTGGAAGCTGGAACTATAAAGACTGAAGCGTTAACGCTGGAGGGACATTGGAACTTCTTCCTAAGAGACACATGATAGCATCTCAAATAGACAAAACTATAGCTCACTGATCTCTTCTTTCAGTCTTTACCTTTCAGGCTGAACACCTCATGTTTCATTCAATTGAGATGAGTTTGAGCCCTTCACTATGCTGGTGGACCTCTTCTGATGTGTCCTAAGTATGTCAGCCCCACTCTTTTTTTTCTTTTTTTTTTTTTTAGCCCCACTCTTAATAGTCTGTGCTCTAAAGGGAATGTGATACCAAAGTGTGATGTGACTGGCACACATAGAGCATGGCTGTCACCTCTCTTGTTCTGGGCCTGAAACTTCCTATGCTTAAAATCTCATTAGCCTTGTATTTTGCAAGCCATCTCAGACCTCAGATTTTCTCTACTTGTTTCTTTCACTTATTTTGCTGATGTGCAGTATGTATATTTTCCCCTGCAGTTTTCTCTCTGCCACTGTAAGAGAAGCAATGCTGCTTTAGCTATGGGAGCGGCATCTGTGCTCTATCTTGTCTATCATTAATAAACCCCCAAGCTCTGTTCTCATTTCCAAGCTGCTAATGTCTGGTAATGATTTCCAAGTCAGAACACACACAGCTGGATATTCAAACCCCAGGTTAAATTTTGTTTTCTGACATATCACCTGTCTGGAGTTTGAAAGTAAGTCTAGATGTGTTGCAGAAGTTATTCAAGGAGGAAGATGGGGTAATGAAAAAGGTCATTCCTTTGACTTAACTGTGACCAAACCATTGGAAAAAATTGTTTCCCTTGATCTCTGAAATCAACTTGTAGAAGTTTCAGCTCCTGAGGCAGGTACCATTACAGTTGTTATGCTATTAAAAGTTCTGCAGAGCCTTTTTTTCTTGAAGGCTAGGAAAATTGTTTGGGGCTAGGTTGGGATTGGTTTGATTGCTGTTGATATAAACATCTCTGAATTGTATTTTTTTTTTACATGTGCAAGTAACCTAAGAACTTCAAATTAAAGAACAAAGCAGATCGTCTAGGCACAACTAGATTTTTTTTAGGCAAAATTGAGTACAATAATAGTAGTTTTCAGAAATTGTGAAAATGTCAGTGCAAGAAAATTAGTTCTAATTTAAGCCTAGCTGTGGGATTTTATTGAAAATGTTCTCATCCTAGCATGGGGCATTTAAATAATGAAGTTACAAGGAGAAACACAAGGAAATCACAGAGAGCCATTACTTACAATAAGAAAAAACAAGTACACTTTAATGGTTATAGATTTGAGTATGGAATATTTTGCCTGATTTTTGTTTCATTGCCTCTTTGTCATTGGAGGCCTGTCTGATGATTTGGGTAAGTATCATGGGTGAATGTCTTTGTGTTTGCTCAGCAGAGAACAACAGTTGCAATATGTAAATAGGGTGCCTCTTCCCTTTGGATGCCTTGGGATATGTATAATAGATTAAGCAGGCTTTGTGCAGAGCAAACAGGTCTGTATTACCAAGAATATGAATAATGCCAGTTTCCATAATTGCTAACATCTGGCTTTCCATAAATCTGTTAAATTGCATGGAAGCAGAATTAGATGTCTGCGTCATAAGTAAAGCAATTACATGGAATTCTGTAGGCAATATGGTCCTGTATTCAACTGTGAAATCTTTTCATTCTGGAGCAGCAAAAGCAAATCCAGGTTTTGAACCCTGTTTTTATTGTGCACCCTAAGTGTGTTCATCTTTTTGCTCAGGTTTCTTAATTTATGAGAGGAAAACACCGCCAATATGTTTGTAACTTTGTAAATGCAAAATAAACAAATGTTAAAATAGCATATTATAGCTGGGCATTAATTGACAATTTAGAGGTTATTTTAGAGGAGACCATAAATTAAAGATCCTTTTGTAGCCACTGGTTGTGGATCTGTTGAAATTAATCTTCCAGACAATTCCTGGGGTGATTTGTTGATGAGTCTTTCTCTGCCCTTGTCCCCTTAAGCATTTGACAGGAAACTGGGTTGTGGAGGGAGGAGGAAAGGTGGCCTTCCTATTTCAGTGTGGTTACTACTGAAACCACACTGAATTTATTGTACTTTGAACTAGACCCAAGAGCTTTTCCTGATGAAAAGTCAACAATAAAATGTGTTCCCTGAAGGGAAGGGTTGTGGTTGTGCCTTATGCTTACTGAACACCCCAAAGACCAAATTTTGACGGCTTTATAGTAGTATTGGTCTGTAAAATTCCTGGATTTAAGTAAGTTAAATAAATACATTGTACATCCACAGTATATTCTGTTGTACTTGGTACTGAGAAGAGAAAAAGGAAAAAGATTTAGTCCCTGCCCTCAATGAGCTCACCATCTATCTATGAGCCATGGATAAATTAAACATGGAGCTCCCAAGGGATGAATGCAAGGATAGCATTGTGTGTGTGCAAGGTACAGAGAAAGCAAAAAGTCAGTAGTGACTGTCTTGCAGAATGAGGGATGGTGATGCTTGGTCTTGATCTTGAAGAATGCATGGGAGTGAAGATAGCACAGGAAGGGAAATGCTTACCTTATCAATTAATTTATACCCCACCCATTCCATAGGGGCTAAGAAACAGAGATGGGTGGGGGGAGTACTCCCATAATTAGAAAAGGCATGTTCCAAGGCACAGGCAGAGGAAACACCGTGGTCTGTTTGTGGGTCACCCATTGCTTTTGAAGAGAAAGGGGAAGAGACAGAAGGTAACAACTGAAGTACCAAATCGGGGCTTATATGTATGCCAGGAGATTGAACTTTCTATTATAAGCATCAGAGAACCACAGAGAAGTGGCAGGCAGAGGAATGACATGGACAGGTTTGCTTTTTAGAACACCACTACCCTGTAGAGGGTATTTAGAGCAATGATTCTCCTCTGGCTGAACAGAGCCCAGATGTCTGGATCCTAATTTATGTCAATTAAATCCAGTTCTAGTGGTGGTGAGCCTGGGCTCCAGTACTTTTAAAAGGCTCGCCAAATATTTATATTTTGCCCACAATCTCCAAATATTTCCATTGTGCCCACAATCAAAAAAATCACTGAATTAGAGTGAGAAGTGTCTGGAGTCAGTTGAGACCAGATAGGAGACTAATGCAATAGTCCTGGTGATAAGGATGAAAATCTGAACTGAGTTCAAAGAAATCTGAATGTTATTTTTATGATTATATATGTGATGAGCCACCTAGCTAGCTATCATCAAGTTACTTTCTATCTGTATCTCCTAGAGATACAAACTAGATTATAAATATGATGAGAGAAGTATAAGACAATGTTTTGTTACTTTCAGCAAAAATTGAGGAGTGAGAATAATGCAAACATACCACTTTAGTATTGCTCCAAGAGAGCATATACCTAAACAGTAAGCCATGTACCGCCAACTATCATTGCAATGAGTGTTCAGAGAAGGTGAATAATTACTATAAACTGGCATCATATTGGGAGATGCTTAACTGAGGCGGTAGGGCTTGAACTTGGTCTTAATCATTCACATTCATTAAATCAAGAAACAAATATTTTTGAGTACTTATTATGTTATCTGGTTTTATTTTCAAAAGACAATAGATTAGGTGGGTATGGTTTTATACAGTTGATAATTGAGGGTCAGAGAGACTTAATAATGTGACCAAGGACGTACAGTGTGATGTGCAAAATGACTGGTACATAGTAAGCACTCAATTAGGTGGAAGAGTTTGGTTTCGAACATGAGTGACCTCCTGACTCCCGCATTCGATGCTACTTTTTGTTGGGAAGAATTGAAGTAGAGGAAGAAGGCTGGGAAGATGAGAGAAGCTTCTAGGCGGGAGCACCATATGGTCATATGTGTTGACCAGGAATAATGAGGAAGTAATTGAGGTCTGATTGTAGTTGACTTGGAATCTAGATAGCATAATTTGGGGTCATTTCCACAGTTTTCAAAGGAGAAATAATTATTCATTAACTAAATATCTTGACTGAGGCTACAATTGGTAGAACAAAGACAAAATAAATCTTATAATGAACTAGGTCTTAGAAATATTGTTGGAATTCCTTAACATCTTCTACTTTGTACCACGGCTGTGAAGCCAAGTTTTATACCAATATAGTGCATGCAGTCAGTAAGGGAAGATAGGTCATTTGTTTCCATTATTTTTAAGTCACAATAGTTTTAAATTCTAGCAAACTTTTACTGAGTAATCATATCGTATCATTCTCAGAATTTCAGCTAAAAATGCTGAAGAGAATCCATGTAATATTTTATCTTTGAAAATGAGTTGCAATATCTAGAGGGCAAATTAGTTGAAAGTATATAAAACCACAGAATATTCTAGTATGCTGAAAGAAGACTTTAGACCTTGAGTTGGCACAGTATAGTGGAAAGAACTCCAGTGCACCTTTCAGAAGGCCCAGGACACAGTCTTTGCTCTAACAGATACTAGCTGTGTGACCACTTAGCCATCTCTGTAACTTAGTTTCTTCTTTTGTAAACTGAAAATAACTATTCCTATCCTGCAATTATATGACATGACTTGTGAAAAAGAACTCTGAAAAACTTTGAAACTATGTATATAGTATATTATAAATATATATATATGTATATATATATATATTAGCAGTAAAATTGATATTATGCCTTTGAGCACTTTGAGCACTTTAGGGGGAAATGACACTTAAATTATATTTTCTGTAATTTAGTTCCATAATTCTTAAACAAATGCCTACAATACATATTTAACATGAATTTTAGGATGAAGAGTAAGTTAATTTATACTGTTCCTATTCTCACCTACCATAGGAGTCAAGCCTACCATTCAGTAGCCTACCAACAGTTATATATATATACTGCTGTGTTCCTCCTTTATCACCTTCATGAGGACAGTGTCTTATAAGTCATTGCCAACATTTATAGCACCAGTGTGCAAAGAACCCTGGTGCATGGCAGACTTTTGGTAAAAATGTGTTGAACTCAACATTGTCACCTGAAAGATATTTGAAGGACTTGGCAGTAGATTAATCAGTGGAGAAGACAAATGACATGATAGACAAATGGCTAATGTTTTCAAATACCTTAAAAATTGTCATAAGAAAAATCAAGTAGACTTTCCTTGAGTGACCTCAGAACTATTACCTAAGTAGAAGTTACTAGATAATATATTTTATTTCAATGTAAGGAAGACATTTCTTTTTTTTTTTTTTAACATCTTTATTGGAGTATAATTGCTTTACAATGGTGTGTTAGTTTCTGCTTTATAACAAAGTGAATCAGCTATACATATACATATATCCCCATATCTCCTCCCTCTTGCGTCTCCCTCCCACCCTCCCTATCCCACCCCTCTAGGTGGTAACAAAGCACCGAGCTGATCTCCCTGTGCTCTGCGGCTGCTTCCCACTAGCTATCTATTTTACATTTGGTAGCGTATATATGTCCATGCCACTCTCTCACTTCGTCCCAGCTTACCCTTCCCCCTCCCCGTGTCCTCAAGTCCATTCTCTACGTCTGTGTCTTTATTCCTGTCCTGCCCCTAGGTTCTTCAGAACCCTTTTTTTTTCCTTTTTTTTTTTTTGATTCCATATATATGTGTTAGCATATGGTACTTGTTTTTCTCTTTCTGACTTACTTCACTCTGTATGACAGACTCTAGGTCCATCCACCTCACCACAAATAACTCAATTTCATTTCTTTTTATGGCTGAGTAATATTCCATTGTATATAGGTGCCACATCTTCTTTATCCATTCATCTGTGGATGGACACTTAGGTTGTTTCCATGTCCTGGCTATTGTAAATAAAGCTGCAATGAACATTGTGGTACATGACTCTATTTGAATTATGTAAATTGATACAGCCACTATGGAGAACAGTGTGGAGGTTCCTTAAAAAACTAAAAACAGAACTACCATACAACCCAGCAATCCCACTACTGGGCATATACCCTGAGAAAACCATAATTCAAAAGGGAGACATTTCTAAAAGAGTTATTCAAAGATGGAATAGGCTGCCTTGTGCAGTAATAGATTGTCTGCAGGGAAAGGACTCAAACCAGGGCTGGACAGCTATGTGTTTGAGATGTTAAGGTCACCAGAGCCCTGAATGTCAGGGAGGGCTACTGGATTTATGTTTTCCTTCCATACTTGGCTGTCAATGAAAATCAGCAAAATATATGGTGTCTTTCATCAGCATTCATGCCATATCCTAACTGTAGCTCTGAGATGTTTTCTTGTGTGAGCAAAAATGTTGCTAGTCATTGGGGTGATGAGTTTTTGATTAGGCAAGGCATCCTCCAAGAATTATTTCCTTTTCTTTCAACCTTGGCCCCAGGATCTGGGGGCAGCCTAATTGGCTCAGGGTTGCCCTAATTGCTCACTCGTTTTGCCTTAATTGCCCATGCATTCCTACTCAGTGACTAATCTATTCACACCTTTTCTGTAAGACCCAGATCTCCATGGGTGTATCCATACTGTTAATGAATTAGCAGTATTTATGGCCTCTGGATGGTATAGTTCTTGAGAATACCCTAAAAGCAGTTCAGAGTTGCTCCTGGATAATTTAGTAATTAGAGTCTGACAGCTGTGGGTCTGAGTCCCAGACTAGCCACTTATTAGCTATCTGACAGTGAACATGTTATTTAACTTATATGAGCCTCAGCTGCATTAGCTGCCTTGCAGAGTAGATGAGATAATGCATGTGAACAGCTTGGCACAGTACTTGGCACAAGGCAAACACTCAATAATGTTAACTAATGCTATTATAAGTGATGATTATTTTCTAATGATCATCTTGACTGGAGTCTAAAGCTCCATGCTTTCTTTATTGCAGACATTGATGAATGTGCCTTAAGAACTCATACCTGTTGGAATGATTCTGCCTGCATCAACCTGGCAGGGGGCTTCGACTGCCTCTGTCCCTCTGGGCCCTCCTGCTCTGGTGACTGCCCCCATGAAGGAGGACTGAAGCACAATGGGCAGGTGTGGATGCTGAAAGAAGACAGGTGTACTGTCTGTTCCTGCAAGGTGAGGCTAACGTGGTACAGCGGAGATCGTCACTGTTCTTTCTCTCCCTCCCCCTCTGCTCTCCCTCCCCATGTCTTTCCCCCAGGTGGTTGAGTCATGGGTCTCCCGTGATTTCCTGAAAAGACTTCTCCTGTTCTAATCCCAGCTACAGCTAATGATGCTGCTGAGTGGCAGGCAGACCTGCTTGGAATGAAAAGTGAGGTATAGGGTTGCAAAGAGACTGCTGAACACGGGGGGAGCAGGGCAGAGAAGCCGATGTTACTCCTCCCGCTGAGAGCTGGCAGTGCCTTTCAGGTCAGCTGGGTGAGAGCTTTAATGAGCCCTCAACCCTCACTTCTACAGTCCTGCTGATTAAAACTTCTCTTTCTCTGAAATGATCACCTGCACGAACTTGCTCACTCTTCTGGTGACATCATCCAGAAAAGCAAGGCTCAGACACTTGCTTGCAGTGGTCAGAGACAGGTGGGCTTCTGATACATTCTGAACACAAAATAATGATGGTACGAGGCCGTCTGGCCAAATGATGTCTTCTTTTTCTTTCTCAGTGCTGGGCTATTCCTTACATTAAGTTGTTTGGAAGTGAGTTTAATGCTTCTGAAAACAAAATTCTGTCATCGACTAGTTTTGCTTTATGCTTTGCAAAATGGGCCTATTAAAGTGTTTGATTTCCTTGTGCTTTATTTCTTCTTTTGTTGATCTTACCTATTCATTTTCCTTTGATATTGCTTTCCTGTAGCTCTTACATTGTATTTTTTTGTCCCATTGGGATGGGACTGTTTAATCTTTGCCTTACGGGCATGGGAACTCTGAGAAATTACTTGCTTAGTAGCCTTGTAGAGAGCTGGTCTCCTGATAAACTCAGAGTGTTCCCTGGAAACACAGTAGAAATGAACCTTGAAAAGTCCCCCAATTCATTCACCTGCCTTCAAGTCTGTCACACCTGCAACAGACCTGGGGGCAGCTATTTAGGATAGCTGTTTTACCAGGTGTTAAGATCATTAGCCCATAACACCCATTTTTCCCCTAATACATAAATATAGTTCCCCACATTTAAACTTAGGTCCATTGCCCCCAGTTGTTAAGTACCTCCTCTATGCCAAGCATCCTGTAATTTAACAACAGCATCCCACTTAATATAGCACAACTCTGAAAGATGAAGAAACTGAGTTTCTAAGTTTTAGGGGAAGTAATGTGCGCTTAATATCACAAGATATAAATGTGTAAGCTGGGATTTGAATTCTACTTGCTTGCCCCAAATTTTATAGTTTTCTCATCTTGCTACATGTCCTGTAACCCTCTACAGATGACATCTGTTGACATTTATAAAAAGCAATTAAGTAATCAGTCAATCCAACTTGGCTGAGCTCAACGCTCAACTCAGTACTATGTTAATGACTGGGTAGGACATCCCCTCAAGAAGTTTTCAAGTTATTAAGTACAGTATTTAAGCATGTGGCACTGACTCAGAGCTAGAGTTTTGGGGTTTTTTGGCCATGCCGCGCAGCTTGCGGGATTAGTTCCTTGACCAGGAATTGTACCTGGGCCCTCCGCAGTGAGAGCGCAGAGTCCTAACCACTGGACTGCCAGAGAATTCCCAGAGCAAAAGTTTTTGAGAGACGGAAAAGCTTGCTGTGGGTTAGGATAGTTGAGAAAGGCTTATGGAAGAGGTTGGCAATTAGGTCTCCATTCAGCCAGCAAAATGAAGATGAATTCCTTTACTAGTTCTTTTCTAGAAAATATTGTTTTTCTAAACCTTTGAGGAGGCTCACAACCTGACCCCAAATCCTTTTTAGGCTTTCTGGGTCCCCAGTACCTGGAACAGGCAAGGGACTTTAGTTGAGTCTTGACCAGTATGAAACCGAAATTTATTTTTCAGTTGTTGTTTTATTTAAGCCCATGATAAAGCAGGGCACTTACCAATCATTAAAAATTTTCCAAAGCTTCATTAATTGGTGGGGCTAATAATAATCCAAGCAGGCTAAGTTGACTTATTCTGCTTTGACACCTAAAGTAGCTCCAAAGACTTCTGGGAATTAGACTGACATTGCCACAGGAAAGGAACAATTCCTGTCCTCTTATTTTGTTAATATAATGCACCTCCACCACCACTGCACTCCTTTATGAATAAAGTACTGGGCAGAGTTCTCTACATAAGTCTTTTTTAAAAAATAATTACTCATTAATAGCATAGCTTCCAAGAGGTTGTGGATGGGGAGGAGATCTGGCTTTAGGAGCTGAACTGAAACCCTGAATCAAATTCTGTAGATCATCCTCAAAAAATGAACTTATTTGTGATCCTCTTTGTTTGTTTCCATTATTTTCAGTTGTAAGTATTCTATTCTGATTTGATAAGAAATATTTCCAGTACTTAAGCATCAAAGTGAACTATTATAATGGCATCATCTTAGAGGCTAAGAAATAAAATCAAGGTTAAGATATAAAGTGCTAGCTTTTCAGTCATACCCTTGATGTTTCAAATTCAAATAAAAAAGAATCACACAAGCAGAATCACACAAGCCAACAAAGGGTCAAGGCATACTGTTGAAAGAAGCAAAGTCAAAGTTCTTTCCCCCTTGAGAATCAGTACATCAGGTTAGCTAATGTTTCATGCCAATGGAAAAAAGAAGCCTTGAAACATGTCCACAGCTGAATGGAGTTCAATGATAAAGCTAGGCTAGCATGGATTTGGGCTTTGTTTAGATGCCATGTGCTTCCTTGACAGTGGCAATGATTTTGTGCACCTTTAGACCACTTAGTTGATTAGGCACAGAATAATTGCTGAATTGTTTGGAACCCACGTTCCTCCAGCATTATCCAGATCACAGAAACCCAGAGTGAAAAATGGTTCTCTCACTGGGCTTGATCCCTAAATCTTAGTTACAGCCCAATTTCTTTTCATAGATACCCATCTGTGGCTTTTCCTTTCATAAATTTGTCCAGGGCCTTATGGAGACATTTTTATTTTCTATCTGTACTACATGGAAAGACAGAGTGGTCTCAGCTTTATTAGTTTCTAGGAAATGCAGCATTTTAGTATGAGTGGTTACATTTATATTGGAGATCATGGAGATGAATGGGGAAATGGATACACAATTAACCACCTGTCATGCCATGGTAGAGTCATGAACAATTTATTTGTTGAGGGAACATACAAAGGGGAAGTATGCTCTATTCTGGGAGGATGCAGAAAGGAATAGGGAATGACTTCATAGAGTAGGTGAACTTTGAATGAAACATTAAAGGATGAGACATTTATCCAAGTAGAGGTGTGGGGAAGGTGAACTCCAAACAGAGGGAAAACAAGAACAAAGAAGCAGAAGCATAACAATATATATTAAAGGAAATATGAAGTGAATGATGAGATTAGAATATCAGGAGCAAGAAGAGTATGGGAAGGTTATAACTGCTGATGAGCCTGGAGATAAAGGCCGGGCATGGAGTCCAGCTTTGGAATTTAGACTGCATCCTGTGAGCAGCTGAGGATCATGAGAGATTTTTTCATTTAGGATTGGTGTGGCCTAATCATGGTCTGATTGACAGCATGATGGACAGACTGGGGAGATCAAGGCTAAATGGAGAGATACCACTTAGGCTGAAATAAAGGTTCAGGAAAGTAAAGGTGAGAACCTGAAATAGGCAAGAGAGGTAAGATCACATGGGAGATAACACAGAAGTAAAATGATGGGTCCTGATGAATGATGATGTCAGACCCTCAGCCTCTGTGGCTATGTGTGTTCTTATAATGTAGGCAAAAAAAAAGCTTCAGAGTGACATGTTGGAAACTTAGCTGCCCATTTTCCTGGGTGAAAAGAATTGAGGTGCCAGTTTCAAGTAAAGAGACAGGATTTGCAATTACTCCTCTACCTACACCTTTACCTACTACTACTATTATCATTAGTAGCTGGAAAATCCAGTGGGAGAAAGAGAAAAGCTATAAAGGCCAGATTTCATTTCTGTGCTTCATTCAGAGGGTTTGTTTTTGTTTTTCTGTTTTGTTGTTATTTTTGTTTCATTAAAAAGAAAGGTGAACTAAAAAGAAAAGCATTCATCGTGAAAGTAAATATAATACTGAAGACCTGAGCAAAACCAGGTCTTGAGTTTTTCTGGGACTTACAGAGATGGGTAGAGAAATAGATACCATAAGCAGTCACCCACCATTCATATTAAAGTCAGGGCCAAAGAGCTGTGACAAGGAAGGTGGGTAAAGTGTAGAAGATTGTTTTGCCTTGAAATTGTCTGGAATACCGGCCATTTGATCTGGCCTCATATAAGCCTTTGCCCAGAAACTGAGGAAGGTGGCCATAGTAGGGAAACTAAAGGCTTCATGCTTTTCCTTCAGGTAAGGAGAGAATAACCTTCTCTGCAAGGAGCTGACAGTAAAATAGCCCTGCCGTTCTCAGCATGGCACTCACTCCGAGAGTGAAGAACAGGGATGAGTCAGCCTGTGCCTGGGGCCAGGGTAGATCTTAGACTTCTAGAATCCTTCAGTCTACTCATAAAAATGCTTTGCTTTACTTTGCTCTGCTCTGCTCTCAGAACTTAACCAGCACCATTATCAATACCTTCCTGTCTAGGGTGTTCTTGATGGCAGGAGTTGGCTGTGCAAGCCCTAAGGTTTTGTTTCCCTTTCTTTTTTTTCCCGCTTTTGTTCATTTTTATTTATCAGTTAATAATAACAAATACTTCCCTGTATGTGTGGAATTCTTGTTCTTAGAAATATTTAGTAGTAGAGAATCCATAGGGAAAAATGTGAGTTGTTACACTATATGTGTCTTGTTATAATATTTTACTGGTATAGTTGATTTAAAATATTGTATTAGTTTTAGTTATACAATAGTGATTCAATATTTTACACATCATATGCCATTTAAAGTTATTATAAAATAATGGCTGTATTCTCCTGTACTGTAAAATACATCCTTGTTGCTTATTTATTTTATACATAGTAGTTTGGATCTCTTAATCCCCTGCCCCTATGTTACACACCCCCCCTTCCCTCTCCTCACTGGTAACTACTAGTTTGTTGTCTATATCTGTGAGTCTGTTTTGGTTTTGTTATACTCATTTGTTTTATTTTTTAGATTCCACATAAAAGTGATAACATAGAGCATTTGTCTGACCTATTTCACTAAGCATAATACCCTCTAGCTCCATCCATGTTGTTGCAAATGGCAGAATTTCATTTTATTTTTGTATGAGGTAATTAATATTCCCTTGTATATACATATCACATTTCTTTATCCATTCATCTGTTGATGGACACATAGGTTGCTTCCATATCTTGGCTACTAAAAATAATGCTGCTATGAACTTTGGGGTGCATCTGTCTTTTCAAATTAGTGTTTTCACTTTCTTCGGATATATACCCAGGAAAGGAATTGCTGGATCCTATGGTAGTTCTATTTTTAGTTTTTTGAGGAACCTCTATACAGTGTTCTATAGTTGCTGTACCAATTTACATTCCCACCAACAGTGTGCTAGGGTTGCCTTTTTTCACATCCTTGCCAACATTAGTCATTTATAGACTTTTTGATTGTAACCATTTGAACAGGTGTGAGGTGATATCTCATGGTGGTTTTGATTTGCATTTCTCTGATGATTTGTGATGGTGAATATTTTTTCCATGTGCCTGTTGGCCATCTGTATATCTTCTTTGGAAATATGTCTATTCAGGTCTTCTGCCATTGTTAAATTGTTTTTTTTAATTGAATTGTATGAGCTGTTTATGTATTTTGCATATTACTCCTTATGGGTCATAACGTTTGCAGATATTTTCTCCCATTCACTAGGTTATCTTTTTGTTTTGTCAATGGTTTCCTTTGCTGTGCAAAAACTTTTAAGTTGAATTAGGTCTGATTTGATTTTTTGTTTGTTTTTAAATTTTATTGGAGTATAGTTGATTTACAATGTTGTGTTAGTTTCAGGTGTACAGCAAAGTGATTCAGTTATACATATACATATATTCATTCTTTTTTAGATTCTTTTCTCTTATAGGTTATCACAGAATATTGAGTTCCCTGTGCTATAATATGTCCTTGTTGGTTATTTATCTTATTTATAGTAGTCTGTGTATGTTCATCCCAAGCTCCTGATTTTTCCCACCCACCATGTTTCCCCTTTGGTAACTGTAAGTTTGTTTTTGGTATCTGTAAGACTGTTTCTGTTTTGTACATAAGTTCATTTGTATCATTTTTTAAAATTAGATTCCACATATGAGTGATATACGAGTGTCTGACTTACTTCACTCATTGTGATCATCTCTAGGTCCATCCATGTTGTTGCAAATGGCATTATTTCATTCTCTTTTTAGAGCTGAGTAATATTCCATTGTATATATGTATCACATCTTCTTTATCTATTCCTCTGTCGATGGACACTTAGGTTGCTTCTATGTCTTGGCTATTGTAAGTAGTGCTGCAATGAACACTGGGGGTGCAGGTATCTTTTCAGATTATGGTTTTCTCCAGATATATGCCCAGGAGTGGGAATGCTAGATCATGTGGTAGTTCTATTTTTAGTTGTTTAAGGAACCTCCATACTGTTCTCCACAGTGGTTGTACCAATTTACATTCCCACCAACAGTGAAAGAGGGTCCCCTTTTCTCCACACCCTCTCCAGCATTTACTGTTTGTGGACTTTTTGATGATGGCCATTCTGATGTGTGTGGAGTGATACCTCATTGCAGTTTTGATTTGCATTTCTCTGATAATTAGCGATGTTGAACATATTTTCATGTGCTTTTTGGCCATCTGTATGCCTTCTTTGGAGAAATGTCTATTTAGATCTTCTGCCCAGTTTTTGATTGGTTTTTTTGTTTTTTTTGACATAGAGCTGCATGAACTGTTTGTATATTTGGGAGATTAATCCTTTGTTGGTTGCTTTGTTTGCAAATATTTTCTCCCATTCTGTGGGTTGTCTTTTCATTTTGTTTATGGTTTCCTTTGCTGTGCAGAAGCTTTTAAGTTTAATTAGGTCCCACTTGTTTATTTTTGTTTTTATTTTCATTACTGTAAGAGGTGGAACCAAAAAGATCTTGCTGTGATTTGTGTCAGACAGTGTTCTTCCTATGTTTTCCTCTAAGAGTTTTATAGTTAGTGTCCGGCCTTACATTTAGGTCTTTGATCCATTTTGAGTTTATTTTTGTGTATGGTGTTAGAGAATGTTCTAATTTCATTCTTTTACATGTAGCTGTCCAGTTTTCCCAGCACCACTTATTGAAGAGGCTGTCTTTTCTCCTTTGTATATTCTTACCTCTTTTGTCATAGATTAATTGACCACAAGTGTGTGGGTTTATTTCTGGGCTTTCTATCCTGTTCTCCCATTTACAAGGTTATCTTTTTGTTTTGTCAATGGTTTCCTTTGCTGTGCAATAGGTCCCATTTCATTTTTTTTTTCTTTTTTGCTTTTGTTTCCTTTGCCTGAGGAGACAGAGCCAAAAAAATATATTGCTATGATTTATGTCAAAGAATATTTTGCCTATATTTTCTTCTGGGAGTTCTACGGTTATTAAAGACATTGAGGTCTTTAATCCATTTTGAGTTTGTTTTTGCATATGGTGTGAGGAAATGTTTTAATTTCATTATTTGACATGTAGCTGTCCAGTTTTCCCAGCACCACTTCTTAAAGAGGCTGTCTTTTCCCCATTGTATATTCTTGCCTCCTTTGTCATAGATTAATTGATCATAAGTACATGGGTTTATTTCTGGGCTGTCTAGTCTGTTCAATTGATCTATGTGTCTGTTTTTGTGCCAGTACCATGCTCTTTTGATTACTGTGGCTTTTTAGTATAGAGGGTATGATACGTCCAGCTTTGCTCTTATTTCTTTTTTCCCCACAAGATTGCTTTGGCAATTGAGAGGCTTTGGTGGTCACATATAAATTTTAGGAGTATTTGTTCTAGTTCTGTGAAAAATTGCATTAAATCCGTATTGCTTTGGCTAGAATGGATATTTCAACTGTATTAATTCTTCCAGTGCAGGAACAGAGAATATCATTCCATTTATTTTTATCCTCTTCAATTTCCTTCATCAACATTTTATAGTTTTCAGAGTATATGTCTTTCACCTCCTTGGTTAAATTTATTCCTCAGTACTTTATTCTGTTTGATACAATTTCAAATGGGATTTTTTAAATTTTGTCTTTCTGATAGTTCATTATTAGTGTATAGAAAAGCAACAGATTTCTGTATATCAATCTTGTATCCTGCAAATTTACTGAATTCATTTATTAGTTCTAATTGTGTTTTGATGGAGACTTTTGAGTTTTCTATATATAGTATCCTATCATCTGCAACTAGTGACAGTTTTACTTCTTCCCTTCCAATTTGGATGTCTTTTATTTATTTTCCTCGTCTAATTGCTGTGTCTAGGACTTACAATATTATGTAAAATGGAAGTGGTGAGAATGGGCATCCTTGTCTTATTCCTGAATTTAGAGGAAAGGCTTTCAGCTTTTCACCATTAAGTATGATTTTAGTTGTGTGTTTGTCATAAATGGCTTTTATTGTGTTGAGATATGTTTTCTGTGTACCAACTTTGATGAGAGTTTTTATCATGAATATATGTTGAATTTTGTTAAATGCCTTTTCTACATCTACTGAGATGATCATGTGATTTTTTATCCTTCCTTTTGTTAATGAGGTGTATCACATCGATTTTTCAAGTATTGAACCATCCTTGCATCCCTGGAATAAATCGTACTTGATCATGATGTATCATCGTTTTGCTGAGAATTTTTGCATCTATATTCATCAGAGATTTTGGCTTGTAATTTTCTTCTTTTGTACTGTCTTTGTCTGGTTTTGGTGTCAGGGTAATGCTGACCTTATAGAATGAATTTGCAAGTATTCCCTCCTCTTCAATTTTTGGAATAGTTTGAAAAGGATAGGTATTAGTTCTTCTTTATATGTTTGGTAGAATTCCCCCTGTGAAGCCATCCAGTCCTGGACTTTTCTGTGCTGGGAGTTTTTGTTTGTTTGTTTGTTTTTAAATAAATTCAATTATACTACTAGTAATAAGTCTATTCACATTGTCTGTTTCTTCCTGATTCAGTCTTTGAAGGTTGTGTTTCTAGAAATTTGTCCATTTCTCTAGGTTGTCCAATTTGTTGGCATATAACTGTTCATAGCATTCTTATTGGGTTTTTTTTGTATCTCTATATCAATTGTTGTTTCTCCTCTTTTATTTCTTATCCTGTTAATTTGGGTCCTCTTTTTTTCTTATGAGTCTGACTAAAGGTTTATCAATTTTGTTTATCATTTCAAAAGTATCTCTTGGTTTAATTGATCTTTTCTATTATTTTGTTTGGCCTCTATTTTATTCATTTCCTCTCTGATCTTTATCATTTCCTTCATTCTGCTGACTTTGGGTTTTGTGTGTTCTTCTCTTTCTAATTCCTTTAGATGGTAGGTTAGGTTGTTTATTGGAGATTTTTCTTGTTTGTTGAGGTAAGCCTGTATTGCTATAAACTTCCCTTGTAGGACTGCTTTTGTTGCATCTCATGGATTTTTGAGAGTTGTGTTTCCATTTTCACTTATATCAAGGTATTTTGTGATTTCCTCTTTAATTTCTTCATTGACTCATTGGTTTTTTAGTAGCGTGTTGTTTAGTCTCCACGTGTTTGTGCTTTGCCCATTTTTCTTCAGGTAATTGATTTCTAGTATCTTAAATTTGTTGAGGCTTGTTTGTGGCCTAGTATATGATCCATCCTAGAGAATGTTCCACAGCACTTATATATAATATGTGTATTCTGCTGTTTTTGGATGGGATGTCCTATGTATAAATATTGAGGCCAGGTGATCTAATGTCATTTAAGACCACTGATTCCTAATTGATTTTTTTTGTTTGGATGATCTGTCCATTGATGTAAGTGGGGTGTTAAGTCCCCTACTCGTTATTGTATTATTATCAATTTCTAACTTTATGTATGTTAATATTTGCTTTATATATTTAGTGCTCCTGTATTAGATGCATATATATTAATGAATGTTATACTCTCCTTGTATTGATCCCTTCATCATTATATAATTCCCTTTGTCTTTTGTTATGGATTTGTTGTAGTCTATTTGATCTGAGTATTGATACCCTAGCTTTCTTGTCATTTCCATTTGCATGAAATATCTTTTCCCATTCCCTAAATTTCAGTCTATGTGTGTTGCTACCTCTGAAGTGAGTCTCCTGTAAACAGAATATAAATGGGTCTTGTTTTTTTATCCAAACAGTCAGCCTATGTACTTCATTGGAGCATTTAGTCAATTGACATTTAAAGTGATTATTGATAGATATGTACCTATTGCCATTTTGTTAATGGTTTCTTGGTTGATTTTGTAGTTATTCTCTATTTTTTCCTTCTTCTTTTAGTTTCTTTCCTTGTAGTTTGATGATTTTCTTATAGCGATATGTGTGTTCCTTTCTAGTTTCGTATAATGATGGTAGCTTTTTGATTTGTGGTTACCATGGGATTCATATATGTTGACCTATATTTACTAGTTTTAAACTGGTAGTCATTTAAATTCAAACATATTCTAAAAGATCTACATTTTTTATTTCCCACGTTTTGTATTTTTGATATCACATTTTATATCTTTATGTTTGTCCCTTCATTGATTATTATACAGTTGATTTTACAATTTTTTAATTGTATTTTAATCTTTGTACTAGCTTATTTTAGTGGTTGATCCTCAGCCTTTATCTAAATTTGCTTTCACTATTGGGACTTTTCCTTTCCTATCAATACTTACTTCTTGTAATAGCCTTTTCTTTTCCACTTAGAGAAGACACTTTATCATTTTTTCTAAGGTTGGTTTAGTGTTGATGAACTTTTGTAGTTTTGCGTGTCTAAGAAGTTGTTTATCTCTCCTTCTATTCTAAATGATAATCTTGCTAGGTAGAGTATCCTAGGTTGCAGGTTTCTCCCCTTCAGCACTTTGCAGGCCAGAAGGGAGTGACATGGTATATTCAATGTTTCTACAGAAAAATCAGCTGATAACCTTATGGTAGTTCCCCTGTATATGACTGTTTGTTTTTCTCTTGCTGCCTTTAGAATTGCCCCTTTATTTTTAACTTTTGCCATTTCAATTATGATATGTTTAGTGTGGATCTGTTTGGGTTCATCTGTTTGAAACCCTCTGTGCTTCCTATACCTGAATATCTGTTTCCTTCTTCAGGATTGGGAGGTTTTCAGCCATGATTTCATCAAATACAATTTCAACCCCTTTCTCTTCTCCTTCTGGGACCCTTATAATGTGAATGTCGGAACATGTGATATTGTCTCAGAGGTCCTTTAAACTGTTCTATTTTTTATATTTGTTTTCTATTTGCTGTTCTGATTGGGTAATTCCATTATTCTACTTCCAGATCACTGTGAGTTCTTCTGTATCACCTAGTCTGCTGTTAATTCCTTATAGTGTGGTTTTTATTTCAATTATTGTATTCTTTGGTTTTGAATGACTTTTTATATTTTCTAGTTCCTTGTTAAAATCCTCACTGTATTCATCTATTTTTTTCCCGACTTCAGTTAGCATTCTTATTATTTACGCTTTGAACTCTTTATCTGGTAAATTATTTGTCTCTTTTTTATTAGTTTTTTTTTTTAAGGGGTTTCCTTTTATTCTTTCAGTTTAAACAAATTCCTCTGTCTTCTCATTTTGCTTAACTTTCTCTGTCTCTATGAAATTAGGTGAAAGAGTTACCTGTTGGGGTCTTGAAGGAGTGTCCTTCTGTGAGAGCATCCCTATACAGTCTACATGTGTCCAGTGGCTTTAGTGGGAGAGCTGGATCTGACATGAGCATGAGTCATGTCTTTCACCAGAATGTGCTGTAAACTAACACATTGGTAGGATATGGGTCTGGAGATGAAGTTGCTAGGGCCAGAGCCAAGTGTGATCTAGGGCTTCTCCTCTGCTCAGTGGGCAGCACCACCCTATTGGGTCTGGGATCGAGTCCCAAGTTGCTGGAGCAGAAGCCCTGAGGTTCGAGTATGAGCTGGCTCCATTCCCTCTATGTGTATGCTCTTTCCCCTCCTAATACCAGCACTCTCACTCCAGAGGAGAACAATGCTGGAGCAAGAAGGCCTGGAGCAGGTGCCCTCTGTGGGTCTAGGCATGGGCTGTGGTACCTCTGGACCCAGTCAGAGTCCCAGACCTCTTCTGATGTGCTGCCTCCATAAGGGCCAGAAATGACTGCCCCCACTCAGCTCAGATCCTGCACTGGGACTGAGCTGCCTTTTTCCTTCCAGCTAAGCTCTCTCTTCAGCTGCTTTAGCCCTCATCCTAGTGTGGAGCTGCACCAAAGAGCAGGTGGGGCTGGTGTGAGCACTCAGCCTGGGTCTAGGGATGGGCTGTCCCAGCACTGGTGTCTGGGACCACTTCCAAAGTACTGCCTTGGCAAGCACCACTAATGGCTGCTCCCTCCCTGTTCCCGCCTATCCCCAGTTATGTCCCTCAAAACTGAGCCTTTACCCCAGTGTGGAGCTGCACTGTGAAGCAAGTGAGGCCAGAGTGTGCCCAACTCAGGCTGGGGCATGTACTGGGGTGGTTTCAGGAAACAGCCAGAATCCAGTGCAGTTTCAATCCACCCTTTTCACCTTGTTTCAGGAGTAACCAAGAATGTGCACCTTCCTCACAAATGGAGTCCAGACTTCCTACAGACCTCCTGTTAATTCCACTGGCTGTCCAACCATCCCATGGGCTTTGTCTTCCCCTTGTCAGACCCCAGGGCTGAGGCACCCAATATATAGCTCTAACTACTCACTCCCAGGGAGGATTCCCCGCCTCTTCTGAGTACCCTCCCATGGGAACAGGTACTGACCTTATAACTTCTCTTCCCTTTCTACCTGACACTGTGTGACTCTTTCTTACAACCTTCATTGTAAGAGATTATTTCTACCAGTCTCCAGTTAGTTTTCATTGAGAACTGCTTCACATGTAGATGTATTTTTGATGTGTTCATGGGGGGTTTGGCATCCTCTTACTCTGCCATCTTGGTCTCTGCCCCTGTGTTTCCTTTTCTTTGAAAGATAAACGTATTGGCAGGTTTACTTCTGCCTTCAATACTCTAGGGGTCCTTTGAAGAACAGAGGCTCCATTTTTATTCCCCTGACTTCGTATGCCTGTGCAGTTCCAAACCCTACCTTTTCAGTGCAGGAGCTTGAGGGTTATGCCATACTAATTCCCCAGTGGACTTGGGTACTTTGTTTCTCCATCAGAGGTTTTCAAACTTTTTCTTGCACAGAATCCCTTGTGAGACTTTCCTTACTGACTCTACCTCTCAAACTTTCTGATATAGTAGGTCTGGGTCAGGGCACAACAATTTGCGTTTCTAATTATGGGCATACCTCAGAGATACTAGAGGTTCACTTCCAGACAACAGCAATAAAGCAAATAAAGTGAGTCACACAAATTTTTGTGTTTCTCATTGAATATAAAAATCATGTTTACACTGTACTGGAGTCTATTAAATGTGCAATAGCATTAAGTCTAAAAAAGTATATATCAAATATTTTATTGCTAAAAAATGCTAACCATCATATGAACCTTAAGTGAGTTATAATATTTTTGCTGTTGGAGAGTCTTGCCTTGATGTTGATAGCTGCTGACTGGTCAGGGTGGTGTTGCTGAAGGCTGGAGTGGCTGTGGCAGTTTCTTAAAATAAGGCAACGGTGAAGTTTGCCACATTGATTGACTTTTATGATTTCTCTGTAGCATGCAATGCTGCTTAATAGCATCTTACCTACAGAATTTCTTTCATTGGAGTCGACCATCTCAAATCCTGCTGCTGGTTTATCAACTAAGTTTATGGAATATTTTCAGTCCTTTGTTATCATTTCAAAAACCTTCACAGCATTTTCACCAGAAGTAGATTCCATCTCGAGAAACCACTTTCTTTGCTCATCCATGAGAAGGAACTCTTCATTCATTAAAGCTTTATCATGAGATTGTAGCAATTTAGTCAAATCTTCAGGCTCTCCTTCTAATTCTAGTTCTCTTGCTATTTCCACAACATCTGCAGTTACTTTCTCTGCTAGAAGTATTTAAATCTTCATAGTCATCCATGAGAATTGGAATCAACTTCTTCCATACTCAAAATGTTATGTTGAACTCTTCCCATGGATCACGAATGAACGTTCTTAATGGCATCTACAATGGTGAATGCTTTCCAGAATGTTTTCAATTTCCATTTCCTTTGCCCGGGTCTATTGTAGGAATCACTGTCTATGGCGTTATAGCCTTACAAAATGTATTTCTTAAATAATGAGACTTGAAAGTCAAAATTACTCCTTGATCCATGGGCTGCAGAATGGATGCTGTATTAGTAGGCATGAAAATAACATTAATCTCATTATACATCTCCATCAAAGCTCTTGGGTGACCGACCAGGTGCATTGCCAATGAGCAATAACATTCTGAAAGGAATCTTTTTTTTTTTGAGCAGAAGGTCTCAACAGTGAGCTTAAAATATTTAGTAAACTATGTTGTAAACAGATGTACTCTCATGCAGGCTTTGTTGTTCCATTTATAGATCACAGGCAGAGTAGATTTAGCATAATTCTTAAGAGCCCTAGGATTTTGGGAATGGTAGAAGAGCATTAGCTTCAACTTGAAGTCACCAGCTGCATTAGCCCCTAACAAGAGAGTCAACCTGTCCTTTGAAACCAGGCATTGACTTCTCCTCTCTAGTTATAAAAGTCCTAGAGTCTTCCAATATAAAGCTGTTTTGTCTACATGGAAAAGCTGTTGTTTAGTTTAGACACTTTCATTAATTATCTTAGCTAGATATTCAGGATAACTTGGTGTAACTTCTACATCATTACTTCCTACACCTTATATTTTTTCTTTTTTTAATTTTTATTTTATATTGGAGTATAGTTGATTTACAATGTGTTAGTTTCAGGTGTAGAGTAAGGTGATTTAGCTATACATATATCCTTTTTCAAATTCTTTTCCCATATAGGTTATTACAGAGTGTTGAGTAGAGTTCCCTTTGCTATACAGGAGGTTCTAGTTGATTATTTTATATATAGTAGTGTGTATGTGTTAATCCCAACCTCCTAATTTATCCCTCCGCCCTCATGTTACCCCTTTGGTAACCATAAATTTGTTTTCTCAGTCTATGAGTCTGTTTCTGTTTCATAAATAAGTTCATTTGTATCAATATTTTTAGTTTCTACATATAAGCAATATCATATGATATTTGTCATTCTCTGTCTGACTTCCTTCACTTAGTATGAGATAATCTCCAGGTCCATCCATGTTGCTGTAAATGGCATTATTTTATTCTTTTTTGTGGCAAATATTCCATTGTATATATGTACCACATCTTCTTTATCCATTCCTCTGTCGATGGACATTTGGATTGACTCCATATCTTGGCTATTGTAAACAGTGCTACAATGAACGTTGGGGTGCATGCGTCTTTTCAAATTAGAGTTTTGTCTGGATATATGCCCAAGAGTGGGATTGCTGGATCATATGGTAGCTCTATGTTTAGTTTCACAAGGAACCTCCATACTGTTCTCCATAGTGGCTGTACCAATTTACATTCCCATCAGCAGTGTAGGAGGCTTCCCTTTTCTCCACACCCTCTCCAGCATTTATTATTTGTAAACGTTTTGATGATGGCCATTCTGACGTGTGTGAAGTGATACCACATTAAAGTTTTGATTTGCATTTCCCTGATAATTAGCGATGTTGAACATCTTTTCATGTGCTTTTTGGCCATCTGTATGTCTTCTTTGGAGAAATGTCTATTTAGATATTCTGCCCAGTTTTTGATCTTGTTGTTTGTTTTTTAATATTGCGCTACATGAACTGTTTCTATATTTTGGAGATTGGTCCCTTTTCAGCCATATTATTTGCAAATATTTTCTCCCATTCTGTGGGTTGTCATTTCATTTTGTTTATGGTTTCCTTTGCTGTGAAAAAGCTTTTAAGTTGAATTAGGTCCCACTTGTTTTTATCTTCATTACTCTAGGAGGTGGATCATAAAACATATTCCTGCAATTTATGTCACAGTGTGTTCTGCCTATGTTTTCCTCTAAGAGTTTTATAGTATCTAGCCTTACATTTAAGTCTTTAATCCATTTTGATTTTATTTTTGTGTATAGTGTTAGGGAATGTTCTAATTTAATTTTTTTACATGTAGCTGTCCAGTTTTCCCAGCACCACTTCTTGAAAAGACTGTCTTTTCTCCATTGTATATTCTTGCCTGCTTTATTGTAGATTAATTGAACATATGTGCGTGGGTTTATTTCTGGGCTTTCTATCCTGTTTCACTGATCTATAAGTCTGTTTTTGTGCCAATACCATACTGTTTTGATTACTGTAGCTTTGTAGTATAGTCTGAAGTCAGGGAGGCTGACTCAGAGCCTCCAGCTCCATTTTACTTTCTCAAGCTTCCTTTGGCTATTTGGGGTCTTTTGTGTTTCCATACAAATTTGAAAATATTTTGTTCTAGACCTGAAAAAAATGCCAGTGGTAATTTGATAGGGATTGTGTTGAGTCTGTAGTTGACCTTGGGTAGATGTTCATTTTGACAAATGGATCCTTCCAATTCAAGAACGTGGTATATCTTTCCAGCTGTTTGCATCATATTCATTTTTTGTCATCTGCATCTTATAATTTTGGAGTACAAGTCTTTTGCTTCCTTGGGTAGGTTTATTCCTAGGTATTTTATTCTTTTTGATGTGATAGTAAAAGGGATTATTTCCTTAATTTGTCTTTCTGATCTTTCATTGTTAGTGTATAGACATGCTACAGATTTTGGAGTGTTATTTTGTTTCCTGCAACTTTGCCAAATTCACTGACAAGCTCTAGTAGTTTTCTGGTAGCATCTTTAGGATATTCTATGTACAGTATCATGTCATCTGCAAACAATGACAGCTTTACTTCTTTTCCATTTTGGATTCTTTTTCTTTCTTTTTCTTCTCTGATTGCCTGTCTAGGACTTCCAAAAACTATGTTGAATAAAAGTGGTGAGAGTGGACATCCTTGTCTTGTTCCTGATCTTAGAGGAAACGTTTTCAGCTTTTCACCATTGAGAATGATGTCAGCTGTGGGTTTGTCATATATGGCCTTTATTATGTTGAGGAAAGTTCCCTCTATGACCACTTTCTGGAGAGTTTTTTTTTCATCATAAATAATATTAAATTTTGTCAAAAGCATTTTCTGCATCTATTGAGATGATCATATGGTTTTCATTCTTCAGTTGTTGATGTGGTGTATCACACTGATTGATTTGTAGATATTGAAGAATCCTTGCATCCCTGGGATAAATACCACTTGATCATGGTGTATGACCCTTTTAATGTATTGTGGATTCGGCTGGCTAGTACTTTGTTGAGTATTCTTACATTTATGTTCATCAGTGATATTGGCCTATAATTTTCCTTTTTGTGATATCTTTGTCTGGTTTTGGTATCAGAGTGATAGTGGCCTCATAGAATGAGCTTGGGGGTATTCCTTCCTCTGCAAATTTATGGTAGAGTTTCAGAAGGACAGGTGTTAATTCTTCCCTAAATGTTTGATAGAATTTGTCTGTGAATACATCTGGTCCTGGACTTTTGTTTGTTGGGAATTCTTTAATCACAGTTTCAATTTCAGTGCTTGTGGTTGGTCTGTTCATATTTTCTATTTCTTCCTGGTTCACACTTGGGAGATTGTACCTTTCTAAGAATTTGTCCATTTCTTCCAGGTTGTCCATTTATTGGCATATAGTTGCTTGTGGAGTCTCTTATGATCGTTTGTATTTCTGTGATGTCAGTTTTAACTTCTCCTTTTTCATTTCCAATGTTATTGATTTGAGCCCTTTCCCTCTTGATGAGTCTGGCTAAAGGTTTATCAATTTTGTTTATCTTTTCAAAGAGCCAGCTTTTAGTTTCATTGATCTTTTCCATTGTTTTCTTCACCTCTATTTCATTTATTTCTGCTCTGATCTTATGATTTCTTTGCTTCTACTAACTTTCACTTTCGTTTGTTCTTTCTGTACTTGCTTTAGGTGTAAGGTTAGGTTGTTTGAGATTTTTCTTGTTTCCTGAGGTAAGATTGTGTTGCTATAAACTTCCCTCTTAGATCTGTTTTTGCTGTGTCCCATAGGTTTTGGGTAGTCATGTTTTCATTGTCATTTTTCTCTAGGTATTTTTTGATTTCCTCTTTGATTTCTTCAGTGATCCATTGGTTGCTTCGTAACGTATTTTTTAGCCTCCACGTGTTTGTGCTTTGTACAGTTTTTTTTCCTGTATTTGATTTCTAATCTCATAGCATCATGGTTGGAAAAGATGCTTGATATGTCATTTTTCTTAAATTTTACCAAGGCTTGATTTGTGGCCTAAGATGTGATCTATCCTGGAGAACGTTCCATGTGCACTTGAGAGGAAAGTGTATTCTGCTGCTTTCAGATGGAGTGTTCTATAAATTAAGTCCATCTGGTCTAATGTGTCATTTAAGGCCTGTGTTTCCTTATTGATTTTCTGTCTGGATGATCTGTCCATTGATGCAAGTGGGGTGTTAAAGCCCGCCCTATTATTGTGTTACTGTGGATTTCTCCTTTTATGGCTTTTAGCATTTGCCTTGTATATTGAGGTGCTCCTATGCTGGGTGTATATATATTTACAATTGTCCTATATTTTTCTTGGATTGATCCCTTGATCATTATGTAGTGTCCTTCCTTGTCTCTTGTAACATTCTTTATTTTAAAGTCTATTTTATCTGATATGAATATTGCTACTCCAGCTTTCTTTTGATTTCCATTTGCATGGAATATCTTTTTCCATCCCCTCATTTTCAGTCTGTATGTGTCCCTAGGTCTGAAGTGGGTCTCTTGTAGATAGCATGTATATGGGTCTTGTTTTTGTATCCATTCAGCCACTCTGTGTTGTTTGGTTGGAGCATTTAATCCATTTACATTTAAGGTAATCACCAATAAAAGGTATGTTTATATTGCCATTTTGTTAATTGTTTTGGTTTTATTTTTGTAGGTCTTTTTTCTTCCCTTTCTCTTTCGTTGTCTTCTCTTGAGATTTGATGACTATCTTTAGTGTTGTGTTTGGATCACATTTTGTTTTTTGGGTGTGTATCTATTGTAGATTTTTGATTTGTGCGTCCCATGAGGTTTTGATATAGCAGTCTATATATATATATATATATATATATATATATATATATATATATATATATATATACAAAAATTTTTTAATTTGCTGGTCTCTTAATTTTTAATGCATTTCTAATAATCCTGCATTTGTACTCTCCTCTTCATACGATTTTAGGTTTTGATATCAGATTCATATGTGGATAATTTCCTACCTTTTCTTTATGTTTGACATTTCCAGTGAGCTTTCCCATTCATAACCATTCATAATTTTCTTGGTTCCACTTGTGGCCTTTTCTGCTTAGTGAAGTTCCTTTAGTGTTTGTTGTAAAGCTGGTTGGTGGCACTGAATTCTCTTAGCTTTTGCTTGACTGTAAAGCTTTCGATTTCTCTGTCAAATCTGAATGAGAGCCTTACAGGGTAGAGTATTCTTTGTTATAGTTTTTCTTCCTTTTCATCACTTTAAATATTCCATGTCACTCCCTTCTGGCCTGCAGAGTTTCTGCTGAAAAAAATCAGCTGATAACCTACAAGGGCACTCCATAAGGTTAGTTATTTGTTTCTTTTCCCTTGTTGCTTTTAATATTTTCTCTTTGTCTTTTATTTTTGTCAGTTTAATTAATATGTCTCTCAGCATGTTCTTCCTTGGATTTATCTTGTATGGGAATCCCTGTGCTTCCTGGATTTGTGCATTTTTCCTGGTGGAGGGGACTAGTGCCTGCCCACTCATGGGTGTAGCTGTGTCTTGTCCCTCTGGTAAGCAGGGCTATGTCAAGGGGTGTGTTTAAAGGTGGCTCAGGAGGACTTTAAGCACCTTGTCTGCTGATGGCTGGGGCTGTGTTCCCACCCTGTTGGTTGTTAGGCTTCAGTGCTGGGATGCCTCAGTCCAAAGGGCTGTTGGGTGGGGCCCAGGCTTGGCATCAAAATGGTGGCCTTTAGGGTAGGTCATGCCAATGAGTACTCACTAGTAACTGTCATCAGTGTCCCTGTCACTGTAGTGAGCCACAGCCACCCCCTACCTCTATAGGAGTCCCTCCAAGTCCAGCAGGTAGGTCTGGCCCAGGCTCCTATGAAGTTACTGCTTTTTCCCCTGGGTCCCAGTGCACATCATGCACCCTCCAAGAGTGGAGTTTGTTTCCCCCAGTCCTGTAGATTTCCTGTGATCAAGCCCTGCTGGCCTTCAAAGCCAAATGCTCTAGGGGCTCCTCCTCCTGATGCCAGACCCCCAGACTGGGGATCCTGATGTGGGGCTCAGAACTTTCACTCCTGCGGGAGAACTTCTGTGTTATAATTATTTTCTAGTTTGGGGAGTTGTTGCCCACCTGGCGGGTACGGGATTTGATTGTATTGTGAATGCACGCCTCCTACCATCTTGTTGTGGTTTCGTCTTTGTCTGTCTTTGGAAGTAGAGTCTCTTTTTGTCGATCGTTGTTCACCAGTTGGTTGTGATTTTGGTGTTTTCATGCGAGGAGGTGAGCTCAGGTCCTTCTGCTCTGCCATCTTGTCCTGGAATACTTCACCTTGTACTTTTATGTTATGAAGATGCCTCCGTTCCTTAACGGTCATGAATCAACCTCTGCTAGCTGTAAACTTTTCTTCTGCAGCTTCCTCACCTCTCTCTCAGCCTCCACAGAACTGAAAAGAGTTAGGGCCTTGGTCTGGAGTAGGCTTTGGCTTAAGGCAATGTTGTGGCTGGTTTGATCTTCTATCCAGACCACTAAAACTTTTCACTTGAATGCTTAGAGGCCATTGTAGGGTTATAAATTAGCCTAATTTCAATATTGTGTCTCAGGAAATAATAGGGAGGGCAGAGGACAAGGAGAAAGGCAGGGAACTGGTGGTTGGTTTTGCAGTCAAAATACACACATTTATTAAGTTCACTATCTTTTATAGGCACAGTTTATGGCACGCCAAAACAATTACAATACCAACATCAAAGATCACTGATCGGGACTTCCCTGGTGGTGCAGTGGTTAAGAATCTGCCTGCCAATGCAGGGGACACAGGTTAGAGCCCTGTTCCAGGAGGATCACACATGCTGCAGAGCAACTGGGCCCGTGTGCCACAGCTACTGAGGCCCGTGCGCCTAGAGCCCATGCTCTGCAACAAGAGAGGCCACTGCAGTGAGCAGCCCATGCACTGCAACAAAGAGTAGCCCCCACTCGCCACAACTAGGAAAAGCCCACGTGCAGCAACGAAGACTCAATGCAGCCAAAAATAAATAAATAAATAAAATATAAAAATTAATTACAACAACAACAACAACAAAAAAAAAACCACTGATCACCATACCAAATAGTAATAATGAAAAAGTTAGTTTGATTTGTGAGAATTACTAAAATGTGACACAAAGTGAGCACATGACATTGGAAAAATGTCACCAATAGACCTGTTCTACACAGTTGCCACAAACCTTCAATTTGTAAGAAATGCAGTCTGTGATGCACAATAAAGGAAAATGCAGTAAAACAAGGTATGCCTTTAGGTCCCAGAAGATTCTAATGCTAATGGTCAGACGACCCCACTTTGAGAACCATTACCCCAAGAATCCTTCTGTTCTGAGTGTGTGTGAAATCCTTTTATCCTACCTCCCAGTCTCCTCATGATACAAGGAAGCAGTATAGTAGAAAGTGATTCTTATAAAACTCCAGATTGGGGTCTAGTTCCTGTTTTGTTATTAATTTGCTATGTAGAAAAGTCATTTCCCCTCTCTGGACCAGGTTTCCTCTTGATTAAAATGAGTGAGTCAGTTGGATTAAGTGACTGCTAAAAATTTTCTACACCAGGTGCAAATTAGAGGGGACTAAAAAAAATAATAGTTTGTGGGGTATAACCTGAAGGCAAAATTTATTATTTTGTGAACACTGAATATCACTTCCCAATAAATTTGTATGTGAGAAGGTAAAACAAATGGGTCTAGAGTACCACTACTAATTTTATACTTCATATTTGGGATTAAATAACTTCTTTAAATGGCAAGATAGGTGTTGCACACTGTAAGATCTGTCTCACATACTCAACTTTACTGTTGAGTGAGAATCAGGTGACTAGCTGAATTCGGACTGTGGGCATCAGCTTGCCAAACCCGTTTTATATTATTATTCAATTTATATAAGTAATCCTACCTAAGTCTGCTTTCTTAAGAAATTTTGAAACTATGGCAGAAAAAAGGAATAGTGATATTTATTATGCAATAAGGAGTAAAGTTTCAATGTATTGACTATTCAGTAATAAAATGTGTAATTTACAGTATAATTTTTATGATACAGTAAGAATATACTAGGAAAGTGTATGTCCCTGGTATTTAAAATTCAGTAGCAATTTAAATATTACAATACTTACTGTTTATAGCTGAAATTTCATTATAAAATTGCATAAAAGCATTTAGGTTCTATGACAAAAGGGTGTGGAAATACATCTTTGTCATTTAAGTTGGCATTGTTCTGACCACCCAAGCTAGGATAGAGGTCAAGCTCTAGGAATAAACCCACAAATCTATGGCAAGTAGTATTACTCACCATTAGTGGGCTCCATTCTCTTGCCAAATTTGAATTCTAGTGTGGTTGTGCTCTGTAAGCTGATGTTTTATAATGACATTCTCATTGAATTAAATAAGGCAACCTGTGACATGTTTATTATTGAAAATTATTTTCTTCACAGTTAATAAATCAGAGCAAAAATAGAAAATATAAACCAAATTAAGTCAGTTCATTGCAAAGAAAAAAAAAAAAGGGAGGGGGACAAACTCCTACCAAGAATAACCAAGGAAAAAAAGAGAAAA
This sequence comes from Eubalaena glacialis, assembly GCF_028564815.1. NCBI lineage: Eukaryota > Metazoa > Chordata > Mammalia > Artiodactyla > Balaenidae > Eubalaena > Eubalaena glacialis. Next base: position 86,242,035 of record NC_083725.1, read on the forward strand.
GACTCCAATCAACAAAAGTATAAATGGAAAAGGAAACATTAGAACTGATACCACAGAAATTCAAAGGATCATAAGAGGCTACTGTGAACAACTTTACTTCAGCAAACTGGAAAACTTACTTACTTAGAAGAAATGGAAAGATTTTTAAAAACATAACTTACTAACACTGATTCAAGACTCAAGACTGAATAAACAGATTACTAGTAAGGAGACTGATTCAGTAATGAAGAAAATCTCACAACGAAGAAGGCTTCACTGGTGAACTTTAAAGAATTGAGGAGATCAAGATGGGGAAGGATGAGGAGCTGACCTCCCCCAATGAACACATCCAAAATACATCTGTACGTGGAGCAATTCTCACTGAAAACAAACGAGACTGGCAGAAAGACTTTTCTACAACCAAGGCTGTAAAAGATCCACATGGAATCAGGAAGGGAGGAGAAGCCATCAGGTCAGGACCTGTGCCCCTAAGAGGGGACAGAGAAGAGGAGGGAGATATCACGGGTTCAGAGAGCATCCCTGGTGAGTAAGGGGTTTGAGCCACATATGGGGCAGCCTGCCCTGGGGTCTAAAACTGGGAAGACAAGTCCCCTTAGCTGGTTTGAACACCAGTGGGACTTAGAACCCAAGATTCAACTCGTGAAGAGCATGCACACACTTGATTACTCCCAGGAAGGAAGGAAGCAGATTGAAACTTCGTGGGGCTCTGGCCAGCTTCCTACTACCACCCCAGCACATGCCTCAACACACTGAGCACCCAAGCAGGCCCTATAGCCCTGGATAAGCTCCCCACTATGGCAAAGGCTGCTGTTGCCAAGGAGGGTGGGCACTTGGCTCGAACTTAGCACTTCATCTGAGTGGGGCAAGTGTGGCCATTGCTGGTGCTTTTGGAAGCTGTGGATTGGGAGCTGTGTGAAACTGACTGGGGGTGCCTGGACCATCACAGCACATACTCTGGCCTGCACCAGATACCTGCTCCAGCCCTTCTTTCTCCAGCACTGTTCCCCTCTGGGGCCAAGGTGCTATTGCTGGGAGATGGGAGGGCACATGCTTGGAACAGAATCACCTCAGACCTGACTCTCAAGGCTTCTGCTACAGCACCTTGGGACCCAACCTCATCCCTGTAGGAGGGTGACAACCACTGAGCATGGGAGAAGCTCCAGCTCACACCTAGCTCTGGCTCTAGACATTCCAGTTCCTGCCCCATCTCCCACCAAGGTGATAGCTGCCAACACACCCTGGGGGAAGATGTGACCTGTATTTACCTCAGATCCAGCTTTCCCACTAAAGCCACTTCACAAATGCCGACTTCATAGGAATGCTCCAATAGAAGGACACTCTTTCAAGACTGGGATAGGTAACTGTTTCACCTACTTTCATAGAGAGAGACAGAAAGTTAAGCAAAATGAGAAGACAAAATGCGAAAGAACAAGAAAAAATAAGTAATGTAAAAAACATTATTGTAAAAAACAAATAATTTACCAGTTAAAGATTTCAAAGAATCAGTAATAAGAATGCTAACTGAACTTGGAAAAAAAATAGATGAACACAGTGAGAATTTTAACAAGGAACTAGAAAATATAAAAAAGAACCCATCAGAGTTGAAGAATAACTGAAATAAAAGCACACTAGAAGGAATTACGTTGAAGAATAACTGAAATAAAAGCACACTAGAAGGAATTACCAGCAGACTAGGCAATAGAGAACTCACAAGTGATCTGGAGGATGATAGAATAATGGAAATCTCCCAATTAGAAGAGCAAAAAGAAAAACACATTTTAAAATATGAAGACATTTTAAGGGACCCTCAGAGACAACATTAAGCCTGCTAACATTTGCATTATAAGGGTCTCAGAAGGAGAAGAGAGAGAAAGGGGTCAAAAATGTATCTGATGAACTTATGGCTGAAAACTTCCCAATCCTGAAGAAGGAAACAGATACCCACGTACAGGAAACACACAGAGTCCTAAACAAGATGAACTCAAAGAGACAAATCAGAATTAAAATTGCAAAATTTAAAGGTAAATAGAAAATTCTGAAGGCCATTAGCTGATTTTTCTGTAGAAACTTTGTAGGCCAGAAGGGAGTGTCATGATATACTTAAAGTGCTGAAAGGGAAAGCCTTGCAACTTACTTAGGATACTCTACCCAGCAAGATTATTTCTCTTTCAATTTGAAATGTTTGTTAAAGAACTTCTCAGACAAGCAAAAACTAAAAGATCATCAACACTAAACCTACTCTAAAAGAAGTGTTAAAGGGTCTCCTCTAAGTAGAAAAGGCTAAAATAAAAGGAATTTATAGGAAAGGAAATATCTGATTAGTAAAGAATATATAGTAAAGGCTGAGGATCAACTGCTTAAATAAGCTAGTATGAAGAATAAAACAAAAGTTATAAAATCAATCGTAGCTACAACAAACAAGGGATAAATATGGAGATATAAAACATGACATCAAAACCCACAAAATGTGGGAGAGGGGATTAAAATATGTAGATCTTTTAGAAAGTGTTTAAACTTAAATGACTATTACTTTAAAACAAGTATTTACAGGTCAACATACATGAACCTGATGGTAACCACAAATCCAAAACTTACAATCAATATACAATAACTAGAGAGCAAGGAACACAAACATACCACTGAAGAAAATCATCAAACCACAAGGGGAGACACTAAAAGAAGATGAAAGGAATAGAGAAGAACTACAAAAACCAACTAGAAAACAAGTAACAAAATGGAATAAATACATACCCCTCAATATTCACTTTAAATGTCAATTGACTAAATGCTCCAATGAAGGATATAGGGTGTCTGATTGATTTGATAAAAAAGAACAAGACCAGTCTAAATGCCCCTTACAAGACACTCACCTCAGAGCTAAAGATGCATAAAGACTAAAAGTGAGGGGATATAAAAGACATTTCATACAAATGAAAATGACAAGAAAGCTGGGGTAGCAATAATCAGATTAAACAAAGTAGATTTTAAAACAAAGGCTATAACAAAAGACAAAGAAGAGAATTATACAGTGATAAAGGGATCAATAAAAGGACATAACACTCATTAACATGTATGCACCTAATATATGGGTACCTAAATATATAAAGGAAATATTAACATACATAAAGGTAGAAATTGACAGTAATAGAATAGTTGGGAACTTTAACACCCCACTTACATCAATGGACAGGTCATCCATTCAGAAAAATCAATAAGGAAACCACTGTCTTAAATGACACATTAGACCAGTTGACTGAATATATATCTACAAGACATTCCTACCCAAAATATTAGAATATACATTCTATACCAGTGCACATGGAACATTCTCCAGGATAGATCACATGCTAAGCCACAAACCTGGTCTCAACAAATTTAACAGGATAGAAATTATATCAAGCATTTTTTCTGACCACAATGGTATAAAACAAACTGGAAATCAATTATAGGAAGAAAAAAATGGGAAAAACACAAACACATGGAGACTAATCAACATGCTACTAAAAAAAAAAAAAAAAAAAAAAAAAGGGTCAATGAAGAACCCAAAGGGGAGATCAGAAAATACCTGGAGACAAATGAAAATGGAAACACAACTTTTAAAAAATCTATGAAATCCAACAAAAGGAGTTCTAAGAGGGAAGAAGTTTATAACAATACAGGCCTACCTCAAGAAATAAGAAAAAGTCTCAAACAACCTAACGTACCACCTAAAGGAATTAGAAAAAGAACACATAAATCCCAAAGTCAGCAGAAAAGATGAAATAATACCAGAGAGGAAATAGAGACCAGAAGAAAACAGAAAAGATTAAACAGCTGGATTTTTAAAAGATAAAATTGAAAATTCTTTAGCCAGACTCATCAAGAAAAACGATAGGACCCAAGTAAACAAAATAAGAAATGAATGAGGAGAAATTAACAACGAATATTACAGAGATACAAAAAAATCATAAGCGAATACTATGAGCAGTTATATGCCATCAAATCTGAATACCCAGAAGAAATGGAAAAATTTCTGAAACATACAACCTTCCAAGACTGGATCACAAAGAAATAGGCAATCTGCATAGAATGAGTACTAGTAGTGAAATTGAATTAATAATAATAATAATAAAAAACATCACAGCAAACAGAAGTCCAGGACTGGATGGCTTCACAGGGGAATTCTCCCAAAAATATAAAGAGATAATACCTATCTTTCTCAAACTATTTCAAAAATTGAAGAGGAGGGAACATTCACAAATTCATTCTATAGGTCAGCATTACCCTGATACCAAAACCATACAGACACTACAAAAAAAGAAAATTACAGACCAATATCTCTGATAAATATAGATGCAAAAATTCAACAATATATTAGCAAACCAAATTTAACAATATATAAAAAGGATCCACACCATGATCAAGTGGGATTTATTTCAGGGATGCAACAATGGTCCATTATTTGCAAAATGAATGTTATACACTTCATTAACAAAAGAAATGATAAAAAGAAATTTTTTATCACATGATCATCTCAGTAGACACATAAAAAGCATTTGACAAAATTCAACATCCATTCATGATAAAAACTCTCATCAATGTTGGTAAACAGGAAACATAGCTTACAAAAATAAGGACCATTTATGACTAACCCACAGTTAACATCATACTCAATTGTGAAGAATTTAAAGTTTTTCTCTGAAATCAGAAACAAGATAAGGATGCCCACATTCACCATTTCTATTTAACATAGTAATGGAAGTCCTAGACACAGCAATCAGATAAGGAAATGAAATAAAAGACATCCAAATTGGAAGGGAAGAAGAAGTAAAACTGCCACTATTTGCAGATGAAGTGATACTACATTAAAAAATCCTAAAGTCTCAGCCAAAAAATTATTTAAACTAATAAATGAATTCAGTATATGTGCAGGATACAAAATTAATATACAGAAATCTGTTGCTTTGTATACACTAAGAATGAATTAATAGAGAGATCAAGAAAGCAATCCTGTTTAAAGTCACATCAAAAAGAATAAACTACCTAAAAATAAACTTAACCAAGGAGGTGAAAGACCAATACTCTGAAAACTATGAGACATTGATAAAGGAATTGTAGATGATACAGAAAAATGAAAAGATATCTCTTGTTCTTGGATTGAAAGAATTAACAATTTATTGACCAGAGACGTGTCAATAAGTTCTTTAGAGGGTGATACAATTCACATTACCGTGCAAAGTTGTTACAGCTTAAAATTGATCAAGGGTTCATTATACAACTTATGGTTGTCATTATCATTCATATTTTGCTCCGTTAGGTTTTTGTTCCAACCTACCTTGTGTATATTATAAACGCCACTTTATTACCGTAAAATTTTCAAAAATGACACATCACGAAACTTTGAAGAAGAATTTTTTGGTAAATTTTATGCAGATACTTTCTCTGATTATCTGAGTGACATAAATACTAGTGTCACAGAAGATGATAGTTCTTCAGACTATAGTTCTGATTCAGACAATGTGACTATTAGACCAACAAAAAGATGAAAAAACCTCAGTGATTGATTCTGATATGGAAAGTGAAAATGAAACTCACGGTTCTGGAGAATGCTCCTTTGCTTCTAGAGTGGATTGAAGACAACATTTCATGAAAATTAGAAGACTTTACAGGTATGTCAGGTGTAACTATTGAATGTAATAACCCACAAAGTGTTAGTGAAATAACAGAATTAATTTTCAGTAACAACTTTTTCAAGTTGGTAGCTTCTCAAACAAACTGTATCACTAACAGAATGAAAATCATATAAAAAGTATGATAAGGCTTTAAAATGGACTGATGTAACCAATAGTGACATGAAGAGGTTTCTTAGATTAATAATTTTGATGGGACAGATAAGAAAGTCACACTGGAAAGAATATTGGTCAACTGATCCTTACTGAAACACCTATCTTACCAAAGATTATGATGAGAAGAAGGTTTGAACAAATAATGACATTTCTTCACTTTAATAACTCAGAAACTCCACTTCCTGCAGACAGAATTTCAAAAGTTAAACCTCTTTTGGATTATTTTCTACTAAAATTTCAATTGATCTATATACGCAAACAAGAGCCATCACTTGAGGAGGCAATGATAAAGTGGAGAGGACGACTCAGATTCAAAACCTATAATCCCGGAAAACTTACAAAATATGGAATTTTGGTCAGGATGGTTAGTGAAAGTGAAACTGGATACATATGCAACTTTGAAATTTATACAGGTGAAGGAAAGAAACTGCAAGAAACAATATTATCAATCCTACAACCTTATCTGGGTTCATGGCACCATATTTACCAAGACAATTATTACAACAGTGTGTCCACATCTGAAATATTGTTGAAAAACAAAACCAGAGTTTGTGGGACTATAAGAGAGAATCAGCGTCTACCAAACCAATTAAAGGAGAAATCCGAAAATCTACAACGAGGAGAAATGACATTCTTACAGAAGGGAGAAGTGATTCTTCTTATATGGAAAGACAAGTGGCTAGTCTACATAGTGACAACTATTCATGACACCTCCACAGCATCTACAGGAAAGGAAGACAGGAGGACTGGCTATTGCATAACTAAGCCCACTTGTATATTAGAGTATAATAAATATATGAAAGGAGTTGATTGATCCAATCAATATCTGGCAAACTTTAATATCCTCCAGAAAACACAAAAATGGTAATAGAAAGTGGGTTTCTGAATAATTGCAGTTTATTCAATGCATTTAAAATTTATTGTAGCCTTAATGCACTGAATAAAATGACTTAAAAGCAATTTTTGTTAGCAGTAACTAGAGTATGGGTAACTGACCGTTCTGGTGAATGTAGTGGTAGCCCTGCACCTGGTCCTTCTTGTGGAGTTTATAAAAGAGCCCCCCCACAAAGATCCACCTTGTCAACTATCAGGTAAAATAAAAGAACATATTCTAGAGGAAATAATACCCACAGGACTAAAAAAAAAAATGCTACCAGAAAGTGTAGACTCTGCTTTTCCAGGGGAAAGCGCAGTGAAACATGGTATATTTGAAATAGATGCTCTATTCCCCTGCAGAGAGGTGCCTGCTATATACTTCCTATAGCACTCTAACAAAATATTAGAATGGTTTAGTAAGACATGTACAAAGTTTCAAATAAATACAGTAAGTGCAAAAAAAAAGTTTTTGATATTTGCTCAAATGCTGTTTGATTTTGAGGTGTTTCAATATTCACTTATATCACAAATTGCCAGCCACAGGTGTTAGTTTCTGCAAAAATCTCCCAGGCAATAATGTGTTAATATTGTTAAGATGTCCATATTACTCAAAGCAATCTACAGCTTTAATGCAATCTCTATAAAAATACTCCATGACATATAATCCTAACATTGATTTGGAACCACAGAAGACCCTGAATAGTCAAGGCACTCTTGAGAAAAAAGAACAGAACTTTGAGAAAAAAGAACAGAACTTTGAGAAAAAAGAACAGAATTGGAAGTATTATGCTCCCTGGCTATAGACTATACTGTGAAGCTACGGTATTCAAAAGAGTATAGTACTGGCACAAAAACAGACATATAGATCAATGGACCAGAATAGAGAGCCCAGAAATAAATTCACACACTTATGATCAATTAACCTACAACAAAAGAGGGAAGAATATACAATGGGGAGAAGACAGTCTCTTCAAGAAGTGGTGCTGAGAAGACTGGACAGCTACATGAAAATAATGAACATTTCTTTACACCATAGAGAAAAATAAACACAAAATAGATTAAAGATCTAAATGTAAGACCTGAAACCACATAACTCCTAGAGGAAAACATAGGCAGAATACTCTTTGACATAAAGTGTAGCAATATTTTTTTGCATCTCTCAACTCAGGCAAAGGAAACAAAAGCAAAAAAAACCAAACAAACAACAACAACAAAAACCAACAAACAAATAGTACCTAATTAAACTTAAAATCTTTTGTACAGCAAAGAAAACCATCAACAAAAAGAAAAGACTGCCTACAGAATGGGAGATATATTTGCAAATTATATACCTGATGATGGGTTAATATCCAAAATATATAAACTGCTCATACAACTCAATATCAGAAAAACAAACAACCCAATTAAAAAAATCAGAGGACCTGAATAGACATTTTTTTCAAAGAAGACGTACAGATGGCCAACAGGCACATGAAAAGGTACTCAATATCTCTAATCAGAGAAATGCAAATCAAAACCACAAGGAGATATTACCTCACACCTGTCAGAATGGCTATCATCAAATAGACCACAAATAACATGTTTGTGAGGATGTGGAGGAAAGGGAAAACCTAGTACACTGTTGGTGGGAATGTAAATTGGTGCAGCCACTGTGGAAAACTGTGTGGAGGGGCCTCAAAAAATGAAAAATATAACTACCATATGACCAGCAATTCCACTCCTGGGTATATATCTAAAGAAAATGAAAACACTAATTTGAAAAGATACATGCACCCCAATGTTCACAGCAGTGTTACTTACACTAGCCAAGATATGGAAGCAACCTAAGTTTCCATCAACAAATGAATGGATAAAGAAAATGTGGTATATACAGACACACACATACATATACACACAAGCACACATACAATGGAATATTGCTCAGCCATAAAAAAGAATGAAATTTTGCCATTTGTAACAACATGGATGGACCTAGAGGGCATTATGCTTAGTGCAATAAGTCAGAGAAAGATGGTATGTTATAACATATGTGGAACCTAAAAAATAAAGCAAATGAATGAATATAACAACAACAACAACAAAAAGACTCAGTTATAGACAACAAACCAGTGGTTACCAGTAGGAAGAAGGAAAAGGGGAGGGGCAAAATGATGGGAAGGGCAAGATAGGGGTAAGGGATTAAGAGTTAAAAACTACTATTTGTAAAATAAATAAGATACAAGGATATATTGTACAACAAAGGGAATATAGCCAGTATTTTATAATGTCTTTCATGGAGTATAATCTATAAAAATATTGAATCTATTGTACACCTGAAATTAATAAAATGTAAATCAACTATGATTCAGTTAAAATAGAGAAAGAATGAAGGAAGGAATGAATGAAATAAGGAAAGAATAATTAACACCCATCCTTCTCAAACTCTTCCCCAAAAAAATTGAAGAAGAGGGAACACTGCCTAAATCTTTTTACAAGGCCAGCATTTTCTTTTTAACAAAACCAGGACTGGACCCTAGTAGAAAAGAAAACTATAGGCCAATATCCCTGATGTGTATATATGCAAAAATTCTCAATAAAATACTAGCAAACCAAATTTGGCAGCACATTAAAGGAATCATTCACCATAACCACGTGGGATTATCCCTTGGATACCAGGATGGCTCAACATAGGCAAATCAATCAATCAATGTGATACATCACGTTAATATAATTAAAGACCCATATGAACATCTCAATAGATGCATAAAAGCTTTTGACAAAATTCAACATCTCTTCTTCATAATAAAAACTCTTAGCAAATTAAGCAGGGAAGGAACATGCCTCAACATAATAAAGGCCATATATGACATAAGCCCCCAGCTAACATCATACTCGATGTTAAAATGTTGAAAGCTTTTCCTCTAAGATCAGCAATAAGACAAGGGTGCTCACTCTCACCCTTCCTATCAACATGGTGCTAGAAGTCCTAGCTAGAGAAGTCAGGGTAAAAAAGCAATAATAGGTATCAGAACTAGAAAGGGAGAAGTACAATTGTCTCTATTTGCAGATGACGTGATTTTGTATAGAGAAAATCCTAAAACTCAACCAAAATCTATTAGATCTAATAAAAAAATTCAGTAAATTTGCAAGATACAAAATTAACATACAAAAATCAGTCATGTTTCTATATACTAACAATGAATTTTCTGAAAAAGAAAGATATTGATCCCATTTACAATAGCATCAAAAACAATAAAATACTTAGGAATGAATTTACCTAAGGAGGTGAAAGATCTCTACTCTGAAATCTACAAGACACTGATGAAAGAAATTAAAGAAGATACTAATAAATGGATACATATCCCATATTCATGAATTGGAAGAATTAATATTTTTAAAATGTCAATACTACCAAAAGACATCTGTAGATTTAATGCAATCCCTATCAAGATTTCAATGGCAGTTTTTACAGAAGTGGAAAAAATACTCCTAAAATTTATATGGAACCTCAGAAGATCCAAATAACAAAGAAATACTGAAAAAGAAGAGCAAAGCGGTTGGCATCACACTTTCTCATTTCAAGCTATACTATTAAGCTATCATCATCAAGAGTATTACACGAGCATAAAAACAGACAAATGAACCAATGGAACAGGATCAAGAGCTCAGAAATAAAACCAAGCACATATGGTCAACTAATACTTGACAAGGGAGCCAAGAATACCCAATGGAGAAAAAAAACATCTCTTCAATGAATGCTGCAGGGATAATTGAACAATCATATGTAAAAATAAAACTGCACCACTATTTTACACCATTCACAAAAATTCAAAATGGATTAAAGATTTAAATGTAAGACCTTAAACCATGAAACACTTAGAAGAAAAAATAGGAATAAAGCTCCTTGTCATGGTAATGATTTTTTTATGTGACACCTAAAGCACAAGCAACAAAATTTTAAAAATAAACAGTTTGGACTACATCAAGCTAAAAACTTCTGGACAGCAAAAGAAACCATCCTCAAAATGAAAATACAACCTATGGAATGGGAAAAATATTTGCAAACCATCTATCTGACAAGGGGTTAAGATATATAAAGAACTCATACAACTCAATAGCATAAAAACAAATAACACAACTAAATATGCATTAAGGACCTGCATAGACATTTCTCAGAAGAAGATATATGAAAAGCCACAGGTACATCAAAAGATGCTCAGCATCACCAGTCATTAAGAAAATGCACATTAAAACCACAAAGAGGTATCACCTCATGCCTGTTCAAATGGCCATCATCAAACAGACAAGAGATAACAAATACTGGCTTGAATGTGGAGGAAAGGGAACCCTTATGCACCATTAGTGGGATTGAAAATTCGTATGACCACTGTGGCAAACATTATGGAGGATCCTAAAAAAAACTTAATAAAATTACCCTATGATCCAGCAGTTTTACTACTGGGAATATATCCAAAGGAAATGAAAACACTAACCCAAAATGATATCTGCACCCACATGTTCATAGCAGCATTATTCACAATAGCTAAGACACAGAAACAACCTAAGTGTTCATAGATGGATGAGTGGATGAAGAAGTTGTGGTATATATTTACAATACAATATTATTCAGCCAGAAAAAAAATGAGGAAATCCTACCATTTGCAACAACATGGATGGACCTTAATGGCATTATGGTGAGTAAAATAAATCAGACAGAGAAAGACAAATACTGTATGATTTCAGTTAGAGGTGGGATCAAAAAAGCCCAACAAACAAACAAACAAGCAAAAACATAGAAAAAGAGATCAGACTTGTAGAAGTAGAGGGTGGGTGGGGGATTGAAAGAAGGTGGTCAAAAGGTACAAACTTCTGTAAGACAAGTAAGCACTAGGGATGTAATGTACAGCATGACAACTAGAGCTAACACTGCTGTCTAATATATAGGGAAGTTATTAAGAGAGTAAATCCTAATAGTTAACATCAAAGGAGAACTTTTTCACCTCTTTTTGTTTTTACTTTTTTTTTCTTATCTATATAAGGAAATGGATGTTAGCTGAAGCAATTGTGGTAATCCTGTCACAATATATGCAAGTCAAACACCACTCTGCTGCAACTCCTTAAACTTATACAATGATGTATGACAATTGTTTCCCAGTAAAAGTGGAAAATAATTTTCTTGACAGTTAACCTGTAATTCAAAAGCCAGTGTGAACATGGCTATTGTTCTGAAGCCTGTTAAAGTCTAAGAGGGGCCTATTTGGCATTCTCACATAATTGATGAGATGTGAAATTATTTTGAACTAACCCTGGAGGCTATTCACTTATTCTTATTCATTCTTTTGAACAGCACACACAGAGAAACTTGACATTCTGATTGGGTCTCATTGCCTGTTGAACCGTACCTGCTTCCAGAAGAATCTATCCCTGTGTTTTGATGTTGTTCATGAATAGCCATGTGGGTTCCTAAGACCTGGTCCTTCTATACTTGGGGAGAGTAATATTGTGGTCAGCTGAGCTGACCAAATGTTTTCATGTCATAGCTATCATTTTTCTTAGCTTCTGTTAAATCCATAGGGGAGTCATTTGGGGTATGGTTATATAAGCCAAATATATTAGTGAGTTAAAATCATGGTATATGAGCTATAAGCTGAAGGTCTATTGTTGAAAAATTCCTAGGACCTGGACACTTCTTTGTCCAGACTAGCTGAATTCCCTGACGCAGTTCATCTGCTTAACTAGAGTCTCTTGCTTGCTCTCTCTATAAATATGTGCAAACATACGTATGTTTGTATACATATATGTATATATGCATATGTATGTATGTGTATGCATATATATACATATAATCTTTCATCCCCTAATATTTTGAACACTGATTTCTTGTCATTTCTCCTATTAATAGAGCTGATGCACACCATTTGAGGTAAAGCATTTTTTAACCTGTTACTTCATTACATATGTAGCCAGCATGTCTCCATAAAGAATGTAAAGCATTTAAAGATTTCCACTTTAGCTGGCAGTAAACATACCTCAGCAAGCCCTGTCCTATTCAACGTTGTTATCCATGAAGTAGATGAAGACCCTAAGGGCAGGCCCATCAAGTTTGCAGATGTCACTAAACTGAAGGAGGACAAACTAAGATGAATGACAGACACAGCATTTAGAAAACATTGCGACAGGCCAGAGAAATGAAATGGATCTAACAAGGTGAAATACAATATGGATAAACACCAAGTTTTACACTTCCAAACAACTAACCACACAAGACACAGTAGGGCTTAATGAGGTTTTAGTCTTCATTAACCTCATAGAGGTCAACACTATGACATAACCAAAGTAAGTAAGGAAGTAAATATTGAAATCAGGCTGCATTTATAAAAGTACAGTACTTAAAACAAGGTGACCATGAGTCTCACTTCATTTTGTGTTGGTCAAACCATTACCGAGGAGTTATATTCAGCTCTCTAATTCAGCTACCTCATTTGAGAAATGGAGATAAAAATTTCTATTCCACTGAATAATCAGTATTAAATGTGACAATGCATATAAAAGAGTTGGCACAATGTATGACATGAAATAAATGTTAAATTGATGGTAGATGATGATAACAATTATTGGAAATACTCAAAACTGCTGAAGAAGGTGGCAGTGAATGAAGGGATGGAAAAAGATATTCCATGCAAACAAATCAAAAGAAAGCTGGAGTAGCAACACTCATATCAGACAAAATAGACTGTAAAATAAGGACTGTTACAAGAGACAAAGAAGGATACTACATAATGACCAAGGGATCAATCCAAGAAGAAGATAAAACAATTGTGAATATATGTGCACCCAACATAGGAGCACCTCAATATATATAAGGCAAATGTTTACAGACATAAATGGATAATTGACAGTAACACAATAATAGTGAGGGACTTTAACATCCCACTAGCATCAATGGACAGGTCATCCAGACAGAAAATCAATAAGGGAACACAGGCCTTAAGTGACACATTAGACCAGATGGACTTAATTTATAGAACATTCCATCTGAAAGCAGAAGAATACACATTCCTCTCAAGTGCACATGGAACGTTCTCCAGGTTAGATCACATCTTGGGCCACAAATTAAGCCTCGGTAAGATTTAAGAAAATTGGCATCATATCAAGCATCTTTTCTGACCATGATGCCATGAGATTAGAAATCAAATACAGGAAAAATACTGTAAAAAGCACAAACACACAGAGGCTAAAAAATACGTTACGAAGCAACCAATGGATCACTGAAGAAATCAAAGAGGAAATCAAAAAATACCTAGAGAAAAATGACAATGAAAACACAACGATTCAAAACCTATAGGATGCAGCAAAAACAGATCTAAGAGGGAAGTTTATAGCAACACAATCTTACCTCAGGAAACAAGAAAAATCTCAAACAACCTAACCTTACACCTAAAGCAAGTACAGAAAGAAGAACAAACGAAAGTGGAAGTTAGTAGAAGCAAAGAAATCATAAGATCAGAGCAGAAATAAATGAAATAGAGGTGAAGAAAACAATGGAAAAGATCAATGAAACTAAAAGCTGGCTCTTTGAAAGATAAACAAAATTGATAAACCTTTAGCCAGACTCATCAAGAAAAAAGGGAAAGGGCTCAAATCAATAGAATTAGAAATGAAAAAGGAGAAGTTAAAACTGACACCACAGAAATACAAATGATCATAAGAGACTCCACAAGCAACTATATGCCAATAAATGGACAACCTGGAAGAAATGGACAAATTCTTAGAAAGGTACAATCTCCCAAGTGTGAACCGAGAAGAGATAGAAAATATGAACAGACCAACCACAAGCATGGAACTTGAAACTGTGATTAAAGAATTCCCAACAAACAAAAGTCCAGGACCAGATGTATTCACAGACAAATTCTATCAAACATTTAGGGAAGAATACAAATTCTATCAAACATTTAGGGAAGAATTAACACCTGTCCTTCCGAAACTCTACCATAAATTTGCAGAGGAAGGAATACCCCCAAGCTCATTCTATGAGGCCACTATCACTCTGATACCAAAACCAGACAAAGATACCACAAAAAGGAAAATTACAGGCCAATATCACTGGTGAACATAAATGCAAAAATACTCAACAAAGTACTAGCCAGCCGAATCCAACAATACATTAAGAGGGTCATACACCATGATCAAGTGGTATTTATCCCAGGGATGCAAGGATTCTTCAATATCTACAAATCAATCAGTGTGATACACCACATCAACAAACTGAAGAATAAAAACCATATGATCATCTCAATAGATGCAGAAAACGCTTTTGACAAAATTTAATACTATTTATGATAAAAAAAAAAAAAACCTCCAGAAAGTGGTCATAGAGGGAACTTTCCTCAACATAATAAAGGCCATATATGACAAACCCACAGCTGACATCATTCTCAATGGTGAAAAGCAGAAAGCATTTCCTCTAAAATCAGGAACAAGACAAGGATGTCCACTCTCACCATTTTTATTCAACATAGTTTTGGAAGTCCTAGCCATGCAATTAGAGATGAAAAAGAGAGAGAAAAATCCAAAATGGAAAAGATGTAAAACAGTCATTGTTTGCAGATGACATCATACTATACATAGAAAATTCTATGTAAACCACTAGAGCTCATCAATGAATTCTATGTAAACCACTAGAGCTCATCTTTGAATTTGGTAAAGTTGCAGAATAGAAAATTAATACACAGAAATCTCTTGTATTTCTATATACTAACAACAGAAGTTCAGAAAGACAAATTAAGGAAACAATTCCATTTACCATTGCATCTAAAAGTATTAACTACCTAGGAATAAACCTACCTAAGGAGGCAAAAGACTTGTACTCTGAAAACTATAAGATGCTGATGAAAGAAATAGAAAGTGACACAAACAGATGAAAAGATATACCATGTTCTTGGATTGGAAGAATCAATATTGTGAAAATGACTATACTACCCAAGGTGATCTACAGAGTCAGTGCAATCCCTATCAAATTACCAATGGCATTTTTCACAGAACTAGAACAAAAACTTTTAAAATTTGTATGAAAACACAAAAAGACCCTGAATAGCCAAAGCAATCCTAAGAAAAACAGAGCTGGAGGAAATCAGGCTCCCTGACTTCAGACTATACTACAAAGCTACAGTAATCAAAACAGTATGGTAGTGGCACAAAAAGAGAAATATAGATTAATGAAACAGTATAGGAAGCCCAGAAATAAACCCATGCACCGATGGTCAGTTAATCTACAATAAAGGAGGCAAGAATATACAATGGAGAAAAGACAGTCTCTACAATAAGTGGTGCTGGGAAAACTGGACAGCTACATGTAAAAGAATGAAATTAGAACATTC
The DNA here is from genome assembly GCF_028564815.1 of Eubalaena glacialis. Classification (NCBI taxonomy): domain Eukaryota; kingdom Metazoa; phylum Chordata; class Mammalia; order Artiodactyla; family Balaenidae; genus Eubalaena; species Eubalaena glacialis. The sequence goes on from NC_083725.1 coordinate 86,258,092, forward strand.
TCTCATACCTTTCACAAAAATAAACTCAAAATGTATTAAAGACCTAAGTGTAAAGCCGGACACTATAAAACTCTTAGAGGAAAACATAGGCAGAACAGTCTCTGACATAAATTGCAACAATATCTTTTAGGATCTACCTCCTAGAGTAATGAAAATAAAAACAAAAATAAACAAATGGTACCTAGTTAAACTTAAAAGCTTTTGCACAGCAAAGGAAACCATAAACAAGACAAAAAGACAACCCACAGAATGGGAGAAATTATTTGCAAACAAGGTGACCGACAAGGGATTTATCTCCAAAATATAAAAACAGCTCATGCAGCTCTATGTGAAAAACAAACAACAACCCAATCAAAAAATAGGCAAAAGAGCTAAATGGACATTTCTCCAAAGAAGACATACAGATGGCCAAAAAGCCATGAAAAGATGCTCAACATCACTAATTATCAGAGAAATGCAAATCAAATCTACAATGAGATATCACCACACACTGGTCAGAATGGCCATCATCAAAAAGTCTACAAACAATAAATGCTAGAGAGTGTGTGGAGAAAGGGGAACCCTCCTACACTGTTGGTGGGAATGTAACTTGGTACAACCACCATGGAGAACACTATGAAGGTTCCTTACAAAACTAAAAATGGAACTACCATACGATCCAGCAATCCCACTCCTGGGCATATATCTGGAGAAAGCCATACTTCATAAAGTTACATGCACCCCAATATTCATCGCAGCACTATTTACAATAGCCAAGACATGGAAGCAACCTAAATGTCCATCAATGGAGGAATGGATAAAGATGTGGTACATATATACAATGCGATATTACTCAGCCATGAAAAATGAATGAGATAATGCCATTTGCAGCAACATAGATGGACCTAGAGATTGTCATACTAAGTGAAGTAAGTGAGACAGAGAAAGATATGATATCACTTATGTATGGAATCTAAAAAATGATAAAATGAACTTATTTACAAAACAGCAATAGACCCACAGACATAGAAAACCAATTTATGGTTACAAAAGGGGAAATGGGGGGATGAAGTAGGAGTTAGGGATTAAAATATACACATTACTATATATAAAATAGATAACCAAGAAGGACCAACTGTATAGCACAGGGAACTATACTCAATATCTTGTAATAACCTATAATGGAAGAAAATGTAAAAAAAAAAACAAATATATACCTACATGTATGCATAACAATCACTTAGCTGTACAGCTAAAAATAACACAACTTTGTAAATCCAGTATATTTCAATAAAAATAATAAAAAATAAAATATTTAAAAATAAAAACAAAAATTTAAAAAAGAAAGTGACAACAACAACAGTGAAAAGATTCAAAACTATTGGAAGTGGTCAAAAAATTAGAGATGTTTAATCTAGAGATGAGATGATTCAGAGGAGACATAAGAGCTCTCTTTTAAGAATGAAGAGTAAAAATGTGATAGAAGGGATGGGGAGTTCTATGATTACCAAGGGTATAAACAAGGATCAATGAAGATGGGCAAGAAAAAGTACAATTTTTAACATTCAGAAAGGTACAGAGTTGCATAATTAGAATACCTTCCATGATGGTGAGTTCTTCAAGACTGGAGAGCTTTAAGCACAGGCTTGATGACTTTTGAATTTGGTTGCTCTAGACTAATCAAGTATAGGTCAGAAAGTTTGGTTATGTGTCCTCTAAGGTGTATTCTGGCCCCGAGATTCTCTGGTTTTGTAAATATTCGGCAAAGCAGTTATAACCGTAAAAGGTGGCCACATGTCTCACCTTAAATTTTTAGCTCTTCATTGTCTGAGATGAGAAGTTACTGTGAGCAACAGACATATAAATGAGAAACACTGCAAAACGTTCTGTCTTAATGTTTGAGTGCTGTTGACCTTCAATCCCTTCTGAGTGTTCAAGGCCATTATTCCAGAAATTGTACTCTGCCTATAATTTGGGGAACTGCCTCAAGGTGGGAAGTGACACCTTATTGTAGCTCCTTGTAATAAGCAACCTAAAAGCAATCTTGTAGGAGAAAAATTATTTCAAAACCAGAATATCTGGTGGTGGTGCTTAGAGAATTGCTACCTCTGTGTTACTAGATAAGTCTTTTAGCCTCTCTGGGCCTCAGTTAATTCTTCTGTAAAAAGGGTATAGTCAGACTTCCTCCCAGAGTTGAGCCAGAGATAAAATTAGATGAATGCATTTGAATGTATTAGGTTGTTCATTGTGAACTGGGAAAAGTACAGCAGCATGATTTTCCACTCAAATGAGTGCTTGATTATTTATGCATTTTTAGCTGCTTAGTTATAATGTTACTTAGAAATATGATTTTTAAGAAACATTTAGAAGAAAAGTTTCAAAGAACATATTGACTTCTGTTTGCAACTTAGAAATGTCTCCATGTTTACTTGGGCTGCCCTGCAAGCAAGGTCAGGGAAAGGCAGGGTGTGTATATGTGAGTATACGTATGTGCATCTGTTTCGAGCAAAATGGGAGGTGGCCAGGGGAGCACTTTGACTAGAAATCTTTCCTATGTGCTCTGTAGTGTTTATAAGATTTGGTTTCCATAGGGCAGCTTATCGTTTCCCTAATGATGAAACCTCCTTAACCTCATTTCTAAACAGGATGGAAAGATATTCTGCCGGCGGACAGCTTGTGATTGCCAGAATCCAAGCGTTGACCTTTTCTGTTGCCCAGAGTGTGACACCAGGGTCACAAGTCAATGTTTAGATCAAAATGGACACAAGCTCTATCGTAGTGGAGACAACTGGACTCACAGCTGCCAGCAGTGCCGGTGTCTGGTATGTTGGCTTTTTTTAGAGTGTGTTATCCTTTATATTCTGGAGGGGTTTACAAGCTCAGTTGCCTGTGGGCTTTAGTTTCCTGCGATTTGTGATACTGTGCAGGGAGTTGTGGGTCCTGTGGCTAATTACGGGGCATATGTTCTTCCAGAAGACATTCATATTCTACTATTTAAAACACCATGTAAGACAGAAAGGACATTTATAGCACAGATTTCGTCCAAGTTAGTTTACAGTTGCTACTTTTTAGCCACTCCATATCAATAAAATTCCCCACATGATAGAAAGCTTTCAAAGCCTTGATGGGGACTTGTAGTTCTTACAGAGCCAAATCTTTCATTTCTTGGGACATTACCATTAAAGGTTTCAATATCAGAGATAGCAGAACATAGTAGAAATATCAGGGATTGATATTGATTCTAGGTCATAGAGACAGTCCTGGTTCTCCCACATGCAAGATGTATGTAATTAACTTGAGCAAGTCCTAACATTTTACTTGATCATTCTTTCCTTCAGTGTACACAAGTGGATGGGCACCTATTTTGCAGGGCTGTTGTGAAGATCAGAGTTATGTGAAAGGCAAGTGTAGTACTTGACACATAGAAGGTACTTAGTGCACAATAGTTACTATTGTTCATATTTCCTAGATTGAAAATTTTGTTTCCGGTGCTAAACCTTAATGTAGAAAAATGAAGGTTATTTTGTATCTTAATATGGGGATACTAATGATATAATCAGGTTTGAGAAAGTCCAGAGAAAAACCTTAATTTCTGGACCTGGTTCTTTCTGTTTCAAATTATATAACACAAACAAAGATTTCTAATGTTGCAAAGACTGTTAAGACACATTATCATAGTGAATATGATGTTCCATCTCTGAGGTAATTACAGCCAGTGGAGCTAAGTCATAACTAAGTCAACCCGTAATGGAAACTGTTAGCTGTGTTCCATAATTTAACATTTGCTAAAATTAATGATTCAGTCTATGGATACTGTATAAAAACAGGCATTCAGAAAAATTGTGCTGTAAATTTCTATTGGATTTTCTAAAGTCACCTGGCGAATGTGCAGATAATCTTAATAAAAACAAATCCTTCTTAATCACTCCTAATACTGAGGAGTATAACTCAGATATATTCAAATCATAGCCATTTTTACATCTCCCATTCAAGAACAGACAAACCCAACACAATTATAGAATTAGGTTCCATATCAGTCTGGAAAATTACATTTCTCTTTGAAGAAGCCAATCATCAGGCACTCAGAAAAATTGGTTAATTTTAGACATGATATTTTCATAGAATTTCAAGAGTATCCTCTCTCATCCCCAGACCCTAAGGTTATTATTTCCTGGGAAAACTGAAGCTGCTGAATATAACTTAATAACGACTTGAGAATAAAGTGGGTTATATTTAATAAATATCAATAGTTTTCATGTGCCAGACTCTGGATGATATAACAATGAGCATGACAGACATGGTCTATCATGAAGCTGACCAAAGGCCATAGTCTTGTGAAGCTGACTGAATAATTAGACATGCGTTTGCATAAATTATAATGAGTGTCATAATAACGGAAGAGGCTACATAGGTAGTAGTCTCTACTATGTGCAGCTCAGTGGAGCCACAGTGGCCACATTCTGGAATACTTGGAGGCTCTGTCTGAACTGTAAACCTTACTACACATTAGTGATGTGTCACTAGCCAGACATTACATTCAAAACCATTATGAAATTGTTCTCCTGATATTGCCCAACCTCAATTTTAAATCCAGTATAAGCAACTCAGTGCATGTTGTTATTGAAATAGTACAGTGGTTTAAGTTCCTCTCTGACCTTAAGAGAAATAGATTTCTCTTTACACACTAGCTCAGTACCTTATCATCTATTTGTTCATCTGCTTAGCATTTATTGACCAGAACTGTGCTAAGCATCAGGGAGATAAAGGAACAAGCCCAAAGCCTGAAAGCTCAAAACGTAATCTGGAATTGTATTGATAATTATGATAAGTCTCACGATAAAAATAATTATGGGTTGCCATTGGCACACAGAGATGGGACCAAACTCTTTCTGTGGCTACAGTATAGACAGTCAGCAAAAGCGCCCTGGAGGAGGTGATGTCTGTATTTGTTCTTCAAGGAGGAAACACATCATACCCATAATGATGCTAAAGTAGCAACAGTCAGTGAGGACAGGGATGGAGATTCCTGAGAATTTCCCCCTCTGGGACTTTGGCAACAGGATTGTGCATAAGGTCAATGATGAAGCATTTTGGCTTTCTCTCCACAGGAAGGAGAGGTAGATTGCTGGCCACTCACTTGCCCCAGTTTTAGCTGTGAGTACACAACCCTCTTGGAAGGGGAATGTTGTCCCCGCTGTGTCAGTGACCCCTGCCTGGCTGATAACATCGCCTATGACATCAGAAAAACTTGCCTGGACAGCTATGGCCTTTCTAGGCTTAGCGGCTCAGTGTGGACAATGACTGGATCTCCCTGCACAACCTGCAAATGCAAGGTAATCGGGTGTCCTGAGGATAACCAGGCCTTGAACCATTGCCAGAGAACACCTGCCGGAGGTCCACTCCTGATGTTTCTGAATGCACAGGTTCCAAGGGGCATGGTGGAAACACAGGCAGGCATTTGCTTCTCACCAGAGGTTAATCTGTCTGAATGGATTGTAGCTGGACCCTGTATTAAGGCAAATTCCAAATGATGACCATGGAATAAAATAGTCCTCTCTTTTGCCTTTTAAAATACAGGATTTAAACAATTGCACTAGGCCCAATTATGGCTGATTTAAGCTATTTTGACCTGCATATTAAAAAGTTTAAAAAAAAAAATCTTTTTTCATCCTGGAAATTTTTATAAGCTCTTTCATGAAACTGCCAATGTTGGAAGAAAGTGTTCTATAAATCTATGAAGTTTTTTGCTTTGTTTAATTATCACAGTACCTAATGCAGGGACTTGAAGCTCTTGCTGAGCGATTTAATTCATTGTGATTATTTGCCTGTCTTTCTGGAGGAGTTCCCATGAGGCATCCTCATATGTCATTAAGATTAACAACTGACCCCTTCCTACCTTCAAAGCTTATGGAAGAGCTATGACTGTAGTCAACTTGAAGCAAGGGTTAGGCAGGGTCAAATTTCTGCCGAAACATCTGCTTAAGATTCCCATGATTAAGCATGTTAAAAATATTAGTCCATTCAATTCTATCAAATCCTGGCTCAGCTTCAGGCATCAGTGGAAGGATCCCAACTTGTCTTTCTATGCTGTTAAATGTGGATTCTTTTCTCTTTCCTGAAAAGTACCATCTTAAAATGCAGCCCCAATACAAAAAGGACATCAAGCTTCATATAACAAGAGTCATAGTCCCATTGTACCTTCAGCCCCATCAGACACAATGACCAGGAGATGTGGAGACCTATGTTATTTAGTATTATTTCTCTGAGAGAGATTAGGTTTGAGATTCATTTAGGAGGATTATAAAGGTATATTTACATTAATACATGTAATTGATTTTTCATGAAGTCCCCAAAATTGATATGTACCATCCCCTTCACAGTCACCATGAGATAGTCTATATTTACCCCTAATATGCCCACCTTTCTGTAAGCCATTTTGGAGTTATTTTCAGGCTCTTTTGGTACTTTTGACTAGTATTATTAATGGCAATTTATCTTTCAGGGGGTTATTTTTGGAAAGAATCTCATTTAGAGTAAGTCCAGTGAATAAGTTGTGTAAACAAACAACTTGGAAATACAGAGGAGTCTCAAACAAACATGGTCTGAGCTCAGACAGGGGTGTATGAAGTTGCGCTGCCAGCAGTAGCCAACAAGAGGGACCCTGAAGGGTCTCATAAGTCTTTCCTTTCTTTCAACTCCTACTCTGGCATTTTTCTAGTAATTTTTTTATAGCATTCATGGAGTTGGTCTCAACACGTAGATGGTCATTTTGAATATAAAGGTGGACACTACATATTGATTTATATTCTATGTCTCATTGGCTAATGCTTGTGTCTTGATGCACAGAATGGAAGTGTCTGCTGTTCTGTGGATTTGGAGTGTCTTCATAATAATTGAAGTATTTAAAATGGACTCATCATCGTGGGAGAAAAATGGACAAAATAACCATCCAACATGATGAAGAACAGGAGTTGGTGTTTTTTGTTTTTTTGTTTTTAACCACAGACAATTACCAAAGTTTCCACCGAAGGAAGGTGTTTGGGGGTTGCCTTTTGGACCTACCACAGTGCTCATTCTTGCTAACCTAGTCTAGGTGACCTACAGTGCAGTGCATTTAAGTCTATGGTTGTTTAAAAAAAAAAAAAAAAGTTTCCCATGTTGTAAATCACGTTTCCCTTATCAGATCATTTGCAGATACAATTAAATGATCTCATGGTAAATGTTGATGTATTTTTTTGTTTATTTTGTGTACTAACATAATAGAGACTTGGCTCCTTTTGTTTATTTTTTCTGGATTTTTGGATCAAATTCTACAAATAAAGTTGCCTGTTGTGATTTTTGTCCCATCCACTGAATACTTAGTATTGAGATTCCTGTGAAATGTATTGATAAATTTGTGTATGTAGAGCCTAACTGCATCTTACTTACATTTCAAACTGTTGAACACACCTAGATACCCACTCGTTCAGCTTAAGCAAGCTGAAAGCAATTATGATATGTTAAAGAGGAGAAAGACCACAAATATAATTATTTGAAAAAGAACTTTCTCCTCCCTCTTTTACAAACAAAATAAATGAAACAAAATCTTAAGCCACAATTTAGAAGCAGCTATGCTTGCAGACTTTTCTGGCATTGAAAGAGAAAGTATCCTTGCATCGGTTTTATATAGTAGTTGATAACTTACTTACAAGGGACTTCCATGCTTTTTAATACAAGTTGTCACTATAGGAGCGGTGCATGGTGTTATTCCTACATTACATAAGAGTAAATTAATGTATCCCAGTCAACCAATTTGTTCAGATCTAGTTGATTTATAACACATTGGGATTGATAACCAGGTCTCCTGATGCCTGTCCAATGATATTTTCTACTAAATCATGCCACATCACATATGGTAGAGGATACGCTTTTAAGAAAGCTGTTTGTATGCTCAGTAGTTATTTTAGAACAGTGAATGTTTTCATTTGAGCCACTACCATATTTTTAAGAGATGGCTGTTATTGAGTTACATAAAATGAATAAAATGTGCAAATGACATTATATCTGAGCTGAGAATTAAAATAGTTGTAGTTTTCAAGTGAACCACATCTTAGTGGTTTGTAATACCTAAGTCTCCTGAATTCATCATTGTTCTGAATCAAGTTGGTTCATGAAATTTTGTTCACAAAATCAAGACAAAGACCTAAGTTGTTAAGTCAGTCATGCTAAATATATTTTAAATCCCAAATATTAATAGAATTAATAATTAAAAATTACAAGTTCAGATTACTTATTTATTGATATTTGTCAGTACTTTTGTGAAGATAAAATTCACTACAATTCACTACATGAGATCAATTTCATGTGCTAAATTATGATATAGCAGTTAAAACTATATTTGACAACTACTGCTATAGTACGGTAAATTAGAACACGTCTCCATTTTAATTCTTTAAGTGTAATCTTGGAACAGAGATTTTGAAAATGATTATTTAGAAAATATTTATGGCACCTCCATTAAAAAAATACCTGTCAGTTTTCAATGGAAAAACAAAGACATTTATAAGAATCATTTGTGGCTGTATAAGTGAGGGGTTGGCAAACTATGGTCCCTTGAGTCAAATCCGGACATCTGCCTATTTCATTGGAACACAGCCATGCACGTTCATTTATATATTCTCTACTGCTGAAGAAAGTGGCAGAACTGAGTAGTTCCAACAAAGACGCAAAACCAAAAATATCACCATCTTACCTCTACAAAAACGTTTGCCAACGTCTGGTGTAAGTGATGACTGAACATTGGTGTGTATTTTAGAATGTGTGTTTCCATTTTTTTCCAAGGAATTTCCAGAATCTAACAGTTTTCATTGAATCTGTACATATTCATACTTTGTTGCAGAGCCATTAGCATTGATGGCTCATCCTAAAATACTGGTGTTTCACAACTACAATCATAAGACTCAGTATTTTCTTCTTTTCATTTCAGTTAAATTTAATCTGTGCTAACGTGATGACAAAATGTTATTGATATTTAGTAACACAATTTAAACTACTGCCAGCTCCTATCTATACAGGGTTTTACTTCCTATAAAATAATTGATGACATTTTCTTATTAAAAAATTGAGTACTTTATTCATAAAGTACTGTGCTGAGCTGGGGAAATAAAAAGATGAACAAAATACTTTTTACTTTAAAGATCACCATTATGTGGGCCTTTAGAAGGTGCTGACAATCTTTGAATCCATTAGGGGATCATATTGAAATAAATTACTGCCTGAAATATCTTCTCCAGCCAAAAACTGAAAAGTTATTTTTAAAAGTGTGGTAAACCTCCTGATGGAATGTGCTTAAGTCTCATGCTGTGATTTACAGTGTGAAATGGCTATCCATTTAATGAACAAAAAAAGTGTTTGACAAACATATCTCCTTACAGATCATAACCATTGTCTTCAAGTGTAACATACACATTGGTAAGAAACAATGATAAATACATAAGCAATTACGTAGCTACCCTCTGATTTTCAATAGTGTAAAAGCACTGTGATTCAAGACAGTAGAATATGAAGGGAGATGAAAGTCCTATATATTAACAAGACAAATCAATTAAACAAATTTTGCCTCATTTCCTTCTAGGTTGCATATGAAATTTATATACACATATATATGTTATATATAGGTACCATATCTATAATCTATATATATTTATATGCAACTGATAATGCATATATCTTAATATATATTCATATGCTATGTGTATGTTTGTTTATTTATTTAGTCTCAGAGCTTCCCCTCCTCTGAGCTTTCTAGTTCTACATTAATGTTACTGTTATGGACTTAATGTACGTTTTCCTTGTATTATGCAAAAGGCTAGACTACATACAATCTTCATTTTCTAGCATCCAGCACAGTGCCTTGCATAGGGTCGGTTTTCCATTAATTATTTAAAAAATTAAATTCATAATCTTTTATAGTATCAATAAGTTATCATGGGATGGTGGGAACAACCCACTCTAGTGGCTTTCAAATGTTCTTAAGCAATAAGACCTGTTTAAAAATAAAATTTATTCAGTGCTTTACTATAAAAATCAGATAAAAGCAGAATTTCTCTGCTTGGAGCAAGGGTTGGAGAACTGGAATACCTTCATATATCCCACCACAACTCACAGACATCAAGAGAGCACAGCTTAAAAGCCACTGACCAACCCATCACCTTCCCTTCTGCAAATGAAACCAACACTCAGATGTTACGTGAATTGCCCAGAGTTCATAATTAATTTGTTATAGACCTAGAACTACCACCCAATCCACCCTGGTTTTCCCTCTGCCATCCTGGTAATGATTTGAAATGTTTTTTCAAATTTCAATTTCAAGTGAGCTTTTTTTACTCCTTCTAAATGGATGACATTAAAAGATAATCATGAGTTCAGGCCAAGATAGTGGAGTAGGAAGACCCTGAGCTCATTGGCTCTCATAAGCACACCAAAAGTATAATTATTTGCAGAGCAATTATTGATGAGAAAGACCAGAATCTAGCAGAAAAGATCTGCTGCAACTAAAGATATAAAAAAGGAGAGAGACGAGTAGAAGGGGTGGAGTTGTGCTATAGTCAAGACCCATACCCCCAGGTGAGTGACCCACAGATGGGAGAATAATTACAATTGCAGAGGTTCTCCCCTAGGAGCAATGGGTCTGAGCCCTACATCAGGCTCTGCAGCCTGAAGGTCTTGTACCGGGAAGAGGAGCCCCCAGAACATTTGACTTTGAAGGCCATCAGGGCTTACTTTCAGAAGACCCAGAGGGCTGTGGGAAATAGAGACTCCACTCTTAAAGGATGCACACAAAATCTCACATGGTCCAGGATGCGAGGCAGAGGCATTGATTTAAGAGGAGCTTGGGTCAGATCTACCTGCTGATCTTGGAGAGTCTCCTAGAGAGTCAGGAGGCAACTGGAACTCACTCTAGGCATGTAGACACTGGCAGCAGCCATTTATTGGAGATTGTTCTACTGCATGGACACAGATGCTGGCAAGTGCCGTTTAGGAATCCTCCCTCTAGATTATTAGCACTAGGACCTTGCCCTGTCTGCCAGCCTGTAGGCACAAGTACTAGGATGCCTCAGGCCAAGCAACTAGCCAGGTGGGGACAAAGCCCCACCCACCGGCAGGCAGGTTGCCTTAAGACCTCCTGAGCCCAAGCCATCCCAGGACTTGACCCTGTCAACAAAAGGGACCCAGCCCCAAATACCAGTGTTAACAGGCACAAGCCCGGGAACCCCTAGGGCTCTGCAGCCAGAGATCCTAGGACCCAACTCTGCCCACCAGTGAGCAGGCATCAGCCCCAGGACCCCCAGGGCCCCAGACTCACCCACCAGCAGGCTGACACACCAACTCCAGGACCCCCAGGGCCCCCTATAATTGGAGACTCTGAGACTCAGCTCCACCCAACCAATGGGCAAACACCAGCCCTGGGACCACCACAGCCTCATGGTCTACAGTGGCAGGACCCAGCCCACCTACCAGCAGGCCAGCAACAGCCTTAGGAACCTCTCAGCCCTGGTACCACCCACCAGCAGACCAACACCAGTTCTGAGACATCTTGGGCCTCTCAGCCAGCTGCCATGGGATCCCATCCCACCCATCAGTGGGCCAACATGAACTTTGGGACACTCTGGACCCCGAAGCCAGCTGTGTCTGCACCTGGCCTGCTCACCAGTGGGCCAACACCAGCTTCAGGACACCCAGGGCCCTGCACCCAGAGACTCTAGGACCTGGTTCCACCCACAAGTGGGTGGGAATCAGTCCCAGATTCCGCTAAGCCTGAAACCTTCCCACCAGCAGGTGGACGTGAGCCCTAGGATCACTGCAGCCCCATAGCCTGCCCTGTCAGGACACAGCCAATACACCATAAGCCCTTCATCAGCCCCAGGACATCAAGGGTTCTGGCCCTGCCCATCAGCAGGCCAACACCAACTCTGAGATACCTTGATCTTCTCAGCCAGCTGCTCTGGGATCCAGCGCCACTCACTAGTGGGCCAGCACTAGCTTTGGGACACCTAGGAAATTGCAGCCAACCATGTCAGGAAATAACCCCACCCCCCAGCAGGCCAACACTAGACCCTGGAATCCTAGCCCCACAACCACCCAGCCCCAGAAACTGGCTCTGGCCACCAGTGAGCCAGCAGTAGCTAGGGTTTATCAGCCACCCAGCCCTGCCAACCAGCGACAGCAGCTTCTGCACAAGGCAAGGCCTGGCAACCAACTGGACCAGAGGCCAGTCATACCTACAAGACCACCCAACTAGTCAACCCACCACAAGAGAAAGACACACACAGCCCACATAGAGAGCACACCTAGAGCATATTAGCTCTGGTGACCAAAGGGAAGCATGTTGCTGGGATGCATAGGACATCTCCTACACGAGGATACCTCTCCAAGATATGGAAACATAACCAACCTACCAGATACATAGAAATAAACACAGAGAGTTAGGCAAAAAAAAGGTGAGAGGAACACATTCCAAATGAAGGAATGAGATAAAACCCCAGAAGAAGAACCCCAGAAGAAGAGAAGTGGAGACAGGCAATCAACCCAATAAAGGGTTCAAGGTAATGATTGTAAAGATGATCAAAGAACTTGGGAGAAAATGGATGAACAAGGTGAGATGTTTAACAAAGAAAAGATATAAAAAAGAACCAAACAGAGCTGAAGAATACAATAACTGAAATAAAAAATGCACTCGAAGGAATGAAGAGTAGATTAGAAGATACAGAAGAATGGATCACTGAGCTGTAAGACAGAGTAATGTAAATCACTGAACCTGACCAGAAAAAAAAAGAATAAAAAGAAATGAGAACATTTTAAGAGACCTCTGTGACAACATCAAGCATACTAACATTTGCATTATAGAGTTCCCAGAAGGAGAAGAGAGAGGAAAGGGGTAGATAACATATTTGAAGGCATTGTAGCTGAGAACTTTCCTAACCTGGGAAAGCAAACAGACATCTAGGTCCAAGAAGCACAGAAAGTTCCAAATAGGATCAACCGAAAAAGTGCCACCCCAAGACACATTGTAATTAAAATGGCAAAAATTAAAGAGAGAATATTAAAAGCAACAAGGGAAAAGTAACAAGTTACACATAAGGGAACTCCCATCAGGCTATCAGCTGACTTTTCAGCAGAAACTCTGCAGGCCAAAAATGAGTGGCATGATATATTTAAAGTGATGAAAAGGAAAATCTACAACGAAGAATACTCTACCCAGCAAGGCTTTCATTCATATTTCATGGAGAGATCAAAAGTTTTACAGACAAGAATGTGATCAAGACAGCAGAATAGTAGGACATGAAGTTCACCTCCTCCCACAAATACGTCAAAAATACATCTACACGTGGAAAGATCCTCACAGAATATCTACTGAATGCTGGCAGAAGACCTCAGACTGCTGAAAGGGCAAGAAAATCTCCACATAACCAGTTATGACAAAAGAAAAAAAAAAGTGAGAAAGGAATCAGGATGGGACCTGTGCCCCTGGGAGAGAGCTGTGAAAGAGGAAAGGTTCCTGCACCCTGGGAAGCCCGCTCACCAGCAGGGAGATTGTCTGGGACAGAAGAAGAGCTTCAGAGCCTCAGAGGAGAACACAGCAGCTAGAGTGGAGGGAGGACTGTACAGATGGCCAGTGCTGCCACCCTGCACTCCCCAGCTTGAGACACTCATTCACCAGTATGGGTGGGGGCTGGGTGATGGAACTCAGGCTTTGGAGATCAGACCCAGGGAGAAGACTGGAGTTGACTATACAGAAACGGCCTGTGAGGGCTGGAATCTGGTATGACTGCAACTGAGGGTGTACATAGAGGAAGCCCAGGTTGCCTTAGAGGCCGGTGCCATTGCTTCAGGGGTGCGTTGGGGGGGGGCAGGACCTGTCATTGTAGCCTTTTTACATATGTGCATGCTCACAGAGGTCAGGACACATCCTGCACAGGCTGGAGGGGCGATCATGAACAGCCACTGCCCACCTGGACTCCAGGAGTGGATTTTACACTTGTCAACATATATGCACTTCATCAACATATATGCACATGATATGGGAGCACCCAAATACATAAAACAAATACTAACAGACACAAAGGGAGAAATTGACAGGAATACGATAATAGTAGGAGACTTTAACACCCCACTCACATCAATGGACAGATCTTCTGGACAGAAAATCAATCAGCCAACAGAGATCCTAAATAATACAATAGAACAGTTAGATTTAATTGATATTTTCAGGAAATTACATCCAAAATTATCCAGAATACACATTCTTTTCAAGTGCACATGAAACATTCTCTAGGACTAACTACATACTAAGGCACAAAACAAGCCTCAACAAATTTAAGAGTATAGAAATTATCTCAAGCATCTTTTCTGACCATAACAGCATGAAACCAGAAATTAACCACGGAAAAAGAAAGGAGAAAAAACCAACTACATGGAGACTAAACAACATGCTACTGAAAAACCAGTGGGTCAACGATGAAATCAAAGAGGAAATTAAAAAATACCTTGAGACAAATGAAAATGAAAACAACCACACAAAATCTATGGGATGCAGTAAAAGCAGTTCTTGGAAGTTCAGATACAGGCCTTCCTCAAAAAACAAGAAAAATCTCAAATAAACAACCTAACCTACCACTTAAAAGAATTAGAAAAAGAAGAATAAACAAAACCTAAAGTCAGCAGAAGGAGGAAATAAAGATAAGAGAGGAAATAAATACAATACAGATTTAAAAAACAATAGAAAAAAAATCAAAGCAAGATCTGGTTCTTTGAAAGGATAAACAAGATTAACAAAAACCTCAGGCCAGGATTAACAAGAATAAAAGAGAGAGAACCTAAGTAAACAAGTAAGAAATGAAAAAGGAGACATAACAACTGATACTGCAGAAATACAAAAAAACCTAAGGGAATACTATGAACAATTATATGTCAACAAATTCAACAACCTAGAAGAAATGTATGCAGAAAACTATAAGACACTGATGAAAGAAATTAAAGATGATACCAACAGATGGAGAGATATACTATGTTCTTGGATTGGAAGAATCAACATTGTGAAAATGACTATAATACCCAAAGCAATCTACAGATTCAATGCAATCCCTATCAAACTACCAATGGCATTTTTCACAGAACTAGACAAGAAATTTCACAATTTATATGGAAACACCAAAGACCCCGAATAGCCAAAGCAATCTTGAGAAAGAAAAATGGAGCTGGAGGAATCAGGCTCCTGGACTTCAAACTATACTACACAGCTACAGACATCAAGCCAGTATGGTACTGGCACAAAAACAGAAATACAGATCAATGGAACAGGATAGAAAACCCAGAGATAAACCCATGCACATATGGTCACCTTATTTTTGATAAAGGAGGCAAGAATATACAATGGAGAAAAGGCAGCCTCTTCAATAAGTGGTGCTGGGAAAACTGGACAGCTACATGTAAAAGAATGACATTAGAACACTTCCTAACACCATACACAAAAATAAACTCAAAATGGATTAAAGACCTAGATGTAAGGCCAGACACTATAAAACTCTTAGAGGAAAACATAGGAAGAACACTCTATGACATGAATCACAGCAAGATTCTTTTTGACCCACCTCCTAGAGAAATAGAAATAAAAACAAAAACAAACAAATGGGACCTAATGAAACTTAAAAGCTTTTGCACAGCAAAGGAAACCATAAACAAGACCAAAAGACAACCCTCAGAATGGGAGAAAATATTTGCAAACAAAGCAACTGACAAAGGATTAATCTCCAAAATTTACAAGCAGCTCATGCAGCTCAATATCAAAAAAACAAACAGTCCAATCCAAAAATGAACAGAAGACCTAAATAGACATTTCTCCAAAGAAGATATACAGATTGCCAACAAAGACATGAAAGGATGCTCAACATCACTAATCATTAGAGAAATACAAATCAAAACTACAATGAGGTATCACCTCACACCATTCAGAATGGCCACCATCAAAAAATCTACAAACAATAAATGCTGGAGAGAGTGTGGAGAAAAGGGAACACTCTTGCACTGTTGGTGGGAATGTAAATTGATATAGCCACTATGGAGAACAGTATGGAGGTTCCTTAAAAAACTAAAAATAGAACTATCATATGACCCAGCAATCCCACTACTGGCCATATACCCTGAGAAAACCAAAATCCAAAACGAGTCATGTACCACAATGTTCATTGCAGCACTATTTACAATAGCCAGGACATGGAAGCAACCTAAGTATCCATCGACAGATGAATGGATAAAGAAGATGTGGCATATCTATACAAAGGAATATTACTCAGCTATAAAAAGAAATGAAATTGAGTTATTTGTGGTGAGGTGGATGGACCTAGAGTCTGTCATACAGATTGAGGTAAGTCAGAAAGAGAAAAACAAATACCGTATGCTAACACATATATATGGAATCTAAAAAAAAAAAGAGGTTCTGAAGAACCTAGGGGCAGGACAGGAATAAAGATGCAAACGTAGAGAATGGACTTGAGGACATGGGGAGGGGGAAGGGTAAGCTGGGACGAAGTGAGAGAGTGGCATTGACATATGTACACTACCAAATGTAAAATAGATAGCTAGTGGGAAGCAGCCGCATAGCACAGGGAGATCAGCTCGGTGCTTTGTGACCACATAGAGGGGTGGGATGAGGAGGGTGGGCGGGAGACGCAAGAGGGAGAAGATATGGGGATATATGTATACGTATAGCTGATTCACTTTGTTATACAGCAGCAACTAACACAGTAATGTAAAGCAATTATACTCCAATAAAGATGCTAAAAAACCCCCAACAAATTTGACAATCTAAAAGAAATGGACATGTTTCTAGAAACATAGAGCCCACCAAAATTGAATCAAGAAGAAACGGATAATTTGAACGGACCGATCACTAGAAGTGAAACAGAATCTGTAATTAAAATCTCCCTACAAACAAAAGCTCAGGACCAGATGGCATCACAGGCAGATTCTACCAAACATACAAATAAGAACTTATACTGATCTTCTCAAACTCTTCCAAAAATATCAAAGAGGAGGGAACAGTCCCAAAAACATGATATGAAGCCAACATAACCCTGATACCAAAACCAAAACAAAGACACCACCAGTAAAGAAATTTCCAGGCCAATATCTTTGATGAATACAGATGCAAAAATTCTGAACAAAATGTTAGCAAAACAAATCCAACAACACATAAAAAATATCACCCACCACAACCAAGTGGGATTCATCCCAAGTTCAGAAGGATGGTTCAACATATGCAAATAAATCAATGTGATATACCACATAAACAAAAGACAAAAACCACATGATCATCTCAATCATTTGACGAAATTCAACATTCTTTTATGATAAAACTCTTACTAAAGTGGGTATAGAGGGAACATCTCAATATAATAAAAGCTACAACAAACCCACAGCCAATATAATACTAAATGGTGAAAAGCTGAAAGCCTTCCTGCTAAAACCTGGAACAGACAAGGATGCCTACTCTCAACTCTTCTATTCAACATAGTATTGTAAGACCTAGCCACAGCAATCAGACAAGAAAAAGAAATAAAAGGTATCCAAATTGAAAGAGGTTAAATTGTCATTATATGCAGATGATATGAAACCATACATAGAAAACCCTAAAGACTCCACACAAAAACTACTAGAACTGATAAACAAATTCAGCAAGGTAGCAGGATACAAGATTAACATACAGAAATCAGTTGCATTCCTTTACACCAACAATGAAATATCAGAAAGTGAATGTAAAAAACAAAAAACAAAAAACGCACATTTTAAACTCAGACCCCCAAAACTAAAATACTTAGGAATAATCTTGACCAAGGAGGTGAAAGATGTATATGCTAAGACCTATAAAACATTAATAAAGGAAACTGAAGATGACTCAAAGAAATGGAAAGATATCTCACACTCTTGGCTTGGAAGAATTAATATTGTTAAAATGGCCATATTATCCAAAGCAATCTACAGATTTAATGTGATATCTATCAAATTACCCATGACATTTTTCACAGAACTAGAACAAATAATCCTAAAATTCATATGGAACCATAAAAGACCAAGAATTGCTAAAGCAATCCTGAATAAAAAGAGCAAAGCAGGAGGCATAACCCTCCCAGACTTCAGACAATACTACAAAGCACAATAATCAAAACAGCATGGTATTGGCACAAAAACAGACATATGGATCAATGGAACATAATAGAGAGCCCAGAAATAACCCACACACATATGGTCAATTAATCTTTGACAAAAGAGGCAAGAATATACAATGGGGAAAAGACAGTCTCTTCAGCAAGTGGTGCTGTGAAAGTTAGACAGCCACATGTAAAATCAATGAAGTTAGAAAACATGCTATTGCCACACAAAAATAAACTCAAAATTGCTTAAAGACTTATTATTTATAAGACTGACACCATAAAACTCCTAGAAGAGATCATATGCAAAACTTTCTCTAACATAATTGTACAAATGTTTTCTTACATCAGTCTCCTAAGGCAGTAGACATAAAAACAAAAATAAACAAATGGGACCTAATCAAACTAACAAGCTTTTGCACAGCAAAGGAAACCATAAACAAAACGAAAAGACAACCTACAGAATGGGAGAAAATATTTGCAAATGATGTGACTGACAAGGGCTTAATTTCCAAAATATATAAGCAGCTCATACAACTCAACAACAAAAAAACAACCCAATCGAAAAATGGGCAGGAGACCTAAATAGACACTTCTCCAAAGAAGAAATACACATGGCCAGTAGGCACATGAAAAGATGCTCATCATCACTAATTATTAGAGAAATGCAAATCAAACCTACAGTGAGGTACCACCTCACACTGGTAAGACGGCCATCATTAAAAAGTTTACAAATAACAAATGCTGGAGAGGGTGTGGAGAAAAGGGAACCCTCCTACACTGTTGGTGGGAATGTAAATTGGTACAGCCACTATGCAGAACAGTATGGAGGTCCCTCAAAAAACTAAAAGTAGAACTAGCATATGATCTAGCAAACCCACTCCTGGGCATATATCCAGACAAAACTATAATTCAAAAAGATACATACATCCCTATGTTCATAGCAGCACTATTCATAATAGCCAAGATATGGAAGCAACCAAAATTTCCATAGACAGAGAAGCAGATAAAGAAGATGTGGTACATATATACAATGGAATACTACTCAGCCATAAAAAAGAACAAAATAATGCATTTGCAGCAATGTGGATGCAACTAGAGATTATCATACTAAGTGAAGTAAGTCAGACAGAGAAGACAAATACCATATGATATCACTTATATGTGGAATCTAAAATATGACACAGAGGAACCTATCTATGAAACAGAAACAGAATCACAGATATAGAGAACAGACTGGTGGTTGCCAAGGGGGAGGGGGTTGGGGGAGGGAAGAAGTGGGAGGTTGGGGTTAGCAGATGTAAACTTTTATATATAAAATGGATAAACAAGGTCCTACTGTATAGCACAGAGAACTATATTCAATATCCTATGATAAATCATAATGGAATATTCAAAAAGAATTTATATGTATGTATAACTGAATCACTTTGTTGTATAGCAAAAATTAACACAACATTGTATATCAACTATACTTCAATAAAGAATATTTTTTAAAAAGTTTTACAGACAAGCAAAAGCTAAAAGTGTTCAGCACCACCAAACCAGCTTTATAAGAAATGTTAAAGGGATTTCTTTAAGCAAAAAAGAAAAGGCCACAGCTATTAGGAAGGTTAAAAGACCAAAAATAGTAAAATCATCTATACCTGCATAAGTACTTCAGGAATAAACAAAACAAAAAGATGTAAAATATGATGTCATAAACAGTGATTATGTAGAAGGGGAGTAAACATGCAGGGTTGTTAAAATGCATTCGAAATTAAGAGATCAGCAATTTAAAATAATCACAGATGTATGCACACACACACATGCACACACACACAAAAGATTGCTACATATAAACTTCATGGTAACCACAGACCAAAAATCTATAACAGATACACACACAAAAAAGAGAAAAGACTCCAAACATAACACTAAAGATAGTCACCAAATCACAAGGGAAACAAGCAAAAGAAGAAAGGGGCAACAACAACAACAACAAAACCTAGAAAAATAACACCAAAAGAATTAACAAAATGGCAATAAGTACATGACTATCAATAATTGCTTTAAATGTAAATGGAATAAATACTCCAATCAAAAGACAGAGTAGCTGAATGGATACAAAAACAAGACCCATCTATATACTGCCTACAAGAGACTCACTTCAGATCTAAAGACACATACACACTGTAAGTGAGGGTATGGAAAAAGGTATTCCATGAACATGAAAATCAGAAGAAAACCAGGATAGCAATACTTATATCAGATGAAATAGAGTTTAAAACAAAGATTGTAAAAGAGACAAAGGATATTACATAATGATCAAGGGAGCAATCCAAGAAGAAGATATAACAATTGTAAATATATATACACCCAATATTGGAGCATCTAAATACATAAAGCAAATACTAAAAGATATAGAGAGAAATTGACAGTAACACAATAATAGTAGCGAACTTTAACATCCCATTTACATCAATGGACAGATCATTTAGGTGGAAAAATTAATAAGGAAACACTGGTCTTAAATAACAACTTAGACCAAATGGACTTAATATATATAGAACTTTACATCCAAAAGCAGTAGAATACACATTCAAGTACACAAGGAACAGTTTGCAGTATAGATCACATGCTAGGCCAGAAAACAAGTCTCAAAGATTTAAGAAAATTGAAATCATATCATGCATCATCTTTTCTTGCCACAACACTGTGAGACTAGAAATCAACTGCAAAAAAACAGAAACACGTGGAAGCTAAACAATATGCTACTAAACAACCAGTGGACTACTGTAGAAATCAACGAGGAAATTAAAAAATACCTGGAGACAAATGAAAACAAAAACACTACAATCCAAAATCTATGCAGTGCAGCAAAAGCAGTTCTAGAAGAGAAGTTTATACCAAAATAAGTCTAAATCAGGAAGCAAGAAAAATCTTATATAAACAACCAAGCCTACATTTAAAGTAACTAGGAAAAGAACAAACAAAACCCAAAGTTAGTAGAAGGCAAGAAATTATAACAGAGCGGAAACAAATGAAATAGAGATTTAAAAATACACAAAAGAAATGATCAA
This sequence comes from Eubalaena glacialis, assembly GCF_028564815.1. Taxonomy (NCBI): domain Eukaryota; kingdom Metazoa; phylum Chordata; class Mammalia; order Artiodactyla; family Balaenidae; genus Eubalaena; species Eubalaena glacialis. The sequence continues at coordinate 86,279,318 of NC_083725.1, forward strand.
TGAAAGTAAGAACTCTTTCTTGAGAAAGATAAAATAATTGATAAACCTAGGGCCAGACTCATTAAGAACAACAAAAAAAGAGAGAGGGGGCAAATCAAACTCAGATATGAAAAAGAAATTACGACTGACATCACAGAAATGCAAAGGATCATAAAAGAATACTATAAACAAGCATATGCCAATAAAATGGACAACCTAAAAAAAAATGGACAAATTTCTACAAATGTACAATCTCCCTAGACTGAATCAGGAAGAAATAGAAAACATGAACAGACCAATTATCAGTAATGAAATTAAATAAGTAAAAGGAAAAAAACCTCCAAACAAACAAAATCCAGGACCAGATGGGTTTTTAAATTTTAATTTAATTTTATTTATTTTTTATACAGCAGGTTCTTATTAGTTATCCATTTTATACATATTAGTGTATATATGTCAATCCCAATCTCCCAATTCATCCCACCACTACCACCACCCCCCCTCACTTTCCCCCCTTGGTGTCTATACGTTTGTTCTCTACATCTGTGTTTCGATTTCTGCCTTGCAAACTGGTTCATCTGTACCATTTTTCTAGATTCCACATATATGCGTTAATATACGATATTTGTTTTCCTCTTTCTGACTTACTTCACTCTGTATGACAGTCTCTAAGTCCATTCACGTCTCTAAAATGACCCAATTTCGTTCCATTTTATGGCTGAGTAACATTCCACTGTATATGTGTACCACATATTCTTTATCCATTCATCTGTTGATGGGCATTTAGGTTGCTTCCATGACCTGGCTATTGTAAATAGTGCTGCAATGAACATTGGGGTGCATATATCATTTTGAATTATGGTTTCCTCAGGGTATATGCCCAGTAGTGGGATTGCTGGGTCATATGGTAATTCTATTTTTAGTTTCTTAAGGAACCTCCATACTGTTCTACATAGTGGCTGTATCAATTTACATTCCCACCAACAGTGCAAGAGGGTTCCCTTTTCTCCACACCCTCTCCAGCATTTGTTGTCTGTAGATTTTCTGATGATGCCCATTCTAACCTGTGTGAGGTAATACCTCATTGTAGTTTTGATTTGCATTTCTCTAATAATTAGTGATGTTGAGCAGATTTTCATGTGCCTCTTGGCCGTCTGTGTGTCTTCTGTGGAGAGATGACTATTTAGGTATTCTGACCATTTTTTGATTGGGATGTTTGTTTTTTTAATATTGAGCTGCATGAGCTGTTTATATATTTTGGAGATTAATCCTTTGTCTGTTGCTTCATCTGCAAATATTTTTTCCCATTCTGTGGGTTGTCTTTTCATCTTGTTTATAGTTTCCTGTGCTGAGCAAAAGCTTAAACTTTTCATTAGGTCCCATTTGTTTATTTTTATTTCCATTACTGTAGGAGGTGGGTCAAAAAAGATCTTGCTGTGATTTATGTCAAAGAGTGTTCTTCCTATGTTTTCCTCTAAAAGTTTTATAGTGTCTGGTCTTTTTAGCTCTTTAATGCATTTTGAGTTTATTTTTGTGTATGGTGTTAGGGACTGTTCTAATTTCATTCTTCTACATGTAGCTGTCCAGTTTTCCCAGCACCACTTATTGAAGAGACTGTCTTTTCCTCCATTGTATATCCTTGCCTCCTTTCATAGACTAGGTGACCATAGGTGCGTGGGTTTATCTCTGGGTTTTCTATCCTGTTCCATTGATCTATATTTCTGTTTTTGTGCCAGTACCATAGTGTCTTGATTATTGCAGCTGTAGTATAGTCTGAAGTCAGGGAGACTGATTCATCCAGCTTTGTTTTTCTTAAAATTGCTTTGGCTATACGGGGTCTTTTGTGTTTCCATACAAATTGTGAAATTTTTTGTTCTAGTTCTGTGAAAAATGCCATTGGTAGTCCAATAGGGATTCCATTGAATCTGTAGATTGCTTTGGGTATTATAGTCATTTTCACAATGTTGATTCTTCCAATCCAAGAACATGGTATATCTCTCCATCTGTTTGTATCATCTTTGATTTCTTTCATCAGTGTCTTATAATTTTCTGCATACAGGTCTTTTATCTCCTTAGGTAGGTTTATTCCTAGGTATTTTATTCTTTTTGTTACAATGGTAAATGGGAGTGTTCTCTTAATTTCACTTTCAGATTTTTCATCATTAGTGTATAGGTATGCAAGAGATTTCTGTGCATTAATTTTGTATCCTGCAACTTTACCAAATTCATTGATTAGCTCTAGTAGTTTTCTGGTGGAATCTTTAGGATTATCTATGTACAGTATCCTGTCATCCACAAACAGTGACATTTTTACTTCCTTTCTAATTTGGATTCCTTTTATTTCTTTTTCTTCTCTGACGGCCGTGGCTAGGACTTCCAAAACTATGTTGAATAACAGTGGGAAGAGTGGACATCCCTGTCTTGTTCCTGATCTTAGAGGAAATGCTTTCTGTTTTTCACCATTGAGAATGATTTGCTCTGGGTTTGTCATATATAGCCTTTATTATGTTGAGGTAGGTTCCCTCTATGTCCACTTTCTTGAGAGTTTTTATCACATATCAGTGTTGAATGTTGTCAAAAGCTTTTTTTGCATCTATTGAGATGATCATATGGTTTTTATTCTTCAATTTGGTAATATGGTGTATCGCATTGATTGATTTACGTATATTGAAGAATTCTTGCATCCCTGGGATAAACCCCACTTGATCATGGTGTATGATCCTTTTAATGTGTTGTTGGATTCTGTTTGCTAGTATTTTGTTGAGGACTTTTGCATCTATATTCATCAGTGATATTGGTCTGTAATTTTCTTTTTTTTGTAGTATCTCTGTCTGGTTTTGGCAACAGGGTGATGGTGGCCTTGTAGAATGAGTTTGGGGGTGTTCCTTCCTGTACAATTTTTTGGAAGAGTTAGAGAAGGATAGGTGTTAGCTGTTCTCTAAATGTTTGATAGAGTTCACCTGTGAAGCCATCTGGTTCTGGACTTTTGTTTGCTGGAATATTTTTAATCACAGTTTCAATTTCATTACTTGTGATTGGTCTGTTCATATTTTCTATTTCTTCCTGGTTCAGTCTTGGAAGGTTATACCTTTCTAAGAATTTGTCCATTTCTTACAGGTTGTCCATTTTATTGGCATAGAGTTGCTTGTAGTAGTCTTTTAGGATGCTTTGTACTTTTGCGGTGTCCATTGTAACTTCTCCTTTTTCATTTCTAATTTTATAGATTTGAGTCCTCTCCCTCTTTTTCCTGATGAGTCTGGCTAAAGGTTCATCAATTTTGTTTATCTTCTCAAAGAACCAGCTTTTAGTTTTACTGATCTTTGCTATTGTTTTCTTTGTTTCTGTTTCATTTATTTCTGCTGTGATCTTTATGATTCTGTTCCTTCTACTAACTTTGGGTTTTGTTTGTTCTTCTTTCTCTAGTTCCTTTAGGTGTAAGGTTAGATTGTTATTTTGAGATTTTTCTTGTTTCCTGAGGTAGGATTGTATTGCTATAAACTTCCCTCTTAGAACTGCTTTTGCTGTATCCCATAGGTTTTGGATCATCATGTTTTCCTTGTCATTTGTCTCTAGGTATTTTTTGATTTCCTCTTCGATTTCTTCAGTGATCTCTTGGTTATTTAGTAACGTATTGTTTAGCCTCCATGTGTTTGTGTTTTTTACGTTTTTTTCCCTGTAATTGATTTCTAATCTCATAGTGTTGTGTTTGGAAAAGATGCTTGATATGATTTCAATATTCTTAAATTTACTGAGTCTTGATTTGTGACCCAGGATGTGATCTATCCTGGAGAATGATCCATGTGCACTTGAGAAGAAAGTGTAATCTGCTATTTTCAGAATGTCCTATAAATATCAATCAAATCTATCTGGTCTATTATGTCATTTAAAACTTGTGTTTCCTTATTAATTTTCTGTCTGGATGATCTGTCCATTGGTGTAAGTGAGGTGTTAAGTCCCCTACTATTACTGTGTTATTGTCCATTTCCACTTTTATGGCTGTTAGCATTTGCCTTATATATTGAGGTGCTCCTATGTTGGGTGCATAAATATTTATCATTGTTATATTTTGTTCTTGGATTGATCCCTGATCATTATGTAGTGTCCTTCCTTGTCTCTTCTAACATTCTTTATTTTAAAGTCTATTTTATCTGATATGAGTATTGCTACTTCAGCTTTCTTTGATTTCCATTCTCATGGAATATCTTTTTCCATCCCCTCACATTCAGTCTGTATGTGTCCCTAGGTCTGAAGTGTGTTTCTTGTAGACTGCATGTATATGGGTCTTGTTTTTGTATGCATTCAGCCTCTGTCTTTTGGCTGGAGCATTTAATCCATTCACATTTAAGGTGATTATCGGTATGTATGTTCCTATTACCTTTTTCTTAATTGCTTTTGGTTTGTTTTTGTAGGACGTTTTCTTCTCTTGTGTTTCCCACTTAAAGAAGTTCCTTTAGCATTTGTTGTAGAGCTGGTTTTGTGGTGCTGAATTCTCTTAGCTTTTTCTTGTCTGTAAAGCTTTTGATTTCTCCGTTGAATATGAATGAGATCCTTGCTGGGTAGAGTAATCTTGGTTGTAGGTTCTTCTCTTTCATCACTTTAAATGTATCATGTCACTCCCTTCTGGCTTGTACAGTTTCTGCTGAGAAATCAGCTGTTAACCTTATGGGAGTTCCCTTGTATGTTATTTGTCATTTTTCCCTTGTTGCTTTTAATAATTTTTCTTTGTCTTTAATTTTTGTCAATTTGATTACTATGTGTCCCAGCGTGTTTCTCCTAGGGTTTATCCTGCCTGGGACTCTCTGTGCTTCCTGGACTTGGATGGATATTTCTGTTCCCTTGTTGGGGAAGTTTTTGGCTATAATCTCTCCAAATATTTTCTCGGGTCCTTTCTCTCTCTCTTTTCCTTCTGGGACCCCTATAATACAAATGTTGGTGTGCTTAATGTTGTCCCAGATGTCTCTTATGCTGTCTTCATTTCATTCTTTTTTCTTTATTCTGTTCTGTGGCAGTGAATTCCACCATTCTGTCTTCCAGGTCACTTATCTGTCCTTCTGCCTCAGTTATTCTGCTATTGATTCCTTCTAGTGTATTTTTCACTTCAGTTTTTGTATTGTTCATCTCTGTTTGTTTGTTCTTTAATTCTTCTAGGTGTTTGTTCTTTAATTTTTCTAGGTCTTTGTTAAACATTTCTTGCATCTTCTTGACCTTTGCCTCCATTCTTTTTGTGAGGTCCTGGATCATCTTCACTATCATTATTCTGAATTCTTTTTCTGGAAGGTTGCCTATCTCCACTTCATTTAGTTGTTTTTCTGGGGTTTTATCTTGTTCCTTCAACTGGTACATAGTCCTTTGCCTTTTCATTTTGCCTGTCTTTTTGTGAATGTGGTTTTCATTCCACAGGCTGCAGAATTGTAGTCCTTCTTGCTTCTGCTGTCTGACCTCTGGTGGATGAGGCTATCTAAGAGGCTTGTGCAGGCTTCCTGATGGGAGGGACTGGTGGTGGGTAGAGCTGGGTGTTGGTCTGGTGGGCAGAGCTCAGTAAAACTTTAATCCGCTTCTCTGCTGATGGGTGGGGCTATGTTCCCTCCCTGTTGGTTGTTTGGCCTGAGGCAACCCAGCACTGGAGCCTCCCCTGGTCTTTGCGGGGCTAATGGTGGACTCTGGGAGGGGTCATGCCAAAGAGTACTTCCTAGAACTTCTGCTGCCAGTGTCCTTGTCCCCACAGTGACACACAGCCACCCCCAGCCTCTGCAGGAGACCCTCCAACACTAGCAGGTAGGTCTGGTTCAATCTCCTATGGGGTCACTGCTCCTTCCCCTGGGTCCTGATGCACACACTACTTTGTGTGTGCCCTCCAAGAGTGGAGTCTCTGTTTCTCCCAGTCCTGTCAAAGTCCTGCAATCAATTCCCACTAGCCTTCGAAGTCCGAATGTCTGGGAATTCCTCCTCCCATTGTTGGACCCCAAGGTTGGGAAGCCTGACATGGGGTTCAGAACCTTGACTCCAGTGGGTGGACTTCTGTGGTATAATTGTTCTCCAGTTTGTGAGTCACCCATGCAGCGGTTATGGGATTTGATTTTATTTTGATTGCGTCCCTCCTACTGTCTAATTGTGGCTTTTCCTTTGTCTGTGGATGTGGGGTATATTTTTGGTGAGTTCCAGTGTCTTCCTGTCAATGATTGTTCAGCAGTTAGTTGTGATTCTGATGCTCTCACTAGAGGGAGTCCAGGACCAAATGGTTTAACAGGTGAATTCTACCAAAGATTTAGAGAAGAGTTAACACCTATCCTTCTCAAAGTATTCCAAAAAATTGCAGAGGAAGGAATACTTCCAAACTCATTTCTACAAGCTCAGCATCACCCTGATAAAACCAGACAAAGAGGTCACACACACAAAAGAATATTTCAGGCTGCCAATTAGCAAACTCAACATTAACATTAACAAACTCAAATTCAAGAATACATTAAAAGGATCATACATGATGATTAAGTGTGATTCATCCCAGAGATGCAAGGATGGTTCAGCATCCACAAATCAACGTGGTACACCACATTAACAAATCGAAGAATAAAACTCATATGATTATCTTAGTAAATACTGAAAAACCTTCTACAAAATCCAACATACATTTATGATAAAAACTGGTCACAATGTGGATATAGAGAAAATATACTTCAACATAAAAAAGACCATTTTGGGGGGGTGGAGAAGAAGATGGCGGAAGAGTAAGACGCGGAGATCACCTTCCTTCCCACAGATACATTAGAAATACATCTACACGTGGAACTGCTCCTACAGAACACCCACTGAACGCTGGCAGAAGACATCAGACCTCCCAAAAGGCAAGAAACTCCCCACGTACTTGGGTAGGGCAAAAGAAAAAAGAAATAACAGAGACAAAAGAATAGGGACAGGACCTGCACCTGTGGGAGGGAGCCGTGAAGGAGGAAAGGTTTCCAAGCACTAGGAAGCCCCTTCGTGGGCAGAGACTGCGGGTGGCAGAGGGGGGAAGCTTTGGAGCCACGGAGGAGAGCGCAGCCACAGGGGTGCGGAGGGCAAAGCGGAGAGATTCCCGCACAGAGGAGCGGTGCCGACCAGCACTCACCAGCCCGAGAGGCTTGTCTGCTCACCCGCCGGGGCGGGCGGGGGCTGGGAGCTGAGGCTCGGGCTTCGGTCGGATCGCAGGGAGAGGACTGGAGCTGGCGGCGTGAACACAGCCTGAAGGGGTTAGCGCACCACAGCTAGCCGGGAGGGAGTCGGGGAAAAAGTCTGCAGCTGCCGAAGAGGCAAGAGACTTTTTCTTGCCTCTTTGTTTCGCGGCGCGCAAGGAGAGGGGATTCAGAGCGCCGCCTAAACGAACTCCAGAGACGGGCACGAGCCGCGGCTATCAGCGTGGACCCCAGAGGTGGGCATGAGATGCTAAGGCTGCTGCTGCTGCCACCAAAAAGCCTGTGTGCGAGCACAGGTCACTCTCCACACCGCCCCTCCCGGGAGCCGGTGCAGCCCGCCACGGCCAGGCTCCCGTGATCCGGGGACAACTTCCCCAGGAGAACGCACGGCGCACCTCGGGCTGGTGCAACGTCACGCCGGCCTCTGCCGCCGCAGGCTCGCCCCGCATCTGTATCCCTCCCTCCCCCTGGCCTGAGTGAGCCAGAGCCCCCGAATCAGCTGCTCCTTTAACCCCGTTCTGTCTGGGCGGGGAACAGACGCCCTCAGGCGACCTACACGCAGAGGTGGGTCAAATCCAAAGCTGAACCCCGGGAGCTGTGCGAACAAAGAAGAGAAAGGGAAATCTCTCCCAGCAGCCTCAGAAGCAGCGGATTAAAACTCCACAAACCACTTGATGTGCCTGCATCTGTTGAATACCTGAATAGACAACGAATCATCCCAAATTCAGGAGGTGGACTTTGGCAGCAGGATATATTAATTTTTCCCCTTTTCCTTTTTTTGTGAGTGTGTATATATATGCTTCTGGGTGAGATTTTGTCTGTATAGCTTTGCTTTATAATAGCTTTATTTTACTTCACTATATTTTATCCTCTTTCTTTCTTTCTTTCTTTTTTTCTCCCTTTTACTCTGAGCCGTGTGGATGAAAGGCTCTTGGTGCTCCAGCCAGGCATCAGGGCTGTGCCTCTGAGGTGGGAGAGCCAACTTCAGGACACTGGTCCACAAGAGACCTCCCAGCTCCACGTAATACCAAACGGCGAAAATCTCTCACAGATCTCCATCTCAACATCAAGACCCAGCTTCACTCAATGACCAGCAAGCTACAGTGCTGGACACCCTATGCCAAACAACTAGCAAAACAGGAACACAGCCCCATCCATTAGCAGAGAGGCTGCCTAAAATCATAATAAGGCCACAGACACCCCAAAATACACCACAAGACGTGGACGTGCCCACCAGAAAGACAAGATCCAGCCTCATCCACCAGAACACAGGCACTAGTCCCCTCCACCAGGAAGCCTACACAACCCACTGAACCAACCTTAGCCACTGGAGACAGATACCAAAAACAATGGGAACTACGAACCTACAGCCTGTGAAAAGGAGACCCCAAACACAGTAAGATAAGCAAAATGAGATGACAGAAAAACACACAGCAGATGAAGGAGCAGGGTCAAAACACACCAGACCTAACAAATGAAGAGGAAATAGGTAGTCTACCTGAAAAAGAATTCAGAATAATGATAGTAAGGATGATCCAAAATCTTGGAAATAGAATAGACAAAATGCAAGAAACATTTAACAAGGACGTAGAAGAACTAAAGAGGAACCAAGCAATGATGAAAAACACAATAAATGAAATTAAAAATATTCTAGATGGGATCAATAGCAGAATAACTGAGGCAGAAGAATGGATAAGTGACCTGGAAGATAAAATGGTGGAAATAACTACTGCAGAGCAGGATAAAGAAAAAAGAATGAAAAGAACTGAGGACAGTCTCAGAGACCTCTGGGACAACATTAAACGCACCAACATTCGAATTATAGGGGTCCCAGAAGAAGAAGAGAAAAAGAAAGGGACTGAGAAAATATTTGAAGAGATTATAGTTGAAAACTTCCCTAATATGGGAAAGGAAATAGTTAATCAAGTCCTGGAAGCACAGAGAGTCCCATACAGGATAAATCCAAGGAGAAACACGCCAAGACGCATATTAATCAAACTGTCAAAAATTAAATATAAAGAAAACATATTAAAAGCAGCAAGGGAAAAACAACAAATAACACACAAGGGAATCCCCATAAGGTTAATAGCTGATCTTTCAGCAGAAACTCTGCAAGCCAGAAGGGAGTGGTAGGACATATTTAAAGTGATGAAGGAGAAAAACCTACAACCAAGATTAATCTACCCAGCAAGGATCTCATTCAGATTTGATGGAGAAATTAAAACCTTTACAGACAAGCAAAAGCTGAGAGAGTTCAGCACCACCAAACCAGCTTTACAACAAATGCTAAAGGAACTTATCTAGGCAAGAAACACAAGAGAAGGAAAACACCTACAATAACAAACCCAAAACATTTAAGAAAATGGGAATAGGAACATACATATCGATAATTACCTTAAATGTAAATGGATTAAATGCTCCCACCAAAAAACACAGACAGGCTGAATGGATACAAAAACAAGACCCATATATATGCTGTCTACAAGAGACCCACTTCAGACCTAGAGACACATACAGACTGAAAGTGAGGGGATGGAAAAAGATATTCCATGCAAATGGAAATCAAAAGAAAGCTGGAGTAGCAATTCTCATATCAGACAAAATAGACTTTAAAAGACTATTACAAGAGACAAAGAAGGACACTATATAATGATGAAGGGATCAATCCAAGAAGAAGATATAACCATTGTAAATATTTATGCACCCAACACAGGAGCACCTCAATACATAAGACAGATACTAACAGCCATAAAAGGGGAAATTGACAGCAACACAATCATAGTAGGGGACTTTAACACCCCACTTTCACCAATGGACAGATCATCCAAAATGAAAATAAATAAGGAAACACAAGCTTTAAATGATACATTAAACAAGATGGACTTAATTGATATTTATAGGACATTCCACCCAAAAACAACAGAATACACATTTTTCTCAAGTGCTCATGGAACATTCATTCTCCAGGATAGATCATATCTTGGGTCACAAATCAAGCCTTGGTAAATTTAAGAAAATTGAAATCATATCAAGTATCTTTTCCGACCACAATGCTATGAGACTAGATATCAATTACAGGAAAAGATCTGTAAAAAATACAAACACATGGAGGCTACACAATACACTACTTAATAACGAATTGATCACTGAAGAAATCAAAGGGGAAATCAAAAAATACCTAGAAACAAATGACAATGGAGACACGATGACCCAAAACCTATGGGACGCAGCAAAAGCAGTTCTAAGAGGGAAGTTTATAGCAATACAAGCCTACATCAAGAAACAGGAAACATCTCGAATAAACAACCTAACCTTGCACCTGAAGCAATTAGAGAAAGAAGAACAAAAAAACCCCAAAGCTAGCAGAAGGAAAGAAATCATAAAGATCAGGTCAGAAATAAATGAAAAAGAAATGAAGGAAACAATAGCAAACATCAATGAAATTAAAAGCTGGTTCTTTGAGAAGATAAACAAAATTGATAAACCATTAGCCAGACTCATCAGGAGAAAAAGGGAGAAGACTCAAATCAATAGAATTAGAAAAGAAAAAGGAGAAGTAACCACTGACACCGCAGAAATACAAACGATCATGAGAGATTACTACAAGCAACTCTATGCCAATAAAATGGACAACCTGGAAGAAATGGACAGATTCTTAGAAATGCACAACCTGCCGAGACTGAACCAGGAAGAAATAGAAAATATGAACAGACCAATCACAAGCACTGAAATTGAAACTGTGATTTAAAATCTTCCAACAAACAAAAGCCCAGGACCAGATGGTTTCACAGGCGAATTCTATCAAACATTTAGAGAAGAGCTAACACCTATCCTTCTCAAACTCTTCCAAAATATAGCAGAGGGAGGAACACTCCCAAACTCATTCTACGAGGCCACCATCACCCTGATACCAAAACCAGACAAAGACGTCACAAAGAAAGAAAACTACAGGCCAATATCACTGATGAACATAGATGCAAAAATCCTCAACAAAATACTAGCAAACCGAATCCAACAGCACATTAAAAGGATCATACACCATGATCAAGTGGGGTTTATCCCAGGAATGCAAGGATTCTTCAATATACACAAATCAATCAACGTGATACACCATATTAACAAATTGAAGGAGAAAAACCATATGATCATCTCAATAGATGCAGAGAAAGCTTTTGACAAAATTCAACACCCATTTATGATAAAAGCCCTGCAGAAAGTAGGCATAGAGGGAACTTTCCTCAACATAATAAAGGCCATATATGACAAACCCACAGCCAATATTGTCCTCAATGGTGAAAAACTGAAACCATTTCCACTAAGATCAGGAACAAGACAAGGTTGCCCACTCTCACCACTATTATGCAACATAGTTTTGGAAGTGTTAGCCACAGCAATCAGAGAAGAAAAATAAATAAAAGGGATCCAAATCGGAAAAGAAGAAGTAAAGCTGTCACTGTTTGCAGATGACATGATACTATACATAGAGAATCCTAAAGATGCTACCAGAAAATTACTAGAGCTAATCAATGAATTTGGTAAAGTATCAGGATACAAAATTAATGCACAGAAATCTCTTGCATTTCTATACACTAATGACGAAAAATCTGAAAGTGAAATTAAGAAAACACTCCCGTTTACCATTGCAACAAAAAGAATAAAATATCTAGGAATAAACCTACCTAAGGAGACAAAAGACCTGTATGCAGAAAATTATAGGACACTGATGAAAGAAATTAAAGATGATACAAATAGACGGAGAGATATACCATGTTCTTGGATTGGAAGAATCAACATTGTGAAAATGACTCTACTACCCAAAGCAGTCTACAGATTCAATGCAATCCCTATCAAACTACCACTGGCATTTTTCACACAACTAGAACAAAAAATTTCACAATTTGTATGGAAACACAAAAGACCCCGAATAGCCAAAGCAATCTTGAGAACGAAAAATGGAGCTGGAGGAATCAGGCTCCCTGACTTCAGACTATATTACAAAGCTACCGTAATCAAGACAGTTTGGTACTGGCACAAAAACAGAAATATAGATCAATGGAACTGGATAGAAAGCCCAGAGATAAACCCACACACATATGGTCACCTTATCTTTGATAAAGGAGGCAAGCATATACAGTGGAGAAAAGAGAGCCTCTTCAATAAATGGTGCTGGGAAAATTGGACAGATACATGTAAAAGTATGAAATTAGAACACTCCCTGACACCATACACAAAAATAAACTCAAAATGGATTAAAGACCTAGATGTAAGGCCAGACACTATCATACTCTTAGAGGAAAACATAGGCAGAACACTCTATGACATAAATCACAGCAAGATTCTTTTTGACCCACCTCCTAGAGAAATGGAAATAAAAACACAAATAAACAAATGGGACCTAATGAAACTTAAAAGCTTTTGCACAGCAAAGGAAACCATAAACAAGACCAAAAGACAACCCTCAGAATGGGAGAAAATATTTGCAAATGAAGCAACTGACAAAGGATTAATCTCCAAGATTTACAAGCAGCTCATGCAGCTCAATAACAAAAAAACCAACAACCCAATCCAAAAATGGGCAGAAGACCTAAATAGACATTTCTCCAAAGAAGATATACAGATTGCCAACAGACACATGAAAGAATGCTCAACATCATTAATCATTAGAGAAATGCAAATCAAAACTACAATGAGATATCATCTCACACCGGTCAGATTGGCCATCATCAAAAAATCTAGAAACAATAAATGCCGGAGAGGGTGTGGAGAAAAGGGAACCCTCTTGCACTGTTGGTGGGAATGTAAATTGATACAGCCACTATGGAGAACAGTATGGAGGTTCCTTAAAAAACTACAAATAGAACTACCATACGACCCAGCATTCCCACTACTGGGCATATACCCTGAGAAAACCATAGTTCAAAAAGAGTCATGTACCAAAATGTTCATTGCAGCTGTATTTACAATAGCCAGGACATGGAAGCAACCTAAGTGTCCATCATCGGATGAATGGATAAAGAAGATGTGGCACATATATACAATGGAATATTACTCAGCCATAAAAAGAAACGAAATTGAGTTATTTGTAGTGAGGTGGATGGACCTCGAGTCTGTCATACAGAGTGAAGTTAGTCAGAAAGAGAAAAACAAATACAGTATGCTAACACATGTATATGGAATGTAAGGAAAAAAAAAAAAGGCCATGAAGAACCTAGTGTCAAGACGGGAATAAAGACACAGACCTACTAGAGAATGGACTTGAGGATATGGGGAGGGGGAAGGGTGAGATGTGACAGGGTCAGAGAGTGTCATGGACATATACACACTACCAAATGTACAATAGATAGCTAGTGGGAAGCAGCCGCATAGCACAGGGAGATCAGCTCGGTGCTTTGTGACCACCTAGAGGGGTGGGATAGGGAGGGTGGGAGGGAGGGAGATGCAAGAGGGAAGAGATATGGGAACATATGTATATGCATAACTGATTCACTTTGTTATAAAGCAGAAACTAACACACCATTGTAAAGCAATTATACTTCAATAAAGATGTTTAAAAAAAAAAAAAAAAAGACCATTTTTGATAAGCCCACAGCTACCATCATACTCAATGGTGAAAACCTGATAGCATTTCCCCTAAGATGAGGAACAATACAAGGATGCCCATCTCACCACTTTTGTTCAACATAGTATTGGAAGTCCTAGCTACAGCAATCAGAGAAGAAAAAGAAATAAAAGGAATCCAAACTGGAAAGAAGTAAAACTGTCATGTTACTATATGTAGAAAATCCTAAAGATGCCAAAAATATTATTAGAGCTCATCAATGAATTTGGTAACGTTTGAGGGTAAAAAATTAATATAAAGAAATCTGTTCCATTTCCATAGAGTAACAATGAACTATCAGAAAGAGAAATTAACAATTCCATTTAGCACTGCATCAAAGAAATACCTAGGTATAAATCTAACTAAGGGGGTAAAAAACCTGTACTAGGAAAACTATAAGACAGTGATGAAAGAAATTGAGGATGACACAGATGGAATGATCTATTGTGTTCATGGAATGGAAGAATTGATATTGTTAAAACATCCATACTACCCAAGGCAATCTAAGATTCAATTCTTATCCCTATCAAAATATTCCAAATTTCACAGAACTGGAACAAATAATCCTAAAATTGATTTAGAACCACAAAAGACCCCAAATAGTTAAGGCACTTTTGAGAAAAAAGAACAGAGCTAGAGATATCATGCTCCCCAACTTTATAATACAAAGCTACAGTAATCAAAAGAGAATAGTACTGGCACAAAAACAGACACAAAGATCAATTGAACAGAATAGAGATTCCAGAAATAAACCCATGCACTTATGATTAATCTATGACAAAGGAGGCAAGAATATACAATGGGAAAAAGACAGTCTTTTCAACAAGTGGTTCTGGGAAAACTGGACAGCCACACATAAAAGAATAATATTACAGCATTTCCTCACACCATATACAAAAATAAACTCAAAATGTGTTAAAGACCTAAATGTAAGACCGTCTCCTCAGGCAAAGGAAACAAGAGCAAAAACAAACAGACAAACAGAAAACCCACAAATGAGACCCAATTAAACTTAAAGGCTTTTGCACACTGAAGGAAACCATTGACAATTGAAAAGGCAGCCTACTGAATGGGAGAAAATATTTGCAAATGAGATGATCTATAAGAGGTTAATAAAATATAGAAATAGCTCACGTAACTCAGTATCAGAAAAACAAACAGCCTGAATAAAAAGTGGACAGAAAGCCTGAATAGACATTTTTCCAAAGATGATATACAGATGGCTAACAGGCACATGAAAAGATGCTCAACGTGGCTAATCAGAGAAATGCAAATCAAAACAATAGTGAGATATCACTTCACATCTGTCAGAATGGCTGTCATCAAATAGACTACAAATAACAAATGTTGATGAGGATGTGGAGAAAATGGAACCCTTGTACACAGATGGAAGGAATGCACGGCATGTTCAGAAATAAATTCAGAAAACATTTTTAAAAACTTGAATCTTTACATCAATTTGCTGCCTCTGCATCTGATTTCTTGGTTCTTGTAGGTTGGAATCATAATCAGTTTTGTGATTCATAACTGTGATGTCATCTTATGTTATAGCTTCAAACAGGGATAACAGAACACTGAGAAAGAAAAGAATCTCTTTGACTAATCTGAGAACATAACAACTGCCGCCACCATGACTACAACGATTGTAGAGATTGTAGAGATTGTAGTAGATTGTAGTGGTCAACTCTCCAAGACAATGTCCAACAAGTATGAAAAGCTTTTGAGGAGAAATGAGGTAGATTACCAGAAAAATGATGTTTAACTAATTTGTAGCAGCTTTTCAATACCTGAAATTTTTAAAATAAAAAGTAATTTATTATTGAGAAGGGATATAAATATTTTAGGAAACAAGAAGCCAAATAGAAATATCTAAA
Organism: Eubalaena glacialis; assembly: GCF_028564815.1. NCBI lineage: Eukaryota > Metazoa > Chordata > Mammalia > Artiodactyla > Balaenidae > Eubalaena > Eubalaena glacialis. The sequence goes on from NC_083725.1 coordinate 86,294,938, forward strand.
CATATATAAATGCAAATTTACCTGGAGTTATTGACAGTTGGTATGCCAATCTCACATGATAAAAAATGTTCAACTTTAAAAGGGACATTTATACAGTTTTGTGGTAATTTAGCACTACTGTTTCAGGAAAGTAAAGAACCAAATAAAGATAAGGATGGGACATGGGAATGCTACTTTTAAATGCAAAATTAAAATATTCTTTTGATTGAAAACAACAAGCATTAACTTCAGCAACTTCAAAAACTTAAAATATTTTAAAGAAAATAGAACAAAAATCAGGAGTGCTGTATGCCATAATATTTACCAATGATGAATATTACCTTCAATCATGTTTGAGAACAGAGCTGAGATGATTCTGTTGTGGACCAGGCACTTCCAGGGGAGGATTTTTCTTAGATAAATTTCACAAATAAAATTCGAAAATGACTAATTGAAGGAATGGGTCACTAAACTAGAAATCGGAGTTACAAAAGCTTTAAACAGATTTGAAATTATCAATTGTTATAAGTGATAATGTAATTCAAAGAAGTACTCAGTAAGATGGAGGGAGTCACAAGAAGGGCAATGACATAAATAATATGTATCTTATAGGGCTCACTGGATTGTTAGCCAGTTATTGCCAGCTGAGAATATGGGACCTGTATTCCCATGCTTTTCAATATTTAAAATCGAAACTATCGATTTGGATTTTAATGTGTGATATTATGAGTCTTAAATTCTGCATCCAAGTTTATAATAAACATTGTATATACAAAGCATGTCTGCAGACTGATGTCATACCATGAAATCAATTTGTCACAGATCTCTCTGGTTTAGAGCCACAGGACACCCTAGAAGTTATCTAATACTTCAAAGTTTACAAGTCAGTAAATCAATTGCTTTTCTCTGTACCCTAACTTCACCCTCCCATTTATCATTCACTTTAATCATATGGCATTTATTCATGTTTAAACCCCAGAATTTCCTCAGTATAATCTGTGTCTGCTTCTGCAAAGTGTGTGTGCTGATATTTCTATTCATTAGTTCAATTCTACTGGAACTGGAACACTTACTTAAGCTCGTAAAACATCAGCCTTCTCCCTGTTAGAAGGCATCATCAGTCACCATAAATATTTCCATTTCTGAAACCAATGATGTGTTTGTAGAAAGTATTCATTCAGAAGACTTAAGATTATTCTTTACCAAAACTGTTCATTGCCCAGGCACCAGATATGAAGTAATTCACACAAGCGTTCTGATGATGATTTAAATTTGTGCAAGTTTGTTGAAAAAACAAGACAGCTAGACCTATGATCTTCCCTGTTCCAACCTCACTCTAATTCACAACCAGACAAAATGTAGTAGACCAAGGAAGCCTAGGTAAGATAGGACATCCAACAGCTTATGACTTGTGGGCAGGCTCTTGAAGTATCATCTACAGAGATGAAGAAAGGAAAACACAGAATACCTTCTCATTAACAATAGCAGAGCATCTTGGTAGCTGCAGTACATCTGAGAAAGGACTGTTTGTCATTCATTTCTGCTATTCAGCACATAAGAAAAAATGAAGAGAATAAACATAAAGTGGACTTGAAAATTTTGTAAATGAAGAAAGTGAAAAGACACTGCATTATATTGAAGAGTATCAGAATTAGAACTAGCCTTGTATATTAGTCTTCTGTGGCTACTGCAACAAATAACCATGAACCTGATGTCTTAAAACAACAGAAACTTATTTCCTCACAATTCTCTAGGCCAAAAGTCTAAAATCAAAGGGGGCCATCCTCTTTCCATATGCCCCAGGGGAGAAATCCCTCCTTGCCTTTTCCAGCTTCAGATGACTCTAGTTGGTCCTACATTTGTGGCTGTATCACTCTAGTCTCTGTCTCTATGGTCACGTTACCTCCTCCTCTTCTCTGCATGTCTCTATTCTGTGTGTCTCTTATAAGGACATTTGTCATTGGATTTAGGGTCCACCTAATAATATGGGATGATTTCATCTTGAGACCCCTAACAATTACATTTATAATGACCTTTTCCCAAATAAGGTAACATTCACAGGTTCTCAGAATTAGAGTGTAGACATTACTTTTGGGGGGCTGCCATTTGGCTTATTACACCTTAATTGATTAGGAAGTCTAAAAATATATTGACTTAACCCCTTTATATATTGAAAAGTTATGATTCCTCCTTTCTTTATAATCTGAATCACTTAGGCACTAGGGTGGATACTGCCTATGTGATTTTCACTCACATATAGAGAAGATGTTTTTCTACCAGTATACAAATACCCATAGACTAGAACTTCTACATTCCAGAAATTTTCTAGAGAAACTTATATTTAAGGTCTTAAAGAGTTAAAACTCTGGGTGAAATTAAGGAGGCAATTATAAAAATTAAGAAGGGAGTGATGAGGTCATTGCTATTTCATTTTCATACAAGACATTTTGTTCAATAGTCCTTGGATAGCACTTGGTGTCCATTCACAGTCAAACACTGACATTGCCAAAATGCAGAAGTAGAAATTTGAGTTAAACGCTCCTTTTTCTTTTTAAAAAAGACCTGACTATATAACCACAAAAAATAGACAATCGGATATTTAACTGGAATTTCAAGCAGACCCTAAAATTTTCATGAATTCTCCTCTGAAAGTCAGCTTCAGCTTTCCCCCCATACTTGACAGCATACCAGATAAAGCTTGAGACTTATGCTCTTTAAGCCTTATACATGCATATGCGTTGCAAATACCTCTTTGCCCACCAAGATAAAAAAAATATCTCCCTAGTATACCTGATGGTACTATATCATATCAATTTCATCTCTTGATTGCAGAATGGAGTTCATTAACTTAAAATCATTATAGTTTATCACACATTCCTCCCTTCATTTCATTCAAAGATAGTTTGAAAGAATCCATCTCTGGGCATTTGCGCTCAGGAAGTAGACTCTGAGCTAACAAACCCTTTTCAATTAATTGTCAAGTCAGTATTTCATGGACAACTCACCCAGGCTCTTTATTTTTGGAGCTGAGAATAGAGGACAAATATAGAATTAACACATTATCTGACAAAGACTGTACTAAGCATTACACAAATGTTGTCTCATTTCATACCTAAAATCCTTCTAAAAGTTGGGGATAATGATGCACATTTTACTGATGAGGAAATGATGACATGACCTTGCCTTATAGTACACAGCTGTCAGTAGAGGTTCTGTGATTCTAAAACTAAAGCCATACTGAGTAGCTGGGAAATATTGAGAGAGGAAGACTTAAAGCTGTTTTGAAGAATTAGGAACAGAAAGCCTTTCCCAGAATAAGGATAGAGAAATGAAAGAACTAAGCTAGAGGAGAGTGGGCAGTGAGAGTAATACAGCATAAGTCAGGATTATAGAAGATCTTTTGTGCCCAGCTGAGTTGTTTGGACTGGGTTGCACAAGACCTGAGATCTATTTTGGTTCTAGTAGGACCACCACTTTTACTGTAATTCTCAGTAGAACTTTGCTATGCTGCATTTGATAAAGTAACGTGTGCCTGGCACATGCATGGCTAAGAGTCCTCTCACCCCACGATTTAGCAGCTGTTAATTTTCACTTTCGCATTCTGGTTGAGGTGGGTAATTACATTCAGCTGCCTGCAACCATCCCGCTGCTTCTTTCCTGCAGACCTGTGACTCTTCATTTGTTCTCACGAGTAGGGTTGCATTGTGAGCTGTGAAATGCATCCAGCTGTCCAGTCCCTGGCAGAAGCCTGTTCATCATCTGCCTCTCTGCTCTGGATCTAGATGGTTCAATCACACTTCTTTTCAGCAGGGAGATTTATTTTTCTAGTCACTTTACATAGCAATCTTAGAAAATATGAAAACTCACTCTCACTCTACAATGGACAAAACTACTAAAAATGCCACTGTTTGTAGCTTGAAGAAAATGGCATATTGTGAAAAAAGACAAAATTTGAGAGTGAAGCTGAGGAACTCAGACCAAGAGAAAAGGTTTGACTGGCTTTTGTTAACAGCCTATGTGATGCACAATAGCAAAAGTGAGAAACAGACAGTATGAGGTGGACTTAAAAGCAAATAAGTCAGTGTATTTGGCTCAAGCTTTGGAGCCCAACAAAAGATAGCAGGAATTGTGGTGATGTCCTGAAACATCCCTCCAAAGCACATGCATATGTCTTGGTTCAAAAAACTTAATGTAAAGAGACCAGCTCCCTATGGTTCATGCTTACTCTTTCAGTCATTTATGAATTTATATTTATGCTAGGTATTTATTGGTTATTTCATTGAACACCTATTTTGGACAATATTATTTAGGAAAATGAATACAGCAAGATACAGAAAAAAATGTTACAGACATTCAGAGGAAAGAGATGTCACTTCTGGATGAAAGGATACAATCACAGCATTAATTGATTAAACATTGCTGGATAAAACAACTTCTAAGGCTGGGCATTCATTTTTCTAATGTTAAGGACAAAGACTCTGTGAGCTATTTTGAAGGAGCTCTAAGAAACAGGGTACGAGTAGTGACTGGTTATGGTGTCAAAGTGCAGTAGGAACCAGCCCAGCCTAGCATCCTGACCATCTGACAGCATAATCAGGACACAGTCAGCAGGTTTGTAGGAGGGCAGGGGTCAGTAATGATAGAAAATGCGGAAATAAATAAGTGGCATCAGTTAAGATTTGACTATTTGCTGATGTTCAGCCAGATGTTGTACAGTTTTAATATAAGAGGTGTTTAATGGAAGAGTTTGGAGCAAAGGGATGAGGTCACAGAGCATGATTCTGATGCCACAGTGAGGCATTTGAATGAAGCCACCTGCACATAGAGACTGGAGAACAAAGTGGCAAGCAGAAGAATGAGAACTGTCACCGGAGGACAGAAGATAAAATGGAAAGAGCACATGTTTTGGAGCCAGGCAGTCCTGGGTTTGAATCCTCGTTCCACTACATCTTAGTTCAGTTAACTGTGAACAAGTTACCAATTTGCCTAAATAGCAACATCCTGGTTTATTTTTAAAAAGGGGGGGAACCACATACCTTGAGGAATTTTTATAAGATTAAGAGATATATTATGAAGTTCATAAACTTAATCAATACTCAGTGAATAATACTTATTATTAGGATAATCTTCATTGATGTGTTTTCTCATATTGACCCCTTCTGATGCCCTGTCCCCTCTTGCTTCATCCTCTTAGACAACTACATAAATAGCTTGTCAGGGATTGGGTGATGCTTTTATTCACAGTTCAAAACATCTTAGCTATATTGATGAGCCATCAGGAAAATACATAGCTTATCCAGTTTGTTTTTCCCCTCCAAGAATATGCATGGGTAACCTCAACATCTGAAGGTGCTTTTGGGGGGAAAATTCTAAAAGAATGATGAACTGCTAACAAGCTGGGTAAATTCTATAACTGCTCAGCACTTGGATTCTTCTGTCAGGCTGTGTGGGGAAGTGGAATGACGATAAAGGGGTGTATTAGAGATACACGGTTGCAAGTAAGTAGGTATTGATAAGAAATGATTACCTATTTTCCGAAGGACCAAAAATCAAAGTAAAGAGCAGTTGAGTAATTTGAAGTCATTTGATCTGATAAATATTAGGCTGCTGAAAAAGATGGGTATTGTTTCCCTTGGAAAACTTGAAAGAAACACTTAACCTTGAAAGTTACATGCAGCATACCCTATTCTTCTGCACAGTTAAGAAATTGAGGGAATTTCTGAAGAAACAATATATCTTGGTGGCACTTTTCCAATAATAAAGGATAAAAAGGGATTTTCACATTACAGAGAAGGAAGACTGAGTAGATTGACTCAAATTTTCCCTACTTGGGTGGCTTCAACATACCTACCCCCGGTTCCCACCATGTTCATGTTCATGAGAGATATTAAGTGGTCTCTATTGGAGTTATCCAATCAAGCCAGATCAGCCAGTATTTACTGAGTGCCCAAGACTGAACTCTATTCTATGCAGATATTAAAACAAAAGCCAAGTGTTCAGAATGAAGCTTTGTTAAAATAGGTCCCAATGAGTGACTGCAACAGATGAGTCATTTCCTATTTTGCCCACATTCTAATACCCATTGTCTTAAGGCAAAGAATCAACAAATGACTGTTCTTTCCCAGGGATAGAATTAGATAATGTGTAGATATCATCATACTGTTTTTTAGGGAGAGAAAGCAATTCACATGGTATTAAAGCAGCAAGTATGAGATGCTGCATTTATCCTTTCCAGATACTATTATCTAGATAATTTAAGGGAAAGACAACAAAAACAATTTGCTCAAATTATGTAGATTGAAGCCCTGGGGCTAAAATTTTTGGAACACATATTCTGACCTGGTTTTCAGCCAAAAGTATTTATTATGCACCAACTGTGTGTTGATCAAGGAAGAAGAATGAAATCATACTGGCCCTTTTCCTTGAGGAGCTTAAAATGTATAAGGAGTTATAGACTATGGATTTAAAAGCAATGTTGCTAAGTGTTGTGACAGAGGTCACCATAAGGTGCTAAGGAAGTAAAAAGGAGGAGCACCTAACTCATCCTTTGGGAAATATTGTCATGGAAGACCTCAAGAGGCCTGAATTGAGATGGAACTATCCAAAAAAAGGCTGCAGTAAATAGTGTTCCAGAAGATGAGAACAACATAAGAAAGTCCACAGAGGAGTGACATGGTAGCATAGGTAGTTTCATACTACCTATAATTGTGAAATAGGAGGTAGGGGAAAATGGTAAGAAGGATGTTTGAAGAGGGAAGGAAGGCCAAGTTTTGGAAGGTTTTGTATGTCAATATATGGAACAATTAGAAAGCAAGCAGGGAAAATGACTTGGTAACCCAATTTTGAAGTTAAAAATGGGAAAAATATTTAAGTGTTGACTTTTCAAATAAGGTCTTGGTGGCCATGACAAATTCCTCGTCCATTAGCACTTGCCACAGAGGTGGTAAGTACTCTAGAATTTTGTTTTATGTCTTTTGGAATAAAGGAGCCAAGAAGATTAAAGGATGGTAAGTCAAGCACACTTGGAGAAAAAAACAACATTACTGGGGAACAGGGAATAGGTGACCCCCCAACAAAAAGACTGATGAAGAGACTTTCTGGTTATAATCCTTTACAATACACTCTTCTGACCTTGGCCTCTGTCCTTATGTCTTTGCTACTTTGGGTTTCTCAGGCTGTAAAAGTTCTAATAGAATGTTGTCAGTGAGATTAGGAAGTATGTCTTTGAGCAAATGGAAGAACTAGAGAAAAAGTGAAGCAAAAATGTAAGTAATCAAGGAAGGTGTGAGTAAATTGAGCACATATCATCCCCTCTCCAATCTTCACTCTGAGGATAAAGAAAATAGAGAGTGATCTTTAAGAATCAATTATAAAAAAAAAAAAAAAAGAAGAATCAATTATACCCTTAAGATTGTCTCTGAGGGTAAGAATGTCTCACTTATTCTCTCTTTAATGTATCAGTTTTAGGCATTCATTTGTTCATTCTTTTATGTAGTTTTCTATTCATGTATTATTCTACTTCCTTACTTAGAAGGATAATTTTAATATCTATTTAGAGCTTAAATACACCAAAAATAAACAGGAAACTCCTAAGTATCACCACAACACTAAAAAAAAGTAAGGGCTAATTATAACATTTTTTAATGACTTGCTGTGAACTAGGCATTGCTAGTAATTTCCTTAATGTTCACAATAAGTCCATGGCAATGGTAACACCATTTCACAAATGAGGGAACTGAAGCAGAGAAGTTAAGTAATATGCCTAAAACTGCAGAGTTCCTAAGAGGCAGAGCTGGGATTTGAATCCAGTAGAGGGGTTAAAACTTCAACTGACCAACCAAGCTGATTATGCTTTTCCTCCTCCTACACTAGAAAATAAAATTTCAATTATGTTTCTTCTTCTCACCTCTATTATTTTTCCTCTATTTTACCCAACATCACTTTATCCTTTCTCCTCTGATCACTAACAGTTTCTGTTAGGGTCCAGAGAGGAAAAAAAAAAAGAAAGAAAGAAAAACACACACACACTTTAGATATTTCAAGCAGAGGGAATTTAATATAGGGGATTAGTTACACATGTGTTGGAAGGGTTCTGAAGCTAAACAGAGGAAGCCAAATCAGTTAGCAGAAGCTGGAAGTATTGGGAGGGATAACAAGAGGAAGTGGTGTTACCAAAGCACTGAAACAAGAACCAGGACCAACTGACAGAAATCATTGATAGAAAAAAGATAGGGGCTGCCCTGTTGGAATAGGGGCCAGCCCTCCTTGTGAAAGCTGGAATCACAGAAAACATAGGCACTATTGAGGACATTGTCTAAGGCAGGGAGATAAGATAAATACCCTGGATCCTCTCCTCCTCCTACCTTCTGGTCTTCTACTGATTCCTCCCTTTATTCCAACCTACCTATAAGTCAGAGGGAAAAGGACATTTGGAGAATACAATAAAACAGGGGTAGGACTGAAAAGGAATGTGAGAACAAACCAGCACATGACTGGTTCCCCAAATGGCTGATTAACCAGCTTGCCCCAGGAGCCATTTTCTCAGTCAAACCACAGATATTGCCTGCTCATTAATGGTTAAAGTCAAGCATCTATTTCTGAAGATACCTATTTCTCTTGGTGACAGAGTACAGATAGGTACACTCTTGAAAGAAACAGGTTCATTTCCTTCAACAGGAGCCAGTAACATTTGGCACTGATTTAAGTTAGAAAGATAAAGAGACGATATCTTTGGAACTTCATGACCTAAGAAAGGTAGGTCTCACTTTCAATGATACAGTTTGAAATATTATGTCATTAACTATTTTATATATTCCCCCAATAACTTCTAAAGTATGCTCCCAAAGGGCATCACTATTCATTGTAGAATTGATTTATATTTTGTCATATTGAAACAAAATGGCAACTCATGCACCATTTCATAAGGGCATTTTCAAATAAAATATGGTGCCTGAGCAAGAGTTAGAAACATGTGCTATTGAAGGACTGACAATATACTGAAGCATTTAGACACAGAGTTAGATTCCTTCTTGAAGAATTTTTGCAGTACTAAAGAGACTCCAGGATGTCTGAAATAAGACTCAATAAAAGAACCCATTTATTCTCACCCTGAAGAATTTAGTATTTGGCTACATTTACACTTTTGATTACCACTGTTGGTGTTGCTGTCACAAAAAGTCCTGATTCAAAAAAAAAGAAAAATAACAACAACAACAAAAAAACACATACGCCTGATCAAAAACAATAAAATACCTAGGAATAAACCTAACCAAGGAGGTAAAAGACCTGTACTCTGAAAACATAAGAAGCTGGTGAAAGAAATTTAAGATGACACAAAAGGATGGAAAGATATGCTGTGTTCTTGGATTGGAAGAATCAATATTGTTAAAATGGCCATACTATCGAAAACAATCTATAGATTCAATGCAATCCCTATCAAATTACCAAAGGCATTTTTCAGAGAACTAGAACAAAATATTTTAAACTTTTAATGGAAACATAAAAGACCCCAAAATAACCAAAGCAATCTTGAGAAAGATGACAGAGCCGGAGGAATCAAGTTTGCTGGCTTCAGACTATACTACAAAGATACAGTCATCAAAACAGTATGGTGGGGGGGGGGGAGCTTCAAGATGGCGGAAGAGTAAGACGTGGAGATCACCTTCCTCCCCACAAATACATCAGAAATACATCTACATGTGGAACAACTCCTACAGAACACCTACTGAATGCTGGCAGAAGACCTCAGACCTCCCAAAAGGCAAGAAACTCCCCACGTACCTGGGCAGGGGAAAAGAAAAAAGAAATAACAGAGACAAAGGAATAGGGTCGGGATCTGCACCAGTGGGAGACAGCTGTGAAGGAGGAAAGGTTTCCACACACTAGGAAGTCCCTTCGTGGACGGAGACTGCAGGTGGCAGAGAGGGGAAGCTTTGGAGCCACGGAGGAGAGTGCAGCAACAGGGGTGCGAAGGGCAAAGCGGAGAGATTCCTGCACAGAGGATCAGTGCCGACCAGCACTCACCAGCCCAAGAAACTTGTCTGCTCACCCGCCGGGACTGGTGGGGGCTGGGAGCTGAGGCTCGGGCTTCGGTCGGATCCCAGGGAGAGGACTGGGGTTGGCTGCGTGAACACAGTCTGAAGGGGGTTAGTGCGCCACAGGTATCCAGGAGGGAGTCCAGGAAAAGGTCTGGAACTTCCGAAGAGGCAAGAGACTTTTTCTTGCCTCTTTGTTTCCTGGTGCATAAGGAGAGATTAAGAGCGCCGCTTACAGGAGCTCCAGAGACGGGTGCGAGCCGTGGCTATCAGTGCAGACCCCAGAGACTGGCATGAGACTCTAAGGCTGCTGCTGCAGCCACCAAGAAGCCTGTGTGCAAGCACAGGTCACTATCCACACCTCCCCTCCCAGAAGCCTGTGCAGCCCACCACTGCCAGGGTCCCGTGATCCAGGGACAACATCCCCAGGAGAACACACGGTGCGCCTCAGGCTGGTGCAACCTCACGCCGGCCTCTGCCACCGCAGGCTCACCTCGCACTCTGTACCCCTCCCTCCTCCCGGCCTGAGTGAGCCTGAGCCCCCGAAGCAGCTGCTCCTTTAACCCCGTCCTGTCTGAGTGAAGACCAGACGCCCTCAGGCGACCTACACACAGAGGTAGGGCCAAATACAAAGCTGAATCCCAGGAGCTGTGAGAACAAAGAAGAGAAAGGGAAATCTCTCCCAGCAGCCTCAGGAGCAGCAGATTAAATCCCCACAGTCAACTTGATGTACCCTGCATCTGTGGAATACCTGAATAGACAACGAATCATCCCAAATTGAGGAGGTGGACTTTGGGAGCAACGATATATATATTTTTTCCCCTTTTTCTCTTTTTGTGAGTGTGTATGTGTATGCTTCTCTGTGTGATTTTGTCTGTATAGCTTTGCTTTTACCATTTGTCCTAGGGTTCTGTCTGTCCGTTTTTTGTTGTTTTTGTTTATGTTTTTTTTTAGTATAGTTTTCAGCATTTGTTATCATTGGTGGATTTGTTTTTTGGTTTGGTTGTTCTTTCATTTTTTTAATTACTTAAAAATTTTAAAAAATAATTATTTGTTCTTTATTTTAATAATTTATTTTATTTTATTTTATCTTTTTGTTTCTTTATTTTTTTCTTCTCATTTTTATTCTGAGCCGTGTGGATGACACGCTCTTGGTGCTCCAGCCAGGTGTCAGGGATATGCCTCTGAGGTGGGAGAGCCAAGTTCAGGACACTGGTCCACAAGAGACCTCCCAGGTCCACGTAATATCAAACAGTGAATATCTCCCAGAGATCTCCATCTCAATACCAAGACCCAGCTACACTCAACGACCAGAAAGCTACAGTGCTGGACACCCTATGCTAAACAACTAGCAAGACAGGAACAAAACCCCACCCATTAGAAGAGAGGCTGCCTAAAATCATAATAAGGTCACAGACACCCCGAAACACACCACCAGACGTGGTCCTGCCCATCAGAAAGACAAGATCCAGCTTCATCCACCAGAACACAGACACTAGTCCCCTCCACCAGGAAGCCTACACAACCCACTGAACCAACCTTAGCCACTTGGGGCAGACAGGAAAAACAAGGGGAACTACGAACCTGCAGCCTGTGAAAAGGAGACCCCAAACACAGTAAGATAAGCAAAATGAGAAGACAAAGAAACACACAGCAGATGAAGGAGCAAGGTAAAAACCCACAATACTGAACAAATGAAGAGGAAACAGGCAGTCTACCTGAAAAATAATTCAGAATAATGATAGTAAAGAGAATCCAAAATCTTGGAAACAGAATGGAGAAAATAAAAGAAACGTTTAACAAGGACCTAGAAGAAGTAAAGAGCAAACAAACAATCATGAACAACACAATAAATGAAATTTAAAATTCTCTAGAAGGGATCAATAGCAGAATAACTGAGGCAGAAGAATGGATAAGTGACCTGGAAGATAAAATAGTGGAAATAACTACTGCAGAGCAGAATAAAGAAAAAAGAATGAAAAGAATTGAGGACAGTCTCAGAGACCTCTGGGAAAACATTAAACAGACCAACATTCGAATTATAGGGGTCCCAGAAGAAGAAGAGAAAAAGAAAGGGACTGAGAAATATTTGAAGAGATTATAGTTGAAAACTTCCCTAATATGGGAAAGGAAATAGTTAATCAAGTCCAGGAAGCACAGAGAGTCCCATACAGGAAAAATCCAAGGAGAAACACGCCAAGACACATATTAATCAGACTATCAAAAATTAAATACAAAGAACAAATATTAAAAGCAGCAAGGGAAAAACAACAAATAACACATAAGGGAATCCCCATAAGGTTAACAGCTGATCTTTCAGCAGAAACTCTGCAAGCCAGAAGGGAGTGGTAGGACATATTTAAAGTGATGAGGGAGAAAAATCTACAACCAAGATTACTCTACCCAGCAAGGATCTCATTCAGATTTGATGGAGAAATTAAAACTTTACAGACAAGCAAAAGCTAAGAGAATTCAGCACCACCAAACCAGCTTTACAACAAATGCTAAAGGAACTTCTCTAGGCAAGAAACACAAGAGAAGGAAAACACCTACAATAGCAAACCCAAAACAATTAAGAAAATGGGAATAGGAGCATACATATCAATAATTACCTTAACTGTAAATGGTTTAAATGCTCCAACCAAAAGACATAGACTGGCTGAATGGATACAAAAATAAGAACCATATATATGCTGTCTACAAGAGACCCACTTCAGACCTAGGGACACATACAGACTCAAAGTGAGGGGATGGAAAAAGATATTCCATGCAAATGGAAATCAAAAGAAAGCTGGAGTAGCAATTCTCATATCAGACAAAATAGACTTTAAAACAAAGACTATTACAAGAGACAAAGAAGGACACTACATAATGATCAAGGGATCAATCCAAGAAGAAGATATAACAATTGTAAATATTTATGCACCCAACATAGGAGCACCTCAATACATAAGGCAAATACTAACAGCCATAAAAGGGGAAATTGACAGTAACACAATCATAGTAGGGGACTTCAACACCCCACTTTCACCAATGGACAGATCATCCAAAATGAAAATAAATAAGGAAACACAAGCTTTAAGTGATACATTAAACAAGATGGACTTAATTGATTTTTATAGGACATTCCATCCAAAAACAACAGAATACACTTTCTTCTCAAGCACTCATGGAACATTCTCCAGGATAGATCATATCTTGGGTCACAAATCAAGCCTTGGTAAACTTAAGAAAATTGATATTGTATGAAGTATCTTTTCCAACCACAATGCTATGAGACTAGATATCAATTACAGGAAAAAAATCTGTAAAAAATACAAACACATGGAGGCTAAACAATACATTACTTAATAAACAAGAGATCACTGAAGAAGTCAAAGAGGAAATCAAAAATACCTAGAAACAAATGACAATGAAAACACGATGACACAAAACCTATGGGATGCAGCAAAAGCAGTTCTAAGAGGGAAGTTTATAGCAGTACAATCCTACGTCAAGAAACAAGAAAAATCTCAAATAAACAACATAAACTTACACCTAAAGCAATTAGAGAAAGAAGAACAAAAAAACCCCAAGTTAGCAGAAGGAACGAAATAATAAAAGTCAGATCAGAAATAAATGAAAAAGAAATAAAGGAAACGATAGCAAAGACCAATAAAACTAAAAGCTGGTTCTTGGAGAAGATAAACAAAATTGATAAGCCATTAGCAAGATTCATGAAGAAAGAAAGGGAGAAGACTCATATCAATAGAATTAGAAATGAAAAAGGAGAAGTAACCACTGACACTGCAGAAATACAAAGTATCATGAGAGATTACTACAAGCAACTATATGCCAATAAATGGACAACCTGGAAGAAATGGAGAAATTCTTGGAAATGCACAACCTTCTGAGAGTGAACCAGGAAGAAATAGAAAATATGAACAGACCAATCACAAGCACTGAAATTGAAACTGTGATTTAAAATCTTGCAACAAACAAAAGCCCAGGACCAGATGGCTTCACAGGCGAATTCTATCAAACATTTAGAGAAGAGCTAACACCTATCCTTCTCAAACTCTTCCAAAATATAGCAGAGGGAGGAAGACTCCCAAACTCATTCTACGAGGCTATCATCACCCTGATACCAAAACCAAACAAAGATGTCACAAAGAAAGAAAACTACAGACCAATGTCACTGATGAACATAGACGCAAAAATCCTCAACAAAATACTAGCAAACAGAATCCAGCAGCACATTAAAAGGATCATACACCATGATCAAGTGGGGTTTATACCAGGAATGCAAGGATTCTTCAATATATGCAAATCAATCAAAGTGATACACCATATTAACAAATTGAAGGAGAAAAACCGTATGATCATCTCAATAGATACAGAGAAAGCTTTCGACAAAATTCAACACCCATTTATGACAAAAACCCTCCACAAAGTAGGAATAGAGGGAACTTACCTCAACATAATAAAGGCCATATATGACAAACCCACAGCCAACATCATCCTTGATGGTGAAAAACTGAAACCATTTCCACTAAGACCAGGAGCAAGACAATGTTGCTCACTCTCACCACTGTTATTCAACATAGTTTTGGAAGTTTTAGCCACAGCAATCAGAGAAGAAAAAGAAATAAAAGGAATCCAAATCAGAAAAGAAGAAGTAAAGCTGTCACTGTTTGCAGATGACATGATACTATACATAGAGAATCCTAAAGATGCTACCAGAAAACTACTAGAGCTAATCAATGAATTTGGTAAAGTAGCAGGATACAAAATTAATGCACAGAAATCTCTTGCATTTCTATACACTAATGATGAAAAATCTGAAAGTGAAATTAGGAAAACATTCCCATTTACCATTGCCACAAAAAGAATAAAATACCTAGGAATAAACCTACCTAAGGAGACAAAAGACCTGTAGGCAGAAAATTATAAGACACTGATGAAAAAAATTAAAGATGGTACAAATAGATGGAGAGATATACCATGTTCTTGGATTGGAAGAATCAACATTGTGAAAATGACTCTACTACCCAAAGCAATCTACAGATTCAATGCAATCCCTATCAAACTACCAATAGCATTTTTCACAGAACTAGAACAAAATATTTTACAATTTGTATGGAAACACGAATGACCCCTAATAGCCCAAGCAATCTTGAGAAAGAAAAACGGAGCTGGAGGAAGCAGGCTCCTGGACTTCAGACTATACTACAATGCTACAGTAATCACGACACTATGGTACTGGCACAAAAACAGAAATATAGATCAATGGAACAGGATAGAAAGCCCAGAGATAAACCCATGCACATATGGTCACCTTATCTTTGATAAAGGAGGCAAGAATATACAATGGAGAAAAGACAGCCTCTTCAATAAGTGGTGCTGGGAAAACTGGACAGCTACACGGAAAAGGATGAAATTAGAACACTCCCTAACACCATACACAAAAATAAACTCAAAATGGATTAAAGACCTAAATGTAAGGCCAGGCACTATCAAACTCTTAGAGGAAAACATAGGCAGAACACTCTATGACATAAATCACAGCAAGATCCTTTTTGACCCACCTCCTAGAGAAATGGAAATAAAAACAAAAATAAACAAATGGGACCTAATGAAACTTAAAAGCTTTTGCACAGCAAAGGAAACCATAAACAAGACGAAAAGACAACCCTCAGAATGGGAGAAAATATTTGCAAATGAAGCAACTGACAAAGGATTAATCTCCAAAATTTACAAGCAGCCCATGCAGCTCAATATCAAAAAAACAAACAACCCAATCCAAACATGGGCAGAAGAGCTAAATAGACATTTCTCCAAAGAAGATACACAAATTGCCAACAAACACATGAAAGAATGCTCAACATCATTAATCATTAGAGAAATGCAAATCAAAATTACAATGCGATATTATCTCACATCGGTCAGAATGGCCATCATTAAAAAATCTACAAACAATAAATGCTGGAGAGGGTGTGGAGAAAAGGGTACCCTCATACACTGTTGGTGGGAATGTAAATTGATACAGACACTCTATGTTCTGTTCTCTATGGAGAACAGTATGGAGGTTCCTTAAAAAACTAAAAATAGAACTACCATACGACCCAGCAATCCCACTACTGGGCATATACCCTGAGAAAACCATAGTTCAAAAAGAGTCATGTACCAAAATGTTCATTGCAGCTGTATTTACAATAGCCAGGACATGGAAGCAACCTAAGTGTCCATCATCGGATGAATGGATAAAGAAGATGTGGCACATATATACAATGGAATATTACTCAGCCATAAAAAGAAACGAAATTGAGTTATTTGTAGTGAGGTGGATGGACCTCGAGTCTGTCATACAGAGTGAAGTTAGTCAGAAAGAGAAAAACAAATACTGTATGCTAACACATATATATGGAATGTAAAAAAAAAAAAAAAAGGTCATGAAGAACCTAGGGGCAAGACGGGAATAAAGACGCAGATCTACTAGATAATGGACTTGAGGACACAGGGAGGGGCAAGGGTAAGCTGGGACAAAGTGAGAGAGTGGTAGTGTATATATGGACATATATAAAATAGATAGCTAGTGGGAAGCAGTCACAGAGCACAGGGAGATCAGCTCGGTGCTTTGTTACCAGCTAGAAGGGTGGGATAGGGAGGGTGAGAGGGAGGGAGATGCATGAGGGAAGAGATATGGGGATATATGTGTATGTATAACTGATTCACTTTGATATAAAACAGAAACTAACACACCATTGTAAAGCAATTATACTCCAATAAAAATGTTAGAAAAAAACCCAAAACAGTATGGTACTGGCACACAAACACACATATATATAAGATCAATGGAACAGGATAGAAAGCTCAGAAGTAAACCCATGAACTTACAGTCAATTAATCTACTATAAAGGATGCAAGAATATACAATGGAGAAAAGACAGTCTCTTCAATAAGTGGTGCTGAGAAAACTGGACACCTACATGTAAAAAAGTGAAATTAGAACACTCTCTAACACCATTCACAAAAATAAACTCAAAGTGGATTAAAGACCTAAATGTAAGACTGGATATTATTAAATTCCTAGAGGACAACATAGAACACTCTTTGACATAAATCACAGCAATATTTTTTTGGACCCGTCCTTCCTTAGAGTAATGGAAATAAAAAGAAAAATAAACAAATGGGACATAATTAAACTTAAAAGGTTTTGCACCGTAAAGGAAACCATAAACAAAACAAAAAGACAACCTTTCATTGTCTTTGTAAGAAAATATTTCCAAATGATGCAACTGACAAAGGATTAATTTCCAAAATATACAAACTTGTCATACAGCTCAATATCAAAACAAACAAACAAACAACCCAATCAAAATGGACAGAAGATATAAATAGACATTTCTCCAAAGGAGACATAAAGAAGGCCAAGAGTCACATGAAAAGATGCTCAACATTGCTAATTATTAGAGAAACGCAAATCAAAACTACAATGAAATAGCACCTCACACTGCCCAGCATGACCATCATCAAAAAGTCTACAAATAATAAATGCTGGAGAGGATGTGGAGAAAAAGGAACTCTCCTACACTGTTGGTGGGAATGTAAATTGGTACAGCCACCATGGAGAACAGTATGGAGGTTACTTAAAAAACTAAAAATAGAGTTACCATACGATCCAGCGATCCCATTTCTGGGCATATATCTGGAGAAAACTATAATTTGAAAAGACACATGTACCCCAATGTTCACAGCAGCAATATTTATAATAGCCAAGACATGGAAGCAATGTAAGTGTCCATCTACAGAGGAATGGATAAAGAAGATGTGGTATATATACACAATGGAATATTACTCAGCCGTAAAAAATGAAATAACGTCATTTGCAGCAACATGTATGGACCTAGAGATTATCATACCGAGTGAAGTAAATGAAACAAATATCATACAATATCACTCAAATGTGAAATCTAAAAAAATGATACATATGAACTTATTTATAAAGCAGAAATAGACTCACAGACAGAAAACAAATGTTTGATTTATATTTATATATATACACATATATATATATAATCACTTTGCTGTACACCTGAAACTAATACAACATTGTAAATCAACTATATTTTAATAAAAATTTAAAAAAATATATGCATGAAGTAGCCCTCCTACCAAACTTCCTCATTACCATTGCATTACCCTGGGCTATGACCTGATGCTATCTTTTCTAATTTTACTTCCAGGTTCTTTTATTTTTAGTTGTGTTCATCCAAACTGTTATTGACCAGCATGTCTTTAATGGCTCTGAGTTCATTAGAATTCCCTCCAATTTGGTTGGTCAGAAGCCTCTATGGAGCATCCTACACTTAAGAAACTAGGCTCTTTCTAAGGATAACCTAGAATACAAACATGAACAGTAATTTGTTCCAGTGAATCCCCAATATATCCTTAGTGTGGCATTGTTTTTTTCCCTATAAGTATAGATTTGTTGAGCAATTGCTGCATCTCTACACTTCATTTTGCCTATGCAGACAGCTTGAGGACATTTGACATGATTGAATAATGGAATGAGAAAAAGCTTGCATAGAAAATTGGCTGAATTTCTGAAATAGGAACCTATTTTCCTTTCCTCCCTCAGTTTTCTGAGTCTGGTTTTGTTTTTATGGAAATCTATAGTTTCTGTCATTGTGAAAGCCTTACTTGAAAGAGATAATACTAATAAACCATAGTGAGAATATACTACAGGTAGCCCTAATAAATGGACACACCTGTTCTCAGCCTGACTTTAGAAGCAATTGAGCAATAGAAAAGAAACAAAATTTAAAAACAAAAAAAAAGTTATATTATGAATAGAACTGTTTGGAGAATGTGACTTGGGTCTATAGTAATAGTGGGCTTCATAAAATTGATTCCCAGAATTAAATAGATTTACCCACTTACTATTGGATAATAACTCCCACATATGAGCACTTGCCCCTGTGAAATTTAATGTACAGAGGAGCAGGGTAGAATGTACATTGCCTGCAGGGAGACTAGTGCCAAAACTCAAGGAGGAAAGAAGGGGCTGAGCTTTGCATAGACTCAGCTTCTTTCCTTAACTGACTAATCATATTAGTAATTCCTTCCCTCTTGGGAAGTAGCAAGTAAATGGGCAGAAGCCACCAGGTGCTTAAACAAGGCAAGAGTAGAGATACATATTGTCTATTAGTGTCATCCATTGCTTAATTTACAACTTGATCTCTCCTTTTCTCCTCCTTTCTTTCCTCTTTTTATTCTTTTTCTCAATTTTATTTAATTCATACAGCAAATACTTATTGAGCACCCGCTCTGGGCTGGTCTACGACAGGATTTTTTCATTCTCCATTTCCTGCTCCATGCTTACCTGTGCTTTAAGCCTACCTGTTACTTACATGGGCACTGCCAATCTATTGAAGTAACACAGCAGGGTAAATGAAGTTTTTATATACATTTGCCAAGTTCTCTGTTGAGTACTATTTTAAATTCATTCACTTAGTCATTCAAAACATTTATTGAGCACTTAACTGTGTGATACTTTACAAGTGCTAGGGACAGAACAGTAAACAAGCCAGGAAGAGCCCTTGCCTCAAAGTGTTTATATTACAGTTAGGGAGATAATAAGCAAACAAATAGATACATAATATGTCAGGCAGAAATAAGTGCTTTAAGGAAAATAGCTCAGGGTAAAGGAGATGAGAAATGAAGCCTGTTTGGGGATAGTGTCATGAGGGAAAGTCTCTCTAAGAAGAGAATCTGTAAGCATAGGCCTGAAAGGAGTGAAGTAGGTGGCCATGAAAATGTATGGGGAAGAGCCTTCAAAGCAGATGCAACAAGTATAAAAGGTGTGGTATAGAAACAAATTGACCTAAAGGAAGTATTCAATATATAGACATTGTATCTCCAAACCTCAGAACACAAATTCTTTTCAAGCACACACAGTATTAACAAAAATTGACCATATGCTGGGCCATAACTCATCAAAATTTTTTAGAAGATTGTATTATATCTGATATATCATTGGAATACCATGTACTTAGGTTAAAAATCAATTTAAAAAACATTACTATGTGTGTTTGTAAGTTAAGGACTATTTCTGAATAGCATGTGGGTCAAAATAAGAAAATCTTATTTGTCATAATGGTTATCAACGCATATTAGAGTATATTTTGAACTGAATAAAAATACTGCATGTTAAGATTTATGGGCTGTAGCAGTTGGGTAGAGAGGAAATTATAACCATATATGTATACATTAGAAAGAAGATTAGGGACTTCCCTGGCAGCACAATGGTTAAGAAGCCACCTGCCAATGCAGGGGACACGAGTTCGAGCCCTGGTCAGGAAGATCTCACATGCCGCAGAGCAACTAAGCCTGTGCACCACAACTACTGAGCCTGTGCTCTAAAGCCCGCGAGCCACAACTACTGAAGCCCGTGCTCTGCAATAAGAGAAGCCACCGCAATGAGAAGCCCACGCACTGCAACGAAGAGTAGCCGTCGCTCGCCACAACTATAGAAAGCCCATGTGCAGCAACGAAGACCCAACGCAGCCAAAAATAAATAAATTTATTAAAAAAAAAAGAAAGATTAAATTTGACAAGAACCCATCTCATGAAGTTAGAAAAAGACAAAGATTGTGAAAATTAAAAGGAAATATTTTTTTAACTGAAAAATAAAAATAAAGCAAACATTTAAGAGAAAGGATTAACACAGCCAATAATTCTTTGAAAAGACTAGTAAACTGCCAAACCTCTGATGAGATTTACCAAGGTGGGAGGGAGGAGAGAAGAGGCACATATAGTTATCATCAGAAGAGGAAAAAAAGTAATATCACAAGAGTGGCTGCAGTCCAAACAGAAAGAAAAAAGCGGGGGCAGGATATCACAAACACTTACAAACTAATAAATATGACTTATCAAAATTGGCAAAAGTAGATGACCTGCATACCCCCTTTATATCCCCTTAAAAATGTAAATTCATGCTAAAATACTTCTTAGAAAATAACTCTAGGCCTACTTGATTTCATCAGGAAATTCTCCCAAGCACTCAAGGAAGAAATCATTTTAATCTTACATAAACTCTTCAAAAAAAAAAATAGAAAATGTGTGAGACTAGCATAACCTTAATACTGAAGCCCAATATGGATACCATTAAAAAAATAGAAGTAAAGTTCACTGTGAGATAATAGAAAATACATATTGGTCTCTGCCCCCAACTCCTAGCACAGGGCTCCTAAAACCCTTGTAATTTACTAAGTGATAGGAGTACTAGGAGCATCCCTTGTTCTAGTATTTGGTCTCTGACCCCATCCCTGTCCTTGACTGTTGGAAGAGGTCATTGAGGAGAGGTGCCCAGGGGTTGACCCTCGAGCTGGACCTGGGCAATCAGAGGCTCTTCACCCCCTCCCCGCCCACTGTTCCCACAGCATGAGTGAGCTGTTTCAAGGAAGCAGCCTTGAGAGAACAAGGTGTTGTCAACTCTAGACCATCTGGACTGTGTATGTGACTGGACCCATTAAGGCCTCTATATAAAGTTTTAAGATTCTGGCAGGCAGGTGCAGAGAGCTATTTGTCTTGTAACTGTTGAAGGCAAGCCCCATATGTAAGTTCCTTTGCCTATTAAATCTGCCACCTACCAATCTGGAGTGGTCTGTCTCTTTCTTTGGTCTCTCCTTGCCCTCCTTGTAAGGAGCCAGCTTCAGATTTCATCTGGGGAACTCCTGAGTTTGCAAATCAATACTGACATAGGACTCTTAAAACCCTTGTAAATTCCTAAGTGATAAGAGCACTAGAAACATCTTTTCTCTTAATGAAGTGACTCTGGGTGGGCTCCTGGATGGGGGCTGGTCACCAGAAAAGTTCAAGTCATGGTTAGAAGCTTGGAGTTTTTAGCCCCACTCCCCCATTCTCCAAGGAGGGGCTGGAAATGGAGTTAATAATTGATCATGCCTATTTGAGGAAGCAACCATAAAATCCCAATAGTATGGGGTTTGAATTGTTTTCAGGCTAGTAAATACATCCTCACTGGGAGGTTGATGCATGCCAACTCCACTGGGATGGAAGCTCTTGCACTCAGGACCCTCCAGACCTCACCCTATGTTATCTCTTCATCTGGCTGTTCATCTGTATCCTTTATCATATCCTTTAATAAAGTGGCAAATATATGTGTTTACCTGAGCTCTGTGAGCCACTCTAACAAATTAACTGAACTGAGGTGGGGGTCATGGAGACCTCCAATTTGCAGCCAAATTGGACAGAAGTTGTGGGTAACCTGGGGACCTACTTGTGATTGGCATCTGAACTGGGTGGCAGCAGTCTTGTGGGACTGGGCCCTTAACCTGTGTGATCTAACAGTATATCCAAAAAGATATCAGAAAAAAGTGTCAGAATTGAGTTAAATTGTAGGACACCCATCTGGTGTCATGGAGAATCACTTGCTGTGGGGGAAAAACCTCCACACATTTGGTGATCAGAAGTGAAGTGTTCTGTGTCAATAACAAAGGACACTCACAGGAGAAGGACTCACAGGAGGAGAAACTGCGTTTTTCCTTACGGTCACTCTTAACCAATCCTAAGCATAATATTAGAAAACTGAATTTTAAAATATGTGAAAATAATACATCTTATCCAAGATTAATATCTCAAGAATGAAAACTGATTTAACTATAGCACATAAATTGGTATAATTCATCTTATTTACAGATTAAAGGAGAAAAATCATCTCAGTATCTCAACAGAGGTAGAAAAATTGCTGGATAGTATTCAAGATCCATTCATATTAAAAGAAAGTATCAAGCTAAGAGTAAAAGGGAATTTCATTGACCTGACAAAGCATATCTACAAACAAACTACAGTAAACAATATTAAATAATGAACCATTAAAAAGTTTCTTTTTGGTGCCAGGATCAAAGCAATGATGTCCACCATTACCACTTCTACTTCTCATTATATTTGAGTTTTAGCCTTAAACTAGGAAGAAAGTGAAACTAAAAATATAAGAATTAGAAAAGAACATATCAAATTTATCAATTTTAATTAATATAATTGTATTATTAGAAAATCCAAGAGTCTATAGAAGAGTTATTAGAAGAGGCAACTTGTTAAAGACATTGTAATAAAACATAAATTACTAGAATATAGTTTGTTATTATGAGTTATGCCAAAGTTGTTTATGAAATCAAGATAGAAAGATAAATTTAATACTACATTCCAACCACAAATAGGTTAAAAAAATACTAAATACAATATGACAGCACCATCAAAATCTATATAATATCTAGCACTAAGTCTAACAAAATATGTGAAATTCCTCTAAGCGGGAATAATAAATTTATTGAAAAAACTAAACACAAAGTGAGAGAAATACTGTGTTCAGGGATATGAAGAGTCAATATTTTAAAGTTATCATTTTTGCCCAAATTGGCATAAGGAGTCAATATTATCCCAATCAAAACCCCAACAAATGTTTTAGTATGTTTGCAAAATGATTCTATGATTTTTATGAAGATTCTGTGATTTTTATGAATATTCAATGACCAATAATAATCAAGACATACCTGATGAAAATAACAAGTAAGAGACTTGTTCTGTCAGATGTCATAAATTACCATAAAGAAATAGCAATTAAGACAGTGTGATATTGAAAAATAAACCGACAGACAAAATTAGAAATAGATTCACACTTATATGGATTCAAATTTTAACAAAAGTGATATTGCAGAGCAATAGAAAAGAGATGGACTTTTCAATAAATAGTGCTGTAGGAATTGGGTATTCAAATGGAAAAAAATAAAGTTGATTCACTACTTTACATCATACACAAAAACAAATTCCAGATAGATCAAAAATTCAAATGTGAGCATATGAGACTATCTTCACAATTTTTTGAGACAAGTTAAAAAAAGCACTAAGCATAGAGTAGAAAATACATTTGGCCATATTAAAAGTAAAATTATTCTTCATCATAAGACACTATAACAATGTGAAAAGACAACAGAGGAGATATTTGCAACATGTGTAATCACCAGAGGGTCTGAATTCAAAATTTATGAAGAATTTTATAATTCTCTAAGAAAAAGACAGAAACCCCAAAGAAAAATTAGCAATTAACTTGAATAGAGATTCCACCAAAGGCTAAAGTCAAGGTCAAAAGCATGTAAAAGAAGGCTCAGCCTCATTTGTTGTCAGGAAATTGCAAATTAAAGTCACAAGGAAAAAAAAAGTAAAGTCACAAGGAATGATAACTATACCCCTACTAAACTGATGAATTTAGACAAATAACAAGAAATGTTTAGGTTATGGAAATAATCATACACTCCTGTTGGAAGGCTAAATATTTACAACCTTGTAAAAATTTATTTGGCATTATCTTCTAGTGTTAACCATCTGCACATTCTATGACCCAGGAATTTCAGTGTTAGATGTTTAACCTAGAGAAACTTGTGTGTGTGTGAACCAGGACAGCTGTACATGTAAGAATGTTCATAGCAGCACTGCTCAAAATACTCTCAAACTGGAAATGCACTACAGATCTAACATTGGTGTGGATTTTTTTAAAAAATGTGATTTATTTGTACCAAGTGGAATTCTGTACATCAGCGTAAATGAATGAACATAGCTGCACATGACATAGTTCATCTTAGATACATACATTTGGTTCCACCTACATAAAGTTCAAAACTAGAATTACTGTGTATATACACACATATATTTAATTAAATAAAATTAAAAATCTAGGTAATATTTCTATAAAGTGAGAAAGGTGTTTGTAAGCAGAAAGGGGACATGGGGGAACATCAGGACTTCTGATAGTGGTTTTACAGGTGTAATGATTCTATAATCATTGTCTAAACTACACATTTATATATTATGATGTTTTCAGTAAACAAGTCTTATTTTAAATAAAGATCATTTATTATCCCTTCAAAACGTAAAGGAAAAGATGCAGCCTTGCCCTTGAAATAGTTATAATCTGATTAAGGGACACAGTTGAAAGAACAATTACTTGGTTCTAGTTGAGTTTAATAAAGACTGTAAGATAGGACTATCCCTTGTTCTGAGATGTCACATAGAAGTGACAAATTAAAACTTAACTCTGTCTGAAGCAGGAGTCTAAGTATTAAATAGCTTGTTCTTTCTTATACTCCCTAAATACCAGGATAAACTCTTTCATGAAACTAGATAGAAGGGCACCTATTGTGTTAGTGTGGGAAACAATATGCATTCCAAATTATTGACTTCCACAATTAAAATCCTTGAGCAGTTATAAATCTGGAAGTATTAGAAAGGATACATGATCATTACAACTTAGTTTTTGCCCCTTTTCTGCTCCATACTATCTAACCAGAGATAGCTTCCGTGATCTGGGAGTACAGAGGCAACTGGATAAGAAAGGGGTGCTGGCTAGTTGTTGGTCTGTCTCTATGCTCCAAAGATAGCTCATGAATCAATGCAAAGAGGACCTGTGCCTCCCTAGTCCTATCTGGAACTCTTACAGTCAGAAGCTTTATCAATGTTCTTTGTGCCACACTAATGGAAAACAATAGAGCAGAGATGGCTGCTAGGGATGGTAGGGGCAGTATGTTTGCCCTGCTCTAGATCCACCTGCAGTCGTGTTCTGCACCAGTCTCAGCCTATCAATAATCAGTGCTGTGGTTGAACTGGCCCTTGTGATTCTTATTAAGATTCCAATATGTCCCTCATCAATCACTTTGAACTTTGAAAAACAAAAAAAACAAAGGTTTATTACTTACAAGACCTGGAAATTACAGGGCACACCTGGGGCCACTCTGTGAGGTTGTGGGTAGAGTGTGCACAGGCCTGGTGTTCTCCTTTGATTGGGGTCGAGGGTGAGGGCATAGTTTTGAGGGCTTACTGTTTACTGGTGAATTTAAAACACAAGAGTGGGAATTTAAGTGCTGGAAGAGAAAAAAAATAGCCCAAATGGTCAGTTATTGAAATTAACCAAGATCTCTAAAACAAAGGAACCTCAGCCTGGCTCTTTATCTAGTTGTGTGGCTGGAAATGTGTTTACTGGAGATGGCCATCTTCGAAGGGAATGCGTCTTTGAAATGGAAGCCTTGACAATCAAATTCAGGCACTTGCGTTGTAAAAACAAAAACAACCATCAGGGCTCACACTAAAAGTCCCAAAGTGACACAAAATAGCAAGTGATTCTTCCCCCACCTATGGAAAGGGGCACAGAAGATAGCTGAAAGAGGAAGCTTGCAGACCAGAAGGAGAATCTGAAAGAGAACATGGAACTTGACAAGAAGTCACAAAAGTTGTCCCATCTCTGTGCTTCTGTATCTCCAACTTGTGCACTGCCTGCCTGAGGGAGACATGTATGAGACAAGATGGGGCAAATGGCATCTCAAAAGATGCTAGCACAGAATTATAAGGTTAGAATAGATGTCTTCCTCCAACATTGGTGTTAGCCTCTTAGGAACTTGTAGTGAGTCTCAGCAAGAGGAAGGGAAGATTGGGCTTTGGAGGAGAGAGAGTGACCGAATTTAAAAAGTGAATTGACTAAGAAAAGGTACAATTTTAGTGAGTCTCCTTGGAAGTTACTAGTTGGCATTTTGTGTATCTGGCAGAATAAAGGCTTGAAACATCAATTAAACGGAGTTATATAAAACAAAGACATTATTTCATACACTTGGGCTTGGGGCCATTAAATTTTTTACCTGAAATGTATCCAGTGATTTCCATCTCAGTTTTCAGGTTTGTGTAGTTGGTCCTTTGTCTTTTGTGTACAGGTTCCTTTGTCCAACATGCAGCAAGCCAAACTCCAAGGCACTGAGTTTTGCAGCAGAGAAAACGTGTATTCACAAGGCAGCCAAGCTCGGAGACAGGAGAGCAAATCTCAAGTCTGCTTCCCGAAAGGGGAGGGGCTCGGGATACTTATGGGATAAAGCTGAGGCATGGGGAGCATGGGGAAAGGTGATTGGAGATAAGAAAAAGGTGAAGTAAGTGTTGTTCTGCACAGATGCAACTAAGCTACAGGTTTCTTAATGGGACGCATGGTCAGAAAATAGCAGCATTAACATGCTTTGAGGGTGGAGGTTTTGGCCCTATGACATCAAAATCTCACCAAGTGGACCCTCACACATGCCCAATGGGAGGGTTAGTGGTCTTAACCAGTTTCAACCAGCTTGAGTTT
This sequence comes from Eubalaena glacialis, assembly GCF_028564815.1. Classification (NCBI taxonomy): domain Eukaryota; kingdom Metazoa; phylum Chordata; class Mammalia; order Artiodactyla; family Balaenidae; genus Eubalaena; species Eubalaena glacialis. The sequence goes on from NC_083725.1 coordinate 86,322,109, forward strand.
GAACTGGACACAGCTGACTAACTTCCTGAAAAAAAAAAAAACTTGGGCAAACATCTTATTGTTTAGGCTACATGACACTTTGAGGACATGCAAGTTTTTATAAAAACAATTAAAGGGAGCTTGATAAGTGAAAGCAGGTTATGGGTGTGATAGATCTAACTGATGATTACCCTCAGCTTCAATCTCAATGGCTGCTCCAGAAGCAATGTCCTACAGGCTATGATGAAATATCTAACTGAGGCTTCCTACTTAGAGCCAATGTTTACTTGAGCAATCTTATTTGAGAAAAAGCTGTGTGAGAAGGACTTTGTCATTTGACAATTTAGACAAAGCCCTTGTCTTTGCTGATACATTTATAATGTCTTATAACGTTGGTTTTCCCTATGGCAATGGAATTCCCTAGCATTTAACCATTTAAGTTTTAGAGATAGGTACTTAAGGAATAATTTTACTGTGGTGATGTTTGTGGTCTTATCAAATGAGTCAGCTTCTAGCACAGCAGTAAAGTTGCATCCAAACTGAACGTGGTTTACAATAATGGAAGCAGATGGTTTACCGAGTTAAGGAATGAGAACTGATTATTGATTTGCTATCATTGTAACAACATCAGTGGAGAGTGATAATGAACTGTACCACTTGTAACAGAGTAAATATCCATTTTTATATTACTTGCTTTCTTGCAAATTGGCTACTAGCAGTGAGAGTAAAATATATGGCTGTCTCATATCTCAAAGCACTAAACAAATTGCACTAGAGGAATGCAATGAAGCACGGTGGAGCGTTTGCTGATATTTATAACTTGAGCTCAGGCTGAAACTCTGCATTAAAAAGTTCACAATTCTCCCTGTTTATTTTCCGCAGTCATTTAGGTATTGCTTCCACAATTCTTAGCTCTGCAGTTATTTTGGAATAATGCATAATTGTCTTTTACCTCACAGCACTAAAGTGCTCTGGGGCTCTTATCGATTTGTCATTTCCATGACAAAATATAGGCTATTTTCTGGGCTTGTATTTCTTGAAAAAGGAAAAGTATCCACAGCAAAATAAGAAAAAAGGAGGATCAATATACAGGAATGCAGCTTTACAATGATTCTTGAATACAGACTTTGAACTGATTTGAAGCAAAACTTGGATTTTTTGTTTTGTCTCTCTTCTTTAATCACGACTTTATTTCCACTGCTTCCTCTCATGTAACTGGCATTCTGTCAGTGGAAACTATCTAGAAATACTCATCTCTGAGTCACTTTTCCAACATTTTCTCTCTTCCTGTCGGAGGTGCTCTGAGTCTGCATACATTTTGTTACTAATTCTATTTTTAAGATGGATGATTTTGTGTGATACTGGACTCTACAATCTCCTTGTGCCAAGACAAACAGGTGTTTCCACTGTTGGCATCCACAGTGCACATACCTACGAGGGTTATTTTTGAATCTGGGAAAATATTTTAGCCACTAGCCAGAAGAGTGGATTCATATTCAAAAATCAGTTTATCCCCAGATGTAGTAGCTGTATCACTGTTCAGAACAGGGTTCCCAAACACTGTCATATCAACGTGGCAGTGCACCTTGTATCCTCAGAGAACCCTGTTGCTGGAGACAGTAAATGGATGCCCTTTCCCCTTTATTCCTTTTGAAGATCACTGAATAAATTGGTGGAAGTGGTATATGAAGAGAAGAATCTAAAAGCCATATGCAGGGATGACAGAGTTTTTTCACTCTGATCTATTGGTGATAGCTTTCTTGATTCTCCTGTTGAGAAGGATTCTGAGGAAATATCTAGGCTTAGTAGGAAAGCAGTGTCATATTGAATTGTGATATTTCCCTAGGCACAGAATATAGAAGAGAGTGTATCACATGGTTCCCACCCATGACACATAAGAATTCCTTGCATTTGTTTGAAGTTTCACAGCTTTTGGAGCATTTTCATGTGTTGCATTTTGAATAGAAATCATATGTTCTCTTTTCTTTCGTATTTATTTATATATTTATGTTTTATTTTATTTATTTTTAATTTATTTTTATTTTTTTATTGAAGTATAGTTGATTTACAATGTTGTGTTAGTTTCTGGTGTACAGCAAAGTGATTCAGTTATATATATTAATATGTATATATTCATTTTCACATTCTTTTCCACTATGGTTTATAACAGGATATTGAATATAGTTCCCTGTGCTATATATAGTAGGACATTTTTGTTTGTCTATTTTATATATAATAGTTTGTATCTGCTAATCCCAAACTCCTAATTTATCCCTCTCCCATCCCCTTTCCCCTTTGGTATCCATAAATTTGTTTTCTATATCTGTGAATCTGTTTCTGTTTTGTAAATAAGTTCATGTATATCATATTTTAGATTCCACATATAAGTGATATCATATGCTATTTTAACCAGAAATAGTAACTATTATTGAACATGCAGCCATGCTCTTACAGTAAAACCCAGACTTTTTTAAATAATAAAAATATATCTACATAGGTACACTGATTTTATAAAAGCATGTTTCTTTGTATAGTTCAGTGATTTTCAACTAGAGGTGGTTTTGTCCCTCAGGGGACATTTGGCAATGTCTGGAGACAATTTTGGTTGTCAAATTGGGGACTAGAAAACTGTTACTAGACCTAATGAGTAGAGGCAAGTATACTGCTAAATGCACAGGGCAGCCACCCAAAGAATTATCTGAGATTGAGAGACCTGCTCTAGCTCATAGTATAAAGCACTCATCTTGCATATCACACTTGTAAACATTTTTACTCATCTTCTACTTAACCTAATTGAAGAGCACAATATTCTAAAATCAGCCAAAAATCACTATTAAAATTTATCTTTATAAACTTAAGGTATCAATAATCTTTATCACTAATATTTACCAAAATAGGCTAAATGCTGTGACATAAATGAAGGCTGAAGATACTTTAAGGATGAAATCATATATTCTCTGACAACAGTGGAATTAAACTGTAAATCAGTAATAGAAAGATAAAAAGAAAATTTCCAAATGTTTAATATTAAAGCAAAATACTCTATATTACCAATGGATAAAAGAGGAAATAAAAAGGAAAATTATAAAATATTTTGAAATAATGAAAATGTGACATATCAGTATAAAGCAGTTCCTAGGCAGAAATTTATAGCTTTAAATGTCTATTAGAAAAGAAGAGCAAATGAAAAACCAATAAGCATTTATCTCAAGAAGCTAAAACACAGATACAAAAATCCTTAAAATGTTACAAATGAAATCCCGGCATATATAAAAAGGCAAACACCTTAAGTGAGGTTTATTCCAAGAATGCAAGTTTAGTTTAACATTTGAAAATCACTCAGTATGATTCATTATTTTAACAGAAAAAAAAATAGGGGGAAAGCATATGGTCATCTCAATTTATGCAGAAGAAGCTTTGAAACAAACATTCAATACCTGTTTGTGAGTATAAAATTTTTTTCTCAGTAAATTTGAACTAGATGGGAAGTTATTTAACCTGATAAAGAATTTCTATCTTAAAAACCTACAGCTTATATCACACAATAAAAAAATTAGTGTGTCCTTCCACTTGAATTTGGAAACAAGTCAACAATGTCCATTGTTACAACATCAAATCAAACTTGTACTTGGTACCTAGCTTGTTCTTTTGTTCTTTGTTTTTTGGAGTGATGCTCTCTTTCTCTCTTTTCTTCTCTCTCTTTTTTTCAAGTGCTTTTTAGCTATTGTTGAAATAGGCTATGTGGAGTAAGTAAAAGAATAACTTACTTCACATAAGATAATGAACACTGAAAACTATAAGATAATGATGAAAGAAACTTTAAGAAGACACAAATAAATGGAAAGAATTCCACATTCATGAATTGGAAGAATTAGTATTGTTAAAATGTCCATATTATTCAAAGCCATTTATATATTCAAGGGAATCCCTATCAAAATTCCAATGGCATTTTTTACAGAAATAAAAAAATATTCTAAAATTTGTATGGAACCACAAAAGACTCTGAATGGCCAAAGCAATCCAGTGAAAGAAGAACAAAGCTTAAGATATCACACTTCCTAATTTCAAACTATATTACAAAGATGTAGTAATCAAAACAATATAGAACTGGCATAAAAATAGACATGTTGACCCATGGAACACAATCGAGATCCCAGAAATAAATCTTCATGTATATGATCAACTAATATTTGACAGGGAATCCAAGACTACTCAATAGTGAAAGGATATTCTCTTCATTAAGTGGTGTTGGGAAAACTGAATCACACGCAGAAAACTAAAATCAGACCCCTATTTTATACCACTCACAAAAATTAACTTGAAACGGATTAAACACTTGAACATACAATATGAAACCATAAAACTCCTAGAAGAAAACATAAGGACAAAACTCCTTGACATTGGTCTTGGTGATGATTTCTTTTTTAATATGACACCCAAAGCACGATCAACAAAAGCAAAAATAAATTAGTGGGACTACTACTACATCAAACTAAAAATCTTCTTCATAGCAAAAGAAACAACAAAATGAATAGGCAACCTACGGACTGAGAAAAAATATTTGCAAGCCATATATCTGAGAAGGGGTAAATATCCAAAATGTATAAGAAACTCACACAACTCACTTGCAAAAAAACAAACAATATGACTGAAAAATGGCCAGAGGATCTGAATGGACACTTTTTTAAGAGGAAGACATACATACGGCCAACAGGTACATGAAAAGATGCTCAACATCACTAATAATCAGGGAATTGCAAATCAAAACCACACTGAGATATCACCTCATGCCACTTAGTTAGAATGCCTATCATCAAAGAGACAAGATAAAAAGTGTGGCAAGGATGTGGAGAAAAGGGAACCCTTGCACACTGTTGGTGAGAATATAAATTCATACACCCACTATGGCAAATGGTATGGAGGTTTCTCAAAAAATTCATAATAGAACTAACATATGATCCAGCAATCCCACTTCTGGGTATATATCTAAAGGAAATGAAATCAGGATCTCAGAGATATTTAGACTCATGTTTATTGCAGCTTATTCATGATAGACAAAATATGGAAACAACCTAAGTGTCTATCTACAGATGTATGGATAAAGAAGAAGAGAGATATATACTTAGGTGTTTATATATACAGTTGACCCTTGAACAACATGAGTTTGAACTGCATGGGTCCACTTATAATCAGATTTTTTTCAATAAATATGTACTACAGTACTACACCATCCATACTTGGTTGAATCTGTGGATGTAGAACTACCGATAAGGAGGGCTGACTGTAAAGTTATACTAGATTTTTGACTGCTGGAGGGGTTGGCACCCCTAAACAGTAATATTCCTAATTGTTCAAAGGTCAACTGTATGCCCTGCACACAATGGAATATTATTTAGTCACGAGAAAGAAGGAAATCCTGCATTTTGTGACAACACAGATGAAACTTGAGGTCACTGTGCTAAGCGAAATAAGTCAGACATAGAAAGATAAATATTGTATAATCTCACCTTTATGTGGAATCAAAAAAAGATAAACACAGAAACAGTGAGTAGAATGGTGGTTACCAGGGGCTGGAAGGTGGGGGAAATGAGGAAATATTGATCAAAGGGTATAAACTTGAAGGTATAAGATGAAAAATTCTGAAGAGCTAACATTCAGTATAGTGATTATAGTTAACAACACTGTACTATATACTTGGAGTTGCTAAGAGAGTAGATCTTAAATATTCCTACTACAAAAAATAAATGGTAATCATGTGATCTGATGGAGGTGTTAACTAGCCCTACTATGGTAATCATTTCTCAATATATAAGTGTATCAAATAAACACATTGTATACCTTATACTTACACAATATTATATCTCTATTAAATCTCAATAAAACTGGGGGGGAAACTTATTTCAGATTCCTAACGCTGCATGAATCAATTCCTGAGAAGGCCCCTTATTTGAAACAACTCAAGATGCTTGGTGCTATGTGCCTGCTCAGAAAATATTGAAGAAATACTTTGCAAATGCATTTGGGAGAAATAACAAAAGACTTTGGCAGTGATCAGACAGCAAGGTTGTCCTATTTTTTCCCATCAATCCAGACATTGATCCTGGAATGCAAAAACTAAAGAAAAAATCTCTTAATTAAGAAACATTGAAAAATTCATACTTATATTAAGGTTTTTATCTTATTTCATCTAATTTCTGTGGGATCTGTAAGACACTTGATAATAATATTACCTCACAGGAGTGGAAATTAACAGTCTGAAAGATTAAAGAAATCGTTGGAATTTCACAGATAACTTGGGCTTGAGAAATACCATATAGTCTAGGCTTTAGGAATACAAACTTTGGGAACTACTCATGTCTGGGCTTAAATCTACTTTCAATACTTTATCTGACTGATTATGAATAGTTATTAACCTGTCTGAGCCAATTTCCTTTTCTTCACCAGAAAGCTTTATAGTGACGCTAATCATCGTTGTCCTAGTTACACACCTTTCTAAAAATTCAGAAACAGTTTCTCAGTCCTAAATATATGTATTAGTATTCTGTGATCATGGTCATAGCTGAGATAATTGTATTAGAATCATTTCCAAAAGCAGATGTCTGCAGAAGGAACTAGAGTGCATCTGACAGTAGTGGCATATCAAGAGAGGCAGAACTGGTAATAAGAGGATGCTTTGTGTGTAGGTCATTTACAAATGATAATAAGGCTGACAAAAAGTTCTGTTTATTATCTCTGTGAACTAGCCATCCTAAAGAAAGTCAAAGTCAGTGAAAAAATACTCCTTTCCATTGGAACAAACTGCTCCCACCAAATCCCCAACACCTAATTTTGGTACATCACTACCCAATGGGCAGATACATATTTATATTCACTGTAGGTATTCTCTGGATTGTGTATATTGACAATACACAGGCAACATGTCAAGCATGTTAAGGTGGAGATAATCTTCACTGGCGTTGCCACTACTCTTGCTGTCTGCTTCTCAAAATTCATTGGACAAGAGGACTCTCAGCTCACTAGGGTAAGTCCTGGGACATGGTGGTGAGATACACAGAAACTGTGGTAGATTTTTTTATCTGAATAAACCAGAATTCTCAATTAGAGAAGAAATGTTACTATTATGGGAGAAGATGGTAGTGGGATTAAATTCTCATTAGGGGAAAAAAAAACACAGTATATTCATTGATAAACAGTAAGAATGATAGCTGACTATTCATCAGAAACAATGCAAAAGAGAAAAAACTATTAAATGACATCCTCAGGGTGCTAACAAAAAACAAAACAAAACAAAAACCCTGTAAACATGGAATTCTATATTCAGCAACTTACACTGCAAATTGTTCAGGGAAATAAAATGCTCATTTGCACAATATTTGCAACTATTTTGTAGGGTGGAATTGTATGCATGTGGTTTGTGTGCATGTATTCCTTAGGTTAAAGGTAAATGAAACTATATGGAAACTCACTACACATAGGCACGCATATAAAGGTAAATATAAAATGTATATAATGTATAAACATGTGTAAATTTATAAATTTATATGAAATATATATAAAGGTAAATGTATATTTTCCTGTTACTAAAAATAATTGACCACTTAAAGTGAAAATAGTAACAATACACTGTAGGGTTCATAGCTTCTGTAGATGTATGGCAACAGTAGTGCAAAAGACTAGAGGGACAAAATGGAAGGATGCTGCTTTAAGTAGCTCATATTACATGCAAAGTGGTGTAATATTTTTTGAAAGTAGATTGTGGTTAACTAAAGATGCATATTTTACTCTCTAGAGCGACTTTTAAAAAAGGCAGTATGGCTGATAACCCAATAGAGAAGATAACACGTAATACCAAAATATGCTTTAATGAAAAAAAAGTCAAAAAAAGAGATTCAGCTAACAGTAAAGAAATAACAATGTAACATAAAGCCAACAATATCAATAATTACATTAAATGTAAATGAACAATTGAAAGGTAGAGATTATCAGACTGGATAAAATACCAAGTCCAAACTAAGGGTTTGCTTTTTTTTTAAATAAAAAATGCACTTCAGGTTTCAAAATACAGGGTAAAACTAAAAGGATAAAAAAAGATAAATCAGGGAAATTAATTAATCATAAAGCATAAGAAAACTGGAGCAGTTTATGAATACTAGACAAATTAGAATACAGGAAAAAAGTATTCCTAAATGCAGAAAGTGATATTTTATAATGATAAAAGAGCCTAGTCATCAAAAAAGACAGAAATATGAAATATGTAAAGACCAAGTAACTTCAAAATATATGAAACAAATCTGACTGAACTAATGGGAGAAATAGACAAATTCATAATTATAAGTGGTGTTTCAAAGCTTATCTCCCAGTGGTTAATAGAATAAGTAGACAAAAATTATTAAGATTATAGAAGACTTGAAAAATCTCAACCAATTCTTCCTCAATATTTATGACACTCTGCCTTCCAAGAGCAAAATAGCCATTCTTTTAAAGTGTGCACAGAACATTGGTTAGATAGAAGATATGATAGAATATAAAACAAGACTCAATAATTTTAAGAGTTTTGAAATAAATAGAGAATTAAATTAAAAACTAATATCAGTAGGATATATGGAAATTTACCCAAATATTAGAAAATTAAGTAACACTTCTAAATAACCCCTAGTTCCAAGAAGTTACCAAAGAAATTAGAACATATATTTTTTAAATTTTTAAAAAATTTTTGGCTGCGTTGGGTCCTTGTTGCTGTGTGTGAGCTTTCTTTAGTTGTGTCCAGCAAGGGCTACTCTTCATTGCGGTGTGCAGGCTTCTCACTGCGGTGGCTTCTTTTATTGCAGAGCATGGGCTCTAGGCATGCGGGCTTCAGTAGTTGTGGCACGTGGGCTCAGCAGTTGCGGCACGTGGGCTCTAGAGCACAGGCTCAGTAGTTGTGGCACATGAGCTTAGTTGCTCTGCAGCACGTGGGATCTTCCCTGACCAGGGCTCAAACCCGTGTCCCCTGCATTGGCAGGCGGATTCTTAACCGCTGCGCCACTAGGGAAGACCTAGAACATATTTTGGACTGAATTTTGATGAAAAAAAATTTTAATTTTGTAAGATGAAGCTAAAGCAGTGTTTAAAAGGGAAATCCATAGCTCTAAAAAAATGCTTATAATAGAAAAGAAGAAAGATGTAAAATGAGTAATCTCATTCTCATTCCACACTGAAAAGTTAGCAACAGAAGAGTAATGTAAACCCAGAGCAAAGTGACGTAGGAAATAATAAAGATGGGAGCAGAAATTACTGAAATACAAAGTGGAGAAACTGTTTAAAAAAATAAAGACCTGGTACTTTGAAAAGGTTAATAAAAATAGCAAAATCCCTAATTTTATTATTAAGAAAAAAGAGAGAGAACACAAGTTAGCAATATAAGCAAGAAGTAAAGAAGTGACACTACTACAAATCCAAAAGATTGTACATTAAATGTATATTGTATATTAAAGAATATTAAGAAAATATTATGAGCAATTTATGTCAATTACTTTGACAACTTAAATAAAATGAAGAAATTTCTTGAAAGAGACAAATTACCAAAACCAACAAAAGAGAAACAGAAAATAAATTAAGTTCATAATTGAAAATTTTCTTAAAGCAACTACAGTTCTAGCCTTAGGTGTCTTCATTGTGAATTCATCAAACATTTAAGAAGTAAATTTAAAGAGTAAATAATATCAAACTTTACGAACTTTTTCAGAAAATAAAGCTAGAGGAAACATTTCTCAATTTATTTGGCCAGTATAACCCAATTTGACAAAACTTATTACACATTCATGATAAAACAAACAAACAAACAAAACCAACCAAACAAAAAAACTCAGCAAGATCCTCAAACTGATAAGGAGCATCTGTGAAATATCTTTAGGTAATATTGTACTTAACAGTGAAAGACAATGTATTCCTTCTAAGATCGGAAGAAAGCACCTTTGCCCACTCCCACCACTTCCATTCAACATTATGCTGAATAGAAGTTAACTGGAGGGTCTAGCCAGCACAGTAACGTAGATTGGAAAGGAAGAAATAAAGCTATATTTTTTATAGGCAATATATCACTTACGTAGAAAATTTCAGTTACCTGCCAAAAAAACTCTACTTCAGCTAACGAATGAATTTAGCAGTATTGCAGGAGACAGGCTGGGCTTCACTGCTATGTAATCTATGCAGTTGCACTGGGTCCCACGTTCAGAAATGCCCTGCACTTGGTCTAATGCTCTACTGTCACTATCTTGAAATTTGAACAAAAGGCCCCAAAATTTTATTTTGCACATAGCCCCGCAAATTATGTAGCAGGTCCTGGCAGGAGACGAGGTCAATATAGGCAATCTATTGTACTCCTAGTTACCACCACCACCAACAAATGAAAAATGAAATAAAATTGCAATAAATTCAAAATACATAAATGAATTAGGAACAAGCTTTACAAAACATATGTGAGGCACTGAAAAACAAAACATTGCAAATTAAATTAAACAAATGGAGTGATATATAATTTTTATGGATTGTGAGTCTCAGTATTTTTAAGATGTCAGATTTCTCCCAAATGACCTACAGATTCTGCATAATCCCAATCAAAATATCTGCAGATTTTACTTATTGTAAAATTGGCAAGCTTATTCTAAAATATATGATATTGCTTTTATGTGTAATCTAAAAAAATGATACTAATAAATTTATATACAAAACAGAAATAGACCCACAGACATAGAAAACAAACTACGGTTACCAAAGGGGAAAGGGGGAGGAGGGAAAAATTAGAAGTTTGGGATTAACATATACACACTACTATATATAAAACAGATAACCAACAATGACCTATTGTATAGCACAGGGAACTATACTCAATATTTTGTAATAACCAAGAAGGGAAAAGAATCTGAAAAAGAATATATGTATATATATAAACTGCATCATTTTGCTGTACACCTGAAACTAACACAACATTGTACTTCAATTAAACAAAAATTTAAATAAAATTTATTTGGAAATGCAAAGATCCTAGTCTAGCCAAAATAATCTTAAACAAAATGATCAAAGTTGAAGGACTACCTTATTTGTAGCATTTATATAAATATATGGTAATTAAGATTGGGTAGTAGTTGCATGCAAATTGACAAATAGAGTTATGGAACAGAACAGACAGTCCAGAAGTAGACCCAAACTTACATGGTCAATTGATTTTTGATCAAGGCCACAAAGCATATCAATGGGGAAAGGAAGGTCTTTTCACAAAGTGGTGCTAGACCAATTGGCTATGTTTTCAAAAAGGGAAACTTGACTCATACCTCCTAGACCATATATAAAAATTAATTGAAAAAGAGTATAGACATAAACACAAAAATTAAAAATATTAACCTTCAAGAAGAGAACATAGGAGAAAAAAGATTTTATAAACAGGACCCAGATACACAGACAGGACTTTTCATAAAAGAAAAATTTGATAAAATTTATCAAAATCAAAAATGGGGGCTTCCTTGGTGGCGCAGTGGTTAAGAATCCGCCTGCCATTGCAGGGGACATGGGTTCGAGCCCTGGTCCGGGAAGATCCCACATGCTGCGGACCAACTAAGGCTGTGCGCCACAACTACTGAGCCTGTGCTCTAGAGCCCGCGAGCCACAACTACTGAAGCCCACGCGCCTAGAGCCCGTGCTCCACAACAAGAGAAACCACCGCAATGAGAAGCCTGTGCACCACAACGAAGAGTAGCCCCCACTAGCCACAACTAGAGAAAGCCCGTGCGCAGCAACGAAGACCCAATGCAGCCAAGAATAAATAAATAAAATAAATAAATTCATAAAAAAATCAAAAATGTATGCTCACTAAAATACATTAAGAAAATAAATGAGTGAGCCATAGACTAGGAGAAAATATTTACAATACATATGTCTTATGGGTTACATGTATTCAGAATATATGAACTCCTATAATTCAATAATAAAAAGACAACCCAATAAAAAATAGGCAGAATACTTAAACAGTTACTTTACAAAGGAAGATATACGAATGGCCATTAAGAAAATGAAAAAGTGCTCAGCATCATTAGTCAAAGGGGAAATGACAATTAAAACCACAATGAAATACCATTACATACCAAGCAGAATGGCTAAAGTAAAAAAGACAAAACAACAAACACTGGCAAGGATGAGAGCAACCAGAACTTTTATGTTACTAGAGAGAGTGTAAAATTATCTAACATCTTTGACAATTTGTCTGGTAATTTTTCATAAAATTATGAAATATTCCTGTCTTATGAGCCAGTAGTTCATCTTCTAGATAGATTCCCAAGAGAAACAAAAACATTATGTTCACAAAACAAGTTGTACAAGAATGTTAATAGCGGTTTTACTCCCAATAGCCCAAAGCTAGAAGAAGCCCAAGTGTCTAGCAGCAAGATATGGATTAAAACATTTGGTGTATTTATAAAAATTAAATGCTACATAGCAATAGAAAGAAAGGTACTACTGTTACTTGGAATAGCATGGATGAATCTCAAAAACCTTATATTGAGCTAAATAAGCCAAACACAAAAAGGTACTTACTGTATTATTACATTTATATGAAGTTCTAGAAGAGGTAAAACTAATAACATAAGGGGAGAAAGTCAGTACACTAGCTGAAACTGGAAGGTTGGAAGGACCTGCGCGGAAGGGGAGAGGCAGCACGTGGAAAGGAGGGCCTCTGGAGTTCCAGAGTTTGGAGGTTTTATGGCACTTGGACATCTTCCGACGTAGCTTTAGGCAGCTTACAACTGACAAATGCATGGGAGATTCCTGCATCTTTTGTGCTCTCAAGGAGACATGGGTTCGAGCCCTGGTGTGGGAAGATCCCACATGCTGCGTAACAACTAAGCCTGTGCACCACAACTCCTGAGCCTGTGCTCTAGAGCCCGCAAGCCACAACTATTGAGCCCGCGTGCCACAACTACTGAAGCCCGTGCGCCTAGAGCCTGCGCTCTGCAACAAGAGAAGCCACCACAATGAGAAGCCTGCGCACCACAATGAGGAGTATCCTCCACTCGCCGCAGCTAGAGAAAGCCCACGCACAGCAACGAAGACCCAACGCAGCCAAAAATAAAAATAAATAAATAAATAAATTTATTTAAAAAAAAAAAGCCAGTACTAAAATTTTCCCATTTTCCCATTCCCTAATATTTCCCATTATCACATGTAATAATCAATAGATTCTTTATATTGGTTCTCTACCCTCCCCCCCACCAAAAAAAAGAAAGAAACTGGAGGGTTTGAATAGAGAGGGGAGGAGCAAGAGGATCTTTCTGGCATGAAGGTATTATTTGATACCTTGATAAGATCTAGGTTTTACAGGAATGTGCTGACAACCTGACTCTCAGCAGCAAAAAAAAACCCCAATTTGTAGCATTTGTAGATTTTTCTTTTGGTATTAATACTCCTACGAATGGTTGAATAGCTGACTTGAAGAATTTTTATATATTTAACAATCAGTCCTTGTAATCTGGTTCTAGCATACTGCTGAACATTGATGTGTGCAATTGTCAAAGTTCACCAAGCTATACCCTGAAGATCTGTACGTTTCACTGCACACAAATTTTACCTTAATAAGAAATATGAGAAAATACGAGCTTATCAGCTCTACAAGATAGTCTAGCTAAGTACAATTTTCTCAGCAAGCCACATCTTCAATTTAGCTTCTCTTTTCCCATTGTTTTGCATAGACTCTCCTGGAGCATAGTTACTTTATGTTACTTGCCTGCTCTCTAAGAAAATTGAATGGCTCTTGTATACTAGACTTTGTATCCAAGTGGATTATGTCCAAATACCAGGATCTGCCTACCTTTATGCTAGTTTAGAGGACCAACACAAGCAGGTAATCCATGATTTTGTTGACTGGGTCTAATCACATGAGCAATCAAATGGCTCTCTTAAGAATTTCAACTGCTACACTCAGGGACAAAAACACCATTTGTTTGCTGGAGCTGAATTTTTCCTGAAGTAGATTTTGCTCAAGGCATCCACAAAAGACCACGTGCAAGGTGAAATTACAAAGAAAACCACTGACAGAGTGAAAGTAATACAGCAGAAGCACAAAGAGGAAGAGAAACACTATGAGCTGATGTTCATATAACACTTAGATGGTAATAATCGCAGGTAACATCTATTGTGTCATTACTTTATGCCAAGTTTTGTTATACATAAGCTTATTCAATCATTACAAGATTACAAACGTAGAGATATTTCAGTTAGTCAAGACCAAGGAAAACAGAGTCCTTGTAAATATTGAGGAATAGGCATTTGTTATATGAATTAGACCTCACACAAATATGGGAGGAGGTGCGAAAGTGAAAGTCTGGAAGAGAGCGTTAGGAGGGGATCAGAAAGGGTTAGAGAAACCACTGCTAACTAGTCAGGCGGAAAAGTCAGAGCTTGCAGTTAAATGTTAAGAAGCCAAGCACATCTGGCCACTAAAGTAGAGCTGCATAGGTGTTGCTCTCTGGGAAACTGCTGCCTCTGTGTAGCTCTTGCTTTTGTGAGTCCACAGCCAAGCACTTGGTTGTAAGCCTGCTACCACTCTTGCTCATCAAAGCCAGCAACTAGTAAAATGAGTTAGCTGGGGAATGCAGGATTGAGAGGGCACACTGACACTGCCAGGCATTTCCACACGCATCCATCAGCATGTCGGACCATGATGATCTTCTGAAAGGAATGACTTCTGCTTCACTTCACCTACCTAATCCCAAGTAAATTCCTCTTCTGACCAGCTCTAACCAGGAACCATACTGTGAAGAGGATCTTAGGAAATACAGATCTTACCTTTAGCCAAGTATATACAAAACAAAGTAACACAATATAATTTCCCAATTTACAGATAAGGAAAAGAAAGATCAAGCTGGTGAAACAATTTGCCCAGGTTTTTATACACTTAATAAATGCCTGAGCTGTGACCCAAACCCAGGTGCACCTGATGCCAAACTCTGTTTCTTAGCATCATTCTACAGCTATCTTCATGGATAAGGTTATTTACTTCAAGGGTTTTCTGGTTCCAGCTCCACACTGTCACATTCAACCCATTTTTATTGAGGGGTTTATGTACCTTTGTAACCAAGCAACCTTATGTATGGTTGTAGTGAAGATTAAATGAGGCTGTATAGAAAGTGTATTTAATAATACTTTGCCTGTGAGCTCTTGGTACCTTGTGGCTATTGGTGTAATGATGTCGCTGATGATGATGAATGGTCTTTACCTTCAGGAAGCTTAATAAAGGAAAAAGCATGATCCAGGGTTTCTGGACAAAAGTTTAGCTTTGCTGTTTAATCTCTGCTCTAGTCATAACCCGTGAATTTCAGTTTTTTTAATCTCTAAATGAGGATAATACTTTCTTCTCTGACTACTTCCGGGATTTTTGTGAAGATAATACAAATACACATATATATACACATATATATATATTTTTTCATATATATGCATATTTTTATATATACATGATTTTTGTTGAGACTGTGTTTCCTGGCCCTGTTCTCTTCCAGTTATCCCACCATCCCACACTACCTTTGAGAGCAGTTTGGGCCCTTCTTTTCTAGAATTAAGCCTCTAACTCTAATAATCTCTATTATCCAGGGGGGTTTTGAAGAAGACACAAGGAAAATGTGTGCAAAATATAATCTACAAACCAACATGAAGCCTTATTATCACCGGATCACCTCACTTTTGGTGGTTTCCTTTTGAAAACATTGAAAAGGTAAGCTTGTTGTTATGCCCACGTAGTCTACCCCCACTCAGTCTAACCCCACCCCCATCCTGATGAAAGCTTTGAGCTGGGCTATCTCTGCAAATTCTCTGAGCGCACACTGCTGTCTCCACGTTATACCCCAGCACGTGTGCAGAAGGAGATTTCAGCGTGGTTATCTCTGAGTTTCCCTTTCCTTTAAGAAAGCTGTGTTTCTAATCTGTGGCGTGATGACCTTTTGCTTACCCTGTTAGATAAAATCACAGGCTCCCTTATCAGTGCATAGCTGAGAGAAGGCTTGCAAACTGAATATAGACTTTACCTGTGAGCAGCATGAAAAATCAACTAAAACTAGTGCATCCTTGCAAGTAACACTCATTGCCAGTCCAGTGTTTCTCTAACCGCAAGCACATGCCAGCATTTGGAATGCAATCTTGCCTCCTCCAAGTTAAGAATTTAGCAACATCTCAGCTTTAGAGAACTCACAGAAGAAAGTCATTTATACTACAATCTTTGTTATGGTTAAAAAAATAAGAAAAGGGAAATGCATGGGATATTGCCTCATCACAGACAACCAAGCATTTTTACCTGGGCTGTTTTTCCCCTAAAGATCTGAAATAACACCCAGACAAGTATCCAGTATGTATGATGTCTCTTAACAACTTGTGCTCCCAATGCTCACTACACTGTGTAGGGTAGTAGGTGGCATGATGTGATGGAAAGTGCATGCATTTTTTTGGCTAATTAGACTTGAATTCCTGGATCCAGTATTCTTTTCTGGATAATTTTAGGTATATTCTTATTTATGCTTTTCTTTCAGAAAACATTGCCCACTTGAGAGTTTCTTCCTTTTTTTTTTTTTAAATATATTCTGATAAAGAGTAAGGGTTGACTATCTCTTTGCTTCCTTGTTTTCCTGCTTTCCTTCTAGAGAGCTGTACATGGAGAGACCAGCTTTTTGAACTGGTAATTGGCTTGTGCTCAATAACACCCCAGGAACCTCTGAGAAGTTTCTTAAGGACACTTTTGTACCTGAGTCTCTGGACTCCTCAAGATAAAAGCTCAGAACAGCAAGGACTCAAGCTACATCCACATGTGATGATATTGAATGTAGACCAAAGACAGAGCAGGCTGTGCCAACCATGAAATATGCACCTATAAGCATGAAAATTAGCTTTGGTCATAACTGAAATTCCCAGAAGCCCCCCAGGCCTCCTGAAAGGTGAAGTGGATTATCAAATCTTCTCGGAATATAAAGAGGAGTCAGGTGTTAGGTACCTGAGCTGATTACCTAAGAAGACCACCTGAGACTAAATCAAGCGTTTTCTGATTAGCAGTCAGCGCAACAGCTCTAATCTAATAAGCTGACGATCAGGGAGAATGAGAGCTGTGAGAGGGAGAAAGGTCGTTTTTCCATCCAAGGGTCCATTCTGAGGCCTGCTATCACCCAGACCTTCTTTGTCTGGGTTCCATAGCACTGGGAGAAAGCTAAGCATAAGCACATTTGCCTTCGAGAGTCACATGAATTGTATGGGTTAGTTAGTCTGGAATTCTGAAGCCTCTTTGGGAGGCTTCAAAAGGAGAGCAGTTAATTAGTTTGAGGTGAGATGTCTAGATGCTCAGTTTAGAGAGTGGAGGACTACTGAATAGCTCTCACCTGCTGCACTGATTTGTCCTGCATTACATTCCTGGGGCAGTCAATGAGTTTCCATCTTTCAGCACCTCTATGCTCTGCTTTATGATGGTGGGACTTTGAGTGTACAAACTACCTTTTTGCAAGAAGAAGGATAAACTTGCTCCTTCCTTTCTGTTTCCCGTTCTTGTGATCGTCACCCCATCAATGCTTCTTCACCCGTGAGGTAGCAGTTGCTTCCATAGGAGCAGCTGAATCTGGTTTTCAGTCTTTCCAACATTCACAGAAATAGCCTCATCGAGCACTGTCAATGATATCGATAGCAGCTATCTGGTCTTCCATCCTCAGAAGTCTGGATCCCAGCCTCACAGGACCCCTCCTGGTATCCTGAGCTACCAGCACATGCCAAGCAATAGTTCTGAGTTTCAGCTCCAAGTAACCCCTCCTTCAGGCTTTAGTAAGTCCTACCTCTTGCCTTTGTTGCACAGTCCAAACAGAGTAGCTGTTTCCTGCAGTTATTATCTTAGAATTCTCTCTCTTTTTGTTTTTACCCTTTCAGTCACCTAGTTAGCTGAATTCTAGTTAACCATCCCTTAAGTAAATTCTTTCCATTAAAATTGCTATGTGATTTCTATCCCCTCTCACAGTTATAGAAATTGGTACCAAAAAACCACAGACCACCCAAAACAAGGTTGTGAATTGGTTCAGAAGTGTCCTTGAGTTTGAATTCAGAGTTAAGCACCTTGCCAATAGGAAATGGGATGCTAGTAATGCATGGCATGCAGTGGCATCACAATTAATTAAACTATCACCTGCACTAAATGGTAATGATATGCCTACTGAATAGTTCTGCCTCCTGATGGGAACCTAAATGATAGAGTTTATTTTGGGGGTTTCTTCAATAGAAAATTTTACCTGCCTATTGGTTTCCTTGGCTCTTAGAATAAAATCCAAACTTCATCCCATGGCTTTTACTTCTCCACTGTATCTGGTCCCTTTCCAACATTGTCTCCTACCTGTTTCCCCCTTCCTTACAAATCTTTAATCTTCCTTCTTACTCTAAGGGGAGGAAGCTTTTCCTCACCTAAGGGCCTTTGCCATAGTGGTTCCCTCCAGCTGGAATGCTCTCTACCTGATCTTTGTATGGCTGGCTTCTTCTCATTATTCAGGATGTAGCTCTAAGGTCACCTTATTGGAAAGTCCTTCCCTGACCAGACAACTGCCGTGTCTATCTGGAAAAGATGGCCAGCACCTTTCTACTTGAACATCACTCAAATTAACTGAGAAAAATATCATCGTCTTTCAAATGGATTACAGATAAGTAATGCAGACAAGAACATACAATCGTTAATCATTGTTTAAATAATTGAAACAGCTACTTAGTTTCAGATAATTGTTCCTTTACTTTATGTATTTCCATTTTTGTAAATAGAAACATCCTTTTGTGGGGGCAGGGGATCAATAAATAGCACCATGAAATCAACAATGCCTATCAGCTGTTTATCAACTTAACATGTCTACCGATATTTGCTCTGGTCATTCTCCCAAAACAGAATTGTGCCCATTAGGAATGCTTGCTGAACATGTAAGTATGTAGAATTAGTGTTGGTTAGAATTCTATAATAATTGTACAATCTCAAAAGTAAGTTGAAAAGTCAGAAGTAATAAATAACACATTAAAAAGTATGGAAAAGTTAGGTATTTGGATAGGCAAAGTTGAAAGTGCTCTTTAAAATGGTGACTTGTTACCAAAAAACACTTGGAGTTAACCACCCCTTTCATAACAGGACAGATATGTATTAAAAAAGTAGATGAATTTGTGGATGCTCTTTTAATATTAATATGAACAGAAATTTGTCCAATACTGGATTAGTATTAACAAGAGAGAGGATGAAATTTTAATTTAGAGTATCTCTTCAGTTCTGGCAGCTCCTGACACCCTCTGGAAGACCCAGCATTCCCCAGAAATCCCTGGCAGCCCTTCTAGGTGTTCATCACACACCAGACGTCACGGTGGTAGAAAGCACCTGGAATTCTGCAATTGACACAGCTGGGGAAAGCTGGGAGCAACAAAAACAGAGAGAAACAAGGAAAGGTTAGCAACTAGAAAAGGAAAGCATGGATTTCTTGGTAGGTACTAGTTAGATGATACATGGTAAGAGATTCCCTGTTCATTCACAAAGCCCAAATGCTCAGCCAGGCAGCCTTCTGTTCTGCCAAAAAGCCAGAATGACGTTCAGGGAGAGATTTTTTTTTCTTAATTCTGGAAGATTTCTAGGACATAAGGCTGTGATTTGCTCTTCCCACAACTCCTAGGTTCAATTCAGCATACCTCAGAAATATGTTACATAACTTCCTGGATTACAATGTCATTTTCTTTACATTAGGAGTGTAGGTCATTTCAAGGACATTATTAAAATACTGATAAAGATATTGAAAATGCTCACTTAACCCTCCACCAGGCACTCCTCACCACCATACACATACATACTTGCTATGCTTTATAATTAAATTATCTAAAAACACCCCAATGGTCTCCACATTGGCTACTTTGCTTGGTAATCTGATGATGGGCCAGTTATATCTTCATATTAATATGGAACAGATTTAACCCAAGGTCTTCCTTCCATATAGTCTGATTGAATTGGATTAGGATTAGATTTTAAAATTCACTTTTGAGAAAAAACTCCCCTGGGGGGGTGGGGGGGGAAAGACAGCAGATATATTAAGTAGTTATAAAACAGAAGAGATTTATATCTCTATTAGGCTTATTTCTTGCTTACAATATTCTGTCCTATTGAACATGTAAGACGCATTAGCAAAAGAAAAACTTTCATGGGAAAGGCAGAGGAAAGAAAGACAAGGGTAAGGAAGAGTTTGATGATCTCTAGTAGGTAATCTTTGAGTCGCATGTTTTCTCTTTGTTCTGCAAAGCCAGTGTACTTGTGTTTTCAAAGTGAATAGAGACAAGAATTTAGAAACACTTCAACTTTCCAAACTTCTGAAATTGGAGGATAGATCCTCTTATTTATATGAAAAGCAGTGTCGAATCAGATATTTTACTTTATAACGCAAACAATAGAACCCTCTATTTAGATTATTTTTAGTTTGTTGATCAGTTGGTTTGAACAAAGCCCACTTTGTTCTCAAAAGGATTTAAGATACTTAAAATAATATACATGTTAGATGTAGGAACTTTAAATAGAGAAGACAATTGAGGCAGAAGAAAATGGAGGGTAGAAAATTAAGGTAGGATCAAAACTGAGTTTAATACAATAATAGTTTTCTTCTTACCTTTCATTAGGTAGAGAGCACAATTGTGTTCAACCTTTCTAGCCATCAATGGGTACAGAGAAACATTACTGTTTATGTGGTTCAGAGTGGCCAAAAGATGGAAAATAAACCAGTCACTTCAGAAAAGAGTACTACCTGGTATAAAATAACACATTTTCTCCCATATTTTTTAAAGAAAGGGTACCCTGTAACATAATGAGTGAAGTCTTTATTCTAAATATAGAACACATTTCAAAGTATTGTTTCACATAATGCCTCTCAGTGTAGGCTGGCAGCCATCATTCCAATTATAAACACTTTAAACCACTTATAATTTACCAGACAGAATTTGAGGTTGAGTGATATGATGCAGCAAAAGAATGAGATTCTAAGGATCCAGCTCAAGAAAGAGGTAGATAATACATAATTTAGACCAGTAGTTCTTGCCCTGACTGCACGTTAGAAACGTGAGGTGATTTTTAAAAATGTTGATGGGGCTTCCCTGGTGGCACAGTGGTTGAGAGTCTGCTTGCCAATGCAGGGGACACGGGTTCGGGCCCTGGTCTGGGAGGATCCCACATGCCGCGGAGCAACTAGGCCCGTGAGCCACAACTACTAAGCCTGCGTGACTGGAGCCTGTGCTCCGCAACAAGAGAGGCCCGCGCACCGCGATGAAGAGTGGCCCCCGCTTGCCGCAACTAGAGAAAGCCCTCGCACAGAAACGAAGACCCAACACAGCCATAAATAAATAAATAAATAAATAAATAAATAAAAATTTAAAAAAAAATGCTGATGAACATGTGCCATTCCAGATAAATTAAATTATAACCTCTGCAGATGAATCTCACAAAAAGGTATTTTTTCAAAGTTTCTCAAATGAGTCTAATATGTTTCCAGAAATCACTGAGAAGAATGAATGAACTGCAAAGCCTTTGGTCAGTGCCCATAAGTAGTACTTTTCAGCCACATTTTGTTAATTGAGTCATGGTGGGTCTGATATTTTACTCTTCAAAACGTACTGGGAGCGTATCTAGTTATATTGCAAGATGAACAAAGAGCCATGTGCTCCAGCTGTTTTCATTTAAAACCGGATGATCAAAACACAGTTCTTCTGTGCAGAGGGAGCGCCTGTGGACAAAGCCAAATTTCTCTTAGGGAAATGAGTACTGGTCAAAATGCATGGATGAAGAGCTGCTGGTTTCCCTCACATTGGGGGAGCTCTTTCCTGTCCATAAAGCACTTTCACATGCATAATAGCAATTGAGCCATAGAAGGGCATTTGAAGTAGGTACATTATCATTTACATTTTATCAATTATTTAACTGAGTTCCAAGAAGTCAAGTAATTTGCCTAAGGTCAGTTAGCTAGTGCAGACCAAGAACTAGAAGACACCTCTGCTGACAACTAATTCAGTACCCTTGAAACATGTATTTCATCCCTCTAACTTCAGACCTCCAAAACTTGCTTTGCTGGATCAATCACAATGAGGATGCTAAAGAAAGAGGAAAACAAAATGAATCTCTTTTGATTCCATGTCTTCCTTCAGCTACTGTCCCATTTTTCTGCTCCCTTCTTCTGTAGAACATAATGAGAGACATATCCATACTATTTGTCTCTACTTCTTCATCTCTCATTCTCTATTCATTGTAACCTAGTTAGGCTTTAGTCCCCAACACTGCACTGAACAGGTCTAGAAAACTCACTGTGGTAGCCAGCCTCCAAAACAGTCCCCCATATTTTCCAAGTCCTGCTATTTAGTCTCTGTGTCCCCTTTTGCATTGTACCAAAGTTGGTCTGTGTGACTGATAAGACACGGTGGAAATTATGGCATATCACTTCTGAGATTGGGTTATAAAGACTGTGGCTTTCATTTGGGGCATGTGTGCTCTCTCTCTCTCGGATCACTCACTCTGGGAGAAGCCAGCTGTCATATTGTGAGAACGCTCAGACAGCTTATATGGAAACTTCCCACATGGTGAGGAACTGAAGATTCAGGCCAACAGGTAGCAAGGAACTAAACGTGCCAATGGCCCTGTGAGTGAGCAGGAAATTAGATCCTCCTCGGAGAACCTTCAGATGACTGCAGCCCCAGCCAATATCAAAACTGCAACCTCATGGGAGACCCTCAGCCAGAAGCACCCAGCTGAACTGCTCTCAGATTCCTGACCCTCAGAAAATGTGTAAAAGTAACAAATACTTGTTGTTTTAAGCTACTAGGTTTTAGTACCCCATCCTCCTTCCCACATAGCCCATCTGGGCACTTTGTAGTTGTCTGCACCTCTTTTCCTCTTGAGCTTCTGTTGCTGATCCTGATACTTCATGTCCAATTGGAATAAAACATTAATGGGTCCAGATTCTCACAAAGTTTAATTTGTTTTGTCCTGAACTACACCCCTGTCTTGGGATGACTGTATATGTCCAATAATATATTGTGAATGCCTCTTTGTTGCAAAATGTTTCTTCACTTGTTTTCACTTGGTTATTCATGATTATTCAAGATTCAACTCCAGCATGTTCTCCAGGAAGCCTATTTTGAATTCCTACCCTGGGCTTCTGCTGTGTTTGCATAGCGTAGCATCCTGTGTATTCTGATTACATTCACCTATCAAGTTAAATTGAAATTCTCTTTGTACACCTTTATATTTCTTTCATTAGTTCTTAAGTGTCTCAAAGGCAGAGGTCCGCATGTATCGCTGCTGCAGCAACATTCTCTAGTTCACTTCCTACCTCATAGGAGATATTCACTAAGTGTTGGATTATCTCAGCTGAACAAGATTTATGTAAGCTAGAGTCATAAGTTCCTTTTGCATGCCTATAAGTGAATACTGCAGATTTGAGTAGCAGAATTTCAGGTTTCTTAGATCTCAGAGTAGTTACAAGGGCCAATAGGGGTCATGACCTATAGGAGCCAGACAAGGCAAAGGAGGGTTGGTTTAAGGCTGGTGAAGAGTGATATGGAACGTGGAAAAGTGGATCTAAGATTGCCATACGCTATGCCTTAAAAAAAGTCCATAAATATGATTTATAAGGTGAATACCCATTTTTAATGCTTTCTAAAATACTATATAGGCCAACCAAACTGGCAAGACTTTTGGTGAGCTTGTGGGTTTTTTGTAAGTGTGCTTTTTTTTAAACTGCAATTTTGTTTGTATCAAATATATAAAAATTCATTGTAGAAAATCTGAAGCATCCAAAGACAGATATAATAGTAATCCTACCACCCCTAATCTTACCATCTAGACCTATACATGCCCAAACACTATATTATATATACATTATATAATATATATACATATATAATAAATTCCAATTTTAGATAATTCTGTATTTTTCTTTAAAAATTCAGATGTAAGGAGTAAGTTTTCTATGTCTTTTAAGTATTTACATATTTATTCAATAAATATTTACTGATCATTTTGAATGTACCAGGAACATAATAACACATCCCATATTTAATTAATCCCTTATTGTTGAACATAAAACTTATGTTCAGTGTTTTGCTCTATAAGTGCTGATGTGGTGAACATTCTTTTGCATAAAATTCTGGGAAAGGTTTAATTTTCAACAGCTCCATCACTCTATGTTTAGAGATATACAGTTTTTAAAAAGGGAAAAGATAACCTCGAGTGCCTTCTTAGGTTATGAGATGTTGCCATCCCCTCAAAATCACAATTCTGACAGTTGCTTTAGGAAAATATTGCAGGATTATTTTATATAAAATTCACATTGAACCACAATCCCCCATGCATTTTCACTAAAAAGAACGAAGACGCAAGGAAAGGCTTCTCCAAGTGAAGACCCCAGGTGCTTTCTGATATAAATGTAGGCCAAAGCATGAAGTTGAGAAATCTGCCATTTGATTTATCACCCACCACACAGTCCTTTGAACCAAAGGATGCCTAAAGACCTCACATCCTTGCTGCAGCTGAGAGGGTTATGGCCAAGAAGGGAAAGAGAAGAAATTTTATTAAGTAAGTACTGTTTTGAAGCATTATGCTAAATCCCTTAAAAACACAGTGCCTGACACATTACAAGTTTCAATAAATATTTCCAAAATAAAGAACTGGGTCTTATTAGCTCTTTGTTCTTGGAAATCTGATTAACCTTTCACCATCTCAGTTTCCTTTTCTGTAATAATTATTATCTGTAAATTCCTACAAAAGCCTTGTGAAGTTTAGACAAATCTTATTTCACATATGAGAAAAGTGAGTCTGAGGTTTGCTAAGAGACTCATTAATTAAATGGTGGCTGAGTTTGCTCTTAGATCACAAAGTCAAGTCTAAGAATAGCACACACTAGCAATCTCTTAGCATTGTTTCAGGAGTCAAGTTCATTCGTCTGCCAGTGGAGATATCCAACTATCAGTGGGGCAAACACCTCAAGATACTACATGGTTTGCATGGAGTCTCACTAATGGCTGGGGATGCTGGTGGATATTGAGCTAGTTATGGTACATCACTGACTTATTGGTTCTTTCAGGGTCTCTGGTTCAAATCCAACCTCATCTAATGCTTGAATTCCCAGTAAAACAGCTTCGCCATGTGGCTACAATCTCTGCTTCAAACCTGTTGGTGCAAATCCTGAGGTAGCCCCTTCGATCTTTAGCCTGATCTAATCTCAGAATTCCCTATTGGATTTAATCAAATCAAGACCATGCCAAAAATGGTATACAAAATCACATCCACTCCATTTCAAGAATGAAGATAGGTGAGGTTTTCTGCTAGGTTTTTAAACTGCATTACTTCATTTAATTCTCTTAATAAACCTATGGGACAAACACTCATAAAAGTTGCAGCTTAACAGTGACTTTCTTAAGGTCACAGAGTTAAGACATAGTCAAATTGATAGTATATGTGAGCTCTATATTGGATTCTGAAGCCAAAGCTCTTAAATACTGGGCCAAAGTTTTACAAACTTTGGATGCCAACCCATTAGTGTGAGGGGCATGGCACTGCCTTGTGCAATTCCAGGGGGCACTGTCCACTTCTATGCATTGTACTGGGGCTCTGAGTGAGTCTCAACTTGCATTAAAAAATACAAAATAGAAAATAAATACACAAGTGTATCACACATAGTAATGTAAGTAATGTTCTATAAAATGTGTGTCTGTGTGTGTGCGTGCGTGCGCGCGAGTGCGCGCGTGTGTGTGTGTGTGTGTGTGTGTGTGTGTGTAGCAACAGCATGTTATGGCTGAGAACACAGACTCTGGAGCCAGATTACTTGAGTTTCAATCCTGGATCTGCCCTTTGCCAACTGTAAGACCTGTGTAACTTACTTTACTTCTCCACACCTCGGTTTTCTTATCTGTAAGTTAGAGTTAATCATAGTGAACACCTCATAAGGTTATTGAGAAAATTCAAGGAATTAATGTATATAAGGCACTTAGCATGATGCCTGGCACATAGTAAGTACTCATTACCATTAAAAAATTTTATCTACAATTGCTACTACTAGTATTATGAGGTGTGTGTGTACTGGATCATGATGTAAGGTACTTTTATTAGGATAGGTCATGGCTGAAAAAATTGAAGGCCATTGCACTCAACTATTTGGCCTCCCTTTTGAGTAGATACTACTGAATTTGCAAAACTGGTCCAGGAAGATCCCACATGCCACGGAGCGACTAAGCCTGTGCACCACAACTACTGAGCCTGCGCTCTAGAGCCCACAAGCCACAACTACTGAGCCTGTGTGCCACAACTACTGAAGCCTGTGCGCCTAGAGCCTGTGCTCTGCAACAAGAGAAGCAACTGCAATGAGAAGTCCACGCACTGCAAAGAAGAGTAGCCCCTGCTCGCCACAACTGTGCAGCAACGAAGACGCAACACAGCCAAAAATAAATAAATTAATTAAAAAAACACAATTACATAAAACATATATTTTAGTTTTATAAAATGTCATAGTCTCTTTAATGTCTCATTTTCCCACTCAATTTTCTATCTGCCCAGAACATTTTTCATACCCCACCTTCTCCCTGTGGCATTATAATCAAATATTACCTTATCTTGGAAGCATTTTTATCTCCCAAGTCCATTTATGTATCCCATTACAGAGTCCCTGTATTTCCCTTGCTCTAAGGTATTAAATTCATTTCTGGTTATACTTGACTCTTTCCCTGTTTGTACTGGTAATGTCTAATTTGTCACTGACAAATTCTCAGTATTTTTCAGCCTCTGGAACAAAAGAGTTGCTCAATAAAAGCACATTGATTCAAAAAATTATTATTTATATTCATCTCTTCAAATAAATTATGATCACATCTTGAGTGATGGGGCCTGTAAACCAGGAACAAATTGTTGGGTATTCAGACATGAAGATGGTAAATTAGGACAGAAAGCCAAACTGAAAGTAACAAGCCACTATTATAGCAACAGTGCAGGCAAGAGGCAAAAGGAAAAAGGCGCTGACTACTCATTATTCCATTTTCCCCCATAGAATAGCACTACACCAGGGAGGGTCCAATGACATGCAGCACAGCTGGGTTGGGGAAGGTGTGGGAGGGGTATGTCTTACTGATGAAGAGCATCTGACAAGGGCCCCGCCTTTTCATGAATTAGGGCGTTGGGAGAAGAGAGAAGGGGAAGGGCTAGGAGTGGAAGAGTACTGAGTCCAGGTGGAGAAATGTGCCTCAGCCATAGCTTCTTATAAGGAGGCCTCTGAATGGAGGTGCCTGGGCTAGGAATGCAGCCATGCATATGAGCACAGCTGGCCTGGGTCTGAATCCTTGACCACAACTCCCTCCAGAAAGCTGCAATGCATGGCTGTGCCCCAAGCCTGTGCAGGGTGGGAGTTTCCTCCCATGAGGCATGCTAGGCAAAGCCTTATATTGTCTGTGGTCAGGCCTGAGGATCACACATAGGACTTTGGCCTCAAGCTGGATCCTCAACTCCACACCTTGATACTTTAGGGACAGCCCAAGTGAGAAGCCTAGGCTACCTCATCATAGACTCAAACATGTTGAACATTGAGGGTATTGGTCTGTTGGCTCAAAGAATCTGTCCCTGAGACAAAATTTTTAGCCTAGGCCAGGGGCTGGCAGATAGGACAGCTTTCCATGCTGTCCTGGCATCTTCTGATGACAGTGGTAGCCCATGCATGTAAGCCCGGTCTTAGGACGATGTCTAAATATCCCTGCGCCATACTCTCATGGATCCAGGAGGCAATTGGCTGCACATCTGCTTGCTCTGGGGCAGACATAATTAGGTCTCCAGGTTTAGCTGACCCAAGCAGTTTGCTCGGGTCAGTGTAGGGGCTTTTCTGATAAGCATCCACACGGGTAACAGCTCTGTAAGGGGCAGAGCTGATTTTTATCCAAATGTCTCATCCCCACAGTGGGGCTTGTTTTATATGCCAAGACGTGTTAGTAGCCCAACCAAATGACCAGTCCATTAGCCACAGAGCAGAGTCAGGTAGGACCAAGATCTTCCACACGCTCCACTAAAATGACCCTAACTGCAGCATTTTTCCATCAGGCCTTAGGAATGAAGGCAAGCAAAAATGCACATAGATAATATATCTACAGCAAAAAGTATTCAGTAGTGGGAGCCATAACAATGGAGACTGTAGGGCCTTGAAGGAACCCACGACCCATAGCTGGCCCTGGGGAAGTGTCCCAGTGGTGGTGGCCTCAGTTCTAACACTGGAGAGCATGACCTTTTCCCCCCTCATCCTGGTGCCAGAGGATGCAGGGATTATAGTCACCTATGCACCAGTGTGCCCAAGGCCCAAGAAGGTCAGTTCTCTCCCACCCTTCCATTGAACTCTGACCTTGGCATAGTGCCTCTGGTCCCACCAGGAGACAGAGAGTCCTCAACCTAACTCCTAGTCTTGTTTATTTGTGAAGGCTGAGAGGCCTAAGTAAAGGTTGGCAGAGCTGTCTGACTCACCTCCAGGCTCACTGGGCGAGGCAGACGGAATAGTATTTGCATCAGTCACAGAGGCCCTTCATGTAAAGACCCCAGCGT
The DNA here is from genome assembly GCF_028564815.1 of Eubalaena glacialis. Classification (NCBI taxonomy): domain Eukaryota; kingdom Metazoa; phylum Chordata; class Mammalia; order Artiodactyla; family Balaenidae; genus Eubalaena; species Eubalaena glacialis. Next base: position 86,350,682 of record NC_083725.1, read on the forward strand.
AGCTGCCCACTGGGCGCCAGTGGCCTGGTTTCTGGCCATACATTACCTGGGGGAGGCAGGAGTGGAGAATTGGGTGGGCCAGCAGGCTCGGGGCAGGCAGCCAGGCAGCTGTTCCCTAGCTGGGACTCCTGGAGGTGGTACAGGGTGGGACAGTTTGGATGGAGCCCCAGCTTCCACGGGGGGGGCAGGGGTTGTTGACACTCAAAAGCCTATGGTTGGACGGCACATATTCCCTACCTACAACTGGTGCTGCACAGCTTTGGGTTGGGAAAACCCAGTTACCGCTGTTACGCTGCCCTCTCTCTGCTGATAGTCTGTGAGGTGATTACAAGGAGCTTCCTCTCTGTGGCATATTGGAGTCTGAGTGAGGCCAGCATGGGCCGGTCCCCCTGCTAGACCAAGTGGAGACTGTGCTGCCCTGGTCACCACTGCCACTGCTGCTGAAGCTGTGCCATCTTGGTGGTGGCCGCTCTCAAGGCACTCTGAAGGAGGGATTCTGCAGCAACACTGCCCACAAGACACCGCACTCCCTCACTAAACATAACAAGATTACCTCCTTTATCATGGAGGCATGGTATGATTTAGACTAATCAAATTTCTAAGGTCTCTTAGGGCCACTGAGTGAAGCAATCCTAGAGCACCACATTCTCTTTCACCAAAAGCATGAGCCTCAACAACTTCCTGTGCTACTGGGCATCACCAGCACCAGGGACCTGCTAAAAGTTAACAATAGCTATTGGACACAACTCAGCTGGGCCTCCAATGGTCTCTGGTCTCCTTATCAGAGGACCATAAGCAGTGTGTTAGGGAACTGCTGCCTAGTTTTCTTGGAGCCTCTTTGTTGGATTTCTCATTTGATCCACTGGGTGAGCTCAGCCAGCGTGTCTGGGGCTAAAGAGAAGGACCAGTGGTCCCCCTGTGAACTGCAGAGTGTTTGTAAACAGCCTGCTAGCACTGGGGAAGTGCTCTGAGGAAGGGTCTGGGTTTTTGCTCTTCCAGAATGGCATGGTGCTCAACTGACCACCCTGCTTACTGTGCCGGTATGTCAAGGTATGAAGGTGGCGACTTAGGGCAATGAGCCAAGCCAGCTGAAAGTAAGAATCAAGCCTTTGTTCCCTCAGTGTGACAACGCAGGTAAGAGACAAAGAAAAAGGCACTGGCTCCTCGGTACTCCATTTTTCCCCAGAGAAAGGCACTAAGTGAGGGTCAGATGATGTGCAGTGCAGATGGGAGATTATCTCACTGCCAAGGAGCACCAAATCAAAGGCCTCTGCCCTTTTAGGAACGCAGGGGAGCAGGAGGACACAATAAAGGGCTAGAAGTGGAAAAGTACTGAGTCAGAGGGGGGAAAAGTACCTCAGTCAAGGCCCCTGATAAGGGTTGGTAAGGGTTGATAAGGTGTTGGTATCTCCGCCAACACCTCCACCAAGACACCCAATAAAGAGTGCCATTCATGGAGGGTCTGAGTTAGGAATGCAGACATTCTATTCCTATGAGCACAGCTGTCTGGGGGGTTGGGGGGCTGAGTCCTTGACTGCAGCTCCTCCCAGAAAACTGCAGTGCACTGGCTCTGTACCAAATCTGGTATGGGGAAGGCAGCTTCCCCCGTGAGGCCCACCAGACAAAGCCTTGTAATTGTCTGTGGTCAGGCCTGAAGAATCACTTGTAGGATCTCCCTGTGGAGCTGGACTCCTCACAAACAATGAAGAGACGGAGGGTAGAAGTGGGAGGGAGAATTAATTGTTGCAAACAAATTCAAAGCCAGAGACAGATGAGGCCCCGCCCCTGCTCCATAGCTCATTTCGCCCCACCCCCCACCCCATTCAACACCAGTTTCAATGTATCACTCCCATAAATCTACTTTTTTCTCTTATTCCTGCTTCCTTGTAAGTTGGACAAGGAGTGATAGATAGCCAAGTAGGGCTGATACCCAAGAATGAGAACCAGGAATCCCCAAGGGGTTCAAGACCAGATCCAAAGTCAAATGAGACAAACACTTGTACTGGGAAGCCCAGATGAGGCTATTGAGGTTGTACATACCTCTCAGGGCATTCCTATCACTGGCTCCTAAGGAGTATAGTTCCTGACTCCTAACTCACTTCAATCTTCTGTCAGAAAAATTAAAATATGCATTTGAAGAATGTTGTGCCCAGCAGCACCGAGAGGTTGGCCATCTCTTTTTCTTCTCACAGCGATGCCTGGAGCCTATACCAGACATTCTAGCAAAGAACACATGCCAGTTATTAGAAATTCAACAAAGAAGGGAGGATGGCCCAGCAAGAGAGGAAGAGTGGAAGAGATACCTTACAATTTACTGAGATATGAGCCCTGGCACCTTGGTTTTTAATTTTTAAAAGCACTGTGTAATGGGCTATATAGATGTAAGCTGTTTTCCTTTCTTGGATTTCTCTTAACTCATTTGCCACTGGTCTCAGCACCCCAGGAGGATAGAAATAACTTTGTTTCTGCTGCCTCAGGTTTTCTTCCTATAAATAGTTGGAGAAAAATGGGAAAATAGTATTTTATTTTCTTTATGAAGCTATCATAGGATTTGTAGCCTTATAACCAAAGAACTAAGTGACAAGAAGTCAGGGAATACAAAGCATCTGCAACCAAATGAAGGTTCTCAGGGGGGATTTGAAAACGAGAGCAACTGAGAAGATAAGAGTTCACAGAAAGAATATCAGCTCCTGCTTTGGTATTGCTCTAATCATCTCTCTCATCAATTATTTACAGAAGGAAGATCCACATTAAAATTAATCATGAAATTCTGAATTGCTCCTTTACATTAATAATGAAACAACTGCACCAAATGCAAACAGACACCAATAATAGAATTTGAAATAATGCTTAACGCAGAAAGGGAAAGGGCCTATTTAAGTAAAACACTCAGCGGCTGATTATTGTACTGTCAGGAGGGCTATGGTCCATGACCCAGATCAGCAGCCTTTACCTGTCAAAAAATGTTGTTCTGTTTCATCTGCAGTTGCCATATTTAGAGCTACACTCAGACCTCCCCCAGCTCTTGAGTACCAGGGAGTTTGAGGGTAATTTGAATCATAGTAAATGGCCTAATAGAATTTTAGGATGATGCATGGACATGACATCTCAGCCTGGCAACCTGGCAAATACAACTCTCAGATGGAATGCTTTTCCTTTCCACCTCTTCTTATTATCCAGTATGAGCTTTCCGTACCATTCTATGTCACCCATGTGAATTTACCCTTGGTCATCTCTGTTCACAAGGACCTTCTCTTTTTGAAATTTCTACAGTATATTTCCCTGTCACATTCCAGTATTTGGTAGTATGGTATCCTGGAGTCCTAACTGCTACTGACACTAGATTTTCCTATTTCAGCCTAGGGTATCTTAGATGTGATCTCTACTCTCAAGATTTTTTCCCCCAGTTGAGGCAGGTTTCCAATCATCTCTTTTGACTGTGCATTAAAGAATTTCTGTGGTCCTGGAAAAGGGCTCAAACTATTGGGTCCATGGTAACACTGAACCTCTATCTGAGAAGAATTTAGGAACACGGGAGATTAGGAAAAAAAGAAAGAAGAAAAAAGAGGCAGGGTGGCACGCCAGGAAGTGAATGGAATTTCCACAAGAAGACCAGAGTTTGAGTCTGGCTTTAATCACTTGCTACTTAGGCAATTTGGGGCTATTCATTTAATCATACTGAGTCTTGGTCCCTCCGATATAAAATGAGGAGTAAAACACTGCTGCTCAACCTCACAGATTGTCTGCATTGCTGAACATTTAATGTTTTGTATGTTGTATAAAGCCACTCACAGCTACCTAAGAGCCTCTTGGACACAGTGGGTAAGGACACAGACTCTGGGTCACACCATGTGGGTTTATATCCCGGTTCTGCAACATCCTAGTATGACATTAACCTCTCTGTGGCTTAGTTTCCTAATGTGCAAAATAGGGATAATTATGGCATCTCACAAGAACATCGTGGAAATTAAATGAGTTTCCTATGTATAGTACATGGGAAAGTGTCAGTAAGCAAGCACCAAATATATGTTGATTGTTACTGCTTTAGAAAATAAAGAGGAACATGCTTGTATAGCTTTTAAGGTGGTACCTAGCACAGAGTGAGGTCTCAGCAGATGTTATCACCACTGCTGCTGGTACTGTTCTAACAATGTTAAGAGACAGGCTAGGTGTACAGGATGACAGCCTCGGATTTGAGTTTCTGGTGAGCAGAACCTTAAGAATGTCTGTCTTTCTCAATTAATGCTTTATTTAAGTAACTGAAAACGTTCTATGGTGGAACCTGTTACAATATTCTCTCTACTGCACTACAAATCATGCACATTTTATTATGCTGTCGTCAGAAGACTTATAATGTCCTCAGAAGCCATTCCTGGCTTGTTGAGGAACTGAGGAAGAAAATGTGACGTTTTATCCAAACCCAGAGGTACAGAAAGTTAAATATCAGCAACCAAAAGTTTAGTGATCGAATCCCATAAGGGGAAGAAAAAGTGGTTGTGATGAAATAACTCGGAAATGCTTTTGCAAAGATGAATGGTTCTTCTACAAGTCATGACCCTTGTGGAAAATACTGATGGTCACTAGGCTAATCCATGGTCCACTACAAACAGGTTTCCTATGTTTTTTGTGGCCAAAGCCCCCCTGTTTTCATGTTTCTGTATTGCAGGTGGGAACCGCAGGGTGTCAACCAGGGTAGGCAGCAATGTGACAAACGATCCACACCTGATGTTATACAGAGAAAGGTCAAAGGTGCCATAAACCCTTCTTTTGGAGCTCCCATGAACCCACACCCTTCCTCATCCCCCTGTTCATAGTGGTTGTAGTAAAAGAACAGAACTCTGCCAATAAACAGACAGAATCCTAGTCCTTTCCCAGAAATTTTACAACTACTCCTTGAATGATGCCCATAAACATAGCAACTATCTGTCAGAAGCATGTGAATCAGGTCTAAATATTCATCCTTGTTCTCCCAGGCAATGCTGCCTCGCAGCACTTTGCTTCAGTGGAGACTGCAAGACTCATGACCAACAGTGGCTAAGCCTGGCCCATGCTTCTGTTATCTGCCTCTCATTCTCCTGCAGAGCTGCTGTTGGGCAGACTGGAAGAAGGGGCGTGAAAGTTAAGGACCTGGGTGTGCAGTGGAGGTTGCCGGCTGCTCCTCTCACACGTCTAGACTGTGACTCTTTAGGCTAATTTAAAGCACATTTTCCCAAAGTGCGTGCTCCAGAATGATATTTGATGTTGTGTGACAAAGAATGCTTTGCACAGTCCAGTGGTCCTGTGTGTTTGGAAAATTCTGGGTTGTATGAAGTTAAATAGGTCTTTTAATGGAAGACTTCCTCAGAACCTGTAATGAATTGAGACATGTTATATTTTAGTGTTCTAAGAAAATTAGCTGGTCTCTTGGCCAGTACATATATCAGGTTTACTTGGAATGACTTCTGGAGTGTTGTGCTGAGAAACTTGGAAACAGTCCATTAGAGGGAGGGAGAACTAGAGAATGTCTCTTCCTGGGTTCCTCCCATCTCCTGGCTCCCACGGGTCAAAATCCTCCTTTCGGGGAGTTATTTGCTCTGCATTTCAGGGTTGCAACATCCAGCTAGACGGTGAGTGGCAGCCAGATCCACACACTGCGGTACAGCAGGACCAAGTGGAGACTCCGGTTTGCAGCTGCTGGGCCTTGGGTGACTGACAGAATGGCTAGCGTGCAGCCCCACTACTGAGGCACAAAGGCAGCCAAGAAACAGCTGAGGCCTGGGAGGGAGAGGCATGAAATCAGGTGAGAGAATCTGAGAAAGTTGTGGCTGACTTGACTCTCTTTTCATTTGTGACACATGCTAGAAGACTGGTGTAGAGCAAAACCAGTGACCAGAAGACTGCAAGGGGACCCCAAGAAAGTAGAAAAGATGCTGGACACATGCTTCTGTTCTCACAGAGTCTTAGGTGGGAAGGTAGTGAAGGTACAAGAAACCACTAGAGAAGTGTCTAAGAAAACAAACGCGTACTAGCAAGGAAGATTCGAGTGCTGGATTGTGTGTCTAAGTGCAAAGCGAAGGGTGGCTCTGTAGGATTTCAGAGAAAGAAAATATATAGGATGGCTTTAAGTAAAAGACCTTCAATGAAATGTGGAAGTCAGATTGGCTAGGAGGTGGGGTAATAAAAAGAAGAGGGTATTTGATGGAATCCAAAACTAAGAGTGAGTTTTGTTTAGGACTTTCATTAAGACAACTACCCAGCTTAAGTTTGCTTTTTCTGACTCAGAAACAAGTATTTCTCCTTTGCACCCTCACATGTCTTGTATATACCACTGTAATTTTTTAACATGAATTAGTTAACATATCCAAAACTGAACTTCTGTGAGTCCCCACTTTTCTTATACCTGTTTTTCCTGCAGTTTCCCCCATTTAAGATAGTGATGACCCTCTGGTTAAAGTTGCTTAGACCAAAACATCCTGTTTCTCCTTTGCCTACTCTCTCATACTCCATATCCATTCTATCTGGAAGTCCTCCTGGCTTGACCTGTGAAAAGTATCCAGAATCTGACAATACCTCCTAATCTCAACATAGTGACTCTCTTTAAGCCACCAGCATTATTGCACCAGCCTCGTAACTGGTCTTTTTGCTTTTATTTTGGTTTATTTGCAGTCTGTTGGCCACCCAATGACCAGAATGAGCCTGTTAAAATCTGTCACTTTTCTGCTGGAAAGTCTTCAATGGTTCCCTGTTTTACTCAGAGTAAGAGCCAAACTCCCAACAATGATCTTTAGCTGTACATGATCTGGCTCCTGTGTACTTCTTGGTGTCTTCTATTTTTCCTCCCCTCCACCCCTGTTCATTCTGCTCCAGCCACGCTGGACTCCTGCTAATCCTGACACTTCGGGCATATTTCTCCTCAATGTCTTCAAGTAGGCCAATCCCTCTACCTGCGATGCTTTTCCCCAGATATTTACATGCCATGCCTCTCCTCCTTTAATTAATTAATTAATTTATTTATTTTTGGCTGTGTTGGGTCTTCATTTCTGTGCGAGGGCTTTCTCTAGTTGCGGCGAGGGGGGCCACTCTTCATCATGGTGTGCGGGCCTCTCACTGTCGCGGCCTCTCTTGTTGCAGAGCACAAGCTCCAGACGCGCAGGCTCAGTAGTTGTGGCTCACGGGCCCAGGTGCTCCACGGCATGTGGGATCTTCCCAGACCAGGGCTCGAATCCGTGTCCCCTGAATTAGCAGGCAGATTCCCAACCACTGCGCCACCAGGGAAGCCCTCTCCTCCTTTAAATGTTGACGTATGTCAACACATCAAAGAACTTTCCTTGACTATTTAAAATTGCAACATTTTAACTAGAACATCCCTATTCTTCTTCACTGCTTTCTCTCTCTCGCAAGCATTTATCACCTTCAGTATAAGATATGACTTTCTTCTGCCTCCTTGCCAGAATGTAAACTCCATGAAGGCAGGGTTTTTGGGCTGCTTGCCCACTGCTCTGTTTTCAGTGTTCAGAAAAGTAGCTGATCCATCGCAGGCACTCTATCAATACTTAATGAACAATGAATTACATAAAATTTGGTTACTTTCACATGTCTGTCTACTACCATGTGAGCTTCTAAAAATATGGAATATTCTATTTTCATCATTAGCCCTGAGCACACGACTTGGCTCTTCATAAGCCCTTAATAGTATTTTGGGCAGGAATGCAGGAGAGAACACTGAGTTAACTTTAAGCAGTTGTTATATGGAAACATGTCCTTTGGGGAAGATTGGTCCCAAAGGAGGTAGGTGAGGGAAGAGGGAGGAAACAAACATTTGCTGAAGACGTGCTATCTAACTTGTATATATTTTCAAAATAACCACTTGAGATAGAAAGTGGTTTATGTCCAGTTAACTGATGAGATGCCTCAGTATCAGAGGGTTAAAGTAACTTGTCTATAGTCATACAGCTAAAGAGGCAAAGCCCTTAAACTTTCTAGTCTGTCACATGATGCCAGTGTGAACTGATGCTTACCAAGCCAAACGCTGGATTTGAACAAAATATCCCCACGGATAAAATAACCTTCATTTTGCCTTAATGTTTGGACTGATCATTTCTTCCCCTTTGTTTGTGGATATTTTTCTCTCTAGTGAAGGAAGTCAATTGTGTCTTAAGCCAAATTTTAAATTTCACTAGATAAATGTTCAGTTCTCTTAAACCACTCACTTATTGCTCAGTCTTTCCTGCTTTTTCCGGAGATTTAACCTCCACCACCATCAAGGAACCTTCCTCAATTATTTGCATATTTAGTTACTTATGATTAAATGAAACCATCATCTTTATTTAATTTGCAGAGGCTTGTGGGATCTGGTACCAAGCCAGATGTGTGCAATTAAGCTGGATACCACAAGGAACACCCCAATCAGCAGCATGTGGGCTGCAGCCTTGCTCATTAATGTTTCTCTTTGCTTTCTTCAAGTTTATGTCTGGTAGTTAGTTTGTGGGAGATCTGACCTGGCAAAATGAAGGTCTTTATTTTCTTTTTTTAATCCCAACTGATCTTTGAAGTTTTCTATATCAGTTCACCTAGTCAGAAATGGAAAAGTCACTGGCTCTGAATTAGAGATTGCTTTACTTGGGTTCTGTTTCCTAGTGAGATATAAAAATTAAACTTTTTCTCCAGCACACCCTCCCCAGCTCCAACAATCACAGCTAAGGAAGGAAGCCTTGAGCAATCAAGTCTATGTGCCTGAAAATTATATCATATCACCCCTTAATGCAATGCCGGTAGAGATGCATTTAGGCAGAGGGACTCTTGATCAAGATCAAGGCAGTTATGCAGAAGAGAGACATGAAAAAAGGGAAAGGTGCTTTTAATTACACAGGAAACAGCTAACATCTAACCAGAGCATCTCCCTGGAAAAAAAAAAATAATTGGAATTAAACAGACCAGCTGTACTATCACTGATTGGAGAAAAGGAGTAAAATTCAATTTAATTTTACAAGATGACCATGGAAGCAATAGCATTGTGAAGAAGCACCTCATTAATAACATGAGTAAAGACAAACCAACTTTACAATTTTCTGTTTTCATGGACTTAGTGGAGAAAAAAAATGTGCTTGATTGGTGACTTACTTTCTCCACGACCTTGTCATTTTTCTACAAGGGGCTGTAGTGCTTAGTCAAAGCACTAGTCAGTGGATCATCTCAGGGAGTGGATTATCTCAGAGAGGTTGGATGATAAACCACAGAGAAGACAGCAGAAGAATGGAAACTGCCCCCAAACAGTTGAGAGGGGTACTAATAGCAAGCACTGAGTCTAAAAGTCAGATTAGGGTTGTAAAAGGAGAATTATGAAACAAATAAGCAAAAAACTCAGACGCACATATAGGGATAGATTAAAAATAGTAAAAGCAACACAAGCAAAAAGCAAATTTTTCACACCAGTCATTATGTTAAATGTTTACATATACAGTCATCTCTCCATGTCTGTGGATGTGGAACCCGGGGATACCGAGGGCCAACTGCTCTGAATCATTTTATATAAGGGACTTGAACATCCATGGATTTTGGTATCTGCAGGGGTCTCGGAACCTGTCCCCCATGGATACCAAGGGACGACTGTATTAGCGTATGTTAATCCTCTGAGGGAATTTATGAGCCACACATGTATTAGGATTGATCAAATTACAGCTGAGGAATTGGGAATTAGAGATGCTAAATAACTTGCCTAAAGGTCATGCAGCTCTTAAGTACCCAAAGAGGGATTCCTATCTAGATTTATTTCGTACAAAAACACACGTTGTCCTTCAGTGTTTTAAACTATCTGTCAAGTTGGGGGAGTCCTGAGTTATTTCTGTGAACACTGTTTGTGTGATCTGATATGTCTTACTTCGTGAACGAGTTACCAAAACTGGGTGGGTTAGTTTGGCTTAAAGGTACATGGTTAGAGTGCACAATATAAAGATGTTAATAAACGGGGCATTCCAAGTCAGAAACTGTTAATATTTATCCCAGATCTATGACAAATATGTGTGAATTTGAGGAATGTCATTTCTTCTTTCTAGGCCTGTTTCTCCATGTTTATTATAATGGGAGTGAATCTGCTTGTCTCTAAGGACACTTTATGAATAAATATTCTATGATTCTGCTATGCGCATATCCATGGCATATGCCTCTTAGATCATTAGGGATTAAAATAAGTGATTCAAGTAGTTTGGCTTATGTCAAAATATACACTAACACTTATTAAGTTATATATATGATGCTGTTTTAAAAACTTTATTTAATCCTTTCAACAAAATTATGAGTTGAGTTCTATTATTACTCCTTTGTTACAGGTGAGGAATCTGAATGCTCAAAGACTGAATAAATTTCCCAGTGTCACACAGTAACAGTTGTAAACTCCAGGATTCAAATCTAGATGTTTTAGTTTGAGAGTTTGTGCTCTTAATTATTGCCCTTCTCTGCCTCTGTCATCCCAAGATGACTGTAGCCCATATCACTCTGCTGAGTAATTACACATTCTAATGAGACCTGAAACATAGGCAATGGGGCTGGGGTGCTATTTAGATCTCCTTGGAAAAAGCCACTCCCAAAACATTTTGAAAATTGATTTAAATAGTGATTTGAATTCCATTTGTCTAATCTGAATCAGCTTGAACCATATACCAAAGATATTGACACGGTGATTTCCTACCTAGAATTTTCTTCAGTGGCAAAATGTTTAATTGTAATGCTAATCTTACAAATATGGATGCAAACCCTCAACAAAATACTAGAAAATTGAACCAAGCAATATATAAAAAGGATTATACACCATGACATATGGAATCTATCTTCGTAATGCAAGGTAGGTTAACATTTTAAATAAGTTAATGTAATACACCACATCAATAGAATAAAGGACAAAAACCACATAATCATCTCAGTAGACACAGAAATTCAGCACCCATTCATGATAAAAACATTCAACAAATTGGGAACAGAAAGGGATTTCCTCAACCTGACAAAAAGTCATCTAAAATAAAACCAGAGCTAACAGCATGCTTAACAGTGAAAGATTGAATGCTTTCTCTCTAACATCAAGAAAAGGACAAGAATGTCTGTCTGCTCTTGCCATTTCTATCCAACCTTCGTACTGGAGGTTCTAGCCAGGGCAATTAGGCAAGAAAATGGAATATAAGGCATTCATGTTGTAAAGGAATTAGTAAAACTATCTGCTATGGTCTGGATGTTCGTGCCCCCCCACCCCCAAAATTCATATGTTGAAATCCTAATGCCCAATGTGATAGTATGAGGAGGTGGGACCTCTGGAGAGTTAGTAGGTCATGATCTCTATCTAGAGATTCAAAACAATTCATATCAAAACGCCTGATGACTTTTTTACAAGAATTTGCAAGCTGATCCTAAAATTCATATGGAAGTGCAAGGGGCCCAGAATAGCCAAACCAATCTTGAAAAAGAAAAACAAGTTGCAGGACTCACACATCTAAGAATAGAGAATTGAGAACATAAATAAACGTGCATATTTATAATTCAATTGATTTTCAATAAAGGTACTAACACAATTCAGTGGGAAAGAGCATTCTTTTTAACAAATGATATTGGCACAACAGGATGTCAATATGCAAAACTATAATTAGGAAGAAGCATAGGTTTAAATCTTGGTGACTATGGATTAGACAATGGTTTCTTAGACATGACCAAAAGCAAAAGCAACAAAAGATTTAGATCAACTGGACATCATTCAAAATAAAGAACTTTATTCTTCCAGGAACACCATAAGTAAAGGGAAAAGACAACCCACAGAATGGATGAAATTTACTTCAAATCATATATCCCATAAGGGACTTGTATCTAGAATATATAAGAAACTATTATAACTCAATAATAAAAAGACAAATAACCCAATTTAAAAATGAGCAAAGGATTTGAATGACATGTCCTCAAAGAAAATGTAGAAATGGCTAACATGCACATAAAAATACCCTCAACACCACTAGTCATCTAAGAAATGCAAATCCAAACCACAATGAGATGCCACTTCATACCCACTAGGATGACTATAACCATAAAAATAGATGATAACAAGCGCTTGTGAGAATATGGAGAAATTGGAAACCTCATACATTGCTGACGGCATATAAGATGGAGTAGCTGCTTTGGAAAACATTTTGGCAGTTCCTCAAGTGGTTGAGCACAGAGTTACCCTATAACCCAGCAATTCCACTCTTAGAAATATACACAAGATAAATGAAAGTACATGGTCACACAAAAATATGGGCATAAATGTTTATAGAAGCATTATTTATAATAGCCCAAAACTGGAAATAATCCAAATGTCTGTCAACTGATTAATGGGTAAATAAAATGTGGTATTTCTATATATGGAATATAATTTTGTAAGAAAAAAGAAAGTATTGATACATGGTATAACATGGATAAACCTGGAAAGCATTATGCTAAGTGAAAGAAGTCACAAAGGACTACATAGTTAATGATTCTATTTCTATGAAGTGTCCAAAAATAGGCAAATCTTTAGAGGCAGAAAGTAGATAAGCAGTTGCCTAAAACTACAGAGGTGAAGAAATTGGTAGGTGATCACTAAGAGCTACAGGGTTTCTGAAGTAATGAAAATATTGTAAAATTGGTTGTGATGCATATACAATTCTATGAATATACTAAAAGACATTGAGTTGTACCCTTTAAACAGGTGGATTGTATGGTATGTTAATTATATCTCAGTAAAGCTACTGAAAAATAGTAAGTCCAAACAATTTGAAACAAATAGTAATATGCTACAGATTTCATCATTGTTGGTTGGTTTTACCCTTTGAGATCAATCGTTTCTTGGAAATACCACTCCTTCATTCCTCAATTCTTTTTCTGACACATAGCCTGTAACTAGATCTCCATCTCCATTTCTTAAATGTAATTCCTGTCTTTGCTCAAAGAACTCAGAAAGTAAAGAGGATATTACATGTGGGAGGAGTTAACAAATGTTTCATGGAAAAAGTCACCCTTTTTAGAAATAAAATCACTAGATTAGGTAGAATTTCAAAAAGTATTTCATTTGTCCCATTTATTCTCTACTGATTCATTGTCAAAAGATATCAGTTTATACCCCTGTCACCAACTGACAAGTTAGTGGTTTATACTCACCTCCCAAAGTGTCTCACTTTCTTTTTGACTATTCTGCAGAATGGTTCATCCTTATATTTAGCAGAAATCTCTTTCTCAATAAGTTGAAATGTAAATTCTTCTGCTTTTATCACTTGGGGCCAAAAGATCAGTCAAGTTTCTCTTTCATCATGACTACCCTTCATTGATTTGCAAGTATCTATCATGCCCAGAAGCAAAGAGGTGAAGGCAAGGAGGTGAAGTAAGGAGGAATATGAACTAGAATTTGATCCAGAGAGATGGGCCTTGGACAAATTACTTAACATCTCTGAGTTTCACTTTCACATCTGTAAAATGAGAACAATAAAATCTATCTTGTAGAATTCTTAATGAAATTTGTTGGATAGCTTTTATTTCTAAGTGCCTGGCAGAAGGTAGGTATTCTAGAACATTAGTTCCTGTCTCTTCACCATTGCCTGCTTCTCCCTTTTTCCCAGTAAACTTTTCCAGCTATTTTGATCATCTGTAATGTAAAATGAGTATAAAACATGTGTAAACTATACTTGGCCTGTAAGCATAGGTTAAAATGGAGAGGGAGCAGAAGAGACTCCTCTGACTTCATAGGGAGTTAGATAGCCTACTTCTTACAAAATTCACTATATTTTGTCTACCTTCTAGGCTGAACATGTACCTTCCTTCCTCTTGCCATTCATAAGAAATTCTTGTTTTGTAAACAAACCCTAACCTGCTCATTTGGCCAAGAAACAGGGACTTTTCCCCCTCCTAATTCCTTTCAACCCTACAGAGTGTTTGTGTTTTGAACATATGTAGTTCAGAGTTTTTGCTTTCCTGGTGGTTCTTGCCTTTATTCATTGATAGGCAAGAATTTACTTTAGAAACAAAATTGGATGTTCAATCATGATAGTATGGCATTTTTAGGAATAGGAAGAAACTAACCTTTCTTAAGTATGTTCAGTAAATGTCATCATTGTACTCAGTACTTTCCTTGTGATGATCTTAAGCATTTACTATTATATATCTGCATTTTACATTTGAGAAAACTGAGTCACAGAAGTAGAGAGACTTGCTAAAAGTTTCATAAACAATGCCATTCTGTCCCCAAAGCTTCCCTCTCCATTACACACTGCAGTAGCAGCCTTGGGTAGCAGTTATCCTGATTTTACATAAGAATTAGTGTTGGCACCAGCAAAACTCCTGAATTCTATTGTTGTGGTTTGACTCCTTTTCCAGGAAAATAAAAATGAAATACATAAAAGAACACTTGGTTAGTGAATGAGGAAATCACAATTCTCATTCTAGCTATGCCAATAAATGACTGTGGGATCCTCGGAAAGCGACTACTTTGGAGAATAATATTTATATTTATATGGAGATCATTAATTATATAGAATCTTAAATGACTTTTAAAAAACTCTTGAATCTTCCACATCCTTTCTGCCTCCTTCTCTACCTATTCTTTAGGGATGTTTGACATTGAAAAGTCATATATCTACATAATGGCTATACCTTTTTTGTTTGTTTGTTTTCTCTTCAGGATTAACTTATCTAAGACTGATTCCAAGCAGGCTTCCTGACAGAACAGAATTTAGCCTCCTGCAGAGCTCCTTGGAAACGTGCCACAGTTCTAAATTGTGATCCTGAATCCCTGGGTGTCCCAAAGCTCTCTCAGGGGGACAGCCATCAATATTGTTTCATAATATTCCAGATGTCATTTGTCTTTTTGACTCTCATCCTTTCCTAAGTACATGGTAGGGTTAGACTGTCTGACAAGGGACATCACAACAGATTGAACGCAGAAGCTGACAGGAGAATCCAGGTGTATTTCAATGTCAGATATTCAAGGCACTTGCAAAAATGTAAAACACTGCCACTAATTTGTCTTTTTGCTAATTTTTGCTTTGTTTTGGAAAATATAATTTTAATTAAATATTATTGTTTATGTTAACATAGAATGGATTTATTATTTTTAAATGAATTAATAAATATTTTTGAAAATTTATCAGTTTTAAATATTTTTAGTATAGTAAATATAAACATATAGAACCCACACAAACATATGTTTTTTTAGACATTTGAATAATTTTTAAGAGTTTAAAAGGCTCTAGAGACCAAAAACTTTGAGAACCACAGGCTTAAGGCAATCAATCCTGATAGGTTGCTGAGATGGGCTTGGGTCACAGCCTTGCTCATGCCAGAGAAGGGGCAGACATTTCTTCAAGACTTGCTACATCCATGTGTGCTGCCCCTCACTGCAGTGGACAACAGAAAACCCTTTTATCCACTACTGCTCCTATCTCAGTAAATTACCACCAATACATCTATTCCAGGCAGAGTGTATTCACTTCTTGGTCACTCACATATACTCATTCAGCATCGATTTAAAATTCCTGTTAAACAAACATGAGTCCAAATATAAAACCCAATTAGAGTTTCTGAGAAACGAGTGAGTTGAAAAATATGAAGAACATATGTCTCACCTATTTAGATTCTTGAATTTTAGGTTTTTCTAGTTTTATATGTGGAGCCTAGGAGGAGAATCATTAACCATATGAAAGTGTAAAATTGCAAGCCTCTTTGATACTGTTCTCATTACTCCAAGTCCCAGGGATGGTTATTATGTTATGTTGGTAGGAGGAACAATGGGAAGATTGCTTGGAAAATATGACATTTTGTTGCAGTGACAGACTCTAATTTGTTTATTCTTGCTGGTGTCAGTGCCCTTACAGAATCCACAAATACACTAGCTCTGGTTTGGCCACATGACTTGCTTAGGGCAATGGAACAATAACAAATATGATACAAACAGAGACTTGAAGTTTTCACATTTAAGCTTGTCCTCTCTTGCTGCCCTTGGAGCCCCAAGTCATCATGTCAACAAGCATGGGCTGGCCCGCTAGATGCTAAGAGACATGTGACATGTGACCCAGTTATACCCATCACTCCAGCTGAGGGCAAGTCAGCTGTCAGATGTATGAGGGAGGACATTTGGGATCAGCTAACCCTCAGCCATCCCACCTGTAACCACAGGTGCATGAGTAAGGCCAGATGAAAGATTCAGGTACACCAGAACTGCCTAGTGAAATTGGAAGCCAAATAAGTGGTTGAGGTTTTAAGATTCTGAATTTTGGGTTGGCTGATTTTACAACTGTAGAGATTTGATATCAAAATTTACTGTAATTTTAATGCTTATAAACATACTTATAGAAACTTCTTTGATACAGGTTTAGACTGTCATATTTCCTGACTTGTACGAGGAAGTAAATAAGCCAATAAGATCTAAAATTCCTTTCTTAATTTGTGTTACCCCAGAGCCTTAGAATATTTTGCTGTAAATGTGCTGGCAGTGAAGGTTGTGGGAAGGCTGGGGGTGAGGTGGGATATGAGTTTGGAGTAGGCGTACTTGGTTGGTTAACTGTAACTGAGGTAGGCGGTACATAGGCCCCTGGGCTGGACAGCTGGTATCTGTCAAACAGAGTAAAACTGAAGCTTTTTTTTCCCTGACACTCCAAGGACAAAGTTAATGGCAGGAGCTGAGCTCTGCTGGAGTAAAAAGATAAGATGATCACTCCTGAGGTCAAGGAAACCTCCCTGTCTGCACCTGCACAGGAAGGCTCCTTGGGGGTCAAAAAAGGAGGGGTGCCATCCCATAATAAGTGTGGATGTACCCCCACAGCCCTCAGCACTAGAATCCATCTAGCAAAAAGTTGCACATCATGTTGGGGAGGGTCCTAGGGCAGGTCAGGTGTGGAAAAAGAAGGGAGGTAGTTGGCCAAAGGTAAACAAAGACCTGAAAGAACTGCCCTATAGAAATGATTTAACTGCCTCTTTACTGTACTCCTCCTCATTAGGAAGGAAGCCCACACCCTTTCTCTCCGCGTGTGAATTTCTGTCTTGCTTCAGTCTTTGTTTTTTTTTTTAATTTATTTAATTTATTTATTTTTGGCTGCATTGGGCCTTTGTTGCTGCGCGTGGGCTTTTCTCTAGTTGCGGTGCGCGGGGGCTACTCTTCCTTGTGATGCGCGGGCTTCTCATTGCGGTGGCTTCTCTTGTTGCGGAGCACGGGCTCTAGGTGCGCGGGCTTCAGTAGTTGTGGCATGCGGGCTCAGTAGTTGTGGTGCATGGGCTTAGTTGCTCCGCGGCATGTGGGATCTTCCCGGACCAGGGCTCGAACCTGTGTCCCCTGCACTGGCAGGTGGATTCTTAACCACTGCGCCACCAGGGAAACCCCCTTGCTTCAGTCTTAAATAAACAAACTGTTTCTCTGTGTACTCTCCCACTTGTTGTGCTGTGTCTCTAATAATAAACTTTGTACCTGTTTTTACAGTTTTTGCCTCCTTGAAACATTCTTGCTTTCAAATGGGGCAAGAGCCAGGGGCACTTTGCTTCTAGCCTCTAGCCCCTGGTGGTCTGGTGAATAGGATTCCTGGTTTTCATCCAGTATTCTGTTGATATATGACTAAACAATGTACTGGCTAGTTTTGTATGTGGTCTGGCTCTATATAAATTGTATCATATTGTATATACTATTTGCAATGTATTTTTTAGCTTAATACCATCATGTGAGTCTTTCATGCTAATAGTTGTAGCTATCTTTTATTTTTGAAAGATATTTCATACTGTTTACTATTATATTGTTTGAATCAGCAGCAATATATGTTCCCTTCTTCTGTAGATGGACATTTAGGTTATTTGCCTGAACGTTTGTTTGGTTGCTTTGCCAGCAACATTCTTGTGTCAATTTCTTTGCACATAATGTCATGCAGGTCTGACTAGACAGGTACTGTTCAATATAATTTTCTGATGCTTTGAAATATTCTACAAATCTGTAATTTTTAGGAAATAAGGGCAATTATACTTATTAACACTGCACACATGGATTTTTTTTTTTTTTTTCTTATAGAACTACACATTCTAGCCTCCATGTGTCTTAATCTAAAATTCATAGTTTCCATTTTGACCATTTTTTGCCTTGCCTTGTTGATGGTTATTTTCCCCCTCTTTATTGCCTTCTTTTGGATTTTCCCCTCATTTCTTTTTTATTTTCTTTCTTTTCCAACTCTCTATCCCTGTTTTTAAAGCAGTTATCTTTGAAATTTTATCATCTATACTTAATTTTACAAAGTCTAAAATTTATCAGTGTCTTTTATATACTTCTAGACAATAAAAGGATCTAAGAATGCTCTAACTCTGGTTATCTCATTCCACCCTTACACAATTTTTTCAGGGGCATTTTAGTACTCAATTTACTATTTTAGTATAACTTCTCAAGTAGGCATTACTTCTGTAGAACTGAATTAAACTAATAAAAAATCTAACTGTATAATTATTTTTACATGTTGTAGGCATTGTTATAAGGTTCTATTTTTTGATGGGCATTAGGAAAAACCTATTTATATTCATCTTGGCCTATCTTTAAACCTCAATATAGCTGGATATACTTGTGTAAACTAAACTAAAATTCCCTGAAACTTATTTCAACCGATCCCTCAGAATTTAGGAAAAATAGCCATTTAGAAATTTTAATGTATATTATAAGCTAATAAACCATCAGGAGAACCTCAGGGTGATGATTCTGTAGAAAATAAAGGTACATTTTAATTGGCCTTGTCTGCAAAACTAAGTCTTTATTAAATCCCCTTATTTCCCATAATAATATAGTTGTTTGCAAAGGTTCAATAAGAATTTGTCTTCATTTCTACCAAGATCTAATTGGATAAACCAAATTTATAACCATAACCATGCCAGAAACATCACATTTGAAAGTAAGTTGTATTTAATTAGATAGGACAAGCCTACTATTCAGAAATAAGAACTTCACTTCTTATGTGGAAAAGATGCTTACAAAGTTCTCCCAGGAAACTGGTCCAGTACCTGTTCTATGACTTGGAGTTAGATTTAGTAAATAATATAACTTCTTAGTAGACCAGAAATTTTAATAAACCTGGAGAATCTCAAAAAAAGAATATATCCTTTCAGCTACAGATTCTGTAGTTGAAGACTGGTAGAGGCATATGGGATAGTTCTTGCTTTTTAGCCTCAAAACAGATAATCAGATAAGGGCAGAAAAAAAACATTTCTAGTAGAAAAAAGTGATCAAACATATGACCCTAAATTTATGAAGCCTCTAGACAGAAGTTTTCTCTCTTCTTTAGTTCTGTTAAACATGCAACACGGGGTCCTTTATATAGTAATCATTACCTCTTGTTTCCTCTGTGTAAATAAAATGAACTAGATAGAAGCGAACATGAAATCAATGATAATCAGAACATTTGTTAAACAAGCTTATTTTGTCAAATCTATTCATTAGATGTGGAGGTCAACTACGGGAGGTGGGAGTGAGGTGGGAAGTAAGAGGAGAAAGCAGGATGAAACCAAAATGTGAACTAACATTTTCCAAAGAGCTTAGCCCCAGCAAGTCTGAGTGAGGCACAATACTCTCCCGGACCTTCCCACAAAACACCAAAACCATAAGTGGGAAAGCGAGAACATTTAGCAATGATACTTGCTCCAGGGGCAGGAATGGGGGTGTTCTTAGATTTTTTCTTATCCCTGTGAACTCTTGTTTTTCACGTCTTCAGCACCTACCCATAACCAGTACTGTCTTGAGCATAACTAGGCATTTTAGCACTTCAGGACAAAATGAAATGTATAATATGGGTAGGGAATAATAGACCTATTTTCTCCTTTCTACTTAAAAGGTTTTTTAGAGTATGGAAGGTCTAGAGATATCTTTGTGGGATTGAGATAGTAATTACAGCAAACACTTATCTAGTGATCACTGTGCTGGCACTGTTCCAAACATGTTACATATATTCGATCCTCCAACCCAACAACCTTATAAGATATCAGAGGCAAATGTACTCTGGAGTTAATAAAGTTTAAATTTCAGAATCAGATACTTAATTTCATATTTATAATTTTGTATTCATTTTCTTAAAGGATACTTCCAAAATCATATTAGGCTTAGGCCCCCAACACTGGCCCCAAGTTCATACAGCTAGTTAAGACGGCAGAGCCAGATTTAATCTCAGACTGCCCAGATCTAGACTACACACTCTGTCACTTCAATTCTGTATGGTCTGGGAAAGCTAAAGAGGATAGCCTATATGTCCATGCCCAGGCCTTCCAAGTCATTCTGTTGTAAGGCATTGATCTCATTTATGAATGAGATAAGACTTAAATGTTTCAAATTTCTACTTTACTTGAATTTACCACCAATTCCATTTAAATTCTAAATAGCTATATGATTATTATTATGATAAATCAACAAATACTATTATCATTCCATTTTTCGAAGTCTTTCTGATGCTAAATAATTTTCTGAAAACTAGATAAATTACCTATCTAGGAAATGGAGAATCTGTGATTTAAATTCAGGTCAATCTGACCGCATGTATTTAACTGCTATTCAATACTGCCTAAATTTAAGATCTCAGAATTAGATTTACTACTACTAATTTTTTTTTTACTTTTATTTGCCGTTTTTTGAATAATTTTATTTGTTAGTAGACATGTGTATGTTTTTTAAATTGCCGTAACAACCCTTCAAGATAGTCTTAATTATCTTCATTTCATGGGAGTTTGTTGACATTTGAAGAGTTCACTAACTTTTCAGTTGTTCCAGAGGTAGTAAGTGGCAGAGACAGGATTCCCAGTGAGACCTGTTTACGTCTACCTTGTCATGGGGAATTGGCATCAGTAACACTTTATGAACCATCCACAGAATCAAGACTCCTTTCTCCACAA
This sequence comes from Eubalaena glacialis, assembly GCF_028564815.1. Classification (NCBI taxonomy): domain Eukaryota; kingdom Metazoa; phylum Chordata; class Mammalia; order Artiodactyla; family Balaenidae; genus Eubalaena; species Eubalaena glacialis. Next base: position 86,371,535 of record NC_083725.1, read on the forward strand.
AGCTGCCTCTTGTGTATGAGCCAAATGAAGAACGCCCTGCCCTTGAAATCTCCCTTTGTTCTCTAACTTTGGCATTTTTCAAAAACCATTGAAATCCACCCCTAAACTGTAAAAATTCATTCAAGGCTTTGAGGACCTATTCCTCAACAGGTGTTCTAAAAGCGTTTTGAGCACTCAGCATCACTGGATAAATGTAGAGGTTCACAGTGTGCCAATATTGCCATGATACACGTGCTAACAATCACATTGCTGTCGAAAGTTACCTTGTGCAAGTATTTGCATCTCCATGGGAATATTCTACTGAGTAAGATATGTCACTAGAAACAACAGAAGGATTTTTCTTTGTCTTTAAGTATGGATTGAATTGATTTTTCTAAACGGCTCCAAAGTGTGGGCTTTCATTCTATAATCCATCCTAAGTGTTTTAAAATAAAAGAACTATCAAATCACTTGGCAGAACGAGACCTGTTGATGCCCAGAAAGGCCAATTTATATTCAGTTGGCACCCTAGCAAGCAGCATGACTGATATCATTCAGATTTGAGACCTGGAATGATAAATAGTTACACATGGCCAAGCGTCACATTTCAGGGCTCACGGGCCCCTGGTGAGTTATTGTTTTGTTTTGCCCCTGGTTCTTGTAGGCTGAAAACTTCATTTTCATAAATTAATCAGTGATGGCATTTTGCATCTCTGATTTGTTGCCTTTCTCAAAAGGCCTTTACTTGCAGTTTATAACACTGAGTGGCACAGTTTCAAGCTACCCAAAGAGATACAAAACAATTGGATAATCAAAAGCATTTCTGTTATCATGGCAAATAAATATAAAATTCCCTAAATGCTTCATTTTCAAATTCAAGGACATTTAAGCACAAAAACACTGAAAAAAATTTTTATTATATGTTGAATAGATATAAAAGAATATTATAAGAATACATGTAAATTAAAAGAAATAAAAACAAAGGAATATCTATATTCTAACCACCCATTTTAAGGAAAAAAATTTTTCTTTGAAATTTCTTGTCTGCTCCTCCCAGATTCCATTCTACATCCTCCTTCAGAAACAAACAGTAACCACTATATTTAATTTTAGGTTTAAATAAAGTGTTGTTTATTTTAAATATTTTTGAATCATGTATAAATGGAATTATTCTCTGTGGATTTTTGTGATTTATTTAGTTTTTATTTTGCAGCATATTTGCAATATTTATTGTTGTTATTTATAGCTATAATTTATTTATTTTCATTACTGTATATGGTTTTATTTTAAGAACATGCCACAATTTATTTACCATTTTCCAGTCAATGGACATTTGGATTGTTCCTGTTCTTATGAAGTTCTGTTATGAATGTTCTTATACAGGAACATTCCCACATATATCACTTGCTATATATGATTAAGAGTTTATATATAAATATATATGAAACTCATGATATATTCATGTATATATGTAACATATTCAGATATTATTTAGAACATATATGGATTTGTGGGGTCATAGAGTATTTACATCCTCAACTTTACCAGATATTGTGAATTGTTTTTTAAGGTGTTTGTGCACCGTGTCAGGTCTTCCACATGTTCACCAAGGCTTGATATTGCCAAACATTGACATTTTTGTGTCCCTGGAAGATGCAAAGTGGAATATACTGTGACTTTAACTTGCATTTGCCTGATTTCTTATAAAGAGGAGTACATTTGCATGTATATTGACCATTTATGTTTCTCATTCAGTGAAGTACCTATGATTCACTATTTTTCTACTGAATTGTTTATCTTACTCTTAATTACTTTTTATGAAAATATTTCTTCCTATTTTTCATGTATCTTTTTATTCTCTCTGTGATATTTGATGAACAGAAATTCTTAATTTTGTAGTAGGTAATTCCTTTATGCTCTGTTCTTTTGTTTATTATTTATGAAATCTTTCCCCGGCCCATAAAAATTCCTTTTATATAGACTTTTTTTTTTTAATTAATTAATTAATTTATTTATTTTTGGCTGTGTTGGGTCTTCGTTTCTGTGCGAGGGCCTTCTCTAGTTGCGGCGAGCGGGGGCCACTCTTCATCGCGGTGCGCGGGCCTCTCACTATCGCGGCCTTTTTCCAGAGCACAGGCTCCAGACGCGCAGGCTCAGTAGTTGTGGCTCACGGGCCCAGTTGCTCCGCGGCATGTGGGATCTTCCCAGACCAGGGCTCGAACCCGTGTCCCCTGCATTGGCAGGCGGATTCTCAACCACTGCACCACCAGGGAAGCCCCCATATAGACTTTTAAAATTGAATACTTTTGCCTTTAAATTTAATTTTATCTGTTTGGAACTGATTTTTTATGTGGTATGAAATTTTGGCCCAATTTCATTTTTTGTTTATTATACACAATCACTTGTCCTAGCATCATTTAGTATAAACACATAGTTTCCTTGTCTTCAATGCCACCTCTGCCATTCATTTGTTCAGCTCATACTTACTGATTGCTTGATATGTTCCTGACACCACTATAGGGGTTAGGGATCCAGAGGAAACAAATTAGATTAAAATTCTTACTCTACGGTGCTTTCATCTTAGTTGAGGGAGAAAGATGATAGCTAATAAAAAATATGCAAGGAAAAGTAAAATTTACTTTTTTGATGGTGATCAGTGCTATAAGGAAAATAAAAAGAGAACGAGTATAGGAAAAGTGGGGCTGGGGTGAATTTTTAATGGAATTATCAGGAAAGGCTATACTAAGAAGCTAGCATTAGAGGAAAGATTTGAAGAAAGTTAAGGAACAATTCATGTGAGTATCTGGGGCAGGGGGTACATTTCAGATAAAGGGAAGAGCAAGTGCAAAATTCTTGAGGCAGAAGTATGCCTGGTGTGTTCAGAAGATCAGTCTGGAAAGTGTAATCAAGCAGAAGTTAAAAGATGAGTTTAGAGAGGGAACAAGGGGCCAAGTTTATCGGACAGGAAGCCTTTGAAGTATGACATGATCTGAATTACATTTTTGAATGGTTCATTGTATTGATCAGTGATCAAAAGATCACTGTATCAAACAATCAGAATCAATCATGTATGTTGTAATTTAGCAATAAATCACCACATGTTCTCAGTGGCCTCACACCATGAATGTTTAATTCTTGCCCGTGTTACACTCATTGCAAGGCAGCTGGGTACTATGATCCGCAGTCTTACTTCAGGACCCAGGCTGGCAGAGTAGCTACCATTGGGAGTGCTACTAGTTCTCATCACAGTGAGAGAAACAAAGACCAGTCAAAACAAGCACCAACCGCTAGAGCTTCCATTCATCTAGAAGTGACCACATCATTTCCATTCTCATTTCATCAGCCAACTTAAATGACATGGTAATTTAGGTTTCAAGGGGACAGAGAAGTTCAACCAGGCACATGGTGGAGTATCTGGTGCATAGCACTAATGTCTACAAGTCTCTGGCTGCTGTGTTGAGAACACATTGTTGGTGGGCAGGGGCAGTAGCAGGGAGTACAGCCTGTTCAAAAACAAAGGCTTAAACCAGGGAGGTAACAGAGGATGTGGTGAGAATTAGCTGGATTCTGCATAAATTTTGAAGGTAGAGGCAACAGGTTTTTGTCAGTAGATTTGATGTGAGGTGGGAAAGGAAGAGAGGAAGGATGGCTTTGAGGATTTTGGCCAGGGCAGCTGGATAATTAGGTGCCATTTACTGTGATGGATAATGATTCAGGACGAGCAAGTTTTTTGTTTTTGATTTGCGTGTGTGTGTGTGTGTGTATGTGATCACAACTTGGGAATTAGACTTTCAATCCTTCTGACTTATTTGTAAGAATTTCCCTATGTTACATATCTCCTCTTTTTAAACATCTAGGACAGTTTCTGTTTACTCACTGATTCTTGATACTGAGGGTATGAATAATAGGGAGCGGTGTTAGAAGGGTCTTTCCAGGAGCATACAAAATTTCCTGGCCTCATCTTTGGTCCAGCCAATGGTGATGCAGAAGTCTGAGAAGAACTGATGGGTCTGGAGCACCCAGATCTCTTAAAGCCAGAGCACTAGGAACTCTACTGTGACCTTGTGGTTTCTGCCAATTACAAAGTAAGTTTCCATCTGCTGTTGGGTTCCATTGGTAGTGATTTTATCTATCTTTGTGCCACTATCATATTGACACAATTACTAATGTTTTATAAGTTGTGACATTTAGAAGGATTAGCTTCCTGAACCATAAACTTCCTTCTTTTTCAGGAGTCCTTTGATTCTTCCTGGCCCTTTGATCATTAATTTAAATTTTAGGATCACCTACAAAGTTAAAAACAAACAAACAAACAAACAAGAACAAATCTCTTGGGATTTTTATTGGGATTACACTGAATTTATGAATCAATTTGGGAGAAATTGTACCTCCATTTGAAGAATGTGGTAAAGGTCTCCAATAAATAATTGGAGGTCTTTTTAAAAGTCTTTAACTAAAAATTTATAGTGTTCCCCTGTAAATATTTTGCTCAATTTATATTAGGTTTATTTTTTAAAACTTTATGTATTTATTGTTAATGTAAATTGTATCTTTTTAGTAAATTATATGTTTAAGCTATATATTACCATTACAGGGAAATGAAATTATTTGTGTATATTTATCTATTTTTATTATTGTGTTTTAGTTGTGTTTCTTATAAACAATGTATAGATTTTTAAGTAACATAATTAGTTCATGCACATTTATTATAATTAGTGACATAGTTGGATTTGTTTTCCATCTTACGTTCTATTTTCTATTTGTCCCCTTTTTGCAATTTTCTGCTTTTCTTCCTTTATCTTGCATTAACTAAATTTCTTCTCAATCTTTTGTTCCTCTACTGATCAAGAGCTATACAACCTATTTCTAGTATTTTAGTATTTACCCTGAAGTTTTTCACAAAGGCACACTTCCTTTATGAAAGCCTATGGTTAGGTTAATCAACATCTTTTTCTTCCTTTTGAATAATACAAAGACCTCCAGAATATTTAAATTCTTTTCATCCTCTTCCTACTTATATATTCCTTTTGTTGTATATTTTAGAGTTTTTCTCTTTTTCCTTTTTACAAGCATGACAACACTATTATTGCTTCATATTGTGGGTGCTTACTTAGATTTACCGAGATATTATCAGTTTCTCTGTACAGGATTCCTTTTTATAGCTCTGACTGTACATCTGGAATCTAGTTGTTTCTGCCTGAAGTCAGTGGTGAAATGAAGATGGCTGCAAATTCTTTCATATTCCTCCTGTGGAGAAGTGAAATTAATTTTCCTCCCTTGGACCTGGGCTGGCCTCTGACAACTCTGTTCAGTAGAATGTGGTAGAAGTGATACCATGCCAGTTCTGGGCATTTTCAAGAACTGGAGCCTTCTTTCTGCCATGATCTCTGAGAGCTCTAAGCTGACATGAAGGAAGTATGCCTACCCTGCTAGAGAGACCACATGGAGAGGGCAGGAGGATTACATGGAGAGAGGTGTGGTCTGGCTAAGCTTGGTTTTCCAGTCCCACTTGTACCCTAAAAGCACCAGGAACATGAGAGAAGTCTCCTGGACCCCTCAGACCTGCTCAGCCACAAGGTTAATATCACCAACTGGCCCTATTTGGTGATAGAAGAATCATTCTAGCCCCATCCTATTCCTGATACACAAAAACTATGTGATATAATCAAATGGCTGTTGTTTTAGGTCACTATGTTTTGGGATAATTTATTATGAGCAATAGTTAACCAGATCAAATGCCTTCAGGTTTTCCTTACCTAGAAAGTCTGTATTTTGCTCTTACTCTTGAAATACATTTTTGGTGAGGAAAAAAAATGTGTTAGGACTTATTTTCTCTCAACACATTGAAAATATTATTCTGGCATTCATTCTTCCTATTGAGAAATCAGCTCTCAGTCTGTGTCAGTCCTTTGAAGGTGATCTGTTTTTTGTTTTGTTTTGTTTCATTCAAGTTTTTGTTGTCTTAAATCCCTGGCTGTTTTTTAAGATCCACTCTTTTTCCATGGTTTTCTGAAGCTTCACTTAAGTGTGTGATTGTGTTTCTTTTCTTTCATTCTTTAGGGATTTACTGGTCTTTATCCCATGGGATAGAATATTGATTGTTTTCCATCATCAGTTCTGGAAAATGTTTAACCATAATCTCCTCAAATATTGCTTGTACCCAGTTCTCTCTTCTTTCAGAATTCCAGTTAGTTGTATATTAGACTTAGTTTACCCTCCACATCTATTAATCAATCTTTCATAATTTTTATTTCTTCAGATATGCCTGCTTTTTTATTTAAACTTTTTTCTTATTAAAATCTTATTCAAATTTTTAAACTAATTTCTTATTTAAACTATCCTTTGATTTTTTCCAACATTTTATTGTAAAAATTCTTAAACTTCCACAAGTTGGGAGAATTTTATAGTGAATACCCATGTACCCAGAATTAGATTCTACTGTCTTCATTTTGCTATATTTACATTGTCACATTTCTATTACACTATCCATTTAACCATCATCTTATTTTCTTTGTATATTACTATGAAAGTTACAGACATAAATACACTTCCACCTAAATACTCTGTCCTGCATATCATTAATTAAAATTTAATATTTATTTATAGGTTTTGTTATTTGTCCTGAAGTAAAATATACAAATAATAAATGAACATACCTTACATGTACCAGAAAATGATTGTGGGTCCAGTGAGTTTTTAATTTCATGTGCAATTTTTTCACTTCTAAAAATTCTATTTGATAATTTTTAAACTTTTTCTCAAATTTTATATTGGAATAATTTTAGATTTAAAGAAAAGTTGCAAAGGTAACACAAAGAGTTCTCATATACCTTTTACCCAGCCTCCCCTAATGTTAATGTCTTACATATCAACAGTACAATTATTAAAACTAGGACATTCACATTGATACACAACTCTTAACAAACCTACAGACTTTATTCAAATTTTATTTAACTAGCATTTCTGCTAACGTCCCTTTTATGTTCTAGGATCCAATCCAGGATTCCACATAGCATTTAGTTTTAAGTTAGTCTTAGTGTTCTCCAATCTGTGACAGTTTGTCAGTTTTTCTTTCATGACCTGACACTTTTGAAGAATACTAGCCAGTTATTTTGTAGAATGTCCTCAATTTGGATTTTTCTGACATTTTCTCACAATTTGATCAAATTGTACATTTTTGTACATCAGATCGTGTTGCACATTTTTGGTGAGAATACTAAGAAGTGATGTTGTGATTTCAATTTTTATTAGGGGAGACATGATAGTATTGACATTCTATGTGCAGTAATGTTAATTTGGTCATTTGATTAGGGTAGTGACTGCCTACATGGTTCTTTTAAAATTTTGTGCTGTAACTTCATTTTAGTCCTTTATTCCATTTTTTATACATGTAAAAATTTATTTTATATTCTGTGTCTTAATATTTGTAATCTTTGCAAGTACCATTCTGTCCCAGGTATTTTTGTTTGACTTGAGATAATCTGAGTAAAGATGGGGCACTGGTGGAAGCTATACCACCTCTACTTTATAGAACAGTGGGGAGATAATGGGATTTGCAGCCAGATTGATAAGAACATAAATCAACTATTTATCAGCTGTGTGATTATGAGTAGCTTACCTTATCTGAATGTTATTTTCCCCATGTGTAAAATGTAAATAAGCATTATCTGACTTATTTGTAGTGAATATTAGGAGTTTTCAAAACAAAATCATCCTCCTACAGAATTAACTAGGAGATACAAGAGGATAATATTCTCTTAAGTTGAGCTAGCCAATTACCAATTTGAGACATTTGTCATTAGGAACAGATTTTAAAGTCACCTCTAGTGAAAAAATTTAGAGGTTCTCTACAAGGAGTATTGTGGGAATCTGTGTTGTTATATTAAGGAGAATGTGTCTGAGCAAAAGTGATTAAGGAAATCCTAGGATAAAGAAACATTCAATCGTCCACAAAGCATATTCCCATTCATTGTTTCACAAGTTGAAACATTTGAATTTCACAATATGTGGTGGGTAGATCTTATTGTTCTCACTACATAGATAATAATACTAAGTTATGAAGATCATGTAACTGATCTAAGATTGTTGTACTTATAGGTAAGTAGCATAGGGAGGATTCAAAAACAGATTTATTGAGTCCCAGACCAGTGCCTTTCCACCAACCATGCTACTTCTACCCTCTAATGCCCATTCATTTTCACATCAACATTCTTCCCTAACATATCTGGTTGTCTAGCAACATCCCAGGGCACTTCAACGTAACACTACCTCTCTATCCTCCAAGAATATTTTTCAAACTCCAATTATTTTCTTTATCACTCATCACCACTTTCCAAAGAGATATTAATCAGTGGCATTAGCTAATATAGGACCAAATATTTCCTGATGAAGTGTTAAAACTTTTGCGATAAAAAAAAACTATACGTAATCTTATAATCTCTACATATTTATTTGTGCATATTATCCCTATTCACTATCTCAGTTGGAAATGAAGACAATGTTTAATGTACTATATGTCCTTCTAAAGGGGACTTGGATGCTTTAATGTAGAAAAAGGATCAAATACAATGAATCTTCTCAGGTACAGGAGAGGCTGATCCAACTCCACTGGGTACCCCTTAGATCCTTATGCATGCTCCACCTCCAAGTGTGTTTTAGCTCCAGAGTGCCTTAGAAGGCCTATGTAGGACCAAGGATCTGTTGTTTCAGTGAAATTGAGGAAAACTCCTTGAACACTCAGGATAATTCCCGAACTCTTTTATTCAAAACAAAAATACTACAACATTCTTTCTACTCAGGGAAACACAGTTAAAACAATGATAATCAAAGCTAACTTTCATTGAAATAAATGTATATAATATATATAATTACTTCAAGTACTTTACATATAATGACTTATTTTTTTCATTGAGATATAATTGATATATAACTGTGTAAGTTTAAGGTATACAATGTGCTGATTTGATATATTTATATATTGTAATATGATTACTTATTTATGCCATACAATAACTCTGTGGGAAAGATACATTTATAACCCCATTTTATGGATGGGGAAATTGAGATGCAGAGGAGCAAAGTAAATTCCCTGAAGCTGCATATCTAGTAAGCAGCAGAGCCTGGATTTGAGCCCAGCAGCTTATTTCTGCAGCTCTATACTAGCCAGTAGAACCAGAAAAACACTCAGAGTCAGCTTTAAGCAGAGAATTCCATCTACTACATATCAACTCAATCCTCCTAATGACAGGAAGACATCCCAAGATTCTCAAGGCTTAACTATCTAATTATTATTATTATCATTGTTTACATTGGGAACTCATTCATCATCTATGTTTAGTTTTTTAAAAATTTTGAATAACTACAGATTCACAGGAAGTTCTTATGTACTCTTCACTCAGTTTCCCCCAGTGATACCACCTTGTATAATATAGTAAGTATCAAACCAGAAAATGAACATTGGTATAATTCATGGATCTAATATTCATGTAACCATCACCACAATCAAGATGTAGAAATGTTCCATCACAAGGCTCCCTTATACACTCCTTTATACTCACACCTACCTTCCTCCTCCTCATCTATATTTAACAATCAACATTTAGACAAAGCCTATACACCTATACTTAGTGGTTGTCCAAATAAAGGATTAAAAAGTAAAACAAGAAAAGTACAAAAATGGCAGTTAAGATTAGGCAAAAGCACTAGCTGACCCTGAAGTTTCTTGATTTAGGCACATTTTTCTAGTTGCATTTGGATATAGAGTACCCCAAGTCTTTGAGACTTCAGTATAAGCCCAGAAGAGAGCAAAGTCAGAGAAAAAATTCCTCTTCATCACTGGAATGGAGTGGGATGGGCAATTCATCATTCTCTTCTCAATTAGATTAGCTACCAGAAAACATGCATAATTGTCCTGGCTCCACCATTTCTGATCTTATGACTGTGCATTTAACCCCTGAGGCCTTAGTTTCCTCCTTTACTGAATGAAGATAATGGATATGAGATCACTTTATAAAGGTTAAAATCCGATGTCAGTGTAATAGAAGTTGTTCAAAGGGTCCTCTCTTTCTCTTCTACATAATCCACTTAGCGTAACTAGCCATTCTCCTTTTAGGAAACATCTACATCACTGCTAACTTGAAAACAAAGTGCCTTGCTGGGAGATTGTTGAGGGATGACAGGAATTTGGATTTCTGAGGCACGAGCTGTGAAATGCCTGACAGAGAAGAATAGTTGGTGTCAGATATGCTTGATTTGTCATAGAAAGCGGAAGGACACTTTCCCCGGCTTAGATATTTATCAGTAAATGGAGGTCACACAAATACTGCATGACTTTAGTTCCTGCTAGCTGGTCACACATAAGCAGAGCTCCAAAACCTTGACATTTGGTGGGGGGGACGGGGGGGCTTACTTTCCCAAGTCTGAGGAAAAACAACAGACAATGTGGAGTACATTGGACCCCACAGCATGAGGAGGTCTTACTTATTCTCTTGTAATATTATAAATACAGAGATAGCTCTGAGGGAATAGAAAGAACAATGAACTAAGGAAGCAGAAGACATCTATTTCAGATAGAGCCTTGTCATGTAACTTATGTGAAGCCTTGGGCAAATCACTTGACCTTTTTGAGTATTTGTTTTGCAATATGGTATACCACTTACTTGCCTACCTACTTTGTATGTTGTTAAGATGAATAAAACGGAAAAACACACACACAAAAATGTCATGCAAATTGTTTTATAGTACATAAAACATATATGCTTATATATATATTATATAGAATATATATTTAGTAAGTGTAGGTATATATATGTTATATATACATATGGTATATATAGAGGTATACACACACATTTATATTAAATATCATCAGAGTTATGATTGCTATTTTTCAGGAAAAGAAGTATGTGTATGTGGAATTGTTCTACTTCTGACAGCTCGGAAGCCAAAAAGCCATTATCAGCTTAAAACTAGTGTGTTGTACACTCAAGATACATGTTAATGATAAAAGTTGTTGTTTCTAGGAGAGTGTATAGGATACAAGAATTCAAAGTAATTCTGAGCCAGAAAAGAGCTGAGAGTCTTGCAAGTTCAAGTCCCAACCCTCTTATTTAACAGATGATTAAATCACAGCCTAAGCAAGGTGACTTACCCAAATTAGTGATGGAAACCAGACTGTAATAAATGAGGAACAAGAGAAAGATTAATGGGTAGACTGACTATGGGAAGATCAATTCCAATAGGGAAAGAGATATCAAATAGGAGGTACCATTTTTTACAAGGCTTTAAAAGATGGATATCAACAGGTAGAGACTGTAAGGACATTCCATTCAGAAGGACCAATGGGAATTGAAGTCTAAAGGCAGGAGCCTAGAGAGTATGCCCATAAGGTCTCATTTAAATTATATACAAGGTATATGTTGTGTGTATGCTGTGCTTTCCAGGGAGAAGAGGAGGACTAGCTCTTATGTGAGAACCATGAACATGGTAAAGTGTGGGTCTTTCTAGGAGAAAACAGAGACACAAATCACTAATTTTTCTCTGGTGTTAGAAACTTCCATTCATTTGGGTTAAGGAAGTGATCTTTGCTGTATATTAGGATTGATTTGGGATTTTAAAAAATACTGGTACCTGACTACCACCCTCAGACATTCTGATTTGTTATGTGGTGCAACCTGGGCATGGGGATTTTTTTAAGTTCTCTAGGTGCTATCACTCTGTAGCAAAGTCAGGAATCACTGAGTAAAGAAGCAAATTAAGGTACAGCTATTTTAATTTGCAAGCTAGTTACCTAAGAGCGGTAACACTAATCCCCCATAACACCTTGGCATGGATTAATTAATAGATTTGTTTAGCAAATGTTTAGGAATGGCATACTAGACAGTCAAGTTTTAATTGTGATAAACTTTTGAAAATCATAGAAAAAATTTTCTTACTGTGTGGTTTTACATGAAGCCCCATACCAGGAGTCAGACTGGCATCTTTATAAAATATTTTAAGTAAAATAGATGTATTCATTATCAAGTTGGCAGAGAGATGAGTAAAGAAATTACCACTGACCCAGATCCAGAATTTACCAAGGCATTAACTAATATGCAGTTGAAAACTCACAGAATTTTAAATCTATTAATTTTATTAACTAAATCCAGTCATTTATTCAATAAATGCTTATTAACTGCCAACAATGTGCCAAGTGTTGTTTGAGCTACTGGGGGATATGGTAATGAACACAATTTAAAATCTCATGCCTAGTGGAGCTTAGTGTCTAATGGGGGAAGTGGAAAATAAGCAAATAATATATAATACATTGTCTGGTGGTAACCAATGTGTGAGAACAAAATAAAACAGACATTGATTATCAGATACAGCCTCCAAGCAGAGGCAATCTTTAGACAGAGACCTAAATTAGGTTAAACAGTCAGCCAGAGATTGTAGAGAGAAAAAGCCTTCCAGGAAGATGGACTATCAAGTGCATCACTTTGAGAAGGGGACCATGCTCAATGTGTTCAATACAGCAAGTAGGCCAGGGTGCCAGAACCCAGTAATGAATGTTACCTGATGAGAAATGTGGGATGTGGGGTCAACGTAGAGTGGGTCCTCCCTTCCTCCCTCCTTCCCTTCCTTCCTTCCCTCTTTCCTTCCTTCCCTCCTTCCTTCTTTCCTTCCTTCCTTCCTCCTTTCTCCCTCTCCTTCTCCTCTTCCTTATTATTATTAGTATTATTTCTCTCTCTCTCTTTCACATGATCCAGTACAGCAAGAATAATTCTGATGCTGTAGATAACAGCAGATGCTGAGAAGAAAATTGCAGGAGGACACATAAGTACTTTCACTAACACAGTCACTTTTGGTCCAACTTCACAGTAAGACTAGTTTTATTCTGCACATGTATCATTTGAGGAAACCTACACCTGGAGACTTTAAGCAAGTTATTCAAAGGCACGTAAGTACTGTACTTATGAACTCAAGTCTTCTGACTTAAGTCCAATTCTTTTTCTCTTTTTAGACATGGTTCACAGCATAAAATAGAGAAAATGCAAAGATTATCCCTAAATTAAAAGATCTGCTCTATTCTTAGTAATGGCTACGGTCTTTTCTACATTCTACTTTATCTAATATGGAGTTAACTGATGTCAAACTCTGCCAAAGAGTAAGAGTTTTTGTTTTTGAGGAAAATCATGAACCCCTTAATGAATAAATCTTAGCCAACAATCACATGAGAAGCTTTTGATCATGTGAGAAGATTCTGAGTAAATATTTTTGTTTTATCAATATAGAAAATAGAAATATCCTCTAGATAACAGAACATGCTTGAGATACCAAGCACTAGTATTAAAGGAAAATAGAGTCCTGAGTAACTGGATCCTTGTTCTACGTCAGGACAAAGACTCACTAATTTCTAGAAAAAGTACCAAAGGTTACTTTTGCAACCCTGGAGTTAGAACCGGGGAAAAAATCAGAAAGATTAGTCATGTAGCAAGGTAATTTTTGATTACAGTATTCCACTATAGTGAATTATGCCAGTCCAACTGTTTGTCTAGGAAATAAAAATTACTTCTTCCACTACAGAAGTAAAGTCTGTTCAATCCTTAAGAGTGAAGATAAATGAAGTGGCCCTAATTCAGCACCAATTTGGACTTGAAAATCTCTACATCTAGGCTTTATTGAGTTGCTAGGGCTCTTACTTTTGGAATGTAAGAAATGTCCCCAGCATTCATCATCCAGTTCCTTCCTTTAACTAAGAAATCAGCTTTAAAAAAAATTAAAAATAAAAACAACTGGTAGATTAAAACCTAAAAGAAATGTTACTGTTTAACCAAGACCAGAATGAGATGTTCAGGCTCTTGTCCCAGAATTGCATTCACATTGTGAACAGACTTGAGTTCACATCTTGTTCCATGTGTCTAGTTATGTGCTCTTGAGCATATTATTTAATTTCTCAAAGCCACCATTTCTTTATCTTTAGGAAAATGGAGACGAAAATAGGGTCTTGCAAGCATGAAATAAGATAATGTATTTGTAGTAGACATCTATCTTACCAAAGACTTTTGAATACCCTCTCTAAATTTTAGTACTTTGCTATATTGTATATCATCACAGCCCAAGGTTAAGTTAAAAGAAAAGCAAGACTCTATTTCCCAGGCTACCTCAACAGCTAGAATGTGAGCATATGACTTAGTTTCTGCCAGTAAGGCACTCCCAACCCAGATTTTTATTCAGAGGCAAACTACAAAGGGAAACAGGCTGAGCTCAGGTCAACATGAAAAGGAGCAGAGGAAGAATGTTTCTAAACTGATGTGAAGGAGGAGGTAGCTTCTCCATCTTGGAATGTGGAAAGATTAGACTTGAGTTTTTTACTCCGACTCTTCCAGTAATTTTATGAAGTACTAATGCCCCTCAAGAAATTCATTTCTCCTTAACCTGGTAAGAATGGACTCTACTATTTGCTTCTAAGAACCATAGCAATTTCAATGTTAAAACATTAATTAGCACAATTATGAATACCCCGAAGTGCTCCATCAATGACACTTCACTGGCCTCTTAAATTGGAGGAAATTGTGTTGGCAAAATTTTCCTTCTGCTCTCTACCTGCATTCATTCAGATTCTTTCTTGTTGTCTTTCAGTTATGCTGTGTACTGGGCTCATTGTGAATCCCTGTTAAAAAAAAAAACTAGACTGAAAAAAGTCTATTGAAGTATTATTCATGTTATTAACTTGTCTTTTTAAATGAAAAAAAAAAATTATTACTGTAGGTTCCTGAAAATAGCTAAAGCTTTGGAAAAGGAAAGTGAGTCACATGTGAGACAATAGATCTTTGGAAAAACAATTGTAGGGTCCATAAGGACACAGGAGAAAGACCATACAGATGGGAGGCCACCCTGTAGATTTAGGGCATGATGGGAATGGAAAGAGATTCCTCAGAATCAGAGCAGACTCCTAAGTAGACCAACAAGGCCAAACAGCAGTGTGCTGCCTTCTCCTCTATCTGCAAGTCCCAATAGAGTACTCTAAGTAGAAATAGGCAGATAAAACCCACAACTTCCATAACTTGTGACTTAATTTTAGTAATTAGGACAAAGCTTATCTATCTGAATTCTATTTTTTTTTTTTTACCAGTGTTATCCTTCTGGTTTTATAAATTTACTTTTACTGGCACTGATTTTTAAGTTTTATTTTTATCTATATTATTTATTTTTCAATTTTAAAAACAGTGAAACAGACTTGTTAAATGCATATTTCAGTGAATTTGACAAATGCATACATACCCATAACCCCACATCCCAAGCAAGATATATATTTCCATCACCCCCCAAAATTTCTCATGTCACTTTCTAGTCAATCCACTCTCCCCCTACCCAAAGAGGTAGTCTCTGTTCTGATTTCTAGCACCAAAAGATAGATTTGCCTATTTGAAAACTTTATATGGGTGGAATCATGCAACATATATTCTTCTGTGCCTGACTTCTTTTGTTCAACATAGCAAATTTGAGAAGTATTAGTGTTGTTACACGTATCATAATTTGTTCCTTTTAGTGCTAGTAGTATTCTATTATAAGAATATACCACAGTTTGTTTATTTATCCTTCTGTTGATGGACATTTGGATTTCCAATTTCTATTTACTATCTTTATTTGATTATAGATCAAATTTTCCTCCTTCTTTGCATGTTTAATAATTTTTATTGTATTCTGAACATACTAAGGAACACTGTACAATGAAGTGTAACATTCTGCTTTGTTTTGTTTTATTTCGACGAGACTGCTAAGTCTTTGTTCTGTGGCAGTTATGATGAGAAGCTGCTCATTCTGATTTGTCTTAGAGTTGAGTTAAACTGGGCTGGGCCATAGTTTTAATTATACTGAGTCCATCTGTGATTAGCTCAACCGCTACTTACTATGTTGCCTGCAATTCCCTTGTTATCTTGTTAACTTTGAGGATGAGGCTTGGTCTTCCATTTCAGATAATGTTGGTTTCTTTTGAATTCAATTCTGGAAGTGAGTCTGAATCTGAGCACTAGAAGAATATGCTCAAGTACCTGATTTCTTTCTGGTTTCCAGTTCCTTTTCCACTGCCACTTTCTCAACAAAATCTTGTAGCGGGTGCAATAGAGGGAAGAATTGTTCTGCTGAGTGATTAATTTTTGTGTTTGGGCTTCTTCAAGGGACTAGTCCATTCCACTAGCCCATACTATAATCTAATGCTCAGTCTCGCTATGGCATGTCCACTCATCTGTCAATCTGCACCTAGCCCAGGCATTCACTGACACCAATATGAATGCTGAATGACTTTTTGACACCTATGAAAGGCTTTTATCTTGTGGGTACTTAGTTCAGCAAGCTTCTTTGCATCTACCACACTTAACTAGCTCTATAGAAAAATATGATTTTTATTTTGCTGTGCTTTTCTTGTTGTTGCCACAGGAATGAAGGTTTTTATGTGTCCTCCTATATTCTAACTGAAACAGACATTTCTGTTCACATTCCTATTTAATTGTATACATTTTAATTGCATCTATTTTAGTAGTTGCATTACTTTTTGTGTTTTAATAAAGAAGACAATAAAATTATAAAGGAAGAAAGAATGGAAAAAATGAAAAAAGGAAGTAACAAAGAAAAAGCAAGGGAGGGAGAAAGAAAAGAAACATGTATGTTCCATGAAGGCAACGATTTTTGTCCATTTTTTCATGGCTTTATCCCAGTACCTAGAGCTCTCCTGACACATAGTAATTACTTAATAGGCAGTTACTTAGTAAGTATATGAATAAGAAAATGAATGAATAATGAATTAGGCTTGAATATTTGATACTTTCATTATCAAGTAGTGGAAAGTGTCAAGTATTGATGGGAATACAATTGATGGAAAATGAAACAATTGAGAATGTCTTATGGAGCACTTCTTAATTTGCTCATCAGTAACTGAAACTTTTATTTTTCTTCTCACTTATTAAAGGCAAGTGAAAGAATAGGCTTGGTTGTATGCATCATCTCAGGACAGGCAAAACTATTCTAATTCTGGTGGTGCTCACTAGTTTGAATAACAATGACCATCATATAGAGTGTGGAATAAAAGCAGAAATCAGCTTGTCCCTGGGCAGGACTGCTCTTCATGACTGAATAGAGCTGCAACTGGCAGCTGAACACTAGCAGCATCTGAAGGCAGGATGAGAGTGCCTGCTGTGGAATGAGGTGTTGGATTGCCCTGCCTCAAGTTTTCCCATGTATAGTGTGATCTATACAAAAGTTGCAAGCCCACTATCAGCAGGCCATTCTCCTACTCAGTAATCTCTAAGCTTTCTTGATACATTTTGCTCAAACTCCTTAGACTGGAGGATGTTCAAGTCTTCCATGTTAACCTCTCTCACAAAATGCAATGTTATCTCTCAATTGTTTTCCGCAAATTCTTAGGGCTGTTGTGCTCAACAACTCTCTTTACATTATATAACTCACATGGTTGTATAAGGTAACCCTGGTTAAGGAGGCAAGACCAACCAGTTTTGTATATTTTTCACACTAAATCACTCATTTCCATGTTTGTTCTCTGGCTCTACATTGTTTGTTGATCCTAGATTTCTACTCTTGCACTCATATTTTAAAGATTAAAAACAATGGGTGTGATGGCATGATGATAAACATTATCATTTGGTTTGTTAGGACCTACAATGTGAGCTCCAAGGGAATTCTTCCAGTTGTGGCAGGAGCACTTTTTCTTTGTTTTTGTTTGTTTGTTTTGTTTTGGGCCTTAATAGACTATTTTTAGAGCAGTTTTTGGTTCACAATAGTATAGAGTGGAAAGCACACAGACTTCCCACAGACCCACACATATGCACAGACTCCCCCCCTTTCAAAATCCCACACCAGAGTGGTACATTTGTTACAAACTGATGAACCTAAATATATTGACACTTCATTATCACCCAAAGTCCATAGTTAACATATCTCATCTTCTTTGGGTTGACCAGCGGCACTGGGATGCTGCCAGCTGCGTGGGAGAACACCAAGTTTTCCTTTTGGTACAAACAGCCACGCTATGCAGAGAATAGGATCCAGCATTAGGGCTCTTTTTCGGAATTGTTGATACCATTTTACTCCTGCAGCTGCTGGTTCTCCACATTAATAATTGACTAAATACTCCCTTTTGATTCTGAATCTAGCAGGTGAAAGATTTTTGCAAACTCCTATATCAGAAATAAATTCAGCTTCTACTTTACTATAAGCCACTACCACGCAAATAGAGATCTGTGAGGATGCATAAACAGGGAAAAATTCCAGAAACATGAAAAGAATCTGCAGTTCAAAGAAGATTCTCTGAAGTGTCAAAGTAGTAATGTTACACTGAGATATACTTATTTCATGAAATTTAAAAGTTCAGAAAAATTTAAAAAGAAGAGATTTAGAAAATATCTGATGCATTGTAGAAGGCATTGCTAACTGCATAAACAGCCATTTAGCTAGGTATAGAATTGTGGAGTCAAAAACACTTTCCTTCATAGTTTTGTAAATGGAGCTCCTTTGTTTTCTGACTGTGTTTGCATAGGAAGAATTTGGGATCCACCTAACGTTAACCTAATCAATCATTTTCTTGCATATTTGGGGAAACTTTATCTTCAAAATATAAAGATTCAATCAAGTTATATCTAGAAACATACTTTTTTCTTTAATGTAATGTACATCTCCATTTTTAGACTGGGGATACTTCCATAGTGAAACAAAGATTTTTTTTCTCAAACTATCAATCTCTTGGTTAATGATGAAACACTAGAGGTACTTCTAGGAAAATCGCAAAGAATAACCATATTACTTAACACTTTTAGAGGTTTTAAAGGTAAAGTAAGATATAAAACAGGTAAGAAGCCATAAAATTATCTCTTTTTTTCCTTCAAACATTTCTAAAACTACAGAAA
Organism: Eubalaena glacialis; assembly: GCF_028564815.1. Taxonomy (NCBI): domain Eukaryota; kingdom Metazoa; phylum Chordata; class Mammalia; order Artiodactyla; family Balaenidae; genus Eubalaena; species Eubalaena glacialis. Next base: position 86,390,410 of record NC_083725.1, read on the forward strand.
GAATTATCATTACTTTCAGGAGATTTCATTGTCTTCTTATAACTCAATAAAACCAACAGGATGACAATTATAAGATTCTTCAATACCTAAAATGAAATAAAATCTATGCCTAAAAACAAAAAGACTTTACACTAGCAACAGAGAGTTAGAAGAAATAGTAAAAATAATAATCTTAACAATAGTGCAGAGAAATACAAATAATTACAGTAATATGAAACATGCAGGAATTATATGTTGAAAACTATACTTATTAAGAGGTATAAAGGTAGACTCATACAAAGGAGAAGCAATCATCCCAAGAAAAAACAAAATATTACCCAACTTTAAATTCTTTTCAAGTTAATTTTTAAATTTGTTTATAATTAATCAATAAAAACTATGCTTCTGAGTGGGTTAAATATTTCCTTATACAAAGATCAATTTCACTCAACTATAATTAGAATTATTTTGTTTTGTGGGCATGAAAATAATTTTTATTTTTCTTGGGTGATTAAGCACATAAATCCATTTTTGACATTTTTTTAAAAAAAGAGTTATAATTGGATTCTTGCTCCCACTGGATTTTAAAGACATTTTAAAAGGTAAGTAATTAAAACTGTAATGCTGATGGAGAATAGTGAACAAATCAATTGATAGCACAGAAAAAGACTCTCTCTCTCTCTCACCATATATATATATTTATTACTTATATACTTTACTTATAATTTATTCTAGTCACTTGGGAAAACTAGGGAAATTGGTTAAGTATTCTGAAAAAATGCAGTCTTCCTGTACAATAATACAGTAAAAATTCCAAATAGTTTAAAATAGCAGTTCTCAAATTGTTGTCTCATAAAACCTGGAGGTTTCTGAGACTTTTTCAGGGATCCATGAGGTTAAAAAAGAAAAAAAATTTAAAAGAAGAAAAAAATATAAAGAAAAAGTTTGTTAAGTAACTTTTTTTCCACTGTGTTGACATTTGCACTGATGCTGCAAAAGCGATAGTAGGTAAAATGCTGATGTTCAGCATAGATCAAGGCAGCAGCACCAATTATAGCAGAAGTCATTGTATTCCTCATTGCAATACACCAGTAAGGGAAAAAAAAAAGCCAATGTCACCTAAGAATGTCCTTGATGAAGTAGAAAAATTATTAACTTTATTTAATCTTGACCTTTTAATGAGACATTTTAATATCCTGTGTGACAAATGGAAAATATGCATTAAACATTTTGCTGCATGTAAAAGTATAATTCATGGTGGTTTTGAAGAAAATTATATCTGTGATTGTTTGAGTTGAGAGCTGGATTAGCTGTTTTTTTCATGAGACACCATTTGTACCTTGAAAGTATTAGGGGAAACACTGACTGAAACCGCCCTCCCCGGCCAGGCAAAGACAGTAACAATCTGCATGAGTTATTTTACGACAGGAGATCCTGGTAAGGAACACTGAACTAACAAGCCACCACCAACCAGAAGAATACGGGAAAGGTCAAAAGGAGAGAGGAGACGCCAGTCCACATGGCCTACCAACCTCCCAGAATCTTCCTCGCTGGAATCCATCTTGGCTGAGCGGTTTCATGGTCACCAGAAAGGACATTGAGTCAGAGTGATGGCCAGAGACAACCCAGAAACTAATCCCATCACCATAAAACCCAAGACTGCGAGCCACGTGGCAGAGCAGTTCTCCTGGGTTCCCTTACCCTGCTGCTCTCTGTCTGGGCACCCCTTCCCAATAAAGTCTCTTGCTTTATCAGCACCTGTGTCTCCTCGGACAATTCATTTCCAAGTGTTAGACAAGAGCCCATTCTCGGGCCCTGGAAGGGGTCCCCCTTCCTGCAACGAAAGAACAACTGACAGACAAACTATGGTTAATGAAAGAAATGAGCCTGTCACAGCAAGGAAAACAATCGGCCACATATTTTGTCAATAACATTTGCGCTTTCAAGCAAAAATTAGAATTTGGGGAAGCCTGTATCTATCTTCATGAGCTTAACAATACCTGTGTCCAAATACTGAAAGACTTTCCGATGAGATCGGTTACAATAATAATGAATGTGATTGTTTTGATATGGTACAATGAATGTGCCAAAATTTGAAAGATCTACATAAGTCAGTGAACCAGTATTTTCCAAATGAATAATGTATTATGTTCCAAAATCACGTATAAGTAAAGGATCCATTCAAAGTGCAAGAAAGACCAATAGATGTTGACATAACAGAGCAAGAAAATTAATCGATATGGTTTCAAATTCTACTCTGCAATTGACATTTAAGAAACTAGCTTATTGAGTTTTGCTGTAGCATCAAAAAAAAAAAAAATCACCATTGTCTGAATGGCCTATGAGAAGACTCCACCCCTTCCCAACTACCTATCTTTGTGAGAGCAGATTTTTTTTTTTTTTAAAGCACTGAAGTTGCTATGAAATTGCCCTTTAGTTTTTCATATATTAGGGAGGAATGATAGATTTTTGCGTATCCCCTGTAAGTTGTTAAAACAGAAATACTGAGGGTTGCTATTCTCATGGAGCTGTATACTTGCCCTATTACGGATGAAATGATTATGTCTGACTGTATTGCTTTAAAATGAGTTTTGTTGCTTTCACGCTTAGGCAAAGACATTTAAATTTATTTTTGTTCAGAGTATCATGTAATATACTTCTCCCCCATCTTGTGCTCCCAAATTTGGGATAAGCATTGAATCCTTTTTGGACTGCAGGTTGCTTCTGATTTACTAGAAAGCATGATGCATGTAAAATAGTGGTTAATGAATATGGAGTCCCACCTTAAAATTTATCAAGAGAAAAAGTTAAAATATCAAGGAAGGTGCTACTACAGTAAAAACATTATTTCCTTTGTAAAACCGTGGTATCTCATAGGACGTCTTGGATCTTATTCTCAGCTACCAAAAATGTTTAAATATGAAAGTAAAGATGACATGAGAGCGTAGTATATTCTGTTCTTAAGGCCCACTGTTCTCAAGGTGCATGGTTATTAATCTTGGTTTGAATGTATAAATTATATAAGATTAATTTGCAGATAGGGTCGATGGAGGTTAGTGCATGGGGTATTAGAATGAGAAAGCTGATAAAATACTTTGATCAAAACAACGTATCATAATTTAATTGACTGTACATTGAATGCAGAAACAGTGTAATTTGTTTTCCATTGTCAGATATTAAAGAGATTTTCAAAAATTTAAAGCAATGTCACTCTTCTCAGTATTTTTTTATTTTAGAAAATATAGCTATTTTCCCTTAAAAATATCAATTATGTTAACATGTAATGAGTAATTATTATTTTTAATAATAATTTAAAATAATTTAATAATAAGTATTTGTAAAATATCTCAGCTCTAACTTCCAATACAGCCAAAGTATAACCCACATAAACCAAAGCTCTCTTAAGTCAACAATAATCTTAAGAGTGTAATGAGATACTAAGAACAAAATATTTGAAAATCATTGGTTCAAAGTATTCATTTCTAAAAATCATAAAACGCTTGAAAAAATCAGTAATTATTTATCTTCTCTCTCTATGGAGAATTCTGTGTGCAGATAAGCAAAGGAAGAACTACCAAAGAAAAAATTCAATAAGTCTTTTAAAAATGTGAAATGCCTGTGCATAAGAAAATAGCTTTAAAATTTTGAGTCACACTAAAAAACAAATAAGATATACTATTCTCCAGAAGTTTAGTTAAGATTAATATTTAACGGATAAAGATCCTGTATAAATCAATTAAACAAAAGAAAAAATATGATTACGGTATAAAAATAAGGACAGCTCAGAGGAGTGTAAATAAGATAAAATGAATACAAGCACACATGCCATCATATTCTCACACTTTTACACTCTTGCTTATAATCAAATAAATGCACATAGATAAGACATATTTGCTTTCTGACTAACAAATGATTTATCTTTAAAAAGAGAATACTCACTGTTGTTAAAATGTTTAGCTTAAAGCATGCTCTCGAATGCTATTTGTGAGAACATAGAGTGGTGCAAAGTTTATGAGAGGTGATTTGGCAAATTTATGAAAAACCATAACAAGGTTCATACTCTTTGATCTAGTAATTCCACCTCAAATAATTATAGTATCATCAAATATTTTTAAATTAGGAAAATATGTATGTTTACTTAAACATGTTTATTATAGAATTAAGTGTAATATATAAATCTCATAACAAAGTATATTAATAGTAGAATTCATAAAATTAATATATTTACACAGTAAAATATTCTATACCTATGAAAACTATGTTGTAAAGAATTTTGGCAATATGTAAAAAGATATATATATGCTACAATGTTATGCAAACAAGAATGATCTAATATGGCATAAACAATATAATCCTAGTTATATGTAGTGTTCTGATGGGGAAGCATTTTCTTCTACATGAAAGGCAAATCTCTTTTTCTTCCTATTATTGCCTTCTACTTCTCTTACCATCTATAAATTTTTAATTATATTGGTCAGTCTCCCAGACAGTGATTGGACTTCTAATTACACAATTATACCCTATAACTATTAAAGAAATTGTATTCATAATTTTTTAAAGTCCCCAAAAAGAAACTCCTAGGTCTAGAATTCTCCAGGTTCATAGATTCATAGATTTCTGCGGGGGATATAAAATAGTACAAACTTTCTGGAAAATAGTCTGGCAGTTCCTTTTGAAAATGAAAAATATAACCACCCTACAACCCAGTGATTGTACTTCTGGGCATTTATTCCAGGGAAATGTAATCTAATGTTCACACAAAATCTTGTACATGAATGTTCATAGCAGATTTATTCATCATAGCCCCAGACTGGAAACAACCCAGCTGTCTCTCACAAGTGAATAGTTAAACAAACTCTGGTCCATCTATATAATGGAATAGTACAGTAAAAAGGTGCACAGCAGGAAAGAGCTATGAACTATTTATACAAGCAACATCTTGGATGAATCTTTAAAAAATTATGCTGAGTGAAAAACGCCAGCCCCCACAAATTACATACGATATTATTCCACATATATTACATTTTGAAATGAAAATACTACAGAAATGAAGAATAGGTAAGTGGTTGCCAGGAGTTAAAGATGGGAGAAGAGCAGACACAGGCGGTGGGTAGAGACTGTTGGGCAGAACAGTGGGTGTAGCTATGAAAGGGCTGCACGTGGAGACCTCTGTGGTGATGGAATTGTTCTGTATCTTGACTGTATCAGTCTCAATATCCTGGTTGTGATAATTGGCTATTCTTTTGCAAGATATTTCCATTTAGGGAAACTACATAAAAATTGAGATATCTTTGTATTATTTGTTACAACTGCATGGGAACCTATAATTATCTCAAAATCAAAAGTTTAATTAAAATTAAAAAAAACACAAAGGGAAAGTCAAAAGCGGGATAAAATTTTACAAAATATACGAGCTCTACTTTTAACATTAAAGGGAAAGGATAAGGGAAATATGCCTAAATGTTTTAAACAACTTCTTCTAAATTTATGAGAATAAGTTTCTTTCCATCCTTCTTTGCAACTCAGTGTACTTTCTTAAAAGAGCCTGTGCCATCATTACAGGAAACAAGAGTGATGCCATGTATTGAGCATCTAATTTGTGCCATGCTCTATTCTAAGTACTTTATAAGCAGTATCAGGATTAAATAAATTCATATCTGTAAAGGGCAAAGAACACACTCTAGTACATAATAAGCACCACATAAACATTTCTTAAAATAAAATAATAAATCATACCATTTAATTTTCACAAAACCTCTATAAGGTGGGGCATCATTTTATAACTGAGAAAACTAAGGCATAAAAGGTTAAATAACCTTCTTAAACTTACACTGGTAGTATATGGTAGGATCAGGATTAAAATCCAGACTGTGATTTCTGTCTGAATTCTTTACCACTACAAATTTCATTGCTCCAAACTGTACCCTCCAATTCCCTCCTGGTAGTTATACATTTGATCTGATCATTCGATTCCACAGTTTTTTTGTTTGTCTTAACATAATTTATTCTCTTGCTTGGAGGAATGAGGTTAAAGACATTTACCTTTTCCTCACTAGTATAGGCACATATGACGGGATTAAGAGTCAAGAAAAGGTTAACATGATGAAGTCAGCAAAAAATCGACTTGCCTTCCTCCGTAGTCAAGCTGCTGCCTTCTCCATAGTGACATGACATTGGGGAGACTAATGAAGTGATCTACAGCTTCATGTTGATACAAGTATCCTTGCCTTTGGAATTTTATCATGTTTCCCAATTCACAAAATTTGGTAACTCTAATAATTAATTTATCTATTCATCCAAATAAATTAGCAGCCATCCATTATTCTTTAAAGACTCCAAGTAGTTACTGTTTAAAAGTTATTAGCCTAAGAATCTTTTACTTACTAGCTTTAATTACTGTAGACAGATGAGGATATACCCCTATTAGAACAGAGTCAACTAGAACATATTTTACAACTTAGAAGAAATTAATAGTTATTAGCATACTGAATTTGATTCCACTTCCCACCAACAGTGCACAAAGATTCTAATTTCTCCACATCATCTTTTTTTTTTTTTTAATAGTAGCCATCCTAATGAGTGTGAAGTGGTATCTCATAGTGCTTTTGAATTGTATTTCCCTAATGATGAGTAATGGTAAGCCTCTTTTCCTCTGCTTATTGGCCATTTACTTGATGTCTTCTTTGGAGAAATGTCTATTCAAGTCCTTTGCCCATTTCTGAAATGGGTTGTTTGTTTTGTTTTGTTGCATTTCCATAATGACTAAGTGATAATGAGTATCTTTTCAGGTGCTGATTGCTATCTATATATTTTCTTTGAAGAAGTGTCTGTTCAAATTTTTGACCATTTTTAATGGGGTCATTTTTGTTGTTGTTGCTGAGTTTTGGGGGTTCTTCATGTATTCTGAATATCAGTCTTCTATCATAAATGGTTTTCGAATATTTTCTCCAAGACTTGGCTGATTTTATCATTTTCTTAAGAGAATATTTTGAAGAGCAGAAGTTCTAAATCAGTGAATTTTACTGTGTGTAACTAATGTCTTAAACAAAAGAGAAGGGGTCGGAAAGTAAGTGGATTTAAAGGATACAAAGAAATAAAATATTGTTAAAACAAAAAATTTATTCTTGACTTTTGTCCTATTCTGAATTCTGCTCCCATGTCCTTATGAAAATACTTGAACTTCCACCTTATTCCTGATGTCAACCACACGGGCATTATCTCACCCACCCTCTCCTCCTTTTCTAGGACTGAATTTCTCTCTCATTGTTCTTAACAGGACCTGGAAAGATTCTTCCTTAATTTCAGTCAATGTCCATGTCTCTGCAACGACATTACCATGTTGTTTCCTACCTTTCTGTCTATCTCTATGTGCAACTACCCATCTTCCCTCTTGAAAACTCACTGATTCCTGGACCTTTCTGATGCTGACTCCAGACCTAGATACATTCTGGAGTCTTCCTTCCTTCCTTCCTTCTTTTATTCTTTCCTTTCTTCCTTCCTCTCTCTTGCTTTTCCTTTCTTCAGTAATTATCTGAGTATCTATTATGGGCAAGAAATTGTGATAAGCACTAGGAATACAAGAACAGAGTATATGTATTCTTTGCCTTCAATAGAGAGAGATGAGAAGGAAAAAAACCGAGTTTAGGGGAATTACAGTTTGGAAAGGTGGTACATAGCAAGGGCACATTACCTAACCCAAGGTAGGCAGGCAACATGTCCTGGAGGTAAAATGACCCAAGTTTTTACCTGTACCAAGAATTAGGCTTATTGACACTATTTTCATCATTATGTGACATTGCATGTGTCCTCAAGGGCCCTCCACACCCTGGGGACAGATCACTTTATCATTTTCTAGACCATCATCTGTACTAGCCCCACCTGCCCTAGAGCCTTCTGAAGTCTGAGCTACCTACAAGTTCCTCTATCTGACAAGGAGGACTTTCTGGGCCAGCATTTCTTATTAGCACCTGACTTTATACAACACATCGTTCCTGGAATAGGAGTCCTAAATTAATTCCACCGTTTTTACTGTCTCCTACTGCAGTTTTAATTCAGTATAAAAAAAATAGCTAGAGGTGAGAGAACACATTTAATTAAATATTGTATGCAGCTGATGAATGTATACAAAACCATCACTCAAGGGGTATATATTTTTATAATGAGTTTCTTTCTTTGACTTTCTTTGACTTCCAACCCTATTTGAACTTCTGCTCTAAAAGGCTAGATTGCTCTTCCCTTGTACTTTCAATTTCCCAATAGGCTTTCTTGGAAGAGCTGAGTTGGTCCCTCTTGCTGTTAGCACAGCAGGGTCCATCTTCATGATGCTTCAAATCTCAGTTATCCTGAACTGCCAGAACAATTCTTGACTACCTTAATGAGACTCAGAACCCCAGCCCTGATGTCAAAGTGAAGCTTTTTCTAAAGAGTTCAAGCAGCGTCTAGTGAAGATCTTATTCTTTGCCATATTGTCAGTAAAAAGATAAATATTTTCCGTAACCCAGGGACCTTGAATTTACTAAGGAAGTTAACTAAAATGCAGTAAACTTGGCTATGTTTTCATTGACTCCCAGAGACAAATTATAGATCACATGAAACATGGTTCCATGATGCCATTTATTCTTTTAAGGAGACAAATATTCTCCCCTCACCTCTATCTCCATGAATGCATTTTAATGAATTTATTCTGTGACTATACATATAAAAACTTCTTCACATAGAAACTATTGTCCAGGAATACAGGTGACTTAATTTTAGGAAAACTGCAAGTATTTACTTTGTCAGCATTTTCTTCTGCTTACACCATCACACACTACCTGTGCATTTATGGTTTAGCAAAGTGCTGTAAATTGAAGTTTTCCTGTGTTGTGGGGCAGTTTATTGTGTCCCTGACTTGGTCCAGGACAGTAGATCTGATTGTAAATTTTACTAAGATGCTTCCACATTATAACTTAGACTTCATTGCTTAAAGCAGTACAGTCTCAAATCTGTGTTTCAAAGTGTAAGGGATTATAAATTCAACATAGAGAAACTTTGGTGGCAACCATCAGGCTTCCTGGTCTTTCTTGAAACTGGTCAAGGGGATTGATGGAGAATTATGTTAAGCGAGTCTCTTTTTCTTGGTGGAATTTTAGACAAAGTTTCCTAACACTCTTCAGGTATGCAAGTTCCCAATGGGAGGACAGCTGCTGATGGAATATTTGCTACGTATTAATGCTTCCTAAATCAAAACAGAAAGAATTAGACCAGATATCCTCCTTTTGTCCTCTTTGAGAATTTGTATTTACTATTTTCAAATGACATACTTACTTCATAATTCTAGCCAACTTAAGTTGAAAAGGAGTTTATTAAAAGACATTGATTAACACAAAGAACGCATGGGAAGGTGAGAGAATGGAGCTGGGAAATTGATGAGCAGCTAAGAAACAGCTAAAGTCATGCCACTTTCAGAGGACATCTCACTACTACATCACCTCTGATCTCACTGTTACAGCAAGGGGTGGTAGACTATGCTGCTGTCATCATGAATAATGTCTAAGCGTCCCTACTTCTTTTTTCATTGACAGCCTCAGGCAGAGGCATGTAACTGATCACCCAGGCTTAGGCTGTATGCCCTTGCCCTGGTAGCCATGGAGTGGAACACAGAACTATCTGACCTTCCATCAATTTCCATAGCGGGAAGAAGCCCTGGATTTCACCTCTTTTGAAATTTACCCTGAAGATAAAAGATGTTTGAATATTAGATACACAAAAACTGGAAAAAAGAGAAAATGAGAGAGAAACAAATGTCCACTGCAAGTGGTGACTCTCTTCCAATGTTTTATTGTTGTTATTGTTTTTAATCACTTTTTTTTTTCATTACAGTGGGTGTTATTTTTAAAGAACACAGCTCCTAAGTGCTAGAACTAAACTTTTATCCCAATTTGCTCCAATCCCAAAGTTTGAGCTTTACCATTAGGCTGCTAACTCTTTGCTCACCTTTTTCCTTTTCAAGTCTTGGACAGACTGGGATCAGTCATTCTTTCAACAAGAACTTACTTACAGAGTACCTCCCATATGCTAGAATGAATGCTAGATGTTGGGGATGAAAATGATGAACAAAATATAAGCCTGGCACTTTAGGGTCCCTGAAATCTGGAGTCAAATAAAACAACGGTTATTTCAATATGGAGTTGTTAAGAGGAGAACCTCTTAAGTTCCATCAAAGTAACCCTCATGTCTCCCTGTACCACCCTGCCCAGCAGGTATTCCACCCAGAGGAGGAAGTGTGGCTTATCTGTGAAAAGGAAAAGTCTTTTAGGCGCTCCTGTTCAACTTCCCATCTTCAGAGAGCATGCACAATGTGGTAAGTGTATGACAGATCCTGTCCCTAGGCGGACGGAAGTAGCAGCTGCTACAGTTATCCAGCCCAGGCTGTGGAGGGATGGGGAAAGTTCAGTGTTGGGTGGGATGCAGGTGAGAAGCTAGATTTGTCACTTAGTTTTAGCCAGTATCAAGTTGACATTTTTATTTCTGTCTGCCTGCCTCCAGTGACTATCTCTCAATTGGTTTCAAACTTTGTAGGAGAATAAAGTGCAGTTAAAACATCATTTATCCAGTGTAAACCCCAATAAAAGTGACAGGAGTTAGGGTGCTATTTGAGTTTCCCTCTCTTTCTCTTTCTCTCTCTCTATCTCTGTCTCTTCTTTCACTTTTCTTATGTCTTCCCTCTAGTCTCTCTTCCTAAATCTTCATAACACCCTCCCTCTTTTCCCCTCTTCCTTACCCCACCTCTATTCATCTATCTCTCTTCACTCTGTCACTCCTTTCTCCCTCTTTCACCCTAATCTCTTTCCTCCCAGTCCAGTCTTTCTCTTTATTTCCCTGTCCTCCTTTCTTCATCTTCTCTCTCCCTTTCCCCTCCTCTCTCAATCCCCCCTTCTCTGTCACTCTGACTCTCTCCCTGCCTCTTTCATTCCACAAATGTTGGCCTAGTGCTTTTGCTAGATTTCACTCTGCATGCTGGCTGTTCAAGTATAACTGGTGTGAAATGATCACCCGGGGAATTAAATAGGAGGAAAGATACATGGAGTTAGTTCAAGCAAAACTCACTGGTTTGAGAGAGGACAGTGTATCTTAGTGGAGGCTATGGCCTGACAGCGTCACCTTTGGTAAAATCATTGGTCAAGGTGATCATCTGAAGGTAGAGGAGTATTGTCCCCAGGTCAGAATATTAAGGCATGGGAACTAGTCTAAAAATTCAACTCTTACTTTTTCTCACACCTGACAGGTCCCTCAGGCAGTCTACTATTTATGCTGTGTGATGGGGATTTCAGGAATTGAAAAAAAAAAACTCTTTTATTTATTATTAATATTTGGATTGCACATTTAAAAAAAATTAATTAATTAATTAACTTTTTGACTGCATTGGGTTTTCGTTGCTGCGCGCGGGCTTTCTCTAATTGTGGTGAGCGGGGGCTACTCTTTGTTGCAGTGCATGGGCTTCTCAATGAGGTGGCTTCTCTTTGTTGCAGAGCACGGGCTCTAGACATGAGGGCTCAGTGGTTGTCACTTGCGGGCTCCAGAGCGCAGGCTCAGTAGTTGTGGCGCGCGGGCTTAGTTGCTCCGTGGCATGTGGGATCTTCCTGGACCAGGGCTTGGACCCATGTCCCCTGCATTGGCAGGTGGATTCTTAACCACTGTGCCACCAGGGAAGTCCTGGATTGCACATTATTATTTAGGTCTTCACATATCTAGTCTAGTATTCAAAAAGTTACTTTTTGTCCAAATTGGTTGTTTATGTTATTTCTCAAGACAAGTCATATTAAAGTCTGAGATAACACTGGATTAGATGTTTACCCTCTCTTCTGGTCATTTCATCTCATCTTAACTTTTTCAAATAAATTCACAATTTCAGCTCTGGAAGTGCATATTATTATAGCTCCAATTATTAACTATCTATACTTTGCCCTGGATGCAGCCTTATTATCTTTAGAATTGAAAACTTCAGAGATGAACAGAGTATTTGCTTATTATGAAGGTCCTTGGAATGCCATCCTAAACTCATTTATATTTAACAAAGCTAATATTTCCTAATGTTGGAGGTAGATATGGGGAAGGAAGGAACAGGAGAGGGGAGGTTAGAGATACTTCCTCTAGGAGGAGTTGAGAAAAAAGCTCTTCAGGTGGACTGTGTCTGCCATCGGTTTTGTTTTTAATGTGAACTATGCTTTCAAATTATTTAAGGGCGGTCATGTGGAATATGCAATCTGGCTGTTCTACCTGACCCAGAGAGCAGGACCGGGGCCAGTAAGAGAATGTGATAGAGATTTATTTTAACTCAAGATAAAGCAGAAATGTCTAGGGTAAAAGTTCCCCAAATATGGAAGAGACTGCATCAGGAGCTGGGAATAATATTATAGAACACTTCCTACGTACCAAGCGCTAAGCACTTTTACTATAAGTCTTAGTATTTGGGGTACTGTAATGGATTGAATAACGGGCCCCCAAAGAATATGTCCATATCCTAGTACCCAGAACCTGTGAAAGGCTCTTTATTGGGAAAATGTCTCTTTTAGTTAAGGATCTCGAGATGAAGAGATCATCCTGATTATCAATGATGGGCTCTAAAACCAATGACAAGTGTCCTTTTAAGAGACACAGAGTGGAGAAGGCTACATGAAAATGGAGAATGAGATTGGAGAGATGTGACCAGAAGCCAAGGTAGCCTAGGAAAACTGACAGCCACCAGAGCTGGAAGAGGCAAGGAAGGAGTCTCCCTGAGAGCTTTCAGAGGGAGTGCAGCCCTGCTGCTGCTTTGATTTCAGACTTCTGGCCTGTATAAGTGTGAGCGATTACATGTCTGTTATTTTAAGCTGCTAAATTTGTGGTAATTTGTTATGGCAGCCATAGGAAACTAATGCTGGTACTAAAACATGCATTAGCCTCATTTTGCAGCTAATGCACAGAGGGACGTAGAAGTTACTAACTTGTTGAAGGTCATGTAGCTACAGAGACAGAGCCATGATTAGGAGAGAGGCAGTCTGGCTCAGAACCCACATTCATGAACCCAGTGCTACATTCTTCTCCAGGTAGTGAGTTCCCTCTCTCTGATTTCCAATTGGAGATTGGAAAACTGCTTGATGGGACTCAAGCATTAAATAAGCAGAAATAACTAGATTCAGATTTCCAAATACCAGTACCTTGTATCAGATTCTGAAGTTCCACTTTAACAGCTTCTGGTTCAGTTGATTTTTAGTATTGCCCAAGAATCCTTATTTTTTTGAAAAAGACCTCTTTCCAGTGAATTGTCATAGAATATTCATGTTTGGGAATGATCAGACTAGATACCTTTTGCAGTTTTTTGCAGCCCTGAGCATGTGTGTTCTATACCTCTCTTTGCCCTCAACTCATTTTGTGTCTCCTTTCCCAAAAGCAGGAGACTAAGGGAGTCGAGGGCTCTTCTGTTTTTCTTGTATCATCCATGTGGCCTGTTCTTTGTCCTTATGTTTCTTTATGAGCCACTATAATGGTCTAAATCATAAGCTGAATAAGTTCACTGTTTTACTACTTTGGTGTTTTGAAACAAAATAAAAGAAAATGAAATCAGACATATCCTAGAAGCAAGTATAGAGAAAATAAAAAGTGCTTTGTGGGTTCACAGATAAGAAGCCTAATAATCATGGATGGAAATTCACTGTAAATAAGAGTCTGAAGTGAGACAAGCCAAGGTACTAGGGCTTAACTGCTCTGGAGTTTTGAGAGCTTTCCAGGAGACGTCAGAGATTAAAGTTTTTTAGAGAGTCATTCTTTTCATGTATGTGTAGACTGCAATTGAATTGGACTCTTAGAACATAACAGTTGAACAATTTAATTGGCAGGATTATTATCCTAAAAGAAAGGGAGTAACAGGTGAAAGATTGTGGCTTTTCTCATGGAAACAGGAAGGAAGGGCCCAACTGAAAGGGGCAAATTGTGTTTAGTCTTCCTAACCACTCTGTGGTAGATCACCACTTCCGAAACCTCACTGAACTTGACCAAGGTTGCACAGCTACTGTGCTATGGAGCTGGGGGGTTGAATCTCTTTCGAAGACCATGCAATTTCTACTGCATCAATGGTTCAGCGACTGAACAAGCATCGAATCTCCTGGAGAGCTTGGTGAAACACAGATGACTGGACCCCATCCCAGGAGTTTCTGACTCAGTGTGTCTGGAGGACCTCGCGTGTGGAACAAGTTCTCGGTAACGCTGATGCTGCTGGTCCAGAGACTACACTTGAAGAACCACTGTGCAACTACACCATCTGGGGAGGATCTAAAAACTGTAGGTAAATGTTCCTCCAGTTATTTAAAAGGGTCCCCCAAATAATTTAGACCAGAAGTTGCAAACTGATGGCATCAGACATGTATGTTTAACATGATCAGTTCAAAATTATTTATTTAGTGGTCAATACTGTAAATCCAGAGATTTCAGATAAAAATCTTTTTCTGAAAAATATCAGAAGATCTGTCATGGCAAAAATCAATTCAAACTTGGTATTAGCTTCCCCTTTTAGGCCAGATGTCAACCTTCCTACCATTTCAAATATTTACTTTACCTGCTTTGCTCTACCCTTAAATATAATAGGTGGAATTTATTGGGTTATTAAACCCAATTATTAAGCAAATACTGTTCATTACCAGTGTTCTAAGGGCTTTACCTGTATTAACTGTTTAACTCTATAACCCTCTATGAGGAAAATTTTACTCAGAGTAAATTAAGGCTGAGGGAACAAATAGAACAAATAAGTTATCGTGGGTGAGACACAATAGCAGTTTATTTCCATAGCTCATGCTTATAAGCTATAAGCTGTAAGCTTATAGACTATACTATTTTGCAAATGAGAGCAATCACACTAGCAGGGCACTGTTGGTGAGCACTCTACCTATATTAACTCATTTAACCTTCACAACACTATGAGACATTATAACTATTTCTATTTTACAGAAATGGAAACTAAGGCAGAAAGAAATTAACCAGCTTGGCCAAGTTCATATAGGTAGTATTAACACAACAGGTACTTGAATCCAAGCCATCTGACTCCAGAGTCCATACTCTTCAATTTTAAATTCTACTGTAGACGTTTATGTCTGTGACTCTGATCCAGACCAATTCTTCCTTTTTGCAGTTGAAGAAATTGAGTATTTCAAAGGTCAAATGTCTTCCTTAGAATTGTGGAATGAGTTAGCAATAGATCACGTTTGTACTCATGAATACCAAAAAGTACTCCAACAATGACCCCCAGTGGGAATTTTGGCTCACTATTATTGTAATGTAAATGGAAAAGAGGTTAAATAAATGTTAATGAGATTCTACTCATTGTTTTTATCTAAACGTGGTCTCAAATGGCTACTCTAGTTATTCTCAGCCCTGGTTGCACACTGGAAGGTCTTATTTGGGGATTTTAAAAAACGATGCCCAAGCCCCACCCAAGGCCAATTAAATAAGTTAAATCAGATTCCTTGAGGGATGATGTCTATAGTCTGTATGTATATATACACAAATATATATAATATATATTTAATTTATATTAAATATATATAAATTTTGGGATTCCAGGTAATTCTAATGTGCAGCCAGAACTGAGAAGAATTGAAAAATGCTGGATTACACTCTCAGAAGTATGCAGATTGCATGCAATGGCTGGTAATTAGACACTGATGTTGTCTTCTTCTGGAGATTGTATAGGTTCCTGTAAAGATGTCTAGTTCCACGTTCAATGCCGACTGCATCCCTATAACCAAATGCAGTAATTACTTGTTACTGATGTGTGTTCATGAATAATTGAATAGTCTTACTTTGGTCCTGCTCCCGATTAACTTCTGTGACTGAAGGGAACTGAGCTCCTCCTGTAAGAAATAAACAATGTGTTGAACAGTGCTGGTTTTTTGGGTTAATTTCCATGTTTATTACTCTTGCCCCTTGTCTTCATCTAATCTGACGTTCTTTCTGCTGCTTACATGTGACTGACTTGTGCAGTGACACTGCAGGAAGGGTAATTTGAAAAACTCGAGTCCCCAGACCACCTCTGCTCCTCATGACAACTATGTGATTGGTCATTGCCCGTTCAAAAGTGGAAAAATAAAATTAGGAAATTTTGCACACACAAATT
This sequence comes from Eubalaena glacialis, assembly GCF_028564815.1. Classification (NCBI taxonomy): domain Eukaryota; kingdom Metazoa; phylum Chordata; class Mammalia; order Artiodactyla; family Balaenidae; genus Eubalaena; species Eubalaena glacialis. The sequence goes on from NC_083725.1 coordinate 86,406,515, forward strand.
CAGCTAGACAAGTAATTTCAAGTTCTATTTCAAGTCATATTCAGCCTTACAGAGGTAATATAATGAGAATTATCCAAGCAATGCTTTGGCAGCAAAACAACATTAATTTGAATGAGCACTTACAGAGCAGTTTCTTCCTCTTCTGTAGAATTATCCACAATTTATCACAGTTATCCTTTTAAGGACTGCCTTTTCTGTGAGAATTTAGGCTCTGTAAGTACAGGAACCATGTCTGTCTTGTTATTATCATGTCCCCAAGTCCTAGCATATTGTAGGTACTAAATAAACATTTTCTGAACTTATAAATAATTAAATGAATGAATATCTGAGCTAGGCATTGAAGACAGAAAGAAAAACAAGACATGATTTCTGTCATTGAGGAGCTTATAAGATTAGGAGAGAAACAGAAACGTTCAAGAATTACTATCCAATGTGGTTAGGACTTTAATAAAGATAGGTATAAGGAAGGAAAGGGCTCTTATATGCTAACAATCTACAGATCAAATCTACCCCCAGAGTGGAAGCAGCCATAAAAGTTAAAATTTCTTGGAAGTACTTTGTGTTATAAATTTTAATGTGGGACAAAGCAAATAATTTACATAATTCTGAAGACAAATTAAATTTTAAAAATTGATCCCTAAAATCAGAAGGAAAAAAAAAAGCAAATGAACCTAAGTGTGTGTTAATCTGATGGCATAGCAACACAGAGGAACTATTGAAAATGATTTTTTAAAACCAAACCATTTGAATGTACATACTTACTTGAATATACCAGGTGTGGTCTCCTGTTGATTTACCTTTTTTACTCTCTGTGAGATATTATTGCAGGATTGGTCACTAATTTTCTCATGCTTCCCTGTGTCCACGCTCTTAAAGAGTCCACCCCTATATTGACTCTGGACTTGGTATGTGACTTGCTGTTTTAGTTTGCTAGGGCTACATTAACAGAGTACCACTAACTGGGTGGCTTAAAAAACAGACATTTATTGTATCACAATTATGGGGGTTAGAAGTCTGAGATCAAGATGTCAGCAGGGCCACGCTCTCTTTGAAGAGTCTAGGAAAGGATCTGTTCCAGGTATCTCTTTTATCTTCTGGGAATTCCTTGACTTATGGCACTGTAATTCTAATCTTTACATGGTGTTCTCCCTGTGTATGTGTCTGCCTCTAAGTGTCCCCCTTTTATAAGGACATATTGAATTAGGTCATGTTTATAAGGTCATATTGGATTAGGGCTCCACTCTTCTCCGGGATGACCTCACCTTAATTTAACTGATTACATCTGCAACAAACTTAATTCCAAGTAAGTTCATACCCTGAGGTATTGGGGGGGTCAGGACTTCAGCCTATGAATTGAGAGGACACAATTAAACCCATGACACTTGTTTTGGACAATGAGATAATAGCAAATGGAAAGAAGCAGAGATTTGAAAAGTGCTTGTACTTTGGGGCTTGCTCTCTCTTACTACCTTTAGGGAACTGCCACTACCACCATGTGAACAAGCTCGGACTAACCTGCTGGATGATGAGAGAATCATGGCCCATTTGCCCCCATGACAAGTTCACAACTAACCTCCATAAGCAGAGACACTCACCTGACAGCTGACCTCAGTGAGAGAGTCTAGGAGACCAGCAGAAGAACCACCTAGCCAAACCCAAGTCAAATCATATTTTGAATTTTAAAAAGTCTGTTGTTTTAAGCCACAAAGTTTTGCAGTGTTTCATTATACAACAGTGAATAATTTATGGTGTGTTAGAAATATGGGAAGACACTAGTCAATTTCCAACTCTAAAATTTTCAAGCTTTTGTATGAATAATTGCTGTTCCCAACAAGAAAATTCAGTCTTGTAAACTTAGCTACTACTCAGGCTTGTCTCCTTCCTTTTCACTGCTGTTTCCAAGGGAGCCTCCTGGAGTGAATAAAATGATTTTTTAAAAAGAAAGTCCTTCCATAAATTGCCTTGCTACATTGCTTAGAAAAAGGAGGAAAAAAGAAAGGCTTCTTTCTCAACGCCATTATTTCTTTGTATATTCTAGATAGCTATCTGGACTTCTCTGGTGGTGCAGTGGTTAAGAATCCACCTGCCAATGCAGAGGACACAGGTTCGATCCCTAGTCCGGGCAGATCCCACATGCCGTGGAGCAACTAGAGCCCACAAGCCACAACTACTGAGCCTTCAAGGCACAACTACTGAAGCCTGTGCGCCTAGAGCTCATGCTCCGCAACAAGAGAAGCCACCACAACGAGAAGCCCGTGCACCGCAACGAAGAGTAGCCCCCGCTCGCCACAACTGGAGAAAGCTCGTGCACAGGAACGAAGACCCAACGCAGCAAAAAATAAAAAATAAAAAATAAGTAAAAATTTTAAAAAAAGATAGCTGTCATTCAAGGAATCATCAATTGTCCATTTATTTGTTAATCAGCAAATCTATAATTCAGCAAGTTTATTTAGCATCTATAGGCTGCAAGGTGTTCATATAAAAGATTTTGGATACAGTAGCCATCTTAGGTAGAGTTTATCTATCTATCTATCTATCTACCTATCTATCATCTATAAAATTTTACAACATAGACTCATAATCTCAGAGTTAGAAAGGGCCCTAAAATGTCTTTTGTTCTAATCTCTTACCAGTGCAGGAACATACTCTATGTCATTCCCAACAAGCAATCTTTTCTCTTCTGCTTGCACCCTTCTCATGATGAAAGGCTCATTACCTCATGAGGAAGCCAATTTTATTCTAGAATAGCACTGCTTGTCAGAAAGTATTTCCTTCTCTTGACCTCAAATATGCCTTCTCTGGCTGCCCAGTTTCCCTCAAGGCTCTGTCCTTCCACCATTTTGCTACTGGTCCCAGAAATAGCATATCTATTTCCTCTTCATGTGACAGCCCTTCAAACATCCTAACCTGTATAGACATAATAATGTTATATCTTTTCTAAGAAGAAAAGTTCTGATAAATCTAGCTCTCACCACCATTCTTAACAATTTCTAGAACAAATGGAGAGAGTATTAGAAAGAATGACTTGGGGAAAAAGCAGAATTAACTACAGACAAATATAATGAAATAATGTGAATCATTACTTCTATGTGTGCCCTTTCTGGGAAAATATTAGTGAGGTGTTCAAGAGACATGAACTTTAACTTGCATTTAATGTCTTTAACAAGAACTGTGCCTCGAAAATTATCAGGATATCTAGGGATTATTTTTCACTTTGTTCTCAAAAGTGAGCCTGTTTGAGAATTTAGCTGTTAGAGATGATACTGATAAGATGACCCTTACATCCTGTGAACTTTTACTGGACAGTTGTAAGTAACATGTTCCTCCAGCTGTATCTTTCTAGAGAGCAGATTTAAAAGAAGTTTATGATTGTATCTGCCAGTGAAGATCATACTGTTTTCCTTGGTCCTCTCACTCGACCTAAATTGTGTCCAGCTGAGGACTGCTTCTATCTTGGACATTGCTGGGAAAAAGCAGCCACTTTTTCAGAGAATCAACAAAGTTTAGTCAGTGGTTTTCTCATCTCCAGTGCCCACTCACCTTTGAAGAAGGTTAAATTAGGAAATAAATCCACAAATCACCATGTTAAAGTTGTGAGGACACAAATGCTTCAAATGGGCAGAAAGGGTTTCAAATCCTGGCTCCTCCACTTACTAGTAATGTAAGCTTGAGCAAGTTACTGCATCATTTTAAATCTCTGTTTTTTTTGGATAATAATGCTGATAATAATGACCACAGAGTCTCTCCTGAGAACTGAATGAAAGGATATTTCATTCTTTGAACATGCATACCCAACTTGAAGCAAGAAGCAAAGGCCTTGCACTTTTATAATGATTATTATTATCAATTATTAAATAATTAAAAATCAATGTTGAAAGTAAAGATGGCTTCTTAGGACATCATAAAAGTAGTTATCCTTAACTAAAGCAATAAGACTGCTTCAGAGGTGTATATTATACTGCTAAAAAGCGGGGAAGACAGAAGAAAACTTATTAAAGACTACAGCTCAAATCTGAGGCAGCTTAGCTTTTGCCCAAAGAGTTCCTGAACATGTGTTATGTGACAAGAATTTGATGTCTGGTCTTCCGTCTAAGAGATATGAGTTTAGATAAACTTAGATTTCAGTCTCTTCATCCACAGAATGAAAGGCTTCCTCTGTATAGTATAGGATGGTTCTTTTAATATTCTACTAAAATTAAATCTTTTCACTCCCTCAGTTTTTCTTTTGATTATTCCCAAAGTAAATATCTAGGCATGTATATCTTCATTGTTGGAAGTATGTAAACCTGTTTCCCTTGCTCCTTAGTGACGACAATTCTAATCTGTTTTATATTATGTCTCTTTCCCACTGCATACAGAATCAGGCTGAGGGTTAAAGATTATAGGTGTTTAGTAAGCCAATGCAGGATCCAATTGATTATGCTGAGAGAGAAGACTTAAGCACACATTATATTGTTCACTCTTCAAACTCCTATCTATCATTCAATGTATAACTTAAATGGCACATCTTCATTGATAGTTTCCTCTACCACTCTCCCCAACACACACACACACACACACACACACACACACACACACCATGCAACGGCCTCAGGATCAATTGCTCAATTTTCTGTGCATCTATAAATGTTTTAACTTTAGCAGAGTATGGTTTGTCACTCAGTTATTTATTTAGGTGCCTGTGACTTCTAGATTTTGAGAATTTTGAAAGAAAATGCGTATAAATTCTAGTATATAGCTTAGCACCTGGGATTCAGAAAATATCTGTTCAATGAATGAATAATGATAATGAGGAGGATGAGGATGATAGCAGCTAATTTTTTTTGAGTACTTTTTACATATTAGGCATTTTCCTAAGCTCTCAACATGAATGAATTCATTATACGGACACAACTACTCTATGAGATAGATACTATTATTTTCACCATTTTATCGATGAGAAAACTGAGGCACAGAGTATTTATTAAATAACTCCCTAGGCAATAAGATTCAGAGTTAGGGATTAAAACCCAATATTTTGTTTCCAGTGAATAGTTAATTAAACACTATTCTATGCTGTCTCTCCTGAACAAGTAAGTGAAAAATTAATGAGTGAATAAAATGGGCAAAAATACCCACCCAATACACACTGTGTATACACTGAATTATTACCATACTAATCCAAACTTGGACCTGATTTTTCCACTTCTGTGAGGGCATGGTTTCCTTAATTAGTCCAACTTTAGAGTAGTAGGCAGAATAATGATCTCTAGATATGTCCATATCTTAATCCCTGGAACCTATGAATATGCTACTTTTCATGGCAAAAGGGACTTTGCAGATATAATTAAGGATCTTGAGGTGTGGCGATTATCAAGGTAGGCCCAGTGTAATCATGAGGATCCTTATAAGTGAAAGAGCAAAGACTGAGAGTCAGAGAGAACTGAAGATTCCAGGCAGCAGGCTCTGAAAATAGAGTAAGGGACCATGAGCCAAGGAATGCAGATGGTCTCTGGAAGCTGAAAAAGAAAGGAAATGGATTCTTTCCTAGAACCTAGAAGCAAAACAGTCTTTCTTGACACCTTAATTTTAGCCCATTGAAACTCAGTTTTCTAAATTTCAGAACTGTAAGAGAATAAATTTGTTTTGTTTTAAGTCTCAAGTTTGTGACTTGTGAAAATTTGTTACAGCATCAATAGGAAGTTAATATGTCAGGTATAGTGGTCTCTGATAGCATATTTAGTGTCAGTCTTGGAGGTTTGATAGATTAGCTGCTACTTAGGCAAGTAGAGAGTGCTGTCTTGTCCTACAGAAATGGAAAATAGACACAAATGGGAGAAGGAGAAAATAATTAGTCTTGAATTTCTTCCCCACTGTTGTTGGAGGGTAGTCTATATTGGGTATTTCTAAGTCATTGAGCCCTTGTGTTTATTTGGGGGAGCTCATTTAGAAAGTATGTTGCCACTTCAGAGGCAAACGTTGTTGAAAATTGAGATGGGGGTGTGGGGAGCTGGAATGGCATGGGTAGGATTAGGGAACTGATCCAAGAATGATGGGCTGTCAACAGACCCATGCAGGTCCCAAGGGGAAGTGATGAACTCTGATATAATTCACTTAGGTTGGCATTGAGCAGGGCTGACTCAACACATAGAGCACTCTGACAAGAGTGTCAGCCCTGGTAATATCTGAATTTAAAGCAGTAATCCTTCCTGTTGGGACAAACCTCACTGTGTTAAAGCAACGCATGAATTATCTTCATGATGCATGTGTGTGTGTGTGTGTTTATGGAAGCATTCCTAGTCAGTGACAAAGAAAAAGGTTATTCAGTAACTGGAGTTTGGTGTTGGAACTGTTGATTAACATTTGGGGAAGAATTAATCCATTTTGGTTTCCATAGTTTATTAAGAATAGAAACTTTGGATGGAATAAAAGTTAAATACATAAAAAGAATCCATATAATCTTTCTTTGCAACTATAAAGCTTCTGAATATCAGTGTCAGTGGGGACGTTTTAAGCTTAAAAGCCACAAAATAAGTCCAAAGGAAAAGACTAACATTTAACTACATGTAAGTTAAAAACTTTCCCTGCAGAAATAACCAAAATTAAAAGGAAGGCAACAAGTTAGTAAACAACGATACATCAAGTATAACAGCACATTTCTACTGTAGAGAACATTCATGCAAAGGAGAAAATAGAAAACTTCTGACAGATAAATATGGAAAATTCATATGGACAATTCATAAAAGAGAAAATAAAATTAGATTAAAACAAATGGAAAAATACTCAGCCTCACTAGTAATCAAAGAAATGTAAATTAAAATGAGATACCGGTTTGCATATCAAATAAGAAAACTTTTAAAAAACCTTGTAATATCCACAACAGCTTTCATAAACTGCTAATGAGGCACTGCTAAAATGGCACCACTTTTGGAAATATAGAGTCTAAATGTGAAATTTTTTCTAAATAAATAATTGTACTACATAAAGTTCTTATACACAAAATTCTCCATCATAGTATTATTTGTAATACCAAAATATTTAGAAATTTAATGTTCAAAAATACAATGAAATTTTTAAAAAAATTGATAGCACCTAACCAATAGAATATTATTCAACAATTTAAATATTCATTCACAAATTGTAGGTTACCAATTACAAAATAGAGCATACAGAATTGTATCTCTATAATTATTTTAAAATATTTTTGTAAATCTATCTATACAAAACAAAACTGGAAAAATAACCAAAATGTTAACATGAATAGGTTTATATAAATTCTTGCTTTGCTCTGTTTTCTTTTTTTTGGTGGCCTTGTTTCATTTGATAAGCATGTACAACTTTTATAATAGAAAAATAAATGAATATTAAGTAAATCTCTTCCTGGTTCTATTTTAAAAGGAGAATTCAAATAAGCATGGATGTATAATGAGAAAAGATATGATTCCATTAAGAAAATATGGGCTGAATAAGATGCTGAGAATCACACCTTACATTTAATGGGAACATGTAAGCAATACAAATAAGTTTTAAGCAGATTTTAAATGGGATGCAGAGAAGGTTTTTATTTTGTTTTGTTTTAAGAGTGTAATATTGTTTCCTTTGGTAGGGGAAAAGACAGTGTTTCTTTTACACACACCAGCAGAACCTGCTGTCACCTCTCTTCTCTTTCTGCTATTCCAATTATGTGCAAAACACCCAGAAGGAAATAACCAGCCTCTTGATTGCTTGTCTTGCAAACTCAAACCTATAAATTGATAGCAAATGCCACCTTATCAAGTAGAACCCAAAAATGTTTAATTCTCTATAAGACTCCCAGCAAACCGGAAAATGTACAGAGGGACAGTATTTACAAGCACCTTGATTTCCATTCACCTGTGGGGTTTTATGAATTATACCAGTTTCATTTTAAGTTATTGTGTTTGCTAATATAATTGGAGAGGATTTTTGCAATGAGACAGTAGTTGTGGAAAGGTGGGTTATTTCAACAACTACCTGTTGCCTGATCCTGAAAGTGATCAAATTAGAACAAAGCCACTTTCATTTGTATTTTGTACAGATGCTGCTGTGGTTGAACTTGCTCTTTATGGCCTTTCAAAATATGAGTTATACCCATAATTTGGAGTTGGTTTTCTTCGTCCTCAGGCAAGACCAGAAATAGGGGGCTGTTTGGGGAGATGTTAGCCTTACTGGGCAATGGATCTGGGAGCTTTTCTAAGCTGGAGTTGTGATGCTAATAATCACTGAAATCCAGCTGCCCACTTTTATGTCTCCATTTCCCTCCTCTGTGGACTGCAAAAGGTGTCACAAGTTTCACAAAGCAGCTGCATCTAAGGGCCATAAACCACCCACAGTATCCCCTGCATAATCATCCATCCCCCAGAGCTCATCATCAGTTTTTGAAAGCCACAGTTCCTTCTAATGCATCCTTTGCTTGTGAAGAATTGCTCGGCAGAATGGGCATTATAATGGGGACACCATATTCAATGAGATTGTCACCATCTGTTCCACCTTCCAATTACCAAAGCAAATGGAAATCAAGAGGCAAAGACATCGGAAATCCCAGGTAATATTTTCTGTTCATTATGTCTTTTGCCTCATGTGGGTTTTAAAAATTTCATTTGGAACACATTGTAGGATGAAGCACACTTTCTATTAGGGAGACACAATTAGAATATTGGGATCCAGCACTGAGAGAAAATTACTCTTTGCGAGATGCATGCGGGTACATTGAGCATCCTGACCTCTACTCTATAGTAGAGATTTCCGCTCAGGCTTGCAAAACTCACATAATGTTAGGCGTGAAGTGAATGAGCAGTAACTCCCTGAGCTACTATTGCCTGGGGAACAGTCAATGGAGTTGTACAAGTAGGTACTGTGGCATTGATGTTTTCATGTCTCTGCCCAATAGGCAATGCGTTCTCAGCAAGACTTGAAGCAGAACGTGAATATTCCCACTGAAGGGATGTGTGTGCATGTGTGTGCATGTGCAGGGGAGTGTTGAAGGAGATTGAGGTGACAGGTCAGCAGATGTAAAATTAATGCTGATCCTAAAAGAGAAGTAAGATGCCAAAGACAGCACGAGTTTAAAATACTCACGTTGAGGAAAGAGTGCTCTAGCAGCACACAGCCATTCTGGAGATTAACAGGCAATGACTAAGAATGAATAATCATATTAGAGGTCCTAATGCAAGAAGCAGACATCATAAGCAGGACGAGGCCCCAGGGTGTCGGTACCAGTGGGATACAAAATGTTTTTGAAATGGGTCAGATCTATATCCTTAGCTATGTGTGTTAAGAATCCACTTTTGTAGGTGAAAAGAAACTGGAGATTAGTGTAGAAACACACAACGTGGCTTAAAGCTGGTTGTCTAGCAGTCTGTACCATCAACATAATTCTCAATACAGTGTCTTCATCTTCAATAAATACTTTTGTGTTCTTCCCAAAGTCCTATGCTAAGTGAACCCTCTGGTTATCTATATAATCTGCATACTTGACTACCATATTCAAGATTCTGTTGCTTAGAATGGGCAAAATCAGAAACCATTGGCCTCATGTTCAGTGTTAATTCATTTTGTTGAACACTTTTCTGTCTTTATGTACATAAATTGATTATCCATTTCCAACCTACTCAGCCTGTCCACAAAGAATTGGCATTAACTGAACTGTCAATAGTTACCCCTGAGTTAGCCATATTTGTGGTAGTACAGCTACCCAAGAGTAGCGTAACAATAGAACTATTTGCAGCTTGCGTATGCTTGCTGCCTTTGATATGCTTATGATATTAAGACAGAACCATTTGTCCGGTCTTTTTTTTTTTTTTTCACATTCTCATGAAGGAACGGAGTGCATGTATATTTCTGATAAGGTTATGGTTAAACATTGAGAGCATAAACATAGGCTTCTACTCATTACCAGATGATTCTATCAGAAGATTGTGTATACCTGTAATTGTTTCTCTCAGCATAGCCAATAGGATGGGCCCTGGTGCCCAGTATTAAAAATACTAATTGCTAGCCATCTACTCTCTTTTTTTTGCTAATAGTAATAATTTGCTTTATGTTTTCTCTGAATGAAAGGTCATTCACAGCTATGATCTGGGACATGCATTTACATATTTACATATTTATTTTTTAGTTAATCATGTTTTTAAAAACAGCTTTATTGAGATCTAATCAAGATATGATAAATTGCACAGATTTAAAGTGTACAATTTTATAAATTTTGACATCTTTATACTCCTGTGAAGTTATCATCACAACCAAGACAATAAACATCATCATCATTCTGAAAAGTTTTATTTTCCTTTGCAATTCCTCCTTCCTGCCTCTCCCTGCTCCCCACTGCTGATCTGTTTTTTATCACTATAGATTAGTTTGCATTTTCTAGAGTTTTATCTAGATGCAATTGTACAGTATGCACTTCTTTTTATCAGACTTCTTTCTTTCAACATAATTATTTTGAGATCCATCCATGCTGTTGCTGTCTCAATAGCTTGATTCATTTTACTGCTGATAAGTATATTGAATGGATATATCACAATTGTTTATCCATTCACCTGTTGATGGATATGTGATTTGTTTCCAGTTTGGGGCTATTACAAATAATGCTGCTTTGAACATTCATGTACAATAGAATGCACATTTTAGTTTTCCATACTTTATATTTCACAGCAGGAACTCAAACTAAATCAAGGCTTTTTTTTTTTTTTTGGCATCTGGAATGGACATATAAGGCTTTCTTAGAATTTATAAACCCCTATAACAGGTAACAATTGTGTAAGAAGAAATCTGGCTCATTTATTCACTAGCTCTTTTTCCCTAATGATTTTTTACATGAAAACAAAGACACTGCTATTTAACCAATAAAACAAAAATTTATTGAAGAGCCACTAAATCCAGTCTCTGATTCACCCCTGTAAAATAACATACAGAGAGACACAGCTCAAATAGACTGTTTTTCAGTAAATGATCCCACTTCTTCAATTTTAAGATGCCCATTTTGCCATATTTTAGCCTTTTGAAGATGTGGATGCATTTTTCAGTTGATATATACATTTAATGTACAGTTTCTGTCCCCCTCCTTAAATATCAATTGATGAATGGGTAAACATAAATGATATACCCATATGATGGAATATTTTTTATCAGAAAAAGGAATGAAGTACTGATATATGCTACAACATAGATGAACCCTGAAAATATTATACTAAATGAAAGAAGCCAGTCGCAAAATGTCATGTATTGTATGATTCCATTTATATAAAATATCCAGAGTAGGCAAATCCATAAAGACAAAAAGTAAATTAGTGGTTTACAGGGGCTGAGGGGAGGAGTAAATGAGGACTGACTGCTTAATGGATATGGGTTTCCTTTTGGGGCACAGAACCCAGAACCAGATAGATAGTGGTGATGGTTTGCACAGTACTTTGTATGTACTTAACGTCACTGAACTGTAGACTTTAAGTAGTTAAAATCATAAATTTTATGCTGTGTATATTTTATCACAATAAAAAAGAAATAAAAATGATTTTAAAAGGTATATTGCATTCGCGGTATGGCATATAACTGATGAGATTTCAAACCCAGGAAATGGTGTGACTTAGCATTACGTGAGTGGCAGGCTGGTGCCACTGGGTTCCTAAAACAACTCATGTGTATGTGTGTACACGTGCATTGTATAGTCTACCTAACTCTTAAACACACTGCAGTTAAAGTCATGTCTTTCACAAACTAAGAAAAATTGGGATCCATTGCAGTTGTTCCATTATTTTGATTAAAAAAATAAAAACACATAACTAAATCTAAGAATACCAGATTTATTCTGATATAGTGAAAGGAGAAGAGCATTTTGGAGCTGGTCAATCAGGTTTAAAACCCAGGACAGCCAATTTCCAGCTCTCTGAAATGGTTATTCTCTCTAATATGACCTTTAACCTTGCAAATGTCACATTGGGCTAATATTACTCACTAGATTGAATAAGTTACACACAAAGTGCCCAGCATGATGCCTTGGACACAGTGGCTGCTTAACAAATGTAATGCTTTGCCTTCTCCCCAGCCACCCACCCTCCTGCAATACATAACCTTTAATTACACATGACAATATAAACTATAAATAACACTCTTGCTTTGAGGAATTGAATACATGCCTTATGGTGGGGACATCCTGCTTGATTTCCAGAGTTACTATTTATCAGATACATTGCATGCTAGCGATTTTTGACCATTCTACAATAATTGTGTCTTACAGTGAAGAAACTTTGTAGATCAATTACAAATAAATGAAGAAAGAAAGAAAGGTGCTTTGATTCAAATGCCTGTGGTAAAATAGAGACTCCTAAAGAAATCTAATTAAAATCTAAATCAAAATGGAAACTTGACAGGGGAATAGGATTGGGATGTCCCACTTTACAACAAATACTCAATTTCAATTGGGAGTTAACTACTATGTAATTTAATTAATAAAGAATACAAGTGCAGAGTCATTTAAAGATCTACTCCCCTTATCCTGAGCAGAGTACCCAAACCAATCCATCTGCATTTATTAGCTGTGGTTTTATTCCCAGGGTAATGAGGGACTTATTAGTTTTGTTAGAGGATTTATAATAGAAATCTATTTCTATAGTGCCCAATCTCCCCACATAGTGAGCATACAGGACCTAAACATAGGAACAAAAGTAATTTAGTCTGTTTTTCTCTATAGAAATTAGGTTTTACTTTTTCAAAAGGAAAATTTAGGGCACATCCATTTCTCTCAGGTTAGTGGAAGATGGTGGCCAAGATAAAACAAGTCCCCCATAGAGTGGGCTTTTACCTTAAAGCAGAACCTAAACTTAGGAATGCAAATATGTATGCAAAGGATAGCCAATGAATGGCTTATAAGAGGGGCACAGTTCATGGCTTCCCAGTGTTGGGCCCATGCTGTAAAGTGTCAGGCTTTTGGGTCTGTGGCAGTAGTCACAATATACTCTTTCTGTAGGTGTGTCAACCTGGCTTCCAATCTCTGATCCCTTGCCCAAAAGTAACTGCATTATTCATTATTTTCATCCATATCTAAAGGAAAATAACAGCTCATTCACAAGACACTGGGACTTTAAATGTTGAACCCAAGATCCCTGAAGGGAATACCCCATATTGAGCATCCTGCACAGGGCCATGGCTATCATTAACTGTGGCCAGAGAGCACTCAATAAGCACTGAGAAAATCATTTCACATAAATTATCCTATTTAATCCTTTTAGCAACTCTGCATTGTTGATGTTATTATTTCTCTTTATGGATGAAAGAATTGAGGTTCAAAGACTCGCCCAAGGCCACACACTAGTTAAGTTCTGGAGCTAGTATTCAAATTCAGATTTGTTTAATTCCAGACTACTGTAACAAGCAGACAGATGCCCTCACTTCTTCAAGGTTTAGCTAAGCTTAACAATCATCAACTGGGGCATTTACTATTTGCCATGCAGAAGTATGAATGAAAAAAGTGTCTGATTTGCTTCTGATTTCTCTCGACCACATGACTATTACAATTTCTACCTGTACCTTACCTGCTCCCCTGGATTCCATCACCTTGCTCTGCTTTTTTTCTATAACAATTATTTCTTTTTCAATATAATATGTACTTCACTTATTTATTATGATTATGGTTCACTGTCTGCCTTCACCAGCACTCCAGCTGGGATATCACCTCCAAAAAGTCAGAGATCTTTGTCTCCTTTTGTTCACTGATGTACTCCAAATGCCCAGCAGATAGTAGGTGCTCAATGATATTTGATGAATGGATGGTCAGTAAATAACATAAGGCAAAATAATGTAAATTCTTAATTGAATTTTGAGGAATGTTCTTAGATCATTATAGATTTAGTCCTTTGGAATTCAATCAGGATTCTTCACCACTTTCTGTGTGAATACTGGCAAAATTCAGTATAATAAAATCAATACCTAATACTCATTCAATGCTTATTATGAGACAGGCACTGTTCTAAAAAGTCAATAACCTTGTGAAATAGGTAGCATTATTATTCACATTTTTCAGAGGAGGAAACTGAGACATAATGAGGTTAATGAATGCACTCAAAGTCATACCACTAGTTAAATACTGGAGGTAGGATTCAAGCCCAAACAGTTTGGCTCCAGTGACCGTGCTCTTGACCTCTGACTTCACAGCATTACTGTGAACATTGAACATGATATAGAAAGAATCTAGCAGATTTTAAAATTTGTACATGATAGACATTCCATATTAGTTCTCTTTCCTTATCCCTTTCTGCTTCTATGCTGTATCTACTCTAGTTCTACAATTCCTTATTTTTAAATTCTATCTATCTATCTATCTATCTATCATCTATCCATCTATATCTTTAACATAAAGGCGCATGTACTATGTCACACATATATTGCCAATGCAGGAAAGGTTTTTACATTGATAGGCTAATACCTTTAGTAGCACAACTGACTGTTTCTTATGGTTCTTTGGGTCAGCTTCCAAGCCAGGTCTGGTGGCCATCAGGGGATGAAATGAGAGGCAGAGCCTCATTTGAGTGATTATAGAAGACTTCACCTAACCAGAGCTCATAATTTGATGATTCAGTGACCTTCCCTATGGATAGCAGGAGTTGAGCTATGTTCCTTGGGCTGGAAACCAGAAAGAAGTGTATGGAAATTCCAAATACTGGGAAGGTTTCTGGGTTAGCTAGGAAATTTCTCTGAACTAGACTAGTGAAAGCATTAAGAGGTTCATGAAGCTACTGCTTTGAGAGAGATGGTAGAGAACTAAATGGCACCATCATATGCAGAAAATCAGGAATTAGTAGTGATTTTGGCAGTCTTGAGGTTTAAAGAAGAGATAGTGACACGTATGATAGGAACAGCCACCCTTCCAGTTCCTTGTCCTACTATGCTTCCTGACTGTGCCCATGGCAAGCCTCCTTCCAGGCCTTCCTAGTGATGCCAGAGAAGGCCACAGAGTCCTTCTCTACATAATGCTCCTCATAGCCACTGGTCGTTCTGTGGAAGTCCGTGTATAAGTTGTATGCATCCTGAGCATTCTTAGAATGAAGTTACAGACAGTGCTTGCTGTATGCTGATGAGAATCAGATACTTTAGGAACATGGTGATGTATTGCAGAGTCTTTGTATTTCTTTTCTTTTTTTCTTTATTTTTTTAACAGGTATAACTGGCAAAACATTAGTTTCAGGTATACGACATAATGTTTCTATATTTGTATATATTACAAAATGATCACAATAAGTCCAGTTAACATCCATTACCATATGTAGCTACAAAAATTTTTTTGGATGAGGACCATGTACTTTAGAAACATGATGTATTATAGAGTCGTATTTCTTTTAAATTCTGTATTCTATTCTTCATAAGTTCTTTGAGGGCTGTTTTCTGTGGTGCTTGATGCCTGGGTCTCTTGGAGACTCTACTGTGGAGGCAGCTAAGACCTGCCTAAGGAATGTTCTTCTTCGTCTGCACTGGGATCTGAGCTATGCCTCACTAAGGGCTCCTCTTTTATGAGTTTTTTTTACTCCATTGAGTCTCAAATCTATTGTACTTGGCATGTAACCTACAGTATATCTACAATTATGACATATTCAATGATGGTTGATATTTAGAACTGACCCATGGGCTCTGGAAAAAGATGCCCTGAATATGAATCCTGCCTCAACTTACTAACCACCCCTCCCCCAAAAAAAGAAGATTTTTTTCTCCTATGTCTTTATCTCCTTTTCTGTAAAATGAGAATACTATTAGATTTATTTTATCATGTTTTGGGGGAGAATTAAATAAGTTAATATATATGAAGTACTCAGAATAGTGCCTGGAACATAGTAACAACCCAACACAACTTAGATTGCTAAACTAGCAGTATTAGGCCGGGAACATTAGCGCATGTTTTTAAGTTATTCGAGAGGATTAAATTACATTTTTTAATTAATTAATTAATTTATTTATTTTTGGCGCGTTGGGTCTTTGTTGCTGCACGCAGGCTTTCTCTAGTTGCGGTGAGCGGGGGCTACTCTTCGTTGCGGTGCGCGGGCTTCTCATTGCAGTGGCTTCTCTTGTTGCAGAGCACGGGCTCTAGGCACGCGGGCTTCAGTAGTTGTGGCACATGGGCTCTAGAGCTCAGGCTCAATAGTTGTGGTGCACGGGCTTCGTTGCTCCGCGGCATGTGGGATCTTCCCGGACCAGGGCTTGAACCCGTGTCCCCTGCATTGGCAGGCGGATTCTTAACCACTGCGCCACCAGGGAAGCCCTAAATTACATATTTGATGTAAAATGTTCAGTACAACTTCAGGCACAAGATAATCCATTGATATTTTGGATGATTACTGTGAAGATAGAGTTTGGGATAATAATGTGAAGGTAATATAAGGGCACTTAATAAACAGAACATGAAACTCCACTCCCTTTTTCTATTGACAGGGTCAGAATTGGACGAGAATTTGGGAAACCAATAAAACATTATGTCTTAGATATCTTTGGGGAAATCTTGGATGGATGTGCACACAGATTCTCATTTTATGCTGAACATAAGTGGCCCCCAAAATTTCCTGAGATTCTTCTATATTCTTTGAAGTTACCCAAGGATGCTGATAGGGCCAAAGCAACTCAGTAAAGGAGGATGGGTCCTTTAAACTAAATCCTCTGTATCCAGAACTGTGGGACAATAGAAGAAAAACCTCAGTACCCAAAGAATTTATAGTAAGGAAAGAAAGAAGCTAATACCATAGACAATGCCTGAGATACCCCTAATGTGTTCTTGTGTTGCTTGATAAGAATCTGAGCTAAGAAACTTTCACTTTTCCCCTGGACCCCTCTCAACTGAACCTTTCCAGATTTTAATAGCACAATTATATGTTGTAAATTACATTTGCTTAGGTTCTCTCAATCTTGCTAGACCTGTAGTCTTTTCAGATATTAAATCCCTCATCTGTAACCTCATTTTGAAAGTATTTATTCCCATATATTTTAGGAATATAATTTATTTAAATATAATTTATTTAAATGAACAACATTTTCAACGTTGACAAGAAGCTTATCCAATGGACTCTATCATTGTTGCAAATAAGCTGCTTCTCTTATCTTTCCAGATAAAGTATCTGGCTGGGTTAATGTTATTTCCTCATTATTGAAAGTGACTTATGAGACCCTCACAAAGATGATAATAATAGCACAGATGTGTAATAAAGAGATAAATATTTTTCTGTTTCACTTTTATGACACATTTTTCTCCCTTTCACACACACACACACATACACACACACACACACTAATTAGGGCCTTTAGAGAATGTCTAGGAAGCAACAGCCATGACATTGTTGTTGAAATAATAAACATAAAGAAAGAAATCACTCTCACAAAGAGTCGTCATCTTGGGGAAGAAAAAGAAGAAATCCTGTTAAATAATAGTTATTACTATCTATGTAACCTTTGTTGAAAGATTCAACAGAGTGAAAACTGTCCTATTATATGAACTTGCATGATGCATTTGACCCCTCTGTGACACTGGGTGTAGAAAGGTGATAAAAATCTTGGCTCTCTTATTTGAAGGTATATTACAGATTTAAGGAGTTAATATTTATAATATATTTGAGCTAATCATTAGACTTTAGATGAATAGAAAACTGTTGCTACTATATTCTCATTATATCTACATAATAATTTGCTGAAGAAAAAAATGATACTGGTTTAAAATTTTAGCAAGGTATGTAGGTTGACATTTATATAAAAATGCTTGAAAATAAAGAATATTTAACCCAGTAACATTAAACCCCCAGTGTATTTCTGGGATCCTCTTCCAACAAGCCACTTGCTCGACCAAGGATTACCTTACACACTTTGCATATATTTTATCCTTGTAAAGTCCTAGTGAGATAGATATTATATTATTCCCCTTTAATTAATGAAGAAACTCGAGTGCATATTTGTTAAGAAATAATGCTCAAAGCTTCAGAGTTAGGACATCAGCTAGTCAGAGATATGGATCAAACAGCCTTATTCCAGAAAAAAATGGCAACCAAATCTCAAAGGAGAGAAAAGAATGGGCTCCACTGCAAACGCTGTGCTTATCCTCATATGGAAGATTCTTGGCATCTTCCATTTAGATAAGTAAGAAATCTCACTTGAAAGTAATGAAACAGGCATCCTTTTCTTTTTCTAAACACATTTTGTTAAAGTTCGCTCTTCTGCTTAACTTATTTAAAAAAGAAATATTCAAACACTCTTAGAATAAACTCTTCTGGACCTTGAACTTGAACAGTACAGGGTTTATTCCACTACCATTTGCTCCTTTTCAGTGTTAGAACTATGTATCTGACATTCTTTCCCTAAAATGCAGTCATTTTTCATTTTTCATTTTTTTTTATCATAATGACCATCTTCTGCATTCTAATTTAAAAAAAAAAGAAGAATCTTTATCTCAAGGATTGGGTTTACAGACATTCTTGCTTAAGGATAGTTATAGCTCATTTTAATTAATAATATAGATAAGACAAAGGCAAATAATGCATAAGTTCCTCCACCAGTATTTTTGGTGTTTGATTGTTAGACTGGGAGCATACACAGGAATGTGTAAATATTCTTGTGCAGAGTACTGGAGATTCTTTATCCAGCAGCCAGAGTAATTGCTGTAATACTAAATTTCAATCTTGACATTACCTCTTGACTCAAAAATCTCTCAAGGCTTTGTACAGGTTATAAAATCTAAAGCCCCAAGAATGGTCTTTAAGATCCTGCACAATCTGTCCCCACACCTCATTACCTCTCTGACCTCATCTTCTATATTCTATGTCTCATTCACTCGGCTCCAGTCACACTGGCTTTTTTGATGTTCTCTTAACATCTCTCAACCCAGAGCCTTCCCACATACTGTTTCTTCTCATTAAATACACTTACCCTCACCAAGATATCTCCTCCATGTCTTTGCTTAAATATCTTTTCAGTGATGCTTTCCCTTGTGTAATATTTCCTCTATGGCACCCTTCTGTTTTTCTTCATAGCATTAATCAAAATGTGACAAATTCAGAATCTGAAATTTACCTTCTTTTGTTTATTGTATCCTTACTGTTATGAAGAGTTAAGCTCCCTGAAGGAAGAGGGCTGTGTCTCTTATTTCTTGATGAATTCTTATCATCTAGAACACTGTTTATTTACAGATTCTCCATGTGTATGTGCTGAATATATAAATGAATGAATAAAAGCATGAATGATGGTGATGGCAGCACAGAATTATTAGTAGAGGTATTGTGGCATTGGGATCGTCTCTGAAACAAATTTGAGGCTATCCTGTTAGATATCAGGTTAATAAAAGAGTTGGTGAACTATAATGATCTTTATTTTCTTTATATCTTCAGGGTCATAAGAGGCCCTAATGATGGGAGGAGAATTTTACATTGGTAATGTCTTCCTCTATATGTTACAGTCCTATCCCTTACCAGGTCAAATATAGGAATAGTGGAGCTACCCACCTGAACAACAAAATTATACACGCCAATCTGTTCTTCCCATCATAGCCATTTTGGACTTAGCAAAATATACATCTGATTGTACCCCCAGCAAGTTAAGCCTTTGTTGGTTTCTCATTGCTTTTATGATAAAGACCAAATATTTAACAAGAGGCATAAGATGTTGTATTCTGCCTTCTTCCAGACCCTTACTTTCTCAGTTTCTTTTCACATCACTCTGATCTTTGCCTTCTTGCTCTAGTCATGATTTCCTGTTGCTGGGATATAAAATGTTCCCTCCTACTGTGTGCCTCTCTTGGAGAGAAGTGCCTAACTCAGCCTCTCCCTTCATCTAAACAATTCCTCTTTATTTCACAGAATTTGGTGGCCCAGTCATCACTTTCTCATGGGAAAATTCCCTCACCTGTTGGCCAAATTCCCCTTGCAAACATATATTCTCTTGGGTCCCACTTGCAATTTGGGGTAATAATTTGGCTATTAAAATTCTCCTTTGCTAGACTTTCAGCTTCATGGAAGCAGAGGCTATGTCTGTTCTCTCTAAATATGTCCCTACCCAGCACAGTGTCTGGTCCACAGTTGTGTTTAGGAATGTGCTGAAGGAGTGAAGGAAATAACACTCACATGCCCTTACTACCTGCAACTACATGCAGGTCCTCCAGAGACTAATGTTGATTGATTAACCAAGCTGGTTTTGCAGTTTAATAAATTGTTGGCCATGTTCTTTCTAAATTCAACGTTTTCCTTTTTTCTTCTTGTTCCCCCCCCCACCCCCGTTGGGAGGGAAACTGTATGATCTTGAACAAGTAGCTTATTCTCTATGAATCTAATTCTTTTTTTTTTTAAAACGGGAGGCTGGAGGTTTTTGTTTTTATTTATTTATTTATTTATTTATTTATTTATGGCTGTGTTGGGTCTTCGTCTCTGTGCGAGGGCTTTCTCCAGTTGAGGCAAGCGGGGGCCACTCGTCATTGCGGTGTGCGGGCCTTTCACTGTGGGGGCCTTTCTTGTTGCGGGGCACAGGCTCCAGACGCGCAGGCTTAGTAGTTGTGGCTCACGGGCCTAGTTGCTCCGCGGCACGTGGGATCCTCCCAGACCAGGGCTCCAACCCGTGTCCCCTGCATTGGCAGGCAGACTCTCAACCACTGCGCCACCAGGGAAGCCCTCTAATTCTTTTTTTTGTGTGTGTGTGTGTGCTAGCTTCTGCTTTACAACAAAGTGAATCAGTTACACATATACATATGTTGCCATATCTCTTCCCTCTTGCATCTCCCTCCCTCCCACCCTCCCTATCCCACCCCTCTAGGTGGTCACAAAGCACCGAGCTGATCTCCCTGTGCTATGCGGCTGCTTCCCACTAGTTATCTATTTTACATTTGGTAGTGTATATATGTCCATGACACTCTCTCACCCTGTCACATCTCACCCCTCCCCCTCCCCATATCCTCAAGTCCATTCTCTAGTAGGTCTGTGTCTTTATTCCCATCTTGCCACTAGGTTCTTCATGAACTCTTTTTTTTTTTTTTTTTCCCCTTAGATTCCATATATATGTGTTAGCATACTGTATTTGTTTTTCTCTTTCTGACTTACTTCACTCTGTATGACAGACTCTAACTCCATCCACCTCATTACAAACACCTCCATTTCATTTCTTTTTATGGCTGAGTAATATTCCATTGTATATATGTGCCACATCTTCTTTATCCATTCATCCGATGATGGACACCTAGGTTGCTTCCATGTCCTGGCTATTGTAAACAGAGCTGCAATGAATATTTTGGTACATGACTCTTTCTGAATTATGGTTTTCTCAGGGTATATGCCCAGTAGTGGGATTGCTGGGTCATGTGGTAGTTCTATTTTTAGTTTTTTAAGGAACCTCCATACTGTTCTCCATAGTGGCTGTATCAATTTACATTCCCACCAACAGTGCAAGAGTGTTCCCTTTTCTCCACACCCTCTCCAGCATTTATTGTTTCTAGATTTTTTGATGATGGCCATTCTGGCTGGTGTGAGATGATACCTCATTGTAGTTTTGATTTGCATTTCTCTAATGATTAATGATGTTGAGCATTCTTTCATATGTCTGTTGGCAATCTGTATCTCTTCTTTGGAGAAATGTCTATTTAGGTCTTCTGCCCATTTTTGGATTGGGTTGTTTGTTTTTTTGTTATTGAGCTGCATGAGCTGCTTGTAAATCTTGGAGATTAATCCTTTGTCCGTTGCTTCATTTGCAAATATTTTCTCCCATTCTGAGGGTTGTCTTTTGGTCTTGTTTATGGTTTCCTTTGCTGTGCAAAAGCTTTTAAGTTTCATTAGGTCCCATTTGTTTATTTGCGTTTTTATTTCCATTTCTCTAGGACCTGGGTCAAAAAGGATCTTGCTGTGACTTATGTCATACAGTGTTCTGCCTATGTTTTCCTCTAAGAGTTTGATAGTGTCTGGCCTTACACTTAGGTCTTTAATCCATTTTGAGTTTATTTTTGTGTATGGTGTTAGGGAGTGTTCTAATTTCATACTTTTACATGTACCTGTCCAATTTTCCCAGCACCACTTATTGAAGAGGCTGTCTTTTCTCCACTGTATATGCTTGCCTCCTTTATCAAAGATAAGGTGACCATATGTGCGTGGGCTTATCTCTGGGCTTTCTATCCTGTTCCATTGATCTATATTTCTGTTTTTGTGCCAGTACCAAACTGTCTTGATTACTGTAGCTTTGTAATATAGTCTGAAGTCAGGGAGCCTGATTCCTCCAGCTCCATTTTTCGTTCTCAAGATTGCTTTGGCTATTCGGGGTCTTTTGTGTTTCCATACAAATTGTGAAATTTTTTGTTCTAGTTCTGTGAAAAATGCCAGTGGTAGTTTGATAGGGATTGCATTGAATCTGTAGATTGCTTTGGGTAGCAGAGTCATTTTCACAATGTTGATTCTTCCAATCCAAGAACATGGTATATCTCTCCATCTATTTGTATCATCTTTAATTTCTTTCATCAGTGTCCTATAATTTTCTGCATACAGGTCTTTTGTCTCCTTAGGTAGGTTTATTCCTAGGTATTTTATTCTTTTTGTTGCAATGGTAAACGGGAGTGTTTTCTTAATTTCACTTTCAGATTTTTCATCATTAGTATACAGGAATGCAAGAGATTTCTGTGCATTAATTTTGTATCCTGCTACTTTACCAAATTCATTGATTAGCTGTAGTAGTTTTCTGGTAGCATCTTTTGGATTCTCTATGTATAGTATCATGTCATCTGCAAACAGTGACAGCTTTACTTCTTCTTTTCCGATTTGGATTCCTTTTATTTCTTTTTCGTCTCTGATTGCTGTGGCTAACACTTCCAAAACTATGTTGAATAATAGTGGTGAGAGTGGGCAACCTTGTCTTGTTCCTGATCTTAGTGGAAATGGTTTCAGTGTTTCACCATTGAGGACAATGTTGGCTGTGGGTTTGTCATATACGGCCTTTATTACGTTGAGGAAAGTTCCCTCTATGCCTACTTTCTGCAGGACTTTTATCATAAATGGGTGTTGAATTTTGTCGAAAGCTTTCTCTGCATCTATTGAGATGATCATATGGTTTTTCTCCTTCAATTTGTTAATATGATGTATCACGTTGATTGATTTGCGTATATTGAAGAATCCTTGCATTCCTGGAATAAACCCCACTTGATCATGGTGTATGATCCTTTTAATGTGCTGTTGGATTCTGTTTGCTAGTATTTTGTTGAGGATTTTTGCATCTATGTTCATCAGTGATATTGGCCTGTAGTTTTCTTTCTTTGTGACATCTTTGCCTGGTTTTGGTATCAGGGTGATGGTGGCCTCGTAGAATGAGTTGGGGAGTGTTCCTCCCTCTGCAATATTTTGGAAGAGTTTGAGAAGGATAGGTGTTAGCTCTTCTCTAAATGTTTGATAGAATTCGCCTGTGAAGCCATCTGGTCCTGGGCTTTTGTGTGTTGGAAGATTTTTAATCACAGTTTCAATTTCAGTGCTTGTGATTTGTCTGTTCATATTTTCTATTTCTTCCTGGTTCAGTCTCGGCAGGTTGTGCATTTCTAAGAATCTGTCCGTTTCTTCCAGGTTGTCCATTTTATTAGCATAGAGTTGCTTGTAGTAATCTCTTATGATCGTTTGTATTTCTGCAGTGTCAGTGGTTACTTCTCCTTTTTCATTTCTAATTCTATTAATTTGAGTCTTCTCCTTTTTTCTCTTGATGAGTCTGGCTAATGGTTTATCAATTTTGTTTATCTTCTCAAAGAACCAGCTTTTAGTTTCATTGATTTTTGCTATTGTTTCCTTCATTTCTTTTTCATTTATTTCTGATCTGATCTTTATGATTTCTTTCCTTCTGCTAGCTTTGGGGTTTTTTTTTGTTCTTCTTTCTCTAATTGCTTTAGGTGCAAGGTTAGGTTGTTTATTCGAGATGTTTCCTGTTTCTTGATGTAGGCTTGTATTGCTATAAACTTCCCTCTTAGAACTGCTTTCGCTGCATCCCATAGGTTTTGGATCGTCGTGTCTCCATTGTCATTTGTTTCTAGGTATTTTTTGATTTCCCCTTTGATTTCTTCAGTGATCACTTCGTTATTAAGTAGTGTATTGTGTAGCCTCCATGTGTTTGTATTTTTTACAGATCTTTTCCTGTAATTGATATCTAGTCTCATAGCCTTGCGGTCGGAAAAGATACTTGATACGATTTCAATTTTTTTAAATTTACCAAGGCTTGATTTGTGACCCAAGATATGATCTATCCTGGAGAATGTTCCATGAGCACTTGAGAAAAATGTGTATTCTGTTGTTTTTGGGTGGAATGTCCTATAAATATCAATTAAGTCCATCTTGTTTAATGTATCATTTAAAGCTTGTGTTTCCTTATTTATTTTCATTTTGGATGATCTGTCCATTGGTGAAAGTGGGGTGTTAAAGTCCCCTACTATGATTGTGTTACTGTCGATTTCCCCTTTTATGGCTGTTAGTATTTGCCTTATGTATTGAGGTGCTCCTATGTTGGGTGCATAGATATTTACAATTGTTATACCTTCCTCTTGGATCGATCCCTTGATCATTATATAGTGTCCGTCTTTGTCTCTTGTAATTGTCTTTATTTTAAAGTCTATTTTGTCTGATATGAGAATTGCTACTCCAGCTTTCTTTTGATTTCCATTTGCATGGAATATCTTTTTCCATCCCCTCACTTTCAGTCTGTATGTGTCTCTAGGTCTGAAGTGGGTCTCTTGTAGACAGCATATATATGGGTCTTGTTTTTGTATCCATTCAGCCAGTCTGTGTCTTTTGGTGGGAGCATTTAATCCATTTACATTTAAGGTAATTATCGATATGTATGTTCCTATTCCCATTTTCTTAAATGTTTTGGGTTTGTTATTGTAGGTGTTTTCCTTCTCTTGTGTTTCTTGCCTAGAGAAGTTCCTTTAGCATTTGTTGTAAAGCTGGTTTGGTGGTGCTGAACTCTCTCAGCTTTTGCTTGTCTGTAAAGGTTTTAATTTCTCCATCAAATCTGAATGAGATCCTTGCTGGGTAGAGTAATCTTGGTTGTAGGTTTTTCTCCTTCATCACTTTAAGTATATCCTGCCACTCCCTTCTGGCTTGCAGCGTTTCTGCTGAAAGATCAGCTGTTAACCTTATGGGGATGCCCTTGTGTGTTATCTGTTGTTTTTCCCTTGCTGCTTTTAATATGTTTTCTTTATATTTAATTTTTGATAGTTTGATTAATATGTGTCTTGGTGTGTTTCTCCTTGGATTTATCCTGTATGGGACTCTCTGTGCTTCCAGGACTTGATTAACTATTTCCTTTCCCATATTAGGGAAGTTTTCAACTATAATCTCTTCAAATATTTTCTCAGTCCCTTTCTTTTTCTCTTCTTCTTCTGGGACCCCTATAATTCGAATGTTGGTGCGTTTAATGTTGTCCCAGAGGTCTCTGAGACTGTCCTCAGTTCTTTTCATTCTTTTTTCTTTATTCTGCTCTGCAGTAGTTATTTCCACCATTTTATCTTCCAGGTCACTTATCCGTTCTTCTGCCTCAGTTATTCTGCTATTGATCCCATCTAGAGTATTTTTAATTTCATTTATTGTGCTTGTCATCGTTTCTTGGTTCCTCTTTAGTTCTTCTACGTCCTTGTTAAATGTTTCTTGCATTTTGTCTATTCTATTTCCAAGACTTTGGATCATCCTTACTATCATTATTCTGAATTCTTTTTCAGGTAGACTACCTATTTCCTCTTCATTTGTTAGGTCTGGTGTGTTTTGACCCTGCTCCTTCATCTGCTGTGTGTTTTTCTGTCTTCTCATTTTGCTTATCTTACTGTGTTTGGGGTCTCCTTTTCACAGGCTGCAGGTTCGTAGTTCCCGTTGTTTTTGGTATCTGTCCCCAGTGGCTAAGGTTGGTTCAGTGGGTTGTGTAGGTTTCCTGGTGGAGGGAACTAGTGCCTGTGTTCTGGTGGATGAGGCTGGATGTTGTCTTTCTGGTGGGTTCGTCCACGTCTGGTGGTGTGTTTTGGGGTGTCTGTGGCCTTATTATGATTTTAGGCAGCCTCTCTGTTAATGGATGGGGCTGTGTTCCTCTCTTGCTAGTTGTTTGGCATAGGGTGTCCAGCACTGTAGCTTGCTGGTCGTTGAGTGAAGCTGGGTCTTGATGTTGAGATGGAGATCTGTGAGAGATTTTCGCCGTTTGGTATTACGTGGAGCTGGGAGGTCTCTTGTGGACCAGTGTCCTGAAGTTGGCTCTCCCACCTCAGAGGCACAGCCCTGATGCCTGGCTGGAGCACCAAGAGCCTTTCATCCACACGGCTCAGAATAAAAGGGAGAAAAAATGGAAAGAAAGAAAAAAAGAGGATAAAATAAAATAAAATAAAGCAATTATAATAAAAAATAAGAAAAAAAATTATTAAGAGTAAATTTATTAAGAAAAAAAATTTTTTTTTAATTTTTAAAAATAGATTTATTAATTTTTTATACTAAAAATAAAAAAAAATTATTTAGAAAAAATTTATTAAGAAAAAAAATTTTTTAATTTTTTAAAATAAAAAATATGAAAAAACTTATTAAAAATTTTTTTTAAAAATAGAAAATAAGGAAAAAATTATTAAGAAGACATTTATTAGGGAAAAAAAAATTTTTAAGCCAAAAAAAAAAAAAAAACAAACAAAAAAAAAAAAAAAAAAAAAAAAAAACGGACGGACCTAACCCTAGGACTAACGGTGAGAACAAAGCTATACAGACAAAATCTCACCCAGAAGCATACACATCTACACTCACAAAAAAAAGGAAAAGGGGAAAAGTTAATATATCCTGCTCCCAAAGTCCATCTCCTAAATTTGGGATGATTCGTTGTCTATTTAGGTATTCAACAGATGCAGGCACATCAAGTTGTTTGTGGAGCTTTAATCCGCTGCTTCTGAGGCTGCTGGGAGAGATTTCCCTTTCTCTTCTTTGTTCGTACAGCTCCCGGGGTTCAGCTTTGGATTTGGACCCGCCTCTGCATCTAGGTCCCCTGAGGGCGTCTGTTCCCCGCCCAGACAGAACGGGGTTAAAGGAGCAGCTGATTCGGGGGCTCTGGCTCAGTCAGGCCGGGGGGAGGGAGCGGTACGGAGGAGGCGGGGCGAGCCTGCGGCGGCAGAAGCCGGCGTGACGTTGCAGCCGCCTGAGGCGCGCCGTGCGCTCTCCCGGGAAAGTTGTCCCCGGATTACGGGAGCCTGGCCGTGGCGGGCTGCACAGGCTCCCGGGAGGGGCGGTGTGGAGAATGACCTGTGCTCGCCCACAGGCTGTTTGGTGGCGGCAGCAGCAGCCTTAGCGTCTCATGCCCGTCTCTGGGGTCCGCGCTGGTAGCCGCGGCTCGCGCCCGTCTCTGGAGTTCGTTTAAGTGGCGCTCTGAATCCCCTCTCCTTGCACGCCGCGAAACAAAGAGGCAAGAAAAAGTCTCCTGCCTCTTCGGCAGCTGCAGACTTTTTCTCGTGCACCCTCCCGGCTAGTTGTGGTGCGCTAGCCCCTTCAGGCTGTGTTCACGCAGCCAACCCCAGTCCTCTCCCTGGGATCCGACCGAAGCCCGCGCCTCAGCTCCCAGCCCCCCCTAATTCTTAATATATACTGAAAATTCTCCTCATGAGTTTGTAATGAATTTAATCAATATAAATGACATAATGACTATGGTTTAAAATAATAAAAGCACTAATAATCAGATAATACTAGTTTCCATATTTGAGGGCTCTCTATGTACCCAACACTGTACTAGTAATTTATATAAATTATTTTACATTTCATCCTTCTAAAAATCTATTAATAAATATAATAATAGCTAACATTTATTGAGTACTTTCTTTGTGCCAAGGCTTGCCTAAATTATTTCTTTTGGTCCCTTCATCTTTGAGAAGTAGATATTAATATTCTGACTTTGCTAGTAAGGGACCTGAGACTTGGATATGTTAGAAAAGTTTTTAAGGTCACACTAGTTTATCAGCTGCAAGATTGTTGTTGAAAGTAACTTCTGCATTTCAATGTTTCTTCGTAAACAAGAAAAGAAAGAAACTTAATGATAAGAAATGTTCAAGATTATGCAATTTAGATACTGGTGATGTAAAGCTGAAAGTGACCCTGGAGATAAGTTAATGTCAAACTTCCATTTAAAAAATCTTAGAAATGAGATTAATTGATTTGACCCACTACATCATGAATACGTTGAAGACAGAAGACATTTCTTTTTATTCTTAGTGCCACACGTATTGCTCTACACAATATAGGTGCTTAATAATATTTATGGAATTAAATCATTCAAGTCATCAATCAAGACAGAACCAAGATTAACCCAAATCTCCTGACCTCTAATATGAGACTCATTCCATTACATATGATGCTAATAAGTGACTAGGCTCAGTTTAATGCTTGCCTTGTTAAACAGCAACATTATTAATAATAACAGTAAGATTATAATATTTCACAGGTGATTTTACCACCACTATGATTATTGTAAGAGAATCTGCAGATCCCCTTTTGGACTTTATTGCCAGTCATCTCTTTCTGCCATTTGTTTCCTGACAGATGCATCCTAGCACCAGGGATCCAAGTCTCCTCTTTATGTCTCAAAGGCAGCAAAGAGGAGACATATTTATAAATCAGTTCAGGATATGGCTCAGTTTCCTTGGTGGCAGCAGGTTGCTGCCATTCATGGAATCCCAAAAGTGAAATGCAAAATAAATGGATATGAGTGGGTGGGTGGTGATGGTGGTAGTAAATCCCCACCATGCATTAGTTGCTAAGAGATTAAAATGTTTGCATAGAGGGAAACATGCAAATATAATTCCAGTGGAAAAGTTAAAGGAATTGAGTTTGTTCAGACAAGGAAAGGGAAGGGTAGTGAGCAACAATCTTACAAGGGTAGTAGATTAACAATCTTCGAGGAATAGCTTGGCTTTATGACCACTGATGGCAGGCCCAATGCGTCTCAATTCTGTCACTGAGTGAAGAATGTGAAATATACAGTACAGCAGGAGAGACTGAGGTGTGATAGAAGGAAGTCTTATTGTTGAAAACATTTCCTCCCTGAACTTGAACATGAGCAGCTGTTAAATATCTTCCTCTTGACAACTTTAAAGAAAGGTACCCTTATATGTCTGGGAAGATCAAAATACTGTCCTATTCAAAGGAAGGTCTCAACTCACCTCACCTGCATGATAACATCCCTCCTAGATCTAAGATTATGCAGTTCAAAGCCTTTTATTTGTTTAAATCCTTGATGACATTTGCAGTATATCAGTTCAAGCAAAGAAATAAGCTACCTATTAAAAGACCACTTTACTCAAGAAATCCTAGAAAGATCATTAGAACTATTGGGTTTGGTTTCATATAAATCCAAGTCTCGTTTTATGCTAAAAAACAAACAAACAAAAAAATGAAAGACTTGAGTATCACATGGCAAAGGCATTAGGATATCTGGATTCAGGACCTATATTGTGCATTGATAACTACGTAATCCTTGTAATTTTCAGGTTACTAAGAAATTCCACCAGCCTAAAATGTTTACCCACTGCTCTGTTATGGTCCCTGAAATTTCTACTGTTAGTCAAAGGTTCATTTCAATTAAGAAATTACTATTCTTATGCACGTGCTAAGGCTATAAATGCTTTTGGGATAGTTAATATATTGGACAATTTTCAAACATAGCTATCACTCCAGGCAATGAAAGAGTGGGATAGTGCAGAATTATGATGGGGGACAAACCAGACAAATAGGCCAATAGTATGCAGCACTGATTGGAACAGACTGAGAGGAAATGAGCCCAGAGAAGCCAAAAGTAGAATGAAGGCATCCGTGTAGGGTGCTAGAGCCGTCTCATGCCAGATCATAGGAGCAAACAAATTTTCAGAAGCTTTGAAAGCCAGTTTTTAAGCACAGCCATTACTAAAACTTAAATTATATAACTTAAATAAATCACATTAAAAACAAAGTTAATAAATACTCAAAACTCATCAGCTCATAATTACATTACTGTGTTTTACTATTATCTACGCACTTTTCATTACTTACAAGGAAATACTATATAATGTTGAGCTAAGGATCATCTCTTCCCAATTCAATGTTTAGTGATGTTATGTTGATAGCTTGAAATTAGCAGTGGCTGGAGTATTTACACCATGCAAATTGGTAAATATTACAAATCAGTGAACTCCTTTTTAATCCCCATAGAGTCCATTATTAAGCACACCATGACTATAAAAGTTTATGAAAGTTATTAGCTTCTCACAGGAGTAATAAAGATCTGGTTGATGTAGAGAAAGACAAAGCTCCCAGGCTGAAGCAGTTAATTTCCAAACATTCTAAATTCTTTAACACCAAAGTTATCTGTGGATGATGAATAACAGTTTGTAATTTTTGCTGCCCACCAAGTCATTAGTACGTTGTTAACAACTTGTCTTCCACAAAAAATATTGTCTCAACCAGCTAAACAGAAACTTCTGGAAACATCTGAAGCATCTTTTTTTTGCATGTTTTCCTTCCTCATATTTTCAGTAATTCTTTTAAATTGGTTTGCTATGGATCTCACAGATACCTCTATTTGAGAATATGTTTTCCTTAGGTAGACTATTTCATCAGCTGTTCAACACAGAAATGTGGGGAGTCAGAACATTTCAGAGGTACCCACAGTTGGGTTTGAATTTTCTCTCTGTCATTAACAAGATGTGTGACCTCATATGAGTCACTCAACTCTAACACTCAGCTTCATCTATTTTAA
Organism: Eubalaena glacialis; assembly: GCF_028564815.1. Lineage (NCBI taxonomy): Eukaryota > Metazoa > Chordata > Mammalia > Artiodactyla > Balaenidae > Eubalaena > Eubalaena glacialis. Next base: position 86,437,199 of record NC_083725.1, read on the forward strand.
ACTGGAGCTAATACAACCTACCTGGCAGTGTGAGAACCAAGGTTTCATGGGATGACGTATGTAAAAGTAAAAGCATAAGAATGGCTGGACTAAAAAGACATTCACGAAATGTCGATCCTTGTCACTATCCTTTTTCTTCTTTATCTTTTCCCCTATGATACAGAAGCTTTTCAGGGCTACGACTATCCCAAGGGGTAGAAAACCATAAATTGCCCCAAACCAATCCACTGGTAAAGAGCATATGAATTTCAAAGTCCTGTTTGCACATGTACAAGCTAAAACTTATCTTTGATTTCACAAAGCCCCAGAGACAGCCTAAAGAAACATTTTGAGAAGAACAGCTATTCTAAGAGGGGCACTCTTTTTTCAGTTGAAAGAGACTTTTGAATGTGATCTGGTCTTTCTACAATAGCTTGGGGCCTTGGACAGGGAGAAAAGAAGGAAAACTGAGTTCAAGTTTCTATGATCTACTCATCCAGAATTAGCAGCTTTAAAATATTGTGAATATTTACCTTAAAAAAGGTTATATGTTGTCAGGCGGGCACAGTGATTTCTTTGACTGCTATCATGATCTAGCCTCAAGGTTTAAAGTAACAGAGTGGGGTCTATCCCAAGATATACTGGTAAAGGGAAGACTCATTTTCATTAAGCCCAGAATTTGGATGCATCTCTTCTCTCTTCTTTGTTATACATTGAAGTATATGTTGCTTTCTTAACATGAGAAATGATAGGAAAGGAGATTCCTTTAATAAATCTAAGAGTTTTCCATGAGGTCCCTATGTCTTTGAGGTTTATAAGCTCAAGTGTTATTCTTTCTCCCAAATTTTTAAAATCAACTTTTGTTTTGAACAGTGAGTTACTTGACATGTCCTGTAATTAATAGTGTCTGTAGAAGGAAAAAGGGAAAAAGAAAGGAAGTGTGTGGCAGGGGGAGGGAAAAATTGAAAAGAAAAACAGAGACATAAAGAGAGAAAGGAAAAAGGAAGGGTAGGGTTAACAATCAGTCCTTTACACTTTTTAATTGATTAACTGATTATGCATTTTCTAAAATTTACTTATACTCCAAAGTTATCTCTTTTCTAAAAATTCAGAACATTGCTACTATAACTCAAGTTTATATATTGTTTTATCATTGCAAAAATGATTCACCAGCCAGAACATGCCGGTGATGACCAACCTTCATATCTGTGTATAATCCATTCTGCTCAGCTCCAGCCACTTATGTTCAAATACATTTGCTGGACATTTCTTCCTGGATATCTCAAAGTACCTCAAATTAGCAATGAATTTACCACTTCTTTTTAACTTTCTTTGCCTCTGCTCAAATCAGTTTTTTTTCTGGGCTGGTATGTGTGTGTGTGTGTGTGTGTGTGTGTGTGAGAGAGAGAGAGAGAGAGAGAGAGAGAGAGAGATACAGACTGACAGAGAGAAACAGACAGATAGAGAGAGACAGAGACAGAGATGCAGAGACAAAAAGAAAGACAAAGAGAGAAACGCCCCAACATCCCCACAGTCATCCAAGTCAGAACTCTGGAATCATGGCAGACTGCACCTTCTCCCTTTTTCTCTCCTAATTATAAGTCACTGAGATGGGTCTATTCTACTCCCTAAACACGCAAGTCTAATCTCCAGCACGCAGGTGACTGCTTACTCTCATCGTTTTGGTTTAGGCCATCATCATATTTGACTGTTACATTGGAAACAATCAGATTCCCTGCAACAATTCTCTTGCTCCTTAAAAATGCTCCAATTCTCTAACTGAGTGATCCTGTTAGAATGCAAACCTGGCTATGACTCTCTCCTGCTTAAAATCTTCCCTTAATAAGAACAGATTCTGAATGTATTATCATGGCATAAAAAGCCGATTTTTATCTGGCCACCTGTTTACCACTCCAGCCCAAGATATGTTGTTGAATGAATATTTCAGTTAGATATATCAAACTATTTTTAGTTTCTAAATTCTTCTATGTTCTCTTATGCCTCTAAGAGTTTGAATGTGCTATTTATTGTCTCTACTTGAAAGATGCTTTCCTTTCTCCTCTTTACCTGTTTTACTCTCTTTGTTTGTATAGGCAACTGAAGCATTACCTTTTCCATTATTCCTTTCTTAGCCAACTCCAAATTACATGCTTACTTGCCTGTTTCTGTCATCAGATTGTCAGTTATTTCAACACAGCTATAATTTCTTATATGTAACCTTCTAATGTTTAATAAAAATGTAGATGCCTGGCAAACAATGGATAATCAATGATATATATGTATATAAAGTAAATAAATGAATAAAATATAGTATCATTGATATTTCAGTTTATTTTTCTATATCATCCTTTATTACTATTCCATCTACCTGCACTTAAACAATGGTTTTATTTGTAGTCAAAATAAAAATACACTAAATATCAATAGAATTTTCTATCCTATAAATACTTTTGCTATTAATATAGCCAATAGTAATCTCAATTTCTTGGGTTAGGGAAACACAGAGCAAAATGCAACACAAGGTAGGGAGGGAAAAGAAACAGAAGGACATGAGCATTAATTATGCTCCTTAAACTATTAAACAGCTATAGCTTTCAGATGAGACCATCATTCTCCAGAAAGACTCAGCAGAAGGCAGAACAGCTATTATAAATACCTGATGTGGGAAGGAACTGAGAGCTAGGAACTGAACTAAACTAAAAGGCTAGTTTGACAAGGAACTGAAGGCTAGTTTGGCTGAATTCTGCTGAGTTCCTCACTAACATTTAAATACATTTATCGGAAGACAGAACTCAGAAGAAATTATATCCTGTTGTTAAAACGCTTGTGAAAGAAAACCAGATTTCACCTTCTCCCCAAATAACATCATTTTTTTTTCTTTTTCTCTCAAACTCTAAAATATTTCAAAACATTCTTAATTTTGAACACATAAGATTTTACTAATTCTCAGTAATTATTTTCACAGTCTGTTTGCTATACACAGGCAAATGCAAGAGCTTGCAGGTTGGCAATCTTTCATGCCAATCAAAAATAGTTTCTGATTCTAGATCCTCTGAACCATGCTGGGAAAGGTGGGGTAGGGTATAGTTGGTGAATGAAAACTGATTTTTATGACGGGAATATTGCTTGCAAAAGACAAAACCTCATTCAAACTTGCTTAAGCAAAAAAAGAAACGTATTGGATACAGGGGCATTTCATGGAATGCAATATCAGAAAGTATATAGTCTGGATTCAGAATGAAGTGAAACAAAGAAATAGTAAATTACAAACCACAGTAACTCTTTCCATCCCTCTGTGGCCCTGTGGCCTCTCATCTCTGCACTTCTGAAACCTGTGCCATTCTTCCTTTTATCTCTGTATACCAGCTTTCTTTATTTCTAATTGTACAATGGCAGATCCATGAGATCTACCAATCCCAACACGCATTGTGGACTAACTAGGCTTTTATATTTTAATTCTAAATCCCTAGGGGACAAAATCTGGCCTATTTTGTGTTAGGCTTGCCAGATTGAGCAAATAAATGTGTGCCATGTAACATTTCGGACATGCTTATAAATAAAAAATTATACATTGTTTATCTGAAATTCAAATTTAACTAAGTGTCCTGTATTCTTTCTACCTGGCAATCCTATGTCACGTAATCTCTACTGGTCCAATCAGCTGTTGTAGGCATGGGGACAGGCCAAGTGGAATAAAGGATGGACTTGCACGTCAGCTAGTTAATTGAGTGATAAAAAAATACTCTCAGGGATTTCCCTGGCCGTCCGCTGTTAAGACTCCGCGCTTCCAATGCAGGGGGTGCGGGTTCAATCGCTGGTCAGGGAACTAAGATCCCACATGCGCACGATGGGGACTAAAAAATTAAAAAAAAAAAAACTCTCAGGAAGGAAGTTGTGATCTTAATATGTACATGAAGAAATCTACTGTATGTAGGATAGAATAAATGAGAGAGAACAGTTAGGTTTTTATGCAGGAGGCAGGAGCCAGAAATTATTACCGTTCAGACAATCAGTAAAAGATTTGCCAGTTGACTAGGACAGAACAAAATAGTTTCAACCAAGTAAAATTTTAAAATAATATATATATTTTAATAATTCATAAGATGGATTGAAAGGAAATGCGATCAGTCTAGTAGGTTTAGATTTCCTTCCATTAACATTACTTGAGTGCCTATGTATGAGCATTTTAAAAGTACATATATTTTTCACTTGGAAAAAAACCCTGAGAGGTTACATTATCATTACATTTTTGCAATTGAGGGTATTGAAGCTCAAAGAGGCTAATTACCTACGTAAGACAACCTAGCTAGAAAGCAACAGAAGCAGAATTTGAAGTCAGGGCTGCCTGAATTCAGAGACTTTCCCCCGTACAGTGTTGCTTCTGAATGTTGTTCCTTCATACCCTTAACATCAGCATTATTCCAAGCTGTCACTAAAGATCACTATAGCTCCTCTGTTGGGATCTTAAATCAGCAGCCGCATTTTATATGATGAAAAGCCTAGGGACTACTTCCATATGGAGCACAATTAAGAGTGCTTGGCTGCTGCCCAATATTTTCCCCAGAATTGCTTTCCAATATCCCCATCTGTTTTCTAATCCTAAATGAGTATAGCACTGGTTGAGGTACCTTCTATGTTGTTGAGAATAACAACTGATGCATAACCATGCATATTCATGAGCGGAATTATAGCAATGCATGAATGCTCTACATTTGTGCCTTACAGTCAACACCTACTTCCTCTCTTTTTGTTGATTTTGTATAAAATAAAGGAAGCTTAGTCACTAATCAAAGATAATTACACCATTGCCGTTCCCAACATTCATCTGGGCCTCTGTGAGTCAAGCAGGAGTAAACATTTAAGGTACTGTTTTAAGACAGGCCCTATGAAAAGCATAACAGGAGTGCTGCTGGAATCTTTATGTAAAACCACCCTTCTTGGTCATTTCTCCCTCAAAGTCTCTTTTCAGCAACCCACTCCATCACCACTTCTATGGCATCTTTTTTCCTCTCATCATTTCTTCATGCAGATTCAAGCTCTTCCTTTTTTACTCGATTTCTCTTTTAGCTGTGAGAGAAATCCCCCCACCAGTTTCAGAGAAACTTCTGACTTCCTTAAATCTAGGCACCAACAAATTTACGTTCGGACCCTGGAGGCTTAACTTCTACATGGAACCAGTTTATCAAACAGCCTAATAAAGATGGGTCTCTCTGCAAGGAATTCTCATACCTGTTTCAAAGGGAGTGGAATTTTCTCCCAATAGAGCCTTCAGAGGGAATGCATTCCTACTGGCACCTTAATTTCAGACTCCTGGCCTCCAGAATTGTAAGAGAAAAATTTCTCTTGTTTTAAGTCACCAAGTTTGTGATTATTTGTCATAGCAGCCCTAGGAAACTAATTCACATACGGAAGGACAACAGTTAATATAATATTCAGGCTTTTCTCTTCCCCCTAGTTTATTCATCCCTTGGGGAAGAGAGTGAAGTCTGAATGTATATTTAGGAGTAGCATCTAGGCATGCATGGCATTACCTCTTCCTTCTCCCTTTTTCTTTGGGAGCCAGTTGCTATCAGGAACACTGTCTTTTGATCTGCTCTTCCATGTTCTAAGTTACAGAGTAGAGATGTGCATGTTACATCATTTTCCAGCATAGCCTATGAATGGGCATGTAAGTATGCTTATTTATTAAGTCTAGTATTAGGAAGCCAACTGTTGTCACACGCACATACACCTAAGCCACAATCTCCTATTTTAGTATGATTAGTAATAAAGATAATATTTTTTCTACACCTGTTGATTCAGACTTATTTGTCACTTCAGACTTTATTTCCACTTTAGTCAATTCTAGAATCTCTTGGAATTTATTTCTCTCCTTGACTAACTCAAACTTTTCTACAGCTCCATCTTGAGCTTCACCTCACATGAGATGACTGAGAAGAAAAGAGGATACAGATTTGTTCAATCAGAAGACTATTTTATAGACTCACATGACACCAAAGGAATATGTATGATTTCTGACTTCTTAGTAGCAATAATGGAAATCTAAAGACAATAAAGCCACATATTAAAAATTTAGGCAGAAAATTATTTTCAACCTAGAACCCAAAACCCCAGCCCAAATATCCATCAAGTGTGAGGGTAGAAAAATTCATCTTTCTAGCAGGAGAATGGAGTAGCCAAGGAGTTTATTCCCGGTTGAATGACTATCTTATCCAACAGATGTGATTATAAGGTGATCTAATCCAACAGGAAATGTTGATTGAAAGATTTTTACAGAATTATTGGAAGGTGTCAAGATATTTGGCAACAGGTATAAGAACATTAAAAGGTATTAACTCCAGGAAATAATCAAAATATGCTCAAGACAGGAAAATTGGTTCACCAGTAAAAAATAGTTATAAGAATTAAAACATTGAATATTGACTTAACTAAAAATGATGATACAATTATGTTGGATGAATGAGGAAGAGGAGTGAAAGAAGAAAGGTAAAAATGTTTTTACCCTTTTATATCATAATACTGTGCCAATCAATGTATGTGATAATTCAAAAGATGAATGTATGTGTGTGTGCACGTGTGTGTTCACAATTTTAAAAGTAAATAAGAGAAGAGGCAGTCCAAAGAAATAATTGGGAGGAGATTTCCAAAGGCAGGAGTAGGGGAGTGATGAGAACAGCTATATTTGTTATAAGCTTCTGTGTATTATTTCACTTTCTAAACCATCTGCATGTATTACTTCAAGAACAATAAAAGTTGATTTAAAATGGAAAAAATAAAAGTCCATGAAATTCATCTTATAAACTTGATTTATTAGTATATATTCATGAAATAAACCTATTAACTATACAGTGAAAACAAAATAAACCTCACCCTGCAGTTATACATTGGTAAGCATTTGTGTACAATTTGGTGATGAGAAACAAACAGGCATGAAATAAAAATTGGAGACTTGGGTTTCAATGTAGGAGTGACTATTAAATACACATATAAATAAAGATATAGGGAAAAACAAAATTGAACTGAAATACTAGGCAACCACAAAATAAAGATGGAAGATTGGAAGTAAAGCCTTGGGAGCTTATATTTTCTGGGCAGGAGGAAAAAAATTTGATGAATTTTACATTCTTTAAATATAATATGGTAAATTTATATATGTATGTTGCAGATAGCAAACTTATTAGACTTATGTATATTTTAAGAGCCTTTTGTATGTAAGGAACTGTTATTGTTGCTGGGAACAAAACAAACAAAAATACCTGCCCTCAGGAATATCATCATCTACACAAATATTGTTCAAGTACACGTGAAACATTTGCAAAATTTACCACACATCAGAGCCTAATGTTGAGTCTAAAAAGAAGTCTCAAGAAATACAAAAAAATAAATATATTAATGAGTTACCATGAAAAAAACATTATTGAAGTAAAATTAATTAAAAAAGAGAGTCAGAAAAATGTCATTATGTTTGAAAATAAAAATAGTCACATCACCTCAAAGTAATTCATAATTCTCAAAACATAATAGAAATTATAAAAAATTTAGATAATTAAAACAATGAGAGGCTCTTTGGTGGGGCTAATGGCGGACTCTGGGAGGGCTCACGCCAAGGAATACTTCTCAGAACTTCTGCTGCCAGTGTCCTTGTCCTCATGGTGAGACACAGCAACCCCCCACCTCTGCAGCAGACCCTCCAACACTAGCAGTCATTGTTTATAAAAGAACAATAGAAGACAGCAGAAGCAAGAAGAACTACAATCATGCAGCCTGTGGAACAAAAACCACATTCACAGAAAGACAGACAAGATGAAAAGGCAGAGGGCTATGTACCAGATGAAGGAACAAGATAAAACCCCAGAAAAACAACTAAATGAACTGGAGATAGGCAATCTTCCAGAAAAAGAATTCAGAATAATGATAGTGAAGATGATCCAGGACCTTGGAAAAAGAATGGAGGCAAAGATCAAGAAGATGCAAGAAATGTTTAACAAAGATCTAGAAGAATTAAAGAACAAAAAAACAGAGATAAACAATACAAAAACTGAAATGAAAAATACACTAGACGGAATCAATAGCAGAATAACTGAGGCAGAAGAACAGATAAGTGACCTGGAAGACAGAATGGTGGAATTCACTGCTGTGGAACAGAATAAAGAAAACAGAATGAAAAGAAATGAAGACAGCCTAAGAGACATCTGGGACAACATTTAACATAAAAACATTTGCATTACAGGGGTCCCAGAAGGAGAAGAGAGAGAGAAAGGACCAGAGAAAATATTTGAAGAGATTATAGTTGAAAATTTCCCTAACATAGGAAAGGAAATAGCCACCCAGGTCCAGGAAGCACAGAGAGTCCCATACAGGATAAATTCAAGGAGAAACACGCCAAGACACATAGTAATCAAATTGGCAAAAATTAAAGACAAAGAAAAATTACTGAAGGCAGCAAGGGGAAAATGACAAATAACATACAAGGGAACTCCCATAAGGTTAACAGATGATTTCTCAGCAGAAACTCTACAAGCCAGAAGGGAGTGGCATGATATACTTAAAGTGATGAAAGGGAAGAACGTACAACCAAGATTACTATACCCGGCAAGGATCTCATTCAGATTTGATGGAGAAATCAAAAGCTTTACAGACAAGCAAAAGTTAAGAGAATTCAGCACCACCAAACCAGCTCTACAACAAATGCTAAAGGAACTTCTCTAAGTGGGAAACACAAGAGAAGAAAAGGACCTACAAAAACAAACCCAAAACAATTAAGAAAATGGTAATAGGAACATACACATCGATAATTACCTTAAACGTGAATAGATTAAATGCTCCAACCAAAAGACACAGGCTTGCTGAATGGATACAAAAACAAGACCCATATATATGCTGTCTACAAGAGACCCACTTCAGACCTAGGGACACATACAGACTGAAAGTGAGGGGATGGAAAAAGATATTCCATGCAAATGGAAATCAAAAGAAAGGTGGAGTAGCAATACTCATACCAGATAAAATAGGCTTTAAAATAAAGAATGTTACAAGAGACAAGGAAGGACACTACATAATGATCAAGGGATCAATCTAAGAAGAAGATATAACAATTATAAATACATATGCACCCAACATAGGAGCACCTCAATATATAAGGCAACTGCTAACAGCTCTAAAAGAGGAAATCAACAGTAACACAATAATAGTGGGGGACTTTAACACTTCATTTACACCAATGGACAGATCATCCAAACAAAAAATTAATAAGGAAACACAATCTTTAAATGACACAATAGACCAGATAGATTTAATTGATATATATAGGACATTCCATCCAAAAACAGCAGATTACACTTTCTTCTCAAGTGCGCATGGAACATTCTCCAGGATAGATCACATCTTAGGTCACAAATCAAGCCTCAGTAAATTTAAGAAAATTGAAATCATATCAAGCATCTTTTCTGACTGCAGCACTATGAGATTAGAAATCAACTACAGGGGAAAAAACATAAAACACACAAACACATGGAGGCTAAACAATACGTTACTAAATAAACAAGAGATCACTGAAGAAATCAAAGAGGAAATCAAAAAATTCCCAGAGACAAATGACAATGAAAACACGACGATCCAAAACCTATGGGATGGAGCAAAAGCAGTTCTAAGAGGGAAGTTTATAGCTATACAAGTCTACCTCAAGAAACAAGAACAATCTCAAATAAACAATCTAATGTCACACCTAAAGGAACTAGAGAAAGAAGAACAAACAAAACCCAAACTTAGCAGAAGGAGAGAAATCATCAATATCAGACCAGAAATAAATGAAATAGAAACAAAGAAAACAATAGCAAAGATCTATAAAACTAAAAGCTGGTTCTTTGAGAAGATAAACAAAATTGATAAACCATTAGCCAGACTCATCAAGAAAAAGGAGAGGACTCAAATCAATAAAATTAGAAATGAGAAAGCAGTTACAACAGACACCGTAGAAATACAAAGCATCCTAAGAGACTAGTACAAGCAACTTTATGCCAATAAAATGGACAACCTGGAAGAAATGGACAAACTCTTAGAAAGGTATAACCTTCCAAGACTTAAACAGAAAGAAATAGTAAATATGAACAGACCAATCACAAGTAATGAAATTGAAACTGTGATGAAAAATCTTCCAACAAACAAAAGTCCAGGACCAGATGGCTTCACAGGTGAATTCTATGAAATATTCAGAGAAGAGCTAACACCCATCCTTCTCGAACTCTTGCAAAAAACTGCAGAGGAAGGAACACTCCCAAACTCATTCTATGAGGCCACCATCACCCTGATACCAAAACCAGACAAAGATACTACAAAAAAAGAAAATTACAGACCAAAATCACTGATGAATATAGATGCAAATATCCTCAACAAAATACTTGCAAACAGAATCCAACAACACATTAAAAGGATCATACACCATGATCAAGTGGGATTTATCCCAGGGATGCAAGGATTCTTCAATATACACAAATCAATCAATGTGATACACCATATTAACAAATTGAAGAATAAAAGCCATATGATCATCTCAATAGATGCAGAAAAGCTTTTGACAAAATTCAACACCCATTTATGATAAAAACTCTCCAGAAAGTGGGCATAGAGGGAACCTACTTCAACATAATAAAAGCCGTATATGACAAACCCACAGCAAACATCATTCTCAATGGTGAAGAAGTGAAAGCATTTCCTCTAAGATCAGGAACAAGACAAGGATGTCCATTCTCACCACTTTTATTCAACATAGTTTTGGAAGTCCTAGCCACGGCAGTCAGAGAAGAAAAAGAAATAAAAGGAATACAAATTGGACAAGAAGAAGTAAAACTGTCACTGTTTGCAGATGACATGATACTATACTTAGAGAATCCTAAAGATGCCACCAGAAAACTCCTAGAGCTAATCAATGAATTTGGTAAAGTTGCAGGATACAAAATTAATGAACAGAAATCTCTTGCATTCCTATATACTAATGATGAAAAATCTGAAGGAGAAATTAAGGAAACACTCCCATTTACCATTGCAACAAAAAGAATAAAATACCTAGGAATCAACCTACCTAGGGAGACAAAAGACCTGTATGCAGAAAACTATAAGACACTGATGAAAGAAATTAAAGATGATACCAACAGATGGAGAGATATACCATGTTCTTGGTTTGGAAGTATCAATATTATGAAAATGACTATACTACCCAAAGCAATCTACAGATTCAATGCAATCCCTATCAAATTACCAATGGCATTATTTACAGAACTAGAACAATAAAATCTTAAAATTTGTATGGAGACACAAAAGACCCTGAATAGCCAAAGCAGTCTTGAGGGAAAAAAAAGGGGCTGGAGGAATCAGACTCCCTGACTTCAGACTATATTATAAAGCTACAGTAATCAAGACACTATGGTACTGGCACAAAAACAGAAATATAGGTCAATGCAACAGGATAGAAAACCCAGAGATAAACTCATGCACCTATGGTCAACTAATCTATGACAAAGGAGGCAAGGATATACAATGGAGAAAAGACAGTCTCTTCAATAAGTGGTGCTGGGAAAACTGGACAGCTATATGTAAAAGAATGAAATGAGAACACTCCCTAACACCATATACAAAAATAAACTCAAAATGGATTAGAGACCTAAATGTAAGACTGGGCACTCGAAAAGTCTTAGAGGAAAACATAGGAAGAACAGTCTGACATAAATCACAGCAAGATCCTTTTTGACCCACCTCCTAGAATAATGGAAATAAAAACAAAAATAAACAAATGGGACCTAATGAAACTTAAAACCTTTTGCACAGCAAAGGAAACCATAAACAAGACAAAAAGACAACCCTCAGAATGGGAGAAAATATTTGCAAATGAATGAACGGGCAAAGGATCAATCTCCAAAATATATAAACAGCTCATGCAGCTCAATATTAAAAAGACAAACAACCCAATCCAAAAATGGGCAGAAGACCTAAATAGACATTTCTCCAAAGAAGACATACAGGTGGCCAAGAAGCACATGAAAAGCTGCTCAACATCACTAATTATTAGACAAATGCAAATCAAAACTACAATGAGGTATCACCTCACACCAGTTAGAATGGGCATCATCAGAAAATCTACAAACAACAAATGCTGGAGAGGGTGTGGAGAAAAGGGAACCCTCTTGCACTGTTGGTGGGAATGTAAATTGATACAGCCACTATGGAGAACAGTATGGAGGTTCCTTAAAGAACTAAAAATAGAATTACCATATGACCCAGCAATCCCACTACTGGCCATATACCCAGAGAAAACCATAATTCAAAAATACACATGAACCCCAATGTTCGTTGCAGCACTATTTACAATAGCCAGGTTATGGAAGCAACCTAAATGCCCATCAACAGATGAATGGATAAAGAAGATGTGGTACGTATATACAATGGAATATTACTCAGCCATTAAAAGGAAAGAAATTGGGTCATTTGTAGAGACGTGGATGCATCTAGAGACTGTCATACAGAGTGAAATAAGTCAGAAAGAGAAATAACAAATATCATATATTAACACACATATGTGGAACCTAGAAAATGGTACAGATGAACTGGTTTGCAGAGCAGAAATTGAGACACAGAAGTAGAGAAAAAACGTATGGACACCAACGGGGGAAAGCAGCAGGGGGTGGTGGTGGTGGTGTGATAAATTGGGAGATTGGGATTGACATGTATACAGTAATATGTATAAAATGGATGACTAATGAGAACAATAAATAAAAAAAAAATAAACGTAAAAAAAATGCATGATATATAAAAACTTTGGGATGTAAGCAAAACCATCTTTACAGGAAAAATACATAGCCCTAAATTCATATTTAAAAAATAAAGTTGTTAAGCTGTAAAATTAAAAAAGAACAGCACATTCAATTCAAAGAAGGAGCAGGAGGGAAATAATAAATGCAAAAGTAAAATTTCACAAAACAGAAAACAAAGAAGCTCTGTAGATGAAGGTGATACAGTCAAATATTATATTAGTTCTTTGGAAAAATACTGATGAAGTTGGCAAAATCAATTCAAATATAATGAGTGAATGTATAAATTAATAATATTAGGAATGTAATTTCATACATGGTTGAGGTTTTTTTCAATCTTTCAAAGAATAAAATGTACAACTTAATGCAAAAAATTATAATTGTGATACAGTGGTTATTTCTTAGAAAGATATGAATTACGAAAATGAACTTACGATGAGTGAAAAACTAAATGAATCAGTAACTCCAGACTGTTTCAACTTTAGCTAGCTCTACAGTCAAAGATCACAATATATTTTTATCCAGTCTTCATTTAAATTCAACTTCATATTTAGGAAAGTTGCTATTTATATTTAAAAACTTGGATCAAAGATCTTCTCTCCAGGGAGACTCCCCTAATTGCAGGGGATGGGGTTATTTTTATAATGAAGGCTGGTGCCAACAAATACAAGCAGTTTGACTTTACGCAAGTTACTTACTTTTGTTAAATTTACTTACTTTCAGTAGCTCGTTTCATAAAATTGTTGTGCAGATTATATGAGATTAACTTAAGTAAAGCATTTAGCCCTGATTCATAGTTGAAGTGCATCAATTCATAACTATTATTATTGCATCTAATGGGGGATTAATATTCCCTCCTCTGTTCTCTCATTGCACAATGTCCATTTTGCATTTAATACAGTTAATTACATTTTATTTCTTTCTATGTCTGCCTTTCCCACTATATTAGGAGTTCCAAGGCAAGGCAGAAACTTACTCATTTTTAATTCCTTGAGTCTAGCAATGGACATTCGGTAATTGTTAAATTGATTACTAAGTGAATAAAACAAGCAATCAGTCAATCATTCCATCCATCAGTGTATATATCTACCGGGTATGAAATCCTGCATCATTTGGCCTTGCTTTACTGAGTAATAAAAATGTGAGTATACTAATATTTGTGAGGTTTTAAGTGAAAACCTATTTGATGAATACTTCTAGTTCTTGCAAAAACAGTCTTTCATATTTAAGCCAAATTTTAATCTGAATGATCTATTTGAGAGAATACATATATGTATATACATATATATATTTGTATAGTTTAACACATATATAAGTACATTTATAACTTTATATATAATTATACATACAAATATGTTTTGTGTAAACAAATATAAATTAAAATATATAACATGAACATAAAATCAGTTTTGTATAAACAAATATATATAAATGAGCATATTTATATGCTGTATATGTAAAAACTAGGTAACATGTAAATATACATATATTTAGAGAATAGATAGATAGATAGATAGACAGATAGATACACTATTTTTATATCTGCCTACATCAGAAGATTTGAAGTGATGAATAAGAAAATGCAGACATTGACCGGTACCACTAAAAAGAATTATGTAGTGATAAGGTCAGGATTCTAGTTGTTTCTGAAACATAGACTGACTTGAGTTTTACTAAAAATTTACCTTTGAGCTTCCTGGTAACCAAGACAAAAGGATAATATATTTCTTTGTGTCTGACAGTAAGAAGTCCCTCTGTTTGCCTGGCTGTAAACAGAGTGGTAGCATTAAAATCAAAGAGTATATTTATGAATCTTAGGGTAAGATATATTAAATACTAAGTTAAAAATTGTCTTCAGTAGCAAAGATACGAAAGGAGACCAGAGAATGATTTTAAAAGAATTTTTTTGCTTTAAGTTATATAAACTATTCCATTGAAAAAGTAACTAGTCAAGAAGTCCAGCTTTAGTGACAAGACTAAAACAATGCACAATTTAGCACATTACTGTGTAATAAATAAACTTCTAAAATGATTGAAATCTTTGTAGAATAATTTGATAATCTTTCCGCACTTTTTTTTTTTTTAAACAATTGTAACCCAGGTTTTCTAGCTCATGATGGCAGACTGGCTCAGAATCTCCCTGTAAATGATATCATCATTGAAATCCTGGTTTCTCTAACATTTAAGATTCAAGCAGTTCTGTAAGAAGCTCAGTACATCCTAGTCACCCAGCTTGATGTGGTTAGAAGTATTTTACTGTGCTGTTTGAACGTGTTGCCTTTTTCTTTCTGCAAATGATGCTAATATTTTGGGCAGTTCTTACAGCTTCACTAAACAACCCAAGTAAAGGAGTTTCCAAGGAGTGAGTGACCAAGACTTAATTCTGACACTGTCTCATGCTTGCTAAGGTTGTACTTCCTAGAGGCCAATGAGATGGAAGCAGAGTAGCACCAGAACTCCAAGGTGCTCAAAGTCATAATCACTAACGTCTGTTATATATTTATAATAGTAGGTGCTGTTGATGCCCACCTACGTCTCCTTTCCTACTCCAGTGCAACCAACCTCCAGCAGTTAATGACTCACAGCTGTGCTTGAGGCCAAGAGGAACTGCCTCATGTAGAAATAGCCCAGATGTTAAGCTGTCCCATGGGAGTGACATTTAGTCACTGAATGATTGATGTGAGGGTAAAAAGCTCAACCCCTTAACCTCAGTGTGGGATCTACCTCTGCAGTACTGTTCATGCTCCAGTTTTCTCTGATGGGGGTCGACAGAAGCTAAATTTCAGTACAGCCCCCATTTTGCTCATCTTCTTCTCTCACCTTGACTTCCTTAAAGTTTTCTCCTAAAAGCACCTGCTTGCACAAAATAATCATTTGCAACAGAATGCCTATCTCAGGCTCTTCTAGGAAATATAACCTAAGACATACCTTGTGTGAATTAGTCTGTGGGCAGTCTGATTTGACTGAGTCCAGTCTGGCCACCAAAGAGTTTTTTTAGAATTCATGTTTTAATGCCTCCTCTTTCTGAACCAAATATCCCTAATGATTATCATTAATTTCATTGTATTCCCCTTTTTCCTATAACATATCAGTAGGGCAACATTGGTAGTATACAGGTAGATGTTTAACTATCTGAGCGATGCTTTAAGTATTCCAATCACTCTGGCCCTACCAAGGGACTACTGGGCCTCTTAGCCTGGTGTTACCCTAGTATGTTCAAGAGACTGTACACTGAGGAACAGAAAGTTGATGTTCTCGGTATTGTTTTTTTGAATTTTAATAATGCATTTAATAATCTAAACTAACTGACCACATACCAGACCACCAAAAAACTAAATTCCCCAAAGAAACAACTGTATAAGTCTCTTTTCTAGAATATAATAAAACACAAACTGATAGCTGTCAAAAACTTAATTAAAACCACCTAGTCATTTGGAATGAAAATGCAATCTCCTAAGTAAAGAAGGAATCAAATGGAAAAGCAAAAATTACCATTACAGACTAAGTAGAAAATAATTAAAATTTAGAACTCTACTTCTTAGAACTTATCATATACATTTGAAGCTATACTCATAGTAAAATTCATAACCTTAAAAGTGATTTTATTATTATTATTTTTATTATAAGCCCTGACTTTTAGTTTTTTAAATTTATTTATTAAAAAAAATTTTTTTAAACATCTTTATAGGAGTATAATTGCTTTACATTACTGTGTTACTTTCTGCTTTATAACTAAGTGAATCAGCTATACATATAGATATATCCCCATATCTCCTCCCTCTTGTGTCTCCCTCCCACCCTCCCTATCCCACCCCTCTAGGTGGTCACAAAGCACCGAGCTGATCTCCCTGTGCTATGTGGCTGCTTCCCACTAGCTATCTATTTTACATTTGGTAGTGTATATATGTCCATGCCACTCTCTCACTTCGTCCCAGCTTCCCCTTCCCCTTCCCCGTGTCCTCAAGTCCATTCTCTACATCTGCGTCTTTATTCCTGTCCTGCCCCTAGGTTCTTCAGAACCTTTTTTTTTTTTTTTTTTTTTTTTAGATTCCAGACATATGTGTTAGTATACGGTATTTGTTTTTCACTTTCTGACTTACTTCACTCTGTAGGACAGTCCCTAGGTCCATCCACCTCACCACAAATAAATCACTTTCGTTTCTTTTTATGGCTGAGTAATATTCCATTGTATATATGTGCCACATCTTCTTTATCCATTCATCTGTTGATGGACACTTAGGTTGCTTCCATGTCCTGACTATTGTAAATAGAGCTGCAATGAACATTGTGGTACATGACACTTTTTGAATTATGGTTTTCTCAGGGTATATGCCTAGTAGTGGGATTGCTAGGTTGTATGGTAGTTCTATTTTTAGTTTTTTAAGGACTAAAATCCATACTGTTCTCCACAGTGGCTGCATCAATTTACATTCCCACCAACAGTGCAAGAGGGTTCCCTTTTCTCCACACCTACTCCAGCATTTATTGTTTGTAGATTTTTTGATGATGGCCATTCTGGCCGGTGTGAGGTGATATCTCATTGTAGTTTTGATTTGCATTTCTCTAATGATTAGTGATGTTGAGCATTCTTTCAGGTGTTTGTTGGCAATCCGTATATCTTCTTTGGAGAAATGTCTATTTAGGTCTTCTGCCCATTTTTGGATTGAGTTGTTTGTCTTTTTGAGATTGAGCTGCATGAGCTGCTTGTTAATTTTGGAGATTAAACCTTTTTCAGTTGATTCATTTGCAAATATTTTCTCCGCTTCTGAGGGTTGTCTTTTTGTCTTGTTTAAGGTTTCCTTTGTTGCGCAAAAGCTTTGAAGTTTCATTAGGTCCCATTTGTTTCTTTTTGTTTTTATTTCCATTTCTCTAGGAGGTGGGTCAAAAAGGATCTTGCTGTGATTCATGTCATAGAGTGTTCTGCCTGTGTTTTCCTCTAAGAGCTTTATAGTGTCTGGCCTTACATTTAGGTCTTTAATCCAGTTTGAGTTTATTTTTGTGAATGGTGTTACAGAGTGTTCTAATTTCATTCTTTTACATATAGCTGTCCAGTTTTCCCAGCACCAATTATTGAAGAGGCTGTCTTTTCTCCATTGTATATTCTTGCCTCCTTTATCAAAAATAAGATGACCATATGTGCATGGGTTTATCTCTGGACTTTCTATCCTGTGTCATCAATCTATATTTCTGTTTTTGTGCCAGTACCATTCTGTCTTGATTACTGCAGCTTTGTAGTATACTCTGAAGTCTGGAAGCCTGATTATTTCCAGCTCCGTTTTCCTTTCTCAAGATTGGGGGGGCTAGTCGGGGTCTTTTTTGTTTCCATACAAATTGTGAAATTCTTCGTTCCAATTCTGTAAAAAATGCCACTGGTAGTTTGATAGGGATTGCATTGAATCTGTAGATTGCTTTGGGTAGTATAGTCATTTTCACAATGTTGATTTTTCCAATGCAAGATCATGGTGTATCTCTCCATCTGTTTGTATCATCTTTAATTTCTTTCATCAGTGTCTTATAGTTTTCTGCATACATATCTTTTATCTCCTTAGTTAGCTTTATCCCCAGGTATTCTATTCTTTTTGTTGCAATGGTAAATGGGAGTGTTTCCTTAATTTCTCTTTCAGATTTTTCATCATTAGTGTATAGGTATGCAAGAGATTTCTGTTCATTAATTTTGTATCCTGCTACTTTACCAAATTCATTGATTAGCTCTTGTAGTGTTCTGGTAGCATCTTTAGGATACTCTGTGTATAGTAACATGTCATCTGCAAACAGTGACAGCTTTACGTCTTCTTTTCTGATTTGGATTCCTTTTATTTCTATTTCTTCTCTGATTGCTGTGGCTAAAACTTCCAATACTATGTTGAATAATAGTGGTGAGAGCGGGCAACCTTGTCTTGTTCCTGATCTTAGTAGAAATGGTTTCAGCTTTTCACCATTGAGAACAATCTTGGCTGTGGGTTTGTCATATATGGGCTTTATTATGTTGAGGTAAGTTCCCTCTATGCCTACTTTCTGGAGGGTTTTTATCATAAATGGGTGTTGAATTTTGTCAAAAGCTTTTTCTGCATTTATTGAGATGATCATATGGTTTTTCTCCTTCAAACTGTTAATATGGTGTATCACATTGATTAATTTGCATATATTGAAGAATCCTTGCATCCCTGGGATAAATCCCACTTGATCATGGTGTATGATCCTTTTAATGTGCTGTTGGATTCTGTTGGCTAGTATTATGTTGAGGATTTTGCATCTATGTTCATCAGTGACACTGGCCTATAGTTTTCTTTCTTTGTGACATCTTTGTCTGGTTTTGGTATCAGGGTGATGGTGGTCTTGTAGATGAGTCTGGGAGTTTTCCTCCCTCTGCTATACTTTGGAAGAGTTTGAGAAGGGCAGGTGTTAGCCCCTCTCTAAATATTTGACAGAATTCGCCTGTGAAGCCATCTGGTCCTGGGCTTTTGTTTGTTGGAAGATTTTTAATCACAGTCTCAATTTCAGTGCTTATGATTGGTCTGTTTATATTTTCTATTTTTGCCTGGTTCAGTCTCAGAAGGTTGTGCTTTTCTGAGAATTTCTCCACTTCTTCCAGGTTGTCCATTTATTTGCATATAGTTGCTTGTAGTAATCTCTCATGATACTTTGTATTTCTGCATTGTCAGTTGTTACTTCTTTTTCATTTCTAATTCTACTGATTTGAGTCTTCTCCCTTTCTTTCTTGATGAATCTGGCTAATGGTTTATCAATTTTGTTTATCTTCTCCAAGAACCAGCTTTTAGTTTTATTGATCTTTGCTGTCGTTTTCTTCATTTCTTTTTCATTTATTTCTGATCTGACTTTTATTATTTCTTTCCTTCTGCTAACTTGCGGTTTTTTTGTTCTTTCTCTAATTGCTTTAGGTGTAAGGTTATGTTGTTTATTTGAGATTTTTGTTGTTTCTTGAGGTAGGATTGTACTGCTATAAACTTTCCTCTTAGAACTGCTTTTGCTGCATCTCATAGGTTTTGGGTCATCGTGTTTTCATTGTCATTTGTTTCTAGGTATTTTTTGATTTCCCCTTTGATTTCTTCAGTGACCTCTTGGTTATTAAGTAGTGTATCATTTAGCCTCCGTGTGTTTGTATTTTTTACAGATTTTTTCCTGTAATTGGTATCTAGTCTCATAGCATTGTTGCCAGAAAAGATACTTGACACGATTCTAATTTTCTTAAATTTACCAAGGCTTGATTTGTGACCCAGGATATGATCTATCCTGGAGAATGTTCCACGAGCACTTGAGAAGAAAGTGTATTCTGTTGTTTTTGGATGGAATGTCCTATAAATAGCAATTAAATCCATCTTGTTTAATGTATCATTTAAAGCTTGTGTTTCCTTAATTATTTTCATTTTGGATGATCTGTCCATTGGTGAAAGTGGGGTGTTAAATCCCCTACTATGATTGTGTTACTGTCAATTTCCCCTTTTATGGTTGTTAGCATTTGCCTTATGTATTGAGGTGCTCTTATGTTGGTTGCATAAATATTTATAACTGTTATATCTTCTTCTTGAATTGATCCCTTGATCATTATGTAGTGTCCTTCTTTGCCTCTTATAATAGTCTTTATTTTAAAGTCTATTTTGTCTGATATGAGAATTACTACTCCAGCTTTCTTTTGATTTCCATTTGCACGGAATATCTTTTTCCATCCCCTCACTTTCAGTCTGTATGTGTCCCTAGGTCTGAAGTGGGTCTTTTGTAGACAGCATATATACGGGTTTTGTTTTTGTATCCATTCAGCCAGTCTATGTCTTTTGATTGGAGCATTTAATCCAGTTACATTTAAGGTAATTATCGATATGTATGTTCCTATTCCCATTTTCTTAATTGTTTTGGGTTTCTTTTTGTAGGTGTTTTCCTTCTCTTGTGTTTCCTGCCTGAAGAAGTTCATTTAGTATTTGTTTTAAAGCTGGTTTTGCGGTACTGAATTCCTTACCTTTTGCTTGTCTAAAGGTTTTTATTTCTCCATCAAATCCGAATGAGATCCTTGCTGGGTAGAGTAATGTTGGTTGCAGGTTTTTCCCTTTCATCACTTTCAATATGTCCTGCCACTCCTTTCTGGTTTGCAGAGTTTCTGCTGAAAGATCAGCTGTTAACCTTATGGGGATTCCTTTGTATGTTATTTGTTGTTTTTCCCTTGTTGCTTTAATACTTTTTCTTTGTATTTAATTTTTGATTTTTAATTTTTGAGTAATATGTGTTTTGAGTAATAAGTTTGAGTAATACGTGTCTTGGCATGTTTCTCCTTGGATTTATCCTGTATGGGACTCTCTGCACTTCCTGGACTTGATTAACTATTTCCTTTCCCATATTAGGGAAGTTTTCAACTATAATCTCTTCCACTATTTTCTCAGTCTCTTTCTTTTTCTCTTCTTCTTCTGGGGCCCCTATAATTCGAATGTCATTGTGCTTAATGTTGTCCCAGATGTCTCTGATACTCATCTCAATTCTTTTCATTCTTTTTTCTTTATTCTGATCTGCAGTAGTTATTTCCACTATTTAATCTTACAGGTAACTTATCCGTTCTTCTGCCTCAGTTATTCTGCTATTGATTCCTTCTAGAGAATTTTTAATTTCATTTATTATGTTGTTCATCATTGTTTGTTTGCTCTTTAGTTCTTCTAGGTCCTTGTTAAACGTTTCTTGTATTTCCTCCGTTTTATTTCCAACATTTTGGATCATCTTTACTATCATTACTCTGAATTATTTTCCACGTAGACTGCCTATTTCCTCCTCATTTGTTTGGTCTGGTGGGTTTTTACCTTGCTCCTTCATCTGCTGTGTGTTTCTCTGTCTTCTCATCTTGCTTAACTTACAGTGTTTGTGGTCTCCTTTTCGCAGGTTGCAGGTTCATAGTTCCTGTTGTTTTTGGTGTCTGCCCCCAGTGGCTAAGTTTTGTTCAGTGGGTTGTGCAGGCTCTTTGGCAGAGGGGACTAGTGCCTGTGTTCTGGTGGATGAGGCTGGATCTTGTGTTTCTGGTGGGCAGGACCGCATCCAATGGTGTGTTTTGGGCTGTCTGTGACCTTATTATGATTTTCGGCAGCCTCTCTGCTAATTGGTGGGGTTGTATTCCTGTCTTGCTAGTTGTTTGGCATAGGGTATCCAGCACTGTAACTTGCTGGTTGTTGAGTGGAGCTGGGTCTTAACGTTGAGATGGAGATCTCTGGGAGAGCTTTCACCGTTTGATATTACATGGAGCCGGGAGGTCTGTGGTGGACCAATGTCCTGAACTTGGCTCTCCCAACTCAGAGGTACAGGCCTGACACCTGGCCGGAGCACCAAGACCCTGTCAGCCACACAGCTCAGAAGAAAAGGGAGAAAAAAATAAAATAAAATAAAATAAATTTATTAAAATAAAAAATAATTATTAAAAATAAAAAGAAGTTAAAAAGTAATAGAAAAAGAAAGGAAGCAAGAAAGAAACAAGAGAGCAACCAAACCAGAAAACAAATCCACCAATGATAACAAGCACTAAAAACTATACTATGAAAAAAACAAAACAAAACAAAATGGATAGACAGAACCCTAGGACAAATGGTAAAAGCAAAGCTATACAGACAAAGTCACACACAGAAGCATATACATACACACTCACAAAAAGAGAAAAAGGAAAAATATATATATATCCTGCTCCCAAATTCCACCACCTCAATTTTGGGATGATTCGTTTTCTATTCAGGTATTCCATAGACGCAGGGTACATCAATTTGATTGTGGAGATTTAATCCGCTTCTCCTGAGGCTGCTGGGAGAGATTTCCCTTTCTCTTCTTTTTTCACACAGCTCCTGGGGTTCAGCTTTGGATTTGGACCCACCTCTGCGCGTAGGTCGCCTGAGGGCGTCTGTTCTTCGCTCAGACAGGACGGGGTTAAAGGAGCAGCTGCTTCGGGGGCTCTGGCTCACTCAGGCCGGAGGGAGGGAGGGGTACGGAATGTGGGGTGAGCCTGTGGCTGCAGAGGCCAGCGTGACGTTGCACCAGCCTGAGGCGCGCTGTGTGTTCTCCCAGGGAAGTTGTCTCTGGATCACAGGACCCTGGCAGTGGCGGGCTGCACAGGCTCCCAGGTGGGGAGGTGTGGATAGTGACCTGTGCTTGCACACAGGCTTCTTGGTGGCTGCAGCAGCAGCCTTAGCATTTCATGCCTGTCTCTGGTGTCTGCGCTGTTAGCCCCAGCTCACATCGGTCTCTGGAACTCGGTTAGGCGGTGCTCTGAATCCCCTTCTCCTCGCGCACCCTGAAACAATGGTCTCTTGCCTCTTAGGCAGGTCCAGACTTTTTCCCGGACTCCCTCCCGACTAGCTGTGGTGCACTAGCCCCCTTCAGGCTGTGTTCACCCAGCCAACCCCAGTCCTCTCCCTGGGATCTGACCTCCAAGCCCGAGCCTCAGCTCCTAGCCCCCACCCGTCCCGGCGGGTGAGCAGACAAGCCTCTCGGGCTGGTAAGTGCTGGTCGGCACCGATCCTCTGTGCAGGAATCTCTCCACTTTGTCCTCTGCACCTCTGTTGCTGCGCTCTCCTCCATGGCTCTGAAGCTTCCCCCCCCCCCATCACCCTTGTCTCTGCCAGTGAAGGGGCTTCCTAGTGTGTGGAAACCTTTCCTCCTTCACAGCTCCCTCTCAGAGGTGCAGGTTCCATCCCTATTCTTTTGTCTCTGTTTTTTCTTTTTTCTTTTGCCCTACCCAGGTACCTGGGGAGTTTCTTGCCTTTTGGGAGGTCTGAGGTCTTCCGCCAGCATTCAGTAGGTGTTCTGTAGGAGTTGTTCCACATGTAGGTATATTTCTGATGTATTTGTGGGGAGGAAGGTGATCTCTACCTCTTACTCTTCCCCCATCTTGAAGGTCTCCCCCTTTGATATTTTTTTAATATACAAAGAGCTTATGCTTAAAAAAGGGAATTTACATTTAAAGCTGTATTTGCCTAAGCAGAACACTGTTTTTAGCTTAGATTATATGTTTACTTGGAGTGAGCTGAGCGCCTCATAATTTCGATGAACTAGCCCTCCTCTCCCTGTTCATCCTTTGGTGTATGACAGAATTAATTCTCTTTGTATTAAAACTCAAATATTCCATATTTTTTATTATTTTATTCAAACAACCCAACTCAAACCGCTTTCTATTTTAGTAACTCATCTCCTGTTTACTCCAAGTTGAGTCAGGTAACACCCTCTGGAGAGGACAGCCCATGTCCAAGACCAACCTGAGCATCTTTTCTTCATTTTGGGGTGAGTTTCTTCCCCATTCTAAATGTTGTATGTGTAATTAAGAAGAGCCCACATCCTTTGCTTATTTGATCCTCCGTCATTGAAGCCAGTCATCTGCCCAGTTCTTTCTAGTCACTGTTTCACACAGAGAGCACATCAAGCTTCCATGCCTACAAAATAACTGTGTCCTCAGTTGCCCGGAAATCCATTCTAACGGTCCTGTATTGTCAGAGCAGGCAGGCACGAAAAAGCTCCCATTGAGCATTTTCTACACAAAACAACCCTCTTTTCCATTCTCAGCCTGAATCAGGTATACATCTCCTATGCCTCCAAATCCCTTACAGCTCCTGTCATTTTGGTCCTAAGGGGTTTGGGTGCATAATTCTCTCCTCTTAACTGAGACTGCCTTATGACAGGAAACACAACTTAGTCATATTTATATTCTCAACACTTAGCAGAGTTGGTCCTCAGCAGATGATTCATGTATAAATGGATGGACATTTGAATGAATGCATGCATGAATGGACTTGACCTTCTATTCACAAAGAGTTAAAAATATAATTGATGGTTGCCTCTTCCAAATCATAACCTATTTCGAAATGAGAATTTCCAAGTGAGTTGTTACTTTTTTTTTCTAGCATGAAAATCTCAGCTCTTTATGGAAAGAACCCAATAGGATTGGCAACTTATTCCCATTAAATGCACACACTCCTGCAGGGCTGTTAGCCTTTACCATGGTAAGTGAAGTTAGGAGGGAGAAACACTAAGTTAAGGAACGGGAAAGCAGAATTAAATTACTGAGTAATCATCATAAATTACTGCAGCTCTGGGATTTGGAAATTAATGGTGGTGGGGGGGGGGCTGGGGGTTTAAACATGAACTGCATCCATTAGTGCAGTGCAGGCTTTTTATTCCCTTTTCTACCCATCTTCTGAGAATGCCTATTATTCAGGGACATCATAATTAGATTCCACTGAAAATGATGAGAATAAAAAAGGGGTTTCAGAAATTGGAGCAGCATCCTCTGCATATGACTGTTTATATTATTTTTCTATGGGTGCTGCTTTTTCAGTATTATTTACATAATTTTTACTGTGACATCAGATTCTGTTGCATTTGGGATCTTGATGTAAGCCAAAAGGGTTGGTGAAGCAGTCTATTACTCTCGACATTTCAGACCAATAATAAATTTGCTGGAGAAAATCTAAAACATTGGAACAAAAATACGCTTTGTTGTTCACAAATTGAAATGTGATGTAAGTGGTTTCTGCTGAAATCAAGGTAAAAGCCCAAAAGAGGAGCTTCTAATAGTCGCAATGTTTCTGAAGTCAGATTTGAAAGTCAACTGGGAGCTGGGAAAATGGAGCCCTCCATTCTTATCACACAGTCAACATTTTTTGTCCCACCTTTATTGTTCACTTCTTGTATTTTTAAATTTATGAACGTGTCTGTCCTATCCACTAACTTGTTAGCTCCTTGAAGGGCAGAAGTCAAGCCTATTTCACATGTATATACATCTTGGATGTCTTGGTTTATTAGCTGTATAAGAGGTGCATCATGTTCTAATTAAAAATGTACGATGTACATATAAATGCTCAGTTATTGTACCTTTGCACCTATTCAGGCCTTTAAACATGAAGCTCAATATAGCACATCTGCACTTCTTTTGTCTTAAGCTTTGTATTGATTTTCTATTGCTGAATAACAAATTACCAAGAACTTAGTGGCTTAAAACAACACAAAATTATTATCTCACAGTTTCTGTGGCCCAGGCATCTGTCATGGTATCAATTCATTGGATGTTTCATGAGGGCATCCTCTTTAGTAACTAATCCAGTTTTTGTGCCCATCTATTGCTGACCTGAGCTCCTGAACATATTAGACCCAGGAATTTCTTCTGACTGATGCTTCATGGTCAGAAATGCAAGCCAAATTTCAATTCAATTAATAATTTAAAAAATAGATAAAAAGAGCAATAATTTACATTTTTGAGCAATTATTTTCTTCCAGATTCTGTGCAAGCATTTTATATACAATATGCCTTTTGCAAGATGAGGAAACTAGGAAGAAAGAAGTTTCATTATTTATCTATGTCAGACAGCTAGAAATTATTAGAGTCCACATTTAAGTCTGAGGCTCTCTGAAACCAAACTTCTACTCTAGTGTCATTCTTTATCTCTTGTGATTTTTCCATCTTGCTGAATATCAAAAGACCTATTCCATCCTTTTGCATAGTCATTCCTCAGACTTTCAGTTATGCAATCAGATTAACTCCTGGTTAACTTGGTAAATTAAAGTTGGATGCACTGAGTTATACTCACCAGACTTTTCAGTCGTGAATAGTATTAGTTATTTGGTAAGCTTAAAATATTTAAACTTGTCATTAATATCTTATGCATAAGAATATTGAAATACTTAGAACCTGAAATTAGCTAATAAATTGTTTTTAATTTGACATTGAAAATGTATAGCATTTATTTTTTCTTTTTATATGATAAAGTAGATACATGAAGATGATTATTACATATATATATGTGTGTATATACATATATAATCACTATCACCATCATCACTAGCAAATATAAGTTCTACTCTGTGTCAGATAGGGTGCTAGCTTTTACATAAATTGTCTGATTGCAACTTCATAAAAATTCTCAAAATAAATGTTAATGAAGCTCATCTTATTGATGAAGAAATTGAGACCCATAAGGGTTAAATAATTTGCTCAAAGTCCTATCACTAGTACATGTCAGTGCTAGAATTTGAACATTTTCTACTTCTTTCATGTATGTCATCTTCACAAATAACATACCTTAGTGATCTGGTGGGCAGGGCCCATGCTTTTCAATTTTTCCATATTTTCCCCAGTGCTTAGCCTGGTTTGTAAATCTTAGGTGACCAAGAAATATTTTCTGATTGAAGCTAAGAAACTGAAACTTCATAGAAATTAATCCTGAAGAGAAAGAAAATTAGAGGAGACTACAGAATGTTCATATCATTTGTTTCCACAAAGTGTGCCTTGAAAAAATTTGGAGAATTCATCCCTGCAAAGATCATAAACATTATATTGGCAATATCAACTATTGGTGTTGTCTTGAGGAATGAAAATTAAAATTTGCATTTGGAAAACTCTTTAAAATGTTGACATATTTTCACAATTGTCTTCAATCAAGGAATGGTTTTCAATAATAAAGTTATAGGTGCACCTCCCTACAATATTATGCTAATGAACAGGAAGGACTGATCACCTTAAACTGAAAAACTTTAATACAAATACACTAGTTCAGAAAATCTCAGCCAGCAACAGGGTATAGTTCACCTCGTTGCTGTAACATTTTGTGAAGAATGGATTTGGAAGTCCTCCTGCTTAGCTAAGTAAGCATGTTTGGGTGCGGTGAGCTGTTTGAAGCAAGCCATTTCAACTACGCAAGAGTATAAACTACTTTAGAATTACTTTGTAAACAGCATTTTCAATCTTGTATTGCAATTATACATTGAATGTATAATCAAATCAGAATACAGAACTCCCAAAGACTTCTGGCAGGAATAAAAAAGGGACCTGATTCTCTAAACAAGGGCACAATTTCCCAGCAGCTGGCTTGGCTTCCCCAGCAGCCACTCAGTTAAATTCCTGCTGCACAGGCATTTCACAGACTTCAGTTGTGAGCAACCCATTCATGGAAAAACCCTGGCACTAAATATGTCCATTAGTTATGCCCGCTTTTCTCTCTGTTAGAATTAACTCTTCATGAAGAGTAGTGAAGCATGGGAGGCAGCAGTGATGATGGGGCAAAAAGCATGGGTATTAGAATTGATTAGTCTGTGTTTAAGTCAGAGGTTTGGCACCTGAAGGACCTCAGGCAAAATGACTAAACATCTGTGGGTTTAGCCTTCCCCTATGTACAATGGGGATAATATTACCAGCTACTTCTTAAGATTATTGTAAGTATGAAAAGACATAATATGTGGAAAGATCTTATCTCCATGCTTGGAAGCATAACTCCTCAACAAATATTAATTTTTCATAGAGTTGACTTTCCAAATGGTGGTGTGAGGAGCTCACCAAAGAAGTGATAATAACTGGTGAAAAATATTTTAAAAAAATTAAAACCTCTGGAAATAGTCCTAAAGACATACAGAAGATGAAAAAACATTTATCCAAGTAAGACTATTAAATCAAGGTAAAAACAGTGAGAGACTACTATGTCATTGAACCACTCTCAGCCTCCACTTTTCCCTCCCCTTCCTGCAGCTCAGCATGATGGAAGCTCTACTCTGGGCAGGTTGAGCCAAGAATACTAGTCTGTTATCCCAGATCTGAGTCAAGAGATGTGATTTCTACCTGGGAAAGTGAGGCTACCAGTATATCTCAAGTCCTAGTTATGAGACCAAATAAATGCCAGGCACTGCCCCCAAGAGGTCAGAGACATTTAAGCCAAAGGATGCTATT
The DNA here is from genome assembly GCF_028564815.1 of Eubalaena glacialis. NCBI lineage: Eukaryota > Metazoa > Chordata > Mammalia > Artiodactyla > Balaenidae > Eubalaena > Eubalaena glacialis. Next base: position 86,465,660 of record NC_083725.1, read on the forward strand.
AAAAAACAAAATGGAGATTTTAGTGACAAGTAATTAAGAGGAGGCTGGTAGCCCTATGAGAGCAACAAGCTAAACCATACACTAACTAGGAGTCTATCAAAGAACCAGAGAAAGAGACAGCTAAAAAGAGCTCTACAGGAGTCAGAATAAACTGAAAGACTGGCCTCAAAAACTATCCCTGCAACTGGGAGATTGGGACTGACATATACACACTACTATATATAAAACAGGTAACTAATAAAGACCTACTGTATAGCACAGGGAACTCTACTCAATACTCTGTAATGGCCTATATGGGAAAAGAATCTAAAAAAGAGTGGATATATGTCTATGTATAACTGATTCACTTTGCTGTACACCTGAAACTAACACAACATTGTAAATCAACTATACTCCAATAAAAATTAAAAACAAAACAAAACAAAAACAAAACCTAACCCTGCAAAACTATCCTGTTTAATTAGACCAGACCGAGAGCAAATTATGCCCCACCACATTGTTGTAAACAATAAAGCAACTGGCCAACAATTAGTGAGGGCTAAAAATTGGGTGTGATACCCACAGAGGCAGCCAGTGTCAGAGAAACATGAGGGAAAGAAATAGTAAAAGGGAATCCTCCTAAAGCCTCTCATCACAGGCTCTGCCCTATGCAGAGTGATATCAGAGGTTTCACACTGCAGGGGAAAAGACTTCACTAAAATAGTTCAGCCAAGTCACTGAAAAAAAAAAAAAAAAAGGTAACAATAACAAGCTTTGGAGGAAGATTAGTATCCAGAGTTGCTACAATATATTATCTAGCATGTTTAGTTTCCAACAAATATTTTAAAATATGAAAAGAAACAGGAAAGTGTTATTCATACAAAAGGAGAAAAAAGAGGCACCATAAAATGGTTTTGAAAGGGCTGAGATATTAGATATAGAACACAAAGCCTTCCAAGAGACTACAATAGATGTGTTCAAAGTACCAAAGGTAATCATGTTTAGGAAAGTAAAGGAAGGTGCAAGGACAAGGATTCAAAAAATATAGAAGCTCAATAAAGAGATATACAAGAATCAAATGAAAATTTTGTAATGGAAAAGTACAGTGTTAAAATTAAAAAATCATGAGAGGGGCTCCGCAGTAGATTTGACATGTAGCAAGAAAGAATCACATATCCACCCCACAATAGGATACACATTCTTCTCAAATGCACATGGAATACTTCCAGGGGTAGACCATATGTTAGTCATAAAACAAGCCCCAATAATATATCTTGTATTGAAGAAAGTTTGATAGAGATTATGAAATCTAAAAAACAGAGGAAAAATAAGGGAAAATGAGCACAGATTCAGAAATATAGGATACAATTAGGAAGAACAGGCTACACATAATGGTAGTACCATAAAAAAAGATGAGGGGAAAAAGGGACAAGAAAGACTGTTTCATGAAATAAATGTCCGAATACTTCCTAAATTTGAAGAAAAATATTAAACAACACTTAAGAAGCTCAATGAACTTCATGTAGTATAAACTCAAAGACATTGCCACCTAGACATGTCACAGTAAGAAATGTTGAAAGTCAAAGACCAAAAGAAAAAAAAAACCTTGAAAGCAGCAATAGGAAACTAGTGCATCACATACAAGGAAACCACAATCAGAAAAATTTCTGACTTTTTATCAGAAATAATGTAGGCCAGATGGCAGTGGGATGACGTATTTAAAGTTCAGAGAGGAAAAAACACAATTCTGTAAACGAGAACCTTAAATTCGCAAAAATTATCCTTCAAAAATAAAGATAATATAAATTCATCCCCAGATAAACAAAACCTCATAGACTTTTTTGCTACCAGGACCACCTCAGAGAAACACCAAAAGGAGTTCTTCAGAAAGCAAGTCACCTCAGACATTAATTTGAATCCGAAGAGCACTGGTAAAGTTAATTCTGTAGGTAATTATAGAAGGCAGTATAACTGCTATTTCTTCTCTTTCTTCTCTTAACTAATTTAAAAAGCTATTCCATAAAACTATATATGTGTAATTATATTGTTGGGCCTGTAACACATATAAGCAATCTATATGAAAATAAAACAAAAAGGGAAAGGTGGGAACAAAGGTGTATGGAAATGGCATCAGATGGTAACTAGAATCTAAAAGAACAAGGAAGAGAATGAGATGGTAAATGAGAAGATCAGTATAACAAACTGTAAACATATACATGTTCTCCTATCTTCTTTCAGCTCCTTTAAAAGACATACATTTATATAAAGCAATAATTATAACATTGTATTGTTGGGTTTGTAGGATATAAATGCAATGTGTATAACAATCATATCACAAAAATGGGGAAGAGGGATCAGCGCTATGAAGGAACACATTTCTATATCTCACGTGAAGTACATTCTGATAAATTAAGGGGAGTATGATAGGCCATTAAGCAATCACTAAGAAAAAAGTATTTAAAAAAAGTTTTTGTTTGGCTTCTTTTACTCAGAAATAATATTTTGAAGATTGACTTATACTACTTTGAGTTTTAGTAGTCCATTCCTTTTTACTGCTTAAAGTTATCCCATTGTATGAATGTACCACAATTTGTTTACCAAGTCTCTTGTTTACTTTGAATAACATTATTCACTTTACTTTTATTAATTAAGTCTACTGATTGGTTGATCATTAGACCAACTTATCTCTCTGTTAATTGGATCAAAAATGGTGGTCAAAATGCACTAGAGAAAATAAACTTCTTACAGCTCAATTTACCAATGCGTATACTGTGGAAAACAAAGTCTTATAAACCGATTTTTTACAAAGAAATTTCCATTATGAAATAAAATTTGAAAACTGCAACCACATCTCTCTCACAGGCACACCAGCTTGTTACAAGTATTGTCATATCCTATAGTTAAAGAACCCTGTTTATCCTTTTGAACCCAGATTTTCAAAGTCTTTTAACATTAGAACTCCCCCACTTTTCAGGTTACATTACAATTTTGGAAACATTGCTCTACATACAACTCTGTATTTGTATATATGCACACAACAACACACAACATTATATTAACACTAACACACATGCACACATGCGTATCACAGGTACACCTGTGTAGATTATTGAGGCAATTATCAGATTAATTTAATGGAACACTATTCTGCTTCAAGTCTAATAATTCATGGGAAAGAATTCCCATGGACTTGTGGAAAGGAAATGCATATGAAATATGCATTTTGAAGTCAACTAATAATCTCACCTTTCAGCAAAAGTACAGAGACGGACAGAGATTTTTCTCAAAGCTGCATAAGAATTAATGGCAGAAAGTTAGAATTCTTTCCAATGATCCACTCTATCTTGCCTCTTTATATATAATTTAAAACCTTTTGATAATAACTATACATGTGGATATGGGAGGATCATCTTAAGTAGGACAGGCTGCACAGCCCTTAGAGGTGCTGTTAGTACATGTATAGCATTTCAGTAAAAAAGACACTAGCTTGCCCTGGAATGAGTATTTGTAATAATTCCAATGTGATATTCTGAAATTTCCAGAAGCAGAAAGTACAGATGTAGCATGATTTATTGCTGCCATTTACTGAAGATGCAGCATAAACATAAAAGAGTGTGGAAATTGATAGAGTTGGTGGAAAAAAGTGATTTAGATGTTTAACTCTGATGTCCAAGCCTGGTAGGGAGGAAAGTCTGACCAGGTGGGAGTGGGCAAGCTGAGAAAAGATGGAATGATTAACTGTAAGAGGAATGAGGGACATGGAGAACTGTATAAAGTGGAAGAATAAGTCAGTTTTTCTTAGGAGACCTAGTAGGATAGGAGGTTGTAGTCAAACTTAGAAGAATAAAATCTTAAGACTTTGTAGCTGGAAGATGGCTCAAAGATGATGAAGTTTAGGATTTATATAGTTGAAATAGGATGGTGTCAATGATCAGTGGAGTGAGTCAGAGAAGAAACTGTGAGCTGGGTGTTAAATAGGTTATTCATATAGAGTTTTAAAGGCCCTCAAGAAAATGAAAATGCTGGAGTAGGAAAACAAATGTGTTAGTCAGCAAAGTATATCAATAGAAGACACCAATAAGGAGGGTGAAGTGTAGTAGAACATGGCAGCATACACCTCAAATGAAGAGGGGATTTTACAAAAGAGAGGAAGAGTATTGTTCTGGAAGGCATGCGGAAGTAGAAGGTATGTGGACAGAGAAGAGGAGCAGTTTCTCCTAAAATGAGCACAAAGGGAATGGGGTTTGCAGACAGGGAGTCAGATTTTGGTTAGAGCAAAAGCGAAAGTAGAACTTCTGTCAAAAGGTTTTAAAAAGTAGGGGTATTTGCACTGTAGAGGGTTCCAGAGGGCATAGTAGAAATGGATGGGAAGGAGAGGAGGAGGGGAAGTCAGTCAGAGAAGAGGAAGTATAGAGAAACAATGGTAAACGAGTTTAGAGGAGTACAGATGATGAGTAGGAGATAGTATTGTGATTACAAGCATAGGCTCTGGAGTTGTTCCATCTTGGTTCAGATCCTAGTTTCACTGAGTCACTAGCTGTGTGTCGCTTGGAAAACTGCTAAACTCTCTAAGCCTGTTTCCTTATCTCTCCAGTGGGAAAAATTGAATGAGATAATACAAGTACAATTTTTCTATACAGTGCCTTAGACACAGTAAGTGTTTAGTTAAATTATGAATACATGTACATTGTAACTTCAGAAAACCAAGGTCGTCTGGTATGTGAAGCGTAGCAGAATTAGCTAGCCTAAAGGCTCAGGGTTTCAAGTAGATTTCCGTCATCGACTTGTATAGATGCAAGCTAAGACCCACAGAAGAGTAAGAAGCCAAACGAAATTTTGCTTAGAGTTACAGGCACTTTGTTTATTACACTAACAGTGTAAACGTAATTTTAGTGTGGGGTGATATGTGCTGTATTAGAGAGTGGATATAGCAGTACAAGAGCAAAGAGAAGGAGTGGGACGTCACGGAGGGCCATGTAGATGTAAACTACTAAGACTGAGCCAGATTATAAAGGTGGAGTAGGGATAGAGAGGGAACAGCATGTGCAAAGACATTCAGTCATGAAAGGCATACAGTGTTCTCCTGAGAACAGCAAGAAAGTTAATGTGATAAAACCCTGAGGTGGAGGTAGCAAAGGAGTAGGAATTGAAGCTGGGAAGTGGGCTGAATCTAAACAGCAAGTAACAAGGATCCAAACAATAGCTGAATGAGTAGTTTCAGATCAGTAAGTGAAATAAGCTGTTTTGGAAAGATATCCTACACTGGGTTCTCCAGAGGAAGGATGTTCCTGAAGGGAGGAACAAGGAATTCTGGGCAAACAAAAGCAATAGATGTAATAGATACAATCACTTTGTAATAGATACAATGTCCATAAACATTCAAAGAAGGCTGTCTTCTAGAGAGGAACACAGCTTTCAAATCATTATCTCACTCAAATCAGGGCCCCAATTCCATCAACAATTAATCTCTCATCCTTTGACTTTCAACAATTCCCCATAATAGTTCACACCAAATAGTCAAAAACAGAAAAATTTACCAGGTCCAATCCCTCATTTAAAGATAAGCTGACAAGTTCAGGAACAGTTAAGTGTCAGGAACAAGAATGCAATGCTGGTTAGTGGCAGAGTTAGAACTTGAATTCTGGCATTCAGAATGGTAGTGCAGGGAGCTTTCTATAAAACTACATTGACACTTAGTACATCCCTTTCCTCTTGATATTTGTGATGTGATAAGCATGTGTAAAAGGGTGGGGGTGTAGAGAAGGTGGGTGAGAAAGGGGATAAAGGAGAGAAACTGAAGAGCCATGGAGAAGAGTACAGAAATGACAAAGTAGGGGGTATATTGAAGGCCAATGTCATATCCTTCAGTAGAGTGTGTCTGTACGTGCTGTGACTATGGCTTCCTGGTAAAGGTATCTTAGACTTTTCAGCTCAGACAACTTTATAACTAAGACTCTCATGAGAATTTTCCTTTTTTTTTTTTTTGGTTTTTATATGAAGATATTTAACATGGGTCAATAGTAAGATTCTCCTCTAAGGAACTGTGAAAAATTATGATCTCTGAGAATTAAAATGTAGAATCAGTGTATAATGCCACAGATCCAAGATATGCAAAAACATCTTAAAAAGATGGAAAGCCTCAAAGGACTTGATCCAAGGGATTAACTTCTCTATAGAGAATGTTTCAATTAGGAAGCAGCTCATTTGCCAGGAAGAGAAGAGAGGAAGACCTGAAGAGGTAACCCTTGGCAGTATCTACCCTCCCCCATTCACTGTGAAGAGGTGTCCTGATACAAACTCTCAAGATTCCAGTCCCTGTGGCAAAGTGAGCTCTACTGTGGAAATGGTATCATGAAGACATCAAAGGTTATGCTACTGAATACAAAACAGTACAACCCCACTCACTGACCTGGCCCTCTTCCTTGCTCAGCAAGCAAACTCAGGTTGTAATTTGACTTCCCATGAAGATTTGTTTAGTGGAAGATTGAACTGGTCATACTGATGCAGATGTACTCAGCTTTATGACAGTTATATTTCTCATTGTAAATCAATAGGATAGCCTTTGCTTTTTACGTCACTCAATCTGAGCTGAATTTGTGGGAATTCATTCCAAAAAGACAGATATGTTCTCAATATGTTGACAAAATTGTGTCTCTGAGTTGGCAAGGCTGAAGGCCAGACCATGGACTGTGGTGAATTCTCCAAATCAAGGACATCTTGTGTGCCTTTTGGCAGCCAGCCAGCCAGCTTTTTCCTTGAGGCCTTTGACCTTTCTGTGTCCTTAGCTTCAAACCTTTACTATCTCCTACCCAGAAACATATGCCTAAAGTAGTGGGAAGATTTTGTTTATCTTACCAAGTAAAGATAAAATTCCCGTAGTAGGGTTCTTTTTTTTCCTCCAAGCCCAGAAAAACGCTAAATAAAGATTACATCAATTATTAAAGGAGCACTACAGAAAAACAAGTGAATTTTTCCTTTTTTTAAGCTTTCAGTAACATTTACTAAGGTGTCAAACCACCTTATTTTTACTGTGGTGCATTATGTAGATGGGAGTTTAGATGCAACAATCTATATTTTCAATGATGCACACTAACGATTTTAGTAAATTGCCATATTATTATTGCTCTGTTTTAGCAAACACCGTATCTAAAAGGTATCCTCTATGTTTTAAAGCAGATAAAATAAGCTCATTTATGCTAATACCTATCTTCTTGACAGTAAATTTTTCCTAATGCATTAATTATGACTCCAGATAGACCAATGATTATTTCATATATTCTAATTAGGAATCACTTTATTCAGTCAGCCATACACATCAGTAAACAGGTGGAATAAATTCCCCAGGGACGTGATAAAAAGACAATGATTTCAGCCTGGAGAATTTACCCCACAATCAAGGAGTAATTAGAGAAGAAAATGAAGAGTTAGAAAACCGTTGCAGGTGTGAGCACGTGGCAAGGCATGTTGCTTTGCAAGGATGAAATGAAAATGGACATCTTCATTACTTATCATATACAGGGAAATGCACTAGTTATCATGGTCTCCTTTCAGAAGTAAGCAAAAAATACAATCAAATTAGTTGCTTTTGTAGGAGAACAAATTGGAATGTAATCATCTCATTTAAATGCTAAATTCCCAGAAGGGAGAAAGATGAAACCAACTCAGCATATTTCTAATTATTTATTTCTTTAATACAGAGATTTATCCCCTCAAGATCAAGCTAATTGATATTAATTTTTGATGCTACCATGTGCAATAGGAGCCCTCATTCTATATTTTGGTCCAGGATCTTGTGATTAAAATGAGGAGCAGAGGTGGTAGTGGGAAGAGGGAGATTCATTAAACTGGCTGATTTAACTACTATCTGTATTTGGACTTCCCATTTACCATCTTATTTTTAGCTGTCAAAGACATTTTCAAAAATCATTTTGTAGAGGAAATGGTATGGCCTTAAAATACATGCATTTGTTATATATATATTTTTTCTTATCAAGTCAGTGTCACAAGTACAAGCTGCATTCTTCCAGTATAGCTTTTAAACTTGTTTTGAGTTAATTTGCTCACTCGCCAGCCATTGTTACACAGCATCACTAAATACTATCTCATAATTAACAATGATCCACATTACTTAAGGTGAAATACTCAGAGGTCCTTTAGTTCACATTAGGGGCTTGAGAAGTAGAACATTTTAATTATCTGGAAAGCACTCAGACAGCAAATCAAACATTAAAAGACCAAAAGCTTCTTTATAAAATCACAATTCAACTTCTGGTCTTTCATAATAATTTGTTTTTCTGACCATGGAAAGCCTTTAGAAAAAGTCAGCAAATCATTCTATTAGTTCTAATGAAGGAATAAAGTCTTGAACTCATGGAAAACTGGCTGAAATAAGGGCTAAAGGTCCCAGATTATTAAAATTAGTGTCAATCAGTTTAGACAGGTAATCAATAACTGTCCACTTACATTGTTCATCCAGCCTTAGTACACAGAAGTAAGCCTCATATCTATTTTAGTTTCACTAACACTTTACTAGGAATAAGTTTGAGTGAGGAAGTTGGTCATTTTGGAAAACGCCTCAGGAAAAAATTTGCCTGAAGAGTTTTAAGCCTTATGTCTTTAGTTGTGGTTCTCCTGTATGCTAAGCTGGACTGATCATGAGAGGAAGTTTAAAAAAAGAATTTGGAAAAATAATGTTCAAGAACATAAACTTTGACAACATTCTTTTGAAGCCTTAAAGACTTTTTTTGTTTAAATATGTTTGCTAATGCATTATGGGCTTATGACACCATAATAGATGTTTCAAAAGCAGAGATTATTTTTGAAAGATCATAATTCTATTTCTTAAAAAGGTGCACATTTAGACATAGGCCAATCATCTAATATTTAATTCAATAAAGTTACGAGTGTAAAAGTTATGGTAGCTCATGGATGATGTATTGAATGGTTATGACGAACGATGGTCTCCATATGGTGGTTAGATTATTGTATGGTTCACTTCCTTCCCAATACCAAGTCTTAATTTTCAGATGTATGTTCCTCAAAAACCATTAGAGGAAACCATCTGGAAAATGAAATTCTCATTTACTCATGAAAAGTCTACAGGCATATGAGATTCTCACACACACACACACAGATGAAAAAGAAAAGGAGAGAGAGCAACAGAGATATTTATTGTACACTGAGTATCTATGAAAAGTATATACTAGAATAGATGCTGGAAAGGACAGTGGAACATCTAGCTCTTCTAGTGTTCATTCCTCTGGATCCAGAAACCATATATTTTTCTGGCCCTATAATAGATATTTTCATTGTCCCTTAAACATTTTTATATGCAAATAAATTAATGAAATAGGGAAGTATTTAAGCCTGGAATTAGGTTATCTCAAGTTCTGGGTCACTTTGAAACAGTTGTTTATTTTGGGTGTGTAGATTTCTCCTCTCAGATAACTTACGTAATAATAACAAATATTATAACATATCTCCATAAGACAAAATGCTACCTATATTTAATGAAATTCTGTCACAATCACACTTATCAAATTACCCCAGCAAGCTTTCAGTTTTAATCATCCAACAACCCTACTATAAAGGAATAATTAACCATCCCTTCAAAGGGTGAAAGGCACTCTCAGAAATACAATCTCTGAATGATTTCTTTCCTGATTGGTTAGACAAAGAGACAGCCTTACACTTTTCCAGCACATGTAGACATTGCCTCAGAAATAAAATAAAGCAGTCATAAAAATAAACTTTATTGTGTATTATACATCCAAGGCCTTTTGAAAATAAAGACATAAGAGATGCTAAATACAAAGAGAGGGTGGAGACCAAGATGGCAAAATAGAAGGACCCCATCTCCTCCCACAAACAAATCAAATGTACATATACATGTGGAACGATTCTCACAGAATACGTACTGTATGCTGGCAGAAGATCTCATACAACCAAAGCTGCGGGAAAGATCACCATATAACTGGGTAGGACTAAGGGAAAATAAAAGGAATAGGGATGAAACCTGCACCCCTGAGAGAGATCTGTGAAAGAAGAAAGGTTCCCTCAGCCTGGGAACCTCCTTTGCTGGCTGGGAGGTCAGTCAGGACAAAAAGGGAGCTTCAGAAACTCAGAGGAAAGTGCAACAGCTGGCTTGTAGCAGACAGGACAGAGAGGGATGAGGACAGATAATCCTTGCCACATCACTGCACTTCCCAGCCCAAGGCACGTGCTTGCTGGTGTGCTCAGAGGCTGGGTGCTAAAACTTGAGATTCAGCAGACAGACCTGGGGAGAGGAATCAGTTTGGCTAGTGGTCCGGGACTGAAGTGGGGGTGTGCACAGGACAGAGCTCGGGTCTGCCAAAGGAGCCCCATTGTCATTGTGTGCGAGGGAGGGGTGTGACCCCACCATAGCAGCCTCATTCTCAGCTTGCTCACAGTGAGTGTGGCTCAACTGCTAGAAGATCTAGGAACACACGAGCACCAGGGTGTGGCCCACACATGGAGGTAGAGCTGAAATCTGAGCCCATAACCATCATGCCCACAGCTAAGGCGGGGCTGAGGGCAGTGCCAACAACAGTGTACTCACACACCAGGTAGCAGGTAATGTCACAAAGTGAATGTCCCAGTGGACAGCTCCTAGAGAGAAATACACAATGACTCCTTTCCCAGCAGGAGCACTCCAGTCCCGCCTATCTCACACAAAAGTTTAGAAATGGATCTGGGGGCTTCTACTGCAAAAACTGGGGAGCAGACCCTGCTCCCGACAGGGCTGTGACAACCACAGAGCAAAGAGGAGGCTCCACCCAACATCCAGTGCAGGTTCTGGTTATCACAACACCAATAACACCCCCTATCAAGGGGGAAACAACCAGCACACTCTGAGGAAAAATGTGGCTGGCATTTATACCAAAACCAGCCCTCACTTCAAAAATATTGGACACACAGTATACACATGCTCCTACATAAAAACACCCATTTAAGACCAGAGTAGATAACTGTTTCTCCTAAATTCACAGAGTCAGAGAAATATAAGTAAAATGAAAAAACAGAAGAACCACTCCCAATTAAAAGAGCAAGAGAGATCCCCTGAAAGAACAATGAAAGAGACCTCTCCATTCTACCAGATCTCGAGTTCAAAAAGGAGGTAATAAAAATGCTGAAGGAGTTTAGAAAGGCAATCAGTAGAAATGCAGATCACTGTAACAAGGAACTAGAAACTATAAAGATGAGCCAATCAAAATTAGACAACTCAGTTGCTAAGATGAAAATCAAGCAAATGGCAATAAAAAGCAAACTAAATAATGCAGAAGAACAAATAAGTGATCTGGAAGATAGAATAATGGAAATCACCCAATCAGAACAGCAGACAGAAAGACAAATGGAAAAAAAAAAGAAAAGAAAAGAAAAGAAAGCAACATATGAGACCTATGGGATAATATAAAGCATGTCAATCTATGCATAATAGGGATTCCAGAAGGAGGAGAAAGAGAAAAGGGAATCAAAAATGTATTTGAAGAAATTATAGCTGAAAACTTCCCAAACCTAAAGAAGGAAACAGATATCCAGGTACAGGAAGTACAGAGGGTCCCAAACAAGATGAATCCAAACAGACCTACACCAAGACATATCATAATTAAAATGGCAAAATTAAAGAGAGGATTCTAAAGGAAGCAAAAGAAAAACAAAGAGTAGATCACAAGGAAACTCCCATAAGGCTGTCAGCTGATTTCTCTACAGAAACGTTACAAGTGAGAAGGGAGTGGCAAGATATAATCAAAGTCCTGAAAGGGAAAAATCTGCAACCTAGGACACTCTACACAGCTACATTATCATTCAGAATAGGCGAGATAAAGAATTCCTCAGAGAAGCAAAAGCTAAAACAATAGAGCAATACTAAACCTATCCTAAAAGAAATATTGAAAGGTCTTCTCTATATAGAAAAAAAGCAAGAATTTATAGGAAAGGGAAAAATCACAATTAGAAAGGCAAACATAAAAAAGGATTGTAGATCAGTTTAATTAGCCAGTACATAGATTAAATAAAACAATCAAAAATTTTTGTGAAAGCAATTAGAACTACGATGAACAGCAAAATGATAAACATGAATATGTAAACTAGGATATCAAAATCACAAAATGTGGGGGAGGAAAGTATAACAATGTAGATCATTTAGAATGTGTGGAGCTTATATGACTACCAGTCTAATGCAAGTACATATAGTAATGCATTAGCATACTTGAAAACCAGGGTAACCTCAAATCAAAAACATACAATAGGGACTTCACTGGTGGCACAGCTGTTAAGAATCCACCTGCCAATACAGAGGACACGGGTGTGATCCCTGATCTGGGAAGATCCCACATGCCGCAGAGCGACATGCCACAACTACTGAGCCTTCGCTCCAGAGCCTGCAAGCCACAACTACTGAGCCTGTGTGCCACAACTACGGAAGACTGCATGCCCTAGAGCAATGTGCCTCATCTACTGAAGCCTGCATGCTCTAGGACACGTGTGCCGCAACTACTGAGCTCGCGTGCTGCAACTACTGAAGCCTGTGTGCCTAGAGCCCATGCTCCGTAACAAGAGAAGCCACCGCAATGAGAAGCCCGTGCACTGCAATGAAGAGTAGCCCCTGCTCCCTGCAACCAGAGAAAGCCTGCATGCAGCAACGAAGACCCAACACAGCCAAAACAAAAACAAAACCAAAAACATACAATAGATTCACAAAAACCAAAAAGAAAAGAATTAGAGCATAATACAAAAGAAGACCATCAAACCACTTAAGGAAAACAAAAAGAAGAAAGAAATAAAAAAGAGATAGAAAATCAACTGGAAAACAAGGTTTAAAAATGGCAATAAATACATACCTATCAATAATTACCTTAAATGTCAATAGACTAAATACCCCAATCAAAAGACATAATGTGGCAGATTGGATAAAAAAACAAGAACCTAAAATATGCTGCCTACAACAGATCCACTTTAAGGCAAAGGACACACATAGATTGAAAGTGAGGGAATGGAGAAAGATATTTCCTGGAAATGGAAATAACAAGAAAGCTGGGGTAGCAAAACACATATGAGAAAAAACAAACTTTAAAACAAAGGCCATAAAGAATGATAAAGAAGGACACTGTATAATGATAAAAGGATCAATACAAGAAGAGGATATTACACTCGTTAACATATGCGAACCCAGTATAGGAGCACCTAAATACATGAGACAAATACTAAGAGATATAAAGGGAGAAATTGATGGGAATACACTAATGGTAGGAGACTTTAACACAAACTGACATCAAGGGACATATCTTCCAGACAGAAAATCACTAAGGCAATAGAGAACCAATTTGACACAATAGAACAGTTAGACTTAATATCTTCAGGACATTACATCCAACAAAAAAACAAAACAAACAAACAAAAAACCCAGAATACACATTATTTTTAAGTGCACAGAAACATTCTCTAGGATAGACTATATACTAGGACACAAAACAAGCCTCAACAAATTTAAGGGAATAGAAATTATTTCAAGTATCTTTTCTGACCACAACAGCATGAAACAAGAAATCAACCACAAAAAGAGAAATGAGAAAAAAATGATTAAATGGAGACTACTAAACAATATGCTACTAAAAAAATCAATGGGTCAATGATGAAATCAAAGAGGAAATAAAAAAATACCTCAAGAAAAATGATGATGAAAACACAACAATAAAAAATCTATGGGATGCAGCTAAAGCATTCCTAAGAGGGAAGTCCATAGTGTTACAGGATTTTCTCAAAAACAAGAAAAATCACAAATAAACAACCTACATTACCACCTAAAAGAACTAGAAAAAAAAGAACAAACAAAACCTAAAGTCAGCAGAAGGAAGAAAATAATAAAGATCAGAGAGGAAATATGTAAAACACAGATAAAAACAATAGAAAAAAAATAAAGCCAAGAGCTGTTTTTTTGAAAGGATAAACAAAATGTACAAACCCCTTACCAGGCTCATCAAGAGGAAAAGAGAGAGGACCCATTTAAACAAAATGAAATGAAAGAGGAAAAATAACAACCAATACAGCAGAAACACAATAAGTCATAAGAAAATAGTAGGAGCAGTTATATGCCAAAAAATTGGATAACCTAGAAGAAATGGACAAGTTTCTAAAAACATACAGCTTACCAAAACTGAATCAAGAAGAAAACTACAATGAGGTATCATCTCACACCAGTTAAAATGGTCATCATCAAATGTCTATAAACAATAAATGCTGGAGAGAGTGTGGAGAAAAGGGAACTCTCCTGCACTGTTGGTGGGAATGTAAATTGGTACAGCCACTATGGAGAACAGTATGGAGGTTCCTTAAAAAACTAAAAAACTAAAAATAGCCCCAGTATTCATAGCAGCACTATTTATAACAGCCAAGACATGGAAGCAACATAAATGTCCACTGACAGATGAATGGATAAAGCAGATGTGGTATATATGTATATATGTGTATGTATATATATATATATACACACACACACACAAACAATGGAATACTTCTTAGCCATAAAAAAGTGAGATAATGCCATTTGCAGCAACATGGATGGACCTAGAGATTATCATACTAAGTGAAGTAAGTCAGACAAAGAAAGACAAATATCATATGATATCAATTACATGTGGAATCTAAAAAAATGATACAAATGAACTTATTTACAAAACAGAAACAGACTCACAGACATAGAAAACAAACATATGGTTACCAAAGGGGAAAGAAGGGGGAGGGATAAATTAGGAGTTTGGGATTAACAGATACACACTACTATACTTAAACAACCAGGACCTACTGTATAGCATAGGGAAGTATATTCAATATCTTGTAAGAACCTATAGTGAAAAAGAATCTGGAAAAGAATATATATATTTCATATATATATATATATGAAGAATATAAATATATCTGATATATATATATATCAGATATATACATATCTGATATATATATATATGAAGTATATATATATCTATCTGAATCACACCTGAAAGTAACACAACATTGTAAATCAACTATATTCGAATAAAAAGATTCCAAGAGATGTGTCTACTGCCACCTAGAAACAAGGTGAATGCCATTCCTATATTAAAGAAGCAGTACTGGATAGTGTCAAGGCATAGATCTTGGTTGAAAATGTGGCCACTGTAAACCCACTACTTGGGTGTGAATCTTGGCTTCCCACATACTAGCTGTGTGACTGTGAAATTAAGTAGAAATTAATCTCTACTTCAGTTTTCTGATTATTGATATAATAGAACCAAAGATGACACCTCTCACTATCAGGACTTCTGTGAGAGTTAAATCTGTTAGAAAGAATTATGTAAATAGCACATAGTAAGCACTCAATAAATGTATGCTGCTATGACAATTATTATTATTAACTTCCTTTCTTCTTTGTACTGGGCTATATTTCATCACTTAGAGAGGTCTAATCTTAGCAACAGAAGACTAAGACATTGGCCAAAATTAATCTCCATATTTCAAAAAGAAAATTAGGGATTGCAAGGAAACTGGTAAAATATAGCAAGGCACTTGATTCAAGTTGAAAGTAAAGTGTTTTGTTTTCTTTTTCATTTTCCAGTCACATTTGCACCTGTAAATTACATATTAGGGTGAATCATCAACATATTAAAATATTATGGTAAAAGAGATAATTCTGAACCTAAACGTAAAGTTCCTTGCCTAAAATATCAATTCCAA
This sequence comes from Eubalaena glacialis, assembly GCF_028564815.1. Taxonomy (NCBI): domain Eukaryota; kingdom Metazoa; phylum Chordata; class Mammalia; order Artiodactyla; family Balaenidae; genus Eubalaena; species Eubalaena glacialis. Next base: position 86,481,368 of record NC_083725.1, read on the forward strand.
GTTTAAAACTGTAGGTTTGCTTTGGGCCTAAATAGAAAAACAACAGTTTATGAGGCCTCTTGCATTAAACAGAATCTAGCTTAAATTTGGTGACAGTTTAATTCTAGTGCTGCATTCATCTAACAGATTCAAAATCATTTGCAAACATGTACTGTATCATTATCCTTGTTTCACGGAGACTCCAAAGCATAGGCGGAGATCAATGTTTTCAGGCAACTAACCAAGCATTTCTTGGTCGGCTGCTGGGTACTGATGAGTGTTCTACAAGTTAAGGTATATATTAAAATATCTCATTTACTGCCATTTTCTCCAAAAATGTTAATTGAAGTAGAAAATGAGTGAGTCATACAAATTTAATTTAAGAAAACTTTGTAATACCTAGCACTATGCTAGTTGCATAGGGAGATATCAAGGTGATTGAAATAGGATGCCTTTCCTCAAAGAGCATATATTTTGCTGAGGAGATAATCATAATGATAATGGCTAACGTATTCTGAGCACTTACTGGGTGTCAACCATTAAAGTAAGTTCTTTATATGTGTTTTGTCAATTTATTTTTATAATCAACCCTATAGTTAGGTACAAATCTACCCAATTCATAGTAAGAAAGCTGAGGATTAGAGAGGTTGAGAGATTTTCCCAAGGTTGCCTGATGGTGGTTCAGGAAGGCTAATAATTCATTTGCCTCACCACAGGTAGGACCCCACTGTTGGTGGGGCTCTTAATCCCCGACAAAATTGCCCTGATCCTCTGGGGACTTCATACAATAGTTCTTCAAGAGATTCACATTTACAACCTCATATCCTCCTCTCCTTTCTCTCCTTCCTTAAAGATTTTTGCCTATAGATCAGTATCTTGGCTTTTGACAGATTCAATAACCTATTCTCTTTCAATGATTTCATCCTCCCTTCCATTCAATAATCCATTCCTATAAGTGAATCACTAACATTGCTTTCATTATGGCAATTCCAAGTGTCACACTCCAAAACCACCAGCTCCTTTCTTACCTACTGCCTCTACTCCAGACTCACAACAATTTTTCAAACCCATATAAATGCAACCCATTGAACCAATTGAACCTCCATCTTATCGCCCTCTCAGGACCCCTTATGTTCTCACTTCCCTCCTTATCCAGCTTAAATTCCACTGTCCAACCTGACTACCTTGCTCCGTTTCCCTCTGACGTTGTTGCTTGGCAAAATCTAACCCTGGATAAGTTCAGTGCTTCATCTACATTGTGTCAGTGCCCAGGCATCAGAATTTGATGAAAGGAAAACATAAAAATGCTGACTGGCTTTATTTTATTTTATTTTTTCTCAGTTTTAATGAGACATAATTGGCATATGTCTTTGTATTAGTTTAAGGTGTACAACATAATGATTGATACATGTATATATTGCAAAATGATTACCACAATAAATTTAGTTATCATCCATCAATTCTCATAGTTAATACATTTTTTTCTTGTGAAAAGCACTTTTAAGACCCACTCTCTTAGCAACTTTCAAACATACAATACAGTATCATTAACTGTATTTACCATGTTGTACATTACATTCCCAGAGTTACTTGTCTTATAACTGGAAGTTTGTACATTTTGACCACCTTCACCCATTGCCCCATACTCCACCCCCTTCCCCTGGCAATCCAGTCTGTTCTATTTCTATGAGTTTTTTTGTTTTTGTTTTGTTTTTGTTTTTTTGTTTTTTTAAGATTCCACATGTAAGTGAGATCATACAGTATTTATCTTTTTCTGTCTGACATTTTTCACTTAGCATAATGCCTTCAAGGTTCATCCATGTTGTTGTAAATGCCAAGATTTCATTATTTTTATAGCTGAGTAAAATTCCATTGTGAGGTATATATGTATCACACATCTTCTTTATCTACTCATCTGTTCATGGACACTTAGGTTGCCTCCATGTCTTGGCTATTGTAAATAATGCTGCAATGAACATGGGGGGACAGATATTTCTTGAAGATAGTGATTTTGCTTCCTTCAGATATGCAGCTGACTCTTGAAGAACATGGGGGTTAGAAGGGCCAACCTACTTGCACAGTTGAAAATCTGTGTATAACTTTACATTTGACCCTCTCTACCTGCAGTTCCACATCTGTGAATTCAACCAACCATGGATCATATGGTATTGTAGTACTTATTTACTGAAAAAAAATGTGAGTATAAGCAGATCTGTGCAGTTCAAACTTATGTTGTTCAACGGTCAACTGTATACCCAGAAGTGTAATTGTTGGATCACGTGGTAGTTTGATTTTTAATTTTTTGAGGAATCCATATTGTTTTCCATAATGGCTGCACCAATTTACATTCCCACCAACAATGTTCAATAGTTCCCTTTTCTCCGCATCTTAGCCAACACTTGCTATCCTTTGCTTTTTTGATGACAGCCATTCTAACAGGTGTGAAATTATATCTCATTATGGTATTTATTTGCATTTCCCTGATGATTAGTGATGTTGAGCAACTTTGTACCTGTTGGCCATTTGTATGTCGTCTTCAGAAAAACATGTATTCAGTTCCTCTGCCCATTTTGAAATTGAATTTTTGAGGGGTTTTTTTGATACTGAGTTGTATGCATTCTTTATATATTTTGGATATTAACTCCTTATCAGATACATATTTGCAAATATTTTCTCTCATTCTTTAGGTTGCCTTTTCATTTCATTGAGGGTTTCCTTTGCTCTGCAGAATCTTTTAAGTGTCTAGTAGTCACACTTATTTTTGCCTTTGGTGTCAAATACAAAAAATAATTGCCAAGACTGTCAAGGGAGTTTACTGCCTGTTTTTTCTATGTGTTTGATGGTTTCAGGTCTTACATTCAAGTCTTTAATTTAATCCATTTTGACTTAATTTTTGTGTATGGTGTAAGACAGGGGTCCAGTTTCATTCTTTTGCATATGGCTGTGCAGCTTTCCTGACACAATTTATTGAAAAGACTATCCTTTCACATTCATGGCCCTTTTGTTGTAAATTAATTGACCATATATGCACAGGTTTATTGCTGGGCTCTATAATCTTTCCCATTGATCTACATGTCTGTTTTTGTGCCAATACCACACTGTTTTGATTACTATAGTTTTGTAATATAGTTTGAAATGAAACCATGTCATGCTTTCAGCTTTGTTTTTGTTTTTTAAAATATTTATTTGGTTGCACAGGGTCTTAGTTGCGGCATGTGGGCTCCTTAGTTGTGGCAGGTGGGCTCCTTAGTTGTGGCATGCAGACTCTTAGTTGCGGCATGCATGTGGGATCCAGTTCCCTGACCAGGGATCGAACCTGGGGCCCCTGCATTGGGAGCACAGAGTCTTATCCACTGCACCACCAGGGAAGTCCCATCCGCTTGTTTTTCTTTCTCAAGATTGTTTTTTCTGTTTGGGTCTTTTGCGGTCCCATGCAAATCTTAGGATTTTTTTCTGGCTTTATTTTAAATACATAATCACTCATCTTGAGAGTACCCTTAGTGCTGCACAGGAATCAAACTAGATTTCCCGTGTTCAACGGTTTTCAAAATTTTCTGTCTCAAGACCCTTTTCTACTCCTAAAAATTATAGAATTAAGTAATTCTGTTTATATGGGTTATATCTACCAATATTTGCCACATTAGAAGTTAAAGTAGAGAAAGTTTAAAAGACGTACTAATCCGTTTAAAAACCAAATAAATCCATCATATGATAATTAAATATTTTATGAATAATAACTTTATTTTGCAAAACAAAAAGTTGATAAGAAATGAATACTTTTATATCTTGCAAATTTCTGCAGTGTATGGCTTAATAGAAGACAGCTGGATTCTCCTATCTGCTTCTGCATTGAATTTGTTGCAACACCACATGTCATGTAGTCTTTGAAAAATCCCAGTGTATACTCAGAGAATGAGAGTGAAAAAGCAAATAACATTAGTATTATGATAAAAATAGTTTTAACTTCACAGATCTACTTAAAGACTCTTGGGGGCCTCCAGGAACCCTTCAGTCACAATTTTAAAGCTGCTTTCATAACCCATTCATTTCCCCACTCAGCTTGCTAAATAATTTTCTGCTGTATTTTTTTTCTCAAACTTTCAACACCTACTTTTCTCTCTTAGCTCATAATCAACAAAATTGCAACATATTTCCTTGAAAAGTAGAAGCAATCAAAAGAGAATTTCCATACATTCTCACTTATATATTGACCTACATTCATCTATACCTGTATACTCTACCCAACCTCTGTACCCTACCTTGTCTACTCATCTGTTCATGGACACTTAGGTTGCCTCCATGTCTTGGCTATTGTAAATAATGCTGCAGTGAACATGGGGGGACAGATATTTCTTGAAGATAGTGATTTTGCTTCCTTCATGGACATGCCAAGGTCAACTCCTTGCTTGTTCTCAATATTTCTCCCTTTTTACCTCCTCAAAGATATTGCTTCGGTTTCTGCAACATTTTTTCCTTCACTATTGCATAATTTCCAAAAACATTCTAACTTGTTTCAGAAGATTCCAACATAAAAACCCCAAATTCTTAATTCCACTTCCCCTCCAGCTTTGGCCACATCTTTCTTTTCCTTTTTGACAGCAAAACTCCTGATTTTCTGCCTATACTCTCTATCTCAAGTTTCCATATTCCCATTCTCTCTTGAGTGCAATGTTTTTCAACTTTTCTCCCCAAATATCTTATAAAATAGCTCTTGTGAAGATCTCCAGTGGCCTCCATGTTGCTAAATCCAATGGACATTTCTTAGTTCTCACCTTATTCAACTAAGCTGCATTTGACACATTTGATCAAAACCTCATTCTTAACTTTCTTCACTTAGCTTCTGGGTCACATTCTCAGATCTCTGCCTGCCACACCAGAAATCCTTCTCAGTCTTCTTTGTTGATTCCTTCTCATCTCCCTAACCACTAGTATGGAAACGATTCAGAACACAGACTTGTACGTCTTCTCTATGATTCCCTCCTTATATAATCTTATTCAGGCTCATTAACTCAAACACCAACCAAATTTACATCTACTCCCAAATTTACATCTCCAGCTTGGACCTTTTCACTGAACTCCACATACTTATGGCCTATATTATATCTCCAATTAGATATCTAATATGCCTTTCAAACCTTAAAACTGAACTCACGATTCCTGTTTCTGATTTCTCCACAGTTTTCCCTGACTTTGTAAGTAACAATCCTTCAAGTTGATCTAGCCAAATAAACTCTTGGATGATTCCAAACGTAAATAATATTTTTCCACTTCTCAAAATCATTTCATTGACTTAAAGTCAACATCATTTCATTAGCCTATGAAGTCCTGCACAACCTGGTCCAGCGTTGTTCTCTGGCCTTATCATCTGCTACTCTTTCCTTCATTCACTCAGCTCCAGCAACAATGGACTTCTTTCTGGTCCTTGAATGCCATGCTACCTGCCGAGGGGTCTGGACGTATTTTGTGGGCAAAGGGAAGTCACTGCAGAAATTTCGCATCACACTATTTCTTCAAATAGGGCGGTCTTTGTTCTCTTTCAGTCTGATCAACCTGTGAAACTGAGGCAGAATCTAAAGTTTGACAAAGCAATTCCCATGGTCTAAAATTTCTGATTCCTTTCAAAAAACATTTTAAACTTTCAGTGTATTTCAATACCAATTAGAATCAATGAGCTGAGTTTTGGGCAAAGTTACACTGAGAAAATTTGTTTGCATACAGTAAAAATATATAAGTGTTTGATGAGTACAGAGAATGAAGGCTTTAGAAATTCATAAAAAAGGATAAATGAATATGAGATCAGAAAAGGTTTAATGGGGAAGATAGCTCTTTAGCTGCATCTTGAAGAGTGAGTAGCATCTGGATAAGTGGAAACAGTCAGAGGGACACTCACAGTAGGCAGCATTCTTGGGAAAGGAGGCAAGATTTAAGAGCAGGACATAATGAAGGATCAAACTGACTGAAAAAAAATGAGCTTATTTTAGAAGGTAAAGTACATGAAATGTTTACACTTGGCTTCTCTAAATTTAATTAACTTAATCCTTCTACATTCTTTAGGGTCTGTAAATTCAAATCCACATAGATTTCATGATAGGATCATGGTGATTTGCGTGTATTTACAGCATCTTGGTCTGATTGTATTTTTTAGAGTAGAACACATTTATTCTCAAAATGTGCAAATATTGAGTTTCAATAGCCATTTTTTCTTTTTAAGTAAAATAGCATTCACACTCAAGTTGTTTAGTTTAAAAATCAGGCAGGTCACTATGGAGAACAGTATGGAGGTTCCTTAAAAAACTAAAAGTAGAACTACCATACAACCCAGCAATCCCACTACTGGGCATATACCCTGAGAAAACCATAATTCAAAAAGAGTCATGTACCACAATGTTCACTGCAGCTCTATTTACAATAGCCAGGACATGGAAACAACCTAAGTGTCCACTGACAGATGAATGGATAAAGATGTCGCACATATATACAATGGAATATTACTCAGCCATAAAAAGAAATGAAATTGAGTTATTTGTAGTGAGGTGGATGGACCTAGAGTCTGTCATACAGAGTGAAGTAAGTCAGAAAGAGAAAAACAAATACCGTATGCTAACACATATATATGGTATCTAAAAAAAAAAAAAAAAAAAAAGGTTCTGAAGAACCTAGGGGCATGACAGGAATAAAGACGCAGACGTAAAGAAAGGACTTGAGGACACGGGGAGGGGGAAGGGTAAGCTGGGAAGAAGTAAGATAGTGGCATGGACATATACACACTACCAAATGTAAAATAGATAGCTAGTGGGAAGCAGCCGCAGAGCACAGGGAGATCAGTTCGGTGCTTTGTGACCACCTAGAGGGGTGGGATAGGGAGGGTGGGAGGGAGATGCAAGAGGGAGGAGATATGGGGATATATGTATACGTATAGCTGATTCACTTTGTTATAAAGCAGAAACTAACAAAAAAAAATGTTTGGGGACTTGGAAAAATTATATATGTATTTGAAATTAGAACGGGGGATTCACATTTATTTTTTTATCTGTAACTTTTATTATCACCTTATCACTACTTTTCTAAATGTATCCTTAAAAATTAAATTTAGAAGTGCAAAAAAAAAAGTGCTAAGAGCTTGTATTGACAACCCAAACAATAAAGTGCTTTATTTGACAACAAGAACAACAAAAAAAAATCAGGCAGGTCTTCAGGTAGTACTTTTCCTACAATGTATTTGATTTGGTTTTGAAGCATAAATCAAATCATTTCGATTACCATTCAACTTGCGGGCAGAGCCATTGTAGAAGAACCAACAGAAAAATATGAACAGTCTCATCTTCTTTCCTAATGTTCTCAAAAATTCACTTTCCAATTCATTGTCCCAGACTAAAAAAATAAACAAGCATTCATGCTCAGAAACATTATGTCAATGATTCAGTATCAGCCTCCTTCTCCACCATCCATCAATTTTTTGCTCTATGTCAAGCCGTGTTTCCATAATCAGTCTTTGGCTGTTTATGATTGGGACTAAGCACCTTTTGTGCTTCCAAGATATTGCAAGTGAGTGCAAACCAAGGAGAAAATAGATTATCCAAGCGCAAGTTTTATTTGTGTTCTGACAGCAGTACCCTTGCCTTCATCTTTTTCCATGTGTAACCTGATTTCCCAATATCCCCTCAAAAGATAAAATCTCACTATCTCAGGTTTTCAACAGCACAATGAATTGGTCTCTGGACGCAAATTTGGCCTACCCTTTGCTAAATTATTACAGTTTAAGCCATATTTGCTAAAAAGAAAAGAAAAATGTCACTTAGGAGCCATTTAGAATGTGTAGATTTGTTTTTTCACTTTTGTCTTTTAAGCAAGAGAGCAGAAGTTCAAATTTAGAGACAATAGGACAAAATTTAATTCTGAAAGTCAGGTAGTCTTGGAACAAAAAGATTTTTGAGAAAGAGAAAAAAGAATATATAGGGGTACCCAAAATTCAATAACAGTGCATTGACAGCAATTTTATGTTCACATTTTGAAGAAATGTTCAATTTTTTTGCTAGCTAATTTTTTCTCTTTTAACATCCACAGTCACATGCTCAGTTATAGGATGTACTCTTAAAAGATGTGTGATAGAGAATGTCAGGAAGAGTGACCACTTTCCCCATCTGCACTAGTGTAGTCATGGTGGACCAAACTGAGCATTTAGGAGAAAATCGGCTTGGTGGTCTACTGCAACTCCCTTCCACCCCTCAGGCCAAATTTACACTAATTGAATGCATAAGAATTTGGGGAGCAACCTTTGTTGTTTGAAAGGTATTTAGTGTGAGAACTCTGACTGCTACATTATTATTGCTATTATTTTGGCTGTAGACAAAGAAAGAGGTGATTTGGTGTATAGACAGCTGGGAGAAATAAGAAATCAGTATGGTTCTGACAAAGGCAAGACTGAAAAGAAACATTAGAGCATGTGGCACCTTTGTAATAGGAAAGCAATAGTTTTCATAAAAGCACCACAAATTTGGCAGCACTGACAAAGGGTTCTGATCAAAGGGTTTGTGGGACCAGCCTTTGATGAGATTGCCAGAGTAGAAAAGTATTTCTTGCTTTGGCTAGCTCAGCACCCATTCCCCCTTCTTCTGGCAACAGCACCTTGAATTTACTTTGTAACAACCCCACTGTCAACTCATACTGGGACTTGCCTTATCCCTCAGGAGTGGGGATTTAACCCAGGCCTGACAATATAGAGCACTATAAATTTTTTTTACATTTTTTTTAAAGGTTGAGAAATAATACACATAACATAAAGTTTACTCTTTTCACGTGTGCAGTTCATTGATCTTCAGCATGTTTACAGAAATAGGCAACCATCACCAATATCTAATTCCAGATCAATTTTATCATCCCCCAAAGAAACCTTGTACCCATTAGCAGTTGTTCCTCATTCCCACCCACCATCAGCCCTTGGCAACCACTAATCTATTTTCTGTCTCCATGGATTTTGCTGTGTGTACATTTTATATTAATGGAATCATACAATATGTAGCCCTTTATTTTCTGTATCCTTTCACTTAGCATATTGTTTTCAAGGTTTACCCATGTTGTATTATGTATCAGTATTTCCTTCTTCCTGTGGCTGAACAATTTTTCACTAAATAGGTATACCCCATTTTGTTCATCCATCTATCAGTTGATGGACATTCTATTTTTTATCTATTATGACTGATGCTACTATGAAGAGTCATGTCAAATTTTTGTGGGACTATGATATCAATTATCTTGGTTATATACTATGAGCAGAATCACTGGATCATAGAGTAACCCTAAGTTTACATGTAATAGGGAAAATAACAACAGCTCTCTGGGCAGGCTTCAAAGGAACTCTGATCTCATTCTTTTCCTTCCAGTGGTTCCAAACTGATGTTTTCCTGCATGATTGTGGAGTGCTCATTTGCTAAGTTGCTGTGAAGCTCAGAAGAGAAGAATGGGAAGAGGAGAAGTTAAACCACTATACATCTCACTGTTCTTACCAATATTGAAACGGTTTTCTTGAGTAAATACTCCCCCGGTGGCTGAAAACTTCTAGTTAATATCTAGAGTTGTGAAAAAAAATTGATTGTGAAGATTTCTGCCAGTGTTCTCATGGCTTTTATAATGACAGGATTTTGGAAATCCTTACTCTGCCATTTATAGCTGACATCACTATACCTCTAGTTTCTGCAATGATGTTTTTGGTCAAAGCATGTGATATTATCTGGTCCTAAGAAAAATAATTGTACTTTTGTACATGCTGAGGGTTTAGGGTTTGGGGTCTGAGTGTAGTAGTTATTTTAGGTGCACTGCCCATATCCCTGGAGCCTCTGACGTCACTGCATGCTTGTCAACTTCCAGTTGTGGATATTTGCATATGGTGCTGCCTCAGAACTTTCTAAAGCCATTTACATCTGCTCTAAGCTCAGGTACATCAGCCTAGACATGCTTTCTACAAACAATGAGTAGTCATAGTTGGTGTACAATGTCCAGTCTTCCTGGTCCTTTAGGTGGTATAACTTTGAGAGGTATGTTTTACGTTATTGCCCAAAGTATCCCTTCAGGGTTAAGCTTTAGTTGCCCAAAGTTGCATTTGATTTATAATGTACTCCCTATCAGCTTCTTTACCTTCCCTGTCCTGTCTCCCACTTTCCTACTGACATAACCTGCACAGATAAAATCCTTAGACTTGAATCTTTTTCTCAAGGTCTGTTTCTTGGAAAACCTGACTTAGAGAGAAGGAAAGCCTGGAGTCAACTGCAAACAACATATTCTACAATAAAAGTGCTAATCTGGAAAGAAGCCACCTGGGGGTATAATCTGAGAGAGTAGAGCTGAGTTCTGGAGACCATGTTTAAGCCTTTCTATTAAATCCTGACTGTTTCTGTTCACCTTCAGTTATATGAACCAAAATAGTCCCTTTTTGGCTTTACCTGAAAGTTGGTTGTTCCAGTTTTTGCTTCTGAAAGAATTCTAAATAATATATGATATTGTTGACTGCAGACTTAAAAAAATCATAGCCTTAGATAAGCAAAGCTAATGTTTTGAAACCAATGGAAGTAAAAGCACCTTGACAGAGCCTTAGCTGTCTCTCACATGGAGAGATCAAAGATATTTATTAGGTTTAGGATATAAGCTTCAGTGGTTTAAATCAAATCTTTCAAGGTAGGTACCTAATTGGGATTGAGACAAAAATATGATAAAATTGCTTAAGATTGGTGGACACAGCATGGTGAGCATCTTGAAGCAAGTCTTGATAAGTAAACTATTTGTTTGACAATCTAACTATTTGCGCAGTAGAGCAATCCACTGTCCTATGAAAACTATTTGCCCAGATGAGCCAACTGTTTGTTCAGATAAACTGATATGCAGGAATATCCTGAAGCAAACAGTGAAGCTATTTATTACTTTAAAATCTTCCTGTAATAAACAGTTAAGTCTTGTTGACATAGGTGTTCTCAGTTCTTAACCCTGATACCTAAGCAATGTCATATAGGTGGTCTTAGTTCTCATAAAGATGAGTAGGATTTGTCTTTATGGGGGGAAGTGTCAGAGACATCAAAGGAATTCTAGGCAAGTAAGTGAGAGAGAATAGGCTTTTGTTCAAAACTCTCTCATCAATAATACCAATGTACTCAGATTTGAAATAGAAAACCAATAAACTAAAAATATTCAAGTCTAGAATGTAATGTCATCAAAAGGTTTTATTGTGTGTCCAGACACACAAAGAAAGAAAACCTTTCTTTCAAAATATGAATAACTATAAATTTTCAAAATATGAATAACTATAAATTTTAAACTTGGTTCCTTAAAATTCTTCTTCAAAATGAGTGTTACAATGGAAAATATTTTGTAACTTAGTTCAGAGATAGTTTTGGAGGCATACAAATGTTTCCCATTGATATCAACATATCACACAGGCAGGTAGCCATAGCCCAATTTGGCTTTCCATTTATCTGAAAACATTTTTGTCACAGCAGAGGATCTGAGATGGTACAGAAGTGTTTGTATCCTAGCAGCAGGCAAAGGCCAGGGGTTGTCTGCCAAAGTTGTAATGCATGGATTCTGTGGTGCAGATATGCCTCAAGGAGTATGTCACGGGGAATTCTAAGGATGATGAGGCCAGATTCTACTCTGCATGGATCCACAGCAGGTAAGCACTGGAATAAATGTGGTTGGCTGTCATGAGATGTAGGAGATCCTTTGCATTTAAAGCTGAGCTTTTACTAGTATTGCAGGTGAAGAAGTACAATTGAAGGAGTTTTTGCATCATATCCATAGCAGGAGAGGACCATACATCAAAAAGTCTAATTGGGATGGTTAGTTTTCACTAGCTTGTGATTACAAACACTAAAAACAATTTTAATCCATCAGATTAGCTAGGCTATAAGACTGTCAGACAAAAAAGGTGATGCAACCATTCTAGAGGATAATTTAGCAAAATATATTAAAAGGCTTAAAATGTCCAAATGGTTTCCTCAGGAAATTTCAATCCCAAAAACTAATTTTAAGGAGAATGTGTTCAAAAATTGACCTGAAAAATGGTTGTTCATAACAACATCATTTATTAGAGTAAAAATTTGAATCAACCCTGTTCCTATAACTTTCCAAGACTGAAGCAGGAAGAAACAGAAAATATAAACAGACCAATCACAAGTAATGAAATTGAAACTGTAATTAAAAATCTTCCAACAAACAAAGTCCATGACCAGATGGCTTCACAGGCAAACTCTATTAAACATTTAGAGAAGAGCTAACACCCATCCTTCTCAAACTCTTCCAAAAAATTGCAGACGAAGGAACACTCCCAAGCTCATTCTATGAGGCCACCATCATCCTGATACCCAAACCAGACACAGATATCACAAAAAAAGAATATTACAGACCAATGTCACTGATGAACATAGACGCAAAAATCTGCAACAAAATTCTAGCAAATAGAACCCAACAACACTTTAAAAGGATCATACACATGATCAAGTGGGATTTATCCCAGGGATGCAAGGATTCTTCAATATATGCAAATCAATCAAGGTGATATACCACTTTAACATATTAAAGAATAAAAACCATATGATCATCTCAATAGATCCAGAAAAGGCTTTTGACAAAATTCAACACCATTTATGATAAAAACTCTCCAGAAAGTGGGCATAGAGGGAACCTACCTCCACATAATAAAGGTCATATATGACAAGCCTACAGCAAACATCATATTCAATGGTGAAAAACTGAAAGCATTTCCTCTAAGAACAGGAATAAGACAAGGATGTCCAGTCTCACCACTATGATTCAGCATAGTTTTGGAAGTCCTAGCCATGGCAATCAGAGAAGAAAAAGAAATAAAATGAATAAAAATTGTAAAAGAAGAAGTAAAACTGTCACTGTTTGCAGATGACATGATACTATACATAGAAAATCCTAAAGATGCCACCAGAAAACTCCTAGAGCTAATCAATGACTTTGGTAAAGTTGCAGGATGCAAAAGTAATGTACAGAAATCTCTTATATTCCTATACACTAACAACGAAAGATCAGAAAGAGAAATTAAGGAAACAATCACATTTACCACTGCAACAAAAAGAATAAAATACCTTGGAATAAACCTACCTAAGGAGGCAAAGGACCTGTACTCAGAAAACTATAAGACCCTCATGAAAGAAATCAAAGATGACACAAACAGATGGAGAGATATACCATGTTCTTGGATGGGAAGGATCAATATTGTGAAAATGACTATAATACCCAAAGAAATCTACAGATTCAATGCAATCCCTATCAAATTACCAATGACATTTTTCACAGAATTGGAACAAAAAATTTTACAATTTGTATGGAGACACAAAAGACCCCAAATACCCAAAGCAATCTTGAGGGGGAAAAACGGAGGTGGAGGAAATCAGACTCCCTGACTTCAGACTATACTACAGCTACAATAATCAAAACAGTATGGTACTGGCACAAAAACAAAAACATAGAGCAATGGAACAGGATAGAAAGCCCAGAGATAAACCCATGCACCTATGGTCACTTAATCTGTGACAAAGGAGGCAAGGATATACAATGGAGAAAAGACAGTCTTTTCAACAATGGTGCTGGGAAAACTGGACAGCTACATGTAAAATAATGAACTTAGAACACTCCCTAACACCATACACAAAAATAAACTCAAAATGGATTAAAGACCTAAATGTAAGGCCAGACACTATAAAACTCGTAGAGGAAAATATAGGCAGAACACTCTATGACATAAATCACAGCAAGATCCTTTTTGACCCACCTCCTAGAGAAATGGAAATAAAAACAAAAATAAACAAATGGGACCTAATGAAACTGAAAAGCTTTTGCACAGCAAAGGAAACCATAAACAAGATGAAAAGACAACTCTCAGAATGGGAGAAATTATTTGCAAATGAAGCAACTGACAAAGGATTAATCTCCAAAATTTATAAGCAGCTCATGCAGCTCAATATCAAAAAAACAAACAACCCAATCCAAAAATGGGCAGAAAACCTAAATAGACATTTCTCCAAAGAAGACATACTGATGGCCAAGAGGCACATGAAAAGATGCTCAATATGACTAATTATTAGACAAATGCAGATCAAATATACAGAATATATACAGATTGCCAACAAAGACATGAAAGGATGCTTAACATCACTAATCATTAGAGAAATGCAAATCAAAACCACAGTGAGGTATCACCTCATACCGGTCAGAATGGCCATCATCAAAAAATCAACAAACAATAAATGCTGGAGAGGGTGTGGAGAAAAGTGAACTCTCTTGCACTGTTGGTGGGAATGTAAATTGATACAGCCACTATGGAGAACAGTATGGAGTTTGCATAAAAAACTAAAAATAGAACTAACATATGACCCAACAATCCCATTATTGGGCATATACCCTTAGAAAACCAGAATTCAAAAAGACACATGCGCCTCAATGTTCATTTCAGCACTATTTAAAATAGCCAGGTCATGGAAGCAACCTAATGTCCATTGACAGATGAATGGATAAAGAATATGTGGTACATATATACAATGGAATATTACTCAGCCTTAAAAAGGAACGAAATTGGGTCATTTGTAGAGACTTGGATGGACCTGGAGTCTGTCATACAGAGTGAAATAAGTCAGAAAGAGAAAAACAAATATCGTATATTAATGCATATATGTGGGATCTAGAAAAATGGTACAGATGAACCTGTTTGCAGGGCAGGAATAGAGATGCAGATGTAGAGAATGGATGCGTGGACATCCAGGGGAGGGGGGTTGGGATGAATTAGGAGATTGGGATTGACATATATACACTACCATGTGTAAAATAGATAGCTAGTAGGAACCTGCTGTATAGCACAGGGAGTTCAGCTCGGTGTTCTGTGGTGACCTAGATGGGTGGGATGGGGAGGGGTGGGAGGGAGATCAGAGAGGGAGGGGATATGGGGATATGTGTATACATACAGCTGATTCACTTTGTTGTACAGCAGAAAGTAACACATTGTAAAACAACTGTACCCCAAGGGAAAAAAAAAGAATTGGTTAAATAAATTACCATATGTCAATAAAAGGAAATACCGTTCAGTTATTTTGATGATCCCTGTACATTATGATTCTTAGATATTTGAGGGTTACAGATCATTCTTAGAATCAGATTAACACCGTGGACACTCTCCTATGCTAAAATATACATGAGCTTACCTAAATTCATACCTGAAGTTTGGCACAAAATGCCAAAAAGTTCATGGATCTCCCAAAGTGCGTTTAGGGTTACTAAGTTAAAAATTCAGCATTAATTACCACTAAATTATAAAATGTTCACAGTGTACTAAATTTTAAAAATCAGAATATGTAACATATATAGAAAGAGAATTATGCCTTTTTAACTTAAATATATGCATTTATACATGAATATTATATTTTACAACCCCTAAAATAATGTATTCAATAGCATAGGTCTCCTGCCTACCATTAACAGACTGAAATTACATCTTAATATTTGACTTATTTTCTCAGAAGTTTTATTTTTCCTTTTTCTTGTTTGTTAAAACAAATAAGAAATATTCAACTACCTGCAAATACACACAAAAAAGACTTCATTACTTTTAACCAAAGGGCATATATATCAACAAAAACACCTTATACATAAAGTAATGATGAGTCTCAGTTTGTCAGTTTTCTGCATTTCTGTGTGTGTGTGTGTACATGTGTGCGTGTGATTGGAATTTGTTAGCTGTGATCAACAGAAACCAACTCTAGCTAATTTAAGCAGAAGGGGCATTTATTAAATGGAAAAGAGTTAATTAATAGCTTCCAGAATGGCAGTGTAAAGAACTCTATGAAACCTCTCTGCAGCCAAAAACCAAAACAAAACAAAACAAAAACCCAACAAACAACAAACAAACAAAACAGAAAAACTTTAACTGGTAAAAATTATAGAAACAACAATAACAATAATAACTATTTAATCTTCAGAAAATTTCCTAAGGATATATAGCAAATGAATAAACATTTATTCAAAAAAATCTACTAAGTCTCATTAAAAACTAGTAAGAGTCTGTGGCTCTTGAGCCATGACTCACTGCCTCCACCCCAATTCAGCCTGATGGAAGTTCCTCTCCAGGTAAGTGAGACCAAGATAACAGGTCTCCCACTCCCCCCGGTTTTCATTCAAGAACTATGGTACCTCCCTGGGAGAGCCAAATTGCCATCATTTCTCCAAGGTCCATGTTGCAAAGGCAAAATTCAAGGTTTATGCAGCTGAAAAGTCAGAGACTTCCCTCTTCCACACAGCCCTCATTCATACGGCAGAAGCTTTTATGCCAAGTGTGACAGGCTAAGAATACTAGGTCCCCAGTTTCACTTACCCCATCTAACTTGTAGGATGGAGGTTTCATGCAGGGAAAGGCAAGATAAGGAGACTGAAGTCTACCACCCTGCCCAGTTCCCTGATCATAAAGCAGGAGTGTCACACAGGGCTCTAAAGTATTCCCAATGACTATATTTGAAACAGGGAGTGAGGAAGTTCAAACCTAAAGGCACTCTCAGAAACAACAGACTTTGGTGGCAAGCAATTAATAAAAATGAACATAGCTTCACAAAAATATGGGCTACTATTAAGAGCATTATGCATAATGGTAATACCAGAGGAGAAAAAAGAGAGAAGGAGCAAAAAAACAAACAAACAAAAAAAACAAAGGTGAGAGAAAAGCTGTACTGAAAAAAGGAAATGACAACTTGTGGTAACTAGAATTCACAGCAACAAGTGAAGAGAACCAGCAATAGTAAAAAAAGGTTATTGTTACAAACTATGTAAATATATGATTGCTTTTATTTCTTCTCTCGACCTTTTTAAAATAATTAAAATTATATAAAATAATAAATTATAACAATGTAATGTTGGGTCTGTAACACATACAGATGTAATGTATATCATTAATAGCACAAAATGGAGGTAGAGAATAGAACTATATAGTAGCTATATTTCTATATCTGTATATCTCTTAAATTAGTATAAATTCAAAGAAGATTAGGATAAGATAAAATGTATGTGGTAAGCCTTAAAGCAAACACTAAGAATATAATTTTTTTAAACAGTGAAAAAATTATTAAAGGAAAAAAATTACACTAGAAAATATTCACTTATCACAAAAGAAACAATAAAGAAGGAATAGCAGGCAAAAAAATGACTGAACAATATAAAAACAAAATTAAAAGGGTAAATTCTAATTTATCAGAAATTATATTAAATGTAAATGGATTAAACACTTCAATTAAAAGGCAGAGACTGGCAGAATGCATAAAAAATGTGTTAACTGTATACTGTCTGTAAAAGACACAACTTAGATTCAAAGACACAAATAGGTTGAATCTACAATGGCAGGAAAAGATATACAGTGCATGCAGTAACCAGAAGACAGTTGGTGTGATAACAGCAAACTTATAGATTTTAAGAAACAATTATTACTAGTGACTAGGAAGGGCATTTTATAGTAAAAAAAAAAAAAAAAAAAAAAGTGTCAATCTATTAGGAAGATATAGCAATTATAAACATATATACATCTAACAACAGAGCCCCAAAATACATGAAACAAAATCTGACAAAATTGAAGGGAAAAATGGACAATGCGACAATAATTGTTGAGGAATTCAATACTCTAGTTTTAATAGTAGATAGAACAAGTATGCAAAAGATCAACAAGGAAATAGATGACTTGAACAAGATTATAAACCTACTAGACCTAACAGATATATTTGGTACATTCCAAACAAGAAGAGCAGAATACAAATTCTTTTCAATATGGAATATCCACTATGATATACCATTTGTTAGGCCATAAAACAAACTTCAGTAAAATTAAAAAGGTTGAAATCATACAAAGTATTTTCTCCAACCACAATGGATAGGAATTACAAATAATAGAAATAAGTCTAAGAAGTTCACAAATATGTGGAAATTAAGCAACATACTCCTAAATAACCAATGGGTCAAATAAGAAATCATAAGATAAATTAGAAAATACCTCAAGATGAATAAAGATAAGACACAGCATATCAAAACTTATAGGGTGCAGTGAAAGCAACCATGCTTCAAAGGCAATGTATAGCTATAATAGGCTATATTGAATAAAATATTAAATCTTAAATCAAAACCTTATCTTTCACATTAAGACACTGAAGAAAAAAGCAATTAAAACTAGAGCAAGCAGATGGAAAGAAATAATAAAGATGTGAGTACAAATTAAAGAAATAGAAAATAGAAAACCATAGAGAAAGTCAGCAAACTGAAAGTCATTTTTTAAAAAAATATAAAAACTTAAGCTACACTGACCAAGAAAAAAAAAAGAGAGAGAGAATACCCAAATTACTTAGACAGGAATCAGAAAGGGTATATCACTACCCATCTTTTAGAAATAAAAGGGATCATGAGGGAATATTACCAACTATTTATGCTATCAAAATAGATAACTTAGATGAAATGGACAAATTCTTAAAAAGACAAAACAGCTGAAATTTATTCAAGAATAAATGGAAAGTGTGTATAGACCTTTAAAAAATAGATTAAACTAGTACTTCCCAGAAAGCAAATCACAGGCTCAGATGGCTTACCTGGTGATTTCTACCAAATATTTAAAGAAGAGTTAATACCAATCCTTAAAAAAATCTTTCAAAAATGTAGAAAAGGAGAGACTACATCCCAAATCATTCTAAGAGGCCAGTATTATTCTGATACCAGAACCAGACAAAGGCATCACAAGAAAAATAAACACTAATATCTCTTATAAATATAGATGTAAAAATTCTCAAAGGAATAGTAAATCAAATCCAGCAACATGTAAATAGAATTATAACCCAAGATCATGTGGGATTTACCCCAGGACTGCAAGTTTGTTTTAACATCTGAAAATCAGTTAATGTAATACACCATATCATAGGACAAAAACCACATGAGTGTCTCAATAGATGCAGAAAAATCATGTGATAAATTCAATATACTTTCATGATAAAAACACTAAACAACCTAGAAATTAAAAGGAACTTCCTCAACCTCACAAAGGACAACTACAGAAAACCCAGGGCTAAGATCATATTTAATGGTAAATTATGGAATGATCATGAAAAAGGCAAGGATTTCCACTCTTGTCACTTCTTTTCAATATTGTATTGGAAGTTCTAGGGAGGATAATTAATCAAGAAAAAGAAATAAAAGACACTAAGATTAAAAATAAAAAAGTAAAACCAACTCTGTTTTCAGGTGATATGCTCTTCAGAGGAATTCACTAAAAAATACCATTAGAATAAGTGAGTTAAATAAGGTTGCAGGATACAATACTGATACAGAAAAATCAACCTTATGTGTATATACTAGCAACAATCTGAAACAATTCCAAATACAATAGCATCCCAAAACATGAATATTTATGAATAAATTTTACAAAACCAGTGAAAGACTATATGCTGAAAACTATAAAACATTGTTGAAAGATATTACAACAGAACTATACAAATGGAAAAACATTAATATTCCTGGATCAAAAGACATAATATAGTTAAGATGGCAATATTCTCCAAATTGATCTGTAGACTGGACATATTCACTTTTAAAATCCCAGATGATTTTTTTTTGCAGAAATTAAAAAGCTGATCCTAAAATTTATATGGAAATGTAAGGGACCCAGAACAGCCAAAGCAATCTTGAAAAAGAAAAAACAAATTTGGAAGATTCATACATCTGATTTTAAAACTTGCTACAAAGCTATAGTAATCAAGGGGGTCCTGGCATAAGAATAGACATATAGATCAATGTAATAGAATTGCATGTCTAGAAATAAACATTCACATTTATGGGCAGTTGATTTTTTACAAGGGTATAATACAATTCAACAGAAAAAAAAAAACAAAACAGGCTTTTCAATAAATGATGCTGGAACAATTGGATGTCCACATGAAAAATAATGAATTTAGACCCCTACCTCACACCATACACAAAATTTAACTTGAAATGGACTGAAGCCATAAGTATAAGATAAAAACTCTAAGAAGAAAACATGGGTAAATCTGCATGACAGCAGATTTGGCAATGGATTCTTACATATGATACCAAAAGCACAAGAAACAAAAGAAAAAAAATAGATAAATTAGATTTCAACAAAGTAAAAATTTTGTGCTTCAAATACCTACAGAATGAGAGAAAATATTTGCAAACCATATATCTGATAAAGCACTTGCTATCTAGAATATATGAAAAATTCTTATCACTCAGTAATAAAAAGATGATAACCCAAGCAAAAGTGAGCAAAGGGTCTGAATAGACATTTCTCCAAAGAAAATATACATATGAATAAGCATGTGAAATATGCTTATAAGCATATGAAATAAGCATATGAAATATGCTCAACATCATTAGTCATTAGGAAAATGCAAAACAATCCCACAGTGAGAGAACACTTCACACATATAGAAGGGTTAATGGCCTTTGCTGAAATAGTTCATCAGCATTGGAAACTGAAACTTGCATTGTCACTGTTGTAATCAGTGGAAAATGGGACTGCTGCTTCCACTGCTGTTGACAGAAAGAATGATCTCTTTTATCAGTATCTCCAGATGAACTATGCTGAGTGGGTGCATCTGATAAGCTGAGGTTAGGTTACCTCCCTACAAACTTGCTGCCAGAGAATCTGGGAAAGTGATAAAGTATCTCCAGCCCAATAATCAGAGGTAAGTTCTGCTTTTCACCAAGACTTGAAAGGTAAGGAATTCTTCAAATACAGAAAAAAATGTACAGATAATGGACAGTCAGAAAATTTTAAAATGTACACCCTGGTACGGATATGAACGTGGGCACTCACATGAAAATAAAGCTATGCAGACCACTACATATATATTCATTAAAACATTTAGAATATTGTAGTACCAAAATCTCATTTTTTCCTTCCTTTACTAATCAGTATTTTGTCAATATTTGAACTAATTAAACTTTTTAATAGTAAAATCATTTTAGTTATTTTTTAAATAATTACTAAGGTAAACTTCATTGATTTTTTTCATAACTTTTAACTCTTCCACCTGGTTGGTAGAAATGCTCTACTTGAATACTATAGATATACTATTCTATTCTAATAGTTTGTTTTCATTTTAATTTAATTT
Organism: Eubalaena glacialis; assembly: GCF_028564815.1. NCBI lineage: Eukaryota > Metazoa > Chordata > Mammalia > Artiodactyla > Balaenidae > Eubalaena > Eubalaena glacialis. The sequence continues at coordinate 86,502,499 of NC_083725.1, forward strand.
CTAATATCATTCATGGCACTTAGAAAATGATTGTCTTTTCACCTATGCACTTGTGAAAGCCTCATGTATAATCATATCTGTCATTCCTGGTTCAATCATATACTCATAAATATTCCATAAACAGTGTAGTCTATTTCTAATGAAAGCCTTCAACTTAGTGTAAGAAGCATTCAACTAAGGCACTTTCAAAATCTTCTTTCATTCAAATTGCTGAGAATCACTAGGACCTATTTAAAGCTCTAAGTACCCTAATGTCCAAATGACTTAGTGAAATTAATGATTCAAAGTAAAAGTTAAAACCTCTGAAGTCCTTTCTAGAAACAAAATCAGAGCATGAAAAGCTGAGGGAAAGCATGCCAGAGAGGTTTCACTATCAAGCCAGAGGTACCAGGGCTTTTCTAAGAGCCAATAAATCAACATAATTTCAAATTCTCAGGGTTCATTGAAAAGAGCAATTATGCTAGTCAAAATAATAAGGTTGAGGCTAGGATCTGAATCATATGCCAAGTGTGATGGGAATGTATGTATTGAGGATCCAGGGCAACAGAATAAATTTTTTCAAGTGAGATGTGATTTTGTGGTAAGGTTAAAAGCACAGGCAGGGCAGTTTAACAAATGTAGGTTCGAATCTGGACACTTCATAGTTGTATGATCTTGAAAATTGTTACAGACAGAAACCATTACATGAAAACAGGATACATTAAAACAATTAGGCTATTTTATGCCCAAACCAGGCAGACAAATTACTTGTTTACATCTATAAGTTTATTCCACAGGCAAAGGGAACAATGAATTCACCTAATTTAATAAAATAACTTTGAAGAGGCTCCTTTCTCTGAGTTATTCATGTATTAATTAATCCAGTTGAGCACCATGTACCTGGCACTCTGGAGATGTTTGTATGTGTGTGGCAGCAGAATAAGAAATCTTGGGGAGCAGACTGTGCATAAAGACACTTGTTTTCCTGCATGCCACATTGTGCAGCCAGAAAAAAAAAAAAAAGACACTTGTTTTCAAGTAGCACATAGTGTTGGGGGGAGGGGAGTGGAGAGCAGCTCAAAAGATGCACATAAAAATACCATACACACACACGTGCACACATACAACTTACTTTCTAAAGTATAAGGTGTTCCACTATAATAATTAAGTTTTGGGGGAGTCTAGAAGAGAGTCAGATTCAGTCTCTGAATTAATTTAACACATTAAAACTTCTAGTAAGTATTTTAGCCATATGATCATTAAGGTCTTTCCTAACCTGAAGATTTTTAAATAACATGACTTAATGGAATCAGTCACATCCAAAAATGTGAGTAGGTTTAAGTCATCTCTAAAAAGGAAAATTATTTTCAATTTGGCTAGGAAAGACCCAACTATAATCTTTATATAAGAGAAACACTTAAAAAAAATTCAGAAAGACTAAAAAACAAAAAGATGAACAAACATATACTAGGCAAACGGAAACAGCAAAACAGGCATTGCTCTGCTGATTTCAAAGTAGAATTTACATTATAAAGTATGAAGTTCAACAAAGAATAATACTTTATTAATGATAAAAGCTGTAATTCAGGACTTCCCTGGTGGCGCAGTGGTTAAGAATCCGCCTGCCGATGCAGGGAACACGGGTTCGAGCCCTGGTCCGGGAAGATCCCACATGCCACAGAGCAACTAAGCCCATGCGCCACAACTACTGAGCCTGCACTCTAGAGCCCGCGAGCCACAGCTACTGAGCCCTCGTGCCACAGCTACTGAAGCCCACGTGCCTAGAGCCCGTGCTCCACAACAAGAGAAGCCACCGCAATGAGAAGCCGGCACACTGCAACAAAGAGTAGCCCCTGCTTGCTGCAACTAGAGAAAGCCTGCACGAGGCAATGAAGACCCAACATAGCCAAAAATAAATATAAATAAATAAATAAATTCATTTTTAAAAAAAAGCTATAATTCAGAACAATTATATAACAATTATGAATATCTATGCAAAAAGTGACAGCAACTGTATTAATAAGGCAAAAACTATAAGATATACAAAACTATAGAAAATACAGATTAAAATACACTAATAGTAGAACGATTTTTGACTCCACTCTTTGTACGAGGCATACTGAGGCCAAAAAGTAAATAAGAATATCAAGGACCTGAATAATATAGTCAAAAAAGACAATCTTACGGCTATATATTGAACTGTGTGTCCTGATAATAGAGAACATAACTTCATCTCAAGAGCCCTTGGAACAGTCACAAAAATTAGTCATATGTAGAGCAAAGAGAAAGCATTAGAAAGTTTTATAAAGTAGAAAGAACAAACGTTATCACAATGTAACAAAACTAGAAACTAATAGCAATATACAAACCAAAACCTTTCAAATTGAAAATTAAAAAGGCATGTAATAAACAGCTCATGGCTGAAAGCAGAAAGAAAAATCACAATTAAAAGGTGTCTAAAAATTAATAATAAGAAAACACTTTATATCAGAATCACTAGGGCCTATTTAAAGACTGATCAGAGAAAAATTAAAATAAACATAAATAAAGTTCAATAACCATAAAATAATAAAAACAGTGAATAAAGTTCCAACTAAAATGCTAGAAAAAAAGAGAACACAGCAATTCAAAAAAAGCATAAACAAGCATAAATTAAAAGCAAAAATTATTACGGTAAAGCATAGGAAAATCAATAGATGTAATTAATAAGTCAAAATCCCATTTTTTGGTTAACAAAGTAGACAAACTACTAGTTAATCACGGGAAAAAGAAAGCACATATATACAAAATAAGAAATGACGAGGGGAATATAATCATTGAAACAGAAGAAACTTTAAAAATTAAGAGACTATTTATAGATTGTTGTGACCATAGTAGAAATGTAAAGGTTAACTACACCAATTTCCACTGAAGACACAGAGAATGTTACTAAGGAACAACAAATAAAAACAGGCATTAAAGAGGTTCTACATTGGATAATCCCAATAATACATAAATTGCTCCAGAGCCTAGAGAATGAAGGACATTTTAAAATTCCTTTTTAACATTGATAACTAAACTTAATAAAAAATTGCTGAAAGGAAGAAAATTTCAGAACAAATATCACATATAAAACTACACAAATATTTATTTAAGAGAACCCAAGATCACAAGAAGAAAATAATACGTCATGATAAGTAAGATTTATTAGAAGAATGCAATATTTGCTTACTATTGGGAAATATATTAATATACTATATTAATAGATCTAAGTAGAAAAACTATATATGTCCATATGTTTTCACAAACACACTCCCATCTATAATTTTTTAAAACCCAGCATATTAGAATTGTATTTTATGGACCTTGGATATTATTCTGAATATAATGGGAAGCCAATGGAGAATATTTAAGCAAGGCAATAACGTTATCTGATTTACGTTTCAAAGATATTTATATCATCTGGTTCTGGTTCAGTAAATTCCTGAAGACTTGCCGGAACCATAACAGAATCTACATTCCAGAAGAGGAGAAGAAAATGTGATCCTTCAGGAAACGACCTTAGAAAAGGTCCTAACCTATTTTCAGGCCAGAGGTTGCCATAAAAATTCACTACAAATCCTGGGGAAGTTAGTTAAACAATGTGAATTATTTTATGCATAGTTTCTTTTATATAAAAGTAATTACTGCATGAGTCTTTTATCAGACAGTTCAATTCAATGTATAAATTATTATAGTTCTAGAAGAGAACTCTCATAATTGTGTTAAATATAAACACACAAAAAATGGCTCTTTTCATTCAATTGCTATTAAACTATTTTTAAAAGTGTTAATGTTGCCAGCCACAATTACATTTTATTGATTTACAATTTTAATTACATATTGCATGACTGAAAGTTAATCTTATGATGATTATCTATTGAGTAAATATTAGGGAGTAATTAGAAGGTTAGAGATTCTCTTGAGCAGTGCCAGGCATGGAAAAGGGATCATTCTCTCCATTATAAATAGTATAATTGCTATATGAGGCTATAAAGATACTGTAGAATTTGTTAGTAAGCATACAGATCAGGTCCTGTCTGTGTTACCATTAGAAATCTTAAGCTTAAGGCTGGAACTTGACATGCAAATGAATATGGGAGAAAAGGTTTGACTGACAGGGCTTGAGAACTGGTGTAGATTAACCTAAAAAAACATGGCTCTTGCTTGCCTTTAAGTCAGAAAGTCCTTTTTGATTAGAGATATCATTTTTCTTACCCTTTTTGCTGGTAATCAGTAGGTCAGCTGAACTTGTTATTTGGCTCATAGTTTTAAGCTCACTATATACATGATCATGAAAAACAAAATGGTGCAAATGGCTCTTAACCCTGCTTCAAGGAGGTATTTTCCCTCTTGATTGAAATTCTGCAATCCTTCCCTCAGAACAAGCTGAGAGACCCATTTTTCTTGTTCTCCCAGCTATTACGCAAGCAAAAAAAATTTTTTTTAATCCAAGGATGTAATCATGTTGTTTCTTCACTTAAAATCCTTTAATACTTCTCACAAGTTGCAGAATAAAGTCCATGCCTTTTACGTTGTTTCCAAAACCCTGAACCTCACAGTTACTTTACCACCCCTACTGAAACTCTCCCTCTGATCTTTCCCAGCTCTGTATTTCGGGGCACATTTTCCCCTTCACCTGAAATAGCATCCTCTTATTTACCTGTGTGGTGACATTCTATTCATCCATCAAAACCCAACTCAAATGTTATTGTCTTTGCCCAGAATTATGTGCCATAGACATCACTTCTTCTGTGTATCCATAGCACTTGGTGCCACGTCTTCATTACAGGATTTAAAATATTATTTTATTATTGTTTATAAGTTTGTTTCTACCCAATATAGTGAGCTCTTGGTGTTAAGGAGTTAAATCTTCATTTCTAAGTTTATTTATGTTTTTGTTCATTTAAGAAATATTTGTTGAGTGTCTACTGTGTAGCAAGTCATGAGGTGATGGAGAGTGATGGAGGAGTTGGCCGGTGAGAATCTGCAAGAGGAAAGAAGTGGAGTTAGTCTGATACAGAAATAAGGTTGGCAGTTTGAGTACAGGAAGAAGCCAATGAGACTAGAGCAGAGCGAGGGACAGGGAAAATGGTAGTGTGACCAAATGCATGTCTGTTTTTACAGACCTCATGCTGAGCCTGACAAAGAGAAGAATTCATCAAAAGTAATTTCCCAAATAAATATTGCTAATGAGATAAATCTTAATTAACCATCAAGTTATTTAGAATAGCATAATTTAAGAAATTATGGGGTACTATAAAAATCATACCTTTCATTACAAATGGGAAAATAAGGCCTAGCCAGACCCTGAGTCTTATTTTTGTTGACCTAAAACAAATGGACTGCAAGATATTTCTCCAGCATAGATGGGTTTATTTGAGATCAGTGGAGAATCGCAATTCTGAGTCTGCAACCACGGCAAGCTATGTGCAAGCCCTCCACCCCACCAGCCACTGCATGGCAAGGGAAGGAAAATGTTTTTGTAAAGGGGAAAAGGAAGTTGAGAAGGCTACAGGAAACACAGAGTCTATGGCTTTTCATTGGCTGAGTCCTTACCAAGAAAGAAAAGGAGTCTTTCTTCTTCCTGTTGGGCTCTGCTATTGTCATAGGACGTAAGGGCTCCCCTTTATCTATCTATCTATCTATCTATCATCTATCTATCTATCTATCTATCTATCATCATCTATCTATCTACCTACCTATCTATGTTAGATTTTTGCACAAGAATCATTTGCAAAAAGGGGTTATGCTACTCAAAAAAAAAAAAAGTTAGAAAACTGTTGTTCTAAAGAAATATTTAGTTACTGACTAAACCACAATGTCTCTTCAAGCCACATTAACATCTATTACATCCTTCTCCTGGGCTCACTATTATAGGCCACCAGTGCAAGTACATAGTCACATCAAAAGCGTTATTTCTGAAACTCTTCCTTAGCTTTTTTTTAAAAAAAATTTTTGGCCGAACTGTGTGGCATGTGAGATCTTAGTTCTAGTTCCCTGACCAGGGATCAAACCCATGCCCCATGCACTGGCAGTGTGGAATCTTAACCACTGGACTGCCAGGGAAGTCCCTACTTTTCTTAACATGTGATTCCAAACTGTTACTGACTTTCTTGATACAATCTTAATATTTAATGACTCATTTCTGTCTTGTCTTGACCTTTGGACTTTGTATTCTTCACCATTTCCCTGGCTACAACCTCTGACTTTGACTTCTCTCCACAGCTATTTTGCTTTTCCCCCAGTTATACTGTTTTGGGTCCCATCTTCTAAACGCTTCTATTCTTTCAATTTGGTGGTATATACAACCCTCCTAACTTTTGTATAACTCTCAGATATAGTGCTTCCACCAAGCTCAGCCCAAACCTTCAATGAAAATGGCCATAAAGAGTCACTCTCCAACAAGTGGTACCATGTCTGAAATGCCAGTTTTCTACTTGACCTTCACTAGATTCTACTCTCTACTCAATCCCCTCCTTACTATTTTAACTTTTCTCATTTCTTACTGAGACCATGAGAGACCACTCATTGCAGGATTGGAAAGAACACAGTCATTTAATGATAGAAGGCATAAGTTTCCATCTGTGAGATCTTGAACAATCACCAAATATATCACAGAATCTCTGTAATTATACTTATTTCATCCTTCTGGATGAATAATATGGCATCATGTATGGGAAAACAACTTTGAAAGTACAAATTGACACATAAGGTTAATTCTGATTATGCTTTATCTATAGACTTAAATTTCAGACTATTTCCCTTTATAGGTGTACTTCACATCTGTTTTCAGCCATTTTTCCCTCTGAAGACACCAATCAAATTTCTGAGTCCACCTTTTATGAAAACTGATGACCTGTGTGAACATAAAGGCTTCTAGGGCCTTGGAAGGGACAAGTGGGAGCCCTGATGCTTAAGCTTATTTAGCTTCATAGTAAATCTACTTATGGAGAGAAGAATGAAAGCCAGGGCAGTTATGAAAAAGTCATGGACTGTTGACCTTTGAACCTGAAGACAAATGCAGCTCACCCATATTCTAATTGAATGTTGCTCTATCTTAATCATGATTCAGCCTCATTGGGTTTAAAAAAATCAAGATAAGCAATTGTGCATTTGAATGGCAGCCAAATGAGAAAAGACCATATCCTTCAGCAAAGCCATCTGCCCACTTTCATAGCCTGAAATGATGCAAAAATGTCACCCTGTGATCTATAGCCCATTTTCTTATGATTATCTCTAGAGCTCATAAAAATCTCTGTACTTTTTCTAGTTTAATCCTATCTAGGTTCCATTACACATTGATTTAGTTGAACAAAATCCATTACATAATGATACGTGGTGATTATTGCTTTAATAAACCCAATTTTAACCTATTTTATTCATTTCAGTGCCTTCCCAAATGCATTGAATGAATTAAATTTTCTTCTCTTACTTTCACCTTGCCCCAAGTTCAAGAATAAGATGGTACTGAAAAAGTAATTGACTCTGTGTGATGAATAACATTTAAAAATGACTCCCAAGATTCCTGCCCTCTTGTGTTCATGCAATATGTAATCCACTTCCTTGAATGTAGGCAAGGACCTGTAAATATGATGGGATATCACTCCTCTTATTAGGCTATGTCACGTGGCAAAGGTGAAGTGATTTTGTAGATGCACTGAAGGCTCCTAATCTGTTACTACTAACTTAATCAAAAGAGAGATAATACCTGGTGAGCCTGACCTAATCAGGTGAGCTTATTAAAGGGTATGTTAATCGTCAGAGATAGAGGAAGTCAACATGATTAGAACCATCAGAGACTCTCTCCTGCTAGCCATGAGGAAGTACTCTTCCATGTTTTAGAGAAAGCCACATTTCAAGGAATAGTGGGAAGGTCTATAAACCAATGACTTCAGTCCCGACAATCACCAGGAACTAAATTCTGTTAACAACCACTGAATTTATAAGAAAATTCTCAAATCCAGATTATATCACGGCCCCAGACAACACCTTGATTTCAGCCTGGTGAGACCCTGAGCAGAGTTTCTGTGCTGAGATCCCTGACCCACAGAAACTGTGAGATAATAAGATCTGTCATAATTTGTTATACAGTTATAGAAAACTAATACAATCTGGTTTAACCTAAAAGGTAACAAGGTAAACCAATATACCAGGAAATTAAATTTCATAAAAATAATGACTATATGTTATCTATCATGTATTAATAAAATATCTCTTTGGGCCTCAGTATCTTCCCATCTGTGAAATGGTAATGTGAGGAAGAATCTTATGCTTCAGTAGTGGCTTCTAGACTTTTGGCTTTTATGGAACAGTAAAAATTTCATTACATTATTTTTGAGACCAATTCAGAATTTTCAACTTTTTATTTTGGTATAGAAAGTATATAACTATTATTATTAAACTAGTATTAAAAATAAAGAATGTTGTAACACAAATGGTGATGGTCAGTTTTGTGTGTCAGCTTGGCTAGGCGACGGTCCCCAGTTATTCAATCAAGGTGTTACTATAAAGGTACTTTGTAAATGTAATTAAGGTCCATAATCAGTTAACTTTAAGTAATAGAGTTTATCCTAGATAATCTGGGTAGTCCTGAATTTGATCAGTGGATAAGGCTTGAGAGCAGAGCTGAGGTTTCCCTGAGCAAGAAGAAATTCCACCTGTAGATAGAAACTTCAGCTCATCCCAGAGAGTTCTAGTCTGCCCTTCCTGACAGCCTGTCCTATAGATTTCAGAGTTGGTTTGACAGTCCCCACAATTCTATAATCCAATATCTTGCAAATAATTTTTTTAATATATACTTCCTATTGATTCTGTTTATCTGGTGGAACCCTGACTGATACACAAATATGAAATAATAAAATAGTAATAAATTTAAAGTTAGGATGACTTCCTATACTACAATTATTTTTATTCATTTCTTCATGAATTGACATTGAGATGAGGTTAGCCTCAGCATTCAATGATTTCACAGCACTGCTTTGAACTTTATTCTTATCATTTCAAGCCTCCATAAGCATCAACATAAAAAACAAATGAAAAAAACCCACCCCATATCTTTACTTTGTCTAGCTTGCAAATAGGTAAACTGGGTAGGAAAAATATACAGATACCTCAACGTTCTATATTATAGAGAAAAGAAAGAGGAAGGATACAGGAGGGAAGAAAAGAAGGAAGGCAGGCATTATCCAGTTGCCAGATTCCTCCATCTTTTTAATTAATCTTACTAACACTTAAAAGGCCACATCAAGTATATAGTTCATTTGTGAGTCATGGTCATACCAAACTCTACTCCTGATTTACACATAGAAGAGCAAGATTCGCAATGATTGGAATAATCATTTTCTATGGTTAAGCTCAGCAGAATCCCTATTAGAATTCCAATAAGCCATACCATTCTCCACTTTCAGGAAGTGTCTGACCTGCTGATTGTTTAAATTACACACATTACTTTCAAAAGCTGGGAATGACTTTTCCAGAATCTGCATCATAAAAATAGTGTCATCCAGAGGAAGTCTGTGTTTTCTTAATAATTACATTAGTCCTTGATAAGTACTTTATAGGGTACATGAGAGAGGAACATCTTGTTTAAAAGCATAACATTTTATTGATTTCCTGGTCAGTACCTTGGCAATGGTTTTAGAGCTACATGGTAGTTCTTAAACGGCACTAAAATCCTTCAGGCCATGAAAATTCGGTTTTGCTCAAGTAATGTTTATTGGTCATCTCACAATCCAGAGAGGCAACCTGTAAACAAATAACTGCAAATAAGGGTAATGGATGCAATAACATAGGACCTAAAGTTGTGAACTCCTGAGAGTCCTGAGGTAACAACAATAACAACAACAACAAAAATCCAAGTCAGTGTCCATTCATTGAAGCTGGGAAATTGTTTTTATGTATCTGAAATCAAAAGAAATTACAGAGACTGTAATCAAGCTTTTTTCAAAATTGTTCTTTTTGATCAAGTTTAAGATAGATCACAGAAATTGGGTCTCATCACTGTCCAGCAAGAGGGAGGGGTTTTAATGTGCATACTTTCCAGAATCATTTTTATTATATTTTAAAATTATATATTAAATAGAATTTATTATAAATAATGTTATAATATTCTTTATTATACTTGTGGAAAATAAGACCCTCAAACATTGAATCACCATCTTGATTTTCTGGAGCCCAAACTAACCTCTAATTTTGTAGACCCCAGTTTCTTTCGACTACTGAAATTATACTCGTAAAATGGGTTATTTTAAAAATTTTAATGGGATATAGATCCTTATCCAGCCCATAGAGTCTATAGCCAAGCAGGATATAAAAAATTAGCTAGAATTCCCTAAAACAATTAGCTAGATAATGGGAGGTGCAAAAGGAAAGTTTCTAAGCCAATATCCTCCCATCAAAAATCACTTTAAAAAGTGGAAAAAATATATGAAGTAACAGTTTTAAGGTATTGGACAATAGCATAGGGATATGTGACAGAAGGCAAAAACACAAAGTTAGATCTACTTTCCAAATTGCTGAAGAGGGCAGTGGAGCCCAAACAGAGAGCACGATAGTCTCATTTTAACTGTGCAAATACAGATCATAGTTTAGACGTCCACATGATCAGGCAGCCAGAATTTGCAAGATTAGGTAATGTAGAAGAGAATTCTGTGCATAAAATAATACGATAAATCTGCATGGCTGTGATTTTGAGGTTTTGGCCAAATATTAAACTGGGTATTCATAGAGTGAAACTGCGTGGCATGGCAGAGAACAGCTTCTGGGAGGCTATGAACTGAATGGAAATTGTGGAATAGGGCTGAAATCAGTCAGAGTGGAGAGAGTTGGAGAAACCTAATTTAACACCCCAGGCGTTATTCAGTTGATACCCTAGCAAGGCCACACCTTAGTAGTAGTGCTATACTAGCATTAGAATAAGGGCTATTCTAGACCAATCCTAACAAAGATTAAAACCACACCTCAATAGTATAAAACGAATCCTCCACTAAATTAGCAGGTTGTCAGAATAAAACTCAACGTTCTCTAAAGGAAGAAAATAAAATTCCCTCTTTCAACAATGTAGTACTCATTATGTCCATTATAAAATAAAAAATTACCAGATATGCTAAGAAATAGGACAATGTCACCCATAACTGGGAGAATAAACAGTCAACAGAAACAGATGCAGTGATAACACAACTGATGGAATTAGCAGATAAGGACTTTAAAGTATCATACTTGAGTACTTAAAGTTATAATGAAAAAAATCAGAAAAAGAAATTAAAACTGTAAAGGCAAAACAAATGGAAATTGCAGAACTAAAAAAATAGAATAAATAAAATGAAAAATCCACTAAATGAGTTTTTGGAAGATTGGATGCTGCAAAAGAAAAATCAGTCAATGTGAATACTTGTCAGTAGAAACCATCCAGACTATAGTACAAAAAGTAAGAAAAACTGAAAAAAAAATTATAGCTAAGCTGCTGTAAATACCGCATGTTATGAACTTCAAGTATTGAGAGTTGACAGATGGGCAGGCACAGAGGTGGGAGGAGCCAACTTGCTTCAGTGCATCAACAGCTGCCTCTCCTCTGTGACCAGAGTGGCTCCTTCCCCATCTCTGTGACTTCAGTTCATGATTCTAAGGTTTGAGTGGCCAGGTGCTGATTTATTCTCCAATCAAAGCTTCTCCTGAACTTCACTGAATCCACTGGTGTGGTAGCTACCGTGGGCGTTGGCCACGAGCTGGGTGGTCTCTGTGGCTGATGCTGTTTATACGACAATTGGTATGTCTGTGGTCTCTCAAGTGTCCATGTTCACCCTCAACAGTCCCAGCTGATACCACAAACACTCTTGAGGCAGTGTCAGTGCCCTTCCCTCTCATCAGACTGCATTCAGCATGGATAATACCAAGGTTTCAATGGAGTGGTCAGTAGAGTCTGAGCTACAGGCAGGGGCCAAAATGAGGTCCAGTAAAATCAAAGAATTGAAAAGAAATAGATATGGAGGGAAAAACTGATGTCATCCACCTTAATTCCAGAAGATGGTGTCTTGGCCTAAAGGGGCCACTTTGAAAGTATTGAACCTGATGCCTCCAGACCTGAGTTGAAATTATAAAATATGTGTTGGTCTTTGATATTGATAAGCCAAGAAAAGCTAAGTGCACAGCCAAAGTCTTAGCCAATGAGAGAAGTATCTAAAAATCAAGCCAAAGGCTGTGAAAATTGAGAAAAATAGACCCTATGTCACATGAAGTTCTAAGAACAAAATCAGAATTAGAGTGCATTTTCTTAGACTCACACACAAGATGGTGGCAAATGAGATTTGCCAAGTACAAATTCCAGCCTGAGTCAGCCAAGTAGTGACCATAGATCCAGGCCATACAGAGCTGAAAAACCTGAGTGTAGGGACAGGGATTTAGGTTGAGGCTCTATCTGGATATGAGCAGGAACAAGGAATAGAGTTTGGAATAGAACAGTGACTTTTTAACATTTTTATAGCAATAAAATCTTTCTATTTTAATGAAATCTCAGTATAACAAAAATGTGAAGCTTCTGGTTGAACTGAGGGCCATGTTCTGGGGAGACACATAAGCTTTGCCCTCTCAGCTTCCACTACACCTTTTATAGCAGGACTTTAATCATTCCCACAGAAACCTAGTACTTCAAGGCACACAGTTTTTAAATCCATGGACATGGATACTTGAAGGTACCACCTCAGAATCTGGAACTTGCATAGAGATAAAGTCAACAATCCTAGTGTGGAAGAAGGAGCAAGAATTTTGGAGTCTGATAGGCATAGTTTTTAAATCTAGTTCTCAATCTGTGTGACCTTGGGAAAGAGGCTGCTCCCTGGGCTGCAGATTTCTGCACTTTGACTTGTGGTGAAGGGTCTGGAAAGGTACTCTTAAGTTCTCTCCTTGACATAATATGAGGCTTTCACTAAATTTCTCTCAGTGACCTTCTTCAATTTTATTCCTTTCTACTTCCTAATACTTGGGGCTGATATTCAGCTGGCACAACCTAGCAGAGATGTCTCAGTTGTTTAAGACCGATGGAGATGTACCTGTGTCACTGATTTTAAATATTTTGAATATCATTCCAGCCAACAGTGGATTAATGACTGCCATAAACTTGTACATATGCTATGTCAGGCATTGAACTAATATGATACACACATGAACTCAGATTATCCTCACCTTCACACTCTGGTGGAATTATGGGGATTATCACCATTTTATAGATGAGGAAACTCTAGTTAGATCCTTCCTCAAAGTCTTAAACTAAGAAGTGACAGTGCTAGAATTTAAACCCAAATTTCTCATACTTCAAATTCTTTCATGTTTTTACTAAATCATATTCTCTGTCTTAGCACAGATATTCCATAAAGAAGAAGCCCTAAAACAAATTAAAAGAAAAAATGTGGCCTATTATGTAGTATTCAGGAAAAAAGTGGCTGCCAAATATATCCACTAATGGCTGAACATCAATGGATTTTTAAGCTGGAATCCAAGAGAATTGGAAAAAATAAGTGAAAACTTATCACGCAAGTACGGTAAGATTTATTTTTTTGGTGTTAATTCAAATAGGCTTAAAATATAAACAGTGTCAATCCCTTAACTAGAGCAGTAAAGAAAAGATCTTAGTAATTTGTTGATTTAACTAGTTTTTGCCACATTAAATTAGATGAAGATATAGACCTTATCCAAAATGGCAAGGGAGTCCAAGAAAGATCTATTAATAGTTTTAAATGTTGGCTTAGTGACTAGGATATAATTATATTTTGTGTCTGTGGGTTCACAGAACATTAGTTTTATGGTTAGTAGCTTATCTGCCTTGGAGCTAAAAAGACTTTATATTTTTAATTGTGTGTCTAAATAACATTTTATGGTGAAATGATCTCCCATCAAAATGTCTGCAAATTATTTTCTTCCTCCTGATGGCCAGAGATAAGGATGAGCATGATCTAGAGCAAAGAGGACATTAACTATTACAGATTTTCTGCTTAGCTAAAGGAGGAGATGATCTTTAGTTTTGCTTGTTTGCTTTGTTTTTGATTGAAAGGAATGCATCTGTCCTTCTATAACTGGGGTTTTTAGAAGAAACTCAATTCATGGCTGCCTCCTTTGATTCCTCCATACTTAACTGGGCATCTTAAAGGACTAAAAATATTTGGCTTGGAGATATGAGATAATCTGTTTCCATTTAATTGAATCTCTGATTTTGGGGGTACAGACAAGAGAAATCTAGCATCATTTTATACAGGCAATAGGATCAGTGTATTTAGTCAAATGCACTGAGTTTGGTAAACTGGATTAAAGTTCTTTATAATTGACAAAAGTCCAATTGAATCAGCACAATCTCAAATATTACTAGTTTCCTACCTACCCTCAGCCTTGCAAAATTCTATGATAATTTTCCTCTCAACTGAAATCCTACTTCCAAGCACGGGAAAACTTCTCTGGATTTTGAAGGTCTCAAAAATGGCAGCAGAAGTAATCCTCTTAGTTCTCACATGGGCTTAATTCCTCTTGCTTATCCAGTTTATTTCATGCCCCACCTCCAGATTGTTTTTTGTACTCTTGCAGCATTCAGAAAGAAAAAAAAAGAAAAAGAAAATCCTCTTTGGAAAAATATGAGTTCCTATGTTATGGCAGGGATAAACACTTGTTAGGTTATCACACACAGTAGCAAGACACCCTAGGGAACTAGAGTTCAAAGAGCATTCTCACCCCACCCATTGAGCTATACAGAGGGATCCTGCTATGTTATTTGTAATGCAAAAAACACCCTCATGACTTAGTATGTTTTAACAGAGACTCAGGCAAAATCTGCTAGCCATGTGTCCTTGTTTATCCAAGATGACAAGAATGGCTTTTCTGTATATTTCTGACTATCTCTAGTTCTTAAATCCTTTGCTCAGCTCTTCCAGTTCAGGCAACTAACTAATATAGGGAAATGTTAACACAGTTTGCTTCCCAAACTAGAGTATTCTAGTGGTAACCTTTATTTTTTTATGCTGATTGATTTTCCATGTGTATAATTTAAAATATCTGGAATGCTCTTAATGAGTCCATATTCCTAAACAAATTAAAATTGGCATTCCCATAATAAGAGGTCTCTACTGGTGAAATTCTGCTTGTCACAGAAATAACTGATGTTCATAATGATGACTTAGAGACTTTCAAAGATTCTCAAATGAGTCATCAAAAAATTAAATTATGTTCAAAAGAGATTTACCTGCCTATTATTAAACTTTTAATCTATTATCTCTTTATACTATATAATTATACTTTATTAAATTTTATATTTAATTTACTAGGAAATTCCCTTCCATAATCATTTCATACAGCAGCAAGTGTACTAAATTGAATTTAGGCTATGTATGATACAGTCTAAAGGGGAAGTAATATTTCTTCAAAACCTACTATATTTGAAAACACAGGTATTTTTAAAAAATAAGGAGGGAGGGGCAAGATGGCGGAAGAGTAAGACGCGGAGATCACCTTCCTCCCCACAGATACATGAGAAATACATCTACACGTGGAACTGCTCCTACAGAACACCCACTGAACGCTGGCAGAAGACGTCAGACCTCCCAAAAGGCAAGAAAATCCCCACGTACTTGGGTAGGGCAAAAGAAAAAAGAAATAACAGAGACAAAAGAATAGGGACGGGACCTGCACCAGTGGGAGGGAGCTGTGAAGGAGGAAAGGTTTCCACACACTAGGAAGCCCCTTCGTGGGCAGAGACTGCGGGTAGCAGAGGGGGGAAGCTTCGGAGCCACGGAGGAGAGCGCAGCCACATTGGTGCGGAGGGCAAAGCGGAGATTCCCGCACAGAGGAGCGGTGCCGACCAGCACTCACCAGCCCGAGAGGCTTGTCTGCTCAGCCGCCGGGGCGGGCGGGGCCTGGGAGCTGGGGCTCGGGCTTCGGTGCTGGCCGGGAGGGAGTCCGGGAAAAAGACTGCAGCTGCCAAAGAGGCAAGAGAATTTTTCTTGCCTCTTTGTTTCGCGGCGCGCAAGGAGAGGGGATTCAGAGCGCCGCCTAAACGAGCTCCAGAGACGGGCGCGAGCCGTGGCTATCAGCGCGGATCCCACAGCAACAGGGACACAGAGGGAAAAACGGAGAGATTCCCGCACAGAGGCTCGGCGCCGAGCAGCACTCACCAGCCCGAGAGGCTTGTCTGCTCACCCGCCGGGGCGGGCGGGGGCTGGGAGCTGAGGCGCGGGCTTCGGTCGGATCCCAGGGAGAGGACTGGGGTTGGCTGCGTGAACACAGCCTGAAGGGTCTAGCGCACCACAACTAGCCGGGAGGGTGCACGAGAAAAAGTCTGCAGCTGCCGAAGAGGCAGGAGACTTTTTCTTGCCTCTTTGTTTCGCGGCGTGCAAGGAGAGGGGATTCAGAGCGCCACTTAAACGAACTCCAGAGACGGGCGCGAGCCGCGGCTATCGGCGCGGACCCCAGAGACGGGCATGGGACGCTGAGGCTGCTGCTGCCGCCACCAAACAGCCTGTGGGCGAGCACAGGTCATTCTCCACACCGCCCCTCCCGGGAGCCTGTGCAGCCCGCCACGGCCAGGCTCCCGTAATCCGGGGACAACTTCCCCGGGAGAGCGCACGGCGCGCCTCAGGCTGCTGCAACGTCACGCAGGCTTCTGCCGCCGCAGGCTCGCCCCGCCTCCTCCGTACCGCTCCCTCCCCCCGGCCTGACTGAGCCAGAGCCCCCGAATCAGCTGCTCCTTTAACCCCGTTCTGTCTGGGTGGGGAACAGACGCCCTCAGGGGACCTACATGCAGAGGCGGGTCCAAATCCAAAGCTGAACCCCGGGAGCTGTACGAACAAAGAAGAGAAAGGGAAATCTCTCCCAGCAGCCTCAGAAGCAGCGGATTAAAGCTCCACAAACAACTTGATGTGCCTGCATCTGTTGAATACCTGAATAGACAACGAATCATCCCAAATTTAGGAGATGGACTTTGGGAGCAGGATATATTAACTTTTCCCCTTTTCCTTTTTTTTGTGAGTGTAGATGTGTATGCTTCTGGGTGAGATTTTGTCTGTATAGCTTTGCTCTCACCGTTAGTCCTAGGGTTAGGTCCGTCCGTTTTTTTTTTTTTTTTTTTTGGCTTAAAAATTTTTTTTTCCCCTAATAAATGTTTTCTTAATAATTTTTTCCTTATTTTCTATTTTTAAAAAAATTTTTTAATAAGTTTTTTCATATTTTTTATTTTAAAAAATTAAAAAATTTTTTTTCTTAATAAATTTTTTCTAAATAATTTTTTTCTTATTTTTAGTATAAAAAATTAATAAATCTATTTTTAAAAATTAAAAAAAATTTTTTTTCTTAATAAATTTACTCTTAATAATTTTTTTCTTATTTTTTATTATAATTGCTTTATTTTATTTTATTTTATCCTCTTTTTTTCTTTCTTTCTATTTTTTCTCCCTTTTATTCTGAGCCGTGTGGATGAAAGGCTCTTGGTGCTCCAGCCAGGCATCAGGGCTGTGCCTCTGAGGTGGGAGAGCCAACTTCAGGACACTGGTCCACAAGAGACCTCCCAGCTCCACGTAATACCAAACGGCGAAAATCTCTCACAGATCTCCATCTCAACATCAAGACCCAGCTTCACTCAACGACCAGCAAGCTACAGTGCTGGACACCCTATGCCAAACAACTAGCAAGAGAGGAACACAGCCCCATCCATTAACAGAGAGGCTGCCTAAAATCATAATAAGGCCACAGACACCCCAAAACACACCACCAGACGTGGACGAACCCACCAGAAAGACAACATCCAGCCTCATCCACCAGAACACAGGCACTAGTTCCCTCCACCAGGAAACCTACACAACCCACTGAACCAACCTTAGCCACTGGGGACAGATACCAAAAACAACGGGAACTACGAACCTGCAGCCTGTGAAAAGGAGACCCCAAACACAGAAAGATAAGCAAAATGAGAAGACAGAAAAACACACAGCAGATGAAGGAGCAGGGTCAAAACACACCAGACCTAACAAATGAAGAGGAAATAGGTAGTCTACCTGAAAAAGAATTCAGAATAATGATAGTAAGGATGATCCAAAGTCTTGGAAATAGAATAGACAAAATGCAAGAAACATTTAACAAGGACGTAGAAGAACTAAAGAGGAACCAAGAAATGATGACAAGCACAATAAATGAAATTAAAAATACTCTAGATGGGATCAATAGCAGAATAACTGAGGCAGAAGAACGGATAAGTGACCTGGAAGATAAAATGGTGGAAATAACTACTGCAGAGCAGAATAAAGAAAAAAGAATGAAAAGAACTGAGGACAGTCTCAGAGACCTCTGGGACAACATTAAACGCACCAACATTCGAATTATAGGGGTCCCAGAAGAAGAAGAGAAAAAGAAAGGGACTGAGAAAATATTTGAAGAGATTATAGTTGAAAACTTCCCTAATATGGGAAAGGAAATAGTTAATCAAGTCCTGGAAGCACAGAGAGTCCCATACAGGATAAATCCAAGGAGAAACACACCAAGACACATATTAATCAAACTATCAAAAATTAAATATAAAGAAAACATATTAAAAGCAGCAAGGGAAAAACAACAGATAACACACAAGGGCATCCCCATAAGGTTAACAGCTGATCTTTCAGCAGAAACGCTGCAAGCCAGAAGGGAGTGGCAGGATATACTTAAAGTGATGAAGGAGAAAAACCTACAACCAAGATTACTCTACCCAGCAAGGATCTCATTCAGATTTGATGGAGAAATTAAAACCTTTACAGACAAGCAAAAGCTGAGAGAGTTCAGCACCACCAAACCAGCTTTACAACAAATGCTAAAGGAACTTCTCTAGGCAAGAAACACAAGAGAAGGAAAACACCTACAATAACAAACCCAAAACATTTAAGAAAATGGGAATAGGAACATACATATCGATAATTACCTTAAATGTAAATGGATTAAATGCTCCCACCAAAAGACACAGACTGGCTGAATGGATACAAAAACAAGACCCATATATATGCTGTCTACAAGAGACCCACTTCAGACCTAGAGACACATACAGACTGAAAGTGAGGGGATGGAAAAAGATATTCCATGCAAATGGAAATCAAAAGAAAGCTGGAGTAGCAATTCTCATATCAGACAAAATAGACTTTAAAATAAAGACAATTACAAGAGACAAAGACGGACACTATATAATGATCAAGGGATCGATCCAAGAGGAAGGTATAACAATTGTAAATATCTATGCACCCAACATAGGAGCACCTCAATACATAAGGCAAATACTAACAGCCATAAAAGGGGAAATCGACAGTAACACAATCATAGTAGGGGACTTTAACACCCCACTTTCACCAATGGACAGATCATCCAAAATGAAAATAAATAAGGAAACACAAGCTTTAAATGATACATTAAACAAGATGGACTTAATTGATATTTATAGGACATTCCACCCAAAAACAACAGAATACACATTTTTCTCAAGTGCTCATGGAACATTCTCCAGGATAGATCATATCTTGGGTCACAAATCAAGCCTTGGTAAATTTAAAAAAATTGAAATCGTATCAAGTATCTTTTCCGACCACAATGCTATGAGACTAGATATCAATTACAGGAAAAGATCTGTAAAAAATACAAACACATGGAGGCTACACAATACACTACTTAATAACGAAGTGATCACTGAAGAAATCAAAGGGGAAATCAAAAAATACCTAGAAACAAATGACAATGGAGACACGACGATCCAAAACCTATGGGATGCAGCAAAAGCAGTTCTAAGAGGGAAGTTTATAGCAATACAAGCCTACATCAAGAAACAGGAAACATCTCGAATAAACAACCTAACCTTGCACCTAAAGCAATTAGAGAAAGAAGAACAAAAAAACCCCAAAGCTAGCAGAAGGAAAGAAATCATAAAGATCAGATCAGAAATAAATGAAAAAGAAATGAAGGAAACAATAGCAAAAATCAATGAAACTAAAAGCTGGTTCTTTGAGAAGATAAACAAAATTGATAAACCATTAGCCAGACTCATCAAGAGAAAAAAGGAGAAGACTCAAATTAATAGAATTAGAAATGAAAAAGGAGAAGTAACCACTGACACTGCAGAAATACAAACGATCATAAGAGATTACTACAAGCAACTCTATGCTAATAAAATGGACAACCTGGAAGAAATGGACAGATTCTTAAAAATGCACAACCTGCCGAGACTGAACCAGGAAGAAATAGAAAATATGAACAGACCAATCACAAGCACTGAAATTGAAACTGTGATTAAAAATCTTCCAACACACAAAAGCCCAGGACCAGATGGCTTCACAGGCGAATTCTATCAAACATTTAGAGAAGAGCTAACACCTATCCTTCTCAAACTCTTCCAAAATATTGCAGAGGAAGGAACTCTCCCAAACTCATTCTACAAGGCCACCATCACCCTGATACCAAAACCAGGCAAAGATGTCACAAAGAAAGAAAACTACAGGCCAATATCACTGATGAACATAGATGCAAAAATCCTCAACAAAATACTAGCAAACAGAATCCAACAGCACATTAAAAGGATCATACACCATGATCAAGTGGGGTTTATTCCAGGAA
Source organism: Eubalaena glacialis (assembly GCF_028564815.1). Lineage (NCBI taxonomy): Eukaryota > Metazoa > Chordata > Mammalia > Artiodactyla > Balaenidae > Eubalaena > Eubalaena glacialis. The sequence continues at coordinate 86,523,088 of NC_083725.1, forward strand.
TGCAAGGATTCTTCAATATACGCAAATCAATCAACATGATACATCATATTAACAAATTGAAGGAGAAAAACCATATGATCATCTCAATAGATGCAGAGAAAGCTTTCGACAAAATTCAACACCCATTTATGATAAAAGTCCTGCAGAAAGTAGGCATAGAGGGAACTTTCCTCAACATAATAATATATGACAAACCCACAGCCAACATCGTCCTCAATGGTGAAAAACTGAAACCATTTCCACTAAGATCAGGAACAAGACAAGGTTGCCCACTCTCACCACTATTATTCAACATAGTTTTGGAAGTGTTAGCCACAGCAATCAGAGACGAAAAAGAAATAAAAGGAATCCAAATCGGAAAAGAAGAAGTAAAGCTGTCACTGTTTGCAGATGACATGATACTATACATAGAGAATCCAAAAGATGCTACCAGAAAACTACTAGAGCTAATCAATGAATTTGGTAAAGTAGCAGGATACAAAATTAATGCACAGAAATCTCTTGCATTCCTGTATACTAATGATGAAAAATCTGAAAGTGAAATTAAGAAAACACTCCCGTTTACCATTGCAACAAAAAGAATAAAATACCTAGGAATAAACCTACCTAAGGAGACAAAAGACCTGTATGCAGAAAATTATAGGACACTGATGAAAGAAATTAAAGATGATACAAATAGATGGAGAGATATACCATGTTCTTGGATTGGAAGAATCAACATTGTGAAAATGACTCTGCTACCCAAAGCAATCTACAGATTCAATGCAATCCCTATCAAACTACCACTGGCATTTTTCACAGAACTAGAACAAAAAATTTCACAATTTGTATGGAAACACAAAAGACCCCGAATAGCCAAAGCAATCTTGAGAACGAAAAATGGAGCTGGAGGAATCAGGCTCCCTGACTTCAGACTATATTACAAAGCTACAGTAATCAAGACAGTTTGGTACTGGCACAAAAACAGAAATATAGATCAATGGAACAGGATAGAAAGCCCAGAGATAAGCCCACGCACATATGGTCACCTTATCTTTGATAAAGGAGGCAAGCATATACAGTGGAGAAAAGACAGCCTCTTCAATAAGTGGTGCTGGGAAAATTGGACAGGTACATGTAAAAGTATGAAATTAGAACACTCCCTAACACCATACACAAAAATAAACTCAAAATGGATTAAAGACCTAAGTGTAAGGCCAGACACTATCAAACTCTTAGAGGAAAACATAGGCAGAACACTGTATGACATAAGTCACAGCAAGATCCTTTTTGACCCAGGTCCTAGAGAAATGGAAATAGAAACACAAATAAACAAATGGGACCTAATGAAACTTCAAAGCCTTTGCACAGCAAAGGAAACCATAAACAAGACCAAAAGACAACCCTCAGAATGGGAGAAAATATTTGCAAATGAAGCAACGGACAAAGGATTAATCTCCAAGATTTACAAGCAGCTCATGCAGCTCAATAACAAAAAAACAAACAACCCAATCCAAAAATGGGCAGAAGACCTAAATAGACATTTCTCCAAAGAAGAGATACAGATTGCCAACAGACACATGAAAGAATGCTCAACATCATTAATCATTAGAGAAATGCAAATCAAAACTACAATGAGGTATCATCTCACACCGGCCAGAATGGCCATCATCAAAAAATCTAGAAACAATAAATGCTGGAGAGGGTGTGGAGAAAAGGGAACACTCTTGCACTGTTGGTGGGAATGTAAATTGATACAGCCACTATGGAGAACAGTATGGAGGTTCCTTAAAAAACTAAAAATAGAACTACCATACGACCCAGCAATCCCACTACTGGGCATATACCCTGAGAAAACCATAATTCAGAAAGAGTCATGTACCAAAATATTCATTGCAGCTCTGTTTACAATAGCCAGGACATGGAAGCAACCTAGGTGTCCATCATCGGATGAATGGATAAAGAAGATGTGGCACATATATACAATGGAATATTACTCAGCCATAAAAAGAAATGAAATGGAGGTGTTTGTAATGAGGTGGATGGAGTTAGAGTCTGTCATACAGAGTGAAGTAAGTCAGAAAGAGAAAAACAAATACAGTATGCTAACACATATATATGGAATCTAAGGGGAAAAAAAAAAAAAAAAGAGGTCATGAAGAACCTAGTGGCAAGATGGGAATAAAGACACAGACCTACTAGAGAATGGACTTGAGGATATGGGGAGGGGGAGGGGTGAGATGTGACAGGGTGAGAGAGTGTCATGGACATATATACACTACCAAATGTAAAATAGATAACTAGTGGGAAGCAGCCGCATAGCACAGGGAGATCAGCTCGGTGCTTTGTGACCACCTAGAGGGGTGGGATAGGGAGGGTGGGAGGGAGGGAGATGCAAGAGGGAAGAGATATGGCAACATATGTATATGTGTAACTGATTCACTTTGTTGTAAAGCAGAAGCTAGCACACCATTGTAAAGCAATTATACTTCAATAAAGATGTTTAAAAAAAAAATAAATAAACATTGTAATTTAGAAATTACAGAGAGCTCTGATATACCCCACAACCAGTTTCCTCTATTATTAACATCTTCCATTAGTATGGGACATTTATAACAGTTAATAAACCAATATTGATATATTATTATTAACTAAAGTCCATGGTTTACAGTCGGGTTCATCTGCTGTACAGTCTATGGGTTTTGATAAATGTATAATGCCATCATCACAGTATCATACAGAATAGTTTCACCATCCTAAAAATCCCTTGTGCTCTACCTTTTCACCCTTCCTTCCCTCCCTCCAAACTCCTGGTAACCATTGATCTTTTTATACTCTTTATAGTTTTGCCTTTTCCAGGATATCATATACTGGGAATCAGGTAGTGTGTAGCCTTTTCAGACTGGCTTAGCAATGCACACTTAAGTTTCCTTTATGTCTTTTTGTGGGTTGTATTCACTTATAATATTCCATTGTATGTATATACCACAGTTTATCCATTCACCTATTGAAAAGAATCTTGGTTCCTTCCAAATTTGGGCAATTTTGTATAAAACTGTTTTAAAATTTTTTGTCAATATCTACAAAATAACTTTCTGGGATTTTGATTGGGGTTGTGTTGAGTCTATAGAACAAATTGGGAAGAACTGACATCTTAATAATATTGACTTTTCTTATGCATGTACATGAAATATCTTTCCATTTATTTAGATCTTTGATTTTTGTATCAGAGTTTTGTAGTTTTCTTCATGTACACCTTAATTATATTTTGCTAGATTTATACCTAAATATTTCATTGGGAGGATAATGTAAATGATGTTGTGACTTTAATTTTAAATTTCAATTGTTCATTACTGGTGTATAGGAAAGCAATTGACTTTTGTATATTAACCTTGTATTCTACAACCTTGTTATAATTGCTTATTAGTTCCAGGAGTGTTTTGCTGATTCTTTAGGATATTCTACATAAATAATCATGCCACCTGCAATACACACAGCTGGTGTATCCTTTACTTCCTTTTTTTGTCTTATTGTATTAGCTAGGACTGCCAGTATGATGTTAAATAGAAGTGATGGGACAGGACATCTTTTCCTCTTCCTTTGGGGAAGCTTCAAGTTTGTCACAATGAACTATATTATTAGCTACAGGTTTGTTGTACATGTTCTTTATTAAGTTGAGGAAGTTCCCTTCTCTGGCTTGCTGAGAGTTTTAAATCATAAATGAGTGTTGAAGTTTCTCAAATGCTTTTTCTACATCTGTTAATATGATCAAATGATTTTTCTTCTTTAGCCTGTTGATTTAATTGATTACATTTATTGTCTTTCAAATGTTGCACCAGCATTATATACTTGGGAGAATTGCCACTAAGTTGTGGTGTATAATTAACTTCATACATTATTAGACTCAATTTTTGTGGAGGATTTTTTGCATTTATGTTCATGAGAGATATGTTCACTGGATAAGGAATTCTAGTTTGGATATGGTTTCTTTTTCTTTCAGTACTTTAAATATTTCACTCTATTCTCTATTTGCTCACATCGTTTTTCATCAAAAGTCCTCTGTAATTCTTATCCTTGTTCCTTTATGGGTAAGATTCTTTTCCCATCTTTTTTTTTTTTTTTTCTATATTTCCTCCTTTTCTTTGGTTTTCTGAAGTTTGAATAGGATATGCATACGGTTGTGTGTGTGCATACATGTGTGAGAGAGAGTGCGTGTGTATGTACTGGTATTTATCTTGCTTGGTTGTCTCTGAACTTCCTGAATCTGTAGTTTGGTATCTGTAATTAATTTTTGAAAGTTCTCATCCATTATTACTTCAAATATTTTTCTGCTCATCTTCTCTTCTCCTTCTGATATTTTAATTATGTGTATGCTACACCTCTTGATATTGTTCCACAGTTCTTGGATGTTCGCTCTTTTTTTTTTTCTCTCTTTATATTTCAACTTGGGACGTTTCTACTGACTTATCTTCAAGCTCAATGATTCTTTCCTAGACTGTGCCCAGTCTACCAAAGAGTCCACCAAAGGCATTCTTTATGTCTGTAACAATGCTTTTGATTTCTACATTTCCTATTGATTTTTTCTTTGATTTTTCATTTCTCTGCTTACATTACTCATCTATTCTTACATGTTGCTTACTTTTTCCATGAGAGCTCTTACCACATTAACCACAGTTATTTAGAAGTCCCTATCTGTTAATTCCAACATCTATATCATATATGAGTTTGGTTCCAATGATTGCTTTATCTCTTTAGACTGTTGTTTCTCCTCCTCCTTTCCCTCCCCTCTTCCCCTCCCTCTCCATCTCCCTCTCCCTCTCCCTCCTCCTCCTTTTCCTTTGACATGCCTTGTGATTTTTTGTGAAAAGATGGGCATATTTTATTGGGTAATAGGAACTGAGGTTAAATAGATTTTCAGTGTAATTTAGTTAATCTAAATAGGTGTTGGGCTGTGCTTAATGTTTCCTGTAGCCATAGATGCCAGAAGCTTCAAAGTCTTCTAGTATCTTTTTTTTTTTTTTCTCTTTCATCCTAACTTCGGGCTTCCCGAAGTATTCCTCCTCAGAGACATGCTTTTCAGCTGAAACCCACTGTTATTTTACTGAGGACTTCTTGGCATGGTACTAAAGTGTGGTAGAGAAGGAAATTTCTACAATCTTTAAATTAAAACTCAGTCTTTTAGAGGGCCTGAATCTTGGCACCATAACCTTCACAAATGTTTCTCCAGTGATTTAGCTTTTATTCCCCTCTTCTCCCTACACTTTTCCCTGGCTGAAATATTACCAATCTATTTTTATGAAGCCTTGACCACCATTGAAAATATATTTTTCCTTCTCTTAGCTGAAATAAGAAGGCTGGAGGGGAGCTGGAGTAAGAGGAATTTCTTTCCCCCACTGTGATAAGACTCAGACATAGTCCTTTCTGCTAGAGAGTGGGTCTTTGCTATGGAAAAGGTTCTGGATCTATTTCACAATGTTTTACAAGCTATATTTTATATCTTCCTTTGCCCTTGGCACTTGGGGACCCCCACTTGGGAATCTCTCTTGTTTTCTTAGATCTCCCTGACAGAAACCTAATGTGGGTCATAGAGGTAGAGCCAATGAAATTGTAGGGGCTTCCAAGGCTGTAGCCACCAGGAGCTTCTCACTCTCAGACTAGTCCACACTTAACCTCCAGCAATGCATCAAAAGTACTATTTCAGTGTTCCTGTTCCTCCAGGTAAGGAGAGCTCAGCTGTGTCTCTTTGAATATGACTATCTCTCCAGATTTGGGGGTGAAGTTTTATCTAATAATCTCAGTTCTCTGACAGATTCAAGAAAATTAACTGATTTTCGGTTTGTCTAACTTTTTCTTGTTGCAAAGACTTGGGGTGATGAATTCCAAGCTCTTTACATATTGGAACTGAAACTGAAAAACAGTATTTTTAAAATATATTATTTCATTTAAAATTTACATTAGTACTACGATATAGGGAAGTAATATGACAGACACCATCCAATTAGTAAGACAAAAAAGCAACCACGGTTTAAATTCAGATCATCTGAACCCAAAACCTTCTGTCATGTCATTACCGCATGCTGCTTTTTCATATTCTGTGTGTTGCTCCTTAGGATTACCAAGAGTGGCAGAGGGAGCAGGAAGCATTGGTGTGAATTCAGAAGTCAGCAGTTTAAATGGGCATCTGAGATCTGCAATTATTTTCAAGCTGAAAAATAATTTGATCCAGTAACTACTATTCAAGGAAAGGTCAAATCATTTCCCACTGTACTTACTGATGGACTTACAGTAACTGTAAGCTACTGTACTTACAGCTCAATAGCTTTCACATAGGGAGTTTGTAATGTGGTCATTGACCTTGTACATTGGCACCTGCATTATAAAGAAGTAAATTTACTCTATAACTGAAAACTCACAAACATTGCAATAGGTCAACACCATGTATTGCACATCCATTCAAAGGCCAATAAAAGCAAATGCTGCAGCATTTGAGGGCTAGAGAAAGGGAGCAAAGTAGCAATCATAATGAAATACTGATTCTCCAGGTAATATTTTAAAACATTCTGTTAGTTCCCATACACACAAAAACATATGCTACTATTATTATTTATAATCACTAGTCTTAAAGATTTTTATCTGTATTATTATTAATTTCACAATATATGCAAAACAGATATTATCATCCACACTCTGCAAATAAGGAAAGTAGAGAGGTTAAGTAAGTTGCCTGGGTCATAGATTTTAAGTATTTGAGCCCCAACAATTGACCTCATATTCTTTATTAACAAAGTCCATTTTCCTTCTGTCAAAGAAACTTACAGAGAAATTGATTTTTATGTTTTATGTGGGAGAACTACACAAGTGGAATTTAGTGGAGAGGGAAGAAGGTGGCTAGCAGTGATAAAGTGATGATCTACATGCCTTATAACTCCTTTCACTGACACACTTCAGTTAGCTTTTCTCTGAGGATATTGTGTAGGCAGTGACAAAAGTGAGTTCTTGGCTTTGATAAGAACAAACACACGGTATCCACCCTGCAACAAAAGCTAGCTCACCATACACTTTTATTCAGGAATACCCTGGGAGTATACTTTTGTCATTTGTCTGAATGGATATTCTATTTCCTCATGCATATGTGGTCTTGCAAAACAAAATATGGTTTTTAGTCATTTTGGAAATTCTTTTTATTCACATGATAAGCCAGAATCTCTTTTGCACACTTTTTATATTTTAAATGCTGAGTCAAAGCTGATTTCAAATATCTGATGGCATGCATTTGGGTTTATATTAAAAAGTTCTCCCATAAAACTCAATAGAATTGATCATGTAGGCCAATGATATAAATAGTTTTACTAGTCTTATGTATAATGTGCATGATTTCCTTACTTTAAATTCAACTTTAAGTAAATACTTTATTATTGTTATTTTATAATATTATTATTATTATTATTACATAATCTCCATTAAGTCATGAGAATTCTAGCCCATAGTACACACTTGCAAAGATATCTAAAGCACAAAAATTTGTGAATAGGTGGAACAGATGGTTGTCTGAACAATCTCACATTTAGTGTTTTGGGGAAGTCATCTGCCTAAAAATATGTCTTACTAGCCTGTTTCAGTATGGGTTTTCTAACATTAGAGCTCCAATCCTTTGGTTTGTAAAGAATTTAAAGTCTAAAAGATTTAAGAATACTTTTACATTCAGTGATCTCCTACTGTATTAAAGCATCTCAATTAGTGCAAAGGAGTAGAAATTACAAAGAACATGGAGATAAGACATGAAAATGAATACATTATAAGGTAGTATGTGATTAAAACCCTTTAATCTCTGTTTTAAAAAACCATATGGATATCTCTATGAGGAATACCACTTTAAGTTTAGGAATCAGTGACAATGTAGTTTGTAAATTATTTTTTCATCTAAGAGGATTGTCTTGTAGTAATTAGAAATAAGATACCAAGATACAGTCATGATACAGATATGATCTAGGGCCATTTATCCATAAGGAAAGGAGAAAGGAATTCTATTTGGGAAGACAAGGCTTGAATTATTTCCGAGGAAATGGGATTTCGGCTGAGGTGTGATGAGAAGATAGTGGGAAACATAGTAAAAACTGTGTTTAAATGGAATAAGAATGCACAGGCTTTGTTTTAATCCTGCCACACTTGGGCACATCACTTCACTTCTCTGACGCTTAATTTTCTTATTTATATAAAAGGGGAATTAGGGTAAATTGGCACTAAAAATATGTATATGTTTGCTACCCCTGTTATTTATGTTTCTCTATCAGATATCACTAGTCAAACATACCACTCTGTAGAGATAAGCTGAGATAAAGTCTCAAAATCTGTTCAAAAATTGCAGATGGATATAGATAATCTTATGGAAAAAATTGTTAGAAATAATAAGTAAATACAGCAAAGCTGTAGGATACAATATACAAAAATCAATTGAATTTCCATATTCTAGCAATGAAATATTAGAATGTGAAATTAACGATGTTACCTCAGCACCATTAATGCTACCTCAGCATTAACGATGTACCTCACATAACTCTATGAGCTCTGCATGCTTGCCCATGCTTAGTTAGGTCAGTCTTTAATTTTACCCATTCTAACAAATGTATAGCAATATCTTATTGTGGTTTTAACTTATATTTACTTAATAATTAACGATGTTTACTATCTTTGTATGTGCTCATCCATATAGCTTTTCTGATGAAGTATCTGTTAAGAATTTTGTCCATTTTAATGGGTTTTTATATTATTGAGTTTTGAGAATTTGTTTTGTATATCCTTGATATATATTCAGATATATGATTTGCAAATATTTTTTTCCCAAATTGTGGTTTACATTTTAATTTTCTTAAGACTGTTTTTGGAAGAGCAGAAGTTATTAATTTTTGTAGTGAAATTTATTTATTTGTTATTTTATATATTTTATATATCATGCTTTTGGTGTCATATCTAAGAAACAAATTGCCTAACCTAACATCACAAAGATTTTCTCCCATGCTTTCTTCTGGAAATATTAGTTTTAGGATCATGATTAGTCCTTTGCAAATTTTTACATATGGTGTAAGAAATGGAATATCATATTTTTGCATATGGGTACCCAAAATTTTCAGTACTATTTGTTGAAAACATTATCTTTTCCCACAGAATGACCTTTGCAACTCTGCCAAAACCCAATTAACCATACATGTACAAGTCTGTTTCTGGACTCTATTCTGTTCCATTTTGATCAAATTATCTTAATGCCAATATCATACTACCTTGATTACTGTAACTTTACAGAAAGTTTTAATGTCTGGTAGAGTAAGTTCCTTAACTTTGTTCTTCTCTTTCAAAGTTGTTTTGTCTGTTCTATATCTTTTGCATTTCCATTTGAATTTTAGAATCAGCTTTTTGGTTTCTACAAAAGAATCTGCTCAGATTTTCATTTGGATTGCTTTGAATCAATAGATAATTAAGAGAAAATTGGTATCTTAAAAATATTGAGTCTTCCCACATATGATCAATGTATATCTACAGGCATACCTCGTTTTATTGCACTTCACTTTATTGTGCTTCATAAGCATTACATTTTTTACAAATTCTAGGTTTGTAGAAACCCTGAATTGTCAGATGACAGCTAGCATTTTTTATCAATAAATTATTTTTAAATTAAGGTATGTACTTTTTTAAAACATAATGCCATGGCATACCTAATAGACTATAGCAGAGTGTACACATAACTTTTATATGCACTGGGAGACCAAAAAAATTATGTGACTCACTTTATTGCAAAATTCACTTTATTTTTGTGGTCTGGAATTGAACTTACAGTATCTCCGAGGTGTGCCTGTATTCTTTAAGTAACTTAATTTCTTTCTCCCCATTTTTGCAGTTTTCAGTATACAGGTCCTGTACATCCTTTGTTAGATTTATCCTAAGTATTTCGCATTCTTGATGTTACTATAAATTATTAGCACCAAATTGTTATAAATATATATTACATTTTAAAATTTCAATTTCTAAATGTTCTTTGCCAGTATATAGAAATATAATTTTTTATATTTACATAACAATCTTGTGTCCTACAACCTTGTTAAAAGTCATTTATTTTCCTAGTAGCTCTTTTGCAGATTAAATCACATTTTCTCTGTAGATGTCATGTCACCTGCAAATAAAGACAGTTTTACTTTTTCCTTCATATTCAAATGTCTGTTTGTTTGTTTTTTTCTTACCTGCCTACACTGGCTAGAATCTACATTACATGCTAAATAGAAGTATTGAGAGCACACTTCCTTCTCTTGTTCCTGATTTAAATAAATTGGTCAAATGGCTCCTCACTTGCATTGTTTCCAATTTTAAAAAAATTCTGCCATGTTTCTTATCTTTTTTCCTTTATACATAATGTTTCTTTTTTTCCATGGCTGCTTTTAAGATTTTATCTTCATCTTCAGTTCTAGGAAATATGATCATAATACACCTTGGTATAGCTACTTTCATGTTTCTTGTTTAGACTCCCTTTAGCTTCTTGGATCTACAAGTTAACAGCTTTCTTCAAAATTGGGATTTTTTTCAACCATTATGCCTTCATATATATTTTTTAATATCCCCCCAACTTCTCCTTCAGAGACTCCAATTAAATGTGTATTAAGCTGCTTTAAGTTGTCCCACTACTTACTGATGCTCTTTTAAAAAAAAAATTTCATTCTTCTTCCTCTGTGAATTTCATTTTGGAAAGTTTTTATTGGTAAGTCTTCAAATACACTGATTTTTTTCCTCTGCAATGTCTAACCTACCACTAATCCAATCCAGTATACCTTTTCATCTCAGATACTGTAATTTTCATCTCTAGAAGTTTCATTTGTTTTATTATTATCTCTTCTCTATTTCTGAATATATCATGTTCAATCATTTTTCTAGGTTCAGGACTTATGTGATATAGTTGCCTAACTGTTTTAATATTGTTGACTACTAATTCTATCATCTGCATCATTTCTAGATCCATTTCCACTTATACTTCTTCTTACTATGGGCCGTAATTTCCTTCTTGGTGTGTCTAGTAATTTTTTTTTTTTAACCTGGATGCAAAATACTGTGAGTTTTACCTGTTTGGATGTTAAGTATTTTGATATTCCCAAAATATTCTTAAGCTTTCTTCTGATATGTGGTTAAGTTACTTGAAAATGTTTTGATCTTTCTGAGTTTTACTTTTAAGATTTGTTAGGAGGGATCAGACCAGCATTTAGTTCATGGTTAATTCTTCTGAATACTAAGGTAAGACTCTTTTTAGTAGTCCAATGTTCTACAATGTTCTGTGAATTATGAAGTTTTCTACTCTGATTGTTGTAAATATGCTCTCATGAGATCTGGGCATTGTTCCTCCTAATCTTTTCAGATTTTTTGTCCTCTGACCTTGAGTAGTTTCTTTAAACATGTCTTGATCAGTGTTTAACTGATTACTTGAGGAGGACCCTGTAGAGATCTCTGAAATTCTCCCCACTCTGGCACTCTATTCTATGAACTCTTGCCATCTTGGCGTCAAAAGACTCCTAGCTTTATCATCTTAGCTCACAGTGTACAATGGACTCTGACTAAGGTCCCCCTATCTGCCCTGCAACCTGTAAACTACCTCCTCCAGACATTGACCTATGGGAATCATAGGGTTTTCCGCATTTTTTCCTATAGCTCAGGGATCACTATCTTCTGTTACCTGATGTCCACTAATTTGAGAGCCAATTTTTCATATATTTTGTCCATTTTTTAGGTTGTTTCAAGAACAAGGGTAAATGTAGTCCCTGTTACTCCACCTTAGCCAGAAGTGAAAGTTTTCAAATTATTGATTATTGCTGTATTAAATGACTGCCTAACATATAGTTTCTTATTAACAGAAAACAGATATTTGAATAAATGAAAGGAAGACGAGAATTTTCCAGACAGAGGTAAAACCCTGGGCTAGGAATGAACTTCTGAATTTAGGGCATATCAGAAAAACTGGTGTTGCCAAAACAGAGTGAATGAGGGGAGATAGTAGTAATGAATACCTATATAGAGGTGCGAAAGAGCTAGGTGATACAGGACCTTCTAAGAACTTTGAATAGTTTTCTAATCATCCTGCAATATTGTGGTTCTGATCAAGAGAATGGTATGATTATATATACATATTTAAAAGATCACATTAAGCCATGCATAGCCAGGCCACACAGCCAGCTGCATGGAGAACCATCACCACCCACCCACCAGTGCACCGTAGCAGCCATATGGGAGGCCATCCTCACCCACCAGTGGGCAAAAGCAGTCAACCCTACCTTCCAGTGTGTGCACAATAGTCGACCCCACCACAAAAGAAGGGCACACACAACCCACATAGGGGACACTCCTAGAACATCTAGCTCTGGAAGTCAGAAGAGAGCATGCTGCTGGGCCCCGTAGGACATTTTCTACATAAGGCCACTTCTCCAAGATGAGGAGACATAACAAACCTATCTAATACATAAAAATAAACACAACGAGTTAGGCAAAATAAGGAGAGAGAGAAATATGTTGCAAACAAAGGAAAAAGACAAAATCTCAGAAAAACAACTCAGTGAAGCAGAGATAAGCAATTTACCCAATAAAGAGTTCATGGGGGTTTCCCTGGTGACACAGTGGTTAAGAATCCGCCTGCCGATGCAGGGGACATGGGTTCGAGCCCTGGACCGGGAGGATCCCACATGCCGTGCAGCAACTAAGCCTGTGTGCCACAACTACTGAGGCCCGCGTGCCTGGAGCCCATGCTCCGCAGCAAGAGAGGCCACCGCAGTGAGAGGCCCGCACATGGCAGCGAACAGTGGCCCCCACTCACCACAACTAGAGAGGAGCCCGTGTGCAGCAACAAAGACCCAACGCAGCCATAAATAAATAAAATAAATAAATTTATTTTTAAAAAAAGAGTTCATGGTAATGATATTAAAGATGCTCACAAATTTCAGAAGGAAAATATATGGATACAGTGAGAACCTAAAAAGAAAGAGTTAGAAAACATGAAAAAGAACCAACCTGAGCTGAAGAATACAATGACTGAAATTAAAAATACACTACAGGGAATCAACAGTAGATTAAATGATTCAGAAGAATGGATCTATGATCAAGAAGACAGAGTAATAAAAATCACCCAAATTTAACAGGAAAAATTTTTTAAAATGAGGATAGTTTAAGAGACCTCTGGGACAACATCAAGTATACAAGCATTCACATTATAAGAGGTCCTAGAAGGAGAAGAGAAAGAAAAACATGCAGATAACTTATTTGAAGAAATAATAGCTAAAAATTTCCCTAACTTAGAGAAGGAAACAGACATTGAGGTCCAGGAAGCAGAGAGTGCCCCAAAAGATGAACTCAAAGAAGTCTGCACCAAAATGCATCATAATTAAAATGGCAAAAATTAAAGATAAAGAAAGGATCTTAAAAGCAACAAGAGAAAAGCAACTAGTTACATACAAAGGAACTCCCATAAGATTATCAGTTGAGTTTTCAGTAGAAACTTTGCAGGCCAGAAGGGAGTGGCATGTCAAAGTGCTGAAAGAAAAAACAAACAAACAAACAAACAAACAAACCCTATAACCAAGAATACTCTACCCAGCAAGGTTATCATTCAGAATTGAAGGAGAGATGAAGAATTTACAGACAAGCAAAAAGTAAAAGAGCTCATCACCACTAAACTGTTCTTACAAAAATAAAGGCATTTCTCTAAGACAAAAGAAAAGGTTACAACTAGAAATAAGAAATTTACAAAAGGAAAAATCTCATTGGTTAAAGGCAAACATATAGTAAAGGTAGTGGATCAACCACTTATAAAGCCAGTAGGAAGGTTAAAAGACAAAAGTAGCAAAATCATCTATATCTACAGAAAGTAGTTAAGGGATACACAAAGTAAAAAGATATAAAATATGACATCAAAAACACAAAACATGGTGGAGGAAGTAAAAATGTAGGACTGTTAGAGCGTGTTTGAGCTTAAGACATCATCAACTCGAAAATAATCATATATGTCTACATAGATATAGATATATGTTGTTATATATACGATGTGGTCATCGTAACCACAAAACAAAAACCTACCATTGATATACAAAAAGTGAAGAGAAAGGAATCCAACCATAACACTAAATATAGTCATCAGGTCACAAGGGAAGAGAACAAGAGAAGAAAGGAACTGAGAGGAAATACAAAAGCAGCAAGAAAACAATTAACAAAATGGCAATAAGTACATACCTATCAATAATGACTTTAAATGTAGGTGGACTAAATGCCCCAACAAAGGACATTGAGTGGCTGAATGGATAAAAACAAAAAACAAAAAACAAAAAAAATTTATATGCTGCCCATATGAGACACACTTCATATCTAAAGACACACACAGACTGAAATGAGGGGATGGTAAAAGGTATTCCATGCATATGGAAACAAAAATAAAGCTGGGGCAACAATGTTTATATCAGACAAAAGAGAGTTTAAAACAAGACTGTTGGGAGCTTCAAGATGGCAGAGAGTAAGATGCGAAGATCACCTTCCTCCCCACAAATACATCAGAAATACATCTACATGTGGAACAACTCCTACAGAACAACTACTGAACACTGGCAGAAGACCTCAGACCTCCCAAAAGGCAAGAAAATCCTCACGTGCCTGGGTAGGGCAACAGAAAAAAGGAAAAACAGAGACAAAAGAATAGGGACGGGACCTGCACCAGTGGGAGGGAGCTGTGAAGGAGGAAAGGTTTCCACACACTAGGAAGCCCCTTCGCAGGCAGAGACTGCGGGTGGTGGAGAGGGGGAGCTTCGGAGCCACGGAGGAGAGCGCAGCAACAGGGGTGCAGAGGGCAAAGCGGAGAGATTCCCACACAGACGATCAGTGCCGATCAGCACTCACCAGCCTGAGAGGCTTGTCTGCTCACCCGGCGGGGCGGGCGGGGGCTGGGAGCTGAGGCTCAGGCTTCGGTTGGATCGCAGGGAGAGGGCTTGGGTTGGCGGCGTGAACACAGCCTGAAGGGGGCTAGTGCGCCACAGCTAGCCGGGAGGGAGTCGGGGAAAAGGTCTGGAGCTGCCGAAGAGACAAGAGACTTTTTCTTGCCTCTTTGTTTCCTGGTGCACAAGGAGAGGGGATTAAGAGCGCCGCTTAAAGGAGCTCCAGATACAGGCGCGAGCCGCGGCTATCAGCGTGGACCCCAGAGACGGGCAAGAGACGCTAAGGTTGCTGCTGCAGCCACCAAGAAGCCTGTGTGCAAGCACAGGTCATTCTCCACACCTCCCCTCCCGGGAGCCTGTGCAGCCCGCCACTGCCAGGGTCCCATGAACCAGGGACAACTTCCCCGGGGGAACACACGGCGTGCCTCAAGCTGGTGCAACGTCACGCCAGCCTCTGCCGCCACCACAGGCTCGCCCCGCATCCGTACCTCTCCCTCCCCCCGGCTTGAGTGAGCCACAGCCCCCGAAGCAGCTGCTCCTTTAACTCCGTCCTGTGTGAGCGAAGAACAGATGCCCTCAGGCGACCTACATGCAGAGGCGGGTCCAAATCCAAAGCTGAACCCCGGGAGCTGAGCTAACAAAGAAGAGAAAGGGAAATTTCTCCCAGCAGCCTCAGGAGCAGCGGATTAAATGTTCACAACCAACTTCATGTACCCTGCATCTGTGGAATACCTGAATAGACAACGAATCATCCCAAATTGAGGAGGTGGACTTTGGGAGCAACGATGTATATTTTTTTCCCCCTTTTTCTCTTTTTGTGAGTGTGTATGTGTATGCTTCTGTGTGTGATTTTTGTCTGTATAGCTTTGCTTTTACCATTTGTCCTAGGGTTCTGTCTTTCCTTTTTTTTTTTTATTACTGAAAAAAATTGTTTTTCTTAATAATTAGTTTTAATAACTTTATTTTATTTTATTTTACTTCATTTTATTTTATTTTATTTTACGTTCTTCTTTCTTTCTTCCTTTTTTTTCTCCCTTTTATTCCTCCCTTTTATTCTGAGCCGTGTGGAGGACAGGCTCTTGGTGCTCCAGCAAGGTGTCAAGTCTGTGCCACTGAGGTGGGAGAGCCATGTTCAGGACACTGGTCCACAAGAGACCTCCCAGCTCCACGTAATATCAAAGAGCAAAAATCTCTCAGAGATCCCCATCTTAACGCCAAGACCCAGCTCCACTCAATGACCAGCAAGCTACAGTGGTAAACACCATATGCCAAACAATTAGCAAGACAGGAACAAAATCCTATCCATTAGCACAGAGGCTGCCTAAAATCATAATAAGGCCACAGACACCACAAAACACACCACCAGACGTGGGCCTGCCCAACAGAAAGCCAAGATCCAGCCTCATCCACCAGAACACATGCACCAGTCCCCTCCACCAGGAAGCGTACACCACCCACTGAACCAACCTTAGCCACTGGGGACAGACACCAAAAACAATGGGAAGTACGAACCTTCAGGCTGCGAAAAGGAGACCACAAACACAGTAAGTTAAGCAAAATGAGAAGACAGACAAACACACAGCAGATGAAGGAGCAAGGCCAAAACCCACCAGACCTAACAAATGAAGAGGAAATAGGCAGTCTACCTGAAAAAGAATTCAGAATAATGATAGTAAAGATGATCCAAAATCTTGGAAATAGAATGGAGAAAATACAAGAAACGTTTAACAAAGACCTAGAAGAACTAAAGGGCAAACAAACAGTGATGAACAACACAATAAATGAAATTAAAAACTCTCTAGAAGGGATCAATAGCAGAATAACTGAGGCAGAAGAATGGATAAGTGACCTGGAAGGTAAAATAGTGGAAATAACTACTGCAGAACAGAATAAAGAAAAAAGAATGAAAAGAATTGAGGACAGTCTCAGAGACCTCTGGGACAACATTAAACAGACCAACATTCGAATTATAGGGGTCCCAGAAGAAGAAGAGAAAAAGAAAGGGACTGAGAAAATATTTGAAGAGATTATAGTTGAAAACTTCCCTAATATGGGAAAGGAAATAGTTAATCAAGGCCAGGAAGCACAGAGAGTCCCATACAGGATAAATCCAAGGACAACAGGCCAAGACATATTAATCAAACTATCAAAAATTAAATACAAAGAACAAATATTAAAAGCAGCAAGGGAAAAACAACAAATAACACACAAGGGAATCCCCATAAGGTTAACAGCTGATCTTTCAGCAGAAACTCTGCAAGCCAGAAGGGAGTGGCAGGATATACTTAAAGTGATGAAGGAGAAAAACATACAACCAAGATTACTCTACCAAGCAAGGATCTCATTCAGATTTGACGGAGAAATTAAAACCTTAACAGGCAAGCAAAAGCTAAGAGAATTCAGCACCACCAAAGCAGCTTTACAACAAATGCTAAAGGAACTTCTCTAGGAAGGAAACACAAGAGAAGGAAAAGACCTACAATAACAAACCCAAAACAATTAAGAAAATGGTAATAGGAACATACATATCGATAATTAACTTAAATGTAAATGGATTAAATGCTCCAACCAAAAGACATAGAGTGGCTGAATGGATACAAAAACAAGACCCATATATATGCTGTCTACAAGAGACCAACTTCAGACTTAGGGACACATACAGACTGAAAGTGAGGGGATGGAAAAAGATATTCCATGCAAATGGAAATCAAAAGAAAGCTGGAGTAGCGATTCTCATATCAGACAAAATACACTTTAAAACAAAGACTATTACAAGAGACAAAGACGGACACTACATAATGATGAAGGGATCAATCCAAGAAGAAGATATAACCATTGTAAATATTTATGCACCCAACACAGGAGCACCTCAATACATAAGACAGATACTAACAGCCATAAAAGGGGAAATCGACAGTAACAACACCATGGTAGGGGACATTAACACTCCACTTTCACCAAAGAACAGATCATCCAAAATGAATATAAATAAGAAAACACAAGCTTTAAATGATACATTAAACAAGATGGACTTAATTGATATTTATAGGACATTCCACCCAAAAACAACAGAATACACATTCTTCTCAAGTGCTCGTGGAACATTCTCCAGGATAGATCATATCTTGGGTCACAAATTAAGCCTTGGTAAATTTAGGAAAATTGAAATTGGATCAACTATCTTTTCCGACCACAATGCTATGAGACTAGATATCAATTACAGGAAAAAATCTGTAAGAAATACAAACACATGGAGGCTAAACAACACACTACTTAATAACCAAGAGATCACTGAAGAAATCAAAGGGGATATCAAAAAATACCTAGAAACAAATGACAATGACGACACGATGACCCAAAACCTATGGGATGCAGCAAAAGCAGTTCTAAGAGGGAAGTTTATAGCAATACAAGCCTACCTCAAGAAACAGGAAACATCTCGAATAAACAACCTAACCTTGCACCTAAAGCAATTAGAGCAAGAAGAACAAAAATACCCCAATATTAGCAGAAGGAAAGAAATCATAAAGATCAGATCAGAAATAAATGAAAAAGAAATGAAGGAAACAATAGCAAAAATCAATGAAACTAAAAGCTGGTTCTTTGAGAAGATAAACAAAATTGATAAACCATTAGCCAGACTCATCAAGAGAAAAAGGGAGAAGACTCAAATCAATAGAATTAGAAATGAAAAAGGAGAAGTAACCACTGACACTGCAGAAATACAAAGGATCATGAGAGATTACTACAAGCAACTCTATGCCAATAAAATGGACAGCCTGGAAGAAATGGACAGATTCTTAGAAATGCACAACCTGCCGAGACTGAACCAGGAAGAAATAGAAAATATGAACAGACCAATCACAAGCACTGAAATTGAAACTGTGATTAAAAATCTTCCAACACACAAAAGCCCAGGACCAGATGGCTTCACAGGCGAATTCTATCAAACATTTAGAGAAGAGCTAACACCTATCCTTCTCAAACTCTTCCAAAATATTGCAGAGGGAGGAACACTCCCCAACTCATTCTACGAGGCCACCATCACCCTGATACCAAAACCAGAGAAAGATGTCACAAAGAAAGAAAACTACACGCCAATATCACTGATGAACATAGATGCAAAAATCCTCAACAAAATACTAGCAAACAGAATCCAACGGCACATTAAAAGGATCATACACCATGATCAAGTGGGGTTTATCCCAGGAATGCAAGGATTCTTCAATATGTGCAAATCAATCAACGTGATACACCATATTAACAAATTGAAAGAGAAAAACCATATGATCATCTCAATAGATGAAGAGAAAACTTTTGACAAAATTCAACACCCATTTATGATAAAAGCCCTGCAGAAAGTAGGCATAGAGGGAACTTTCCTCAACATAATAAAGGCCATATATGACAAACCCACAGCCAATATTGTCCTCAATGGTGAAAAACTGAAACCATTTCCACTAAGATCAGGAACAAGACAAGGTTGCCCACTCTCACCACTATTATTCAACATAGTTTTGGAAGTGTTAGTCACAGCAATCAGAGAAGAAAAAGAAATAAAAGGAATCCAAGTCAGAAAAGAAGAAGTAAAGCTGTCACTGTTTGCAGATGACATGATACTATACATAGAGAATCCTAAAGATGCTACCAGAAAACTACTAGAGCTAATCAATGAATTTGGTAAAGTAGCAGGATACAAAATTAATGCACAGAAATCTCTTGCATTCCTGTATACTAATGATGAAAAATCTGAAAGTGAAATTAAGAAAACACTCCCGTTTACCATTGCAACAAAAAGAATAAAATATCTAGGAATAAACCTACCTAAGGAGACAAAAGACCTGTATGCAGAAAATTATAAGACACTGATGAAAGAAATTAAAGATGATACAAATAGATGGAGAGACATACCATGTTCTTGGATTGGAAGAATCAACATTGTGAAAATGACTCTACTACCCAAAGCAATCTACAGATTCAATGCAATCCCTATCAAACTACCACTGGCATTTTTCACAGAACTAGAACAAAAAATTTCACAATTTGTATGGAAACACAAAAGACCTCGAATAACCAAAGCAATCTTGAGAACGAAAAATGGAGCTGGAGGAATCAGGCTCCCTGACTTCAGACTATATTACAAAGCTACAGTAATCAAGACAGTTTGGTACTGGCACAAAAACAGAAATATAGATCAATGGAACAGGATAGAAAGCCCAGAGATAAACCCACGCACATATGGTCACCTTATCTTTGATAAAGGAGGCAAGCATATACAGTGGAGAAAAGACAGCCTCTTCAATAAGTGGTGCTGGGAAAATTGGACAGGTACATGTAAAAGTATGAAATTAGAACACTCCCTAACACCATACACAAAAATAAACACAAAATGGACTAAAGACCTAAATGTAAGGCCAGACACCATCAAACTCTTAGAGGAAAACATAGGCAGAACACTCTATGACATAAATCACAGCAAGATTCTTTTTGACCCAGCTCCTAGAGAAATGGAAATAAAAACACAAATAAACAAATGGGACCTAATGAAACTTAAAAGCTTTTGCACAGCAAAGGAAACCATAAACAAGACCAAAAGACAACCCTCAGAATAGGAGAAAATATTTGCAAATGAAGCAACTGATAAAGGATTAATCTCCAAGATTTACAAGCAGCTCATGCAGCTCAATAACAAAAAAACCAACAACCCAATCCAAAAATGGGCAGAAGACCTAAATAGACATTTCTCCAAAGAAGATATACAGATGGCCAACAGACACATGAAAGAATGCTCAACATCATTAATCATTAGAGAAATGCAAATCAAAACTACAATGAGATATCATCTCACACCGGTCAGATTGGCCATCATCAAAAAATCTAGAAACAATAAATGCTGGAGAGGGTGTGGAGAAAAGGGAACACTCTTGCACTGTTGGTGGGAATGTAAATTGATACAGCCACTATGGAGAACAGTATGGAGGTTCCTTAAAAAACTACAAATAGAACTACCATACGACCCAGCAATCCCACTACTGGGCATATACCCTGAGAAAACCATAGTTCAAAAAGAGTCATGTACCAAAATGTTCATTGCAGCTGTATTTACAATAGCCAGGACCTGGAAGCAACCTAAGTGTCCATCATCGGATGAATGGATAAAGAAGATGTGGCACATATATACAATGGAATATTACTCAGCCATAAAAAGAAATGAAATGGAGGTATTTGTAATGAGGTGGATGGAGTTAGAGTCTGTCATACAGAGTGAAGTAAGTCAGAAAGAGAAAAACAAATACAGTATGCTAACACATATATATGGAATCTAAGGGAAAAAAAAAAAAAGGCCATGAAGAACCTAGTGGCAAGACGGGAATAAAGACACAGACCTACTAGAGAATGGACTTGAGGATATGGGGAGGGGGAAGGGTGAGATGTGACAGGGTGAGAGAGTGTCATGGACATATATACACTACCAGATGTACAATAGATAGCTAGTGGGAAGCAGCCGCATAGCACAGGGAGATCAGCTCGGTGCTTTGTGACCACCTAGAGGGGTGGGATGGGGAGGGTGGGAGGGAGGGAGATGCAAGAGGGAAGAGATATGGGAACATATGTATATGTATAACTGATTCACTTTGTTATAAAGCAGAAACTAACACACCATTGTAAAGCAATTATACTTCAATAAAGATGTTTTAAAAAAAAAAAAAACTAAAAGCTGGTTCTTTGAGAAGATAAACAAAATTGATAAACCATTAGCCAGACTCATCAAGAAAAAAAGGGAGAAGACTCAAATCAATAGAATTAGAAATGAAAAAGGAGAAGTAACCACTGACACTGCAGAAATACAAAGGATCCTAAGAGATTACTACAAGCAACTCTATGCCAATAAAATGGACAACCTGGAAGAAATGGAGAAATTCTTAGAAATGCACAACCTTCCGAGACTGAACGAGGAAGAAATAGAAAATATGAACAGACCAATCACAAGCACTGAAATTGAAACTGTGATTAAAAATCTTCCAACACACAAAAGCTCAGGACCAGATGGCTTCACAGGCGAATTCTATCAAACATTTAGAGAAGAGCTAACACTTATCCTTCTCAAACTCTTCCAAAATATACCAGAGGGAGGAACTCTCCCAAACTCATTCTACGAGGCCACCATCACCCTGATACCAAAATCAGACAAAGATGTCACAAAGAAAGCTACAGGCCAACATCACTGATGAACATAGATGCAAAACTCCTCAACAAAATATTAGCAAACAGAATCCAACAGCACATTAAAAGGATCATAAACCATGATCAAGTGGGGTTTATCCCAGGAAGGCAAGGATTCTTCAATATACACAAATCAATCAACGTGATACACCATATTAACACATTGAAGGAGAAAAACCATATGATCATCTCAATAGATGAAGAGAAAACTTTTGACAAAATTCCCCACCCATTTATGATAAAAACCCTCCAGAAAGTAGGCATAGAGGGAACTTTCCTCAACATAATAAAGGCCATATATGACAAACCCACAGCCAACATCGTCCTCAATGGTGAAAAACTTAAACCATTTCCACTAAGATCAGGAACAAGACAAGGTTGCCCACTCTCACCACTATTATTCAACATAGTTTTGGAAGTGTTAGCCACAGCAATCAGAGAAGAAAAAGAAATAAAAGGAATCCAAATCGTAAAAGAAGAAGTAAAGCTGTCACTGTTTGCAGACGACATGATACTATACATAGAGAAGATGCTACCAGAAAACTACTAGAGGTAATCAATGAATTTGGTAAAGTTGCAGGATACAAAATTAATGCACAGAAATCTCTTGCATTCCTATACACTAATGATGAAAAATCTGAAAGTGAAATTAAGAAAACACTCCCATTTACCACTGCAACAAAAAGAATAAAATATCTAGGGATAAACCAACCTAAGGAGACAAAAGACCTGTATGCAGAAAATTATAAGACACTGTTGTAAGAAATTAAAGATGATATAAATAGATGGAGATATATACCATGTTCTTGGATTGGAAGAATCAACATTGTGAAAATGACTGTACTACCCAAAGCAATCTAAAGATTCAATACAATCCCTATCAGACTACCACTGGCATTTTTCACAGAACTAGGACAAAATTTTTCACAATTTGTATGGAAATACAAAAGACCCCGAATAGCCAAAGCAATCTTGAGAAAGAAAAACAGAGCTGGAGGAATCAGGCTCCCTGCCTTCAGACTATACTACAAAGCTATAGTAATCAAGATAGCATGGTACTAGTACAGAAACAGAAATATAGATCAATGGAACAGGATAGAAAGCCCAGAGATAAACCCAAGCACATATGGTCACCTTATCTTTGATAAAGGAGGCACGAATATACAATGGAGAAAAGATAGCCTCTTCAATAAGTGGTGCTGGGAAAACTGGAAAGCTACATGTAAAAGAATGAAATTATAACACTCCCTAACACCATACACAAAAATAAACTCAAAATGGATTAAAGACCTAAATGTAAGGCCAGACACCATCAAACTCTTAGAGGAAAACATAGGCAGAACACTCTATGACATAAATCACAGCAGGATCCTTTTTGACCCACCTCCTAGAGAAATGGAAATAAAAACAAAAATAAACAAATGGGACCTAATGAAACTTAAAAGCTTTTGCACTGCAAAGGAAACCATAAACAAGATGAAAAGACAACCCTCAGAATGGGAAAAAATATTTGCAAATCAAGCAACTGACAAAGGTTTAATCTCCAAAATTTACAAGCAGCTCATGCAGCTTAATATCAAAAAAACAAACAACCCAGTCCAAAAATGGGCAGAAGACCTAAATAGACATTTCTCACAAGAAGATATACAGGTTGCCAAGAAACACATGAAAGAATGCTCAACATCATTAATCATTAGAGAAATGCAAATCAAAACTACAATGAGGTATCATCTCACACCGGCCAGAATGGCCATCATCAAAAAATCTAGAAACAATAAATGCTGGAGAGGGTGTGGAGAAAAGGGAACCCTCTTGCACTGTTGGTGGGAATGTAAATTGATACAGCCACTATGGAGAACAGTATGGAGGTTCCTTAAAAAACTAAAAATAGAACTACCATATGACACAGCAATCCCACTACTGGGCATATACCCTGAGAAAACCACAATTCAAAAAGAGTCATGTACCAAAATGTTCATTGCAGCTCTATTTACAATAGCCAGGACACGGAAGCAACCTAAGTGTTCATCAAAAGATGAATGGATAAAGAAGATGTGGCACATATATACAATGGAATATTATTCAGCCATAAAAAGGAATGAAACTGAGTTATTTGTAGTGAGGTGGATGGACCTAGAGACTGTCATTCAGAGTGAAGTAAGTCAGAAAGAGAAAAAGAAATACCGTATGCTAACACATATATATGGAATCTAAAAAAAAAAAAAACAAAAGAAAAAAAATGGTCATGAAGAACCTAGGGGCAAGACAGGAATAAAGATGCAGACCTACTAGAGAATGGACTTGAGGATATGGGGAGGGGGAAGGGTAAGCTGGGACAAAGTGAGAGAGTGGCAAGGGCATATATACAGTACCAAACCTAAAATAAATAGCTAGTGGGAAGCAGCCGCATAGCACAGGGAGATCAGCTCAGTGCTTTGTGACTGTGTAGAGTGGTGGGAAAGGAAGGGTGGGAGGGAGGAAGATGCAAGAGGGAACAGATATGAGGACATATGTATATGTATAACTGATTCACTTTGTTATAAAGCAGAAACTAACACACCATTGTAAAGCAATTATACTCCAATAAAGATGTTAAAAAAAACAACAAAAACAACAACAATAAAACCAGCATTAGAAAAAATAAATTAATTAATTAAATTAAATAAAACAAGACTGTTTCAAGAAACAAAGAAGGGCATTATATAATGATAAAGTAATCAATCCAACAAGAATTTATAATACTTATAAATATATATGCACCCAACATAGTAGCACCTAAATACATAAAGCAAATATTAACAGACATAAAGGAAGAAATTAACAGTAATACAATAATAGTGAGATTTTAACATCCCACTTACATCATTGGACATATCATCCAGAAAGAAAATAATAAGGAAACAGTGGCCTTAAATGACACATTAGACAAGATGAACTTAATAGATATGTATAGAACATTATACCCTAAAGCAGAAGAATACACATTCTTTTCAAATGCACATGAAACTTTCTTCAGGCTAGATCACATGTTAGGCCACAAGTGTCAGTAAATTTAAGAAGACTGAAATCATATCAAGCATCTTTTCTGACCACAAGGCTATGACACTAGAAATGAACTATAAGAAAAAAAACAAACACATGAGAAACACAAACACATGGAGGCAAAACAGTATGCTACTAAACAACCAAGGGTCAATATAGAAATCAAAAAGAAAATTAAAAGTTACTTGGAAACAAATTAAAGTGGAAACACAATGTTCCAAAATCTACGTGATGTAGCAAAAGTAGTCCTAGACGAAAGTTTACAGAGATACAGACTTACCTCAGGAAACAAACAAAATTGCAAATAAATGATTTAACATTACACCTATAGGAACTAGAAAGAGAAGAACAAACAAAATGCAAAATTAGTAGAAAGAAGGAAATAATAAAGATCAGAGTGGAAATAAATGAGTAGAAACTGAAAACACAGTGGAAAAGATCAATGAAACTAAGACCTAGTTCTTTGAAAAGATAAACAATAATAGGCCTTTAACCAGACTCTTCAAGGGAAAAAGAGAGAGGGCAAAATTTTAAAAAATCAGAAATGAAAAAGGAGAAATTACAACTGACCCCACATAAATAAAAGATCATAAGAGATTACTACAAACAATTATACACCAACAAATTGGACAAACTAGAAGAAATGGATAAATTCCTAGAAATGTATAGTCTCCCAAGACTGAGTCAGGAAGAAATACAAATATGAACAGACCAATTACCAGTAATGAAACTGAATCAGTAATAATAATTTTAAAAAACTGCAACAAACAAAAGTCCAGGACCAGAATCTTTACAGGTGAATTCTACCAAAATTTAAAGAGTTAACATCTATCCTTCTCAAACTATTCCAAAAAATTGAAGAGGAAGGAATGCTTCCAAACTCATTCTATGAGGCCAGCATCACCCTGATTCAAAAACCAGACAAAGACGCCAGAAAAGAAAGAAAATTCAGTCTAATATCCCTGATGAAGATAGATGCAAAAATCATCAACAGAATATTAACAAACAAAATTTAACAATACATTAAAAGATCATACACCATGATCAAGTGGGAGTTATGCCAGGGCTGCAAGTTTTGTTCAATATCCACAAATCAATCAATGTGATGCACCACATTAACAAAATGAAGGATAAAATTCATATTATCATCTTACTACATGCAGAGAAGACTTCTGTCAAAATGCAACACCCATTTATGATAAAACCCCTCAACAAAGTAAGTATAGAGGAAAGATACCTCAACATAATAAAGGCCACATATGTTGAACCCACAGCCAACATCATACTCAATGGTGAAAAACTGAATGCATTTCCCGTAAGATAAGGACCAAGACAAGGATGCCCACTGTTGGCACTTTTTCTCATTATAGCATTTGAAGTCCTAGCCATAGCAATCAAACAAGCATAATAATTTTTAAAAATACAAATTGGAAAGGAAGAAGTAAAACCATCATTGTTTGCAGATGACATAATACTACATATAGAAAACACTAAAGATTCCATCAAAAAACTATTAAAACTAATAAATAAATTCAGTAAAGTTTCAGGATACAAAATTAAATACAGAAATCTGTTGTGTTTCTATATACTAATAACAACTCTCAGAAAGAGAAATTAAGAAAACAATCCTCTTTAAAATTGCAACAAAAAAATACTTTGAAATAAATCTAACCAGGTATATGAAAGACCTTTACTCTGAAAACTGTAAGATATTGATGAAAGAAACTGAAGATGACACAAACAAATGGAAAGATATACTGTGCTCATCACTTGGAAGAATTAATGTCATTAAAATGTCCATACCACCCAAGGAAATCCACGGGTTCAATGTAATCCTTATCAAACAACAAATGGCATTTTCACAAAAATAGAAGAAATAATCCTAAAATTTCTATAGAACCACAAAAGATCCCAAATAGTCAAAGCAATCTTGAGAAAGAACAAAGCTGGAGGCATCATGCTCCCTGATTTCAAACTACATAGTAATCAAAACATTATATTACTGGCACAAAAACAGACATATATATCAATGGAACAGAATTAAGAGACCAGAAATAAACCTATACTTATATAGTCTATTAATCTATGACAAAGTAGGCAAGAATAGACAATGGAGAAAAGACAGTCTCTATAATGGTGTTAGGAAAACTGGGTAGCTACATGCAAAAAAAAAAAAAAAAAAAAGAATCTGGACCACTCACTTTCTCACACCATTTACAAAAAAAAACTCAAAATGGATTAAAACCTTAAATGTAAGACTTGAAACTATAAAAATCCTATAAGAAAACATAAACAGCATGTTCTTTGATATTTGTCTTACCATTATGTTTTTTAGATCTGTATCCTCAGGGAAGGGAAACAAAAGCAAAAATAAACAAATGAGACTCCATCAGACTAAAAAGCTTTGGCACAGCAAAGGAAACCATCAGCAAATTGAATAGGCCATTTACTGAATGGGAGAAGGTATGCAAATGACATATCTGATGAGAGGTTAATATTCAAAATATATAAAGAACCCATACAACTCATTATTAAAGAAAAAAAGATCCAACTGAAAAATGGGAAAAGGACCTGAATGGACATTTTCCCAAAGAAGACACACAATGCCCAACAGACACATGAAAAGATGCTCAATATCACTAATAATTATGGAAGTGCAAATGAAAAACATGATAAGATATGACCTCACACCTGTCAGAATGGCTATCATCCAAAAGACAAGAAATAGCAAGTGTTGGTGAGGATGTGGAGAAAAAGGAACTTTGTGCACTATTGATTGGATTGTAAATTGGTGCAACTAGTATGGAAAACAGTATGGAGGTTCCTCAAATAATTAAGAATAGAACTACCATATGATCTGGCAATTTCACTTTTGGGTATTCACCCAAAGAAAACAAAAAACACTAATTTCAAAAGATACACGCATCACTGTGTTCACTGCAGCATTATTTACAATAGTCAAGATATGGAAACAATCTAAGTGTCCATCAATAGGTGAATGGATAAAGAGGATGTGGTATGTATGTATAATGGAATATTACTCAGCCATGAAAAAGAATGAACTCTTGCCATTTGTGACAACATGGATGGATCTAAAGGGTATTATGTTTCGTGAAATAAGTCACAGAGAGAAAGACAAATACCTATGATCTCACTTACATATGGAATCTAAAAAAACCAAAACAAATAAGCAAAACAAAATGAAAACAGACTCACAGATACAGAAAACAAATTTGTTGTTCCTAGAATGGAGCGGGGATGGGGGATGGGGGATCGGCAAAATAGGTGAAGGGAATTAAGAGGCACAAACTTCCAGTTATAAGATAAATAAGCCACAAAGGATGTAATATACAGCATAAGGAATATGTTCAATAACACTCTAATAACTTTTAATGCGGACAGATGGTTACTAGACTTATCATGGTGATCATTTCATAATGTGTTTAAATGTTGAATTACTATGTTGTACACCTGAAACTAACATAATATTATACATCAACTATATTTCAGTTTAAAAAATTACCTTAAGTGTTGTTTGGGGAATTGACTCCAGGAGGTAAGTGTAGGAATAGGAAAGAGATCTGGGAATCATAATAATCTAAATTAGAAAAATCGTAGATGTGATTTGTGTGTTAGCAGTGGAAGTGGTGAGTAGTGGTCAGATTCAAAACATATTTTAAAGATAAAGACTACAAGATTTTTTAATGAGTTGGACGTCAGGTATGAGGAAAATAGATAAAGCAAAGCAACTCTTGGGTTCTGAGCTGTAGCAACCGTGCCATTTATTCAAATGAAATTTGGGGGAGAAGCCACTTTGAAGGTAGAGTAAATCAAGAGCTAAATTTTGGCATGCTCAGCTTGAAATGACTATTAGGCATCTAAGTGGAAATCCAAGTAGCCTCTTAGAATCAAAGGACAGTCTTCTGCAAATTAATGTTATAGTATAGCAGTGAAAACTCACTTCATTCATCAAGCTGTTTTTTATTATCTCCTCCCTCCACTATCTCCTCAGAAGTTTACGCTAAGAATTAGTTTCCTGAAGCAGGACACACTGTAATCTTCCACCATATTGCTCTTTGCTATTCATTATGTAGTCCTCAGTCCTTATACCCTGTAAGAGAATTCCCATTTTGTTCATATTACCTCTTTGAAAAGGAAGATTTTCAAAGGAATTATATAGTCAGCATTATTCTTTTCAGATTAATAAAACTTATAACCACTTCCACCAAAGCCCCAAGGTCTGAAATGAAGTTTTGTCATAAGAAGGAAAACCTGACTTCCTCAAGGAAATCCATTGGAATCTCAGAAACGAAGACAAAAACAACAAGCTTCTCCTCATTGTTATGTACAAGGTTTTCACCACTATTAATTGCCCCTTATTCCCATGTTAACTCTGAAATGGTATAAAAATTTTATTCATCTTGACAAAACTGAACAATTCAAGAGTAGATTTCTGCCTTATGTTTTCCACTCTACTGGGTACTTGATAAATTGAAAATAAGAGCTTAGTATTTAAGGGGTATAAGAGTAGATTCTGGGGACTTACCTGGTGGTGTAGTGGTTAAGAATCAACCTGCCAGTGCAGGGGACACAGGTTCGAGCCCTGGTCCAGGAAGATCCCACATGCTTCAGAGCAACTAAGCCCGTGCGTCACAACTACTGAGCCTGCACTCTAGAGCCCACGAGCCGCAACTACTGAGCCCGTGTACCACAACTACTGAAGCCTGCGTGCCTAGAGCCCATGCTCCACAAGAGAAGCCACCGCAATAAGAAGCCCGCACACTGCAACGAAGAGTAGCCCCTGCTCACTGCAACTAGAGAAAGCCTGCACGCAGCAATGAAGACTCAATGCAGTCAAAAATAAATAAATAAAATAAATAAATTTATAAAAAAAGAGTAGATTCTGGAGACTAATAAGAGGGAAGAATTTGTTATTGCTTAATGCTGATGACAGACTTGATAGTCAAATATTAATGATAGCAATGAAAATGATTACATTCTACGTAGTAGTATTTTGTGCATTTCTATTCCACTTACATCTATCATCACGTTCTATATTTCTAGAAGAGATGGTCTCATTTGTTGGATATTCTCACCTTAAATTCTCTTAAATTTTATTTAGGATAAAAACGTTTTAAAAAAATAAGGGCTACTTTATATTACTTCATCCATTTAAACTGAGAAAAAAGAAAATGTTCACCCCAAAGTAATACAACTTTATAAACCTAAGGCTGAATTCAGAATAGAGATGATAATTCCAGGCTATGTCTAAGTAAGTTGTTAAGGAGTTAAAAATACTTGTTACAAGATGAATTAGTTCCACATGATTCGGTGATGTGATATGGACATCCAGATGGCTTGTGAAAATATTTTCTTTATGTGACCAGCATTATGCATCATAAAGCTGGTTTGTTATCTGAAGTGTCAGCCCTCCTAACTGGGACATTATTTTCCCTGATTGTATTTTCCTCCACATCTGTAGCCAATAATCATCATCATTCTTAGTCTCACAGTTTCCAATTCAATCCATGCTTGAGTAGAGAGTATGGGTGGCTTCAGCCTTTTTATAATGACTTCAGTCTTTTTTTGTGTGTATTTGTGGTGGGTGGGTTGGGAGATTAATTATTAAATTTCTCTGCCTATTGGTATCAAAAGGAGCTTATGTCTGTATTAGTCTGATTAAAGAAACCTCTTATCCTACAGTTGAACTAAGGATACTCCCATTTCCTCTAA
The DNA here is from genome assembly GCF_028564815.1 of Eubalaena glacialis. Taxonomy (NCBI): domain Eukaryota; kingdom Metazoa; phylum Chordata; class Mammalia; order Artiodactyla; family Balaenidae; genus Eubalaena; species Eubalaena glacialis. The sequence goes on from NC_083725.1 coordinate 86,554,002, forward strand.
ATGAGTAGTACTTTACACAAAAAAATAGTTGATAAATCAAAGAAAAGGAACTTTTAATACTGCTTCTCTTTCTCCATAGATCCAGTGGTTTGATAGAGGTGAATCCCTCACTGAAAAGAAAGAAAAAGATTAAAAGCTTCACACACTCCAGGATATCACAACAGCCTTACATACTGCTGCTAATGAAGGCACATTCTTCAGGAAGTTAGTGCCCATGGACTAGGTGGATTTGTGAGGTTCACCCACTTGGCCTCTACCTACATCTGAAGATACCACAACATTGTGAGTCTAACCATGATTTTTTATGGCCATACCCCGATATGCTACTTTATCTACCTTCAGTTCTAAGCTAGGATTAGTCCTTTAATCTGCTCTATCTTGCTATGAGTACAGAGTAGTGGTACTCTGGTTCAGAGAAAAACTGAAATATGGCATTTGATAGACAGTGTAATTCACTCCCAGCCTCCATGACACCCTTGCTAGTAATTGACCTATGCAGAAGGATGTTCATGGGACACATTTATGACCAAAGAAGCATGAAGGAAAGTCACTAGGGTGGGAGTTAGTCTAAGGAATGTCTCCTCACTCCCAAGAGAGAGTCACAGAAAGAGAGCACCCCATTCTTTCAACTGGATGTGGTTTTCTCTGAAAGTAATTGTACAAATGATATAGCCATCTATCTATACAGAGAAAAAAAACCTCCCAAAGACAGAAGAGTAAAAATGTAGAAAGAACTAGGATCTTTAATGGTTCTACTGATCCACTCATAACACCATTTTGGAGCCCACTCTTTGGTATTACAATTATATGGGATGATATATTTCTTTATTGTTTTCTCATATTTTGAAAGAGGATTGTTCTTGATGGGAACAAAAGAATCCAAACTGATACATAATATTAAGGGTTTCAATTACTGACCCTGCCCACTAGGGATTCCTTTCATGATGAATTCTAGGGTTTCTAAAAGATGGCTTAATAGAAAAGCATCAGTAGGCAGTGGAGATTTTTTTCTCCCCATTTATAAAGCATTATCAGTTAAAAAAATTAATTCCTCATGTGCCTGGACCTCATTTAGCTTTTTCTTGTGATATCTATAGTTATATTCTTCTGAAAGTAAAAGTCTGAATCTTCAGATTTGAATTAAGGAAGTTCTATCAAATGGAACCTTTATCACACACCCTAAAGAATTAGGTGATCTTACTTGTTTCTGGTTTTGAAAGTATCAGTCAGAATAAACAAAATGAATCATAACATTTTATTAATAAATTAGGTTTCTAAAAGTTGTTGAATAAACTGAAGAATGGCTGTGGAAAACAGACTTTAATTCCTAGGTGTCTAACACTTTCCTAGATGCAGCTTCTCTTCTATCTGTCTTAACTTGCTAGGCCTCAGGGGAACCCTGCTGAAAACCTACTTACCAAAATAGAAATTAGGACATTCTAATCATCCTTGGGAGCAAAATGCAAAAGAGGCAGTAGCTGGAGTTTGAAAGGCTTATAAGCCTGCTTTCTTATTTTAGTTTTTAACAGATCAATTTGGTGTTTTCTTTTTAATGGATATAATTATTGATAAAAAATATAATTATGTCTTCTTATGTGATAGTTTATTACATTAATAGAAACTTAATGTTCTATATATTGCATTTACTATGTGACTATTCTATTAATTTGAGATGTTATATGGTATACCATAAGATGTGTATCTTGAGATGTTGTATGATGCATCATAAGATGTTGTATGGTCTATCATATATTACATATGGTACATCGCTGGAGTGAGAATGCTGAATTCTCATAATTTTTCTGTGTGATATGGGGCAAGCCAGATTATGTGAATCTCATTTCTCTTATCTCTAAAGTAAGAATGACATTTGACCTACCTACTTCATGTAGCTGTTGTAAGGATCATATATAGTACTGTAAGAAATACTTCATAATTATATACATAAAAAAGTAGCTGTGTCTCTAGCACAATGTCAGGTTTGGCTGAGACATAAGAAGCTTATTATCTAATGCATAAAATAAGTATGTTGTCTATTGGAATCTTGGCTGGGGGATGGAGTCAGAGCTGGTGGTTAGAGCTACAACTATAGGACTGCTATCAGTTAGGTTTCAGAGCCGTTAATCTGGATGAAAAGAAGTCACTAGATTTTGAGCAGAAAAATGACATGGTCAGATTTGCATTTTAAAAAAAAATCACTCAACCAGTTGTGCTAAACATGGAAGGAAGGGGGTCCAACCTAGGGGATAGAATTCAGGGTAGGACAAAAAGAGAGAGCAGCCAAGAAGCTGGCAAGCAGGGCTGGAGGGAGTGAGGGTGATTGGGGAGAGAGGGGACAACAGTAGGAGGGGAGGTTATTGGTGCAATAGCATGCAAGACAAGGAAGGCCAGGTGACCAAGAAAAATAATGTGACTTTTCCCTGGACAGAGATAGGGAGCACTGGAGATTTTAAGTAAGACAGTGACAGGATCCACTGCTTGGAAGTTGATTTTGACCTAAGTGCAGGCAGTGTCATCAATGAGGGGCACTTCAGCAAAGGGTTCTTGGCTCGAAGGGAATGTTTCCTTAGTACAGGGGCCCTTGGGCAGAGAGCTGGAAGAGCTGGTTCCTGACGTCTCTGTCAGAGCTCCAGTTTCTAGAGCATGTTGATCAATTCAGATTAATAAAGACAGGGAAAGAGGAAACAGGAAAGTCTGATCTACAGGAAAACACTAAAGAAAAAATAAAGGCAAATACCTTAGTGTACGTAAGAGAAAGGAAGATTTCAAAGCCAAAATATCAGCCATCTTTTCACTCGGGGAAAATAAATGATGTCCTATAATTTTTTTAATGTGGTGAAACAAACAAACAAAATCTCTGCCTTATGTGCCTATAGTTGGTTGCAGTAACTATACGCCTTGGATTTCTTATAAAAGTCCCAGTTTTAAGTATTTGGCATGGTAGCCACATGCCCAGTGTTTCTGTGGCCTATGTTTTTTGGGGAAATTCAGTTACTATCATTTTAATTCCAACTCTAGTTTCATTTGACCTTGTGTAAATAATTTAAATTCCAAGTTTATTACAGTGAACAGTATTGGATTTGCAATTTGATAGATCTGCATTTGTGTCCCTATTTCTTGTACCTCATATTTGAACATGTTTCTCAAACTCTTGGAACCCTAGTTTCCACTTCTAACATCTATTTATTATGAGGGTCAAAAAAGCTAAGTTAGGTAATATACCAGAACAGTGCCAGACACATAGTAGACCCTCTGTAAAAGCTAAAGCTAGTTGCCTCTTTTCCAATTGCCTTTCCTCATCTTGAAGATGGGAGAAAGAAAGGAGAAGAGCAGAAGTGGCCAACATGTGGTGTCCAAGCTGCTATTTCCCTGCCTGCCTTCATGGCAAACATTCTAATTGATCACAGACTTCTTTGTTTTGAAACCAGAAGGAGCCTCAAAATCCTTCCCAACACAGTAACTTGAGCTGCTTCTACCAGCTGCATGGATGTGACATTTGAGATGAAACCTATTTGTTATCCCTGGACTGGACAATCTCTAAGGTTGCAGCCGAGACAATCTGACCCCCTAACGGATGGAGCGCAACTTCCAAAATCATACAACAGATGGAAGAGATATTTTTCAAAACTAAGGGGATACAAGCAATAAGATATAGAATGGAATAGCCTGTTGATGGAGTCTTTTGAGGAGAGGAGATGGGACTGGAATTGGTCTTTGTAGTAGACAGATTTCTGATCCCACAAAGTTGTCTATGTCTTAATCCCTGGAACCTGTGAATATATTACTGTACATGGCAAAATAAATGTTTCAGGTATGATAAAGCATCTTAAAATGGGGAGATTATCCTAGATTATCTGGGTGGGCCCAATATATTAACAACGGTCTTTATAAAAGAGAGAGGGAGGCAGGAGAGTGAAGATCAGGATGGAAGCAGGGGTCAGAGTTGCCACAAGCCAAGAAATGCAGGCAGCTTCTAGAAGCTAGAAAAGGCAAGGAACTGATCAAACCCAGATCCTCTAGAAGGGATGCAGCCCTGCTGACACTATGATTTCAGCCTTGTAAGAACCATTTTTTGAACTTCTGACTTCCAGAACTATAAAATAATAAATTTGTGTTATAAGCCATTAAATTTAAGGTAATTTGTTACCATAATGAATAGGAAATTAATATAGGCCTTGAAAGAAGGGGTTGGATAGAAAATAAAGAGGGACAATTTGGTTGAGTGGTAGATGATAAGCAGATGCTTAAATATGAGAATAAGACAAGTATATGGTGGGAAAGTATAGATCCTGATCAATTTAAAGAGGTGGGAAAGGCTGCTGACAAGAAGGAACACAGCTCAGGAGTGAAGCCCTTGGACTGATCTGACAGGCTGAGTTTGAATCCTACCTACTGAGTAACTTTGGTCCAGCTACTTAACTTCTCTAACACTGCAATGTTATCTATAAGAGTAAGAATAACACTACTGCCTATTTTGTAGGGTTAAATGAGGTAGTAGATGTAGCGTGTCCAGTACTAATTGTTTCATAATGGAAGCTGTCATTTTTATGACTGGAAGGTAAAGCTGAATTGCCAGTTTACTACAGTATAGAAAACTCTGAATAGAAGAATGAGATTAAGAAACTTTACCTCTTAGACATTGGGTGAACGTCAAAAGATCTTGAAGAGGAAAATACGTTAAAAACACAAAGAGACTCTGTGGTAAATTAATATGGCAAAGACAAAAGACAGGCAAACCATCCACTTAAGGGAAAGTTTGAGGGATAGAGATTGATTTGTACATTAATATATGAAAATTGAGGCACATATTGCTCAAGCATCCTGGATGAAGTCATTTGATGGCTTGTTACAGGGGCAGAATTTTGTAGTGGAAACATCACTAGCCTGTGAGTTAGGAGGTTCTTACTCTGGTAGTGTAAGCCACTTGTTACTACTTTGAGAAAGCCCCAAAATGTATAGAATATATGTGGTTTGGGGTTCTCACTGACGAACTTAAATAGCCTTCTTGGCTCAGCATTTGCTGAGGCCATGCTATTTCCAAGTCATACTTCTCTTGGGCTTATCTTCTCTATGAGCCTGAGGTCAAATGATTTATCTTCAGAAAACTACAAGGATGAGAGTCCTCCTGAAAAGCAAATTATTTCTAATTGCTATGAATCTCAGTGACTATTTAAGCCTGCACTTAGCAAATAATTAAATCTTTTACAAGGATGTGAAGACTAGTTACAGGACATTGAAAAAGGTGTAAATCAACACGTAAATATTGCATTTTGTGTGCAATTAGATCATTCCTATCTATCCTAAGCATCTTCTGTGTCACATTTCTTGGTCAGGGTCTTTTGCCTAAAACAAGCCAGAGAAAGGGAACAACTGCAACCAGGATTTCACTGTAATGTATTCAAACCATAAATGTGTGTCCTACCGATGAAAATGGCACAATTATTAGTGCAAAAGAATTACCCTCATCAGGGAGAAAATCTCCAATAAAAATTGCCCAAATAGCATGTGAAATCAGAAAAAGATAAAAGGCTTTGAATAGATTTAGGTCAAAACATTTTCCAATAATAAGTGGAAACAGAATACTTCCTGCCTTTAGCCAGTAACCCAGGGCCTAACCGACACTTTGGTACAGTGTGAGAAACTGGCAATAATTTGAAGAAAAGTGCTGTCATCAAAAGCCGAGAGTCAACAGTCAGGGCATCTGTGACATGAAAGGAAGCTATTTAAACCCCTCATTTTTAAAAGAGTAAATAAATAATACAGCAATGAACAGGGAAGACTGTAGACCCTCACAGGTGTTATTTGCATTGTCCAAGCATTACTGAATCCTCCAGCGTTTTGAGACCCCCTTGCTTTAATATCTAAATGAAAGAACTCCAGACCCCAATCTCATAAAATGTGAGATGTCCAATGCCCTGCCAGATGTTTGAGAATTCCTGGAGTCGGGGAGGGTGCAGTTTATTTACTGCCCCAAGGATTGTTCCTGCTTCCAGCTCAGTTCTTGATCTCTCTCAGACTGACCCTGCTACCCTGCCAGGACTCGGAGCTGCTCCATCTCTCTCTGGTCTGCTTTCCTCCAAAACTTAAGCCTATTGCTCCTCTCCCAGACTGCATTTTCTGAGCAATAGTTATATAAGTTGTCTATGCAGAGTTTAATGGAAGATTGAGGGAAAACAAAGCAGAATTACAAAACCAATCAGAAAACAGCTTAATGCTGAACACCAGACCTCCATGAGGTCAAAGTTTGCCTGTCATCTATCTCTGTAGGCCACAGATTCTCACCCTATTGCTGAGGTCTGACTTATCCTATCTCAGGAAAACTGTCTCCAAATCTTTTCCTTTGTGAATGCCCAGAAACATCACTTCTGTTTTCTTTGTTCATAAGAGGAGAACTTAAAATTCCTAGTATTTCACTATACAGAGCCATTTAACTCCTCTAAACAAAATTTCAGGAGCCGCCATTATGTCATGAACGTGGCTACCTCATGACTTCTCTCAAACTAAAGCGTCCTCTAACCTGAGGCTCCATCCTTAGCACAAGACAACTGGCAGCACGGGGCAAGGTATTTAGATCATGGCTTTAGGATTAGGTGTTTAAGCATAAGTTACCTACGTCTGTATGTATGTGTGTGTGTGTGTGTGTGTGTGTGTGTGTGTGTGTGTGTGTGTAGGGGGCGGGAGTGGGGAGGATAAAGAAACTCCATTCTCTCTTTGTCAGAACAGACCCCACATATGCCACACTTAGTTTTGTTTTTGTTGCTGTTGCTTTCATTCTCCTCCTCCTCTCCTTCCTCTTCCCCTTCCTTTCCTTCACCCTTCTCTGGTCTTCCTTTCCTTCCTCCTTTTCTTCTTCCTCCTCTTCCTTCTATTCCTCTTTTATACCTCCTCTTCTTCTTATATTAATTTTGAGAACATTAATTCTAAAATAGATTCATGCTTTATTTTACTAAAGAAAGTCCAGAATCTCTAACCTGTCTTCAAGGCTGTCTGTAATAAGGGCTAGCCTGCCTTACTTCCCAATTAATTCTTTTGCACAGGCTGGGTTTTAGCAAAATTGAATCATTTACAGATTTCTGATCTCTCCCACAGTGGAGGATCTGCTCATTCTCTTTATACCTGTATTAGTCAAGTTTCTCCAGAGAAACAGGATCAATAGGAGATAGATCTTTTATATCTATCTGTCTATCTATCTCTAGATAGATTTACAGATCTATAGATTTATATCTATATCTATAGAGAGACAGGGGAGGGAGGGAGGGAGGGAGAGAGGCAGACAGAGAGAGAGAGAGAGACTCATGAGAAATTGGCTCATGCAATTATGGAGGCTGAGAAGTCCCAAGTTTTGCCATCTGCAAGCTGGACACCCAGAATACCTAGTGGTGTAATTCAGTCTGAGCCCTTCTGAAGGCCTGAGAACCATGGGAGTCTGTGATGTAAATCTCAACTGGAAGGCAGGAGAAGATGAAATGAGATATCCCAGCCTGATCAGTGAGGCAGGAAAAAAGGGTCGAATTTTTTTTCCCTCCCCTTTTGTCCTATTCAGACCTTCAAAGAATTGAATGATGCCCTATTTTATTGGGGAGGGCAATTTACTTTGCTGAGTCTACCAATCCAATGCTAATCTCAACCAGAAACACCTTCACAGACATACTCAGAAACAATGTTTAATCTGGGCACTATGGCTGCTCGGGTTGACACGTAAAATTAACCATCACAATACCAATTCCATATTTCCAAACCTAGGCTACTCTTGAAGGTTCAGTTCAGTACCACATTTTTCATTACTCAAGTGTAGATAATATCCCTACCTTGATCACCTTTCATGCACCCATATGGCTCTGTTTCATAAATACAGATGGTAGACCCCTTCAATCTGCTTTCCAATTCTGCTACTGTGAGTCAGATTATGGAGTCCGAAAGACCTGTATTTAAATTCCAACCCTGCTTCTTCCTTGTATTTGTTTGTGCATTTTTACTTTGGATAGACTATTTTACCTCTCTATGCCTCATTTAGCTCATCTGTAATTGAGGTTTAAGGAGTTGTGGGAGGATAAAAGAACATACATGCATTCCTTAGCACGGTGCCCAGCATATAGAAAGAGCTCCATCAACACTTCCTATGTAACACTTTCTTCCAACATTTGAATAAGACTCTATGGTTCAAAAGCATTTTTTTCAGGTTTATTAACTCAAAATATCCTTGTGAAATAGGTAGAACAAATTTTTATGCGTGTTTCACAAATAAAGAAACAGGATCTTAGAGAAAATGACCTTTTTACCTGTCCAAATTTACCTGGAGTCTAGCAAAAATTAAAAGCCAAGTTAACCGCCAGCCTCATTTGTTTTTGAACCTGCATTAACTTACAGATAAATTACATTCACCTGACGAGGACCTTTGTTCTTTAAGGAGTCCCTCTCACAGAAATGTTCTACATATATAGAATAGAAAGTATGGCTGCATCGGCTTCATTGCCACTGTTCAGGAGACTAAAATAGCCATGGAAGGAAGAAAGAAAGGTTTCATCTCTGGTTGTAAATTCCCCAGGGGGAAAAATAATTGAAGAACTGTTTATGATAGAAAACTATAATTAGGAGTAATGGGATGAAATTAAGGAAAGGGAAATAACAAGTTTATAATAAGGTTCCAGTATGAGGTATTCAAATTTAATTGCGTTTTTAAAGTAATGTCAGACTCCCAGATGCTGTAGCAATGAAGACTGTATACAAATGGGTACATAAATAAATGACTTTATAATCCACACAATCAAACTGGTGTGCCTTTTAAGCCAAGATGCCATTTAGAATCAGCACGGCAATATGCAAAAAAAAAAAAAATCTCCTATTGGGCTGAGAATGCAATTGTTTCCTATTTCTCATAATTTACTAACAGGAATGGAAATATTCCTCCTATTACACACACACACATGCACACACAGTGTCTTTAGCTTATTAGATTTGCATAAGTTGTGATCCAATTTTTAGTTGAAGCATCACACACTAGGAGGTTAATTTATCTAATAGAATGCTACAATCAACCATTTCAAATGCATTGTTCAGATCCTCAGAGACCTGAGGAGTGAAGGAAAAAAAGATATTCATACTAATTTTTGTCTCCTGCACTGCTACAGAGACAGAGTTAATAAAGTCATTCAAAACTAGTGCTGCAGGAAATGTGGGAACTTGGAGAGGATGCCCTGATTTTCTGTTATTGGCTTCTCTGTGGAATCAAATTATTTGGAGTTCTTTGTTTTAAAGTCATTATTTTTCATTAGACAAGCTGCTGCTGTTATCCAAAAGTTAATAGTGGGAATATGTCTGGTTGACACAACAAACACAGCCATAGTTCCAGAGTTATTAATGCCAGTAACAATTTGGGATACAATAAATGACTATTCACTGTGGCATTTACCACTCACACAATAGCAGGAGACTCTGCTGGTGATCTGTCTTCTGAAAAGAGAATATACACACATATGTGCAAACACATGCACATTGAAACCATAATAGTCTCTTGCTGATGTCTACCAAATACATCATGGCAACTAAATGGAATGTTATAAGTGCAGAGTGTCAAAGTCTGATTCATGATATAAGAAGAGAAATTATGATACAAGCAAGTCTGAGAATTTGGAGGGCTTAAAGCAGCAGTGATAATTGTAATGTACTCCTCCAGACGCTAAGGACATATGCAAATAACTCACTAAAATGTTCACAAAATTCTTTCAGTCTTTATATTTCCAGTGAGAATTGTGACACTGGTCATCAGTTCCAATGCTAACGTGGGTCAACTCCAGGCTAGCCCTGGTCCCATGCATCCTAATAGAATTTTACCTTTCTTAGAGATTCACAGGGTGCATTGGCATAGTAAAGTCTCCAAGGAGCTCTGTAATACATGGGCACAACATTTTTCCAAATTATTCATGTATTGAACTCTTTCTGGTTGATTTACTAATTAATATTCTGTATAATAGCATTTAATGAATATTAATTTGGAAACTAGGTCTTAATCCCCCTCCCTCCCTCATATACACAAACATATGTGGAGAATTTTCATGATTCAATAGAAATAATGCTGCTTCCCACATCCTTCCAACTGATGAGACTCAGATGCTCAAAAGGTTGGAGAACTATAGCCACCTAACCCTTCTGCTGTGCATCCTTTCACTGAAGTACCAGACTGGAGAGTTTGCTGGACTCACTTGGGTCTTTTGGGTTTCTCTTCTCATTCTGTTCTAGAAAACTTCTATTAACAAATGAATTTCCAAACTTTATCAATGTTGGGGTTTTATCTCTCCTTACCATAAAAGACCTCATGCATCATTATAACCAGGGCAACTAATGTGACAAATACAAACTTCTTGAGAGCAGCAGTCATTTATTTTATCACCAGAGCCTAGCCCAGTGCCTGTCACAAGGTCAAGACTTACTAATTGTGACTAAATTAAATGAAAACCACCAGGGCTTTTCAAAAATCTGTTATGTGGGCTAGAATTGTGACCAGAGATTTTCTGACTGATGCATTCAAGGCTTATCACTATTCTCCCAATTCCTAATTGCTTCATGCTCATCATCAATAAGCATTTATTCATCAACCACATGAACAGATGAGTGCTTCACAGGGCAAGTTTAATTGACTTATTCCCTGCTCTTTCAGAGCAGACAGTCTCAATTTCTTTTCCTGATTCAAGTGTATAACAATTCAGTTAGTAGAATGTGACAAATTGCTATCATAACTCTTATATACCTTTTCATATTTGGTAGTTCGTCTTTTCTCCTACCCTATCAGTTTCCCAGGCAGATCAGCACTTATTCAATACAGACTAAAAACATTCATAAAACAGATTGTTTAAAGCATGATTAGCTGTTTTCATTTTCTGATTAACTAGAGATTGCATTCCTATCTGCTGGCCTGCTTTCTTGGAGACTGGATGGTTCCCTGAGTCATCATCCTATGCATCAGTTCTGTGCTGTGTGAGATGGAGAGTCTTAGACTCTTAGGATGTCAGGAATGACAGCATCTTAGAAATTATCTAGTAGTAGTTGTAATGTCAATGGTAACAGTTTCACTTCCTTACCTATATATAAGCTTGTTAAGTTAGGAAGTATCTTCTCTTCATTTTATCCTTCTCATCATTTCAACCAGCCTATGAGATTGGTAGAAAATAGATACAAGGAGAAGCAGTGATTTGCTCAAGACCACATAACACCAGAACTTGGCACAGATCTTTTGCCTTTGAGTCTAGCATTATTTTTTTATTGTCTGAAGAAGAAGCAGGAAAAGGGCAAAAAGGAGGAAGGGAAGGAGAAACAGGAGAGGGTGGAGGAGTTAACAGAGAAAAAGATAAAAGGAGAGAAGTACTTGACTCAAAGTATGCACTTAACAAGTATTTTTGAATGAATAATAATAATTCTTATATGCATATAAACTTTTTGCACTTCAGTTTCCTCATATTTCAAATGAATAATATTCTCTAACACATGTTGGTTTGGTGACGATTAAATGAATTAATATCCAAAAATTAACATATGTGTATATGTGTGTATATAGGTATCTTAGAATAGTGTTTGATACATAGGAATTACTCAAATAATGTCAATCATTATTAAATGCATAGTACTTTACAGGTTACAAAAGTTTTGAAAATATCATAATTAATCTTCTAAATAATTCTTTGAAATCAGTGATTATATCCTCATTTTATAGATGAGCAAACTGAAACACCAAGTTTGACAGTATCCAAGCTGTGGTACCTGGATACCAGTTCACCCCACAGCTTCCTCCTTCAACTAGCCACAAATAGGAGTGAAGACTTCACAGCATAAATGGATGTGTCCGTGACCACACAGTTAATCTAGGGGCAGAGTTAGGCTATGTGTGTGCCAACCCCAGGACACAGCCTGGACACTGGTAACATCTTATTTTGTCTCTATCTTGATTATCAGCTTGCTATCTTGACATTTTTCTCTTTCTCTTGATGAGAATACTTCAGAACGAAAGAATAATCCACTAAATGAATGATCCAGTTAATTGAACTCTAGCTAAGATTTTACTTTCTAATTATATCTTCATAGTAGAACATTTTATAAACATTAACTGTAAGAAGGAGACATGCTGGGAAGGAACTAGTCAACCAGCCTGAGTCTTCATTGCATTTGTCACAAACTCTGGCTGAAAGAAGCAGCTCCCCCATTCCCAGTTTGGAGCTCTGACTCTTTTTTTTTTCTTTTTCTTTCTCTATTTTTGTTGCTTTAAAAACACTAGTGTACCTTCTCAAGTCAGTTCGATCATAACCCAAGCTAATTCTCACCAAGAGGGAACAAAAAGAGCTGTAATTCCCAAAGTCCCTGTTAGTGCAAGCTTAAATTAGGCCATGACAGAAAACACATCTCTTGCATATTCTGTATGGAATGGATTGATCATGTGTGCTATGATGAGTTGTCCCTTTTCCTGTAGTTAGCAAGCACTTCCCCACTGGAAATTTGCTCATTGGGTAGAATCTTCACTAAATCAGATATAATGTAATCACAGTGTCATATAGGTAACTTGAAATTTAAAAAGCTAAATTAAATTTTGACTCTACTGTTTACCTACATCTTTATCCCCTAAAAAGTTCACTTAAAGCTTTGTGAGTTCCAGTTTCCCTATCCAAAAGTTGGGATAATGATACTTCCAGGGTTGTTTGGAGCATGAAACAAGTTCATACATTAATGATACTCTGTCAGTTTTAAATACTGTTATTTACAGTTATTAAGCCAGTAGGTGTTGAATGTTGAATAGCTATTTCTGATTGTGAGGTGTTTGGCGTAAGTTAATTCTAGCCTTTCCCTTTCAAAATCCCCAGAGCCTGGATCACCCTAGTGAACCTGGCTGCCAAAGGCTAGCAACTTCAGTCTCAAGTTCTGAAAGGGGCAAATGCTTTGAAGGATTTAGGGAAACTTTGCTTAACCTTGCAGTAAGATTAAGACCAAGCTCTCCAAAGTTGGTTCTCAGCCCTGTCAACATCTCTGCCTTTGTCTCTCTGTTAATTTTGTCCTGCTGGCCTGGACAAATAATACAAGGCATTTAGCTGTGTTAATTAAAAATACTAGCCAAGCAAGATGCTTAAGAATGTTGCTGCCAAAAGCAGTCTCCAGTTTTAAAAAGCCAGACTGATTTAAGAGTTTTTAACCAAGTGCTCTATAAATTTCTTAGCCAACAGCTTGGTTCTGTGGAACACTAAGTAGGGGTTGAAAGCACAATGGTTTGCAGGATTCCTGGCATATGAAGGAGCCACAGGGAGAAGAGTGAGAATGAAGCTTAATGTTCTCAGGACAGTGAAGGATGGTTTAGGAGAAAACTGTCTGACAACAAAGAGAAATCAAGAATATTATTTCAAAGTCAGATGTAGAAAGTTTAGCTGTTATAACTTACTGTGGTCAGAAGGGAACTTTGGAAGGTACTGGGGCACTACTAAGTAGATTGCAAAGTTTCACTAGATGAGGCTAGTTGCTAGAGACATAGAAATGAAGGCACTGCCTGACAATGAAAGTGTTTATTTACTGAAGTCAGGCTTGTGAGACCTACTGGAAAAAGAATGGAATATGGGACACTGTGGTTTACGATCTGGAGAAAACAACACACTTCAGAGAACACCAGAGCAGCTGGTCATTCCATACAGTGAACCATGGTCCAGATGGTGGACCATGGTGAGAGTCCCAATCCTGAGCAAGGCACATGCTGAGGCCTCTGGAAGCAGATGGTAACTCTGTGGTTCTAAATAACCTGTCCATAGTAACTATATCCAATAAGTGGATGACAAGAGAGCAGGATCCAGTACCTTTCTCCTGAACCCTCAAATGGGGTGCATTTACGCAGCGTGTCAGGGCCTCAGCAGAGCTGGATTGGATTTAAAGTTGCTTCTGAATGCTCTGAAACATGTGGGACTTCTGTTTGTGTTTTGACATTACAATCTAAACTCTACTTTTTCAACACTTGAACATATGAGGCCTCATGCTAATAAAATACTAAAAAAATGCAAAACTTATTGGGCTCCAGAAGCATCTATGAAGTTCAATTAAAATGCAGATGCCTAGGCCTCAATACAAACCTACTGAATCAGAATCCACAAAAGTAGTGCCCAAGTGGCCATATATTTTCTTTTTAATTTTAATTTTTTAATTAAAAAAATTTTTTTTTATCTGTGTATACATGTCAAACCCAATCGCCCAATTCATCACACCCCCCCATCCCCCCACTGCTTTCCCCTCTTGGTGTCCATACATTTGTTCTCTACATCTGTATCTCAATTTCTGCCCTGCAAACCGGTTCATCTGTACCATTTTTCTAGGTTCCACATATATGCGTTAATATACGATATTTGTTTTTCTCTTTCTGACTTACTTCACTCTGTGTGACAGGCTCTAGATCCATCCATGTCTCAACAAATGACCCAATTTCGTTCCTTTTTGTGGCTGAGTAATATTCCATTGTATATAGGTACCACATCTTCTTTATCCATTCATCTGTTGATGGGCATTTAGGTTGCGTCCATGACCTAGCTATTGTAAATAGTGCTGCAATGAACATTGGGGTGAATGTGTCTTTTTGAATTATGGTTTTCTCTGGGTATATGCCCAGTAGTGGGATTGCTGAGTCATATGGTAATTCTATTTTTAGTTTTTAAAGGAACCTCCATACTGTTCTCCATAGTGGCTGTATCAATTTACATTCCCACCAACAGTGTAAGCTGTTTCCCTTTCATCCACACCCTCTCCAGCATTTGTTGTTTGTAGATTTTCTGATGATGCCCATTCTAACTGGTGTGAGGTGATACCTCATTGTAGTTTTGATTTGCATTTGTCTAATAATTAGTGACGTTGAGCAGCTTTTCATGTGCTTCTTGGCCATCTGTATGTCTTCTTTGGAGAAATGTCTATTTAAGTCTTCTGCCCGTTTGTGGATTGGGTTGTTTGTTTTTTGGATATTGAGCTGCATGAGCTACTTGTATATTTTGGAGATTAATCCTTTGTCCATTGATTCATTTGCAAATATTTTCTCCCATTCTGAAGGTTGTCTTTTGTCTTGTTTATGGTTTCCTTTGCTGTGAAAAAGCTTTGAAGTTTCACTAGGTCCCATTGGTTTATTTTTGATTTTATTTCCATTACTCTAGGAGGTGGATCAAAAAAGATCTTGCTATGATTTATGTCAAAGAGTGTTCTTCCTATGTTTTCCTCTAAGACTTTGATGGTGTCTGGCCTTACATTTAGGTCTTTAATCCATTTTGAGTTTATTTTTGTGTATGGTGTTAGTGTTCTAATTTCATGCTTTTACATGTAGCTCTCCAGTTTTCCCAGCACCACTTCTTGAAGAGACAGTCTTTTCTCCATTGTATATCCTTGCATCCTTTGTCATAGATTAGTTGACCATAGGTGCGTGGGTTTACCTCTGGGCTTTCTATCTTGTTCGATTGATATATATTTCTGTTTTTGTGCCACTACTATACTGTTTTGATTACTGTAGCTTTGTAGTATAGTCTGAAGTCAGGGAGTCTGATTCCTCCAGCTCCGTTTTTTTCCCTCAAGACTGCTTTGGCTATTTGGGGTGTTTTGTGTCACCATACAAATTTTAAGATTTTTTGTTCTAGTTCTGTAAAAAATGCCATTGGTAATTTGATAGCGATTGCATTGAATCTGTAGATTGCTTTGGGTAGTATAGTCATTTTCACAATACTGATTCTTCCAATCCAAGAACATGGTATATCTCTCCATCTGTTGGTATCATCTTTAATTTCTTTCATCAGTGTCTTATAGTTTTCTGCATACAGATCTTTTGTATCCCTAGGTAGGTTTATTACTAGGTATTTTATTCTTTTTTTGCAATGGCAAATGGGAGTGTTTCCTTCATTTCTCTTTCAGATTTTTCATCATTAGTGTATAGGAATGCAAGAGATTTCTGTGCATTAATTTTGTATCCTGCAACTTTACCAAGTTCATTGATTAGCTCTAGTAGTTTTCTGGTGGCATCTTTAGGATATCTATGTATAGTATCATGTCATCTGCAAACAGTGACAGTTTTACTTCTTCTTATCCAATTTGTATTCTTTTTATTTCTTTTTCTTCTCTGATTGCCGTGGCTAGGACTTCCAAAATTATGTTGAATAATAGTGGTGAGACTGGACATCCTTGTCTTGTTCCTGATCTTAGAGGAAATGCTTTCAGTTTTTCACCATTGAGAATGAGGTTTGCTGTGGGTTTGTCATATATGGCCTTTACTATGTTGAGGTAGGTACCTTCTTTGCCCACTTTCTGGAGTTTTTATCATAAATGGGTGTTGAATTTTGTCAAAAGCTTTTTCTGCATCTATTGAGACGATCATATGATTTTTATTCTTCAATTTGTTAATATGGTGTATCACATTGATTGATTTGTGTATATTGAAGAATCCTTGCATCCCTGGGATAAATCCCACTTGATAATGGTGTATGATCCTTTTAATGAGTTGTTGGATTCTGTTTGCTAGTATTTTGTTGAGGATATTTGCGTCTATATTCATCAGTGATATTGGTCTGTAATTTTCTTTTTTTGTAGTATCTCTGTCTGGTTTTGGTATCAGGGTGATGGTGGCCTCATAGAATGAGTTTGGGAGTGTTCCTTCCTCTGCAATTTTTTGGAAGAGTTTGAGAAGGATGGGTGTTAGCTCTTCTCTAAATGTTTCATATAATTCACCTGTGAAGCCATCTGGTCCTGGACTTTTGTTTGTTGGAAGATTTTTAATCACAGTTTCAATTTCATTACTTGTGTGATTGGTCTGTTCATATTTTCTATTTCTTCCTTGTTCAGTCTTGGAAGGTTATACCTTTCTAAGAATTTGTCCATTTCTTCCATGTTGTCCACTTCATTGGCATAGAGCTGCTTGTAGTAGTCTCTTAGGATGCTTTGTATTTCTGTGGTGTCTGTTGTAACTTCTCCTTTTTCATTTCTAATTTTATTGAATTGAGCCCTCTCCCTCTTTTTCTTGATGAGTCTGGCTAATGGTTTATCAATTTTGCTTATCTTCTCAAAGAACCAGCTTTTAGTTTTATTGATCTTTGCTATTGTTTTCTTTGTTTCTATTTCATTTATTTCTGCTCTGATCTTGATGATTTCTTTCCTTCTGCTAACTTTGGGTTTTGTTTGTTCTTCTTTCTCTAGTTCCTTTAGGTGTAAGGTTAGATTGTTTATTTGAGATTGTTTTTGTTTCTTGAGGTAGGCTTGTATAGCTATAAACTTCCCTCTTAGAACTGCTTTTGCTGCATCCCATAGGTTTTGGATCGTCGTGTTTTCATTGTCATTTGTCTCTAGGTATTTTTTGATTTCCTCTTTGATTTCTTCAGTGATCTCTTGGTTATTTAGTAATGTATTGTTTAGCCTCCATGTGTTTGTGTTTTTTACGTTTTTTCCCTGTAATTCATTTCTAATCTCATAGCGTTGTGGTCAGAAAAGATGCTTGATATGATTTCAATTTTCTTAAATTTACTGAGGCTTGATTTGTGACCCAAGATGTGATCTATCCTGGAGAATGTTCCGTGCGCACTTGAGAAGGAAGTGTAATCTGCTGTTTTTGGATGGAATGTCCTATAAATATCAATTAAATCTATCTGGTCTATTGTGTCATTGAAAGCTTCTGTTTCCTTATTTATTTTCATTTTGGATCATCTGTCCATTGGTGTAAGTGAGGTGTTAAAGTCCCCCACTATTATTGTGTTACTGTCGATTTCCTCTTTTATAGCTGTTAGCAGTTGCCTTATGTATTGAGGTGTTCCTATGTTGGGTACATATATATTTATAGTTGTTATATATTCTTCTTGGATTGATCCCTTGATCATTATGTAGTGTCCTTCCTTGTCTCTTGTAACAGTCTATATTTTAAAGTCTATTTTATCTGATATGAGTATCGTTACTCCAGCTTTCTTTTGAGTTCCATTTGCATGGAATATCTTTTTCCATTCCCTCACTTTCAGTCTGTATGTGTCCCTAGGTTTGAAGTGGGTCTCTTGTAGACAGCATATATATGGGTCTTGTTTTTGTATCCATTCAGCAAATCTGTGTCTTTTGGTTGGAGCATTTAATCCATTCATGTTTAAGGTAATTATCAATATGTATGTTCCTATGACCATTTTCTTAATTGTTTTGGGTTTGATTTTGTAGGTCCTTTTCTTCTCTTGTGTTTCCCACTTAGAGAAGTTCCTTTAGCATTTGTTGTACAGCTGGTTTGGTGGTGCTGAATTCTCTTAGCCTTTGCTTGTCTGTAAAGCTTTGGATTTCTCCATCGAATCTGAATGAGATCCTTGCCGGGTAGAGTAATCTTGGTTGTAGGCTCTCCCTTTTCATCACTTTAAGTATATCATGCCACTCCCTTCTGGCTTGTAGAGTTTCTGCTGAGAAATCAGCTGTTAACCTTATGGGAGTTCCCTTGTATATTATTTGTCATTTTTCCCTTGCTGCTTTCAATAATTTTTCTTTGTCTTTAATTTTTGCCTATTTGATTCTATATGTCTCGGCGTGTTTCTCCTTGGGTTTATCCTGTATGGGACTCTCTGCCCTTCCTGGACTTGGGTGGCTATTTCCTTTCCCATGTTAGGGAAGTTTTCAAGTATAATCTCTTCAAATATTTTCTCTGGTCCTTTCTCTCTCTCTTCTCCTTCTGGGACTGCTATAATGTGAATGGTGCTGCGTTTAATGTTGTCCCTGAGGTCTCTTAGGCTGTCTTCATTTCTTTTCATTCTTTTTTTCTTTATTCTGTTCTGCAGCAGTGAATTCCACCATTCTGTCTTCCAGGTCACTTATCCGTTCTTCTGCCTCAGTTATTCTGCTATTGAGTCCTTCTAGTGTAGTTATCATTTCAGTTATTTTATTGTTCATCTCTGTTTGTTTGTTCTTTAATTTGTCTAGATCTTTGTTAAACATTTCTTGTGTCTTCTCAATCTTTGCCTCCATTCTTTTTCCAAGGTCCTGGATCATCTTCACTATCATTATTCTCAATTCTTTTTCTGGAAGTTTGCCTATCTCCACTTCATTTAGTTGTTTTTCTGGGGTTTTATCTTGTTTCTTCACCTGGTACATAGCCCTTTGCCTTTTCATCTTATCTATCTTTCTGTGAATGTGGTTTTTGTTCCACAGGCTGCAGGATTGTAGTTCGTCTTGCTTCTGCTGTCTGCCCTCTCCAGATAGCTATTTCTTTGGCACATTAGCAAAAGTTCAAAAGCTTGACAATATACTCTGTTGGCAAGGGTGTGGAGAAACAGTCCCTCTTTTGCATTGCTAGTGAGAATGCAAAATGGTATAACCAACAACAACTCTGTCAATATGTCTTCATCAACCAAGTGAGCAATGCCAATGTGGGTCCCAGGACCACTCACTTGGTGGAAAAATCCCAGGTTCAGGCAGGGGACAGGCAGAGTGCATGTAATATCTAGATATTGCTTGACACAGACAATGAATCTGCCAGCATTTTGATCTTGGAGTTCCCAGCCTCCAGAACTGCTCCTTTGTCTATCCGGACCAAATGACCAGGGTGGAGGAGGGGTTAGGGAGAGGTAGTGGGGGTATGAAGGTTGATATATTGTTCTGTGGTTAGGGGTCCAGCAGAGATGGAGACGGGGGAAACCCTGGTGGAGATGGTGGGGAGGGGTGCAAAGGAACAGAAGGGAACACAGCCAGTGCTTTCCCTGTCCACTTAGGCACCAGGGAGCCTGCTGGACTCCCGGGCCTAATCCTCTGCCCTCGGAGCCTCCTTCCTGCTGGGCAGAACCCAAGGTCCGCCCCTACACCCCCACCCAGGGCCCCACCTCTACACTCGGAGACGCCCTCCAACACGCTGGGCCTAAACCCCACCCACACACCCTTACTCAGGGCCCTAACTCCAAACTCCAGAACCCCACACTCCAGAGGCCCTCCTTTCCCAGTGCTGCCTTTCCCCTTCCACAGAGGTCCTCCCAAGTGGCCATATTTTTAAAATGTGCCACAGGTGATTTTGATGTTAACCCAAGGTTGGGAAGCATGGTGTTTATAGGTTTTTATTCCTTACACAATAATGTAAACAGAATTCAGTGTAGTGGGTTCACATGAGAGTCTTTCATTCCAACCGTCCTAGGTTTAAATTCATTAGTTGTGAAACTTGGCAAGTTATTTAACTTTTTTAAAAAATTGACATATAGTTGACTTACAATATTATAATAATTTCAGGTGTAAAACAGTAATTCAATATTTTTATAGATTACACTGCATACAAAGTTATTATAAAATATTGACTATGTTCCTTATTTTATACCTAGTAGTTTGTACCTCTTAATTCTCTTCATATATCTTGCCATTCCCCCCACCCTTCTCCCCTCTAAGAACCACTAGTTTGTTCTCTGTGTCTTTGAGTCTGTTCGGTTTTGTTACATTTGTTCTTTTGCTTTATCTTTTACATTCCACATATAAGTGAAATCATACTGTATTTGTGTTTGTCTGACTTATTTCACTAAGCATAATACCCTCCAGGTGCATCCATGTAGTGAAAAATGACAAATCTCTTTTTTTATGGCTGAGTAATATTCCATTGTACATATAATACCACAACTCCTTTATGTATTCATCTGTTGATGGATTCTTAGGTTGTTTTCATATCTTGGTTATTGTAAATAATGCTGTTATGAACATTGGGGTGCATGTATATTTTCAAATTAGTGTTTTGGTTTTCCTCAAATAAATCTGAGAAGTGGAACTGCTGAATTGTAAAGCAGTTCTATTTTTAATTTGGTGGGGGAGACCTCCCAATGGTTTGCTATAGTGGCTCCACCAATTCAGATTCTCATCAATAGTGCACAAGGGTTCCCTATTCTCCACATCCTCACCAACACTTATTATTTCTTGTTTTTTTGACAATAGCCATTTTGACAGTGATATCTGACAATAATATCTATGTAGATACCATTGGGGTTTTGATTTTCATTTCCCTGATAATGATTGATGTTGTGCATCTTTTCATATGCCTGTGCCTTCTGTATATCTTCTTTGGAAAAATGCCTACTCAGGTCCTCTGTATATATATGTTTTAAATTGGGTTGCTTCCTTGATTGAGTTGTATGAGTTCTTAATATATTTTGGATGTTAATCCCTTATCAGACATATTGTTCCCAAATATCTTCCCCCAATCAGTAGGTTGCCATTTTGTTTTGTTGGTGGTTTCCTTCTTTGTGCAAAGCTTTTAAGTTTGATTAGGTTACATTTGTTTATTTTTGCTTTTGTTTTCCTTGTCTGAGGAGACATATCCACAAAAATATTACTAAGACCAATGACAGTGAACATGGTGCCTATGTTTTCTTCTAGAAGTTTTATGGTTTCAGATCTTACATTTAGGTCTTTAATCCATTTTGAGTTTATTTTTCTATGTGGTGTGAGAAACGTTCTAGTTATATTCTTTCACATGTAGCTGTCCACTTTCCCAGCACCACTTACTGAGGAGACTCTCTTTTCTCCATTGTATATTCTTGCCTTCTTTGTTGTAGGTTAATTGATCACATGTGCATGGGTTTATTTCTGGGCTCTCTATACTGTTCCATTGATCTATGTGTGTGTTTTTGTGCCAGTACCATATTGCTTTGCTTACAGTAGCTTTGTAGTGTAGTCTGAACTTAGGGGCATGACACCTCCAACTTTGTTCTTTTTATCAGGATTTCTTTGGCTATTTAGAGTCTTTTGTGGTTCCATACAAATTTTAGGATTATTCGTTCTAGTTCTGTGAAAAATATCATGGCTATTTTGACAGGGATTGCATTAAATCTGTAGATTGCTTTGGGTAGTATGGACATTTAAAAAATATTATTCTTCCAAGCTATAAACACAGAATATCTTTCCATTTATTTGTATCATCTTCAATTTTCTTCATCAATGTCTTACAATTTTCAGACTATATATCTTTTACCTCCTTGGCTAAATTTATTCCTAGGTATTTTATTCTTTTTGATTCAATTGTAAATAGGATTGTTTTATTTCTCTTCCTGATAGTTTATTATTAGTGTGTAGAAGTGTAACAGATTTCTGTATATTAATCTTGTGTCCTACAACTTTACAGAATTCATTTATTAGTTCTAATAATGTTTGGTGAACTCTGTAGGGTTTTCTATATATAGTATCATGTCATCTGCAAATAGTAACAATTTTACTTTTTCCTTTCCAATTTATATGCCTTTTATTTCTTTTCATTGTCTGATTTCTGTGGCTAGGACTTCCTGTACTATGTTAAATAGACGTGCTGAGAGTGGGCATCCTTATCTTGGTCTTGATCTTAAAGGAAAAGCTTTTAGCTTTTCACTATTGAGTGTGATGTTAGCTGTGCATTTGTCATAAATGGTCTTTATTATGTTGAGGTATGTTTCCTCTAGGTCAACTTTTTGAGACTTTTTATCGTGGATGGGTGTTGAATTTTGTCAGATGCTTTTTCTATATCTATTGAGATGGTCTTGTGATTTTATCCCTCGTTTGTTAATGTGGTGTATCACATTGACTGATGTGCAGATACTGAAACATCTTTGGATCCCTAGAATAAATCCCACCTGATCATGATATATGATCTTTTTTACATATTGTTGAATTTTGTTTGCTAATATATTGTTGAGAACTTTTGCACCTATGCTCATGAGGGATATTGGCCTGTAATTTCTTTTTGTAGTGTCTTTGTCAGGTTTTGGATCAGGGTAATGCTGGCATTGTAAAATGAGCTTGGAAGTGTTCCCTCCTCTTCAATTTTCTGGATTAGTTTGATAAGGATAGGTATTAACTCCTTTTTAAATCCTTGGTAGAATTTCCTGTGAAGCCATCTGACTCTGGACTTCGGTTTGTTGGAAGTTTTTTGATTACTAGTTCAATTTCATTTCTAGTAATTTGTCTGTTCAGATTTTCTATTTTTTCCTAATTCAGTCTTAGAAGATTGTACATTTCTAGGAATTTACCCATTTCTTCTAGGTTGTCCAGTTTGTTAGCATATAACTTTTGTAGTACTCCCTTATGATTGTTTGTGTTTTGTGATTTTAATTGTAACTTCTCCTTCATTTATAGTTTTATTTATTTGGGCCCTCTTTTTTCCTTAATGAGCCTGGCTAAAGGTTTATCAATTTTGTTTATCTTTTCAAAAAATCAGCTCTTTAATTGATTTTTTCTATTGGTTTTTTTTTTTTTTTTGGTCTCTATTTTATTTATTTCTACTCTATTATTTACTTCCTTCTGCTAACTTTGGGCTTTCTTCTTTTTTTTTTCTAATTCCTTTAGGTGTAAGGTTAGGTTTTTATTTAAGGTTTTTCTTGTTTCTTGACGTAGTCCTGTATTGCTAGAAACTTCCCTCTTAGAACTGCTTTGGCTGCATTCCATATATTTTGGAAGTTGTGTTTTTATTTTCATTTTTCTCAAGGTATTTTCTGATTTCCTCTTTGATTTCTTTGTTCACCCATTTTTTTTAGCAGCATGTTGTTTCCTCTCCAGGTGTTTGTGTTTTTTCAGTTATCCTTCTGTAGTTGATTTCTAGTTTTGTACAGTTGTGGTTGGAAAAGATGCTTGATATGATTTCAGTCTTCTTAAATTTATTCACACTTGTTTTGTGGCTTAGTATGTGCTCTCTCTTGGAGAATGTTCCATGTGCATTTGAAAGAAATGTATATTCTGCTGTTTTCAGAGTAAAATGTTATATATATATATATAAAGTTCATCCAGCCGCCTAATGTGTCAGTTAAGTCCAATGATTCCTTATTGATTTTCTGTCTGGACAATCTAATCACTGATGTAAGTTGGATTAAAATCCCCTACTATTTTTGTATTACTGTTAATTTCTCTCTTTAAATCTTTAATATTCACTCTATATATTTAGGTGCTCCAATATTAAGTGCATATTTGTTTACAAATGTTATATCCTCTTCTTGGATTGACCCCTTTATCATTATATAATGCCCTTCTTTGTCATTTGTTATAAACTTTGTCCATCTCCTCACTTTCAGTCTCTGTCTGTTTTTAGGTCTGAAGTGAGTCTCTTGTAGCAGCATATCGATGGGTCTTGTTTTTTTAATTTATACATCTACTCTCTATCTTTGATTGAAGCATTTAGTTCATTTACATTTAAGGTATTATTGATAGTTATGTACCTATTGCCATTTTGTTACCAGTTTTCTGGCTGTTTTTGTAGTTCCTCTCAGTTCTTTTCTTTTTTCTTTTTTCTTTTTAGTTTATTCTCTTGTGGTTTGATGATTTTATTTAGTATTAGCTTTGGGTTATTTCCTCTTTATTTTTTGTTTATCTATTATAGGTTTTTGATTTGTGGTTACCTGAGGTTCATATATATCTCTCTATCTATTTATCTATCTACCATTTGTTTTAAACTGATAGTCATTTAAGTTCAAACACATTCTAAAAGATCTACATATTTTACTCCTCCCACTACATGTTGTATGTTTTGTTGTCATGTTACATTTTTATGTGTATTCCTTAACTCTTTATTGTAATTATTGTTGATTTTACAATTATTTGTCTTTTAACCTTTATACTAGCTTATTTAAGTGGTTGATCCATTACTTTTACTATATATTTACCTTTACCAGTGAGATTTTTTCCATCATGTATTCTTTTATTTCTTATTATGACATTTTCTTTTAACATTTCTTGTGAGGTCAGTTTAGTGGTGATGAACTCTTAGTTTTTGCTTGTTTGGGAAGTTTTCAGCCACAATTTCACCAAGTACATTTTCAACAGTTCTCTCTCCTCTCCTTCGGGGGCCCCTATGATGCAAATATTAGTACACTTGATGTTGTCCCAGAGGTCAGTTAAACTATTGTCATTTTTTTTTTTCTTTTGCTGTTCTGTTTGGGTGATTACCATTATTTTATCTATCAGGTCACTTATGTGTTCTTCTGCATCAACTAATCTGAGGTTAATTCCTTCTAGTGTATTTTTCATTTTAGTTATTGTATTCTTAATCTCTGATTTGTTATTTTTTATATTTTCTAGTTCTTTGTTGAATTTCTCACTATGTTCCTCTATTCTCTTCCCAAGTTCAGTGAGCATTTTTATGACTGTTGCTTTGAACTCTTTATCTTGTTCTTTTGTTGGGAATATTCCTCTGCCTTCTCATTTTTTTGACTTTGTCGCTATGAAATTAGGTGAAACAGTTACCTATCCCAGTCTTGAAGTTATGTTCTTGTATGGGAGTGTCCCTATGCAATCTGCATGTGCTCAGTGGCTTTGTAGGAGAGCTGGGTTCCAAGCAAGTGTGGGCTGCATTTTCTCCTGGAGTGTGCTGGCGGTCACTGCCATCATGGGGGATAGAGCTGGAGCCATATGGGCTAGAGCTGGAGCTCAGTGCAAGCCAATACTTCTCCCAGGTGTGACGGTTGTTGCCGCTTGGCCAGGAGCAAGGCCAGGGGCCGAGTGCCTGAAGCTGCAGTCCTGAACAAGCTTTGCTTCTTCCCTGCTTGATGGTGGTCTTTGCCTTGGCTGGAGGCAGGGCCAGGGCCCAAGTGGCCGGAGCAGGATCGTGGTGTGAGCCTTGGCTTCTCCTAAGGCAAAATGGCAGTTGCTGGAGCAAGGCTGTGGCTGGAGCCCGGTGTGGGCTGGATGGCATGCTGGGGGTGTCCCGGCAGTGCAGCCAGAACACCAAGCAGTTTTCAATCTGCTGACTCTGTGTTGGGACTGCGAGCAAGCAAGTCTGTGTGCATGTTCTTCAAGAGTAGAGTTTTAGTTTCCTATAGCCCTCTGGCAAGGCTGACTGGTTTTCCAACAAACCAAGAGGGCTCAACTTCCTGGTGCCAGACCCCAGAGCTGGGGTGCCCAATGTGGAGCTTAAATCCCTCACTCCTTAGGGAGGATGCCAGAGCCTTTGAGATCCCACTCGTCTTTTGGGTCACCCAACAGAGGTGTGAATCCTATTCCTCCCCTCCTACCAGACTCCATAAAGTTCTTTCTTTACAACCTTGGCTGCAGAAGAGCCATTCTGCTAGTTTTCAAGTCATTTTCAGAGAGAGTTGTTTTATATATAGTTGTAGTTTTGATGAGTTCTTTGAGGGAGGCGAGCTCAGGGTCTTCCTACTCTGACATCTTGATCTGTTCCTGTTAATCAACCTTTTTAATCCTCAGATTCCTCAAATGAAAATAGGGATATGACAGTAACTCCACATAACATTGATATGCAGATTATTAAATTATTTCACATATTTTGAAAGCTTAGTCCAGGGTCTGGCACATAGCAGTACTATATAAATGGAGGTATTATTTGCTAATGTAGTATTAGCTCTTTGTTCTCTTTAGGGCACATTCATAATGCAAACATCCCTAAGAAATGTAAAATGTTAAGAAGAGGCAGAATACAATAGTGGAAAGAATAAAGGCAGAATCTGGATTGTAGTTCTCACTCTACTACTCTCTTATCCTAGGTGAGAAATTTAAACTCCTGACCTTTAATTTCTTCATTAGTCAATAGTCTCATAAATTATAGAGTGATTCAAATACAGTGATGATCTGATTTTGAATGTCCCAACCTATGAATGGCTTTTACATTTTGAAAGCATTACTTAAAAAGAAAATAAAAGACAAAGAAAAAAAAGTGACATTACATATGGCCCACAAAGCCTACTATATTTACTGTGATTTGTTTTTTTAAAGAAAACATTTGCTGATCTCTGGCCCTAGAGTTGCGTTTCTCAAACTTTAATGTACATGTAAATCATCTAGAGATCTCTTTAAGATGCATTCTTATTCAAGTCTGGGGTTGGGCCTGGGAGTCTGCATTTCTAACACGCTACTAGGTGATGCTGATGCTACTTACTCAGGGACCACGTGTTGTGTATCAAGGGCAGGGCTATTTGGATTTAATTGGTATGTGGTAGGGCCTGGGCTTTTCTAAGCTCAGGTGATCATAATGTAAGCAACGGCCTAGAACTGCTGAGCTTCTTAGGAGCATCTGAGCCAAATTAGTCCAATCAGCTGTCATCTTAGAAAACAGAATCAAGTCTCTGGGAATGTGATTCAAGACAACGAAGATCTTCTGGTAGAAATGAAGAGAATGGAAGAAAGAAGAAGAGGTTTGGCTGTTAATAGTCTGTGCATAAAATGCAGCTGGTTAGTTCCTGAATTTTGATGGCCAAAAACTTTTGTCTAAGTTCCTATCTGCTCCTTATTTTAGTAGCCTTGGTTCTTTATTATTATGTTTTCATTTGAGGACCTCTTTTTTGATTTATCACTTTGCACTTTCCTGGACCTATAGTATCTGCACATGTTCTTTGCATTGTCTGAACATGCTGAACTTGACTTCTGGTTCACCCGAATTGAAAAATTATCAGTTTCTTCTGTTGAACTTAATTCATGGTCCTTACTCCAAATTGGAAATATGGAATGATGGAATCTTAAATGTAAGAGCTGGAAAAGAATCCAAAAGATTACCTCATAGTAGTAACATGCAAAACAGTCTTTCCTTCTATTTCTATCTTGCCCTCTCACTTTCCCTCTCCTGTAGCCATACATTATGAAACAAAACAAGTTAATATAATTAGCATTTAAATGTATCAACTGAAGGCTCAATTATTATCTCCCTAATATCAATCAGATGAATAGAATTATTGACAGTGAAAAACCCACCTTCTGCTTTAGTATCCAAGAGAAAAAATTTTTAAAAAGTGTTAGCTCTGATATATCACACATTTATATATTTGCCAAAGTTTTTCAGTATAACTTGGCATTAGTAGGTGAAACCTATTTGGATAGGGTCTTCAGGCCTGCTGGCAATTTTACAGAAGTGGAACTATTCTGGAATTCTGTGATTTTAGGCACTTACTTTTATGGCCCTTTGATTGACCAAGTTAAGCCTGACATGAAACATAATGTCACCAGCCTAAAGAATTTGGAAATAGTGACAATGATCAGTCAAACTCTGACATAACACTTCTCTGTGGTGGCTGGGAAGAAACACAGCATAATAGAGGTGACCCTTCGGCAGTGTAAAGGGAGATGCCATGGTGTTATCAAAAAGAAAACAAATTGATTCAAGCTTGAACCCTCAAAGCATGTTTAACCCAAGCACTGTCAGCTGTAACCAGAACCTGCTGCCCAGACGGAGGCAGTGTGGCTGTGAAGCAAATGGATCAGTGGCCCAGGCCTCCCAATGCCAGCTTTTAATTTACAGTCAGCAAACATTTTATTTTACTGCCTTGAGCCCCCCTCTACAATACCTGCTGATTTATATATACCACAGACAAAGTTGAAACTCCAGTAAACGTTATCATTGGCCATAGATTGTCTTCTGTTGTCACTAGACAAAAATGATGGTCTCCGTCCACTGGGTGAAAGGGTTTTTGTCTTTTTTTTTTTGGTAAATAGATCAATGGTCCCAGCCCATGTGTAGTGTACTCAAAGGCCATTCCAAAATAACCTTGAACTGTTAACATGCTTTGGAATGGGTCTATTGTTAACACAAATGTGATGTGACGTACTGTCAACACAGATGTGATGCATGCCTTACAAGTTAAAAAAAAAGAAGAAACAAAATCAGCAAATCCATGCTATGTTATAGTGTGAGTCCTGACAGTTGGCTTTTCTTTTTGCAATGCATGTGCCTGACTTAATCTTTAATTGCCATGCATCTACTTCAAAGAGGCATCCACTTCAAATATGGATACCTCTAATAAACACGTTGCCAGCCACACCATTATGAAGAGTCAGTTCCTATCCTCCCAGCCCCCACACTCTTTTGTTTTACAGATCTTGGTTGATTTCCATAACTGACCTTTGAGACCACTGCTTTAAATTCACCAATAAAGAGTGAGCCCAAGAACCCTAGGCCCCCGCCCTGGACCTCAATAAGAGCAGAACCCCAGGTTCTTCCTCTCTCTCTTTCCCTCTCTCTCCCCCCCTCCCCCCACCTCTATTTCTCCCTCTCCCCACTCACAACCTTGCTGTGTGGTCCCACGTATGCCATGTAAGTTCCAGGATCTGTAACTAATCAACATTTTTTTCAAGGTTTCCTGATGGCTATTGCTGAGGATGTCTTGCAATCATAATAAGAACCATAGGGACTGGTCTAGGCAACACTGGTTATCAATAGGCTGAGACCAGTACAAAACAGAAATGTTTCGGCCTAGAGAACTTAACTTATGGTTTAGAAAAGAAAAAACATTCAGGACAGATTTGGGGAAGCTCTACTGTTTTTGTATTTTGCTTTTGTTTTTAATCTTGATAAACCAGAGTTACAAAAAATCTTTTGAATAGCCCCCAAATTTGGCTTTATAGATGGACAGCACTCGCTGATCATTAGTTAAGTACGTGCATGTTTGTAAAAACCAGTGAGAACACGTGTGTTTGTGCTTGTGTCTAAAGTTAAGTTTTGCCTTTAATGGAGCATAAGAGATCAGAGAAGTCATATGTGCTTTCAAGCGTACAATAAGCAGAATTCGAACCTTAACAAATTCATTTGTTACAAAAATTAGACGGTGCTGAGAATACACACTTGTCCCATCACATGAGATCTTCCATACTTGATCTTTGTGAACTTTAATATGGGAACATTATATGTACCTCACTATGCAATACTAAGGCTTAAAATGAAACTCCCTGATTCCTGGCTTGAAAAACACATCTCATTTTAAGCAATTTTCATTACATACAGCATATACCCTTATTGGATTCTGCCTGGCTCTGTCCAGAGTGGAATTTGGGGAAGCCACTGGGACTTGGTCAGTATCCTTTCTCGCCTTCTGAAAGTCCACCGGCCCATAAGCCTCACTACCCTAAAAGCAACTCCAGTCAACAGGTAGGGCAGCAGTCCCCAACCTTTTGGCACCAGGGACTGGTTTCATGGAAGGCAATTTTTCCACGGACTGGGGGGTGGGGCGGATGGTTTCGGGATGATTCAAATGCGTTGCATTTATGGTGCACTTTATTTCTATTATTATTACATTGTAATATATAATGAAATAATTATACAATTCACCATTGTGCAGAACCCAGTGGGAGCCCTAAGCTTACTTTCACTTGCCACTCACTGATAGGGTTTTGATATGTCTGCAAGCAATTGATTTATTATGGTCTCTGTGCAGTCAGACTTCTCTGCTAATGATAATCTGTATTTGCAGCCGCTCCCCAGCACTAGCATCACTGCCTCAGCTCCACCTCAGATCATCAGGCATTAGATTCTCATAAGGAGCGCGCAACCTAGATCCTTCGCATGCGCAGTTCACAGTAGGGTTTGTGCTCCTATGAGAATCTAATGCCGCTGGTGATCTGACAGGAGGCAGAGCTCAGATGGTAATGCAAGCGATGGGGAGTGGCTGTAAATACAGATGAGGCTTTGCTCGCTTGCCCGCCACTCACCTCCTGCTGTGCGGCCCGGTTCCCAACAGGCCATGGACTGGTACGAATCCATGGCCCAGGGGTTGGGGGCTCCTGAGGTAGGGGCAGGGAGTAGACAATTTCAGCTGCCCAGAGGTGGAGCTGGAAGAGGAGCAGGATGAGAGCACAGTGCTATACTGCATCCAGTTAAGGAAGAAATGTGTCTCTTATGCCAGCAAATATAACTTTTGTCATTTAATCTCCATGTGCCTCAATTTTCTCATCTCTAAAATAGGGAAAATGATAATGTCTTCCTCAGAGGTGCATTATGACCATTAAATGAGTTAACATCTGCTAAGCAAGTAGAACAATGCCTGGGACACAACTGAATAAGCCAGAGGCCAATTTTTCTATTGCCATGTACCCATGGCAATTTGTCCTAAGTCACACAATTAGTAAGAGATTGGAACAAGAACTTGAATCTAGATTTCTCAACCTCCATAGCCCAGGACTCTGCTCTTTCAAATTCTTTTCTCTGCACTTTGGTATTTAGTTGGAACTGTGAATTGGTGAGGAGAGATAGCTTCCTTGTTTGCAGCCAGGTTTAGCAGGCACACAAGCCATTTGCAGAGAGGGTCAGAACAGCTCACAAGCCCAGTTCAGCAGAAAACCCTTGCAGTTACCTGCAGTTTCAGTAGTCACAGTCAGAAGCTTGTCCCAACCATCTCAGTCACTGCAAGTGTTTTGAGAAGGAAGGAGCTAAACCCACTGTAATATTGTCTCAAAGAGGGTGCCAAATAAAGCAGCTCAATAGAAACAGTTTTAAAACCTTAATCTTGTCGAAATTGAGATCAATCTGTTCATTGTGGTCATCAAACCTAATGAGGCAGTTAGAGGTGACTAATCCAATGCAGAAGTTTCCCTTCATGCCTCCCCACTGTGGTGAAGCCCACACTGCTGTTATATAAAAGGCTGCTTGTGACACAGCTGAGACACCTGCTGAACACACCTGTGCCAGCTCAGCAGGGTTCATGTGTAATGTGTCTGTACAAAGGCTGTAACACCAGGATGAGCAGAGAGACCCCTGGACAATCCAGTGACACTCTAGCCAAGGGAGAAAATGCCAATGGGACAGATGGTGACCAACAGATTTAAGGCAAAGCTTTTCCTTCCATAATAATGTCGGGTCATTATGAGTCTTGTGTTTCTAAATCTGGACTTCTTCCTAGGAGACAGGTGACAAGACAATGAACATAAAAACTAGGAGGTCTGAGTTTCCTTGAGATTCTGGAAAGGAAAAGACAAGAGCATGCTGTACTCAGAAGGAGACATAGTGTTATGAGGCATTGAAAAACTTTTAAATTAAAGAGACTTCCTGGTTCTGTTCATGCTTCAGAGCAAAAACTGCTCATGCACCCCTAAAGCTTGAATATTCCTCAATAAAGGGAATAGCATTAGGTTTATGGATAAGGTTAACAAGGTTTTTAGAATAAAGTTGCCCAGAAACTCTGTCTGAAAGCAATCAACTCACTTAGCATTTAATATGGGCATTGTTACATGTAGTTTCATGCAAATTAAGTATGTTAATACTGTTTGGTGGCAAGAAAATATATCATGCTTTTCAGATATTCCCAAGAGTGCTGAGAAAGGAAAATTTGCTGCTGCTTGGCAATATTCCAGAAAGCTACTTACCCAAGAGAGGATTTATGAAAACCTGCATAGATTGTTGTTCTTCACGTGCTTTTGCAAAGGTGAGACTTTGGCTTGCAGTTTTCCTTAAACCTCTATGCCTTCATGTATGCTCTTCCCTGGGCTGAGGATGTCACTTGCGCTTGTCACTAGTTTTTCTTAAAAATGCCTACTTATCTTTTAAGACTCAGCTCAATTGTCACTTTTGCTATGAAGCCCTTTATGACTCCCCTCTGCAAAATGAGTCAATGATTTGGCTCCACGAATGTACACAATCATGGCATTGTTAATATTCCATCACATTTATTATTTAAATATCTAGTCCTGCTGATAGATTAGTAATACCTCCCTGGTGAGGGACAATATCTTACTTTCTTTGTATCTACAATATGTAATAATTCCTAGAATTTAGATCTCATTAGTTGCTTTGAAAGAAGGGAGGAATGGAGTAAGGGAGGGATGAAAGGAAAGCCTGTCATTGTTTAACAAGGTAGGGAAATTCCATAATCCTGGAAAATAAAAATATTATGGAGAGGAAGAGTATGAGACACAGAATCAGAGAAAACAAGCTTAAATTCCAGTTTTTTTCACTCACTATCTGTGTTCTAAACCTAAGATTTTTTTTTAGTAAAATTACAAGAGTATTAACATTAAATGAAATAATATATAGAGAACAAAAAGCACAGGACATGTAGTAGTTATTCTAAGGTTTAATTATCGAATACTGGTTGAGTAAATTATAGACTAATTGCCTTTTAAAATTCTGAACAAAATAAAACACACTTGGCAAAGACTCAGAATTTCTATGTATCAAGATAATTTTCTTGCAAACATCCATTTATCTTTGTACTGCTAAAGCAATGGCAACAGCATATTTTCTCATTGATAGAATGCCTCCCAAAGAGCTTACGTGACACACTGACTTTTCTTGCCAGAATTAATTTTAGGAGGTAAGATATTTTTTTTTTTAGTCTGTTTAGTCCATGGAAGTACATTGTCCACATAAGAATCTTTAGGCTCATAAGTAAAGCAGAAGCCCATATTTAAGCAATTAACCATAAAAATAAAAAAGATGATCAGAAGCACAATGAATGGAATTGGCAATCTGCCCTGTCCACACTGCAGAAACCCAATTTGTCTTTAGCTGTAATGTGCATCTCTAGGAGGTCTCACTTTTGTCATACTACTCTTAGTATATATTTCCTCAAGACTCCCATGGTCAATCTGCTCTGCTTACAAGAGCAGGAGACAGATCCCCCTTTACCCTCTTTCTTTTCACACACTGCCTTCAGCACCCATGCCAAGAAGATGCCAGTAGAAAAGGAGAGCAACAAAAGGGGAAGTGTATTTAATAGCATAACCTGGTCCCACCTAACTGTGTGAGCAGCCACTTACTTCTTCTGACCCACATCTTCAATTCCAATCCAGTTAACCTCTCCTCTCCTTTACACCTTCACATTGCATGCTCAGTTTCTTGTTCCTTTTCTCTGAACCTTTGTTACCACTATTCTCTCTCTGAAATATTCTCTGTTCTCCTTGTTCTTGCCCATCCTTCAAGACCCAACCCAAGATCCACCTATCTCTGAAGCCTCTCCTGCTGACTATGGCCTGCATCATGCAATCCTCCCTAACTTTTGTCCTGAGTTGACATACATACCAAACAATAAACACCATAATCAAGTTAATCTTCTCTAACCACTTTTATTACACCTTACCACTTACAGTAAACGCTTTGTGGCTTATCTTCTCCATTATGCTGTTTGTATACTCTTAGAAAAACAAATTCAATTTCAGCATATGGGCAGGCACTCAGAAAATAATTGATTTTTCGCTGATTGAAGAATCTTCCATCACTCATCTCTGAAGGATGAATAACAATCCTTGACTAGAGGAGACCTCACCTAAATACATGCATACTATATATATACATACATACATGTCAGGAGAACAAAGCATAGATTACAAAACATCTAGGTTCAAATCCAAATTCTATTATTTACTAGATTTGTAGCCTTGAAAAAATTACTTTTAACCTTGGCTTTCCAATCTTAAATGAGAAAATAATACCTGCAAAGAAGCCATTTCTATCTGTATAAAATGAAGATACCTCATAAGTTTAATGGTGAGGATTTAATGAGAAAAATGGAATAAAATGAAATATTTTAGAATTGTGCTGGGCACATAGTAGGTGTTCAATAATTTTACTATTATCATTATTATTATGGTGATGAATAAGTGTGTAATATGTGTAAAGCATCTAACATTTTATTTGGCACATGATAGATCCTCAATAATAAATAGTAATAAATAGTAATTCCTTACCTTCTGCTTTTCTCCTTAGGTGTTCCCTTTCCTTCTAAAATTTGAGAACTCTAGTAGGTTTTTACAGTTAACATTGTGAGTGAACTTACAGCGAATCTTTTCACATCATTTCCTGAGTAGGAAAATGGCTGATGCATTATTGATCTCTCTTAATAAGCTGAAGACTGACTCTACAATGCTAGGAAAAGATGGTGTACCAAATAAAGTCCATCCATTTGTTCTACAATATTGATGGAATAACTATTTATACCAGACATCATTTCAATACTGGAAGCATAGCAGAGAATAAGACAAACAAGCATGCTATATGTATTGAGTTTACATTTTAGTAGAAGAGAAACACAGTAATCAAATAATCAGAAGAATAACAATTCCAGAAATTGACAAAGATAATGAATAAGAGAAATAAGGCAATGTATCCTAGTGAGACTAGAGAGGGTGGAATAAATAAGCTATAGCAATCATGGCAGCCCTTCCTGGGAAATTGACATTTGAACCGAGACCTGAATGATGAGAGGATATATATATGCAACAATTTAAGGAAATAATGATCCAGAAGGAGGGAAAATACAGTGCAAAAACCCTAGGCAAGAAAAGTGTTGAGCTCACGGTATTGGTATAATGATAAATTGACAAAGAGCACATCAAAGATGACAATGGTTACACTCCATGGGTATATGAGCTTCGGGTAGTTTTCATCAAGCCTTGAGTTCTGGCTATGAATCTACTCCTGGCAAGGGAATATTATATGTTAGTTCACACTGTGCTTTTTGCAAGCTCACCATTCATAGCATGTTACCAAATTATTTCTATTAGACAGATGAACATAAAGCTCTTCTTTTTATAGCCAATCTCTCTCCTTTAGGACAGAGTGCTGTAAGCCCACATTTCCTTATTCAGCAAGATTTCCCACCCAAGACCTTATTTTCAGAATTACATCAATAATCATTTTCCTGTGATGGCCCATATCATATTTGGGATTTAATTCATTGGTATTTTTATAGCTGATTAAACTTTTCATTCTGCTAAATTTTAGCTATAATGTGTCAACAGTTTTGTCTACATTAATAACCTCCCAATGCAAAGGTGCCATAATTAAGAATCTTGTTTTGACAGAATTGTTGCAGTACTGGTACTTAGAAGGAGAAAAGAAAAGTAAGGAGTAAAAAAGCAATTTATTTTCCTAATGTTTAATATTGATGTGTGGAGTGGACGCTAAATACCTGTATACACAATGCTCTGCAAATAAGGATTGGAATCGCCTGCTGTAATATTTTATAGTCATCAGGTATAAAGTAGCTCTTAAAAAATATTCATACAATTAATTTTCCACCTTAAAAAAATAAAAGGCCTTGTTCAAAGCCAAGGTCTAAAAATATTAGTGAAAATTAGAGCTATTTAACGTTTATTGATTTGTTAGTACATGGATGGATAATTAAGCTACAACAAAAGTTTTTTTAATACATACTATGGTTAAGGTACTACATCATATACTTTAAGGGATTCAGAAAAAAATTAGCTATATATCCTTCCTGCTGTGGAAGGCCATAGTATAGAAGATGTAAGATATACACCTGAAGGACGACGAACCATTGACCAGAAAGTGATTTCTTACCAGAGAGATTCAAGTAAAATATTATGATAGGTTAGAGTTAGGATTGATTAGGTTTCATAGAAAACATGGCATTTGAACAGAACATTTAATGAAAACAATTATTTTGTTCATCATGAAAAAAGTATAGAAGCTGGAAACTATAAAGATGGAATACTTGAGGTAATTTTGTAGGATTATACTGAAAAATTCATTAGTAGAATAACATGAAATAAAGATGGAAAAGAGGATGGAATTTTTAAATGGAGACCTGTTAGGTGAACGAAGAGGAAGGTATGCAGCCAGCCTGTTGATTGACAGCTCACAAACCTCCCCAGGTAGTAGCATTATTCTGACAAATTTGCTTCTTTTTCTTCCTTTTCTTTTCTTTCTCCTTTCCTCCCTCCTTCCCTCACTCCCTCCCTTCCTTCTCTCCTTTACTGTATTCATTCATCTGATATAAACTCACTATTCCAGCTAGGTGCTGAGGTTAACTAATATATGAGACGAGCATCGTCGTTGCCCTCATGGTGCTTATTATTACTTATATTCTAGTGCGAGATGTAGAAAAAACTTAATCATGAAACAACTAAATCTACAACATTGTAAATTATGATGAACATTATTAAGGAAACAAAAAAAGGGAAAACATGTTATCTGCCTCAGAAAGGGTAACAGAGAAAGGTTTTTCTGAATATGTGGCAGTTAAGCTAAGACTTTTTAAAAATCTAAAGACACTCCTGGGTTTTTACTCAAGTGAAATGAAAACCTATGTTCATATAAAACCTGTACACAAATGTTTATAGCAGCTCTGCTTTTAACCATCAAAAACAGGAAACAATCCAAATGTCCTTTGACTGGGGAATGGATAAAGATACTGTTTATCCATTCATGAAACACTACTCAGAAATAAAATATAATAAACTGCTGATGCATGTAACAATATGGATAAATCTCAAATATTATACCATGTGCTAAGTGAAAGAAGCCAGACTCAAAAGGCTGCATACTATATAATTATATGCATATGACACTCTGGAAAAGGCAGTACTATAGGGATATAGAACAGATCAATTGTCGCCAGGAGTTAAGGGTGAGGTAAAGTTTCATCTACTATAAGGGGTTTTATTTGGGGGCGGGGGTGGAGGTGATGAAATTTTTCTGTTTCTACATTGTGGTGGTGATTATATGACTATATATTTGCCATATTTCATGGTAGTGTACATCCAAAAAGTGACTTTTACTGTATGTAAATTTAAAAATAAGTAAATATGATTCAAATAAAAACCAAACCAAAACACTACTTGTCTATAATAAGGCATACTGGGAAGGGAGGGATTTACTGCACAAATAGAAAAGCTCATGATCCCATTCATGGCACCTCCTTTTCTGATACGAAGGTAAATAGAAGACAAATTTGGTCAATGAGCCAAAGCCTATATAGCACAGGAGGGGAAATCATCTTTGAGAATATTTTATTTTGGTCAGGTCAGACCTAATCAATGATTCCTCACTAAATTCTAAGCCTTTTGAGTACAAAAATACCATCTTACTCTTTTTAACTACATTTATACAGTGCAAAAAATATTTCCCAAAGTATATATAATGAGATCCATTTGTCATCTTATCTCAAAGCTATGTAATTTCAATTAATTAAATACTTTTGTCTGAATTATATGAGTAAGAACAAAAAGTAGAGTACTATGAGATATCTAGAAAATCCCATTATTTTTATTTCTGCATATAGTTGGCGAAAACTTCATATGGTTTTAGATTTGTGATTATGTATATTATGTGAAAAATAGTATGAATGCATTTATTCTACTAATTATGGGAAAAGAACACCTATAAAACAAATTCCAATGAAGTTACTTAAAGCTTAAATCTTATTTTGAGAGGAATTTGTGCCAAAATATCTAAATAGTTATATTAATTCTTAAAATGAATTTGCTATAGAGACATAGCTTTTGTCATGAGTTAGTCTAGAGGAGTTAGTATATTCAAGTGATTTTCATGCCTTTGTTAAAAATATCAGAATACCCAATGATAGCATAAGAGATATTTTAGATTGTATATCGTGCATAGCTATCTTTATAGAAAAATGGGTAGGCTGAGTAAACTTAATGAGAAACCAGAGAGTGGGCTTATCTTAAGTCATTAAAAGCTGGGGACATGAGAAAATGAAGAGGAGCTGAGTCCTGTACTAGTTAAGAATTAGAAGTATCTCATGTAGCTATTAATAGAAACCCTGAAAGCAACCGTGAAAACAGAGGCACATCTGTAAAATGACTGTGGAAGATCATGCCCAGACAATAATTGCAGCTTACATAAGTTGGTCAGTGTTGAAGACTTAATACTGATATTAAAACAGTGAGATCCAAACATTCAGAAATTATTGTGGTAATTAGTTTTTGAAATTCAAACATTGGAGTTTGAAAATCTCAAATGGTTTTAAACAACCGTGCCTCATAAATTTGTGAATGTCTCTTAGATTTACATATTTTTCATATCTAAGGTCTCAAATAAAATATATAACTCAAATGCCGACCTAAGAGAAGTCTAATAAAAGAGTAAACAAATATCTTCCTCAGAGTCCCAAAAGAGAAGACATAGTTCAGAAATATGGAGCATTCCTAATTTTAAAATGTGATATAAATAAAGCAATATTGATAAGTATGATTCAACCATAGTACAACAACACAGTAAAATTTAATAAGTGACTATGAAATGTAAAGTTGAAAAACTAATTTCTAACAAAATAGCACATGGAGTCATGTTTTGAGTTCTAGAGCAAGTGTTTTTAATCTGAGTGAAAAGTTGATCAGAGAAAAGTTTATCACAATTTTAGGAATTGATTTTGAGATACGATGTGCCCAGGATTTGGAATGAGAAAACTAATATTAAAAGAAACAGACCATGTTGCTCTGAATAATATCAAGCTATATGGCTAAAATAAATATTAATCAATACTGTGGGAAGAATCATTCAGAATACCCTCCTACAACATATTAACCAGGCATTATTTTTCTAATTATCTAAATAAGTATGAAACTTCTGATTTTAAAAGCATAGACTTTATAAGTGGTGAATCCAAGTAATTTGGGAATAGCTCATTAAAATGCAAATAGTTATTACTGAAGTAGTTTGACCTTTACTTGTAACATATATTTAAGATATATACTTTCCAAAGCTATGCTTAAAAATTATAGATATAATCCAAGTATAAGTATAGTCTGATCTGATTCCATATGACCTCTTATTTTCAGATTCAGACATGTCTATACTATAGGCCAAGACCACCTTCCACTTTGTAAATCCTTTATGCATTTTAGCATAGTGGAGTAATGTAAAATCCTATAGAAAAACCTTGAACTTTAAACACCCCAATATTTGCAAAATTCATTTGACTAAGGTATCTCTTATTCTGAGAATACCTACCAACATCCTTTTAAATCTAGTATTCTGGAAAATATGCTTTGAAAAGTTTTGTTATATTGTCTATTATTGTTGTCTTTTTAATCTGTCTCTCTAATTTTTAAGATGCTATGGTATATATGAGGGCTGCTCACCAATACTTCTCATTCTCCTCCTTTTATGTCCATGTGGGGATTTTATCTCTCCTTCCCCTTTAAGTTAGGTGTGGCCATATGACTGCTAAAATCAGTGATATATGATCAGAATTGTGTCATTTTCAGGTAGAAGCACTTAATTCCTGATGTGAGTCTAGCCAGAGTGCTCCCAACCACAACACTATGAAGAAGTCATTATCATTCCTATATTGTGAATGACAAAACTAATTTTCAGAGAAGGCTAGAACAGGATTCTAATTTGTGTACTTTTTTTTTTTTTGGTTACATACTTTTTTTGCATTTTATTTTATTTTATTTATACAGCAGGTTCTTATTAGTTATCTATTTCATACATATTAGTGTATATATGTCAATCCCAATCTCCCAATTCATTAATTTGTGTACTTTAAATCTCATGCTTTTTCTACCACAACTTGCTGCCTGAGGTTGATATTCATAACACACTAAAATGCACCTCTCATCTTCCAAATGAAATGTTATTCCTTTCATGAATTTATTTTTGCATCCGTCATTCATGTGAAATTCAGAACACTACTCCACCTAAAGTTCAGTTTCATTAGTGTAAATGGTTTGAGTTAAAGCCAACATTACTTATTTCCCAACCAAAAATAGGTATCTATGCATTTCTTCCTTTGAGTTAATATAAATATGATGAAATCGAATATTTCCCAATATTATTAACATAGCTCAAACCATGCTACTTTTTAAAAACTGGGTATTTAATTGGTATATACCAATGTATTAGGCCCTGGGTGGGGACTAGAACACAGATACGTTTACAGCTAAGTAGAGGAAAAGAATTTGTCAACAACTATTATACAAATAATAAAATTAGGACTAACTTGAGGTTCAAGAAGTGAACTGTGGGAACAACACTGAAGATGACTGAATGCTTTCTGGGGAGACCATAGAAAACTTTCTGAAGGAATGGAAGCCATAGTAGAGTCTGGAGACCATTTGAAGGGCCCTGAGACCCTTTCAGAGGGCTACAAAATCAAAACTATTTTCTTAATTATATTAATGTATTATTTGTCCTTTTTATGTGTACAGTGAAATCCTCCTAGAGGTTACTTCATGTGTGCTATCATAACACAATGAATGCAGAAGCAGTTACTAGAATCCAGCTATCTTCTATGAATCCAGAAATTTACATACTTAAGTAAATATTTAAAACAATGCCACTATTTTCACTTTTTCTTTTGGAAACAATAGTTATTTTTTATTAAAACATTTATGTTAATATATGGGTTTTTCATTTTGTTTTAAAATAGATTAATTAATAATTAAATATTTTAAAATATCTCAGATTAATTAAAACCATGCTAATTAATGGTGTGTAGTACATCAGAATGTCTTCTATTTTTCTAAAAGGAAACATTAAACAAGTAGGCAGGAGATTTGGAATCAATCCCTTCTGCTTTTTCTTCTAGTTTCCTTAACACATTTGGGAAAGCCATTAAACTCTTAGTTGTAATATCCTCATTTGTAACCTAGGGATAGTAACATCTGCTTTGTAAGCTTTACAGTTTATTTTTACACCTGTATTTTAAGTTTATTTTATATAAACTTATGAAAATTAAATGAGACTCCATAAATTAAAACAAACACCACTACCACCACTTTATACCAAAAAAGACACATAAATGCTCAGTATTGTTATGATTCTCTTCTAACTCATTTTTTCCTTTATATTATTTTCATCCAAAACACTTACCAAAATCACTTTCATTCTCCTCTATAAATTGACCAAAAAGTTAAAATACTTTTACCAATATTCTAAACTCTGAACCCTAGATAAACTCTGCTAGTCATGTCTCAGAGCAGAATTCTAGCAACCAAGCATTGCTGGTAAAACTCATGTAACAAAATAGATTTGAGTCATAAAATGTGTAATCACCACTCTCAAATGTGTCTTTAATGTCACCCCCAAAACTTACCATTTTTTCACATTCTTCCCAACCATTTTAAAACATTACCAATTCTCCTAAAACTCTAATATCCCTGCTGAAACCATCCAACCATAAATACATGTATGCCTGTACCCAGCAGACAACTTCATCTTTTACTTCCCAGAGCAAGCTTTTTTCAGCATAAGTGCATTGAATGCCTATTAAATACCAGACATTTCTCTAGGTGCTGGGAATATAGTGATTCGATAGCCATATAATATCCCTGGCTTCATACTCTTTAGATCTAAAGGAAAAGAAAGACAATAAATATATGAGCATATTTCAAAGAGATAAATATATGGATGGTTAGATTAAGTAATATAAGGATAGACAGACATAGATTGATTAGTATGAGAAATTCAGGTAGTGATGTGTTATGAAGGCAACAAAACAAGGTAATAAGATAGTAACAAGGACAAATAAATACAGTGATCAATAAAAGCCCTAAGGAGGAGTCACTTGAGCAATGAGGCAGAGAGTACTGGTTACTTATCCCAGTATCACTACTCCCTTCGAAGCAGGAGAGCTCCAATTTTTAGGGGGTACATGGCCATCAAGAAAAAGTACCACATTTTCTGTGCTCTCTCACAGCTAGGTGTCACTATATGACCAAGTTGCAGCCAGCAAGATCTAAGGAGTGCCTTTTGTTAGTACTGGAAGGTCTTCTTAAAAGGGAGGGGATGAACCATTCTTTTCTGCTTCCTCCATCCTACTGCCTAGATTTTGCTGTAACTGCAATGAAAAGATGCTCGTGGGGTAAGGGGAAAAGTCTGTGGAATTTGTCAAGATTTGCATTTGAGAATGAACACTGGCTGAACATTCTCCCGGAGAAGGGGCTATGGGGAGCAATTTGGAAGCAGGGTAACTGGATAGGAGGCTATTGCAATCATTCAAGAGCCACATGACGATAATTAGGGCAGCTGCAGAGAAAGTGGTCATACTTTGAACATATTTTGGAAGAGAAGCCAACAGGACTTGCTGTTAGCTGAATGTGGAGTGTAGCAAATGAGAAAAAGATACATCAAGGATAGCACCTAAATTGTTGGCCAGGCCAGCTGGGTGAATTGTAGTACCATTTACTGAAGTGATAGACTGAGGAAGAAGCAGGTCTGAGGGAAAGTGAGGAGCGAAGGACCAAATATCTATTTTAGATGTGAATATTAAGCCTGGCAATGTCTATTAGACATCCAAATGAGGATATTGAGAAGACATTTGAACATAGGAATCTGGAGCCCGGGGGGTAAAAATGGGACTGGAGATATAAATCAGGGAGTTATTTAATGTATGGGTAGTATTTAGGCTATGAGGTTAGATGAAATCAATTTTAAAAAAAGATACAGATCAAGAAGGGCAGGGGATTATAGA
Source organism: Eubalaena glacialis (assembly GCF_028564815.1). Taxonomy (NCBI): domain Eukaryota; kingdom Metazoa; phylum Chordata; class Mammalia; order Artiodactyla; family Balaenidae; genus Eubalaena; species Eubalaena glacialis. The sequence continues at coordinate 86,596,805 of NC_083725.1, forward strand.
CCATGTGCAACAGCAAGTAGAGTCTGAGCAGAGCAAGGGAAGCCAGCTAAGCAGGCTGAGAAGGAGAAATCTATGAGGTATAGGAGGGAAAACAGGAGGGCGTGGATCACAGAGCTAGGGAAGGAAGTGCTACAAGAGAGGGTATCAGATGCTGCTCAGGTCAAATAGGAAGAAAAAAGAGGAGTTCATTATGGGTTTGGCACTGTTCCAATGAAATGGTGGGGACAAAAATCTTCTTGAAGTGGAGGGGTGAAGAGGAGCAGGGAAATTCAGCAGTATAAATAGAGAGAGGTGTTATAGAGGAAGAATTGTCTTTTGTTCTTTTTTAAATTTTTTGTATTTTTTAAGATAGATATATTAAAAATCTGTAGGCCAACTGGAGTAATCCCGCCCAATGATGCAGGTGAAGGCAGGCTGGAAGGTGTTAGAAAGCACAGGATCTAAAGTACAAATCTCATGGTCTGATACCCACGAGGGATCACGTCTGTCATTGTAACCACTGAACCCTCCGTGCCTGGTACAGCACTCAAGACACAGTGGATGCTTAACAATTAAGTAAATGAATGAATAAATGTTATATTCAATAGTCTTAGTCAGCATATTTTATCACAAAAATCTTTACATAGGTCATTACATTCCCTATTTTGGGGATCCCTATAGTCTGCATAATAAGCTAAAAAAAATCCTGAAGTTGGCACAAGGGCACATAATGGCTCATCTCTGCCTACCTCTCTAGTCTCAGTTCTCTATATACCTACTTGCATCCTATAACCACACTGCAGTGAACAATTAATTCTACATCATGTTTCTCGACTCAGTACCTTCACCACATGTGTTCTCTGTTCTTGCAAAAACTTCCCCTCATCAACACTCTGTGTTTTTCTAATTCCTATTTATTCTTTAAGACTTACCTCAAGTACTGTTCCATTTAGGAAGATGTGTGTGATCCTCTTCTGAACTAGAGCCCCTCAGTGCTCCCAAGGAAACTGTGCAAACCTCCTACAAAATAATTATCATATTATATAGAATTTGCTTATGAACTTATTTCCATCATTTAAATTAAGCTATAAAATAAATATGCTTTTTGTCTCTGAATACCCAGAACCTAGCTCAAGACATTTAATTAGTGCCATTAAGTGAATATATGGTATCTGTGGTACCCTGATGATGGCCATGTTTATTAATCAACCAAAAACATTTACTCCCTAAACATCTTCAGCAAATGGGAGTGTCTATATTGAAATCCTCCTTGATTTTCTTGTTGCTATATGATTAAAAATTCAGACACTTAATGGGCTCCCAATCTTAAAAGAGTTTGCAATATAAGTGGGCAAGCATATGTAAAATAGCACAGCATCATCATGAATTAGTTAGAGATTGCAAATACTAGGGTTTCTACCTGCCGTGCTTCATCTTTTGCAAATATCCTTAATGAACCACAGTAGTCCTACTGAGACTGGATGTAACTTTAGAAGCTTTCACAACATACTATTTTCAGGCACTCAGTATCAGAGTTAGCATAAGAAATGAAATTTTATTATCTATCTATGAATTAGTACAATGGGTTGGATGAGAGTAATGCCCTGGATAAATGAAACAAAGCTGGAGTCAGCTTTGATGATGGAGGGAGATTAACATGCTAAGGAAGTTTGAAGCTGGTGTATGCTCTAGGAAAAGAACAGGTAGTGTCATGGCACTAGGTAGTGCCAAAAGGAAGTCGCTTAGTTAGATAATGGGAGAGAGACAAAGAATGAATTTGGGTTTTTTTTTTTTTTTTTCTAATGGTTTAGTATGGTCTAGTAGTTTCTTATAAAAACAATGAATTTTCTCCAGTCTTGACATCAATCCCCATGTATGTTAGTACAGCTCTTACCTATATGGTAGCCTATAGGCTAGGCCAGGTGAAAAGGGACAGATTGACCTTAAAGGTTCTGAAATCTGGTGTTTAAAAATATAGGTAAAAAGTTATCTGAACAAGGTAATGTCTTAGCAGAACTCTGAGATCTGTAGTGCCAGATACAAATTATGTTATATAATTTGTTATATCTTATATAACTGTATTATATATATATATATATAATACAGTTATATATATAATCCGTTATATCTTATATAACTGTATTACAAGGCTGCAAACTTCTTGAAGGCAAGAACCTCAGTTTAATTATCTCTGAATTGCCTGGCACATGGGCCAGACACATGGCACCTAATATGTGCCTATTCTAGGACCTCCTAGAACAGTATAGTTTCTTAATCTTCACAGAACTTCTCATCATCACTTAGGGGATATGGGTCCCATGGGTCTTCCCTAAAGGAATACAGTAGAGAACAAACTTCAGGCACCCAAGCTGTGGTGTAAAGTACAGGAGTGAGCTTTCAAACAAGAAGAAATAGAAAAGATAAGAGCAGCAAAATAGTTTGTAAATGTCACATGCTCTGATAATTTAAATGTAATATAATTAACAAAAGTGGAAGATGAGAGAAAGTATAAAGTAGAACATGCCTGTTGATCTCATTGGTATTAACTTACAAGACGAAGTAGCAAAATTGTAAGCATTTGTAAGAGGGTGAAGATAAATTGAACATGATATTTGTCATTAAAATTGAGTAATGGAAGAGAAAGAAGGGTAGAAAGGAGAAGATATTCCTTTTTGTTTATTGTAGGTAGCTAATAGATATTATCTTTAAAAGACAACACTAAAGATAGTATATAAAGAAAGATATTGGTCTAATAGAAATGACTAGAACAAAAAGATAAGTTATCCTAAAAACCAAAATAAATCCCAATAAAAGTTTTTGAAAATGACAATGTAATGAAATGTTTATTGTGTGTACATGTATTAATAAATATAATGTAAGACCATAAGGCAGAAATTAGAATTTCTAGTAGTTTATCAATAAATATATGTCTTAACTTTATTAAAAGAAAGAAGATTGAAAAGATCCATATTCAACTGTTTACTGGATACAAGAGACACACCTAATAGAAAGTGGTTCTGAACAGTTACAAATAAAGGGCTAGGCAAAGATATGCCAGGCAAATGCAAAGGTAAAGAAAGAAGAGGTAGCAATTTTAATATCAGACAAGGCAGAATTTAACCCAACAATGACACTTTATAATCTAAAGGCTACAACTAAAAATAAAGGTAAAACAGTTAATTATGTGCTAAAAAAAACAGCAGCAAATTTGAATTAGATACACTAGAATAAATTCATTATTGTTTCCTCCCAAATAAATATTTACTAGCTCTCACAACAGGAAAGGTTTAAAAGTAAAGAAAGTTCAGGAACAATGAGCTCATCTAGTGCCCAGATGGTAGAGCTGAGAGCTCCAGTGGTAAGGGCTGGCTCGAGATTTGAGAAATCATAGATACTTGATAAGTCTGGGATATCCTTTGTGCCAGAAAGCAAGGAGATGATCAGACTTATTTGCCAGGTCAAAAGGACACAGCATCCAACATAGAGGGACGTCTACTGGTCAAAGATACAAAGAGATACAACTTAAGCATCAATAAGAATCATTGAAATTGACCAAACTCATTGCATATATAAAAATCTGTAAATTCATGATGATATGGGAGAGAAGGAGATAGAGGGGGAGAGAGAAAAAGTACCACACCTCTCCCAATTAACTGGTGATAACAGAAGTAACAGACACCAAATCCTTTCTCTAAAAATTTAACAGTGAAATGCTTTTCCTCTAGGAATTATATTTCGGGTTACCCAAGTCACCCTATTATATGAAAAATTTTTTTCTGTATAAAAAATTATTTGCAACCTCCTATGCAATTATTGATTCTGGCAATGATTATTAGGGTCAGGAACCATGAAACACTGATGGGGAAAAGAACAATAGAAGGATGAAGCAGTCACAACTTGAAAGGGCTGGTAAATCAGTATCACCAGAGGCGAGATGGCCAAGTATTTTGTGTCTCTTGGTGTGATGGACATAAGAATACAGTGTCATCTATGCAATATCCTTAGCAAAATGTTTGAACCTAATTCTAATGGAGTGTCAGTCTTCAGAGCTTACTTCCAGTTTACAGGAAATAGTAAGGACAGAAGACGCAAAGAGACACATCTATAATGTGGAATGTTTTTCAGATCAACTGACACAGGTTTGGTTTTGTTTTTAAATAAATCAGTAGTATAAAAAAATAAAATAAAATAAAAAGGAGACATACTATTCCAGCATTAAAGAGGCTCAGATTCACCAGAACCATATGTAATACCGGACCTGAGTTGGATCCTAATTTAAACAACCCATCAGTTTTTAAAAAAAATGGAGAAATTTTGATTATAGATCAGGTTTTAGATGGTACAAAAAACGAGCATGAATTTTGTTATGTGTGATAACATTACTATGGTTATATAAGAAAATGCCCATAGGTTTTAGAGATACATATTGAAGTCTGTAGGTTGAAATAACATGATGTCTGGGATTTGTTTTTAAATGCTTCAAGGAAAAAAAAAATGAGAAGAATAGAAAGAGACAGATGAAGCAAGTGTGACAAAATCTAGATAAATTTTTGAGTTTTGGAGATGTATTTGTGGGCCTCTCATTCTGTTAACTTTATTTTGTGAATGTTTAAAATTTTAGAATAGTTCTTACTAAATGAAAAGAACAAAAAGGAAAAATTACTTGTTTGTTTAATAAAATATGAGAATAAGAAAAGAAATAAGGCTTCTATGGAAACATAAATCTCCAATTAACAGCAGAAAACAGTGGCTAATTTGTTTTCAAAAAGAAAACAAATACAGCACATCAAGCTATTTTTTATGAACCTTATTCAAATTGTAATGCAAATGCTAACCTTTGTAAATGGGATTTTTAAAAATGTGTCCTGAGGCAATTTATATTTATTATCATGTTTCTGGCTAAAACCAAGGAAACCAAATTCTAGTGAAAAAAATTGCATTTCCTTTCTACCTGAGCTGAGCATAAGGGAAATTGGTAGCTTTCCTTTTCTCTGCATTTTTCCTTTTGCAATAAAGCATTTAAGTTTATTTGTTAGCAAGGCCTGTTCTGTGGTCAGGAAAGCTCTTGGTAGATTTGGGCGTTTAATACCAGCAAATGGAATCATGGATGGTGAAGTTGATCTAACGTTTGGCTTGTAAGAAATGCTGAACTAAATAATCCTGCAGCATTCTAAAGAGGTCTGTTGGTATAGTATGTCTTTATGTCTATTCACAATCAAAAATAAATCACAGGATTAGTTTACCTAGCAACAAACAATAGGGTATAGGGTGTCAAAGAAATCAGAGAACTGACCTTTGCAATTGAATGTCAATCATTTCTACAATTCTGTTATATCCCACTAGGATGAGCATAAAGGGCTTGTCCCTAAGTGAAATTGCAAAACCAGTGTAATTTATATTTTGGCATCCACTAACGTCCTTGGCTCCCATCTTTCTACCTTCGCGTTATCCTCTTCCTTTTGGGTCCTTGTGATCTATGACAATGATAAAATGATGGACATGTTTACTGCAATGAGCCCATGACTTCATAGACAAACCTTCCCAGAACTATTGATATTTTTAAAGCACCAACACTCAATCCAAAAGGGACAGCGATCTATTAGGGAAATCTCAGCAACTAGCACATATTGTAAATAGAACAGAGGAGAACAAGGCAACTACATTCAATGATGGCAATGGTTAATACTGAGTATAGACTATGTGCCGGTTCTTTACATGCACAATTAATTTAATCCTCACAAAAATCTTATGAAATGGGTGCTACTATTATCACTGAACTACAGGAAATTGAGGCACAGAGGAGTGAAGCAACTTGCACAGATCACACAGCAGGTCAGTGACAGAGCACTGTCAGATCTCAGTCAGTCTGACTCAAAACTAGTGATTGACATAAGCCAGGCAATGTGCTAGGCACTTTGTGTTATATACAGATTCCCCTTGCCTCTGCAACTTGTTTTTTTGTTTGTTCATTTGTCCATTTGTTTATTTATTTAGTAACTTGGCTGAATGAATTTTGTGAAGCCGATTTCCCCTGCAATGTGAGGCCTGTGATGTTCCTGCTCAGAATTATTTTCCTTCTTTGTCTTTTAGCCTGGCTTCCTGGGGTTTGCCCCTAGGTCAGCATAAGCCACCTATTGGTAGAAAGTTGTGCTGAAGTACAATTAGTCAGTTAAATTTTCACTCATTACCTTTGGATGTGTGTGTAGCTTGGAGATCACTTTATAATTCAGAAAGCTTACAATTTCGCCTCACATTCAACCAGAGACTAGAAGCTTAGAAGTTTCCTCTCCGGTCACTTCTAAGAGGGCTCAGCCTTGGACATGCACAGTCCTCCAGACCACCAGGGATGAGGGTGACTAGTTTTAAACCTGTCTTCCTAGGCATTGCCCCTGGTTCAGAGTATCATAATGTTCAGACAATTTTGGTTAATATATTGTGTTAAAGTCCCTTGAGCTGGAAAGGCTTCCTCTCTTTGCTAATGGTTCTGTGTGTTTCTTAGGGAATTCTTTCAAATCTGCCTTCATCCCACTCTGATTGTCCTGAGTGATACAGCCTGGTGTATGTGCATACCCTTTCAGATCCCCAGGGGTGAGTGTAATCCTAGGAGGGCTCTTCTTGGCTGTCTCTTTCACTCAGTTAAATTTTTGGCTGGTCTTCTGTTTTTGCATGTTGTACTAGGATCATGGAACTACCATCTGCTTCTTAATTGCTTAGCAAAAAAATCTCCCTTGTTTCCACAGGGTCTTTAGACATGAACTCCTGCATGCTTTGTCCCAAACAAAGTCAGTCCCCTCAGTCAGAGCTGTGGAAATTGAAAATGATGGTGGTTATACTATGTCTTATAGGGAAGAAATTTAACATATACAGTTAACTCAGGTAGTGAAGACCTTGGTGGAAGCCCGAAGGTCAAGAGTCATGCCAAACCTTGATCTTAGGACATCTATGCACAAGGCCCAGATAAGTTACAGGTAGTTTGAGCTAGTCTTGAAGGATGAGTAGGAGAATGCTAGGTGAAGAATATGGGTGTTCCTTGCAGGGAAAAAAAGGCATGAATTATTTTCTCTTCAAAGATAGGGTTAATTTAGCCATAATATATAGCACATAGCCTGGTACAAGAAGGTGCTTGAAATATTTTTTTAGATGTGCTTGGAGTCATGGATGTAGACATTACGTTGAGCAAGAACAGTAAATACCAATGGGCAAGAACACAAGGTGTTTCATCAAAGAAGTAGGTTCACATCATTAAATACTTGCTGGAGGTTCACGATATCCATTCATAGGGAATAAGTTGCCAAAAAGCTATATTGTTAGACTATAGCATGCAGCCTGCCTAATGACTCCATTTATCAGTAAAAACAGGTTTACCTGACTAGTAGAGAAATTCTTACACAGCTAGATTCAGAGAATAAGTTTGCCAATATTTTTGAGGTTCTTTTGCAAATTCTGAAAGACTCTGGCTTTCCCTGGTGTCCCCTCAGGACAGGAAGATCTGCAAGTTGAGTTCAAAGATAATGAAAGGATAAAGGTCACCAGTCTTTAAAAAATCTCTACTGGTGCTACTGAACATAAATTTATCCAAAGAGTTCTGCAGACTGAGTTAGCTCAACCCAAAACAAGATTCCCTTGATAATCCAGAGAAGGAAGTACAAAAAAACTGTGAGATTTTTCTCTCCTGCCTGAAGATAAATTGGAATTTATCCTGCCATCTATCTAATAGGTATGACTGACACTTTCAATCACGGTACCATATTTCAAGATGAAATGTGGTATAATGGTGTGTATGTATTCAAGCCAAAGCCAGGAGGCCCAAATTCTGAAGACCACCTACTTTTTTTTTGAGACTTTAAGTCTTTCAATATCTTCATGTGCAAACAGACGATAATCATGCAACCTAGGGTGACTAATAGGGTTTGTTTGTATCCTGCCTTGAAGAAAAATGAGATACCAAAATGAGGTTTTTGGGTTTGTTTGCTTGCTTGCTTGTTTGATATTACGGTGCCCTTTGGTTGCTCCACTTAAACCAAAAGATACAGTAAACCTTGGTCCTGTTATATGGCATGACAAAAGAAAATTTAAGGGGAGAGCCAGAAGCCTGGCACTGGAGGGAGAGGCAGGGTGACTCCCCTAGAGAAGCTCTGGCAGATTTTGCACACGTCCTATAAAGAAGTCTCCACTGCTCTATAGCTGACAGTAGCAGGCTGGCTTCAAAGGACCCCAGGTAGTAGTATTGAGCCAGCATAATCTGGAGCACCCTAGTAGCCAAAAGCAGAGCTGCACAGATTCTGTGGGAACCGCTATTGGTGGCAGAAGGCAGTCTACCAGCTAATATTGGTTAGAGGTTTCCCTCCAACCTAAGTTGGAAGTGTGAAAGGTTGACTTTTTTTTTTTTAAATTAATTAATTAATTTGTGGCTGCTTTGGGTCTTCATTGCTGCGCGCAGGCTTCCTCTAGTTGCAGCGAGTGGGGTCTACTCTTCATTGCGGTACGTGGGCTTCCCATCACGGTGGCTTCTCTTGTTGTGGAGCACGGGCTGTAGGGATGTGGGCTTCAGTAGTTGCGGTAAGCAGGCTCAGTAGTTGTGGCTCGCGGGCTTAGTTGCTCCGCGGCATGTGGGATCTTCCCGGACCAGGGCTTGAACCCGTGTCCCCTGCATTGGCAGGCGAATTCTTAACCACTGTGCCACCAGGGAAGCCCAAGGTTGACATTTTTAATCATCTTATATTTTCTTTACTACGAAGAAAAAGAAAAAAAAAATTCCAGCAGAGGTAGGGGATTTACAGATAAAATAGGTAGGGGCTTTACATAGAAAGGCCTTGGATTGAAAACTAGCTCTCAAATGGAGAGTATTAACAGAGGGAAGGAAAAATAAAAGCCAGTCATCTCCATTTTGGAGATGTTTTGGAGCTCAAATGAAATCATTAAGAGACTAAATATATAAAAGGACATTAACCAGACTGCATAAAAATAGAACTCTGACCCACAACCTGCAGCAATCAGCCCAGAAAGCCAACTTACTATTCATAGTAACTAGTTCAAGAAGTCAGACTACATCTCTAACAACTAGTTTAAGAACCCAGACAATAATCTATGTAAAAATCAGCCTGAAATGATCAGGAATTGATTAATAACTGACAGTTTCCCCAAATTTTGCCCCCACTTCCAACTTAGGATCAATTTAAGCCAAATATATGCCCTTAACCAATCACATATGATGCCCTACTTCTACTTAGTCTACCTACAGCTTCCCCAGGCCAACAGCCTCCTTCAGGGCCCACTTAAAGCCTTCTCTTTTTTCTACTATAAAGCTTCCACACTCCTCTACCTGCCTTGGAGTCTCTGCCAAGCCTAAGTGATGGTGGCTGACTTCCTAGCTATAGTGAGTTCTGAATAAATAACCCTTGCTTGGTCTCATTTAGGTGGTCTTCATTTATTGCTACATCATGAATTCAAAATTCTTTATAAACTAAGAGGCAAAATTAACAAATGTTATTATGGTTATCACTTTGGTTCTGACTTCTCAAATTGTAGATTACAGAACTAGAAAGAACCTTTAAAATTTCCCAGTCTTGATTTTTTTCTTCAAATGAAACCTATTTAATAGGCGTTGCAAAGCCCAAACCACCTGTCCCTTCCTTTAATTCATTCCTTAAGATGTCCATTCAAAAACAACTCATCTAGACTAATTTCCTCATTATTCATATGAGAAAAGTGAGACTCAGAGAGAAGTAACTTGCCCAGAGTCAAAGAGCCAATTAGTAGTCAGAACCCTTCTTATCTTCCAATTCCCCATCAACGATAATCTCTTGTACACACCATATCAGTGCTTTCTAATGCCAAGAAAGCTGTATTTCCTGCCAAGTTATCTGGGCTGCAGGGATTCATAAGCTCTCTGCAAAGCCTTGAAATCAGATGGAAAGATAAAGGAACAAAAGGGTGACATTTTCGAAAATAAAGAACATATACCCATCCATTTTCTGTCCAATTTTTAAAACAATATTAGAGTGGGTTTGTAGAGATCACCTATTTCCTTCTATTTAATTCAAAAATAATAAGCACTTCCCTTTTCTATAATTAAAAGAGAGAAAGAAAGAGAAGAAATAAAAGACAATGGGAAGAGAGAGAAAATGCTGTCGGGAAAGCTTATCAAGAAGTGATGGAGGGTATGCTGATGTGTTGATGTACATGGTGCTTGAGAGACTAACAGAGAAGATGCTGAATGGCCCTGAACAGCAGGGCACATTAAATGGTGTTGATGGATTTGAGCATAAATTGACTGAGGAAAAGTGGTTGCAATAGATAGCTTGAGCAGGGGCTCTGAATGGATTTCTAATTGGATTAAAGGGATATGACCAGGCAACCACATTATGCTGGCCATTATGCTCCTTATCACCATCCATATTTCTCTGGAGGGAAGAAGGAATCAGGTGGGAAACTGAGGAAAATGCAAATCAAAGCAAAATCTTCTCTTGCCTGGATACACTTCTGGCTCCCTCTGTGCCACTTTTTGTAGATTTAAGACACAATTACAATTTTGATGAGAGTCATTTCATTGGACTATAGAGTTCATATTTTATGTTTATCCTTTAAATGCTGTATCTTTTTTTAAATGATGGGTTATGAATGGGAAGCAGACACATTCAAGCTATGACAGGCTGGGTTTTCTAAGGCAATTACCCAATATTGTTGGGAAGCTTTGTAGTTAATAACTCTCAAAAAGTAGCCTATAATTGAGCCTCTGGATAGCAGTAAATCACAGACATCTTTTCAGCAAGATTTATAGATTTTTTTCCATTCTCATTTTTTTTTCACTCTTCACACCTTTTATTTTTTTAAACATCTTTATTGAAGTATAATTGCTTTACACTGTTGTGTTAGTTTCTACTGAATAACAAAGTGAATCAGCTATACGTATACTTATATTGCCACATCCCCTCCCTCTAGTGTCTCCCTCCCACCCTCCCTATCCCACCCCTCTAGGTGGTCACAAAGCACCTAGCTGATCTCCTGGTGCTATGCGGCTGCTTCCCACTAGCTATCTATTTTACATTTGGTACTGTATATATGTCCATGCCACTCTCTCACTTTGTCCCAGCTTACCCTTCCCCTTCCCCGTGTCCTTAAGTCCATTCTCTACATTGCCATCTTTATTCCTGTCCTGCCCCTAGGTTCATCAGAACTTTTTTTTTTTTAGACTCCATATATATGTGTTAGTATACGGTATTTGTTTTTCTCTTCCTGACTTACTTCACTCTATATGACAGATTCTAGGTCCATCCACCTCACTACAAATAACTCAATTTCGTTTCTTTATATGGCTGAGTAATATTCCATTGTATATAGATGCCACATCTTCTTTATCCATTCATCTGTCGATGGACACTTAGGTTGCTTCCATGTCCTGGCTATTGGAAATAGTGCTGCAATGAACATTGTGGTACATGACTCATTTGAGTTATGGTTTTCTCAGGGTATATGCCCAGTACTGGGAATGCTGGGTCATAAGGTAGTTCTATTTTTAGTTTTTTAAGGAACCTCCATAATGTTCTCCATAGTGGCTGTATCAATTTACATTCCCACCAACAGTGTAGGAGGGTTCCCTTTTCTCCACACTCTCCTTAGCATTTATTGTTTGCAGATATTTTGTTGATGGCCATTCTGACCGGTGTGAGGCGATACCTCATTGTACTTTTGATTTGCATTTCTCTAATGATTAGAGATGTTCTGCATCCTTATATGTGTTTGTTGGCAATCTGTATATCTTCATTGAAGAGATGTCTATTTAGCTCTTCTGCCCATGTTTGGATTGGGTTGATTGTTTTATTGATATTGACCTGCATATTGACTTGATATTGAGCTGATTGTATATATGGGAGATTAATCCTTTATCAGTTGCTTCGTTTGCAAATATTTTTTTCCCATTCTGAGGGTTGTCTTTTCGTCCTGTTTATGGTTTCCTTTGCTGTGCAAAAGCTTTTAAGTTTCATTAGGTCCCATTTGTTTATTTTTGTTTTTATTTCCATTTCTCTAGGAGGTGGGTCAAAAAGGATCTTGCTGTGATTTATGTCATAGAGTGTTCTACCTATGTTTTCCTCTAAGAGTTTTATAGTGTCTGGTCTTACGTTTAGGTCTTTAATCCATTTTGAGTTTACTTTTGTGTATGGTGTTAGGGAGCGTTCTAATTTCATTCTTTTACATGTAGCTGTCCAGTTTCCCCAGCACCACTTATTGAAGAGGCTGTCTTTTCTCCATTGTATATTCTTGCCTCCTTTATCAAAGATAAGGTGACCATATGTGCATGGGTTCATCTCTGGGCTTTCTATCCTGTTCCATTGACCTATATTTCTATTTTTGTGCTAGTACCATACTGTCTTGATTACTGTAGCTTTGTAGTATAATCTGAAGTCAGGAAGCCTGATTCCTGCAGCTCTGTTTCTCTTTCTCAAGATTGCTTTAGCTATTCGGGGTCTTTTGTGTTTCCATAAAAATTGTGAAATTTTTTGTTCTACTTCTGTGAAAAAAGCCTTTGGTAGTTTGAAAGGGATTGCATTCAATCTGTAGATTGCTTTAAGTAGTAGTCATTTTCACAACGTTGATTCTTCCAATCCAAGAACATGGTATATCTCTCCATCTGTTGGTATCATCTTTAATTTCTTTCATCAGTGTCTTATAGTTTTCTGCATACAGGTCTTTTGTCTCCTTAGGTAGGTTTATCCCTAGGCATTTTATTCTTTTTGTTGCAGTGGTAAATGGGAGTGTTTCCTTAATTTCTCTTTCAGATTTTTCATCATTAGTGTATAGGAATGCAAGAGATTTCTGTGCATTAATTTTGAATCCTGCTACTTTACCATATTCATTGATTAGCTTTAGTAGTTTTCTGGCAGCATCTTTAGGATTCTCTATGTATAGTATCATGTCATCTGCAAACAGTAACAGTTTTACTTCTTCTTTTCCGATTTGGGTTCCTTTTATTTCTTTTTCTTCTCTGACTGCTGTGGCTAAATATTCCAAAACTATGTTGACTAATAGCAGTGAGAGTGGGCAACCTTGTCTTGTTTCTGATCTTAGAGGAAATGATTTCAGAATTTCACCATTGAGAATGATGTTGGCTGTGGGTTTGTCATATATGGCCTTTATTATGTTGAGTTAGGTTCCCTCTATGCCTACATTCTGGAGGGTTTTTTTATCATAAATGGGTGTTGAGTTTTGTCAAAAGCTTTTTCTGTATCTATTGAGATGATCATATGGTTTTTCTCCTTCAGTTTGTTAATATGGTGTATCACATTGATTGATCTGTGTATATTGAAGAATCCTTGAATTCCTGGGATAAATCCCACTTGATCATGGTGTATGATCGATTTAATGTGCTATTAGATTCTGCTTGCTAGTATTTTGTTGAGGATTTTTGCATCTAAGTTCATCAGTGATATTGGCCTGTAGTTTTCTTTCTTTGTGACATCTTTTTCTGGTTTTGGTCTCAGGGTGATGGTGGCCTCGTAGAATGAGTTTGGGGTGTTCCTCCATCTGCTATATTTTGGAGGAGTTTGAGAAGGACAGGTGTTAGCTCTTCTCTAAATGTTTGATAGAATTCACCTGTGAAGCCATCTGGTCCTGGGTTTTTGTTTGTTGGAAGATTTTTAATCATAGTCTCAATTTCAGTGCTTGTGATTGGTCTGTTTACATTTTCTATTTCTTCCTGGTTCAGTCTCAGAAGGTTGTGCTTTTCTAAGAATTTGTCCATTTCTTCCAGCTGGTCCATTTTATTGGCACATAGTTTCTTATAGTAATCTCTCATGATCCTTTGTATTTCTGCAGTGTCAGTTGTTACTTCTCCTTTTTCATTTCTAATTCTGTTGATTTGAGTCTTCTTTTTTTTCCTGATGAGTCTGGCTAATGGTTTATCAATTTTGTTTATCTTCTCAAGAACCAGCTTTTAGTTTTATTGATCTTTGCTACTGTTTCCTTCATTTCTTTTTCACTTATTTCTGATCTGATCTTTATGATTTCTTTCCTTCTGCTAACTTTGAGGCGTTTTTTGTTCTTCTTTCTCTAATTGCTTTAGGTGTAAGGTTATGCTGTTTATTTGACATTTTTCTTGTTTCTTGAGGTAGGATTGTATTGCTATAAACTTCCCTCTTAGAACTGCTTTTGCTGTATCCCATAGGTTTTGGGTCCTCGTGTTTTCATTGTCGTTTGTTTCTAGGTATTTTTTGATTTCCTCTTTCATTTCTTCAGTGATCTCTTGGTTATTTAGTAGTGTATTGTTTAGCCTCCATGTGTTTGTATTTTTTAGTTTTTTTCCTGTAATTGATATCTAGTCTCATAGCATGGTATTCAGAAGAGATACTTGGTACGATTTCAATTTTCTTAAATTTATCAAGGCTTGATTTGTGAGCCAAGATATGATCTATCCTGGAGAATGTTCCATGAGCACTTGAGAAGGAAGTGTATTCTGTTATTTTTGGATGGAATGTCCTATAAATATCAATTAAGTCCATCTTATTTAATGTATCATTTAAAGGTTGTGTTTCCTTATTTATTTTTATTTTGGTCAATCTCTCCATTGCTGAAAGTGGGGTGTTAAAGTCCCCTACTATGATTGTGTTACTGTCAATTTCCCCTTTTATGGGTGTTAGCATTTGCCTTATGTATTGAGGTGCTCCTATGTTGGGTGCATAAATACTTACAGTTGTTATATCTTCTTCTTGGATTGATCCCTTGATCATTATGTAGTGTCCTACTTTGTCTCTTGTAATAGTCTTTATTTTAAAGTCTATTTTGTCTGATATGAGAATTGCTACTTCAGCTTCCTTTTGATTTCCATTTGCGTGGAATATCTTTTTCCATCCCCTCACTTTCAGTCTGTATGTGTCCCTAGGTCTGAAGTGGGTCTCTTGTAGACAGCATATATACAGGTCTCATTTTTGTATCCATTCAGCCACTCTATGTCTTTTGGTTGTAGCACTTAATCCATTTACATTTAAGGTAGTTATTGATATGTATGTTCCTATTCCCATTTTCTTAATTGTTTTGGGTTTGTTATTGTAGGTCTTTTCCTTCTCTTTTTTTCCTTCCTAGAGAAGTTCCTTTAGCGTTTGTTGTAAAGCTGGTTTGGTTGTGCTGAATTCTCTTAGCTTTTGCTTTTCTAAAGGTTTTAATTTCTCCATTGAATCTGAAGGAGATCCTTGCTGGGTAGAGTAATCTTGGTTGTAGGTTTTTCCCTTTCATCACTTTAAATATGTCCTGCCACTCCCTTCTGGCTTGCAGAGTTTCTGCTGAAAGATCAGCTGTTAACCTTATGGGGATTCCCTTGTATGTTATTTGTTGCTTTTCCCTTGCTGCTTTTAATATTTTTCCTATGTATTTAATTTTTGATAGTTTGATTAATATGTGTCTTGGCATGTTTCTCCTTGGATTTATCCTGTATGGGACTCTCTGTGCTTCGCAGAGTTGATTGACTATTTCCTTTCCCATATTAGGGAAGTTTTCAACTATAATCTCTTCCAAAATTTTCTCAGTCCCTTTCTTTTTCTCTTCTTCTTCTGGGACCCCTATAATTCGAATGTTGGTGCATTTAATGTTGTCCCACAGGTCTCTGAAACTGTCCTCAACTCTTTTCATTCTTTTTTCTTTATTCTGCTCTGTGGTAGTTATTTCCACTATTTTATCTTCCAGGTCACTTATCCATTCTTCTGCCTCAGTTATTCTGCTATTGATTCTTTCTAGAGAAGTTTTAATTTCATTTATTGTGTTGTTCATCATTGTTTGTTTGCTCTTTGGTTCTTCTAGATCCTTATTAAACGTTTCTTGTATTTTCTCCATTTTTTTTTCCAAGATTTTGGATCAACTTTACTATCATTACTCTGAATTCTTTTTCAGGTAGACTGCCTATTTCCTCTTCATTTGTTTGGTCTGGTGGGTTTTTGCCTTGCTCCTTCATCTGCTGTGTGTTTCTCTGTCTTCTCATTTTGCTTAACTTACTGTGTTTGGGGTCTCCTTTTCACAGGCTGCAGGTTCGTAGTCCCCATTGCTTTTGGTGTCTGCCCCCATTGGGTAAGGTTGGTTCAGTGGCTTGTGTAGGCTTCCTGGTGGAGGGGTCTGGTGCCTGTATTTTGGTGGATGAGGTTGGATCTTGTCTTTCTGGTGGGCAGGACCTCATCTGGTGGTATGTTTTGGGATGTCTGTGACCTTATTATGATTTTAGGCAGCCCCTCTGCTAATGGGTGGTGTTGTGTTCCTGTCTTGCTAGTTGATTCGCATGGTGTGTCCAGCACTGGAGCTTGCTGGTCATTGTGTGGAGCTGCGTCTTAGCATTGAGAGGGAGATCTCTGGGAGAACTCTCACCGACTGATATTATGTGGGGCCGGGAGGTCTCTGGTGGACCGATGTCCTGAACTTGGCTCTCCCACCTCAGGGGCTCAGGCCTGACAGCCGGCCAGAGCACCAAGACCCTGTCAGCCACATGGCTTTTGGGAAGTCTGAGTTCTTCTGCCAGCGTTTAGTAGGTGTTCTGTAGGAGTTGTTCCACATGTAGATGTATTTTTGATGTATTTGTGGGGAGGAAGGTGATCTGCAAGTCTTACTCCTCCACCATCTTGAAGGTCCTCTCTCTTCACACCTCCTGTTGCTAGAGGATCCACATTTCATCTGGAAAGGACATAAGTCTGGCAATCTCACTTCAGGCCTAGCCCATTCACCTTTATTTCCTTTTGTGCTTAGTCTGTTTCACTTGCTCATAGTGGGCCCTGTGCAGAGGAGTTGCCCTCGGCCCTTCACACCAGAGTTCCTTGTGAAACAGCTGAGCGAACACCTCAGCTCGGGACATGTGCTAAAGCTCCTCACAGGATTCTCCTCTCATTTTTGTAAACCTGTAAGTCTTAATTTTTTTTTTTAATCTACTCCATTGATGAGTCATGTATGGTTTCATTTCATAGGTTCTTTTTATTCTAGATTCCTCTCACCCCCAGTGTTAAGGGGACTCATAGAATCCTACCAGGTCAAAACAGGAAGGAACTTAAAAAGCATCTACTATGATCTCTCATTTCATTTCATGTGAAAATTCATCTCTAAAGATGTCAAATGACTAGGCCAAAGCTACAGAAATAGTTTGTTACACTTCATGAACTGGACTTCAGGTAACCTTATAACCTCTTTGACTAAAATGTCTAACTATCCCCCTAATGGAAAATGACGTTTTAAGTTAACTAGCAAAAAAATATGTGTTTATTATGGCTGGGAGTTTCATTTGGTGTCAGTTTGGCATGTAGTGGAAATTGTGACAAAATTAAACATATGAATATCAAGTCCTATGAGAAGAAAAGAAAAATCATTTTCTAATCAAGCAGGCATATGCAATATAGCTGGTAATTGACCAACAAATGGTAGGCACTGTTGTTTTTAGAGCAATTATAGAAGTTATTTATAAGGTAGGAAAATAGCTGAATCTTTCACTTCCAAAGATGAATCATAAATCTACTTATGTCTGCCTGTAGCATAGCCACCTTAAGTTATGAACATATAATAGTCTCCCAGGGAAATGTGTATGTGTTCCTTCTAAATTTCCTTAGAAATAAAATGGCAAATATCAATTTGTTTTCAGCTAAAGATGTTGTTTACCCAATCATGTGTTTATTACTTGGCTGAGAATATCTATCAAACACCTATAATATGTAAAATTGCACTAGATTCGTGATAGGACAACTTATAATCAGGAAAAAAAGAATAATAACAATAATTACAGAGCCTCCAGAAGAAGAATATGGGTATCATTATTTAAGGGAGCTCAATCCATACACACACACACACAAAAATCAGTGTTCTTAAATGGGGCTGCATATTAGAGTGCCCTAGGGGACTACAAACAAAAACTGAGATTTTTCAGGCTTCTTGTCAGAAATCCTAACTCTGTAGGTTTAGGGTGAAATCTGAATCTGTATTTTTCCAAGTTCCTTTGGTGACTCACATGCAGGCAGCCCACATATCCACTTTCTGGAACCACTACATAAAATAATATTCTACTTCTCCTGAGAGTCAAATACATTGCAGCAAGAAATTACAATTAGTAGTTATTAAGCATATTTTATAGTATTTAATGTACAAGTGAGGACTTCCAAATATTATTTTATTTAATTTCCCAGAATGGTCCCGAGAGATTGGTATTGTTATCTGCATTTTCTTAATGAAGGAACTGAGCTTCAAAGAGGTTAAGTAAATGGCCTGATATCCCAAACTGAAAATTTTAAGTCCTCTCCTCTTTACACCATATTGTGCTGTCTCCTCATTGCTACATGTCTCTCTGAGGTCTACTCTTGGCCTATTTATTTAACTAATATTCATAGAGCACCTAGTAAGGGCTGGGCATTGTAACTTAGTTATATGTGTGGACTCTTTGAGAGCTCTTCTGCTTGAATAAAAACAAAAAGGCAGTCACCCATTTACATTTTAACTTAATAAGTCTCCCAGTAAAGAACTAGACCTGTGCTTTAGCAAAGACAGCTGCTACTCACCAATGACAGCTGAGGGGCACTTAACACCAAAACATCTCCTTAATGACATATCATTCTCTTGTGTTCAATTTGGCTTTAACAATTGGCTTATCTATCTTAGGCAATGTGAAATTCTGTATTAATGACCAATAAGAAAGAAACATGGGATAAACACTGGCCTCAGAATGAGAATATCTACTTAGAGCCCTGGTTCTGCAACTAACTGGATGTCCCTTAAACGCTATATGATATTCTTCATATGTAACACAAGGAAATTTGGCAAATGTTCTAATTCTAATAATCTACGAAGAGCATGTCCTAGAAAATATTCCTACCACTCCATACCTACACTATTTCCCTAAAAAAAAAATACATAGACACACACTCACACTCAAGAAAAGGAAAGTCACCTGCCCTGATACCTCATTTCTAAATGTCTTCCAACACTTGATCTGGCATGTTTTATAGATAGGGTATTCAGTGACCTTATGCTGTTACTCCAGAAGCGACTGCATTTCAGCAACCTGAGAGCACCCTGCAGGGTGCAGGCACTTTGGAAGAAATGAATATTTAAAAAATCAGCCATTGGACTCTCTGATGGCAGACAACTGGGGAGCAGTCAAGCTAAACTCTGGGATAGTTTTCAGAAAGCTGTGCTTGCATGGTAAGTTGCGGAATCTGTCCTCTTTAGCCAAGGCTTTAATGACTGTGTGCTCCATGAACATGAAATTCTGCAGGTAGCTGAGTGAGCTTTGGGGAAGGATGGCCCAGGTCACACATTTATTCAGATGACAAGACGAAGCATTTTGTAGTTCGCATAGATACATAAGTGCTATTGCCTCACAGCTACTGGCAGCCATTTCAGAAATTCCAGAGCCCCAGATTCTAGAATTCACTCTGACACAAACCAGCTATGTGATCCGGAGCAATGACTGATATGTATCATGACTGATACACAGTCTCTGTTTCCCCACTAGTTAACTACAACTATTGAGGGCAGGGTCCATGTTATTCCTGTTTACCATTGAATCCTCAGCGTCTAACCCATAGTAAAAACTAAATTTGTGTTTGCTGACTTAATGAAAGGGACTAGACTTGATAGTCTCTGGGGCCCAACTAGCTCCAGCATCCTATGGCTGTATCCTCTCTGGCACACACTCAACTTCCACCTAAGTCCTTGCTCCAGGCCATTTATGCTCTATATTGACAGCTCAGGGAAGAGCTTACCTTTAGGGTCAGTCATTCTTTCCCCTCTTGATTTCTCATTACTATACCTGTAGGGCCAACACCAACTTAAATTAATTCCAATATCAACCCACTTCCATTCAAGACTGACCCTGTACACTCTCACGCATTTTTCACATTTGCGTATCATCTATATCTTCATTTCCATTCTCCTGGTTCTTTCTCTTTATATAGATCACTACAGAGTTAATTTGAACTTACTTAAAAATTCAGTAATAAGCCTGGCACCAAAGAAAAATGGTATTGCTTCTATATGTGGTATGAAGCTACTGAGAAGAAATTATCAGCAAAAAAAATATTTCCAGAAATTTGAAGGAGACGCTGAACACATGGATATACAAAATTAAATAGCAATTTCTTCCTAAGGTAATAGGTTAGATGAAGTAACCACCTTTTGATAAAAACTTCATGTTCGGCATAGTGACAGATGACACCAACTCAGAATTGCAACTCTCACTTCTGGAAGAAATTTCAGTGATATTGCCGAACCTCTGTACTTCACTGATGAGACACTGATTCAAATAATTTGCTTTTCTGTCCTTCCCATAAGTAATGTAAGAGGCGTTGGGCTATTCATTTATTTACTTATTATTTTTTTCAGTGGTCTATTTTTATTTTTCAGAACCGTCTGAGATTAGGACATTTTTCTCAGGACTTTTGCTTGGTCAGAAATGTAAGATTTTTTAATGTTCCCATTGCCCTTTGAAGAACTGGAGTAACACCAAAAATGTAATTGCTTCAGGGAACTGACAACTAATTATCCCAAAGCTAAAAGAAGGCTAGGCATTTAGATAATGAAATGTCAATCAGTGTAATAGAAGTGTCACTTACTTAATACTCGTCTGTGTTTGAAAGAAATGCACGTTATTTGGAGAAACATATTTCTCTGCAGTCAAGAACACTGTGGGTGCATATACTGTGGCTGTCTCTACATACTTAAAGACACTGCACCATTGACAGAGCTACAAAAACTGGGATGGAGAATACTGTGTGTGTGTGTGTGTGTGTGTGTGGTATCTGTGTGTGTGTCTGTGTGCTTGTCTGTCAACTTGCAGGAGTCGTCTGTCAAATGCGGGCCTTCTTGATTTAAGACTGTGAAGTCTGCATCTACAACTGCATTTCTGCAGATAGCCAGGATGTTTTGTTCAGAGGAAGCTGCAGTGCCCTTGACATTGAGCAGTGCCAGAAATCTAACACCAGACCATCAAGCAAGGATTGTGAATGCGTAAAAAGGAAAATTTTTCCATGAATATTTATGGGAAACTCTGCCCTGCGTGAGTGAAAATGATAAAGATGTGCTGTTGATAATCAAGTTGGGTTGTTATTTGTATGTAATAATTTTGAAATGGGTGAGGGAGGAAGAGCCCTACATTTTATTAGATAATCCGGACATTGGATTATTTAAATGTTGTTTTTTGTGAGCTCTGGCTCCTTCCATTTTTCCTGGTGCTGGGAATAGATTTTAACATTTTCATAAGCCCTATGTATGAGCATGAGCAGCTTCACTCTCTGGAACAAAGACAAACTTCCTTTTTTGGCAGCACATCACATTTCAGAAGTGATTTCTTAAAACTAAGTTTCATGATAAACAAAACCTAGTGTCAGATAGCTGCAATCTAGGCTCCTAAGGTCCCCTTGGTGTGCCTCAGATGATAATGACCAGCTGTCATTTCTGATGATGATAAAATACATGTAAGAATGTATAGTTTCCTGAGGCCGCTATAACAAACTGCCACAAACTGGTGGCTTAAACAATGGAAATATCTTGTCTCATGGTTCTGGAGGCCAGGAGTCCAAAATCAAGGTATCTGCAGGGACATACTCCCTCTGGAGGCTCTAGGGGAAAATCTTTCCTTTCCTATTCCAGTTTGTGGTGGCTTCAGGTATCCCTTGGCTGTGGCTGCAAAACTCCAATCTCTGGTTTGCCTTTACAAAACTTCCTCCTCTGTGTCTGTGTCATCTCAGCTGTCTCTTATAAGGACACAAGTAATTGGATTTAGGGCCCACCTGGTTAAACTAGGAGGATCTCATCTCAAAATTCTTCACTTAATCATATCTGCAAAAACCCTTTTTCCAAATAGAGCCACATTCATGTGTTCTGGAGGTTATGACATGGACTTATCTTTTTGGGAGTATCACCATTCAATTCACTATAGGATGTCACAACTATTGTCTTTTATTACTAAAATGCTGTACTACTCAATAACAAAGGCATGTTGATCAATAACCACAACATATAACTGTATTTAATCTTGAGATTCTTTTTTAGATAATTTGTAGGCTCTTAAAGCAGCATAGAAGCCCTCACTCTACAGACATATAGGTAAATTTTGTAGAGAGTTACTTGAAGCCATTAAAATATTTACAATTATTATTAATACATTTAAATAGTATGAATGGGATAGAAGCAGGATTTACATTATCTGACTGTCACATGGAGAGGAAAAAACAGCAGATGGGCACCAAAAAAGAACTGGAAGAAAAATACACCCAAGAGTTATCAGTGGTATGTATATATTTTCATTAATTTTTGTGCAATATAGGTCATTCACTGCACAATTAACTAAAGACACATTTTTGTTCTTATACTTTTTATCTACATTTTAAAAATTATTTATAAAAATATACAAACACAGAGATACATGTGCACACATTTAAAAGAAAAAGTCAAAGGGCATATAAATATCACAGAAACATGAAAATTTAGAAGTAAATCAGGACAAACCTTAGGTAATGTAGCTCAGCTTCCCTCATTTCTTTAAAATCTTTGATAGAAGCATAATCTACCTCTACTTCTACTTGGAAACTTCTGGTGACAGAGATCTTGTTCCTTCACAATACAACTCAATCTAACTCATTCTAGTGTTGAACATCACTAATAGAAAATTCTCCCCAAAATGAATTATAACATGACTGCATGTCATATTTAGCCATGGTTTAGTGCTGTCACATACGGAAGTACAGGCTGTACACTGCACAGCTGCATAGATTACAATATGCTTGGCACCCTATGAAGTTGTGCAGGGTCAGAGCCCTATCTTGGCCTATTACATCACCCAAGCTGGAGAAATAGTTTCTTGTCTTGCTTTTCCTGTACCTCTTCCTTTTTTCCTTTCTCCTAATGTTAGTTTACCTCTTCAGAGAATATGGCCCCAAATATTGCATGTGTTCATTATCCCTGCCTTGTATTTTCCAGGAAAAAAAATGACTCAGTAAATTTCATCTTGATTTTCTACATTTTTGAGGTTTGCTTTTAGACTCCAAAAAAAGTGACAGCACTGCTTTAGGATGACTTTCATTGACTCATGATCAAGAAAGATCTCAACACATGAAAAAAATGAGCATAAATTTGCTGTAACCACTAACTAAAAGCGAAAAAAAAAAAAAGGAGGAAACAAGTCAAAGAACACCTTATTTATGCCATCCCATGTTTAGATTCTTCTTTTTAAACATTTGTGTGTTAATTCCCACAACAAACCTGTATAATAACTGTTATTACAGCCACAGCTCTCCCCTGGCATCACACAGAATAGTCCCTCATTTGGCCATGCTCTTTTATCACTGTGCTCTGCATGTACCATTCCCTTTGCTGAAACACCTACCCTGAGCCTCCCTATACCCTCTTCTGTTCATTCTCTTTTGCCTGGCAAACTCCAGTTTATTATTCAGGTTCCAGATTAGATATACCTAATTCCTTGATCCTTCATGTCTAGGCTAAGCATGCTCCCTGTTTGCTCCAAAATACTTTGCATATCTGAGATATATCACCTATATTTGTATCCTAATCACCTGTGTACTCCTCTGTCTCCACTCTTAGATTCTCACCACCATGAGATCCAGAACTATGTAAAGGAGAGCAAGAGAGTATAATCTAGTAGAGTAGAGAAGAGTAAGGACATAGACCTTGGGCCTGTGCTTCCTGTATTTAAAGCCTGGCTCTACCACTTACTGACTCAGTGACTTCAGACAAGTTACTTAAATGCTTCAGTTTGTTCATTTACAAAAAATGAGACTTAAATACTGCATACTTTCTATAATTGTTGTGAGAAAGAACACAGGTAAAGCAAAGCACATAAGAAAGTGCATGGCAACCAATAAGTGTTACTTATTTTTATTAGGCTTATTCATGAGTGTATTAATGCTGGCACATAGAAGAATCTCACAATCCTTTGTAGACCACGGATCAGGGAAAATTTCACCTATTCTGTGAAGTCTTCCCAGATATGTCATTTGGAAGGGTCTTCTTTCAAACCCTCATCTCTGCCTGTTAAATAACATTTCTTATCTACTACATTAAATCTACTTAATGTATTCTGCGTGTCTGTTTTCTCCTATTAAACCAAAGCTTCTAGATGGCAACCTCCATATTTGTCTCTCTACTCACTTAGCATAGAAAACAACTGTTGAATGAATTAATGACTCAATAGATAAATCAGTGAATTGAAAATCAAAGGAAGTCCTTGAAGACAGGTTGGGAAGGGAGGTTGGGACTAAAAGGAGGGCTAGAAATTCGGATGTTAGACTAAGAGTTTTGGATGAAGACTGAAGAAAGAAGACCGCTACACATCAAAAGTCAGCAAAACTGAAAAGTCCGTGTTTCCCTCTGTTGGGTAATCTCTCAAGCTTTGTCAAAACAGGGAACATTCCTTGTCACAATCCAAGAGCCAGACTGGTGTTGCTTTTGCATTGGAATCCACAAAGGAAAAGTCTTGGCTTCCTGAATCAGCTCCTTTGTGCCCTGGAGCGGAAGGACCACTGTGGGCTTTTCACATGGTCCTTGGTATAAGGCCTTGCACAGAACATGACTGATGAAGGAGAAGAAGTTTTTCCACTATGAGACATCACTGGATTATAAATATCTGTGGCTGATCATCTCTAGTTCAGCATCTTGAACTAGAAATGTGAGAAGGTAGGAATAATGCTCATATCTATCAACGTGTTGGAAAGATGACCATGTAATGTATGGAAAATCCAAGTCCAGAGAGAACATAGAAGTATAACAAAATTTTTTAAATGAAGTAAAAGTAAATGTTTCTGGGAGAGTTTTCTGAAGTATGTGCTGACAACAAAATGCTCAACAAGTTGGTCTTTCCTAAAAGAGTTCCCTGATCAAATAAGTTTGGTAAAGTGCATACTATAAGTATTTTAAAAAATTTATTATGCACATCACAATATTAAAAATACTGGAGAGTCTGGAAGTGATAAAACTTACTTAAATCACTTAAACTCTAAGAGATAGTGACTTTCCCAAAATTACCCTTGCTGGTAAAAAGAGGACTAGAATTCACTCCAATTTTAAATTTTCAATAAAATTGTAGTGCCTCTTTTTGGTGACTATAGAATAGCTCAGTGGAACAAGATTCTGGAAAAATAAAGGTAAGGACGTGAAGAGAGGTACCTCCAGCTACACTTTCCTACTGACACCATGTGAGAGCCAACCTATTAATAGTATTTAAGGCCTGAATTCCAGCACATATGCAGGGAACAGTACTTGGATATAAACCTTGCTATCCTCATCTACACATTATTCATGATCATTCTGGTTTATATGCCCATATATAAGAAGGGAAGTCTAGTTTCCATATCTAATCACCTCCCAAACTTCCACCACCAAGCTTTATTTCTGAAATTTTTGTCTGATTTCTTCCCAGAGAGCTTATAAATATCCCCAATGAAATTCTCCCAGAAAACTCAAATGCATCCTCTCAGTCTTCATTTGCCCTGATCTTTCTGCAACATTATCTATGGCTCTCTCCTCCTTTTTGCACAATTCTTCCTTATTTACTCTCGATCCCCAGGACAGACAGCTAAAATAAAGTGAGATTTGATCCACTACAGAAAATCTGTCAGGATCATTCTTTTGCTGAACTGATAATTGCAATGGAAATTCTTTCTTGCAACTTTTCCATTTATTATGGATGAAAAAACTGTGAGACTAAGACCTGGGAAACCTGGAATTGAAGGATAAATCTAGCTACTAAGCAATAATACGATCTTGGACTAAGTGAATTAAGAGAATATTTTCTAGTGTAATGTTTAAATCCCTTTAATAATTGTTTTACTATATATTTTATAGTTATTTTCTTAGTGATTGCTCTAGGGCTTATATCTTATCAGACTCTAGACTTATGCTAAATTAATTCCAGTGGGATATAGAAACATTATATTTTTATAGATGTATTCCCTCTTTTTTCCATTCTATTATTATTATACATATTACATTTATCTATGTTGCAAATTCAACAATACAATGCTATAATTATCACTTAGTATAAGTATGCTGTCTTTCAGAAAAGCTGAGAGAAGAAAGGAGAGCAAGCATATATTTGTAGCATTTGTTATACTACCCTTCTTATTATTTCTGGTTCTCTTCATTTATTTCTGCAGATTTGAGTTGCTATCTGGTGTGATTTCCTTAATCCAGTACAACTTTGCACCCACCCACCTCCTTTGTGCCTTGAGTTACTTAAGTATGTTTCCTTTAATTATTTGAACATTTTAATTATTTGAAAATTATAATGGCTGCTTTGAGGTCTCTTAAATCCAACTTCAGTGCCTTCTCAAAGGCAGTTTATGTTGCCTGCTTTTTGACTCTGTATATGAGTCACTTTCTTGTTTCTTTGTATGTCTTATAATTTTTTGTTGTAAACTGGACATTTTAGATAATATATTGTAGCAACTCTGGATACTGATTCCCATCCAACACCAACTCTATCACCCATCTCTGAAGTTTGCTGTTGGTATTCGCCGGTTTTAGTGATAGACTGGTGATAGTGACAGACTATTTTAGTGAAGTTATTTCCTTCACAATGTGAGGCCTGTCCTGTTGTTCCTCAGAGGGTGCAGTCTCAGGCATGTTTCCTCAGGGCTATCTTTCACTGCCACTTTCCCTGATCACAGGCAGCTGTTAGACTCCACGAATTGTTGGCTGATTTCTCTGGGTCATCAATTTCTGCACAGTCTGATTTAATTAAATTTGGGCTTTTCTGGAAGGTTAACTTTTGAGGCCACTGTTTGAGGTTTACTTTGACATTTGAGGGCTTGTTTTAGCTGTCTCTTTCCCTGGTTCTCTCTGGTTAACTAGTTGGCCCATGGTTTACCTTATAGTTCTCATGGAACTGTAGGCCTCCTCTTAATTGCTTACCACCCAAATCTTCATTTTTTCCGAGATTTCTCTAAGGCTTGGATTTCCTTTGAGAAGAGCTTTGGAGCTCTCTGTTCTTAGGGCCTGCCTGTACTTCTAGGCAAAATTTCTGAGCCATGACTCAGGAGATGGTGGTAGGGAAATTGGCCTGCTTTTCTCTAAAATGGCAATGTTTTAGGGGCAGGTTTCTGGGCAGGGGCCATAGTGTTTGGTCTTCTTAGCTTGCCTTTCCTAGCTGGGAACTCTATGCTAGGAACAAGCTGGGGCAAGGGTCATATTGGCCTTTGTATTTTCAGCCTGCCTCACCTGACATCCAGCCTCCACCTTGTAAATATTGGCTGGGTGGAAGAAGGGAGCCCATGACCTCTTGGTCGAACTTGCCTGAATTTTTTCACTGTACTATATAGATGTGGGGTATGAGAAATGCTGGTGGCCTGTCCCTCCTGACAAGATACTGTAGCTCTTGAGTGGAAGCTAGGGGAGAGGAATCCCTGGCTTCTTGGATATAACCACCTGGAATGGAGTTTCTGTCATGCTGAGCTAGTAAGGAGGAATGGGTCCAAATGCCATAGACTCTCACTGTTCTTATCAAGTTTTAGTAAATTTTCTTAAATATTTCTCCATTTGTCCTCAGGACAATATCCTCTGTAATACCCTGAGGGAATACCTTCTGAGGACATGGTGAGAAGGTGGCCATCTGTTAGCCAGAGAGGTCTCACCATAAACCAACTCTGACATCACTTTGATCTTGGGCTTCTAGACTCCAGACTGTGAGAAAATACATTTCTTTTGTTTAAGCCACTTGGCCTGTGGTATTTTATGGAAGCCCTAGCCAAATAATATACCACTTCTCCATAGTATTTTCACTATTTTTTATTTTAGCCACTCTGATGAGTTTGTATTGATATTACATTGTGTTTTTAATTGGCATTTCCCTAATGATTAATGATGTTGAGCACCTTTCCATATATTTATTTTCATTCTGTATATCTTCTTTGCTGAAATATCTCTTCATATCTTTTGTTCTTTCTATGATTGGATTGTCTTTCATAATGTTTGAGTTTTGAAAGCTCTTCATACATTTTAGATATGCTGAATATGTGGTTTACAAATACTTTCTCTTATTCTGTAGCTTGTATATTCATCCTCTTAATAGCATCTGTCACAGAGAAAAGTTTTAAATTTTGATGAAGCTCTAACTTATCAAGATGTCCTTTCATGGACCGAGCTTTTTGTGTCAAATTTAAGAACTCTTTGCTTACTCCTAAATCCTAAAGACTTTCTCCTATTTTTTTAAAGTTTTTTAGTTTCATGTTTTACATTTAAGTCTAGGATCCATTTTAGGTTAATATTTGTATATGGTGTGAGACTTGGGTTGAGAATCATTTTGTTGCCTATAGATATGTGGTATAGCAAAGAATATATATGGTTGTTCTTGGTTCCTGGCATGTGCTAAGCTAGAGTGGACATCCTGGTTCCACTGACACCATAGTAGGGTCACCTTGTTACCACTGAATGATGGTAAAAATCCTTACTCTCCACTAGGCTTCCTTTGACACCACCCCATGGGGAGGAGGGAACACCTCAGTTTTGCTGCACAGTGGTGGATGTCAAAGCTGCCCACATGATCTCCCCTGACACCTGTTTCTGATCCTTTGGCTAAGAGAGCAGGCTTTTGGGGAGTTTTTCTGCACCCTTTGATGTTTCTGGGTTTCTGGCTTTCTTCAGCTCCAGGTCTGTGATATATGAGACACGAAGAACACTTAGGGAACTCAGTTCTCTCTTGCTCCTCCAGTTCCAAGTTCCCTAGCCATCTGCCTTCTTCTCTTCACTTTCAGAATCTTATGTGTATTTTATATATAATATCCAGAGTTGCAGTTGTACTCAGGAGGAAGAATAAGAAAAAACTAAGTCTATTCAATCATCCTAGAAGTGGAAGTTCCTGAAAATGCTGTTTTAAGTAGAACGTAATGGACATTCCATTGGCTGCTCAACATCTGAAGAAAATTCCTTGGATAATGTAGTCTTTCATTTCTGGAATCTTGGTGGAATGCAAAGCCCCACTTCTCACTTACAGCAGCTGAAAGTTAGGGCCTGGATATGTGACTTAGTCTTGTCCAATTGGGTGCCATGGAGACTTTGACTCTGGGGTAAATGGCACACAAAAGAAAAGACAACTGAGAATTTATTTCACTGCTAGTGGTATCATAGGTCCTGTGGTAGTAGTGCCAACTCTGGCACTCAGTGTCCAATGGAAGCTGCAGTGGGACTGTAAGTAGACTGTTGCAATGATGATACTTTAGTTGGTATTCTGGTTATCTACTTGGTCTTTGACCATTTTATTGAGGTTCATCTTTTATCTTGCTCTTAGATTTTGTGATCTCCATCATATTTTCCTATTAATTCCCTCTCTGGTTCAGTTAATCGAAGACAGTTTCTGTTGTTTGCCACCAAGATTCAAGATGTGTACAACAGGGAGTGCAAATGTCCTTAGAAAAAAAATTTGCAATGGCTACAAATTGGGTTAATTTCCTTTCAAAATTCTAGTTTGAGGTTGTAATACTATTGATGCAAGAAGAACTAAACAGTAAAAGTGTATTACAGCCATAGAGAACTGTACTCCTTGTTTAGAAATAAAAGATGCTGAGAGATTAAAGAAAAAGAGAGCTGAGATGGAAGAGACAAGGAACACTTCCAGCCCTTGACAACCCCTTTAATTTAACTTTTGTTGTTTTCTAGTGCAAATAATATATATATTCTGCTCAGAGAAGTCTCTCTTGGTACCATCAACTACTATTTCAAAACAGGAAATGATTTAAGAATAACTTTTTCCTGCTCAAAATTTACAAAAAAGCATATGCGCAAGGAAATATTGTCATGGTGATTTTTGCAAGCCAATTACCTGTAGTAGTAACTCCTAAATGACTTTAGAATACTCAAGAGAGGGTACCAATTCAACACTCTAGCTGAATATCAAGACTGCCTATGTGCTCTAAACCCAACCCCCAAGTATGACAAGTAAATAAGTAAATATTACTGGGAGCCCAGGACATACGATGAGTTCAGAACATACAACAGAATCCCATAGCATAGCCAGAAACCAAGTGGCTCCTTTACAGGTAAATTCCTTTCAGCAAAAAGCCTAGGCCTGATTAAAATGTTTCCCAAGTTCAAAAACAGGCGAGATAGTTGGGGTTGCATGCTGTAGATATGGACAACTCATCAGAACCGTCAACATATTTGTCTGGAAAAATTAGGCCAATATAGAAAAACTCAACCTCATCTCTCACTATGATTTGCTATATTTATCTGGTAGGCAAATGTTCTTTGGATTAAAGCTGGTTCACAAATAGAAGACTTATCTTAAATGCCATTTCAGAGAAGGCAATTTTTAACATTCCCTTCATGTTTCAGAGAAATAAAAATGATTCCCAATTCTTATAAAATGCATTTTAACTCTTTAACATGTCTTTGCATTGATTACATCATTACAGCCTCAAAATAACATGAGCGGTAGCTAGGGAATGGAAAAAGAAGATAATGTATTTACTGAGTGACTACTGTATATTAAGTAACATATATTTTATGTCATTTCATCCTCACTCCAACCTTTTGATTTAATACCTTTAATTTATATTTATATATGAAGAACAAAAGAGGTTAAGTGTTTGTTCTAGGTCAGTAAGGTCTGGATATAGCTTTTGGGTCACCTGACAACCAAGTCTATGAAACTTTGCTCAAACTGTTGTGGCACTTCTTAATCGACGTAAAAGAAAAATAAAGTCTTGTGCTAAAGAGTAAAGATACGAATCTCCATCTTTTTCTATACTTCCATTTGAAGAATGACTTTGTCTTTGAGTGGCTATTCATGGGAACCAGTTTCTGTATCATCAATAGAACAAGCAGTGGACTGAGAAAATAAAGAGACAGTCTGAGTGATAATGATAATAGAAGGGTAGGCATTACATGGAGGGTACTGGAACTTCCATTAAACAGGGTGAGGCAAGGACAAAGCTAGTCAGGCCATGTGGGCTTTTGCTAAGACACCCAAAGTGAGAGAAGACTCCAGAACCGTATTTATAAATGCCCCTGCTTAGTGATCATGGGCAAGTCACTTAGTCTTTCTAGATGTAATTTCCATGTCTACAAAATCTTCAAATTAACTCATTAATTTGCAGTCTGAAGTATAGGAGGAGTTGAGACAGTTAGGAGGCCTAGTAACTGAGAAGTGTGGGTGGGCACGAGAACTGACAAGAATGTGAAATCTCTGAATCTCTCCCACCTTTCCTCTTGGAGCCTATTTCTTCCCATATCATATTCTTTTTCCTCTTTATTCTAAGTGTCCATCCTGTTCCTCATTCTTGTTAATCTCAATCATGGATTATAGTTGTACACCTCAACCCACCATGACAATTGCTGAGAAGACCTCAGAGACTGGAACATCTAGGAGGTTTACGAAATAATAAATTATTTATCTAAGTGAGTTTCAGGTACAAACTTTCTTAATGATATCTGGGTTTTATCAGTGTACTCCTAGTAAACAATAACACTAGAGTTGAATGGATTTTTCTGATTCTTGCTCCATTTTTGTGACCTCCTTCTTCATCACCAACTCCCTAAGGGAAGACTAAGTATTTGGCTCTCTGTTGTAATACCTGAGAAACCCAGAGATGTAATGAGATATAGATTTTAAATATCATATTTACCTTTTAATCCAAGGTCATTGGATAAATGCCTAGAAATTACAAAAACTGAGAAAAGCCTTCACAAAAGATTTGCTACAAGCAGAAGATTAAGTATGCATGTAAGTATATATCTCCATGGTATACCAAAACCTAGAAAGCCCCCCCTCTACCAAATAACTTGATTTAGGTTGAGAAGTCATTCCACACACACACACACACACACACACAGACACACAAGCACACACTTATACATGCACACCCTATGTTGATGTACAACATCCAAACATCCAGACTCATTCCAGTTCTGTGACTAGCCTTCTCTGATGTTAGGCAAATCATATCATTTTGCCCAGTATCAAGTTCCCTATCTATAAAATGAAGATATTGAAATAAATTATTTCTGAAGTAATTGGTAGCAGCTCAAGTCTAAAAATAACTTACTCTTTGTTACTCAACCCGATATTATTTCCAAGTGAAAATCAGCAGTTGCTTTTTTCTCCAGTACTAAGCAAATGATCTTTGTTATTTATTAAAAGAAAGAAGAGTTGTATAAAATACATAAATTTGGGATTGTGTGTGTTTTAATTATCCATGAGATTCTTAAGTTAACTGAAGGTATATAAAGTAACTTAACCTCAGATATTTATTCTCTGCAGGTTTCCCAGGTCATAGGATTTGAAGATTAAACAAAGTAGATACTCAAGCCTCAAGAACAGTTCTCTACATAGAAGTTCCAATTCTAGGTACCCAAGGCTTGAACTCTTAGGCTTCTATATTTATATCTGTTCTTTTTTATTTTTAATTTTTGAATTTTATTTATTTTTTTTGTACAGCAGGTTCTTATTAGTTACCTATTTTATACATATTAGTGTATATATGTCAATCCCAATCTCGCAATTCATCCCACCACCACCACCACCCTCCGCGCCACTTTCACCCTTTGGTGTCCATGTGTTTGTTCTCTACATCTGTATCTCTATTTCTGCCCTGCAAACTGGTTCATCTGTACCATTTTTCTAGGTTCCACATATATGCGTTAATATATGATATTTGTTTTTCTCTTTCTGACTTAACTTCACTCTGTATGACAGTCTCTAGATCCATCCACATCTCTACAAATGACCCAATTTCGTTCTTTTTTATGGCTGAGTAATATTCCATTGTATATATGTACCACATCTTCTTTATCCATTCGTCTGTCAATGGGCATTTAGGTTGCTTCATGACCTGGCTATTGTAAATAGTGCTGCAATGAACATTGGGGTGCATGTGTCTTTTGGAATTATGATTTTCTCTGGGTATATGCCCAGTAGTGGGATTGCTGGGTCATATATCTGTTCTTAAAGAGCATCTCCCAGGGAGTGTAGCACTACAGGTGTCAGACTTGATTCTGGAAAAAGAATACACAGTAAATTCCAATCTGAAGTGTGTACTTGAAAAAAATATATGTCTTTGCTGCTGTTTCTTTATATATAATTTTACATATACATTTTATAGGCACCCTGTAAGTGTTCAGTTAATTTTGTTTTTATATTTATAACACTCCTATTTAAGGCCTATTAAGGGACCTCCATGACCTCTTCAATAATACAACTATGATGTGGGATTTGAGTTTCCTTTTTGCTCTATAAGAAGACACTAGTGATAAAGTGCAGGAGAAAACACAGTTTCTCCCCTATCCCTTCTCTGGTCCAGCTGTGTGTTTTTCACATGAGAAGAGTGAGAAATCGCTCCTTATCCTAATACAACTCACCTGTTCATGGTGGGACCTCAGGGGCATTAAAAACTGTAACTTTTTCTGTTCAAAGTATTTCTAGTATTTGAATTATCTCCATTTAAAACAATGTTCTAAGCAAATTTTGCAATAATTGGATAATTTTATATACTTCCTAGGGGACTACCTAAAGATCTGTGATTCATTTCAATGTATTGTGTTGGCCAAAAAGTTTGTTCAGATTTTTCCATAAGCTGTTATGGAAAAACCTGAACGAACTTTTTGGCCAACCCAATAGAAACTCTGTTATGTTTGTTTGTTAAAAAGTCATATTGCCTTATAATTACATACTGTTTACTGCTGGTAAAAGAGATAAAATGCCTGACTCTTAATTATTACGACAATACAGGAAATGAGCTTTATGAGAATGTGTGTATTAAGGAGGAAACCCAGAAAAATACAGCAGTTGGAAAATCTGAGTTCAAGCACTTGTTTTGTGACTAATGAATTAGTTGCCATTCACCAAGTCATTCAGTCTTTCCAGGACATTGTTTCCTCATCCATAAAAGGGAGGGAATTTGGGAATTCTAAGTTCAGTTCAGACACGCTAAAATTCTTCTTCTTGTCCATTGGCTTATTAACGTAACAAGTTAGTCTTCTGGACAATTTCCAAAGGCAAAAAGAAGTAGATTGAAAGATTCTTTCCGACATAAGAAAAATAATAAAACTGTACATAGGACACTACAAAATGATATCAAAGGAGAGAGAGGCAATTTATTCACTCTGGGAATAGAGCAAGATAACACGTGAAGTGATATGCAGCAGAGGGATGGCAATGGCTGTTAAAACTAAGCAACAGGATTCCGAATGGAGAGTAGGTGGCACTCTGGGACAAATGACACTGTAGAGGGAAATAGTCAAAGTATATAAGGTTTAGAGGTGGTGATCTGAGGACCTTGGACAGAGGGACCAAATATGCAAAAGTGTATGTTATAGAAGAGGGTGTTTCTGCATTTATCAAAAAATGGACTTCAAAGCCTCATTTTTCCCTCTTCCCCACCCACACTCAGCTTTGAGTTTCTAACATTCTCTGTTAATGAAGTATAATTCCTGAGATCACTGACATCTTAAGTCTTAAGAACTTAATCATAATGTCTCTCCAGCCTTGACAAAACTCACTTGGATTCAAGAGTTACTTTCTCAGGAGGCTGGTCAATGGGTCAAAGTGGAAAAATCCAGAAATTGAGATATTTTTCCCCCTTTAAAGACCCATTTAACTATGGTGGCTCCCTAAAAGCAGAAATTCTGAGCTCTGGTGGAATCTCTGAGAAGTAACTTGTGCACTACCTTCCTTGGTTTTCCAAATTGCTTGTAACTTCCAAACAAGGTTTAATAGCTGAATCCCAACTGTTCTTAATGGAGAGTGATTCCAACAGCAATGCTGTAGAATGAATCAAGCATAGACAGTGTTCTAAAATGCAGGGGTTTGAGTGGAGTTTTAATTCACATCTGGCAGTAGGGAGCCCTGTGCTCACAATTAAGCCCAAATTTAACTCTAGGTTTCCTCCCCATCATTTTATCTCTACTATGTGCAACTTTTTAAATGAAGGCCTAACCCACTCTATAAGGAAACTTTCCACTTGTACATATTAGAAAGAAAAATGACATCATAATGATTTAAATATGGAGGAGGCACTTTTAAAGCTTTGTGCTATTAGGCTAACAAGCTATCATCATCAGTTATAGTGCTGATAACTGTAGCATGGTCTAATGGATAATAAACAGAACGAGGCAAGCAGAAGCCTTTGTTCCAATTGCACCTGTCAAGTTCTTTCCTACAAGTTGAAACATTTCAGCCCCCACTTCCAAAGTTTGGTTATTAAGAGAATTAGTTCCCTTCTATCTTCACAGAAGACATATATTGAATAAGTAGATGTTTTAAAGGTGTATCAAAAATGTAAACTATGCCTTTATTTTAAAAGTAACTGTAGGATAATGCATTCTAACCTGAAGAACTCACGAATTTTTACAATCACCTTTTTAGAGGCTTAAAATATTCCTTCCTGTCAGGAAGATGGAAATGAAGTATATCTCATGTTCTTAGGTGATGTGACTAAGTGCAGTTTGGTTTTACTGTTGTTTAGGCAAGCTCTATCTATACTCTGGTCTAAAAATTCACAATCAGTAGGGCACCAATTCCAGAAGAAAAAGTAAGAATTTAAAAGCAGGAAGAGATAAGCAGCAACTCCAAATCTTCCATAAAATCACACCACTTCAAGAGATGTATCCATCTTACAAACTTTCTGGGTAGTAATCAAAAGTAATGTTGTTTTCTAGTAATTCCTACTTGTAGTATTTCTACCTATATCATACAGTTGAAAAAAATGGAGGATACAGAGTTATAACATTATAGTAATTGAGTTGCCTAAACCCAGACCTGTTGGACCAGAGCAAATATTTGTTTCCTCAGTCCTTCCAAATGGAGGGTACACCTCTAAAATACCACACCTCATTCGTCCAAACATCCCAATTTAGGATAATAGCCCTATGCTCACGCAGATCACAATCAGTTACACTGAAAAATATATCTAGGAATAAACCCTACTCAGCCTCTCCAGATACGGATGAAATGTGCCTGGCTTAGATTAATCTACCTCTCTATTCTAGAACTTGAGCCATTAAGATCACTTCTATCATTGCATCCCAAGCCTAGGTCTAGCTCAAGCTCCCCTTGACAAATAATGGATGGTTTAATAAATAGGGAAACAACAAGACTAGGGAGAGTATTCATTCTTTCCAGAAAATCATTGAATTGGACCGAACTCCCTAAAACTCCATTGGGGGACAGCTAACTTTACTCCTTCTTCATATGCTTATGTTCCTTCACTCTTTCACTCAATAAGTGTTTGTTAAGAACCTACTTTGTGTTAGACACCATGTTAGGCTTTAGTGGTATAACATTGGGAAAGACAGTTCCTTCATTTAGGGAGTTCATCATCCAGTTTGGCAGAATGATGAGTACATATGTCAATTGCAAATTCAGTGTAATAAGTGTTATGTCAGGTCAAAGACACGGTGCTGGGGTAGGAAAGAGGTCAAGAAAGGCCTTCTGGAAAATCCTTCTAAGTTGTCTTGAAGGGTAAGTAGTCATCATCTAAAAATGAAGGTAAAGAATGTTGCTGG
This sequence comes from Eubalaena glacialis, assembly GCF_028564815.1. NCBI lineage: Eukaryota > Metazoa > Chordata > Mammalia > Artiodactyla > Balaenidae > Eubalaena > Eubalaena glacialis. The sequence goes on from NC_083725.1 coordinate 86,633,237, forward strand.
AGTTCCAAAAGTAGTTCAATTTATCTGTAGCATGAGATGAAGACTAGAGAATGATGAGACAGAGGTACACAGGATATATCTTTCAAAAGAGCACTGGGATCTACTCAAGGCATAGCACAAAGCTCTCAAAGTCTGTATGATGAAGAAAAAGACAAGACCTCAATTTTTCTTTCAGCTTTATTGAGGTATAATTGACAAATAAAATTTTAACCTATTTAAAGTGTACGATGTGATGATTTGATATATGTATACATTATAAAATGATTTCCACCAAGTTAATTAACACACCTGTCACCTCATATATTTACCTTTTTTTTTTTTTTTTTTGGTGAGAATGCTTAACGTCTACTCTCTCAGCAAATTTCAATTATACAATACAGTATTATCAACTATAGTCACCACATTATACATGAGCTCTTCAGAACTTATCCATCATATAACTGAAAATTTGTATCCTTATGCAAGCCTTTCCCTATTTCCCCCACAATTCAGTCCCTGGTAACCAGCATTCTACTCTCTGTTTCTATGAGTTTGACTTTTTACAAAAAAATTCCGCGTATCAGTGACACCATGCAGTATTTTTCTTTCTCTGTATGGTTTATTTCACTAAGCACAATAGCTTCCAGGTTTATTCATGTTATCCTAAATGACAGAATTTCCCTCTTGTTTTAAGGCTGAATAATATTTCATTATATCACATTTTCTTTATCCATTTATCTATTGATGGACACTTATGTTGTTTCCATGTCTTGTATATCGTGCTGCAATGAACATGGGTTGCAGATATCTTTTTGAGATAGTGATTTTGTTTCCTTTGGATATACACCCAGAAGTGGGATTGCTTACCCATATGGTAGCTCTATTTTTAATTTCTTGAGGAACTTCCATGTTGTTTTCCATAGTGGCTGAACCAGTTTACATTCCAACCAACAGTGCACATGGGTTCCTTTTTCTCTACATCCTTGCAAGCAATTGTTAACTGTTGTCATTTAAAAAAAATAAAGATACATACAACAATATATTAGTTTCAGGGATGTAATATAATGATTTGATGTCTGTATATATTGTGAAATGATCACCACATAAGTCTAGTTAACATTCAGAACCACGCATAGTTGCAATTTTTTCTCCCGTGTTGAGAACTTTTAAGATCTACTCTCCTAGCAACTTTCAAATATATAGTACAGGATTATTAACTATAGTCACTATAATAACTATATGTATTTATGAGCTTGAGGTTTTTTTCTTTGTTGTTCTTTTTTATTTTTGGATTCCACATATAAGTGAGATTATATGGTATTTGTCTTTCTTTGTATGACATTTCACTTAGCATAATGCCCTCAAAGTCCATCCATGTTGCAAATGGCAGGATTTCCTTCTTTTTATGGCATAATTATGTTCCACTGCATATATATACCACATCTTCTTTATCCATTCATTTGTCAATGGACACTTAGGTCATGTCTTGGCCATTGTAAATAATGCTTCAATGTGCTTATATACTTTTAAATTAAATTACTGGTTTTATTTCTTTCGGTGAATACCCAGAAGTGGAATTACTGGATCATATAGTAGTTCTATTTGAATTTTTTGAGGAACCTCCATACTGTTTTCCATAGTGGTTGCACCAGTTTACATTCCTACCTACAGTGCATGAGGGTTCCCTTTTCTCCACATCATTGCCCACACCTGCAACTTCTTGTCTTTTTGATGATAAAGATCCTAACAATTGTGAGACGGTATTCATTGTGGTGTTGATTTGCATTTCCCTTGTGATTAGTAACACTGAGCCTCTTTTCATATGTTTGTTGGCTTTCTATATGTCTTCTTTGGAAAAATGTCTATTCAGGTCCTCTGCCTGTTTTTTAATTGGGTTACCTGGTTGTTTTTTTTTTTTTTTTTTTTTTTTTTACTGAGTTGTATGAGTTCCTTTTATATTTTGGATATTAATCCTTTATCAGATATATGGTTTGCAAATGTCTTCTTCCATTCCACAGTTGCCTTTTCATTTTGTTGATGGTTTCCTCTGATATGCAGAAGGCTTTCAGTCAGATGTAGTCATGTTTGTTTATTTTTACTTTTGTTGCCTTTGCTTTTGGTATCAAATCCAAAGAAACATTGCAAAGACCAATCCCAAGGAGTTTACCTGTTATGTTTTCTTCCAGTAGTTATATGTCTTCAGATCTTCCACTCAAGTCTTTAATCCATTTTGACTTGATTTTTGTGTAAGGTTTAAGATCAGGGTCTGGTTTCATTCTTTTGCATGTGGAATTCCAGTTCTCCCTGCACCATTTATTGAAGAGACTATTTTTCCCCATTTTATATTCTTGGCTCCTTTGTCAAAAAATAATTAACCATATATGCATGAGTTTATTTCTTGGTTCTCTATTGTGTTCCATTGATCTATGTTTCTGTTTTTATGCCAATAGCATACTGTTTTATTTACTATAGCTTTGAAATATAATTTGAAGTCAGGAAATGTGATACCTCCAGTTTTGTTCTTTCTCAAGATTTCTTTGGCTATTCTGGATCTTTTGTGGTTCTGTACAACTTTTAAGAGTGTTTTTCTATTTCTGTGAAATTGAATGTTGATTGAATGTTGACAGAGATCACATTGAATATGTAGATAACTTTGAGTAGTAGGGACATTTTAATAATATAAATTCTTCAAATTTATAAACACAGGATATCTTTATATTTATTTGTGCTTTTAATTTCTTTCATTAATGTTTTATCTTTTCAGTGTAGAGCGCTTTCACCTTGGTTAAATTAATCCTAAGTATTCTATTCTTTTTGATGCTATTGAAATGGGATTGTATTCTTAATTTCTCTTTCCAGCAGTTTGTTGTTAGTGTATAGAAATACAATGAGATATCCCTCACACTTGTCAGAATGGATTTTATTAAAAAGACAAGAAATAACAAGTGTTGGCATGGATGTGGAGAAAAGGGAACTCTCGTACACTGCTGGTGGGATGTAAATTGGTGTAGTCACTATGGACAATAGTATGAAGGTCCCTCAAAAAATTAAAACTAGAACTACTATATGATCCAGAAATTCCACTCCTAGGTATTTATCTGAAGAAAATGAAAACTCTAATTAGAAAAGATATATGCACCCCTATATTCATTGCAGCATTGTTTATAATAGCTAAGATATGTAAGCAACTTAAGTACCCATAGATAAATGAATGGATAAATAAGATGTGGTATATACATACAATAGAATATTATTCAGCCATAAAAAAGAATTAAATCTTGGCATTTGCTACAACATGGATGAACCTAGAGGAAATTATGCTAACTGAAATAAGTCCAACAGAGAAAGAAAAATACTGTATGACTTCACTTATATGTGGAATCTAAAAAACAAAGCAAATGAACAAACAACAAAACAGAAACAGGGTTTTAGATACAGAGAACAAACAGGTGGGTGCCAGAAGGGTGGGATGTGGGGGGGATGAGAGAAATAGGTGAGGGAGATTAAGAGGTACAAACTTCCAGTTACAAAATAAATGTCATGGGTATTAAATGTGCAGAGTGGGAGATACTGTCAATAATAATCTAATATCTTTGTATGGTGACAGATGATTTAAAAAAAAGAAATGCAACTGATTTTTGTATATTGATTTTGTACCCAGAAACTTTATTGAATTCATTTTATTAGCACAAGCACTTTTTTGATGGAGTCCTTAAGGGTTTCTATGTATAAAATCATGTAATCTGCAAACAGAAAATTTTACTTCTTCCTTTCCAATCTGGATGTCTTTTAATTACTTTTCTTACCTAATTACACTGGCTAGGACTTCTATTACAATGTTAAATAAAACCGGTGGAGAAACCTTAAAGATGGTGGAGGAGTAAGATATGGAGATCACCTTCCTCCCCACAAATACATCAGAAATACATCTACATGTGGAACAACTCCAACAGAACACCAACTGAACACTGGAAGAAGACCTCAAACTTCCCAAAAGATATAGATTTTTTTTCCTTTTTCTCTTTTTGTGAGTGTGTATATGTATGCTTCTTTGTGTGATTTTGTCAGTATAGCTTTGCTTTTACCATTAGTTGTAGGGTTCTGACTGTCCTTTTTTTTTTTTTAATATAGATTTTAGTGCTTACTATCACTGGTAGATTTGTTTTTTGGTTTGGTTGCTCTCTTCTTTCTTTTTTTCTTTTTTTTTTACTTAAAAATTTTTTTTTATTTTTAATAATTTTTTTTAGTTTTTATTTTAATAACTTTATTTTTTTTTACTCTTTCTTTCTTTCTTTTTTCCTCCATATTTTTCTGAGCCATGTGGCTGACAGGGTCTTGGTGCTCCAGCCGGGTGTCAGGGCTGTGCCTCTGAGGTGTGAGAGCCGAGTTCAGGATATTGGTCTACCAGAGACCCCACGGCTCCATGTAATATCAAACAGTTAAAGCTCTCCCAGAGATCTCCATCTCAACGCTAAGACCACCCAGCTCCACTCAACGACCAACAAGCTACACTGCTGGATACCCAATGCCAAACAACTAGCAAGACAGGAACACACCCTCACCCATTAGCACAGAGGCTGCCTAAAATGATAATAAGTTCACAGGCACCCCAAAACACAACACCGGACGTGGTCCTGCTCATCAGAAAGACAAGATCCAGCCTCATCCACCAGAACACATGCACCAGTCCCATCTACCAGGAAGCCGACACAACCCACTGAACCAAACTTACTCACTGGGGGCAGACACCAAAAACAATGGGAACTATGAACGTGCAGCCTGCGAAAAGGAGACCCCAAACACAGTAAGTTAAGCAAAATGAGAAGACAGAGAAACACACAGCAGATGAAGGAGCAAGGTAAAAACCCACCAGACCAAACAAATGAAGAGGAAATAGGCTGTATACCTGACAAAGAATTCAGAGTAATAATGGTAAAGATGATCCAAATCTTGGAAATAAAATGGAGAAAATACAAGAAACATTTAACAAGGACCTAGAAGAACTAAAGAGCAAACAAACAATGATGAACAACACAATAAATGAAATTAAAAATTCTCTAGAAGGAATCAAGCAGAATAACTGAGGTAGAAGAACGGATAAGTGAACTGGAAGATTAAATAGTGGAAGTAACTATCGTAGAGCAGAATAAAGAAAAAAGAATGAAAAGAATTGAGGACATTCTAAGACACCTCTAGGACAATATTAAATGCACCAACATTCAAATTACAGGGGTCCCAGAAGAAGAAGAGAAAAAGAAAGGGACTCAGAAAATACTGGAGAGATTATACTTGAAAACTTCCCTAATATGGGAAAGGAAATAGTCAATCAAGTCCAGGAAGTGGAGAGAGTCCCATACAGGATAAACCCAAGGAGAACCACTCCAACACACATATTAATCAAAGTATCAAAAATTAAATACAAAGAAAAAATACTGAAAGCAGCAAGGGAAAAACAACAAACAACATACAAGGAAATCCCCATAAGGTTAACAGCTGACCTTTCAGCAGAGACTCTGCAAGCTAGAAGGGAGTGGAAGGACATATTCAAAGTGATGAAAGGGAAAAACCTACAACCAAGATTACTCTACCCAGCAAGGATATCATTCAAATTCGACAGAGAAATTAAAACCTTTACAGACAAGCCAAAGCTAAGAGAACTCAGCACCACCAAACCAGCTTTACAACAAATGCTAAAGTAACTTCTCTAGGCAGGAAAAACAAGAGAAGGAAAAGACCTGCAATAACAAACCCAAAACAATTAAGAAAATGGGAAGAGGAACATACATATCAATAACTACCTTAAATGTAAATGGATTAAATGCTCCAATCAAAAGACACAGACTGGCTGAATAGATACAAAAAAAAGACCTGTATATATGCTCTCTACAAGAGACCCACTTCAGACCTAGGGAAACATACAGATTGAAAGTGAGGGGATGGAAAAAGATATTCCATGCAAATGGAAATCAAAAGAAAGCTGGAGTACCAATTCTCATATCAGACAAAATAGACTTTAAAATAAAGACTATTACAAGAGACAAAGAAGGACACTACATAATGATGAAGGGATCAATCCAAGAAGATATAACAATTGTAAATATTTATGCACCCAACATAGAAGCACCTCAATACATAAGGCAAGTGCTAACAGCCATAAAAGGGGAAATCGACAGCAACACAATCATAGTAGGGGACTTTAACACCCCACTTTCACCAATGGACAGATCATCCAAAATGAAAATAAATAAGAAAACACAAGCTTTAAATGATACATTAAACAAGATGGACGTAATTGATATCTATAGGACATTCCATCCAAAAACAACAGAATACACTTTCTTCTCAAGTGCTCATGGAACATTCTCCAGGATAGATCATATCTTGGCTCACAAATCAAGCCTTGATAAATTTAAGAAAATTGAAATCGTACCAAGTATCTTTTCCGACCACAACACCATGAGACTAGATATCAATTACAGGAAAAAATCTGTAAAAAATACAAACACATGGAGGCTAAACAATACACTACTAAGTAATCAAGAGATCACTGAAGAAATTAAAGAGGAAATCAAATGACAATGAAAATACGACGACCCAAAACCTATGGGATGCAACCAAAGCAGTTCTAAGAGGAAAGTTTATAGTAATACAATCCTACCTCAAGAAACAAGAAACATCTCAAATAAACAACCTAACCTTACACCTAAAGCAATTAGAGAAAGAACACAAGAAAAACACCAAAGTTAGCAGAGGAAAGATCAGATCAGAAATAAATGAAAAAAAATGAAGGAAACAATAGCAAAGATCAGTAAAACTAAAAGCTGGTTCTTTGAGAAGATAAACATAATTGATAAACCATTAGCCAGACTCATCAAGCAAAACAGGGAGAAGACTCAAATCAGTACAATTAGAAATGAAAAGGAGAAGTAAAAACTGACACTGAAGAAATACAAAGGATCATGAGAGATTACTACAAGCAACTATATGCCAATAAAAAGGACAGCCTGGATGAAATGGACAAACTCTTAGAAAAGCACAACCTTCCGAGACTGAACAAGGAAGAAATCGAAAATATAAACAGACCAATCACAAGCACTGAAATTGAGACTGTGATTAAAAATCTTCCAACAATCAAAATCCCAGGACCAGATGGCTTCACAGGCGAATTCTATCAAATGTTTAGAGAAGAGCTAACACGTATCCTTCTCAAACTCCTCTAAAATATAGCAGATGGAGGAACACTCCCAAACTCATTCTACGAGGTCACCATAACCCTGATACCAAAGCCAGACAAAGATGTCACAAAGAAAGAAAACTACAGGCCAATATCACTGATGAACATAGATGAAAAAATCCTCAACAAAATACTAGCAAACAGAATCCAACAGCACATTAAAAAGATCATACACCATGACCAACTGGGGTTTATCCCAGGAATACAAGAATTCTTCAATATACACAAATCAATTGATGTGATACTCCATATTAACAAATTAAAGGATAAAAACCATATGATCATTGCAATAGATGCAGAAAAAACTTTTGACAAAATTCAACACCCATTTATGGTAAAAACTCTCCAGAAAGTAAGCATAGAGGCAACTTACCTCAACTTAATAAAGGCCATATATGACAAACCCACAGCCAACATCGTTCTCAATGGTGAAAAACTGAAATCATTTCCTCTAAGATCAGGAACAAGACAAGGTTGCCCACTCTCACCACTATTATTCAACATAGTTTTGGAATTTTTAGCCACAGTGTTCAGAGAAGAAAAAGAAATAAAAGGAATCCAAATCAGAAAAGAAGAAGTAAAGCTGTCACTGTTTGCAGATGACATGATACTATACATACAGAATCCTAAAGATGCTACCGGAAAACTACTAGAGCTAATCAATGAATATGGTAAAGTAGCAGGATATAAAAGTAATGAACAGAAATCTCTTGCATTCCTATACACTAATGATGAAAAATCTGAAAGAGAAATTAAGGAAACACTCCCATTTACCGTTGCAACAAAAAGAATAAAATACCTAGGAATATACCTACCTAAGGAGACAAAAGACCTGTATGGAGAAAATTATAAGACACTGATGAAAGAAATTAAAGATGATAAAAGCAGATGGAGAGATATACCATGTTCTTTGATTGGAAGAATCAACATTGTGAAAATGACTATACTACCCAAAGCAATCTACAGATTCAATGTAATCCCTAACAAACTATCAATGCATTTTTCACAGAACTAGAACAAAAAATTTCACAATTTGTATGGAAACCCAAAAGACCCCGAATAGCCAAAGCAATCTTGAGAAAGAAAAACAGGGCTGGATGAAGCAGGGTCCCTGCCTTCAGACTATACTACAAAGCTACAGTAATCAAGACAGTATGGTACTGGCACAAAAACAGAAATATAGATCAATGGAACAGGATAGAAAGCCCTGAGATGAACCCACGCACATATGGTCACCTTATCTTTGATAAAAGAGACAAGAATATACAATTGAGAAAAGACAGCCTCTTGAGTTAAGTGGTGCTGTGAAAACTGGACAGCTACATGTAAAAGAATGAAATTAGAACACTCCCTGACACCATACACAAAAATAAACTCAAAATGGATTAAAGACCTAAATGTAAGGCCAGGCACTATAAAACTCTTAGAGGAAAACATAGGCAGAACACTCTATGACATAAATCACAGCAAGATCCTTCTTACCCACCTCTTTGATAAATGGAAATAAAAACAAAAATAAACAAATGGGACCTAATGAAACGTAAAAGCTTTTGCACAGCAAAGTAAAACTTAAACAAGATGAAAAGACAACCCTCAGAATGGGAGAAAATATTTGCAAATGAAGCAACTGACAAAGGATTAATCTCCAATGTTTACAAGCAGCTCATGCAGCTCAATATCAAAGAAACAAACAACCCAATCTAAAAATGGCAGAATATCTAAATAGACATTTCTCTAAAGAAGATATCCAGATTGCCAACAAACACATGAAAGGATGCTCAATATCACTAATCATCAGAGAAATGTAAATCAAAACTAGAGAAATGTAAATCAAATCAAAACTACAATGAGGTATCACCTCAATCCAGTCAGAATGGCCATCATCAAAAAATCTACAAACAATAAATGCTGGAAAAGGTGTGGAGAAAAGGGAACCCTCTTGCACTGTTCGTGGGAATGTAAATTTATACAGCCACTATGGAGAACAGTATGGAGTTTCCATAAAAAACTAAAAATAGAACTAACATATGACCCAGCAATCCCACTGTTGGGCATATACCCTTAGAAAACCAGAATTCAAAAAGATACATGCGCCCCAATGTTCATGTCAGCACTATTTAAAATAGCCAGGTCATGGAAGCAACCTAATGTCCATCGACAGATGAATGCATAAAGAAGATGTGGCACATATATACAATGGCATATTACTCATCCATAAAAAGAAATGAAATTGAGTTATTTGTAGTGAGATGGATGGACCTAGAGTCTATCATACAGAGTGAAGTAAGTCAGAAAGAGAAAAACAAATACCATATGCTAACACATATATATAGAATCTAAGAAAAAAAAAAAAGGTTCTGATGAACCTAGGGGCAGGACAGGAATAAAGTCGCAGATGTAGAGAATGGACTTGAGGACACGGGGAGGGGGAAGGGTAAGCTGGGATGAAGTGAGTGAGTGGCATGGACATATATACACTACCAAATGTAAAATAGATAGCTAGTGGGAAGCAGCCACATAGCACAGGGAGATCAGCTCAGTGCTTTGTGACCACCTAGAGGGGTGGGATAGGGAGGGTGAGAGGGTGGGAGATGCAAGAGGGAAGAGATATGGGGATATATGTATATGTATAGCTGACTCACTATGTTATATAGCAGAAACTAACACACTATTCTAAAGCAATTATACTCCAATAGAGATGTTAAAAAATAAATAAATAAATAAATATCATTATTCCAAAAAAAAAGAAAAAAGAATACTGAAAGAATAAAATTTACTTAAATCCAATTACCAGTGTATTTAAAATAACTAATTATTAACCAATGATAAAGTCCAAAGTTAGCAATTAAAGGCTTACCTCGTTTTATTGGGCTTTACTTTATTGCACTTCACAGATAATGCATTTTTTTTTACTGATTGAAGTTTTGTGGCAGTGCTGTGTGGAGCACGTCTGTTGGCACCATTTTTCTAACAAAATTTGCTTAATTCATGTCTCTGTGTCACATTTTGGTAATTCTCCCCATATTTCAAACTTCTTCATTATTATTATATTTGTTATGGTGATCTGTGATTAGTGATCTTTGATGTTACTACTACAACTCTCTGAAGACTCAGATGATGGTTAGCATTTGTGAGCAATAAAGTAATTTTTAATTAAGTTATGTACATTATTTTTTAGACATAATGTTTTTACACAATTATTAGACTACAGTATAGTGTAAACATAACTTTTATATGCACTGGGAAACCATAAGATTCTTATGACTCACTTTGTTGCAATATTTGCTTTACTGTGGTGGTCTGGAACTGGGCCTGCAATATCTCTGAGGTGTGCCTGTATTGCATTTTTCAGTATAACTGAAGTCAATTAAAACATTTTTTTTTATTTGATTTTAGCATCAAAAAATTTTAAACTACTGTATTTGGTTACCATTGCTACTGTAATAAATTATCACAAACAATGAAAAAAAAAAAACTGGTGAGAGTGAGTGGGCATATTTGTCTTACTCCTGATCTTCTAGGAAGCACTTCCAGCTTTTCGTCACTGAATACATTCTTAGTTTTGGGTTTATTATTTTAATATATGGCCTTTATTATGTTGAGGTACATTCCTTCTATACCCAGTTTGTTGAGAGTTTTTATCATAAACGAATGTTGAGTTCTGTCAAAAAATATTTGCATCCATTGAGTTGATCATATAATTTTCTTTCATTTTATTGATGGAATATATCACATTTGTCAATTGGCATAGTTGAAATATCCTTGCATCATAGGAATAAATTCTAATTAATCATGATTTATGATCATTTTAATATACTTTCATTTGGTAATATTTTGTTGAGAATTTTTGCTTCTATGTTCATCAGGGATACTGGCTTGTAATCTTCTTTCCTTCTGGTGTCCTTGTCTGGATTTGGTATCAGGGTAATGCTGGCTTTGTACAGTGAGTTTAGAAGTGCTTCCTACTCTTTTACAGTTTGGAAGAGTTTGAGAAGAATTGGTATTTCTTTTTCTTGAAATGTTTGGTAGAAATCACCAGTGAAGCCATCTGGTCCTCAGCTTTTGTTTGTTGGGAGGTTTTTGGTTACTGCTTCAATCTCCTAATGTGTAGAAGTCACTCAAGTGTTTGTTTTTATTTGTTTGTTTGTTTCTTTGTTTTTTCTCTCAGAGGAAATTGCTCCGTGTGTACCTATACCTTTGGTGTGTCCATGGGATGAGGGAAGTCGGGAGCCTCCAATGTTGCCATTTTGGTCCCTCCTCACTCCATTCTCTACATGGTCTCAATTCTTTAGGACCATGTAGAAAATGTTAAGTTTGAGTCAGCTATAAAGACAGTTATACATTTTACTGAATGTCAGTTGCACAACAGAGAATTAAGGCAAAACATGTTCACTGAAGTACAAACTTCAATTCCTATTATGCTGTGTTGAAAATGAAGTATGAAAAATAACATTTCCTTAAGCAACTGAGCAATAATATTTCCATTTCACAGATGAAGAAATTAAAAGATAAATATCAACTACATTAGTTTCTATCTTAGTATATATGGTAAAACCAGAATTAAGATTTATTCACACAAGATAAGCATGTCTAGACAACAAATTATATGGCATAATGGTTACTTGCAATGCACTCAGAAAGAGCTAGTTTCTTGCTCTAATTTGACTGATGATCTTTAGGTGAATGACTACCCATTCTTTACACGAGGATTAAGATCACTTTTATTTCTAATCTTCTTGAATTTTTAAATATTATACTTTCAAACATGAATAACTTTACTTATTTCCCACTAGTTTTAGAAAACTATGAATGGTAGAATAATCTTACTTTGTTTAATTGAAATTAAGCCAACTTGGTGTATAGTCAGCCTGAGATCTTTCTACCTGAACTTTAAGATTTTGAATTGTTCCATAGTACTGAAAGTGTATTGATGTTTCTAGACAAATGTCTATTAGCCTCTACAGGGGAGCTTCTCCCTGTTTCCCATGTTTAGTTTCCATTTGCTTTCACCTCAGTATTCACCTGTGGGTACTCTGTGTCTAAATAGAGGGTGCTCAAAAACCTGCATGCAAATCTTCTAGACGCTCAACAGACATCAGCTGGTCTGGGTAAACTTTACATGAATCTTACTTAAATCACTGCTCAACTGAAGAAGTTTTTTAATCCGGGTTTCTACCATAGTCACAGATTTGTTTAAATTTATTATACAAATTTTTGGACTTGGGTATTAATGTTTATTGAGCAGTTACTATAGGCTGTTCATCTTTCTAAGTATTTTACATATCAACCCATTTGATTTTTATAATAACTCTATAATTGCTTTTGTTAACTTCCTATTATATGCATAAGAAATGAAGAGAACAATTGGGGTTTAGAAGGACTAGGTAACTTGCCCAAAACTGTACAGCTAGTAAACTACAGGGTCAGAATTCAAAACTAAATAGTCTGATTCCACCAACTTCAAGTTAAACCACTGTACACATTGTCTCTCCAGGATGAAGTTACAACAATTCCAGTCTTCAGTTTCCTTATGCTGAGGATACTTCACACTTTGTGATTTTGTGTTTACAAAGCATTATCATTATTTATCTTATCTGGAACTGACATAAACTATCTGAGGTTATCCAGACAAGTATTCAGATCTACATTTCAGAGAAATAACTGGCTCTCAGTGGGGATGACTTAGCTAAGGTCTGGAGAGCCAGGACCACACTCTAGATCAACTGACTCATTATTAGTTCTAACAGGAACTCCTTTCCCTACTATACAGCATATTTTTATTACATAAGTAAAATGAGAATAGAAGTACCTCCTAACAGCCATTCTAAATCATTCCTCTCAGCTTTTCAGGGCCTATGGTTTGCTTAAGTAGATGACTGAGGGACAGCACTGTGGTATAGAGAAGTGCAACTCACAACTGGAACGAATTGTTGAGAATCAAGGAAAACAAATACTATCAATGGCAAATGTGGGCCCAAACTTGGATTAATCTTACCATTTATGTCCTAAATGAGAAGTCATGCTCGTGAAATCAAGGGGTTGACACTAGAGCAAATCAGGATTTACAACAGCACAAACAAGAGGCAGAATGGTGTGCAATGAATATATTAAATGAACACTAACCAAATGTAAGTCACTCAAAGTCATACAATTGCAAATGTTTGTTGGAAATAGAATCAGTAGGCTTGAACCACTCCAGGCAGGGTCTCCTATGTAGCCAAATAAGAATCATAATTCTGTTAGCGTAAACTGGTTCGGGTACCTGAATGAGGGAAATGCTGTTTCCTAGAAGTATCTGAATATAGTATGGGAGGAAATGCCCAAAGCTAGCTATCAGGGAGACTTGGATTCCGATTTCTGCTTTAGGATTGATTTGGGATGGTCTCTTATGCAAGCCATTTAATCTCTCTAGGATTATTTGACCACCTGGAAAACATCTACCTGCCCTGCTTGCTTTGAGGGCTTAATGTGAGGGTCATGTGAGAAAGTGGGTGTGAAAGAAATTAAAAAGCAAAAATCTGAGCTATGCATGAATGAGGTTAAATGATCTGAGCAATAAAAGGAATTGCCTGTAGATGGGTAAACAGTATATTATATGTCTGGGGAGAAACATTTACTGACAGTATACAATGTACCAGGCATTGTATTGGGCACTTCTTACAGTTCCCTGTGATCCAGGAATATCATATATCAGAGATATAGGAGAATGACTGGAAGATTCCATTATCATGATAGACATGGATGAGAAGCTTTCAAGGAGGGAAGAATTTGATGTTTGGGGCCTGAAGAGGTGACTTGAGACCTTTTAAAACACAATTTCTATGAGAGTTATATTGATATAGAATTCATATTTCAAGGCAGCTGAGGCTATCTGTTCATTCTCTTAGTAAACAAATTTGCTTCTGTCTTTCACAGTGAGAATCTATGTTCATCTACCTATAGAGCTCATCTTCTTTATTATAATAGGGGCCTTGTAAAAAGATCAGATGGATGGATCAGAATGAATTTGTGACCATTCTCAGAAAAACCATCCCAAAGAACTTGTGTGGTGGAAAGAGGATATGTTACACCAAGCACATTTTCCTTCCTTCTTCCTTCTCCTCCTCTTCTTCCTCTTTTTCCTTGTCTCCTCCTTCTTCTCCATCATCGTCATCATCTGAAAGCTAGAAAACCCCCTCTGTCCTTGAACAAGTCAGTTAGCCTTTCTTTCTGCAGTGTCCCCATATATAAAACAAGAGAGTTGGATTGGTATTCCTGATGTTTCTCAACACTAAATTTTCAGAATTGTCAAATAAATCATAATGAGCTCATTATGTACAAGACAGAGGAAAAAGGTAACATAGATCATAATCCCTGCCCTCAAGAAATTAGAGGATATCTTAAAAAGCTGGCATTGACAACAAAAATTACTAGGAAAAATATCACTAGGAAACACTGAAATCTTATTATTATATATAATATTCAATAATATTTCTCTTTGAAAGGATAAATTGGGTTACTTGCCTCTTTCTGTTATCAGAACACCCTTTAGACCCCTGCTCCTATGCCACCTACTTCATTTCCACTTTCCAAAATTCTATTCATGATTTAAAGCCCAAGCCTTAAATACCACATCCATCCAAAGGCCTTCTTCCCTCAAAGAAGAGAGGATCACACTGTCCTTTAAATTCCAGTTCTACTTCCTGATTTGCCTGTGTAACATCAAAGTCTGCAGGCACCTGAGATATATTCTATTTTGGGGGGGGGGGGCAGTGGTGGCACTGATTTTGAAGTCTGGTTCAACCACTCATTCGCTAGTAGACTTCCCTAAGCCTTCATTTCCTCTCTGGTAAAGAAGGTCTGATAATAATTCTTCTGCACAGGGCTGTTGGGTGGATTAAACAAGGTAACATGTGAATGTGCTTAGCAGAGATTCAATGAACGTGTCTGAATCCTCCCTGGCAATCACTTTCCTTAGCTTTCTACTCCCATCATTTGTGTGTCTGTTTTATCTGCTCTGGGAGAGAGTAAAATCTGAGGACAGGAAACTCTTCTCTCACTCATCTTGTGCATTTTCCTCCTCACCCCACCCCTATACCCCTACCCAGTACTTAGCACACATTCTCTTTGTTTATCTGTAAATTTTATTAAATTGGCATCAGTCTGTACAAATAATCTTGGAAGCCTGTTAAGAATGTTCAGTATCATACACGTCAACATTCACAAGGACAGTGTGGAAACCTCTCTTTGTCTTCTTCCCACTCCCCAACCTCGCTCCTCTCTCCATGGCTTTTGGAGAGGAGGCTGCAGTTAGAATCATATCACCAGAAGAAAATCATCAATTTTCTAATGAAAATCCCTGTTGTTAAAAATGCAGCCTCCAGCACAATCCCTAAAGGAGAGAACGCGTTCCTGCAATGCACTTGGCCAATTTGTGAGCTCTGCCTTGGTGAGCACAGACTCTCCCCTGACCCTGGAAAACAATCAGCAGGAGCCCTGAATTATGAAGCATGAAAGCTCACCACTGTGTTGTCTCCAGCTGACACACCAGCTTTTGTCATTGAAGGTCACCCAGCTATGAGCCTTCCAGAGCAAGATTCATTCACCTGTCTCTCCACATTGGGCTCCTCCCACCTAAACCTTTTCCCTTTCATTACGCAGCTTCCTGAGAATTTGGCAGTTTTCCACTGTGTTCGACTTACCAGGCTATAAATACCTGACTGAGAAATACAAAATGTGTTTATAGGACTTCTGATGGCTCCTCATCTAAACCATAAATATGAAATACTTTCCCACATTTCTCAGAAAACACTCCATCTCTCAGATTCAACTGGCAACAATTTACCCAGCACCAGACAGCACCAAATTCTCAACTTTGCAGTTTTCAATCAAGTCTGTGCATGCAGTTGCATCGTGCTAACAAAAGTGGGACGTTATTAAGTCACACACCCTGAGTGGCCACGTCTTAATGATTGTTTCTAAACTGTAAGAAATTTGTTTGGTGGCATCTGCACATCATAACAGCTAAAGTATTAGCGTCTGAGACTCTGATGTTCAAGACTTTCTGCAGCTGCAGCCACAACCATAGTAAATATAGGCAGTGCTGACTGTGGATAAGATCACAGATTTAGAAATCAGACAGACATCTGTTCTGCTACCTACATGATGTGTCACTTGGGAAGTTAATTTTCTAAGCCTCAGTTTCCTTATAAAAATAAAATAGCAAGAAATAACAAAACTACCTAACAGCATTATTCATGACACTAAAGTGAGATAATGTATATACATCACTTAGCCTTGTAGTTGGCATTTATTAGACACTCAAGTAAAGATGCCAATAAAAAAAAACCAAAAACAAAAACTCTTCTATATTCATTATAAGATAGAAATATTAAGGCCAAAATAGTTACTGAGCCCTCAGAAATATTGTCTTATTCTGGTTGAGCTACCTGGACTTGGTGCAAAATTTGGAAAGATTTTATTTCACCCCCAAGATTCTTGATACAATCTTTATTTTTTTTCCTCCGTCTACTAGGTACTGTGATCAATCCAGGACTAACTGGTGTCCTCTAGGAATGATGCTTTAGGCATCTAGGAATGATTGTGTAGGATAATTATTTAGGTATCTGCCTCTTCTGCTGGAATGTAAGCTCTCAAGGGCAGGGCCTATGTTTTTACTTGCTTTATCCTCCTCACCTGTTCCTGTTCAACAGGAGAAGACCACAGACTAATTGTTAGTATCAGTCCAGCTCCCAGCTAATACCCCTAGGGGACTGTTTTTTTTGTTTGTTTTTTCCTTTCTGGAGTGTTAGCTACCATTTATCTTATAGATAGAAGGGGCTGTTCAGGACTTTGGCATTGTTTTGTTTACATGCTCTGTCTCATTTAATCTTCACAACTCTCTATGAGGTAGACACTCCTGCTATTCTTATAGTACAGATGAGAGAACTGAGGCTTAGAGGGGTTAAACAAACTCACCAAAGGTCATACAGTATGTGACTAAGCCTGAGTGCCAAAAAAGACCTTATTGAGTATAAAGCCCACTGACTAAATACCTTTTTACAACAGATATTGACTGCTCTATTAAGGCTGAACAATCACCATGAATGGTTGTCGATATATTTTGTTATTATTGTATTTCAAGCTTTTCAGACCAACTAACTCCCCTTGAAAGTTGGATAGCTCAAAACTGTTTACATTTAACATTACAACCATCTCATATGACCAGAGATTCACAGAGTCAAATTTGATCCTCTTATTCTTAGAATTCAAGTCTCAGCATGAAATTTTACAGCATCAGTGTAACCTGCCCTGTATGGAGCCTCCTGGTACGTGACAGTACATTCTTCCAACCCCACACATCTTCAATGGCCAGAGGTTTCCAGAGGTGAAGACCCTATACCGAATGTTGGTATACTATTTCTCCATTATTCTGGGGCTTCCCTAAAAGAAAATATTGAAGTTTGGGACCTGGGTATGCCAGATTAGAAATGGAACAAGCAAGTTTCACTGGATAGGAACATGACTGTAGTGAGGGAGTAAATGCCAGTTGTCAACCAGAATATTTTTAGGGGACCTCACTTCCTATAAAATTCCCTTCCAACTTTGAGACTCAAGAGCTCTCTAGAGATGGGTCTAAATTTTCTGTACTTTGTACTGCCAGAGGCCAGGTTTGTATTAATGCTCAGATGAAAACACAGGAAGCAGGTTTAGCCTATTTTAGATAACCCAGAAATCATAGTCAGTGGGGAAACCAGAATAATTTTAAAGACAATTGAGTCATTTATCTTGTATTAACAGAAATTAAGAGGATCTTTTCTGGAATCTGTACTTGGAAGTCCACATTGCCTCCATAATAAAAATAAATCCTGCCCCCTCTGCTCCTCTTTACAAGCCCCAGGTCAGTGCATATCTTCTATCCTCAAATGAGCCTGGCTAATTGATTCTCTTAACATTGGGGGTGACTTTCTCAGACGGTTTCCTCCTAATCTTTTTGGCTGTTTCTAATCTTATTAGCAAGCTCTCATCACAGAACATTAATGTGGTTGTATCTGATTTCATTTTTTGCCAATACCCTACAAAATGCAGCAGATTAGTGACTGTTATGTCATGTGGCTTTAGCAAAATTGAATGCTAATGAGATGTGATTAGGTGGAAAATTATAGCACTAGGGTGCTTGCCTTCTATAACTGCAGCATAGGCTTTAGTTTGGAATGGGGGGGCACCAGATTTCTTTTACTTAATAGTGATCTCTAAGGCATAGATAGGTACTGTGTATTTACAATTATGCAGCAGATAATTAAGTGGCTTTCACTGGTGGACCGTTGAATAGCCTTGCAGATCCTAGAGATGGTCAAAGAAAGCAGCAGGAAGACTAAACTTGCATTGTCTCTTCTGAAACCTCATTTAGACCCCACATCCCCCCGCAAAAGGAGCCAAAAGGGATGCAGGATCATAGTAATGACGGAGTTCTTATCTAAAATAAACTTATTAAGTGAGACAGATTCTTTACTAACTAGTCAGGAGCCGAATGATTAAACAGCTTTTCTTGCCATTGAATTCCAAGCAGAAATCAATGTACATTATACATTTGCAGCGGCTGAGATTGCAAAAGACTCAAGGAAGATGTAAAGACTGTGATTTACTGAAATATTTCATCACTGCAATGGTCAGGAGATGGAGTGCAGTTTATCTATGGAATATAACTTATATCTTGTTCATTTTTGTATGTGTTAGAAGAGCCACTTGCATAAACTCTCCAATTGTAGTATTCCTGTTGCAAAATAATAACTGTCCAACTGAAAAGAATTGTTCCTACATTCAGAACATTTTTAAGAAGGAGAAGCTGCTTTATGGGGACTTACATATCATCATTCAACTGTAGATGGTGCTACCCAGTGAGTTTGGCATGGTTTATGACAAATACCATGACTAGGGGTTGTTAAACGCAGTGCCATGTATTCCCTGGGACACCACATGGCACTAAAGGGGCAGAGAAGAGACTGTTGCTAAGCTTTTGCATAATTCAAGCAACTAACTTGTTCTTGTAGGTCAACTTTCTCTAACACCAACAGCTTTTGCAAGTTCAACTATCTTGTCAATCTAAAATCTAGGGAAAGATATAAAATTTTAAAGAGAGAAGAAATATAAACTTAAACAACAATGATCAGCACCTGAAGGATATCCCTCTCCTTAATTATCAGTAAAAACAGCATTATTTAATTACTTGTGAAATGTCTACTTCTAAAAAGGACTTGAAGTGGTTTACAGTAAAAGCAACATATGATCAAAGTTCCAGTTATCTATTGCTCTGTATCAAACTACCCCAAGACTTAATGGCATAAAATAACAACCATTTTATTCTATACACAATTGTATGTGTCAAGAACTTGGAAATGAAACAGCAGGATGGCTTATCTCTGCTCAGTGACTGGGACCTCAAGTGGGGTGATCTGAACACCCTAAATTGCTGGGGCCGTATGTATATAGAGTCTCAGGCTGTTGGAGGTTTCCTGAGTCTTCTCCATGACTACTAGCCAGGGACAGAACATCCAAAGTGTTTCCTTCATTCACATGTCTGGCACTGCTGGAATGACTGGCACAGATGAGGCTGGTGGGCCTCTCCCTCTCTCTCTCCTCATGGATTCTCTCCAGGGAGCTTCCTCACAGCTTACAAGTCTTTGAGTAGTTGGACTTCTTACATGGTGAGTAGTTTTCCCTTGTAATTAAGAGGCCCAGGCGGAAACTGGGAAACTTCTCATGGATGACCTGATCTCAAGTCCTAGAACATGACCTCCATCACATTTTAGTGGTGAAACATGTCACAAATACCAAGATTCAAGAGGAGAGGAATTAGACAATACTTCTCAATGGAAGGAGTGGCACAGAATATGCAGCCAGCTTAATGTACACCATTTGCTATTGAGAATGATGATAGCTGCACAACTGAGGGAACAAGTAATTACACTAGAAAACTAGGCTAATAACATGTCCTGCTATGAGCGTGGAGTTTAACCCTGAGCTTCCTAGTGATCAAGGCAAAAAGGAAAGAAAAACACAGCAACATAGTGTTCATTAACTATTTCAAAAAATCATGTTAGAATTTTTCAGTTATTTTCCAAAGAATAAAATAATAATCAACAAAGACAGAACATGTGATATGTATTTTATACAGTTCCCTTCTACCTAGCCCTCCTTTTCCGCCTCAATAACCCAATTCACCCTTGTGGTGGCAGTCATTCTGGATAGGAAATTAACTGCTTAGAATGGGTCTTGATATTAGGAAGGGTAGAAGAAGAAAGAAGAAAAATGACAGTAATCTGCGATAAACACAAAGAAAAGGAAAAACAAAGAAGAAAAGGAGAGAAGACTGACAGAGGAATAAGAAATTAGATAGAACTTTGTTTTGTTCTGCCTTGTGAAGAGTTTCACCAGTCACAAACTCAAATAACTAAGAGATCTGGCAGGTACCTAAAATATCTGAAATATGTGAAGTATAAGGAACATAGAAAGAAGCGGAGCCTCTGTCAAATGGAAAGTGCATGCCCTGTCTAAAAGTATCAAATTATTTTTGATTAAGTTGATTATCCATACTGTACTCCCAAACATACTCAGCAGACTGACTTCAGGCTGCTACTGACTGCCAAGTTTCATCTCTTGACTTTGCTTCCATGGAGAAGCAAAGTCAAGAGATGGATTTTGATGGATTTCCATGGTCCTTTCTGATGGATTTCCATGGTCCTTCCTGGCAGAGAGATCCTTCAGGATGACATTGAAGGACCAACTGTTACAGCAGGCAGGTAGCTAGATATGAGCAGAGAAAGGGGGGCACAGGCCAGGTGGCAGGAAATCACTCATCTTGTAAACAGCAGGGGTCCATTGGCAGACAAAGAAAGGCAGGAACCTCCAGACTGATAGGAAACCACACATTCTGGGTGATAAGTGTCCTGGAGGCAGACAAAGAAAGGTGGGAAAAGGCGGGAATCTCCTGCTGCCGAACGTAACCTGTTCTCATTACAATAAAATTAGCCTTGCAGATAAGAAGTACCCATCATGCACCGATCCCATGACACTTCTGATTTCAGCTAGATAAGGGAAGAAATCCCTCCTCCCCTTGGGAAGATGGAGCTGGCATGAAAATCAGGGAATACGACCCACAAATCGCTCCTTCCCCTGAGAATATTCTGCCCCATCATTTGTAGGCCCCTCATAACTGACTTCCCAAAGAAACCCAGGGCAACAGCTCTTCACCCGTCTGCCTGCTCTCCCTCTGAGAGCGTATTCTTGCTGAAATAAATCCTCACTTGACTTTCTTAACCTCCCTGCCTCGTCTCCAAATTCTTTCCTTGATGAGGCAAGAACCTTAAATTCACCAGGAATACGATCGCAGGTATTTGCAGACGTGACCTTTCTCAGTCTGGTTTCCTAAGATCTAAGACCTATCACCTCCTCAAATAATTATCGGGGAAGAAATAATAGGAGAGATTTTTATTGCTCATAAGGAATAAAATAATGAACTAAGCCAGGTTAGTGCCAAATACCGACTCTTGCTCAAATCAAAAGTCCTAGAACTGAGAAATGCATCAGTGTGTTCTACAGGGCAAGCTACTACTATGCCGTTTATCTCTGATTGCTACTTTTTAACATCTTATGTGCTAAAAGCCAAAAAAGGACTCTAATGTGTTATTTACTATGGAAAATTAGACAATGTTAGCACTCCTCAAATTCTGACCAAAGGTTTTCTTCTTATATTTTTCCTCCTTTTAATGGGCTGCCATTAAAAAACAGTAATGCCATTAAAACCAGCAGAAGAGTAGCACTCTTTCTTTTTAATAAAAAATATTTTTCCTTAAAAAGTAGAATTGTTAGTAAGTAAAACATGCTGCTTTCTATAGTTGTGGTTTCTCCCTTTCTAAAATTATGTTATAGAGGATGATAGTGTTTCCAATGATCTGAACTCCCCTTAGACTAATAAAATCTTTGATTTTTAGCTGAGCATGTGGCTACCCAATTTCTCTTTTGCTCGTCTCTTCAAATTTAATCACCCTATGTTTTCCAGTTGTGAGAGAGTCAAGCTTGAGTACTCCTTATATCTCTGCCCCCATGGCTTTCCTTTCAATGTGCCATGCCGCCATGCAGTGTGATCTTTCCATTAAAATGTGTCACATCCATTACTTAATGTCCCAAACTGATTTTCAAAAGTTTATGAATAGTAATAGATGATAATACAGGAATACTGTTTCTCCCAGAGAGCAGCAGTTCAATGAAATCCTTTGATACCTATATCCAAAGTTAGCTAATGGTGGATCTTTCAGACACCACTCAGGCCAAATGGATTTGGGAAAGAATCCACACAGCTAGTGGGTCATTTTGAGACACCTATTCAAATGTCACTAGGTGTTAGCCTTTGCTGAGATACGCAAAGCTCAGCTGAGTTCCGCAAATGATGTAGATTCTCAATAGTTTGGATCCTTAATGTTTTCTTTGATGGCCAGTTTGTTCCGACTCATTGATTGGAGAAAATTAGGTGAGATATAATAAATAGGAATTGTTACTTCCTTTAGATTGGGGTTGATTAATATGAATAAGGAGGTGAATTTTCTAGTAAAATGGCCCTGATCTTTTCCATTTATCTATTTGCCCATTAGCTACCTGTACTCCGTGGAAAAAAGAGATCTTAGTTCCTCCCTATTAACATATTTATATCATTCAGTCTTAATTGCACATAGACTTTTATAAACTAATGTAACAGAACAAAAGATATCATGAAAAAATGAGTTTTATGAGAAAGGGAAGAATTCATTTTATTTTAGAACAAAGAAAATATATTACATTTGGAGGCATTCCAAGTCCTTTGGTTTCACGAATATTCCATCTTCATGATAATGGACATCTGTGCTCTTATGAACTTCTAAGAATCAGCTAACTTTGGTCAGAGCTAGAGTTTTTAAAGGTAAAGGTCAAAAGAAACAGACTTTCTCCTTCTGAGTGTGCATTTTCAGCGTGGCATTGCAGTAAGCTTTCTCATCAACCCTTAAACTGACATTCACAGTAATGGAATTTATCATCATTCACTTCCTGCCACAAAGAGCCCAGAATTAAAAGAATCTGTCCTTCATTGTTAAGTACTGCACAATTTTCCCTTTTTAGGATCTTATGTGAGGATCCTGCTTGTTCTATTGATATTAGTTTTTTTCTAATGGGAAATTTCTTTCCTATGTAATTCATTTTAAAGGCAACCAGCAGGTACCCAAACAGGCAACACCTATGAGTGACCAGACAGACAGAATGGACCAAATTAGAGACCCTTTTTAATGAAAGTCCCGCATGCGAACAAATGCATGGGACCATAAGCAATTGCGTGCTTCAAGGAAACATGGGATTATATGGTCCCTTAATAATGAAGCTTAATGGGGCCATACATTCCCTATGGGTGAAACAGAAAAGCCAAGGTATATGTTAAGATGGCATTGACAAAGATACAACAGGTTACTAGGGTTTCAGGTTGCCACTGTCAGGGAGGAAGAAATTTTCCTCTACCCTTCTAGGTTCTTCTGAATGGTCTAAGAATTAAATTGACATGAGACAGAGTAACAGGAAAAAAATCAAACAGAAGTTTAATAACAAGTATGCATGGGAGAGACTGAGGAAAACTGAGTAACTTGACAAAATGATCAAAGCCCTCACTTTAAATACCATCTTCAGCTAAAGACAAAAGAGGCTGTTGGGAGCAGTGGTTTGGAACTTCAAAAGGGAAGAAGGCATTTCACATAGAGATGGAAAAGCAAATGTTTGGTAAATACATGTTTGCTGGGTCATGCAGAGACAATGGGACACAGAGTGGGCTCTGATCTCTAAGAGCTTACCCCACCACACCTAGCTCATGTTCTTTGTAGATAGCTCTGGTAATAGCTCTATTTTGGGAACAGGCCTCTATCTAACTTCTTTTAGGCAGTTGGGGGAAGGTCAAAGTTTCTTTCTGAGTCTTTTGTTTCTTAAAAACAATCAGCCTAAATTAATCCTTATGCCAAAGTGACACATTTTAGGGTAGCACATTTTGCTCTCCTACACCACTTAAGAAACTGCAGCCCCATCATTATGATTTTAAGACTTTGGTAAGATTTCATAAAGTTCTATAGTTTCCTTCTCTTTGTTATTTTTATTACCACCCTTGCTGTTTCCCTTGAAGCTTGTTAAAGGAGTAGAACTTGGGTAACCTGCATTTTCTTATAGCTAGACTTGGGAAAATTAGATCTCCAGAGGGAAGATTGGTGGTGGCCACTGAAAGGGGAATGAGAACATAAACAAACTGAGTCCCTTGGGCTCCCATGGAAGATGTAGTGGATGTGGACTGAGTATCAGTTTGAGAGTCTGGGCACCCACAAGGTGTTTTTTACATTCATAACTCACTAAGGTAACTGTAAGCACTATGTCAATTTTAATGGGAAAAAAAATTAGGACCATTAGAGGAATAACAGCTTAGCAGAATTAATATTTTACATGATTCATTAAATATTATTCTATCCTTAAGCCTAAGGTCTCAGAGCATTGGTCTCACAGGAAAAAATGAGGGAACTGTCCTTTGTATCTATTATTTTGAAATGTCTATTTTGCAAAGTTTTTAGAGTGAGGCATGGTTTTGGAAGGGAAAAATGCTTTCTTTAATGACTTTAGTTTTCTGGCTCTTCTAAACAAGAATTATTTGAGAGGGCTAAACATATAATAATTAAAATTTTTAAAAACTTTATTTGAAAGGTGACATTGATTAGTGCTGCAGGTTTTTCTTTGTACATAACCCAAAGATGACAGGGCTCTGAACACCACTTGAGATGAATATACCCAAAATAGCAAAGAACAGTCATTGATTATATAATCATATTTTTAAGCAGGAAAAGCACACAATTGTGGAGTTTTTAATCCTAGAAGAAGAGCAAAAATGGCCATTATGAGAAGAAGAGAATGAAAAGACAGAGAGAGAGAGAGGAAGGGAGAGAGAAAATGATATTGAAAAAACATTGAAACTCAACCACAGAATTACTAAGTATCAGATGAACCAGTATTATGACTAGATTTATCATAAGACAAAAACATACCTCCCCAGTAATTCTTGTGGTGCTTAATCTTCTAACATTGAAAATCTTTTACTTGGCACTCTCCTAAACTGCTAGTAGAAGCATAATACGTTAAAACCATTCTGGAGGGTGCTTGGCAATATATAACAAAAGCTTTAAAAACAAATAAATTTCATTTGTTCTAAGATTTATTTTCCCTAAAGGAATATGTATACCACCTAAGCATGTTTTATAAAATGAATAAATGCAAATGACCTAAAGTCTGATAATAGGAAAATTGGTTAAGTAAACTGTAATATATCCACAGGATTGAATACTCTGTAACCAATTAATATAGGTTACAGAAGATTATTTAATCATATGGAAATAGTCACAGTAAATTGAATAAAAGGTGTGGCTATTCTACAACACTAGAGTTCCATGAGAAGCCTTAAGAGTCTAGAAGTCATATAATAATACACTGGAAGGAAGAAATATTCTGAATGAAGAAATGTTCTGAATGAAGTCTGAAACTATTGTGTGTTGCATTGATTTCCACCAGGTCATGAGGCAACTGCTTGCTCAAAAGGAGACCAGAGGAATGAAAAGACGTTAGATTTTGATGTGTTCATTCATTATTCATTTACTTATTCATCTATTAATTCAGCCATCATCATATCTTAAGTTCCTACCACATGCTAAGCATTGAGCTAGGTACTGAAGTGTGACTTCAGATCGATGAGACAGGAGAAACATGTAGAAAATGATTCAAGAGCCTTTGCATGCCTTGTCCAAGATTCTGAGTCATTTTGTAGGCAATGAGAAGTCACTGGTGATTTTGAGCAGGGAAATGACAAGGTTAGATTTTAACATTAGATCATTTTTGTAGCAGTGGGGAGGGTGAAACATAGGAGGACAGGACTAAAGTAGGGATGTGGTGACTGGGCTTTGGAGGTAGTCCAGTGAGAGCAGAGGAGAATGTAAACCAAGGCAGTTGCCCAGAAAATGGAGACAGGGACAGATGAAAAAGATATCTGGGAATTAAAACTGAACGTGGAGACCGAATGTATAGAAGGAGCAGAAGAAATGGACATAATTTTGGATAAGTCCTAGATTTTTGGCATGGGTGGGGGTAGTGTTGTTTAGCAGAATAGATTGGATAGCACTCTATGGCATTTCATACATTTTCAATGTGCTTAGATATGTAAGTATATTCATATGCTTTATCAACACTGATAAGCTGGTTCCAGTCTTTTGCCGTGGACATTTTCCACTGTCTTTAGTTTCCTTCATTAAAGTGAAAGATTTACCATTGAAGATTAAAATTCTGGAATTTCTGAAGGAACTGTAAATGTTGATAATAAAAATGAAAATTTATGTAGCATTGACAATGTGCCTAGCTCTGGGCCAAGAATTGTATACATGCTACGTCATTCACTTGTCACAGAAATACCATTAGGTAGGCATCATCACCCTACAGATGACAAAATGAAGCTCTGAGAGATTGTCACTTGCTCAACATTACACAATTAGCAAGTGGCACAGCCAGAATTCAAACCAAAGTTATCAATCTTTTAACCTGTATTCTCTGAACCACGTTGATTATTTTCTGAAATTTCAGACATTCTCAGAAACAATACCTTTCTGAAAACATTATAGATGAGCTTTGGAGATCTGAGTGATAGCATGATCTGACAGAAAGATCTTTGGACTGAGGGTTGAAAGTCTAAACTCCTGGTTTGAACTAGACCACAATCTTGCTGTTTGATTTGATCTTGATCAAGTCACTTAGCTCTGGGTTTCATTTTCTTTATTTGAAAATAAGCCAATTGAATTAGAAGTCACTTCCAAGATGTTATTTATATTTATGGCATAAGAAATTTGAAATTTCTTTGTTTATTCACACGCGAGAAGATTTCAAAGCATAAAATGGCTCTATAAACTAATGGAATTTGCTGATTTCAGACATGGAAATGTTATTTTCTTTGGACATAGAAAGTAAAGAGAATGACCTCTGGTATGCATTTTTGTGAATTTGTCAACTAACATTAAATACTTAGATGTGCCCTCAGCCTTCTTAGAATCCCTTGTTTAGTTCATTGCTCCATCATCTTAACGTGAGACCTTAGGTTAAAATAAAGCAGGAGGTTCTGACAAATTGCTTCAGGGTCAGAGCTAAACACGGTCTCACCTTCATCAAGATGATTTAAAGTAACCTGGTGAATTAGGTATGACCTGAATTTATTAACCATTTCTGGTTAATAATAATATAAACAGCTACAGAAAGCATCCCTGGGATATTCTCATGAACGTCTATTTGCCTCTAACAATTTGGACTAGTGACACCATCAGAAGGAAGGAGATAGACTGGCTTTCAACATAGTTTAGTATTTCAAAATGTCCATGTTGAAACAATTTTCAAAGCCATCTATTCCAATGTTTTCTAAGTGACGGGTCCACAGATAGATAGTCATGCATAACAAGGTTGTCATTGGTCCGAGGCAAAATTAGAAGACTAAGGATATTGTAGTAAATTTTTAATAAAACTATATTTATTCAATTTAAGGGAATGCCTTTTTTCTAAGGTTATATACTTCAAACTCAATGTGGATTTTTTCTTTTATTAAATGATAATTATAGATAAAATTAACCTTTGTTTTTGTTTTGTTTATTATTGTTTTATTTACTTGGTAAAATGGACATTACATTCTTTAAACTTTCACCACTTGGCGAAATCAAAATTTCTGGGAACTGCTGATCTAATCTAATCAACAGTCTCTTCTGTTTGATGTCTGAAACCCTCTTTAGTCTTCTGTCAGTCACCTAATCTGAGATGAGGAGGTCAACACACGTAACTCCACACCACTCTTGGATGTCCCCAGATGTTTGGTAGTCTTTGTTATATAGTGCTAAACTATGTTTTGAATAGTTCCACCAAATAGTAATACTGTTATGATACACATTTTATAAATAATGAAATGAGAAAAGTTATCTTACTTTTGTTAAGTAGTGAGTAATTAAGCGGAGGCTAACCTTAGGTCGCTCATACTTGGAAGTCCACACTCCTATCAATCACAATGTACTGCTTTCTGAGTCTTCCCTACTGACATCACAGAGAATAAGTCCTGTCTCTCTTCCTTGTGATTACCTTTTGTAAAGTCAAAGGCAACCTTTATGTTTCTCTGAGCTTTCTCTTAGCTAGGTTGAATATAAACAATTTCTTTAGTTGTTGCTAATGTGACAAGGTTCCCTCATATCATTTTACCATGACAGTCTCTTAATAGATTGCTCACTCTTCATTATTTGCAATTTGCATGGGAGTCAATGTGGGTTTTAAAAAAAATATGGGCTTCAAAGACAGACCCACCTGGGTTTGAGTCTTGGCACTGGCACTGACTAGTTCTGTGACCTATTGAGAGCTATTTATTTATCAGAATTGAGTGTCAGTTTCCTCACTGTAAAATGGAGATAACATCATAGCATTACTCTGGAGATTAAACAGAAAAATTCAAAACTCAATGGCCTTTGGTAATTCAATCAGCAGCAAACTAAAACAATGAATAAGAATATATGTGTGTTCATGTGTATCTGGACTATAATAAGTAAAAATAAAGTAATAACTAACTTGATAAACTTTGTTATTTTCCATAGCTATCTAAGATATCAAATAATGAGAGAAATAAACGAAGTTGAAAATTTCCTATTCTGATTTACACCAGGATTCAAGGATTAGTTACAATTAGCTTTCTATAGCTGTTCCCCATTGATCACTTGATGCATATGCTTTTCTGGAATTGGATTGTGATTCAAGCATGGCAAATTAAACTTCTGATTTAACAATTAAAACCATCAGGCTGACGAATGAGACTGTGAGGCTGATTTATTCTGGATGAGATTCTGGCTCCCAGGCATAAATGAGATTCTCTTTGTTTTCAAGAGTAGCCTGGCAGGCTGGCTCATGTGGCAAAAGCCTACGACAGATCTCATTCTATAACAATCACCAGACATCTCCACTCAAGGAATGATAGTCCTTAAGGTATTTAGGAGTGAGTCACTCATGGATGACTGGTGATGTCACTCTTTCTTCATGGCCATTAAAGACTAGCTTATAACCCAAATAAAGTAATTTTATTGAAGACGCCTTTAATTGACCTCTCATTTTGCTTTAAGATGGATAGGTGATAGATAGATAGATAGATGGATAGATAGATAGATGATAGATAGATATAGATAGATGACATAGATTTTATAAATTGGTCTTCAGCCTTCCTCCTTGGACTAATCACACCAAATGAAACTTGCTATTAAAATACAAAACAAAACAAACAAACAAACAATCAAACAAACAGCCCAAATTGTCACCGGCAAAGCCCATTAACAATTGCTGGGAAATAAAAACAAAAATATGGGTAATAAAATAAAGTCTAACCTTTTTTTTCTTTTGCTTTGTGCTTTGTCTAGTTTCACTTGCTCACAGGGTACTGCTTACAGAGGCCCTGCACCCAGCACTTCACACCAGAATTCCTAGTGCAAAACGGTTGCTCGCAACGTGTCAGCTTGGTGGGCCGTGCCCAGAAGCTCTGAGCTGGGCTTTGCGATCTGAGCAGCACAGCTGCGCCTGCCAGACGTGAACTCCACCCTCACCCTAAAAAGCATCCCCACCCATGGCCTGTCCAGAAAGAATGTGCTCTAGAGCGTGAGCTTGCACCTCTCCATTCTTTGATCACAGAATAAAACTTTTCCTTTGCTTCTTAACCAAACTCAGTCTCATTCTTTCTATTGGCTTGAAATACAGTGGGCAGTAGGACCCTTGTTAAGGCCAGACTCAAAAGGGTCGGTAACATAATCACACAAAAGCATTACACTATGATGCACTTACTTTCGGAATCAGAAAGACCTGGAATCAATTTTTGGCTTCAGCATTTACTTACTTATTACTTTGGGTATATAACATACCTTGGATATATAATATAATCACCCTGAGTTTCAGTTTTATCATTTGGAAAGTTAAAAACATAATGTATTCTTCAGGACAGTTTTGAAGATTAGAGGCAATTAATAAAGTTCTCAACAAGTCCACTGGCAAATGATAGACACACAGTAAATGGTAGCTTCCATGAAAACTGGACTAATCTCTGTTATGGTCTGCATCTCTTCCTTTAGCAGTTTGTAGCTTCTGGGGTATCTAGGACATCCAAATATAGTCAGATCATAGTCACTTGGGACATTTTATTAATTTTATGAAGTTAGACAACTATCTGGGAGAGAGAAATGTGACACCTCAAACTTTTCTAGGAGTTCAACATTTATCACCTCAAAACCCCATATCCTCATTGTATAGCTACAGGGTCATTCTTGAATCTAACCTTCCTGGAATCTTATATTATTTACAATATCCATGGAAAACAGAAACAGCACTTGTGAATAATTTCTAACCACCTTAGATTTCTGAAAACCTGACTGGCATCTCATCTTTTAAAATATACAACATATTTAATTCATACCAGAAGGAAAAAGAGAATAAGAAAAGATAGTCCAAAAAATTAAACCACATTAATAAATGGAACTTAAGAAAGTCTATATGTCAATGTCAGGGCATTCAAGCTATTCTACCTTTAGCTGTTAAAGACCCAGAGGGAAAAGGCAGATGAATTACTAAATGTTCCTGCTTGCCTGCCTGCATGATCTGCTTCATTGTTTTAATATCAAGCCTCATGACCTTAAAGTATGCTCAGAAAATCTTCTCCCCATTCCCTATTACATCCTCAGCAGTTACCAGATAACAAGGTTCAATCATTAATATACAGCAGTGTGCTATAAGCACAGCAGAATTATAAACAAACATGCATGCAAAAAGATTCCATAATACATTTCCAATAACTAAATGCCTTCCACCCCCAGGATTCTTCGTTTTTTGGGTCTATATTTCTCTATTTGTCAGGGGGTCTTAAGTTACTACCATGAAAACAGCGCATCACTGCTTTGATGGGTGGAGGTACTGCCATTGTGGGAAGAGAGGAAGAGAGAGAAAAGAGAATGTTATTCTCAGATTATTAAACCTCTTTTATTTTTCCTTATTCTTAATTGCAAGTGTTTAACTTCCACAAAAGTACTCCATATGTATTCCCCAGAAATATACAAAAGGGAATTTTCTGAGACCTTTCCTAGAGGGTAGATAAAACTGTCAAAAAGATTCCTA
Organism: Eubalaena glacialis; assembly: GCF_028564815.1. NCBI lineage: Eukaryota > Metazoa > Chordata > Mammalia > Artiodactyla > Balaenidae > Eubalaena > Eubalaena glacialis. The sequence continues at coordinate 86,664,678 of NC_083725.1, forward strand.
ATGCTAAAAGATTAATATTATCATAATTACTTTGTAAAAAGTAAATTAAGAAAGTGCCAAAACAGCCTCTTGCTGACTTTACATCTCTGTAAAATGCAGCTAACCTGACATCTACAGCCTGTTTGTGGGGTAGTCTGCCTTTCTTGGCTCCCAGGGCTGCTCGAGTTAAGGACTTAATGGGTCAGCAATTCCTTTATCAGCTCTTAACTTCCAGATTACTAACTTTTCACAAGCAATCATGAATATTCACTGAAGACAGAAATTGGGCAAATCAAGCCCCAGGAGAGTACTGTACTAGTGTGTATGGATGATACTTTGAAATCAAGACTGCCTATAACTTTGACTGGGGTTTGGGTAAAAGAAACTATGCAATTTAGCCAAAGTTAAACAACAAAATCCTAACCTACATCATCACTCTTGAGCTTGAAGAGTAGAGAAAAGAGCACTGGTCAGTATGTTGGAGGATCTGAAGTAAGGCACTGCCTCTTCCATTTATTAGGATTAATACTACACTTGGACAAGTCTCTCAGTCTCTCCAAGTCTGCTCCCTCTTGTCTAAAAGGGAATAAGATTTCTTAGATTTTAAATATTGGACTGGTAACTTAATTTCTCAGAAATCCGGTTTCTTAACCTGTAAAATGGGAATCATGATTTTTCTTACTTGGCACCTCAAAATTGTTAAAAGAGTGGTGTATTTAGTCCACTTTGAACAAAGGTTCTAACCAAAAAGATGTTGTTTACATCTGAGCTCAGGTAGTTAATAAAATAATGTGTATTTTGTTAAAAATTATTTTAGAGTGGTGTGGTTCTATCAATCTAATTATTATAGGGTATAGCCAGGAATTGTGAAGTTGATGTGGCTAGTATTTGGGTCTCAATCTATATCATCTTTTTTTTTCACTTCTGCTTTTGTGCTGTCTTTCTCTTCACGTTCCAGTTTTGGCTGGTGAGACTGAATATCAAGCCTGATTTGGTTCTGGAGAGCACTCAGTCTCTGAAACTGTAGTTCGAAGTTCAGCCATCTAGGCCTCTGGGCATTTTCTTGACTACAATACAACTTTGCTTGTAAGCAAAGTTCCTATTAGCAGAAATTTATAAACTTAAGAACTGCCAAAAAAGGGCTATTGCCCTGTGAGAAATTTATGGGGGCTCATTATTTTGTCTGCTATGGAGAGACTGCTTTTATAAGTATCTCTGGTTTTAAAAATGGGACAGAAATATATTTCAGAGAAATGTTCCCTGGAAGGATCTTCCCCATTACTTAAAATATCTTGTGCCCAAGGCTGCAAAGGCTAAGATAAAAGCTCTCCATTTGGGATATAAGATTTTCCCTGACTAGGGGTTACAAATGGGCTTTTTAAACAACTAAACAGTGCACAAAACTGTTAGAAAAATCTCCCCAAAATGTAGGAGCTCTGTTTCTTACCTATGTAGGAAGAGAGCTGAGATGCTCTTACAGAACCCTAGAGTTCCTCTCTCCTCCTCTTGGCTCCCACAAGCACTCAGCACATACTCTTCATTTCTGTTCTTCCCACACCATATCTTGATTGCTGGCTGTTTCCCCTACCAGAATGAACTGCTTGTGGAAGTGACGGTGTTTTATTTATCAGATATGTTTGGTGCTTAGCGTGGTGAGTAGCATACAGCGGGCTCTCACTAACTGTTTACTGATTGTTTCACATGCACCGAGTCTTAATATCTGAAGAAGGTATGAATGAGGACTGACCCTAATGCATACTTTGTTCATTGCTTTTAAAAATTCAATTCCTGATACATGCTTGTGTCTTACGGTTTGATGCTCACTCCCCCTCTCTGAAATGCAGTGCAGAGTTATATATCCTGCTTGAGATTTTACTGTATATGATTTTCAAATGTACCACAGTAGTAAATGTACTCTGGAATGCAAATCCAGTAATTAAGTTGGGCATGCTGCAAAGCTGGCAATGTCTTTGAAAACATGTTTTCTAGAAAGTAAGCCTATCTTAGATTTTTCCTCCTAATTTCCATTCCATCCAGACAGACTTTGTGAGCAGTAACTTTTTCTTCATGGGTGCTTTGTTTATTTTTTCTTATTCTTCCCCTGAGACAGGTCAATACTAACCATCTAATGAGCTATTCTTTACATAAGATTTATACGGAAGCAGCACAAAGTATGTCCTATTCAGATTCACTGCATAATATACGACCCTAAAAAAACAACCTGAAGAAAAGCTCTAGAAAACGCATTAGAAGGTTTTAGGGCTTATTTGACCATGATCCATTTCCCCTTTAAGTCAGTTAGGCAGCTGGGAAGAGACTAACAAAGACTGTGAAAGAAAAGTCTTAGTGCAAAGGGAAATGGTTCCTCAACCTCACCCCCAACTCCTACCACAACTATACTCGCACCCAAGGGGGAAAGCACCTCTGACATTATCCCATAGATAGTCCAAACGGTGCTAAGAGAAACCCAGAAGGCGGTGGTGACAAGAAACAGAGAACCGGGAGAAGGAAACGAACAACTCACCAAGCGAAGCAATGCAAATGAGTCTTTGAAGTTATTCAAGCAGTCTTAACAGTTGGAGGCAATGCTGGATGAAAAAAAGGCAAATGTCTTTCAGGGGGACCTTCAAGATGGCAGAGGAGTAAGACGTGGAGATCACCTTCCTCCCACAAATACGTAAAAAATACTTCCCTTTTTTTTCTTTCTGAATTTTTGAATTTTATTTTTTTTATACAGTAGGTTCTTGTTAGTTATCTATTCTATACATATTAGTGTATATATGTAAATCCCAGTCTCCCAGTTCATCCCCCCACCCCACTTTCCCCCTTGGTGTCCATACGTTTGTTCTCCACATCTGGGTCTCTATTTCTGCCCTGCAGACCAGTTCACCAGTTCATCGGTTTATCATCTGTACCATTTTTCTACGTTCCACATATATGCGTTAATATATGATATTTGTTTTTCTCTTTCTGACTTACTTCACTCTTTATGACAGTCTCTAGATCTATCCATGTCTCTACAAATGACCCAATTTCGTTCCTTTTTATGGCTGAGTAATATTCCATTGTATATATGCACCACATCTTCTTTATCCATTCGTCTGTTGATGGGCATTTAGGTTGCTTCCATGACCTGGCTATTGTAAATAGCGCTACAATGAACATTGGGGTGCATGTGTCTTTTGGAATTATGGTTTTCTCTGGGTATATGCCCAGTAGTGAGATTGCTGGGTCATATGGTAATTCTATTTTTAGTATTTTTAAGGAACCTCCATACTGTTCTCCATAGTGGCTGCATCAATTTACATTCCCACCAACAGGGCAAGAGGGTTCCCTTTTCTCCACACCCTCTCTAGCATTTGTTGTTTGTACACTTTCTGATGATGCCCATTCCAAGTGGTGTGAAGTGATACCTCATTGTAGTTTTGATTTGCATTTCTCTAATAATTAGTGATGTTGAGCAGTTTTTCATGTGCTTCTTGGCCATCTGTATGTCTTCTTTGGAGAAATGTCTATTTAGGTCTTCTGCCCATTTTTGGATTGGGTTGTTTGTTTTTAATACTGAACTGCATGAGATGTTTGTATATTTTGGAGATTAATCCTTTGTCCGTTGATTCATTTGCAAATATTTTCTCCCATTCTGAGAGTTGTCTTTTCATCTTGTTTGTAGTTTCCTTTGCTCTGCAGAAGCTTTTAAGTTTCATTAGGTCCCATTTGTTTATTTTTGTTTTTATTTCCATTAATTTAGGAGGTGGATCAAAAAATATCTTACTGTGATTTATGTCAAAGAGTGTTCTTCCTATGTTTTCCTCTAAGAGTTTTACAGTGTCCGGTCTTACATTTAGGTCTCTAATCCATTTTGAGTTTATTTTTGTGTATGGTGTCAGGGAGCATTTTAATTTCATTCTTCTACATATAGCGTCCAGTTTTCACAGCACCACTTATTGAAGTGACTGTCTTTTCTCCACTGGATATCCTTGTCTCCTTTGTCATAGGTTAGTTGACCATAGGTGCATGGGTTTATCTCTGGGCTTTCTATCCTGTTCCATTGATCTATATTTCTGCTTTTTGTGCCAGTACCATATTGTCTTGATTACTGTAGGTTTGTAGTATAGTCTGAAGTCAGGGAGTCTGATTCCTCCAGCTCCGTTTTTTTTCCTCAAGACTGCTTTGGCTATTCGGGGTCTTTTATGTCTTCATACAAATTTTAAGATTTTTTGTTCTAGCTCTGTAAAAAATGCCACTGGTAATTTGATAGGGATTGCACTGAATCTGTAGACTGCTTTGTGTACTACAGTCATTTTCACAATATTGATTATTCCAATCCAAGACATTGTTTATCTCTCCATCTGTGTCATCTTTGATTTCTTTCATCAGTGTCTTATAGTTTTCTGAGTACAGGTCTTTTACCTCCTTAGGTAGGTTTATTCCTAGGTATTTTATTCTTTTTGTTGCAATGGTGAATGGGAATGTTTCTTTAATTTCTCTTTCTGATTTTCACTGTTCGTGTATAGAAATGCAAGAGATTTCAGCGCATTAATTTTGTATCCAGCTACTTTACCAAATTCATTGATTAACTCTGGTAGTTTTCTAGTAGCATCTTTAGGATTCTCTATGTATAGTATCATGTCATCTCCAAACAGTGACGGTTTAACTTCTTCTTTTTTGACTTGGATTTCTTTTATTTCTTTTTCTTCTCTGATTGATGTGGCTAAAAATTCCAAAGCTATGTTGAATAACAGTGGTGAGAGTGGGCAACCTTGTCTTGTTCCTGATCTTAGAGGAAATGGTTTCAGTTTTTCACCGTTGAGAACGATGTTGGCTGTGGGTTTGTAATATATGGCCTTTATTATGTTGAGGTACGCTCCCTCTATGCCTACTTTCTGGAGAGTTTTTATCATAAATGGGTGTTGAATTTTGTCAAAAGTTTTTCTGCATATATTGAGATGACCATATGGTTTTTCTCCTTCAATTTGTTAATATGGTGTATCACATTGACTGATTTGCATATATTGAAGAATCCTTGGATTCCTGGGATAAACCCCACAAGATAATGGTGTATGATCTGTTTAATCTGCTGTTGGATTCTGTTTGATAGTATTTTGTTGAGTATTTTTGCATCTATGTTCATCTGTGATATTGGCCTACAGTGTTCTTTTTGTGTGACATCTTTGTCTGGTTTTGGTTTCAGGGTGATGGTGGCCTCGTGGAATGAGTTTGGGAGTGTTCCTCCCTCTGCTGTATTTTGGAAGAGTCTGAGGAGGATAGGTGTTAGCTCTTGTCAAAATGTTTGATAGAATTTGCCTGTGAAGACATGTGGTCCTCGGCTTTTGTTTGTTGGAAGATTTTTAATCACAGTCTCAATTTCAGTGCTTGTGATAGGTCTGTTTATATTTTCTATTTCTTCCTGGTTTAGTCGCAGAAGTTTGTGTTTTTATAAGAATGTGTCAATGCCCCAAGTTTATTTTTTTTATTTATTTATTTTTTAAAACATCTTTATTGGAGTATAATTGCTTTACAAAGGTGTGTTAGTTTCTGCTTTATAACAAAGTGAACCAGTTATACATATACATATGTCCCCATATCTCTTCCCTCTTGCGTCTCCCTCCCACCCACCCTCCGAATTCCACCCCTCTAGGTGGTCACAAAGCAGCGAGCTGATCTCCCTGTGCTATGCGGCTACTTCCCACGAGCTATCTATTTAACGTTTGGTAGTGTATATATGTCCATGCCACTCTCTCACTTTGTCCCAGCTTACCCTTCCCCCTCCCTGTATCCTCAAGTCCATTCTCTAGTAGGTCTGTGTCTTTATTCCTGTCTTGCCCCTAGGTTCTTCATGACCATTTTCTTTTTTTTTAGATTCCATATATATGTGTTAGCTTACGGCATTTGTTTTTCTTTTTCTGACTTACTTCACTCTCTATGACAGACTCTAGGTCCATCCACCTCACTACAAATAACTCAATTTTGTTTCTTTTTATGGCTGAGTAATATTCCATTGTATATATGTGCCACATCTTCTTTATCCATTTATCTGTTGATGGGCACTTAGGTTGCTTCCATGTCCTGGTTATTGTAAATAGAGCTGCAATGAACATTTTGGTACATGAATCTTTTTGAATTATGGTTTTCTCAGGGTATGTGCCCAGTAGTGGGATTGCTGGGTCTTATGGTAATTCTATTTTTAGTTTTTTAAGGAACCTCCATACTGTTCTCCATAGTGGCTGTATCAATTTACATTCAAACCAACAGTGCTAGAGTGTTCCCTTTTCTCCACACCCTCTCCAGCATTTATTGTTTGTAGATTTTTTGATGATGGCCATTCTGACCGGTGTGAGATGATATCTCATTGTAGTTTTGATTTGCATTTCTCTAATGATTAATGATGTTGAGCATTCTTTCATGTGTTGGTTGGCAATCTGTATATCTTCTTTGGAGAAATGTCTATTTAGGTCTTCTGCCCATTTTTGGATTGGGTTCTTTATTTTTTTGATATTGAGCTGCATGAGCTGAAAGTGAAATTAAGAAAACACTCCCATTTACCATTGCAACAAAAAGAATAAAATATCTAGGAATAAACCTACCTAAGGAGACAAAAGATCTGTATGCAGAAAATTATAAGACACTGATGAAAGAAATTAAAGATGATACAAATAGATGGAGAGATATACCATGTTGTTGGATTGGAAGAATCAACATTGTGAAAATGACTATACTACCCAAAGCAATCTACAGATTCAATGCAATCCCTGTCAAACTACCAGTGGCATTTTTCACAGAACTAGAACAAAACATTTCACAATGTGTATGAAACCCAAAAGACCCCGAATAGCCAAAGCAATCTTGAGAAAGAAAAATAGAGCTGGAGCAATCAAGCTCCCTGACTTCAGACTATATTACAAAGCTACAGTAATGAAGACAGTATGGTACTGGCACAAAAACAGAAATATAGATCAATGGAACAGGATAGAAAGCCCTGAGATAAACCCAAACACATATGGTCACCTTATATTTGATCAAGGAGGCAAGAATATACAGTGGAGAAAAGACAGCCTCTTCAATAAGTGGTGCTGGGAAAACTGGACAGCTACATGTAAAAGAATGAAATTAGAACACTCCCTAACACCATACACAAAAATAAATTCAAAATGGATTAAAGACCTAAATGTAAGGCCAGACACTATCAAACTCTTAGAGGAAAACATAGGCAGTGCACTCTATGACATAAATCACAGCAAGATCCTTTTGACCCATCTCCTAGAGAAATGGAAATAAAAACAAAAATAAACAAATGGGACCTAATGAAACTTAAAAGCTTTTGCACAGCAAAGGAGATCATAGACAAGACGAAAAGACAACCTTCAGAATGGGAGAAAATATTTGCAAATGAAGCAACTGACAAAAGATTAACCTCTTTGATTTCTTCAGTGATCTCTTGGTTATTTAGTAGATTATTGTTTAGCCTCCAGGTGTTTGTATTTTTTACAGTTTTATTCCCTGTAATTAATATCTAACTCATAGTGTTGTGGTTGGAAAAGATACTTGATACAATTTCAATTTTCTTAAATTTACTGAGGCCTGATTTGTGATCCAAGATATGATCTATCCTGGAGAATGTTCCATGAGCACTTGAGAAGAAAGTGTATTCTCTTGTTTTTGGATCGAATGTCCTATAAATATCAATTACGTCCATCTTGTTTAATGTGTCATTTAAAGCTTGTGTTTCCTTATTTATTTTCATTTTGGATGATCTGTCCATTGGTGAAAGTGGGGTGTTAAAGTCCCCTACTATGATTGTGTTACTGTCGATTTCTCCTTTTATGGCTGTTAGCATTTGCCTTATGTATTGAGGTGCTCCTATGTTGGGTGCATAAATATTTACAATTGTTATATCTTCTTGGATTGATCCCTTCATCATTATGTAGTGTCCTTCTTTGTCTCTTGTAATAGTCTTTATTTTAAAGTCTATTTTGTCTGATATGAGAACTGCTACTCCAGCTTTCTTTTGATTTCCATTTGCATGGAATATTTTTTTCCATCCCCTCACTTTCCATCTGTATGTGTCCCTAGGTCTGAAGTGGGTCTCTTGTAGACAGAATATATATGGGTCTTGTTCTTGTATCTATTCAGCCTGTCTGTGTCTTTTGGTTGGAGCACTTAATCCAGTTACATTTAAGGTAGTTATTGATATGTATGTTCCTATTCCCATTTTCTTAATTGTTTTGGGTTTGTTATTGCAGGTCTTTTCCTTCTCTTGTGTTTCCTGCCTAGAGAAGTTCATTTAGTATTTGTTGTAAAGCTGGTTTGGTGGTGCTGAACTCCTTACCTTTTGCTTGTCTAAAGGTTTTAATTTCTCCATCAAATCCAAATGAGATCCTTGCTAGGTAGAGTAATCTTGGTTGTAGGTTTTTCCCTTTCATCACTTTCAGTATGTCCTGCCACTCCCTTCTGGCTTGCAGAGTTTCTGCTGAAAGATCAGCTGTTAACCTTATGGGGATTCCCTTATATGTTATTTGTTGTTTTTCCCTTGTTGCTTTAATACTTTTCCTTTGTATTTAATTTTTGATAGTTTGATTAATATGTGTCTTGGCATGTTTCTCCTTGGATTTATCCTGTATGGGACTCTCTGCACTTCCTGGACTTGATTAACTATTTCCTTTCCCATATTAGGGAAGTTTTCAACTATAATCTCTTCCAATATTTTCTCAGTCCCTTTCTTTTTCTCTTCTTCTTCTGGGGCCCCTATAATTTGAATGTTGTTGTGCTTAATGTTGTCCCAGATGTCTCTGATACTCTTCTCAATTCTTTTCATTCTTTTTTCTTTATTCTGCTCTGTGGTAGTTATTTCCACTATTTTATCTTCCAGGTCACTTATCCGTTCTTCTGCCTCAGTTTTCTGCTATGGATTCCTTCTAGAGAATTTTTAGTTTCATTTATAGTGTTGTTCATCACTGTTTGTTTGCTCTTTAGTTCTTCTATGTCCTTGTTAAAGATTTATTGTATTTTCTCCATTCTATTTCCAAGATTTTGGATCATCTTTACTATCATTACTCTGAATTCTTTTTCAGGTAGACTGCCTATTTCCTCTTCATTTGTTTGTTCTGGTGGGTTTTTACCTTGCTCCTTCATCTGCTGCATATTTCTCTGTCTTCTCATTTTGCTTAACTTACTGTGTTTTGGATCTCCTTTTCGCAGGCTGCAGGTTTGTAGTTCCCATTGCTTTTGGTGTGTCCCCCCAGTGGGTAAGATTTGTTCAGTGGGTTGTGTAGGCTTCCTGGTGGAAGGTACTAGTGCCTGTGTTCTGGTGGATGAGGCTGGTTCTTGTCTTTCTGGTGGGCAGGACCGTGTCCGGTGGTGTGTTTTGGGGTGTCTGTGAATTTATTATGATTTTAGGCAGCCTCTCTGCTAATGCAGGGGCTTGTATTCCTGTCTTGCTAGTTGTTTGGCATGGGGTGTCCAGCACTGGAACTTGCTAGTCGTTGAGTGGAGCTGGGTCTTAGTGTTGAGATGGAGATCTCTGGGAGAGCTCTCGCCGATTGATAATACATGGGGCCAGGAGGTCTCTGGTGGTCCAATGTCCTGAACTCGGCTCTCTCACCTCAGAGCCTCAGGCCTGACACCCAGCCAGAGCACCAAGACCCTGTCAGTCACTCGGCTGCCCACACTTCTCAGTCTTGGCTCTGTGCTGGGGGAGCCGCTCTGGGTGTTTGAATTCCTCAAGGCCTGGGGTGCATCCTGGCTCCACCCACCCCGGGACTCTGGGCTCCTCCCTTCCTCTCAGAGGAGAGAGTCTCCCTTTATAGGAGCATACAACACAGCCCACCCTCTCCCTTCACTGCTCCAACCTACCCTCTTAAACAAAGGCATGGTTTTAATTCTCAGAGAAAGTTAGCATGGAAGTGTTTAAACTTGATAGCTCACCTCATTCACCATGGGTGATACGTATTTGAAGTGGTTGAGGTGACCACCTCTCATTGCCTCCTTGGTTTCTGCAGGTCACAGGGTAAGGATAATAATGCTCTTTGAGAGAAGCTGTAAAGAGAAAATGAAGTTGTAATGAGCACTGCTTCCAGTGAACAGGGAGATTTTTCTCTTTGTCATAAGTGTCTGGCCATTCTAGGAACTAAAGACCAGCCTGTGTTGCTCTTGCCTCTAATGGCTCAAAATAGTAAAAGGCTGGATTAAATAAATATACTTTGATCTGACAAGGCAGCAAAGGGGACAGCTCACTTCCATGACTCCACTCGTTCCACAATCCAAGGATAAGATAGAACCAGGGGCAATTTCCATATATCACATAGCAATCTTGTCTAAGAGTGATTTTCAAAATTGTTGTTCATGGGTGTGTCATTTGTTCAAACACATAGTCCAAGACTGTCCTTCACTCAAGACTCCAGTTGTTCTCAGAAGCTGCCTTTGAATCAAAGTGTTTGTTTTCAATTTCTGCAATTGCCTTTACACTTTCTCTGGTTCTGACCTAGGACCCAAGATAATGATGTCGGCAGCTTCCAGTGTTTGGTTATTTATTACATCTTAAAATAACTACTAAATGTGCATTTCTTTGGCATGATCTTGATAAGATTTGTTTTGGCTCTTACCTAAATTAAAACGTACAACATAATTCATTAATGGTTGCTGAAATTTTGCCATGGATTTTAAATTTTGAATTTAAAAGAATTTATTATGAATAGGGCTTGTATGTGTGCAGATGAGAAAGAATTTTTAGGATGTTTACATAATAATGATATTCATATAATTATCTTCTTTGGGGTACGAATTATCTTATTCACTATTCACAGGCAGGAAATACTCAGTGGGTGTTAGTTGAACAAGTGAATGACTGCGTTTTTAGTAGGAGCGATAATAACCCTTTTATATTTCTATTCTGCTTAATGAACTATTAATCGAATAGGGTAATATAATTTTTAACCTCACTTAAACATTTTAAATACTCTATAGGGTAAGCAGGATTTGTTTTCATTACCCATCAGAGAAGATACTGCATTTGATGATGAATGAAAGGGAACTTGAGTATAGGTCTTTCCATAGCCCCTCCACTGCACCAGCCAAGATAGAATAAGACTTTCTTTAAGAAAAATTGTGAAATATATATAGTCCTCTTTACCCACTTCACCCTCCCATTCTCACACCCTTCTTTACCTCCGGGGTACACAGTAAAGCCTGTGTGAAGCTCTCAGAATCCGCCTGTCCTTCACCTATCCTTTCCTACAAACCTGCTCTCAGAAAGGATCTGAGAAATGCTGGCATACAAAATCATAGCTTAATAGTGACCCCTTTTGGGAGGTTTTGTTTTTAACAGAGTATACTACACAGTCTCAGACTGTTCATCATCTTTCTGGCCCTTAAAATGCAGTTTATTTGTCAAATGTCAAATGCAAGAAGCTCATAAGAGCCAGCCAGCTGTGGTCAATATCCCTAGGACAGGTACTGGCCTGTATTGCTCTTCTACTTGTCTCCTTGACATGCTCTTATAGTGCATCCATCCTGTGGCATCATAATCTGAATCCTGCTCTGTGATTCAGGACCTTTCTATTTTTGTCAACTGTTTGGATATTCTTCTCCAGCTTATATGTCCCTGTCCCTCAGCCAGGCTAGTCCCACTATCAGCAAATGGCTATCAGACATGGACCAATACCCTTAACAGTAGGATTTCTAGCACCACCAGAGGGTTTTAGGGAAATGAAGGGATAGTCTAGAATTCCTGAAATCACATTTGTTCTGCCTCTGCTTAAGGCTTAACTGCTGCAACCTAATTATTATAGTTGATTTCTTCCTTGAAGTGGAGGATATTAAAACTATGTTTTAAATGTTTTATAAGCCTTTTCACAAGCTCTTGTGAAATCAGCCTCTGTCTCTCCCTACACACCACCCCTACTGCCAGCTCCCCTACTCCAAACACCACAGTATTTGCACAGTACACAAGTGGCAACCCCCCTGTTATCTGACCTAAATAGGGAGATCATAAAATGCCATATCTTTTCAGTATTTTCTAACCTTTGAACTCCTGACTTTCAGAAATTAGGCATCTACCTAACACGCCTTTTCCCTGCCAAAATTCCTGGAGCCAGTACCAGCTTTATTTGATTATTTTCATCCATCTCTCACATACACTCTGGTTTGACAATGCTGATTCAAGTATTGATAATGCCAATAACACAGACAATAAACTGAGTTTTGAGATGGCAATTTATGGAAGAATTAAAGTCTAAAACAAAAGCTTTAAAATGCACCATTTTTTATCACAAATAAACAATTGAGATGCAAAAGCAGTTTACAAATGTTATATGTTTGAGGAAAAGTGACTGAACAATCAGTGATGACAAAGAATTTACAAAATATGTATACAATCACACTTAAAACCAGGGGAAAATTGCTGTCTTTATTGGGACTGAGAACTGTGACCTACATATGCAAATAGGGCAGAATAATCCCTCTATAAGAACTACTAATTTATGGTCCTGAGCAGCATCTATCAGGATCACATTTTAGAATATGACCGACATCTTCCCCTTCAGGCCATGTAGATTTGTTTTTTGCCTGTGGGTTTGCTATGAGCCAATTTTTTGGTCCCAACCACTTGTCAGATATGCCAGAGGACAGTCATTATTGTAACAAAGAAAAAACACAGGTACACTAATTAAAAATACCACACTGTATGCAAGGACAAAGATGGGTCCCAGTTCAATGTGGTTTCAGGCAATTGTCAACATCTCCCTTTGCTCCACCATGTTTGCCCTCTGCTACCCATTCTTCAATGGTCCGTTATCTGTTCCCTGAAAAGTAGCCAAGACAGAGAATTCAGGCCAGTGCTCTCATGGTGCGAAAACATAGCTATAGTTCTTGACCCCACCTTGGCAATTTAGTTATTTTGTTTGGGACAGTTTCATCAGAACTGAAAGACTGTCACTCACTATAACCTCTATCTTTCCAGTTATTCCTTGGTTATCTAAGTAGGAGATATGACCTCTTCATCAAATTGCTGTTGTAGTAACTATAGATCTCAGTCCCTTAAAAATATAACTTTATTTTACTATATTTAACTAAGGTTCTAGATGCAGTGATCTGACACGTTAGCTTATAGAATTTTGTCTAGCAAAGATGCAACTTTCTGTGCAAAAGGTGAATCCAGAGGTTACATTTTTTGCTCTGCAGGACATCAGTTCTGTATCTAATCCAACAATCTTATCCTAACAATTCTTTGTTAAATTGTCTATATAAATGCACTTTGAACTGGTCTTAACATCCTACTGGTTCTCTAATGAGCTGAATAAAAATTTTGACAGGTGTTCATTTGATATTTGAAGGAGGGTCATGTTTTCAATTTTTCGAAAATTATACTCTAGCAGTTTTGGAGGTTGTTCTACCAAGATACCTAAGTGGACTAATCTGACAAGCCAATTAAATGGATTGACCTGAGAAGTACACCTCATGGGCTGTTCAAACTCTTGGCTCCCAGACTGAATCTCAAGCAGCACTAGAACTTTATCCTTGCTGACTCTCTTTTTTCTCTTGCTTTTTTTTTTACTCTTTTCTGACTTCGAGTATTTGTTTTTGTTTCTCGTTTGCACATGGCCTTCAAGTCATTCTCTACTGGTGGCAACAACATGGAATATTTGGTTTAATGATGTGACCAGTTGGGATCTTTGTCGAATAGACGATGGAAATTTATTTTCTGTATGACAAAAGTAGAAAATCTGATTTGATATTCTTTTTATTTGTCTCTTTATCAATTGTGAGCTCAAATCAATTCAGAATTGTATGCCCACTAGGGAAATAAACAAGGCTTTATGATCTGGACTGGTAAGTTTATGTATTTCTCTGTTTATTTTTAACCTTCATACTGAAACTATAAGAGCTTTATGTGTCTATGTACCTGTAATTGATAAAAATCTTTTATTTCTCATTGTATAAGTATAAAATGTTTTCCTACCCCAAGAGAATAGTAATAAATTAGATTACAATATCTCTTAAATAAGTGCTCTATGGTTTATAGATATAAATGTTTATAAAAATCTAATATTCCCCAAATTCAGGGAAAATAAGTAAACTGAACTTCTAATAGTCTAAATTATAGATTAAAAAAAATCCACCAGAAACTGCTAACTCAGATACATTTTTAAATGCAGTAATCCAAGTTCACATAATTAAGGTGAATCTTCAGACATATTAGACTGGTTTAATAATTTGGAATTTTTTTTAAAGTAAGTAATAAATAGCTATATGCTTTTCCTTAAGTTTATCAGTATGGAGTATAATACAAGTATATAATTTATTTTTAAAGAAGATTTTGTTTTGTTTTCTCATGAAAAGTTCAGTTACTCTGATATATCTAAAATTCTTACGTTGGTAACTCAGACATCAGATAAGCCAAAATTACTCCCTTATAATGTAGGAGTATAGTGAATGGGTTTTCGAAGGAGACACTAAGTTTGTGTGTGTGTGTTTGTGTGTGTGTGCATGTGTGTGCACATGTGCTAAGCACTTGAAATAGGACTCAGGGATACCATGGATTTGATGTTCTAGAACTTAAAAAGTGCTTCCCTTCAGTTATCATAAATATATCACTTAGAGGGTACAAATATGAAGTTTTTCCATTTGGGTAGAAAATAAATTTTTTTTAATTTAATCTCAATCCCATGAGACAGGCATGGCAAATATCATACCCATTTTAATGAGACAAAAACTAAGAGTCAAAAAGGTTAAGTGACTTAAAAGATTACACAGGTAATAAATAGTGAATCTAGAAAGTAGTATATCCAGAATCCATGCTCTCAGCCAACTGTTTCTCCACTCTGTCATTTGACTCTATAATTTGAGAACTACAAACTCTAACAATAACCACATTTTGAATATGTATACACAATATGTAAATATTATTCACTTACGTAGGAATCATACATCACATACATTATAAAAAGAAAAAACAATTTAAAATGATGAGATATAAAAATATAAATTGATAGGAGTTGTACTCTTTTCTTCCCACCCCATATGGACCATCCTATACACCCTCAGAAGAATGTACCCGACCTTAATTTGCTGCTTATAATTTGTATTAGCTCTTATCTAGGACCTTTCATTTGAGCATATGACCAGATTGGGGACCCAAAGATCAAGGGAGATATGAAGAACCTAGAGAAAAGTGGATTCTCTCTTCTTGGCCCTATCTCCTCTACTCATACTATCTCAGAAATTTAGTACTTATTTTTGCTCAGTGTTCTAGGATTCAACACAATGATCTCCTTCTCCCTTGATTAATGCACCCAAAAGGAAATAATTCACCACATTCCTATATCATTGCCTCTGGAGAAGTGGCTTTATAAATTATGAAGTTTCCACATGTGTTCTGGGTGTGCTAGGACAATCATTGCTTATGCAATCACAAAGGACCTTGACCGTGAAAATGAATCACCCCTTCTTCTGAAATGAATATGTTCATTTCTTATTTTTATCTTCAAAACCTCCCTGTGAGGTATGCAAATAAGATATTATTTTCCATTTAACAGACTAGAAAGCTGCCTCAAAGTTAAGTAGTATTTGCCTGGTACATTTTACATAATAGGCTATTAACAAAATTGAGTTGAGTGAATGAATGAATGAATGAGTCTAAGTACATGGAGCAGAATTATTTATAAAATCTAAGTCTCCTAAGTCATAGTTCTGGGATCTTTTTCTTAAAACACAGTTGTCCCAGGCAGGCGGGCGACCAGGAGGAAAAGGAAGACTAAAGTTGGAATAGGAAGAACAGGACCAGGTGCTAAGGTATTTCCTAGCTATCTGACTTGAACAGGTCACTCAACCTGAGCCTTAGATTCTGTAAAATGATGTATTTAATACCTGCTTGGCCCATTTCAGAAGGTTGTTCACATAGTCAACTAGATAATTCATATGGAACTATCCAAGACTATTCTTATCACTTAAATTCTCTAGATGACTGAAAAGTAGAACTTTTTTTCCCAAAGTACCTGGATCAAGAAAGCCACCAGTGTAGAATGTATTTATCAGCTATTCTGATAAACATATTTATCAGAATTGAGTACTTCATTCTCCATCCAGTCATAAGATTTAACCATAATGAAAAAAGTTATATAAGATGTACTATTAGCTGAGCACCAAAAATGTAAAGAAGTAAAAAGGTTGGTGTTCCCTTCAAGGAAATTCCAACCTAATTCTAAAGGAACATATTAGCTTGGTAGAGCTCGCAGAACAAAGTACTCTGCCCCTACTGCACCTCAGGATAATAATGGTACTCACTACAACGAGTAATACTTCAGTGTATAAAATATTTCCATTTACATTCTCTCATTTGATCATAGTGTTAACCTCCTAATAACCTATATTACATAGATACTGCAATGTAGGTGTACTAATTCCCCCCCAAAATTCTTGTCACTGTATGGCTTTGCCCTAGCATTATGACTTTCAAAAGAGCACATGCTCTCCCACTTTTTGCTCTTAGATAATTCAGAACAGAAGAGATCGGATGTTAGATATCAGGAAGGAAAGAAACCAGGACAAACCAAACAATGTTGGAATGGAGGACCAGATCAACACTGTGCTATTCAGATAAATTCTTTTTACTCAGTTGAAAACACAATAAACCTCAAAATTATTATTATTGTATGTGTTAAGCTGTAATGAAGGAATTTTTCCTTCATGTTTTTTTTCTACATATTTGAATCTAGAGAATCCACGTTATTCTAAAAGAAGTCATTCCTGTCAGCTGCCAGCTGTTCTGGATAATGTTTAATCAACTGACTGAGTTGGGTGCATATCTTAAGATATAAAGTCGTTTTGTCTGATTTGAGGTTCCATATATTATCTATGTGTCATATACTGTATTTGTATTCTGTGCCAGGAATACGCTTATAAATTCTTTCCTCTGCAACAGCTACGATTCTTCACAAACTCAACACTTAAAATATTTAACTAGCATAGAAAAGATGGGGCATGATCAGATAGCGGGAATAAAATGTTATTTAAGGCATTATTAAAAATGTCATAGTGTCAGAATGTCACATGAGTCTGTAGGCAGGAAAAGCTGCAAAGATAGAATTATACATAATAACTTCAGAAAAGAGTTCATTTGAAAATTCTTGCCAATTTGAGAATATATGCTAAAATGTGTACCTTTGAAAACTCAATTATGCTTCTAATAATATAGCCAAAAATTAATAAATAAATTACCAGCGGGACAAAGATTTATGTACAAGGAAGTTCATTAGAATGATATTTACAAAAGCCAAAGGGTGCATTTCCAACAATATGGAACTTATTAAGTAAATTATGGTATATTCATAGGCTAAAATACTAAGCCATTATTAAAAATCAAAGGTCTGCACAAACACTCATCTTTAATCTAGATGTTCCTTCACCCTATATAGCTCTGGAGTTTTGTTACTCAAAGTATGATCTACGGACCACCTGTATCAGCGTCAGCTTATTGGAAATGGAGAATCTCAGGTCCTACCTCAGAGCTACTGAATTAGGATCTGCATGTTACCAAGCTTCCCAGGTGATTTCTGTGCACATTAAAGTTTGAGAAATGATGCCCTAGAAGATATATGAGTGTCACACACCTCTGCTTTAAATATAATGGCACTGAGGCACAAAGATATTCAGCGTGAGACAGAACCTGAGGTGGGGCTGCCTTCAACCATCTTTTTACAATGATGATTTGACTGAGATAATGCAAAGCCATTTGTTGTTGTTGTTGTTGTTGTTGTTGTTGTTGGTTGGTAGAATCCTTCTGGGGGCCAGACAAGAATTCACCCACTGGGTAAAAAATATGAGTGAAAGCATATATCTGTCATCTGAATCTCAGAATCTGTCTGCAGAATCTCGGGCTTCAACCGTCTCTCTAACCCCACTTTAGAAGGTATTTGAGGCACCACAGGAAGTCATATACAATTCCTCTAGCCACAGTATAACATTGTAGACAAAAACAAAGAGAACCAGCTCCGAACCCTTGTCAGGTATAAAAGATTTCTGGGGATAAGCCTGAGCTTAAAGTTGATGGATCTTGTAACTGCACAGTATTCTGAAACACAAAGCCATTTATAATGAAAGTTAATCTTGAGACCACTTCAGCACCATACCCATCTGGATTTTCAAAAAGGTTTTCTAGTGCTTTCCTTACATGCATTTCCTTTCAAATGTTTAATAACCAGAGGATCAAGACCAAACATTGTCTCACGGGAAACCTCTGAGAAGCATATGACTCTGACATTTTATTCACATTAGCCACACAATTATTCAGTCATTTACTTTTGAGCACTATTTGTCAGGTACCATGGATTTATGATTGAACGCTAAGCGATCTCTATCCCTCCAAAAAGGCTCACAGTCTAGGCAGACAAGTAGCAAAGTGACTAAATAAATTAAATTCAATGTGGAACGTGCCATAACAGGGACATGATCCAAATGCTTAGTGGGAGTATTCCTTTCTTTCTGATATGGGGAGAAGCTTAAGGTTTCCCAGAGACAGGAACATTCTAATCTGACTTCCATTTCCACCACTTTATTAATACTCTCCTTGTCAAGAATACCAAAGCTATATGACATATTCTATACCCTATATCTAACATAAAAGGATGAGTAGCTGCCATTTCCTAAATGACTGATGCAGGTGCCAGACATTCGTCTAGGTGCTTTTTCCTTTGCATGCTTTTTGCCCGGTCTTTTGCATATTAGTTGGTGGTTCCAATATCCACCTAGTTATCAGGCCAAAAACTCTGGAGTCAGTCTTGAGTCTTTTCCCCCCTCACCCTCACAATGAATCCATTAGCAAGTCTCTCACTTCTACCCCCAACATATATCTGCAATCCCTACTTCTTCCCTTTCCACTACCACTGCCTTAGTCTAAGCCTCCATCATCACTCACCTAAACCACCACAAAGGCCTACTAAATGATCATTTCCTCTCTTCCTCCTCACCTAACTATCTTTTCTCACAGTAGCAAGAGAGATTGTTGCATAATATAGATCTAACTATGCTACTCCCCAGCTTAAAACTAGTTGATGTCTTCCCGTTTGCTCTTAGAATAAAAAGAAAACTTATCACCACGACCTTTAAGAACTCCTGTGATTTGCTCCTGTACCCCTAAAACCTTACTCCATATAACCCTCTCCCCTTATTCCACACTAGTCACATATCTGTTCCTGATTCACTTCTTTACCTCTGAGTTTTTGCATGTCCTGGTCCCTCTGCCTGGGATTCTCTTCTCTCATCATGTTGCTTGATTGACCCATTCCCATCTTCCTATACTCCTTGCTTCAGCTTAAAAGTTTCCATCTCAGGGAAGATTTTCTAAAATAGTATCCCCTACAAGCCCCACCCCATTAACTGATCACATCATCTTGATTATCTTCTTTATAGAATTTATCATCAATGTATCAAATGTGATGGCTTAGGGAAGAGGATTCATTGTCCCCTATGAGCTCCATCACATTTTCAAAGCCAAGTCAAATGACATAAAATATACATTATAAACAATATGACTGCTGTATAAACACAATTTCAGGATAACCATATTCCAAATAGGTTGCAGTGCTTAGTATTTATGTAAAATTCTAGAGAAGTTTATGATTATCCTCAAATTTTATTCTTTAACTCATTTGTTTATTTGTTTATTGTCTTCTGGCAGAGTAGAATGTAAGCTTCCCGGGGTTCCCAACACATAATAGCACGTGACTCAATAAATATCAGTTTAATAAATAAATCAATCAACTCTACAGGTACAACCAGAACTATAATATCAATAGAATATGAAGTCCGGATCCTTCCATTGCCTTTTGTCCCCTCACCCTTCAGCTATTTCTTCATTTCTTGATTCATTTATGCAACAAATATTTAATGAGGGATTACATTTCCAGGGTGGAGCATACAGAAGTGAACAAAACAAACAAAAAACACTGCCCTCAAGGATTTTATATTTTAGCTGGAGGAGACAGGCAAATAAATACAACAAATAAGTATACTACAGTTGATCCTTGAATGACACGGGTTTGAACAGCACAGGTCCACTGATATGTGGATTGTTTTCAATAGTAAATACTACATTACTACATGATCCAATCCGAGGTTGCTTGAATACATGGATGAGGAACCCCAGATTTTCTACTGTGTGGAGGGTAGGCTCTTCAAATCCTGCCTTGTTCAAGGGTCAACTGTATATAGTAAGTTAAATGTATCATGGAAAAAAATAAATCAGCGTAAGAGAATAGAAGTATCAAGGGAAGGGTGGTAAATTTAAATAGGGCCATCAACATAGGGGACACCTGAGCATAGAGCCAAAGGATATAAGTTGCAAATGCAATTTGTCATGATAGGTTTCACTAAAATTGGTAGTGTGCTGGGATCCTAGTCATAGCATGATGGACCAAGAAGAGGTCTTAGAGATCTCTGTGTAGTGGAGGCTCCCAAATGGAAACTAAGCTACAACTTTCCCAAGGGATTCAAATACAACTGAGAATATTGGGGTGAACCTGAATATGTCTGAACTCAATTCACCTGCACTCTTTGTTTTGGTTTGTCAGTTTGCTTGATGTATGTTTTTCTTCATTTCATTATGTTTTATTTTGTGTGTGAGAGTAATAAATGGACACTAGAGGAAAGGAAGATTAACTTCCTGACCCAAACCCATAAACATGTGTCTTGGTCTCAAGAATGAATGGATAAAGAAGATGTGGTACATATATACAATGAAATATTACTCAGCCATAAAAAGGAATGAAATTGGGTCATTTGTAGAGACGTGACCCAATACAGAGTCATACAGAGTGAAGTAAGTCAGAAAGAGAAAAACAAATATCGTATGTTAATGCATATATGTGGAATCTAGAAAAAAAGTACAAATGAACCTATTTGCAGGGCAGGAATAGAGACACAGACATAGAGAATGGACATGTGGATACAGGGTAGGGGGGTGGGATGAACTGGGAGATTGCGATTGACGTATGTACACTGCCATGTGTAAAAGAGATAGCTAGCAGGAACCCACTGTATAGTGCAGGAGCTCAGCTTGGTGCTCTGTGGTGACCTAGATGGGTGGGATGGGGGAGGCTGGGAGGGAGGTCCATTAGGGAGGGGATATATATATATATACATATACATATAGCTGATTCACTTTGTAGTACAGCAGAAACTAACACAACATTGTAAAGCAATTATAGCCCAATTTTTTAAAAAGTGGAAAAAAAAAGAATGAATTTAAACTGTCCCTGCACACATCAGCTGATGCAAAGCAAGCACTTAGAAGTTATTATTTATCGAGATTTTTTATTATTGTTATCCTTATCATCTCATTTAATCCTCACAGAAACATTTGAAGGAGGTCCTATTATTACTTCTGTTTAACAGATGAGAAAACTGAGGGTAGAGAGAGTGGATTAAGCTAACCTCTCAAGTGAATCCAAATATTCCATTAAAATTATATTCAATTAAATTATACTAACCGATTTAGTTGCCTCTTGAGAGAATGGGAGCTTGAAGAAGACACTGTACTTTCTGCTCCATCTCCTCTAGTCTCCATTCATATTTTCAACAGGAGGAAACAAACAAATCCGCCTGCCCTGGACTTCTTTGTAAAGACTGCAAGGACTTCCCCATCCCAGTTCACTGTCACCTCACCTTAGGCAGAGAATCAGAATGGTTTAGAAATGCTTTGTACATGGGGTACTAACTCTAATCATGGCCCAGAGCTTACTTACATGATATAAATGATTTTTTTAAAAAGAAACTCCAGAAATTTTGAAAATGTTAAAACATTTTAAAACAAAGACAAATCAAGTTCAGGGATCCAAAGCTATCACCATGCCTCCTTGCTTTCAGAAGCATATCTGGCTGCTGAATTAAATAAGAACAGAAGGCTCTAGAGATGCTCTAGCAAGCTAAAAGACAGCCAGCAAATGCACTAACTAAAAGTACCAATTTGGAATTGCCTACTCTGTCTTCCATGAAGATAAGTTTAAACATTTACATGTTTTAAAATTCCCTAATCTGACTTACCTCAGTAATTCTGTCTTTCTCACACTTTCTGATTTGTAATCATTATAAGTCAATTTCTCTCCCAAAGGCAAAATCTGCAGAAATATGTACATATATACATAGACGTTTATATATATTCATTCCAAGGCAGTCTACAGCTGACATGGTTTTTCTCTCCTATTTTTATGTTGCACAGAGAAAAGCTATAAATTAATGTAGTGCTTCTTTGCCACCTAGTGGGAAACTCAGTTTTGATGCTTCTTCCCCATTTCTTGTTTTCCAAGAGATGATGGAAGTGTATGCAACCCAAAGCAGAAAAGGAGAAGGTTTTGTCTGTGCCTTTAGCATAGAATATCAGAAATACAATGAATGTTCTAGAGAGAAGTCTTGTCAGAAGTTGGATGTCCACAAGTAACAGTCTCCCAAATGCATTCTGAGTCCGATATGCTTTGATATGACTGTCCTATTATTTTTTCTGTATTCAACTTTTAGATTGCATTTCATCAGATCAGTTCTATATATAAAATCTTATTCTGAAGAGTATGGCCCTATAAAATCAGTTACATCCAAATTCAGTGTGCCTGTGGACTTCAAAGTCTCTTAAAAGAAAAAAAGGGCTTCCCTGGTGGCGCAGTGGTTGAGAATCTGCCTGTCAATGCAGGGGACACGGGTTCGAGCCCTGGTCTGGGAAGATCCCGCATGCCGCGGAGCAACTAGGCCCGTGAGCCACAGCTACTGAGCCTGCGCGTCTGGAGCCTGTGCTCCGCAACAAGAGAGGCCGCGACAGTGAGAGGCCCGCGCACTGCGATGAAGAGTGGCCCCCGCTTGCCGCAACTAGAGAAAGCCCTCGCACAGAAACGAAGACCCAACACAGCCATAAATAAATTAATTAATTAATTAATTTAAAAAAAAACTAGCTGTTTATCCTCAAGCAACCGCTCTCTTTAAAAAAAAAAAAAGAATTCCAAGCCTCACAAGCAGGCCAAAGCAGGGCTTGCCTATTAACAACAAATAATTATATAAAAAGTAATGCATTTTAAAAAAAAAAAGAAAAAAAGAATCCAAAGCTCAAAGTCCAGCTATTAAAAATCCACATCAATAATAGTAAGCACTTCAACATAATTAGGGCTTATGATGTACAGGATGCAATATGATAATGCATGTGAAATGCCAAGCACAGTGCCTGTCACATAATGAGAACCCAATAAATGGTAGTTATTTGGTAGCCAACACTGTTAATTACCTCACATTTATTATCTTGCTTTATCTTCACTAATGCCTTCAACAGAATAATTATTTTCCTCACTTTACATGGGAGGAATTGAGACTCAGTTCCACTGGTAAATGGGGAAACCATAATTATGACTCATGTGTCTGAAACTAAAATCTATTTTGTAACCTGTACTCATATTGTCCAAAAAAATAAATTAATAAAAACTCCTTGTAAGTAACAGTTATCTTAAGACATGATTCCATAGCAATATTACCTACCTTTTACATGGTAATATATCTTTCTACTTCTGTGGGTGTTTGTATGTTAGACCAAGGAGCAATAACAGTTAACCTAAGTGCCAAGGGCTGTGAATGGATCAAAAAAGATCTTAATGATACCCAGGGACCTAAGAGAAATCCCCCTTGTTTCAGAGGACTGATGAAGGACTTGTTACTATTCAAAACAGTGGGTTATCACCATGGTGGTCTGACCACCATAGATTGATGGGTGAAATGTCAACACAATTGAGGGAGAAGTATAGTTTGTTGGCATGTGAGAGTCTATATAGGACGATAATTATGAGCATGGACTCTGGAGCCAGACAGCCTGGGTTTGATGATGTCTCTGCCATTTGATAAATCTGTGAATATGCAAGCTACTTACCCCCATATGCCTCAATTTCTTCATCTTAAATAAAAACAATACTACCTGCATCACTGGGTTATTGAAAAAACTAAATAAGTAATTAAACTAAAGCCCTTAGAATGTGATGCCTAGGAAATAGTGTCAATAAATCTTCAACATCATGATCAATAAATCTTTTTTCTAGTCTGTGATTGTTTATATCCAATCTATTCTTCAGTCTCTATGGGAAAACAGAGACAGATCATTAAACTCAAAATGAACTATACCAGTATTGATATGGAGAAAGTTTTATTCATAAGAATTTCTCTCAAAAAACTCTATCTTTAACAATAAGAATGGGTTGTTATGTGCTTGGTGTGAAATTTAGGCCCTCCAGACTCCCAGTATATAGGGTCTAGGTATTGGCTGCCACAAGGTTGATTCAGAAAAGAGGTAAAACTGTTCTGCATAATAGAAGAAGAATGTGAAATTCCAGGGGTAAGGGGCTGTGCATATGTAGCAGGGAAGAGAGAGGATTCAGAAAGGTAGAAGGGTGTTGGGGAAGGGGTGAGGGAAAGAGAACTTTTGGAGAGCAGGAGCAAAGACAGTTTGAGAGAACAAAATTGCTTAAGGAGGGACTTTTTTAAGGTCCCCTACAAAATCTAAAATAAATCCTACATTGCTCACTAATGCTTTTGGGTGAGGATATTCTTTGGGGAAATTCAAAGAGGTGTTTATCTCTGAGTTCAGGCGGATGCCAGGAAAACAAAAACAAGCAATAAAAATTTACAGAGGAAGGAACCAGAGACCAGGAGGTTATGAGAGTAGAGGTCCCCATGTATTGGTAAAAATTGTGAAGAAATCTTCAGACATTCAAGGGCATGGAACTGATTGGGATCATAGTTAATGGCACTAACTTCTGCCTTAATTTCAAAAGCTTCAATGATGTTTTGAAGTTGAATAAACATCAAAATATTATTTTATTTTATTACTGAATTTTTTAAACTGCAGGACTATAGCCAACAGGACATATAAGCTTTTTGCATAAGACATTTAGCAAAGATATGGTATAATATAGGATCAAGATTAGAGACTGAGAATATTCTACAGAAATGAAAATAAGGGGCAGCAATGCAGGGAAACATTAATGGGACTAATCATGGTAACGAGGCAAGTTAAAAAGCTGAGTGTAGATTAAAACTCATCTCAGTTAATAATAGACATTTAAAAATTTCACACACATGGTCACATCTATTATCTCATTTAATCTTTATGCTAAGCCTATTATTGAGATAGGGCAAAGACTATCTCCATTTCTTTGAAGCAGACTCAACAACCTTTAAAAATTACATCTGTAGCAGAAGAAAAAACTGGTCTGCAAACTCAAGTTGTCTGATCACTGGTCTGGAGTTCATTTGTTCTTTCATTCAACAAGTTTGTATTGAAGACCAACCAAGTGTCTTACTCCATGCTGGGTCTATAATGAAGGATCTCTTGACTACAAACTATGCCTTCTTGGAAATAACAACTAGTAGGGCCAAGGGTTCACAAACATCTCCCTGGGATAGGAAGGGAGTGGGTTGTGTTTCCAGGGCTTTTTCCTACTCTTTGTACCTCTAAAGCAAATATATCATATTAGTAGAGGTAGATTTAGGCCACCCCAACTAATAGTTTCAGGTCCTGAACAACATGCCAGAAGATGGTTGGATATTGTGGTCAGCTGTATGCTTTACACACTCTATTATTCGAGTTGCTCTGTCCCAGGAGCAGCTTGTTTTCTAGCCACTGAATAATATCATTTAATTTCAAAGTAATTAACATTGCTTTTGACTGGTTTAAGCAAATACAATTTATGTGCTCCTGTGCTACATAGGACACTGGAGTTTCCACAGTAACTCCAACAACTCCAACATAGGTAAATCCATATATCTGATCCTCACTTCTATCATCTGTAAAACAGAAAGGTTAATAGTACACAATTCATAGGGTTACTAGAACACTAGGTATGTTTTTGTACAAAAATACCTAACACAAGTTAGGTGCTTAATAAATGTTATTTTTTGTTACTATTTTTACTATTAATATTCTATTATACATATGAGAAAGTTAATTACTTAACCAAGATCACACAGGTGGTAAGGAGTATTGGCTGGCTCTGATTCCAGAGCTAGAAATTTTAGCCATTCATCCATCCTGAAGCAGAAATGTAATTATGTCTGGCAATGAGACTGAAGCAGAAGGTCAATAAAAATAGTCAGAATGGTGAGCATCAGAAAGGGAAGACAAAAACTGTAAAAACCTTTGCAATAACTTGACTTGATGAAAGCAATGACTAGATTCAGTGAAGAGAAATATAAGCTAACGAGCCTCAGGGCAAAAAGTAAGAACAGGGGTTATAATTTTAATGGCTCATTTGCTTCTAAACATTAAACCAGTGAAGAATGGAGAGAATATTGGGGACTAACACACATCAGAAACCTTCTGTGCCTCTAAAAAATCAGAGAGAACTTTAAAAGGCAATACGAGCAGATATAATAAGATGACACAGAAAGGGAAAAGAAATTTACAATGGATTTCTTTTACACAAAAGCTGAAAGGAAACTCCCAAATATACAAGAAATGGAAAAAATGAAAATGGTCTTACAGATTAGTGTTCAGAAAAAAATGTGAAAAAAGCATAACATAAATTCTGCCCAACAAAGGAAACCATCAACAGAATGACAAAGCAATCTATGGAATGGGAGAAAATATTTGCAAACCACATATCCAATAAGGGGTTAATATCCAAAATATACAAGGAACTCATATAACTCAATAGCAAAAATTCAAATAGCCCTACTAAAAATGGACAAAGAACCTGAATAGACTTGTTTCCAAAGAAGATATACAAATGGAAAACAGGCCATAAAAAGGTGCTCAACATCACTATTCATCAAGGAAATACAAATCAGTACCACAATAAGATATCACCTCACACCTGTTAGGATGCAATTACCAAAAAGACAAGAGATAACAATTGCTAGTGAGGATGTGGAGAAAAGGGAAACTTAGGCACTGTTGCTGGGAATGTAAATTGGTGCATCCACTATGGAAAACAATATAGATGTTTCTCAAAAAATTAAAAATGGAACTACCATATTATCCAGCAATTCCACTTCTCCCAAAGGAAACAAAATCATCATCTTGAAATGATGTCTACACTCCCTTGTTCACTGAAGAATTATTCACAGGAGGCAAGGTACCCAAATGACCTATTGACAGATTAATGGATTAAAAATATTATGCAAACACACACACAATGAAATATTATTCAGCCATATAAAATAAGGAAATCCTTCTTTTGCAACAACATGGATGACCCTGAAAGGCATTATGCCAAGAGAATAAGCCAGACAGAGAAAGATAAATCCTGCATGGTGTCACTTATATGTGGAATGTTTTTAAAAAGTTAAACTCATAGAAACAGAAAATAGAAAAGTGTTTGCCAGGGCTGGGGATGAGGGCAACAGGGAGAGATTGGTAAAAAGGTACAGACTTTCAGTCAAAAGATGAATAAGGTCTGAGGATCCAATGTGTAACACAACGACTATAGTTGGTAACACTGTACTGTGTAATTGAAATTTGTTAAAAGAGTAGAATTTAAATGCCCTCACACACAAAAAACAAAAGGCAAGTATGTGAAGTGATGGGTGTGTTAATTAGCTTAGTGATGGGAATCCTTTCACAATGTATATGTATGTCAAATCATCACACTGTACACTTTAAATATGTTAAAATTTTATATGTCAGTTATACCTCAGTAAATTGAAATAAAAAGAAAAAAATATAACAGAATGCCCTAATGACTCCCACAATGCTTAGAAATATAGGAAGTTTCAGTATCCCTTGGCAATGACTATTTTTAATACCCTTTTTCAAATAATGTGATTATTCAGTCAAAAGGAAGATCTATCGGAGTGTATCCATTACCTATTATATCCCACTTATAGATACCAATATCTCTTTCAGATGTCCGTATTATGACCAGAAAC
The DNA here is from genome assembly GCF_028564815.1 of Eubalaena glacialis. NCBI lineage: Eukaryota > Metazoa > Chordata > Mammalia > Artiodactyla > Balaenidae > Eubalaena > Eubalaena glacialis. Next base: position 86,692,533 of record NC_083725.1, read on the forward strand.
CTAATGATATTAAAGCAACAATGATTTATCATTTCTCACATTTCTATAGTTTGATTGAGCAATTTTTATGCTGGTTTGCCTGAGCTTACTTATGTTGCATTCAGTGGGAACGAGGGTCGGATTAGGGATTGACTTAGCTGGTACAACTAGAATATCTGCACCTCTCTATCTCCATGTGGCCTTTTATCCTTGGATTTTTTTTTTTCATCAGGTCTTTCAAAAGGTCGAAGTTATAAGTTGTACTTCTGGTTTCTGGTTCTGCATGCAAAGAGCTTGGCAGCCACCACTCTAACCTAACAACAACTAAAAAGCTGAACAGACTAGAAAAACCACAAATCTTCTAGGATCCATAAGAGAAGTGAGAACACAGGGCCAACTGCTGTCCCCAACTTCGGAGAGACTGACACACAAATACAGAGAATAACAACTTACCAGAGCACAGACTCATGAGCAGAAACTGTCACAGGTAATTGATGATTGCTGGAGGCTCAGTGTAGACAAATCTGAGAGTTAAAAATTCCAAGTGGACCCTGTAATAGAGGGGGGCCTGCAATTTTGTGAGATTTACTTCCAGGAGCTCAACCAGGTTTCCACATTAAATATCAGAGGAAAATCCCTTTATGCTTCTGGTGGGGGGGGTGGATGGAAGGAACCATTTTAAAATATGCCATTGTACACTGTTCTTCTTAACAAAGTCTGCCCTCAGGAGAAACCAGTTAAGCAGAACTAAACTCTAGAGCATTATCAGAGTCTAGTTGACCTGGGAGAAGGGAAATATTGAACTCCAGTCAGCTCTAGCCTTCCACTTGGAAGAAGAGAAATACTCAATTCCAGCCCACTGCAGTGAAAACAATGCTTAGAGGGAAAAATATAACATTGAATGCATATATTAGAAAAGAAGAAAGAGCTAAAATCAATAATCTAAGTTTCCTACTTACAGAAGAAGAAATTAAACCCAAAGTAAGCAGAAGACATAATAAGAATTAGAGCAGAAATCAATGAATGTATAAACTGAAAATTAATAGAGAAAATCAATGAAACCAAAGATGGTTTTTTAAAAAGAATGTTAAAATTGATAAGCTTCTACCCAGGCTAAGAGAAAAAGAGAGAATAAACCAATCACTATATAAAAAATAAAAGCAGAGAACTCACTATAGGTATCATGAATGAAAATTAAAAAGAAAATAGTACATATAATACTATGAATAACTTTATCATCACAAACTTTGTAGCCTAGATTAAATGGACAAACTCCTTGAAAGACACAATCTGACAAAACTCACACAAAAAAGAAATAGACAATCTGAATAGGCCTATATCTATTAAAGAAATAAGCCAATGATTAATAACCTTCTAAGACAGAAAGCACCAGGCCCAGATGGGTTTACTGGTGAATGCTACAAAACATTAAGAAAGAAATCATACCAATTCTCTACAATCTCTTTCAGAGAACAAAAGCAGAAAGAATACTTCCTAACTCATTCTATGAGGCAAGCATTGGCCTAATATCAAAACCAGATAAAGACATTATAAGAAAAGAAAACTACGGACAAGTATTCTCATGAACATAGTTGCAAAAATCCTCAACAATATTAGAAAATAAATGAAATCAAGGAAATTAGAAAATCAACAAAATTAGAAAATTGAATGCAACAATGTGTAAAAAGAACTATACACCAGAACCAAGTGGAATTTATCCCAGGTATACAAGACTGGTTAAACATCTGAAAATCAATTAATGTAATCCATCACATCAAGAGACTAAAAAAGAAAAATCACATGATCATATCATTAAATTGAGAAAAAGCCTTGACAAAATTCAACATCTATTCATAACAAAAATACTCAGTAAACCAGGAATAGAGGGGAATTTTTCTCAACTTGATAAAAAATAGCTTCAAAACACAGACAAATGAAAACACCCTACAGCTAATGTCATACTTAATAAGAAACTCAAAGCTTTCTCACTAAGACCAGGTATAAGGCAAGGATGTCCCCTCTCACCACTCCTTTTCAACTTTGCACTGGAAGTCTTAGCTAATACAATAATACAAAAAAAGAAGATGAGATGTATATATATTGGGAAGGAAGAAACAAAATTTTATTCACAGATGACATGATCACCTATGTAAAAAATTCAAAAGAATTAATAATTAAAAATAAAAACTCCTGGATGATAGCAAGGTTAAAGGATACAAGGTTAATATACAAGAGTCAATTTTTCTCCTATATACTAGCAATTAGCAAGTGGAATTTGATAATAAGTGGATAGTATCATTTATATTAGCACCCCCAAAAATGAAATACTTAGGTATAAATCTCATAAAATATGTACAAGATCTACATGAGGAAAATTATAAAACTCTGATGAATGAAATCAATGAAGAACTAAGTAAATGCAGAGATGTTTCATGTTCATAGATACAGAAACTCAACTGTCTCATGTCAGTTCTTCCCAACTAGATTTATAGATTGAATACAATACCAATAAGTTACTTTGTGGATATCAACAAACTAATTCTAATGTTTATACGAAGTGACAAAAGACCCAGAATAGCCAACACAATATTGAAGGAAAAGAACAAAGTTGGAAGACTGATGCTATCCAATCTCAAGACTTACTAAAAAGCTACAGTAATCAAGACAGTGTGGTGTCAGTAAAAGAACAAAGAGATCAATGAAACAAAATGGAAAATACAGAAGTAAAGATACATAAATATAGGCCACTGATTTTTGATAAAGGAGAATAGGCAATATAGTGGAACAAAGATAGCATCTCCAACGAATGGTGCTGGAATAACTGGACATCCACATGTAAAAAATAAATCTAGACCTAAGCTTTACAGCCTTCACAAAAATTAACTCAAAATGGGCTTCCCTGGTGGTGCAGTGGTTGAGAATCTGCCTGCCAATGCAGGGGACATGGGTTCGAGCCCTGGTCTGGGAAGATCCCACATGCCGCGGAGCAACTGGGCCCGTGAGCCACAACTACTGAGCCTGCACGTCTGGAGCCTGTGCTCTGCAACGAGAGGCCGCGATAGTGAGAGGCCCGCGCACCGCGATGAAGAGTGGCCCCCGCTCGCCGCAACTAGAGAAAGCCCTCGCACAGAAACGAAGACCCAACAAAGCCAAAAATCAATAAATTAATTTAAAAAAAAAAAGTATTATACTTAATGTTGATGACTCTAAAGACATGTCTGTATTAACTAAACCATCAATTTAAACTTGTTTAAAAAAAAAAAAATTAACTCAAAATGGATCACGGACTTAAATGTAAGATGCAAAACTATAAAACCCAAAGAAGATAACATAGGAGAAAACATACATGACTTTGGGTATGGCAATATCTTTTTTAGATACAACACAAGAGGCATGATAAATAAAAGAATTGATAAGCTGGATTTAATTAAAATTAAAAACTTCTGCTCTGTGAAAGACAATGTCAAGAGAATGAGAAGACAAGCCACAGACTGGGAGAAAATATTTGCAAAAGATGCATCCAATAAAGGACTGTTATCCAAAATATATTTAGAACACTTAAAACTCAACAATAAGAAAATAAACAAATCATTGAAAAAATGGGCCAAAGATCTTAACTGACACCTTACCAAGAAGATATACAAATGTCAAATAAGCATATGAAAAGATGTTTCACATCATATGTCATCAGGAAATGCAAATTTAAACCATAATAAAATAGCAGTACACACCTATTAGAATGGCCAAGGTGTGGAACACTAACAACAGTAAATGCTGGCAAGGATGTGGGACAACAGGAACTCTCATACATTGCTGATAGGAATGCAAAATGGTACTTCCACTTTGGAAGACAGTTTTGTGGGATTTTTTTACAAAATTAAACATACTCTTAGCTATACAATTCAACAGTTGTGCTCCTTGGTATTTACCCAAAGGAGTTGAAAACTTGTAGCCACACAAAAACCTACACATAATGTTTATAACAACTTTATTATTGCCAAAACCTGGAAGCAACCAAGATGCCTTCAGTGCATGAATGGTTACATAAACTGTGGGACATCTAGACAGCGGAATATTATTCGGGGCTTAAAAATAAATGAGCTATCAAGCCATGAAAAGATATGGAGGAATCTTAAATGCATATTACTAAGTGAAAGTAGCCAATCTGAAAAGGCTATATACTGCATGATTCCAACCAAATGACATCCTGGAAAACACAAAACCAAGGAGATGGTAAAAAGATCAGTGGTTGGTAGTGGTTGCGTGAGATGGATGAATAGGTGGAGCACAGAGGATATTCTGGGCATTGAAAATACTCTGTATATTATGATGATGAATATACGTCATTACACATTTGTCCAAACTCACAGGAAATACAACACCAAGAATGAAATGTAATATAAATATGGACTTTGGGATATTATGGTCTGTCAGTGTAGGTTCATCCCTGGTAAAAAAATGTACCACTCTGGTGAGTGTTGTTGGTCATGAAGAAGGGGATACATGTGTGGAGGCAGGGAGTATAGGGGAAATCTCTGTACCTTCCTCTTGGTTTTTGGTAAATACAAAACTGCTCTCAAAAACTTAAGTTCTTTAAAAAGAAAAATAACAGCTGTAAAGCCATATCACTCAGATTACATTCTATTGGTCAAAACAAGTCACAGGGCCAGCCCAGATTCAAGGAATGGGGAAGTAGACATAACCCCTTAATGGAAAGAGTTTCAAAATATCATGGTCATGGTTTTCAATCTACTACTGGGAATGTGATAGGTTAAAAATATTATGGGGCTTCTGAATGGTCACCATTTCTTCTATAAATTATGAAATTTAGTGATCTGAATAATCCCTGGAAAATCTTTAATCCATGATTCACACATTTCCTTCAAGGTTAATGACTTCATTTTACTTTTTCCTATATGCTATCTTTTAAATGATATTATTGAGAGTAAAGTAAGCTTGACCTCTGTGCTTGACCACTGAAGAATCTAGATTTAAAATAACATGAAAAAAATGATATGGTTTTTTATAAATATCTAAATATCCCACATTTAAAGAATTAAAGATTAACTACATAGACCTGATACATCTCATAACTCTTTGCAGGTCTTTCACAGAATTTATTAGGGCTTATTTATGAAAGAATTGCTATATAAGGATTGAAACTGCTAAATTATTCAGGCTAGAAAAAAACAAGTTAAACCTTCAGAACAAAATGTTCCTCTTCTAAAGCAAGATTTGCAAACCAACTTTTACACATGTTGGCACAGACTGTTGTAAACACTTGAAAAAAAGCATGTGAAGGATATCAACTTACTATATTAATCCCACATAACTTTACTCCCTTTCTATGTTCTCTTATCCATTTGAAATCTGCTGCTGCAGGGCTGAGGTGGTGGTGGTGGTGGTGGTGCTGGCAGTAGTGGCAGCCTAGTCCATCGAACCTGAGAGACACAACTGTATCTGCCTATTCACACAATCATGGGAGACCGTCTCCTGTGTGGGAGCCACTCTGCTGATTGGAACCGAAAAATTTCAATGGTAACTGGCACCATCTTTGGGTACAGTCAAAGACTAGCCAAAAAAACAAACAAACAAAATAAACCAAAAAACCTGAACAGATGCTTAAAAACCTGAATAGATGCTTCTTCCAAATGCCCAACATGCAATAAAATCACTCTTGCTATGTTCAAAGAGGACCTGTGAATTGATTTGGATAGTGTTATTGTAGGAACTTCTTTCAAGTTAGACCTAATCCTAAAATTTACTTTCGTTCAGAACACAATATACATTTCCTCAAGTTAAAGAGCACAAGCTCTGGTGTCACAATCCCAGTAGCCACTTAACAAGATTTGCACTGATGGGTGTTGCCTAAACCATATCAGCTCCACACCTCGTACACAGCACACTATTGTAGTAGGAAAACTGTTGCCAAGGAATAACTTTAACTTGTTTACTGTTGAATGAGTCTCAGATTTTTTTTTCAGAATATTCAGCAACACATTTCAAGTTTCCTAGAGATTTTGCCCACAAATGGTCTATACTCCTAATTTCTACCATTCAGTTGAAGAATGATTAAATTAGGAAATCTCAAACCCAGCAGTTGAAAAAACTTTTAATCAATTAATTGAGTCAAAAGTAACTGGGGGCATTCCATATAGCAGGACTACCCAAAAGTACCTAGAACATACAAGAGCACAAGGGAGGTGAGCAGGGGTGGTTCTGGAGAGGAGTGATGAATGGCTGACTCTCACTGGCAGAGAAAGCTCAAGCCTGAAAGTTATACCCACTTGTGCAGACACCTCATTCATTTGGCACCAACATCAGCAAAATTAATTTGTAACCTATGCCTCCTGGGACTTAACCAATATATGTGGAATTGCAATATGGAAACGAAGCCATCTTAATCTGAGACAAAAACAAACTTGAGATCTCCCTGGACATTGGTCAGTTCAAGTTTTGCAAAATTTTGCAATCATATATGAAAACCTAAGCCCATGCACCAAGCTAGAGAGAAACTTGTCAGTATTACATTCCATTACCATGTCATTTATTTCTAATCTTTATTGGGAGATTTTGAATAGTTAAAGACTAAATTTTATAGAACCACTTATGGTCTAATACTCAAGAAGTCCAAAATGAACTAACCCCTTTAACATACTATTCAATGTGTCTTGAACATTAGAGTTTAAATTTCTGGACAATCCTGTTTAGCTTGTAGTCATCAATGGCAACGTACCTATTCTTTAGGCTCTGTTAGATATTTGTTTAGGCTGGACAGCTATGTGTGTTTTTCTGTTTTGCTTTCAAATAAAACAGATTATAATGATGAATATTTACAAAGAACAAATAGTTTTCATTATGTTGTTCCAGGTATTCCCACATGTCTAGTAAAGAGTCAATCACTTTACACTAATAATGAAATATCAAAAAGTGAAGTAAAAAAAAAATCCCTTTTAAAATCACATTAAAAAAATACTTAGGCATAAACCTGATGAAGGAAGTGAAAGACTTATATGCTGAGAACTATAAAACAGTGATGAAATTAAAGATGATTCAAAGAAATGGAAAGATATTCCATGCTCTTGGATTAGAAGAATTGATATTGTTAAAATGGCCATACTACCCAAAGCAATCTACAAATTTAATGTGATCCCTATCAAATTACCCATGACATTTTTCACAGAACTAGAACAAATTATCCTAAAATTTATATGGAACCATAAAAGACTCAGAATTGCCAAAGCAATCCTGAGGAGAAAGAACAAAGCTGGAGGTATAACCCTCCCAAACTTCAGACAATACTACAATGCTACAGTAATCAAAACAGCATGGTATTGGCACAAAAACAGACATATGGATCAATGGAACAGAATAGAGAGCCCAGAAATAAATCCACACACCTATGGTCAATTAATTTTTGATGAAGTAGGCAATAATATACAACAGAGAAAAGACAGTCTCTTCAGCACATGGTGTTGGGAAAGCTGGACAGCCACATGTAAATCAATAAAGTTAGAACACACCACCACACCATACACAAAAATAAACTTAAAATGGGTTAAAGACTTAAATATAAGACATGACACCATAAAACTCCTAGGAGAGAACATAGGCAAAACATTCTCTGACATAAATAGTACCAATGTTTTCTTACATCAATCTCCCAAGGCAATAGAAATAAAAGCAAAAATAAACAAATGGGACCTAATCAAATCATAAGCTTTTGCACAGCAAAATAATACAAACGGCTCATACAACTTAATAACAAAAAACCAAACAACCCAATCAAAAGATGGGCAGAACACCTAAATAGACATTTCTTCCAAGAAGACATACAGATGGCCAATACACATGTGAAAAGATTCTCAACATCACTAATTATTAGAGAAATGCAAATCAAAACTACAATGAGGTATCACCTCACATCTGTCAGAATCACCATCAGCAAAAAGTCTACAAATAACAAATGCTGAGAGGGTGTGGAGAAAAAAGAGCCCTCCTACACTGTTGGTGGGAATGTAAGTTGGTACAGCCACTATGGAGAACAGTATGGAGGTTCCTTAAAAAACTAAAAATAGAGTTACCATATGATCCAGCAATCCCACTCCTGGGCATATATCTCTAATTTGAAAAGATACATGCACCCCAATGTTCAAAGCAGCACTATTTACAATAGCCAAGACATGGAAGCAACCTATGCCCATTGACAGATGAATGGATAAAGATGTGGTACGTATATACAATGGAATACTACACAGCCATAAAAAAGGAATGAAATAATGCCATTTGCAGCAACACAGATGGACCTAGAGATTATCATACAAAGTGAAGTAAGTCAGAAAGAGGAATACAAATACCATGTGATATCACTTATATGTGGAATCTAAAATATGACACAAACGAACTTATTTATAAAACAGAAACAGACTCACAGACATAGAAAACAAACTTATGGTTATCAAAGGGGAAGGGAGGTGGAGGAGGGATAACTTAGGAGTTTGGGATTAGCAGATACAAGCTACTATATATAAAATAGATAAACAACAAGGTCCTAGGGAAACAAAGGGGAATTGGCATCAAATATGGTATATTACCTCTTATATGGACCAAAATGGAAGGCAAACAGTATGTAGTTACCTTAAATGTTTGCCATCATCATTTCAACTGGAATTGTGTGGCACTTCTGTGTGACATTTCTGTTAGAGTTTGGTCTACACAGTATCTTAGCTAACACGTTAGTTAACAAAATGATCATCATGGGTATCATATAGTGGTAGCTTCTATGCTATTTTAGCTTCTAAAACTTGACCCTTGTTGACAAGTGCATTCAAATACAATAAAGAAACCAAGGATCACTGCTAAGCTCCACACCACTTTTTATACAGTGATTCAAATTTAATCACATGGCTGATTAAGGTAGGTTCTTAACTTATGTTAAACTATTTCAACTTCACTTTTTTTCTTCACAAACAAACAAACAAACAACATACAAAAGCTACTGGTTTGGGGTGGCTCTGAGCTTAACTCAGGCCTTATAAGGATGTATAATACATACACTTCATGCCCATAAGTGTATATGCTATCTTACTGAAAATCCAAGCTTTCTGATCTCGAGACTGCTTCACACTGTTAAAAATCATTAAGGACCCTAGAAAATGCTTATATATGTGGCTCACATTTATTGATATTTATCATAGAAATTTCAACTGAGCTTTTGTAAATATTTTAAATAATGATACTAAACTTTACATATGAACAAAAATAACATTTTTGTGAAAAATAACTTTATTTTCAAAAAAATATTGACAAGGTTGGCATTGCTTTATAGTTTTGAAAATCCACTTAATGTCTGGCCTAATGGAGGACAGCTAGATTTTCTTTTTCTTTTTTTTTTAAATTTTTTAATTTAATTTATTTTTTTATACAGCAGGTTCTTATTAGTCATCAATTTTATCCACATCAGTGTATACATGTCAATCCCAATCGCCCAATTCATCACACCATCACCCCCACCCCCTGTCGCTTTCCCCCTTGGTGTCCATACATTTGTTCTCTACACCTGTGTCTCAATTTCTGCCCTGCAAACCGGTTTATCTGTACCATTTTTCTAGGTTCCACATATATGCGTTAATATACGATATTTGTTTTTCTCTTTCTAACTTACTTCACTCTGTATGACAGTCTCTAGACCCACCCATGTCTCAACAAATGACCCAATTTCGTTCCTTTTTATGGCTGAGTAATATTCCATTGTATATAATGTACCACATCTTCTTTATCCATTCATCTGTCGATGGGCATTTAGGTTGCTTCCATGACCTGGCTATTGTAAATAGCGCTGCAATGAACATTGGGGTGCATATGTCTTTCTGAATTATGGTTTTCTCTGGGTATATGCCCAGTAGTGGGATTGGACAGCTAGATTTTCCTACCCACTCTTGCATGCAATTTTTTATGACATCACCTGTGATGCAGCCTCTGAAAAACTCCACTGCACACTTATGAGAAAATGAGAGTTAAAAAGGTAAATAATGTCATACTGTTGTTATGAAAATAATTTTTACCTTGTGTAGCCCCTGGGGCCACACTTTGAGAATCACTACTCTATTGTATAAAGCAAGTTAAATAAGTAATCACAATGAGATAACTACAGTAATATCATCATCCATAAACTGCTACTAGGGCATAGGAGGAAATTATAAAGCATCTTCTACTTAAAGGAACTCACTTGTTGGAGAAAAGTGATGGTACCTGAGGCAGAGAGAACACCACAAATATGTGCAGGTGAGAAATAGCATAGTATATAGGAATAATAGGAAGAAACCTCAAATAAAAACAAAGGAATGTGATAGATGAGACTGGTAGAGCAGACTTGGGGTACACCAAGATGATTTCTGTATGTCTTGCTTAAGAAATATTTGGATTCAATTTATGTAATATACAGAATTTTTAAAGTAGGGAAGTGGCAAGTGTGACATGTGGTTTAGAAAATATTTAAAATTTCAGCAAAGTGACATGAGCAATCAGTTTAGCCATTTAGCTCTCATCCACAAAATTGGAACAATACTATCACTCTCCATTCTCTTAGCAAATTTATAGGGTTGCTTGGAGACAGAAATGATAATGATTTTAATGATTTTAGCTCAACATCTCAGCTCTCACACAGTATAAATGCTCTATAAACATCAGTTATTATTACTGTGATTATTATCACATATATATTTTAGAAATGTTACTCTGGAGGCAGAGCGGAGATAGAATGGAGGTAAGGGTGGAAGAGGCAGGGCAGAGGAAAGGCTGTTAGGAGTTTGCAATACACTAGGTGAGAGAAAATAGGGAACTGCCTAAACTAAAGCAGTGGCTCAGAAAGAGGGGCTGAACCTGACAGACACTGAAGGTAATGAAACTACAAGATATGGCAACACCTTGGGTAGGAGAGGAAAAGTTGGGGCTTATTTTTAAGTCTTCTCACTTGGATTACTTGGTGAACTGCTAACGTCACTAATCAAGATCGGGAATAAAACAAGATCTTTGTTTTGTCTTGTTTTGTATGAAGAGAGATAAAGGAAAATGAATCTGAATCATAAAACTGTGAAAGGCACTGAAGAGTAAGACACTGTCCAAACACCCAAGGAGATTACAATCAATTTGAAAAAGGAGAAGTAGCTAAGTAATGTGCCACTTTCTCTGAGGAAAGGAAGATATCAGAGAGAATGAAAGTAGAAGGGCAAGGATTTACAAATGAGGTACCAGATAAATGAATCTTCTTCCCAATGAAATGTTCTATCTCCTGGGTTCTTTATCTTGATAAATGGCCCAACCATCCATCCAGTTGTCCAGGCCTAGACCTCTTCCTTAACTCCTTCTTTCCACAGAGCCTATCAATCTCTAAGCCCTGTCAATGATACCTTATAAGTCTCCTTATACCTCTTAAGTCTGCTTTCTCTCCATCTCCACTGATACTCTTAGTTCTCCTATAGACCCATATCTGACCTCTCTGCCTTCCACCTGTTCTTCTTTAACTATGGAAATTATTATATTTCATTCAAGCCAGGATAGTTTTGAAAGTGAAGAGGGTGTTAACAACTATTACTTTTTGAATAACAAATGCAGATCAAGACCGTCTTAGGCAAATCAGGATATTTGGAGTTACCCTTCCTACAACTATCACAGTAATATTTATAAACCTACTCATTGTATAAATATCACCAAAGGCTTCTTATAATCTTCAGGTTCAAGTTCAAACTCCTTAGTGTGGAACATATCTTCCTTTTTTATTTATCTCTTTCACATTCTTGGGCACCATCTGTTACTGCCTCTTCCTTCTGTGCTTCTTTATGCTGTATTACTGGTGATAGCTCTAATTTACCATGCCTCCATCTCTAGACCTTCCCACATTCTACTCTCCCAAACTTCCTCAAACTCTACCTTTGACTACTTTCTTCGCCCTTCAGGAAGGTAGTCATTTCAGGAGTCATCCTTTCCAGGAAAATTTCTCTGACTCATTAGGCTAGCTTAGATACCTTTGTTTTTACTTCTATGGCATCCTGGACATACCACTATCATAGCTCTAATCATACTGCCTTACAATAACTTGTTGTTTTTTTTTCCTGCAATAGAATTTGAGTCCTTTAAGGATATTACCTGTGTTTTGTACTTCTTTATCTCAGAACTAAACTGAGTGTTTGGTATATTTATCATATTTATAAATTTGCTTAAGTTAGAATTGAGCTGAGCCTTGATGGGTTAGAGAGAGGGATAGATAGCAGCAATTGAAAAATAAGAACCAAGCCAGCCTCAGCTTTAAACAAATATTTGTAGAAGCTACTTTCCTAAGGAATTGAATAAGAATAAGGAAAGGAAAGATGGGATATAAATTTGATTGGGCAAAACAAAAGCAGAGTGTAGTGTCCTTGAAAGCTAGTCTAAATGAATAATGGAGTTTGCAATGATGCACAATAGAGGAAAATCATCTTTGTGAATGATAATCAAAGGCAGAGGGATGAAGTGGGATGGGAAGACTAATTATAGGAATCCTAGCAGGAAATGGTAAAGTTTTAGATCCTGAGATTGAATCAAATAGAGCAGATCCAAAAACAAAATACACTTTTGAAATTAGTAGACACTATTAATACACCCAAAATAAGAATGATTCTGAATCCTGATTGACACAGTAGGAAGCCCAAAATTTTTTCCAGAAACTATATTCATAGCTTCTACTGTTAATAATTTTAGTAAAAGAGTTCAAACAGTAGTAAATGAAATCAATTTCAAATGATAAAATAATAGACTACTGATAGAAAATGAAGGTTTAAGAACCACTAATGGGGAGAGACATTCAAGATGGCAGAGGATTAAGATGTGGAGATCACCTTCCTCCCCACAAATACATCAGAAATACATCTACATGTGGAACAACTCCTACAGAACAACTACTGAACACTGGCAGAAGACCTCAGACTTCCCAAAAGGCAAGAAACTCCCCACATACCTGAGTAGGGCAAAAGAAAAAAGAAAAAAGAGACAAAAGAATAGGGAAGGGACCTGCCCCTCTGAGAGGGAGCTGTGAAGGAGGAAAAATTTCCACACACTAGGAAGCCCCTTCACTGGTGGACACAGGGTGTGGTGGGGGGAAGAAGCTTCAGAGCCACGGAGATGAGTGCAGCAACAGGGGTGCAGAGGGCAATGTGGAGAGATTCCCGCACAGAGGATTGGTGCTGACCAGCACTCACCAGCCTGAGAGGCTTGTCTGCTCACCCGCTGGGGCGGGTGGGGGCTGGGAGCTGAGGCTCCTGCTTCGGAGGTCCGATCCCAGGGAGAAGACTGGAGTTGGCTGCGTGAACACAGCCTGAAGGGGGCTAGTGCGCCACAGCTAGTCGGGAGGGAGGCCGGGAAAGAGTCTGGAACTGCCTACGAGGCAAGAGACCACTGTTTCAGGGTGTGTGAAGAGAGGGGAATCAGAGCATTGCCTAAACAAGTTCCAGAGATGGGCGCGAGCCGCGGCTATCAGCGCGGACACCAGAGACGGGCATGAAATGCTAAGGCAGCTCCTGGAGCCACCAAGAAGCCTGTCTGCAAGCACAGGTCACTATCCACACCTCCCCTCCCAGGAACCTGTGCAGCCCGCCACTGCCAGGGTCCCATGATCCAGAGACAACTTCCCCAGGAGAACACACAGCATACCTCAGGCTGTTGCAATGTCACACTGGCCTCTGCGGCCGCAGGCTCACCCTGCCTTCCGTACCCCTCCTTCCTCCCCCCCGCCCCCCCCTGGTCTGAGTGAGCCACAGCCCCCTAATGAGCTGCTACTTAACTCCGCCCTGTCTGGGCAGGAACAGAACCCCTCAGGCGACCTAAACGCAGAGGCGGGGCCAAATCCAAAGCTGAACCCCAGGAGCTGTGCGAACAAAGAAGATAAAGGGACATTTCTCCCAGCAGCCTCAGGAGCAGCAGATTAAATCTCCACAATCAACTTTATGTACGCTAGATCTCTGGAATACCTGAATAGACAATGAATCATCCCAAAATTGAGGCGGTGTACTTTGGGAGCAAATGTAGACTTGGGGTTAGCTTTCTGCATCTAATTTGTTTCTGGTCTTATGTTTACCTTACTTTAGCATTTAGATTTTATTATCATTGGTAGATTTGTTTACTGATTTGGTTGTTTTCTTCCTTTTTTTATATATATATAGATATATTTTTTTCTTCTTTTTTTTTTTTGTGAGTGTGTATGTGTATGCTTCTCTGTGTGATTTTGTCTGTGTGGTTTTGCTTTTACCATTTGACCTAGGGTTCTGAGTTTCCGTTCTTTTGTTTTTGTTTTTGTTTTAGTATAGTTTTCAGTGCTTGTTATCATTGGTGGATTTGTTTTCTGGTTTGGTTGCTCTCTTCTTTCTTTCTTTTTTTTTTATTACTTTTAAATTTCTTTAATTTTTTATAATTTATTTTATTTTTTTATTTTAGTAACTTTTTTATTTTTTTTTTCTCTTTCCTTCTTTCTTTCTCCCTTTTCTTCTGACCACTGTGGCAGACAGGGTCTTGGTGCTCTGGATGGGTGTCAGGCCTGTGTCTCTGAGGTGAGAGAGCCGAGTTCAGGATATCAGTCTACCAGAGACCTCCCGGCTCCAAGTAATATGAAACAGTGAAAGGTCTCCCAGAGATCTCCATCTCAACGCTAAAACCCAGCTCCACTCAATAACCAGCAAGTTACACTGCTGAACACCCTATGCCAAACAACTACCAAGACAGGAAAACAACCCCATCCATTAGCAGAGAGGCTGCCTAAAATCATAATAAGGTCACAGACACCTCAAAATACACCACCAGACACAGGCCTGCCCACCAGAAAGACAAGATCCAGCCTCCTCCACCAGAAAACAGGCACCAGAACCCTCCACCAGGAAGCCTACACAACCCACTGAACCAACCTTAGCCACTGGGGACAGACACCAAAAACAACAGGAACTATGAACATGCAGCCTGGGAAAAGGAGACCACAAACACAGTAATTTAAGCAAAACGAGAAGACACAGAAACACACAGCAGATGAAGGAGCAAGGTAAAAACCCACCAGACCAAATAAATGAAGAGGAAATAGGCAGTCTACCTGAAAAAGAATTCAGAGTAATGATAGTAAAGATGATACAAAATCTTGAAAATAGAATGGCGAAAATACAAGAAATATTTAACAAGGAACTAGAAGAAATAAAGAGCAAACAAACAATGATGAACAACAAATTAAATGAAATAAAAAATTCTCTAGAATGAATTAGTAGCAGAATAACTGAGGCAGAACAACAGATAAGTGACCTGGAACATAAAATAGTGGAAATAACTACCACAGAGCAGAATAAAGAAAAAAGAAAGAGAAGACTTGAGGACAGTCTCAGAGACACCTGGGACAACATTAAATGCACCAATATTCGAATTATAGGGGTCCCAGAAGAGAAAGAGAAAAAGAAAGGGACTGAGAAAATATTTGAAGAGATTATAGTTGAAAACTTCCTTATTACGGGAAAGGAAACAGTCAATCAAGTCCAGGAAGCACAGAGAGTCCCATACAGGATAAATCCAAGGAGAAACATGCCAAGACACATATTAATCAAACTATCAAAAATTAAATACAAAGGAAAAGTATTAAAGCAGCAAGGGAAAAACAACAAATAACATATAAGGGAATCCCCATAAGGTTAACAGCTGATCTTTCAGCAGAAACTCTGCAAGCCAGAAGGGAGTGGCAGGACATACTGAAAGTGATGAAAGGGAAAAACCTACAACCAAGATTACTCTACCTAGCAAGGATCTCATTTGGATTTGATGGAGAAATTAAAACCTTTAGACAAGCAAAAGGTAAGGAGTTCAGCACCACCAAACCAGCTTTACAACAAATACTAAATGAACTTCTCTAGGCAGGAAACACAAGAGAAGGAAAAGACCTGCAATAACAAACCCAAAACAATTAAGAAAATGGGAATAGGAACATAAATATTGATAACTACCTTAAATGTGAATGGAGTAAATTCTCCAACCAAAAGACATAGACTGGCTGAATGGATACAAAAACAAGACCAATATATATGCTATCTATAAGAGACTCACTTCAGACCTAGGGACACATACAGACTGAAAGTGAGGGGATGGAAGAAGATATTCCATGCAAATGGAAATCAAAAGAAAGCTGGAGTACCAATTCTCATATCAGACAAAATAGAGTTTAAAATAAAGACTGTTACAAGAGACAAAGAAGGACACTACATAATGATCAAGGGATCAATCCAAGAAGAAGATATAACAATTGTAAATATTTATGCACCCAACATAGGAGCACCTCAATACATAAGGCAAATGCTAACAGCCATAAAAGGGGAAATCGACAGTAACACAATCATAGTAGGGGACATTAACACCCCACTTTCACCAATGGACAGATCATCCAAAATGAAAATACATAAGGAAACACAAGCTTTAAATGATACATTAAACAAGATGGACTTAATTGTTATTTATAGGACATTCCATCCAAAAACAACAGAATGCACTTTCTTCTCAAGTGCTCATGGAACATTCTCCAGGATAGATCATATCTTGGCTCACAAATCAAGCCTCGGAAAATTTAAGAAAATTGAAATCGTATCAAGTATCTTTTCTGACCACAACGCTATGACACTAGATATCAATTACAGGAAAAAATCTGTAAAAAATACAAACACACGGAGGCTAAACAATACACTACTTAATAACCAAGAGATCACTGAAGAAATCAAAGAGGAAATCAAACAATACATAGAAACAAATGACAATGAAAACACGATGATCCAAAACCTATGGGATGCAGCAAAAGCAGTTCTAAGAGGGAAGTTGATAGCAATACAATCCTACCTCAAGAAACAAGAAACATCTCAAATAAACAACCTAAACTTACACCTAAAGCAATTAGAGAAAGAAGAACAAAAAACCCCCAAAGTTAGCAGAAGGAAAGAAATCATAAAGATCAGACCAGAAATAAATGAAAAAGAAATGAAGGAAATGATAGCAAAGACCAATAAAACTCAAAGCTGGTTCTTGGAGAAGATAAACAAAATTGATGTACCATTTGCCAGACTCATCAAGAAAAAAAGGGAGAACACTCAAATTAATAGAATTAGAAATGAAAAAGGAGAAATAATAACTGACACTGCAGAAATACAAAGGATCATGACAGATTACTACAGGCAACTCTATGCCAACAAAATGAACAATCTGGAAGAAATGGAAAAATTCTTAGAAAAGCACAACTTTCTGAGACTGAACCTGGAAGAAATAGAAAATATAAACAGACCAATCACAGGCACTGAAATTGAAACAGTGATTAAAAATCTTCCAACAAACAAAATCCCAGGACCAGATGGCTTCACAGGCGAATTCTATCAAACATTTAGAGAAGAGCTAACACCTATCCTTCTCAAACTCTTCCACAATATAGCAGTGGGAGGAACACTCCCAAACTCATTCTACGTGGCCACCATCACCCTGATACCAAAACCAGACAAAGACGTCACAAAGAAAGAAAACCACAGACCAATATCACTGATGAACATAGATGCAAAAATCCTCAAAAAAATACTAGCAAACAGAATCCAACAGCACATTAAAAGGATCATACACCATGATCAAGTGGGGTTTATCCCAGGAGTGCAAGGATTCTTCAATATACACAAATCAATCAATGTGATACACCATATTAACAAACTGAAGTAGAAAAACCATATGATCATCTCATTAGATGCAGAAAAAGCTTTTGACAAAACTCAACACCCATTTATGATAAAAACCCTCCAGAATGTAGGCATAGAGGGAACTGAACTCAACATAACAAAGGCCATATATGACAAACGCAGGCCAACATCATTCTCAATGGTGAAAAACTGAAAACATTTCCTCTAAGATCAGGAACAAGACAAGGTTGCCCACTCTCACCACTATTATTCAACATAGCTTTGGAATTTTTAGCCACATCAATCAGAGAAGAAAAAGAAATAAAAGAAATACAAGTCAAAAAAGAAGTTAAACCGTCACTGTTTGGAGATGACATGATACTATACATAGAGAATCCTAAAGATGCTACTAGAAAACTACCAGAGTTAATCAATGAATTTGGTAAAGTAGCTGGATACAAAATTAATGCACTGAAATCTCTTGCATTTCTATACACGAACAGTGAAAATCAGAAAGAGAAATTAAAGAAACATTCCCATTCACCATTGCAACAAAAAGAATAAAATACCTAGGAATAAACCTACCTAGGGAGACAAAAGACCTGTATGCAGAAAACTATAAGACACGGATGAAAGAAATTAAAGATGATACAAACAGATGGAGAGATATACCATGTTCTTGGGTTGGAAGAATCAACACTGTGAAAATGACTATACTACCTAAAGCAATCTACAGATTCAACGCAATCCCTATCAAACTACCAATGGCATTTTTCACAGAACTAGAACAAAAAATTTCACAATTTGTATGGAAAAACAAAAGACTCCAAATAGCCAAAGCAATCTTGAGAAACAAAATCAGAGCTGTAGGAATCAGGGTCCCAGACTTCAGACTATACTACAAAGCTATAGTAAACAAGACAATTTGGTACTGGCACAAAAACAGAAATATAGATCAATGGAACAGGATAGAAAGCCCAGAGATACACCCATGCACATATGGTCACCTTATTTTTGATAAGGGAGGCAAGAATATACAATGGAGAAAAGACAGCCTCTTCAATAATTGGTGCTGGGAAAACTGGACAGCTACATGTAAAAGAATGAAATTAGAACACTCCCTAACACCATACACAAAAATAAACTCAAAATGGATTAAAGACCTAAATGTAAGGCCAGACACTATCAAACTCTTAGAGGAAAACATAGGCAGAACACTCTATGACATAAATCACAGCAAGATCCTTTTGGACCCACCTCCTAGAGAAATGGAAATAAAAACAAAAATAAATGGGACCTAATGAAACTTAAAAGCTTTTGCACAGCAAAGGAAACTACAAACAAGACGAAAAGACAACCCTCAGAATGGGAGAAAATATTTGCAAATGAAGCAACAGAGAAAGGATTAATCTCCAAAATTTACAAGCAGCACATGCAGTTCAATATCAAAAAAAGAAACAACCAAATCCAAAAATGGGCAGAAGACCTAAACAGACATTTCTCCAAAGAAGATATAGAGATTGCCAGAAACACACGAAAGGATGCTCAACATCACCAATCATTAGAGAAATGCAAATCAAAACTACAATGATGTATCACCTCACACCAGTCAGCATGGCCATCATCAAAAAATCTACAAACAATAAATGCTGGTGAGGATGTGGAGAAAACGTAACCCTCTTGCACTGTTGGTGGGAATGTAAATTGATATAGCCACTATGGAGAACAGTATGGAGGTTCCTTAAAAAACTAAAAATAGAACTACCATATGACCCAGCAATCCCACTACTGGGCATATACTCAGAGAAAACCATAATTCAAAAAGAGTCATGTACCACAATGTTCATTGCAGCACTATTTACAATAGTCAGGACGTGGAAACAACCTAAGTATCCATCGACAGATGGATGGATAAAGAAGATGTGGTACATATATATAAAATATATATATATATTTATACTCTTTTTATTTATATAAAAAGAAATGAAATAGAGTTATTTGTAGCGAGGTGGATGGACCTAGAGTCTGTCATACAGAGTGAAGTAAGTCAGAAAGAGAAAAACAAATACCATATGCTAACACATATATATGGAATCTAAAAAAAAATAAAGGTTCTGAAGAACCTAGGGGCAGGACAGGAATAAAGACGCAGATGTAGAGAATGGACTTGAGGACATAGGGAGGGGGAAGGGTAAGGTGGGACGAAGTGAGAGATTGTCACAGACATATATACTCTATCAAATGTAAAATAGATAGCTAGTGGAAAACAGCAGCATAGCATGGGGAGATCATCTCGGTTCTTTGTGACCACC
Organism: Eubalaena glacialis; assembly: GCF_028564815.1. NCBI lineage: Eukaryota > Metazoa > Chordata > Mammalia > Artiodactyla > Balaenidae > Eubalaena > Eubalaena glacialis. The sequence continues at coordinate 86,712,517 of NC_083725.1, forward strand.
TAGAGAGGTGGGTTAGGGAGGGTGGGAGAGAGATGCAAGAGAGAGGGAGATATGCGGATATATGTATATGTATAGCTGATTCACTTTGTTAGAAAGCAGAAACTAATACACCATTGTAACGCAATTATACTCCAATAAGGATGTTAAAAAATTTTTTTAAATGGAAATAAAAAAATAAAGAACCACTAATGTTTTCTAGCTGATGAGGAGGAAACAGTGGTTTCAAGTCAGAAGGGAAGAATTAGGAAGAGAAGCCAGTTTAGCAGAATACAATAGATTCTCTGTGATAAAAAACTTTGAGGGAAAGCAAATGTTGAGGCCTATGGATTAAAATATGGCTCAGGGAAGTAGGCAAGATAGTAGGGCTGGAAGTGGAAGTGACTCCTGGACTATATGGTTCTTTTATACCTCAATATTCTAGGAAATTAAGGATTCTTACAAGCAATTTATGCATCCAACCTGACTCTTACACATTATGGTGTGGATTTTAAATTTTTTTATTTTTTAATTTGAGGTATTTTTATATAAATTGAGCTGTTGTTGAAGCTACTCTATTCTGATTTATAAGTACCAATTTGTTCTTGTTTGTTTGTATTTTTTAACAAATGCAACAAAATCTAATTAATAAAAACATTCTTAAATAGGATCAATTTTTTTTGGACATGGCACTCATATGCACTTTATAATTGTTCCTGGATATTTGCCATTATATTTGTTTTCTATTTTCAAAATTGTGGCTTATTGATTTGTTGGTTGAGCAGATTGATTTACTGGAAATATAATTTTTGCATAACCTTTGGGTAGCCATATTTCTTTCTCATTAAAAGTTTTCAGACTTCCCTAAAGCATAACTTGACAATTTCTGTTTTTATTTTTCAGGAAGATTTTTATCAATTTAGGTTAGTTTAACAAGGTAGCACATATAACAATCAATTGTGAATTTCCCATCCAGATCCCAGAGAGAAAAGTATAAAATGATTATTTTGACATTCTACTGCCTGATTAATTGTAATTGTAAATGATGAATTATTCAAAATGTTTTATTTATTGGCACTAAATAGTTTATCTAGATTGTATCGTTCACTTTGTAAAAAAATAAAAGGAAATAAATCCTTCTTAGATTTTGATAACCTGACAATAAATTATTAAAAGTGAGACAAAGTCTGACTTAGCTAATAACCACAATTCAAGATAGTTGAAATCCATTTGGTTTATTCTATTTATAATCATATCAAGTATTATTAATTGGCAGAATAGATCAAATAGAAGTAATATTAAAAAGTGAAATATGGTCCAAATTCATTAGTCTATTGTCATAAGCAATAGAAAGCCAAGATTTTATTACATTTGGGGTTACTTCTAAATTGAAAGACATGGGTTAATCACATACCCAGGAATCTTTCTACTTATCTGAAGCTCACATTCTTCAATTGAATGATGAAATGTTTTATACAAAAAATAAATGTTTGTGTTGATAAAACATGAGCAAAAGAGAGCTCTTGATTAAGGCAGTTAGTTTACTGAAAAGCCGTTATTCCTTCCCTATAATTTTTTAGACGAGAATTCAGTTTATTCTTGTTAGAAAAAGTCACTGCTCTAAGTAATATAGATTACTGTAAACGATTTAAAAAAAACTGAAAAACTTTAAATTGTTGCTTACACACAATTTCAAACAATAAAATCCAATGACAATAATTTTTCTTCATATTTCTTAGGACCACACCTAAAAAAATGTGAGGGTTCTTTTGGTTTTTCCTTGTTCAGGATTCTTTGAAATATGGTCTTTCTTTTTGAAAAATCTTTGTAATGAAAGGCCTGTCCTTTCAACCCATCTAGTTCCAGTTTCCTTAATTAGTTTACCTTTACTAATAATGCTTTTTATTTCCTTATACAGACTTAAATCATTGTCTAGTATTCTTTTATTTCAGTGTGAGGGTTCCCTTTAATATTTTTTATAGAATAAGTCTGTTAGCAATAAATGCTTTCAAATTGTGTTTATGTGGGAATGTCTTAATTTCTCTTTCATTGTTGCTATGTATAGAATTCTTGGTTGATAGCTTTTTGCTTTCAGCACTTTGAACGTCTTCCCACTACTTCTTCGCCTCCATAGTTTTTGATAAAAAGACATCAGTTAACTTTTTGAGGATCTTCTATATTTGAGAAGTTGTTTTTATCTTATTACTTTCAAGATTCTTTTAGTCTTTGTCTTTCAATAATATGATATTTGAGTATAAGTAGAAGCCCTCCTAGTTTATCCTATTTGGAGTTTGTTGAGCTTCTTGAATGTTTATATTAAGGTTTTGCATCAGATTTGTGAAGTTTTCAGCCATCATTTCTTCAGATATTTTTTCTGCCCTTTTCTCTCCTTCTGGGACTTCCATTATATACATGTTGGAGTGTCTGTGTTTTCTCAGAGATCTAGGAGGTCATGTTCAGTTTTTTTCATTCTTTTTTCTTTCTGTTACTCAGACTGGATAGTCTCAATTGATCTATCTTCAAATTTACTGATTCTTCTGACAGGTCAAATCTTCTGTTGAGCCCCTGTAATGAATTTTTCATTTTAGTTACTGTGCTCTCTAACTGCATAATTTCCTTTTGGTTCTTTTCTATAATTTCTAGCCCTTTATTGTCTATTTGGTGAGACATTATTCTAAGATTTACCTTTTACTTCTGGAGAAATGGTTTCTTTTAGTTATTTGAATGTATTTATAATAGCTGATTTAAACTATCTAATAAGTCCCATGTTTGGACTTCCCTATGGTCTATTGCTACTAAAATATTAAATGGTATGATATAGTAACTGAAAATCAGATTCCCTCTCCTTCTCAGGGTTTTTATTACTGCTGTTTTTTCTTGTTGCTGTTTATTTCTTTAGTAACTTTCCTTAACCAATTATGCACATCTGTATTCTTTGTTGCATGTGACCACTGAAGTCTCTGCTCAGCTTAGTAATCAGCTAATAATTGGACAGAGATCTCTTTAAATGCCTTGAACCAACAAGCCTCCCACTCTTTGTTGAGATGTTTTGTGTGTATATTAGGGAACGCCTCCAATGTTCTAGCAGTTTGTAACTTTACCTTAACCTCCATGTTCTGCTGGCACAGAGACTCGATGTTAGCTAGAAGGTAAAGAGTAGGGCCTTTTCAGGTCTTTTCTTGGTATATCTACAGCCTTACATGTGGGTGTTGTCCTCTAGATCCCTAGGAATATTTTGGAACTTTTCAAAACTCCCTATGGAAATCACATTCCCCCAATTTTTTTCTAATTTTTTATTGAAGTATAGATTATTTACAATATTATGTTAGTTCCAGGTGTACAGCACAGTGATTCAATATTTTTACAGATTATACTCCATTAAAAGTTATTAAAGATAATGGCTATAATTCCATGTGCTCTACAATATACCCTTGTTGCTTATCTATTTTATAAATAGTAGTTTTTATCTGTTAATCCCATACACCTAACTTTCCCCTCTGCACTTCCTTTCTCCTCTGGAAACCAATACTTTGTTTTCTATACCTGTGAGTCTGTTTCTGTTTTGCATATTCATTCACTTTTTTCTTTTTTTTTTAGATTCCACATATAAGTGATATCATACAGTATTTGTCTTTATCTGTCTTATTTCGCTAGACATAATATTTTCTAGGTCCATCCTCATTGCTGCAAATGGCAATATTTTATTCATTTTAATGGCTGAGTAATATTCCATTGTGTATATATATATATATATATATATATATATATATATATATATATAAAATCTTCCTTATTTATTTCTCTGTTGATGGACATTTGGGTTGCTTCCATATCTTGACTATTATAATAGTGCTGCTATGAATATTGGGGAGCATGTATCTTTTCAAATTAGTGTTTTCATTTTTTCTGGATATATATACTCAGGATTAGAATTGCTGGATCATATGGTAGTTGTATTTTTAGTTTTTTGAGGAATCTCCATACTGTTTTCCATAGTGGCTGTACCAGTTTACATTCCCACAAACAGTGTACAAAGGCTCCCTTTTCTCCACATCCTCACCAACATTTGTTATTTGTAGACTTTTTGATGATAGCTATTCTGAAAAGCATGAAGTGATATCTCATTGTGATCTTGATTTGCATTTCTCTAACAATTAGCGACGTTGGCATCTTTTCATGTGCCTGTTAGCCATCTGCATTTCCTTTTTGGAAAAAACATCTATTCATTTCATCTGCTCATTTTTTCATTGAGTTGTTTGGTTTTTTGATATTGAGTTGTATGAGATGTTTATAAATTTTGGATATTAACCTCTTGTCAATCATATCATTTGCAAATATTTTGTCCCATTCTGTAGGATGTCCTTTCATTTTGTTGATGATTTCCTTTGCTGTGCAAAGGCTTTTAAGTTTAATTAAGTGCCATTTGTTTACTTTTGCTTTTATTTCTTTTACCTTGAGAGACAGATCTAAAAAAATATTGCTATGATTTATGTCAAAGAGTGTTCTATCTATGTTCTCTTCTAGGAGTTTTATGGTCTCAGGTCTTACATTTAGGTTTATAATCCGTTTTGAGTTTATTTTTTATATGTTGTGAGGAAATGTTCTAATCTCATTGTTCTACATGTAGCAGTCCAGTTTTCCCAGTGCCACCTACTGAAGAGACTGTCTTTGCTCCATTGTATATTTTTGCTTCCTTTTTATATTTTTGTCATAGATTAATTGATGATAGGTGCATGGGTTTATTTCTGAGCTCTCTAATTGGTTGCATTGATCTATGTGTCTGTTTTTGTGTCAGTACCATACTGTTTTGATTTCTGGAGCTTTGTAGTATAGTCTGGATGACACCTCCAGTTTTGTTCTTCAAAGTAGATATAGAGGGAATATCATATCTCAATATAATGAAGGTCATTTATGACAAACCCACAACCATCACAATACTCAGCAGTGAAAAGCTGAAAGCCTTTCCTCTAAATTCAGGAACAAGACAAGGATGCCCACTCTTGCCATTTCTATTTAACGTAGTATTGGAAGTCCTAGACTCAGCAATTAGGAAAGAAAAAGAAATAAAAGTCATCCAAAATGGATGGGAAGAAACAAAACTCTCACTACCTGCAGATGACGTGATACTTTATATAGAAAACCCTAAAGTTTCCACCCCAACAAATTAGAATAAATGAATTCAGCGAATTTGCAGGATAAATGATTAATATATAAAAATCTGTTGCTTTTCTCTACACTAATAATGAACTATTGGAAAGAGAAAGTTAAAAAAAATCCCATTTTAAATCACATCAAAAAGAATAAAATACCAGGGACTAAACCAAGTAGCTGAAAGACCTATACTCTGAAAACTATAAAACACTGATGAAGGAAACTGAAGATGATACAAAGAAATGGAAAGCTATCCCATGCTCTTGGACTGGAAGAATTCATATTTTTAAAATGGTCGTACTACCCAAAGCAATCTACAAATTTAATACAATCCCCAACAAAATATTCCTGACATTTTTCACACAAGAACAAATAATCCTGCAATTCATATGAAACTTCAAAAGACCCAAAATTGCCAAAGCCATCTTGAGAAAAAAAGCCAAAATTTTCCTTTTAAGTTTTTTATTCTGCCTCTTGTCTCAACAGGTATTGCGATCTCAGGCAGCTGTGATGTTAAACAATAGCCAATAATTGTTTCTAACAAAAGCACTGGAGATAAGGCTTTTATCACTGACTGAGCTCTGGGTTAGGTCAAATAAAGACAAGTACTTGAATGGGGCTTTTCTAGGGAGCTGCAAGACCAATCAAATAATGACAGTTCTCTGAAGATGAGGCTGTTCAGGAGTTTCAAATCCATTCCACCCCTCCAGGGGCTACTGAACTGCGGTTTTTCACAGCTACCATGGTTGCAAGGCTGCCTATTTTCAATGCTACCACAGAGTTGGGAATTGGGGAATGGGAATGTGGTAAAGTTAAGTGTGACAAAGCTTGCTGTTCTTATAGAAATTCAGCAATTTTTCTTGAATAAGTTCTCCTCAGATTGCTGTAAGCCTTAGATTAATTTCCAAAGTTCTGAAAATGTTGATTTTGAATTTTTTAGCATCATGCTCATTCTTTTATGGAGGAGTAGATTTTCAAAGGTCATGAGTCTTCCATTCCTTAAGTGCTCCTTCATTACATCTTTTGTTTTTAACAGCCAGCTTTTGAAATCAGAAACTGTGATTGTGTTATTTGTTGTTCTAGCACTTAGTTTATCTGTCTCCAGTATTTGATTAGTAAAGTCATGTTTGATTCAATAATTCTTTTCTTTTGGTGTTTTATCCATATTAATATTTCCAAGGTTCTGAAGCTAACCAAATCATCAGCCATGCTGAAGAAAGCTTAAACCAACATAAATTTAATGAAAACATTTTATAAGAGCCTCAATATACGGTGACATAGATCAAATCATCCATATTATGTAGACTTTTGCTAGCAACAGGCAATGAGCTAGACTTTGTAACTCAAGCTAGATAGAGGAGCAAAATCCTATTGTTGTAGTGAATTTGGTAAAATGCATTACCGAATTGGTTATTACATAATAACCATCAAGCTTTGATGTAAAAAATGGAAATGATCCATTTCTTAATGTAACCTGAAGTGAGAGAGACCAGTTAGGAGACAGCAGCTAGATTCCAAGCAAAACACAATAGCATCTGGATAAAGTTAGTTGGAGGAATTGAGGAAAATGGATAAAGATGTTGGAATATTGATATTCAGAGACAGTCCCCTGTGACTGCTGAAAGACACATATCTTTCATCTTCACAAATTTTAATAGGCATATGTAATTCAGATTAGATTTTATTAAAATATTCTGTACTTGTTCTATGATTATTTATTTTGATTTAGCAGTGCCATTTTATTCTTCCAAAAGCTTGTAAATTTTTCTATACATGGAGCTGTATATCTTCAACTGTCCTCTAAACTAGATTAAGTGAAAATAGGGAAAAACCCAACCTAGTTAATATGTTTTGTAAATAAATTTTAAATTATTTTGTTACAGGTGATGTAGAACATGAAAAAATCATGACAGCTTAGTTCCAAACTCTCACGCAGTGGCTGAAGCTCCTCAACAACAGGACTAATTTCTATGGATCCAACCTGCATTTGGATATTTAGAGTGATGGGAAATTCACTCTTGCACATAGGCTGCTTCACAATGGGTTAAATTAGATTGTGGGAAATGTCTTTTTAAAATTTACTCTAAATCTGTTTCACTATAGCATTTGCTACGATTGTGCACTCTAGAGCAGGATTTCTCCATTTCAGTATCATTAAGATTTAGGGTTGGAAAATTATTTATCGTGGGGGGTGTCCTGTGCATTGTAGAGTTTTTAGGAGCGTCCCTGGCCTCTACCCTCTACATGCCAGTAACACATCCTCCCCCTCATTCATGACAATCAAAAATGTTTTTAGATATTGCCAACTGTCCCCTGAGGGACAATATCACTCTAGTTGAGAATTACTGCCCTGGAGTAATTCAAAAGAACAAGGCTATTAATAATGATCTAGTCTCAAAATCTCACCCTGCCAAGCAGTGTGACCTTGGGCAAGTTATCTTCCCTTTCTGAGACTCAGTTCCCTTACTTTTAAAGTGGGGCTGATTCTATCTACCTCACAGAGATGGCATCAGATGCAGTGAAAGCAGATGCAAAGCACACAATATGCTTCCTAGTATGCAACAAATGATCAATAAATGCTAGTTCCTTTTAAAGCCTCAAAAAAGTTCTTGCTGGCCACATAGCACAGGGAGATCAGCTGGGTGCTTTGTGACCACCTAGAGGGGTGGGATAGGGAGGGTGGGAGGGAGATGCAAGAGGGAGGAGATATGGGGATATATATATATATGTATAGCTGATTCACTTTGTTATAAAGCAGAAACTAACACACCATTGTAAAGCAATTATACTCCAATAAAGATGTTAAAAAAAAAAAAAAGAATTAAGAGACTAGTATGGACAGAATCTCAATCTAAAAAAAAAAAAAAGTTCTTGCTGGTTGATTGACTCTGGTATACAGCTATATATTAAACCACATACAATTTAAAGAAAAAACTTGAGCAGTATATGATGACAGACTTTACAAATAGGAATAATCATTCCGGCATTCTGAAGCAGCCATGGAAGTGTGGGAATACACTCCGCCTAAAAACACTCAAAGTGAAAATGGATTTCAGCCCACAGACACACATTGTACTTTTATGACCTTAAGGGCATTGCCAACTGTGTTGGCACTACTATGCTTTCCTGCAATCCATTCTCAATAAATGTTATGTTTGCAATTAAACAAAGGCAGAGAGAGAGAGAGTATCTTAAGGAAGAATGGGAAGAATGCATTTTCGTAATTTAAAAAAGCCCCCAAAGTTTTCAAAGAAAAGGACATTGCTAAAACATTACCAGAGTTAATTAAATTCAAATGACACAGAATATTTCAATGTGTATTGCATTGTATACATTGCTACAGTTTAAGAAATGACTTGCTGCATTCAGAGATAAAGTTAGACCAAAGACCAATTTTACAAACTCTTTTCTTTCCTTTAATATTAGTCTTACTAGATAACATACAGAACACCCAGTTAAATTTGACTATCACATAAACAACACATAAATTTTTAGTATAAGTATGTCCCAAATGTCACATGGGACATACACATACTAAAAGATTATTTGTGTTTATTTGAAATTTGAATTTAACTGGTGTAAAAGAAAAATCCAAATGGAGTCAGTATTGCTAAGAGAGCTCTCTAAAAAGGAGCTGGGAGACCATTGAAAAAGTGTGACTTATGCACTCCTCAGCCCACATGGAATCTGGTCTTTTGAACACTTGTCTTAATGCAGGCATCCAGAACATGTGCCCAATATTCCAGAAACTCAAAATACTTATAGGATGCTTACCCTAAAATAATTTGTGACAACCTAACACTTAAGGACAAGTATCTCCTTTCTTGCACCAGAGTCAATCATAATTCTTGAACAGCCTTATGGTTTTTGTCTTCATAAACCCCTCTTTCTCTTTGCAATACCCTTTTCATTTTACCCTAATTTGTGTCTCCCAAATTGCAATTCTTAAGACCTGAAATAAAGCTCTTTATTCTTTGCAGCCTTGATATTGATTATTGTTCTACACTGGGCATCTTGTTTTTGTTTTTGTTTGTTTGATTTTTCTAATACTGGCAAACCTACTCAATATGTATTAAGCTTAATCTAGGTTCTTATCATCTTTGCCCTGGAATAAATGTTCCCAGTCTCTGTTCTCATTCAATCTCCCTACTCCAAAAAGCACAGAATGATGTGTTGCTCGCCATGGACAGAGGATCATGTCCATACATAGCACCTTTCAAAACAATGTACCTTCAACCTGCCTTTACTGCTAATTACCCCCTTCTCCTCCAAAACACACAAATAAACACATTTCTTCCCCTAACAGTCTGTGCCCCATCCACATCATAGTTTTTGTACGATGCTTCTTCTGCCTGTAACAAGCTTTCTTTTCTGCATCCTCCCATCTTCTGCCTACTGTACACCTATTCATGTATCAAGTTCAAACTCAAATGCAGCCCCCTCTGTAGGCTTCCCCTACTGCAGACAGAGCTAGGGAGTTTCTTCTCTATGGAACTGTGCTCTCACTTAACTGTACATCTATCCCTATTGCAGTACTTACTCTATATTTGAATTACAATTCAATATGCATTGCCCCGCAATAACAAGAAACTGGGTAATGCTGTTAGTAATGAGTTTCTTCACATACTCTCCACTCTTATAATGGGATAAAAGGCAAGCTAACATTTCATCTTGGTATGGGGAAAGAAACAGGAGATTGGGAACAGATACTATAGGCAAGCCCATCTTGGGAAGCATTGCAGGGGGTAAACAGTGGATACTTGTCTCCAGTGTTCCCTGGGTCCAACTTCCACTGATTTGTAAATAGCGCGGGCTATCCAAAAGCTTCCTGAATCATTAACAGTGTCCAGGAAAGCCACAACACCATAACTGTCTCCATCCTCATTTCAGCTGGAACAGACAAGCACCACTAGTTGACATTAAATTGCAACTCTTATAGAATAATATAGGCTGAATCCTGGAATATGAGGAAGGCTCGTTCTGTGCAGACTTGCATTCAGTAACCTTCCAATAATGCTACATTATTTTTTCCAAGAGTTTATATTTGAGGAAACCACTTCTCAAGTTAAGGCAGGGTATTCTGTGTTATTTTTCCCCAAAATATTTGCTTCATTGGACAGTGACTTCCGTAAGTACAATGACTATGGTTTATTCATCTCTGTAATCTCAAGAGCCCAGCATAGTGCCAGACTCAGGATAAGTAATTCATAAAAGAATACAAGTATTTGTTAGTGACTAAATGAAATACGGTGTATCATTTGCTCTGTCAAAAATGGAAACTACTTAATCTGGTTTTAGTATGAATATACAAATTCATCCCAGTTGCAGAAACATGCCATTGATATCATCACTCATTTTCAACACCACTTAGTTCTCCAATAAAAAGATATTTTTAACATTCATTATGCTAGTTAATAAAACTTCTTGTATAGATTTTGATAACACTATTGCTATGTACTAAAAACATCACACTCGACAGTGTATATTCATGATTAAGGTGCCCTAAGCACCAATTAAACACACCTCCAGGGAGATTTTCACACCTTAACTAAAAATCACTAAGGTACAGATTTGACTTAACTTGTATATACACAAACTGAATTGTTTATCCTGAAGTGTTTTTAATTAATAATTTTTTAAATAATTTCTAACACCAACACTACCACCATATCTCCTGTTCAGGGACGGTGGTATCCACATGTATTCAAATATTTAAATAATACTGAAGAAACTTGTTTCCTTGACCTCCGTCCACAAAAGTCACCTGTCATTTTAATGTGACTACATTTCAGGGTTTTTTTGTAATAGACTCTATTTTAAGGAGTTAAACATTTTTTTAGTTGACTAATATGTTTCAATGAAACAATTCACACAGTTAAAAGTGATTCAATTTACATATCTCTTTAGGAGTTCTCATATTGATAAATTTACTTTTTAAAGTAAAATCTTCTGAAGCCCACGTTAACTGCTTTGTTTCAGAAATATGGTAAGCTACAAACCAGCCTCTTCACATTCAACCTTACCCAAAACACTCATACATTACTCCATATCAGTAGAGGCTTTGGGTTCAACTTTTTTTTTTTTTACCTTTTTGACCGTTTCTTCATTCATTTTATTCCCTTTCCTCTTTTCCTTACTGGCTAAGCCTGTCTTCTATAAGCTGCATGAAAATGCGAGAAAACACCTGCAAATTTTTTTTAAGTGTTATTTGGCTGCATTGAATTGCTCTCCAGAACAATGCTGTACATTATATTACAATGACATAGATTATAATAAGAATGGAGCTCTTTTCTCATTATGATGAATATAATGAGATTTTCAAAACACACTGCTAAGTTTCCTATCTCTTCCTTAGATGCTGTACATAGCCCTGTTTCATGATGCTATTATTTTTTTGGAAATTGAAGAAAAAATAGCTAACAGTTTAAAGAATCTGTGACACACACTTTATATATGTATACTACAATCTCTCCAATTTAGGAGACATTTCCCTGTCACAGCACTGTTCAGTCCATAATTCATCTGTTTGCCATTGAGTTTAGGGGAATTTTGAATTACTAAAGATGATGTATAGTGTAGTGGAAAGAATTCCAAACTAGGAGTCAGCTGATCTGAGTTCTAGTTTCAGCCCTGTATCAGTTTCCTATTTCTGCTATAACAGATTAACACAAACTTACTGGCTTAAGATAACATGAATTTATTACCATATAATTCTGTAGGATACAAGCCTGATACAGGTCTCACTGGGCTAAACTCAAGATGTCAGCAAGGCTATGCTCCTTTTGGAGGCTCTAGAGGAGAATCCATTTCATTGACTACCAGCTTCTAGAGGTTGCCCCCATTTTCTTGTCTTTCCTCCATCCTCAAAGCCAGCAATTTTGTATCTCTCCAACCATTCTTTGCCATTAACATTCCCTCTGACCCTGATCGCAGCCAGGAAAGGTTCTTCTAAAGACTTGTGAAATTAGATGAAGCCCATACAGACCATCCAGGATAAGGACCTCATTTCAAGGTCTTTAATCATATTTGAAAGCCCCTTTTTTTCATGTAAGGCAACATATTCACAGGTTCCAGGAATTAGACATGGACATCTTTGCGGGGGCGGGGGGGACATTATTTTATCTACCAGAAGCCTTGTCATTAGTAAATCATTAATCACTTTAACTCTTGGTTTCCTCTTCAGCAAAATGAGGATAATTAATCTCTCTGCCAACCAGAGAGTGGTCTTTTTTCCCTTTATTCTTTGTTCCTTTTCCTAAGAATTGTCATAAGGCTAAATATGGTAATAAATGTGAAGTTCTTTGCATATTAGAAATCAGGTTATCATTAGTCCTGCATTTTTATAGCAGTTTGCTAGGTTATTTATTAATTCATGTATTTAGTAAATAACTATGGAGTACTTACTATGTATCTAATATTATTCTATATTTCACAGATATAGTAGTAAACAGAGTGCCTAGTGTCATGGAGTTTCAACGAAAAGATAGAGAATTTGCATAATTGAAAAAAAAATACTGATTCTTTATTCCCGTACTCCAATAAAGATGTTAAAAAAAAAAAAAATACCAGGTGGCTACTCCAGTTAGGGTGAACAAGGACTACATTTTTAAGGAGGTAAGCTGAAAGCTCAATGACAAGATCAGAAATTGATCTTGGCCTTCAGATTGGCCAATTCAGATTGGCCTTGCAAGACATGAGAGAGAGTATTCCAGGCAGAGAGAAAGGATCTGTGATGAAACAGCAGGGAGGCCTAACTGAGCATAATGAGCAAAAGGGAAAGAGGTAAGATCAGTGGGATAGGCAAGTAATTGACAGAGTTAGTAATAAGAAGGGAGAAATGGTGAGGACTGAAATATATGTTCATGATGAAGACCACTGAAGTTTCCCTTTTTCTATTTTATTGATCTTAAAAGATAGCTGCTAAAATTACTTGCTTGGAGAGGAATTTATTAAAGTCAATACAGTTTTTTTTAATGAATCTGGATAATAAAGTAATATAATATTAAATGACTCTATAGGAAATTTGGAGAAGATAAGACATTAAAACCAATACTTAAATACTATCAGTGAAACAACTAATAACAGAGTCCTGAGAAATGCTTGGTCTTTGTCAGCTGTGGTCTGAGAATGAGAGAAATATTGTCTTCACTAAATATATCTTTATCACCATTACTCTTAAATAGGAAGTTTAGCTGAGTATTCTAGTTGGGTAATTTCCCATTGATATATAAGGATATTGTTTCACTATCTTCTGGCATCAATTTTTACTGAAGAAAATAAAATTTTATTCCTTAGTAGGTAATTGGCCTTTCCTTTCCTGTTTTTACCAATTATTATTTTCTTCTTGCCTTTGGTTTCTGAAGTTTTACTATGAAATGCCTAAATTACATTTTTCTCATCCTTCTGAAAATTCAGTATGGTTTTCAAATTGAGGATATATATCTTCTTTATTTAATCTTTCAACTATTATCTCCTCAAATGTTGCCTCTTCCACATGCTTTGGTTTTAATTTTACCTATTTGTATTCCTTATTTCCTTGACTTTTACCCTTAACTTTACTATTTCTTTCTTTCCTGATTCCGTGTGTCTATTCTTATCCAATGTTCTAGCTTCCTTTATTGAAGTTATTGCCATTTCCTCATAAACATAGTCACAGCTTTAACTTCTTTTACCAAATACTGCTTCACATTCATCTCACAAATTTCCACATGCAGTGCTTTTATTGTCATTCAGTTCTAAGTATTTCATCATTTTATCTTCATGATTTCCTCTTTAACCAAGTGATAATTTTATAGTTTATTTTGTTTTAAGTTTCAAAGCATATGGGATTTTAAACTATTCTTTGGTTACTGATTTCTAATTTTAATGCATTTCTATCTTGTTAACAGAGAACATAAGCTGTACAATACCAATTGTTTTGAATGTATGAGTCTTCCTTTGTGATCTAGTTGCGTTGGATACTCTGCCCAGATTTCTTCAGGGCTGACCCACCTATGCCCCAGCTGCTGGGAATATCAGCTACTCACAGCTCCCAGCATATCCTTCACTGGAAATCACCCTCAGGTGCAGGGAAATGCCTCTGACAAGGTTATGCTCCTTCTCTGGTGCAATTTGTAGCTAGTGAGACGTCCCCTTATCTCAGTTTGGAAAAACTCTGAAAGTCCTTCCCAACCCCGGAGCTCCCATTAGGGATGTTGAGCTTCACGTGTAACCTCACTGTGGGTCAGCTTCCTCAGCTGCCTTTCTCATTAATGTACCGGCATCTCTCTTAAGAGCATATCCCTGCAAAAATTCTGCATAAAACTCTCTACCTCAGATTCTGTTTCCAGGGGACCCAATCTAAGACATTAGTACAAATTTAATGCTGTGACTGTGGCATGTGTATTAAGGAGAATGGGTATTCTGTGTTTGTTGGTGTAAAATTCTATAGGCACATTTTATATGGAGCTGATTCATGTTTATTTTTTGCCATCTTGATCTAATTTTTTGAAAGGAGTTCTTAAAATCTTTCAACTACACTTAGTATTTTATCTATATCTCCCCAATATTATCTAGATTATAACTTTGTGTATTTTGAGACTATATTGTTAACCGCATATGTAGTCAAGAACTTTAGATATTCTTGATCATTATCAGTATGTAGTGATTTTCACTGATGCTTGCCATTTTTTGCCTTTAGGTTCTTTTTGTTGGTTTATTTGATATTACAACTGTACCAAACTTTTACTTAGCTGCTATTTGCCTGCTTCACCTTACTTTCTATCTTTTCATTTTCAATCATTCTGTGTATTGTAGCTCTACGTGTGTGAGACGATTAATAAATTGCAGACATGCTCAACAGGGTTTGCTCTACTATGAGGGGAAAGAATGGCTCGGAGTAGAGGAGAGCCAGGGATTCTATCTATTTTCTCTCCTCCAGGTGTGTCAGCAACATGTACTCACTTAACCCTTGGTGGATAATTTCCTATCCTGTGGCTGCAACAGGACAGGAAGGACAGAGTTTTACCACCCATGCATTGTAGAGTAATATCCAGTCTAGGGTGAGCAGCCAATAGCGATGGACACAGTCCAAACTGGACATTTTTGAGAGAGAATATTAATATTTTAGTTGATATTTACACCAGGACAACTGACATAAACCAGGACTGACCTGAAGAAATTGGCACACAGAGTCATCCTAATTCTCCCCTCACCTTCCACCTCCATCCTGTAGGCTAGGTAAATAGAACAGTGTTTTTGAGGGAGAAATCCAAAGAGATGGAACAAAAGGAAAAGTCTAAAATTCTGCTCATAACTGAAGAGAATTTTCTTCAGCTTAAAAAAGAAAGGAAAACCTGTATACAGCAAACTCAATATTTTGCAAGAAAAATTAATAAGGCACAATGCATATCTCGACATATCCTGGAAAAATCTCTGAATTAGATGAATAAAGAAAAATCCTCTAAGTATCTATGCAGAAAAAAACAGTTAATCTACAAAAAAACAAGAACCATGCTTACCTCAGATCCCATCTTAAGATGCTTAATGTCAGGAAACAATGAAGTAATTTACAGAGAATTTGAGAAGGGAAATGATGCGATCTTTAAAGACTACAGTCAGCCAACTTATCTCTTACACATTGATAGCATAAAAAAGACATTCTCAAATACACAAGAGCTAAGAATATGCCACTCACTTAACTTGGGTAACCAGGAAGCCAAACAGGAAAACACAGGTGAAAAATTCATAGAGTAAAAAAAGCCTGGAAAATGTTCCTATGGGGATATACAGAAAGGTAACATCCAAATCATCAGAATAGTGCTGATGCCAGTGAGTACTCTATAGATGAAGCACAGCACAGCATTGAACCTGCAAGAAAGTGGAAGTATTTAGAATTCATTTCACAATGACACCAAAATGAAGCTTTAAAATAATCTCATTTTAAATTATTATTTGTTCACTGAGAATAATACCATAATACTGAACAAATAATTCCCCCTCCAAAATAATTTTCTCCGGCAAGTTTATCAAAAAATTTAAAAGTCTAATAAATATGATTGCAACTTTTTTACTGACGAACTTAAGTCATTCTTGAAAAACATCTTGCAAAGAAATATGCCAGAATGTTGATGTGACTTTCCTTGGTTATTTGGATAAGATTGATTTCTTTATTCATGATTCTTCTCTGTAGTTTAATATAGTAGTAAACAATTTACTTTGTAAATAAGAAAAGAAACTTCATATGAAAAAGAACCGAATGCCCAAATCTAGATTTTCCAGAGAAGCATAAGTTATTAATTATAAGCTCAGGTCAACCATTCCCCTCATCTTCATCTTATCCTCCTGAATTATATTTCTAGGAATTGTTTTTCTCTCTTGAAAAAGCAAGAATATCTCTCCAGGCAACAGAAGATGATGGAATATATAAAGAGGAAGGGAATTTAGGTATGTTTTAGTACAGTATTTCAAAACTAGGAGTGATTTTGCCCCCAGGGACATATGACAATGCCTGGAGACATTTTTGGTTGTCACAACTGGAGAGAGAGTGGGCTACTGGCATCTAGTGGGTAGATGCTGGAGATGCTACTAAACATCCTATAATGCACAGGACTGCCCCCCACAACAAAGAATTATCCCTGATTCAATTCAATCCTCTGATTTTATATATATTTAAACACAAGCTCAAAGAAATTGCAACTTTTGTCCAAAGTTGAACAACTATTCTGTGACAAAGAGAGTAGGCAACAAGTGATAGTACATGGTGAAAGGAGAAAATTACAAGTGATTATATGAGTGTAGTTGTTTCTACCCTAGAAGCAAAGAAATGGCCAAGGTGAGGCTCCAAATTGTTCACATGGACAATTTGCATCTCTTCTTTGGGCAAGGGCCCATGCAGTCCCCCAACTGGGCAGATGCTGGCTTTTCGTGCTGTCCATCTCTCACCTAGCCCACCACATAGGCTCCTGAAGTCCATCAAGGTGGTTATTCCTGCTTACATTTATAAACAGGAAGATTGCTCTTCCTCCATAGTTAATGAGGATCCAAAACAGGGGGCAGATTTTTTAAGTCTCTGCCAGACATTGTTTAACAATATCATCACTCAGTCTGTGAGGAGAATGAATTCTATCTGCCATCTACCAGGTCACTGGCCCTAAAAGTTTATAGCTTCATTAATTTTCTTTATGTGGACATAGACAAGGCCAAAGCCTCAACCCCCTACTTGTTCTTTATAGGCATATCTTCCTCAGACCATTAGATACAGGCAGCGATAACCAAGTTGAAGCTATTATGGGCAAGGGTAGTATTTGAATTTTAACTTTCTTGGTGTTAAAGTCAAGGATTATGCATAGTCTCTCAATTAGAACTATCAATTTTGAATCATGTTGCATTTAGTCAGGGGACATTTGGTCTGTGAGGCTGGAGCAAATTGTGTGAATATGCTACTCATAGGGAGGTACCAATTTATAGGGGTTTCAAGGAGAAAATAAACTAATATGATCAAGGGGAAGCCTAAGTAATATTCAGAAAAATAATACCAAGTTCCCACAAAGGTAAAGCAAGAAATAGGAGATTTAACAATGAAGTGAGATATCTGACATTTCAAGAGCAGGACAAAGTTAAGGTCAGGTCAAAAACCATGAATACGTTAAAAATTTTTTGTTCTCTTTTTGTGGTGCTTTTTCTATGTCATTTGGGGAAAAAAATTTTTTTCTTAAAGGGACTGTACAGAGCCCAATAATTAGGATTCAATTTTAGTTCTAGCAAAAAATTTAAATGCCAGAGTTGAAGAAAGAGACTTGGATTTCTTTGGTGCAGAATCCAAAATAAGGGAGCTCAGTAATAGAACAAGCAATGGAACAATGCCGCCCTTTGCAGCAACATGGATGGACCTAGAGATTGTCATACTGAGTAAAATAAGTCAGACAGAAAGACGAATATCATATGATATTGCTTATATGTTGAATTTATAAAGAATGGTGCAAATGAACTTATTTACAAAACAGAAGTGGAGTCATGGATGTAGAAAACAAACTTACGGTTACCAGGGGACAAGGAGGGGAAGGGATAAATTGGGAGACTGGGATTGACATATATACACTACTATATATAAAATAGATAACAATAACCTGCTGTATAGCACAGGGAACTCTACTCAATACTCTGTAATGGCCTATATGGGAAAAGAATCCAAAAAAACAGAGTGGATATATGTATATGTATAACTGATTTACTTTGCTGTACACCTGAAACTAACACAACACTGTAAATCAACTATACTCCAATAAAAATTTTAAAAATAAATAAAAATAAAATTCACATTTGTATTAAACTGTGTTATTCTACTGATTCAAATACAAGTTGCAATTGTCAAGATTTACAAATTCATATACATACACATATATATGAGTGTGTGTGTTTGTATATATACATTCACACAATAGAAAGAGAAACAGTAACACATGCAGTGGTTAAACTACAACATTTTTAAGAAAAATTTGATATTGAATATAAAAAACAGGGACTTCCCTGGTGGTCCAGTGGTTAGGAATCTGCCTTCCAATGCAGGGGATGTGAGCTCGATCCCTGGTCGGGGAACTAAGATCACACATGACCCGGGGCAACTAAGCCTGTGTGCAACTACTGAGCATGTGAGACACAACTAGAGAGAAGCCTGCATGCCGCAACCAAGATCCTGAGTGCCACAACTAAGACCTGATGCAGCCAAAAATAAAATAAATAAAAAAATATTTTTTAAAATGTGTTTTAAATATAAAAAACAATGCTGCAGGATGGCAGATCATGCTTGCTCTCTATACTGTCTTTCATCAGTTGGATTTTAGAAAAGTATAAACATTTTAAGAACCATTTTCCAAATAAACATAATCCAGCAAAACAATAATGCTTCATAACAAAAAATCAACTGAACAAAGTAAACAATAAGAACTCAAAAATGGTATGCAAACATAATTTTGAAATTCTATAATCACACTTTAATATATCTCACTTTTGGAGAAAGTCTTTTGACAGTGCTCTTATTTTCAATTATATATATTATATTCTGTACCAAGTTGGAATGAAACTGAGACGCTCTATCATGTTAAACATCTAATTTTGATAAAACTTGGAAAAACAATCATAGAGACAATTAACTGGATGACTTTGTCTTGTAAAAATATGCGAGGAGGAGAAAAACTATGAATAAAGACACAAAGAAAGTACAGTGAAAATATTTGGGCTGATTTATACATTTCAATACAAAACAAAAATTTGAATTGAGAATATATTTCATTTAGAGCAAATTGTTCTGAGCCTACCAAGTACCTCTGTACACAGTCAAGAGATTATTTTCTCTATCAAAAATACAATCCAGCAAAGAAGAGTCACTTGAAGATGCCCACTCTTTCAAATGTGCTAACCAGAAGACTGTAGGCAATTTTATCAAAACTTTAATAAGACCATATTAAAGTACACTGTTCATACAATATTTAAGATATAGCCAAGAAACTAATTAAAGCATGTGAAAATGTACTAAGAATAATTAGTATGCTTATCTTATTTTTAATGCTCAGTCAACATAATGAAGGGGTGGGTGATATTTATTTACTTGCTTTAACATTCAAGAATATTTTTTAACTAATTTTGAAAATAGCCTTAAGCATAATAAAAGCAATCTGGGGAGTTATGAACAATTATTTTTGAAATATATATGTATATATATATAGATGATAGGTAGATAGATAGATACACACTACTATATGTAAAATAGATAACCAACAAGGACCTACTGTATAGCACAGGAAACTATACTCAATATTTTGTAATAACCTATAAGGGAAAAGAATCTGAAAAAGTATATATATACACACACACACATGCATATAAAACTGAATCACTATGCTATACACCTGAAACTAACACAACATTGTAAATCAATCATACATCAATAAAATTTTAAAATATATATATTTTACATATATTATATATAGAGAGAGAGAGTGAGAGTTAATTTTAGGGCATCTTTACGTTCTCAGAAGTGTCGTGCTTTGGACAATAAATCATGTGGTAAACCTGCCTAGCTTATTTTCTTTTAGATCACCTTCTTCTCATAAATTGGGTTCAGCCAATGGACAAAAAACTCACCTGTCTAAGCACCTTATAAAGAAAGGCAGAGGGGAAAGTGGAGGAGAGGGAAGAGAGGGAAAGAGGAAAGGGAGGGGGAGTGAAAGGGGAAGAAGGAAGGAGTGAGGAAGAGGGAAATGTCTCCAACACCCGGGAGGAAAAGTGGCCAAAAGGCTACCATGATCTCTGTTATACCATTTAAAAATTTCCTTCTGATTATCTTTCTATTTTAATTTTTTTTAATTGAGGTATAATTCACTTATAAGTCTAATGCAAAAATCTGTTCTATGTACTTACTGTTCAATGTACTTTTCTGCAAATTTTTATCTTTGTAGGCAGCATATGGCCACTACCCAGATCAAGATTTATACCATGTTCATCTCCCAGAAAGGTCTCTCCTGCCCGTCCCAGGCAACGTGATCACCACAAAATCAGAGAGAGGAAGTCGCTATTCTAATTTCTATCTCACCATAGATTAATTTTGCCTTTGTCCTTCAAATTCAAATAAACATAACCATAGAGCATGTATTCTTTTGTGTCTGACTTACTTTGTTCAAAATAATGCTTTTGATATCCATCCATGTTGTGGTTTGTTACTTTTTTGTTACTGTGTAGTATCCCATTGTCACTATTAATTCATTCTCTTGTTAATAAACATTTAGTTTGTTTTCGTCTTAGGGTTATTACAATTAAAGCTACTATGAACATTTTGTACAAATCTTTTTGTGGATATATCAGCTTATTTCTCTTAGATATATATCTAAGTGGGAAACGGCCAGGTCATAGGATGGTGGGTATATATTTAACTTTATTAGAAACCATGAGAACATTTTCCAAAATATTAGAACTATTTAAGAGAAATGTGTTTCAAAAGGAATGTATAAGAGTTTCAGTTGCTCCAACATTTGGTAACATTAGTGTTTGGGGTTTTTTGGTTTTTAATTTTTAGCCACTCTGATGGAAGTGTAGTGATACTGTGGTTTTAATTGGCAATTCCCTCGTGAGTAATAGTATCAAACAATTTCTTCATAAGTCTATGACTCATTTAAATATATTCTTTTTGAAGTGTCTGTTCAAGTCTTCTGCTATGGAGTGTAGGGATTGTGTCTTTTTCTTATTGATTCATAGGAATTCTATATATTTTCTGAATATGAGTCCTTTGTCAGTATTGTGTACTGTATTAGGAATATTTTTCCCCAGTCTATAGTTTGACTTTTCTCTTTTTTACCAGTGCTTTTTGATGAGCACTAGTTTTTAACTTTGATGAAGTCAAATTTATCATTTTTTTCTTTTTTTGCTTAGTGCTTAATATCTTCACCTACACTAAGGTCACAAAGACATCTTCCTATGTTTTCCTCTAGCCCTCACACTTATATCTATGATCTATCTCAAATTAATTTTCATATATGGTATGAAATAGGTGTCAAAGCTTGTTTCTTTTTCCACTGGACATCTAATTATTCAAATGCTATTAAAAAACCTTCCATTCTTCCATTGAATTTCATTAGCACCTTTTGTCAAAATTATTTTTTCTTTACACCAAAACAGAGAGGGTAGATCACTTTGCTAAAGAGTCATTATGCAGTTCAGCACAAAATGTCCTTCACAGAGAAGAGAAGAGAAATTCGAGGTCACCTTGGGGATATAAGCCAGCTGGACCTCTCATTAGCTTTTATAATCAAAAGCCAGCCTCATTGCTCTCTCCCTCATTTCTTTATAACCATTTCTCATTCACACCAGTTACAAGGAATGCCCAACTGCTATTTTTTCCAATTTCTATTTTAATTATGTGATTCCTTGATCAAAACAGTTATTACCAGATATACATGGCTTATGAATGGCCTTTACTTGAAAATCTATTTTGCTCGTTCCTGGGGTGACACGTCCTTCAGTGCTTGGAAAAGTTCTAACTTGGGAAACCAGACACAAGTCCTTCTCTTCACTGATACTGTGAACGACCTTGGGCATGTCACTGATCAATCCTTGTTCTTAATGTCCCCATTTAACAAATGATAGTGTTACATGGCTGATCTAAAAACCCTTTGGCTCTAACATTCTAGGATTCAGTGAGGGAACTAGGTGTTTTGACTTGATTAACTGCCTGTGCTTCATCATCCATTAGCGTGCTTGACAGCAGAGAAAAAAGTGAAGGGTTTTTTTCTCCCACACTTCTTTCATCCAACTACCCAATCCAATTAACTCCAATTAAAATTTGTAGTTTGTAATTAGTTTGTCTGATAGGTTTTTTAAAAACCTTATAAATGTAAATCTTTGGTCTCCCTTTTTCAGGCTTGGCAGCTGTCTTGCTCCTTTTAATTTGAGCTCCTCTCACCCATTTGTGCCACTTCTGATTCATCATTCTTTGTTCTTGTTTATTGATTGTCTTTTTTCCCCCTTTTCTCCTTATAGTGGTAACATGTTGCTTAAACAGAATTTAGAAGAAGAGTCAAAAAGATTTTAAATTACCTAGAAACTATTTCATTCACAGGAGAATTAAGCATTGTTACAGGACCTCGAGCCCAGTTGAAATATGTCCATATCTCGGACACAGGCTTTAAACACTTTCCACACTGTATATCATAAATCTGTGTATCACGAGAGATGACTCCTCTTGTGACCTGCTGAGGCTGATCATCAATTACGTGTTCTGAGAAGTGCCAAGGAAACCCCTCACATCCAAATATATTTCCCATAGTGGGAGATGTTCACTGATGCTTGGTTTTGTAAATTTTATTTTTGTTTATTTCCATTTTATTGAACTTATGTACATCAAAATAATTTACAAGGAATCTAAGTTTCATCAAGGCAAAAGTTTTTGTCTGCTTTTTAACACTCATATTCCTAGTACCTAAAACAATACTAGAAAATAATAGATGCCTGATAAATACTTGTTGAATGAATTAATTTATAAATTTAAAGTGAATGAACAAAGTAATTTAATTGTACTGTGTAATTTGTTATTTTACCTCGACTCTTGTCCTCTACTACTAAAGATTCATTGATAACAACATACCTTGAGTACTTACTGTGTGCAAGCTACTATGCTCAAGGTTTTAATAGGCATTCCTTCATCTACTGTTTAAAACAATTTTGTGATGGAGTTACTATTACTATTTTTATTTTTTTAATTACTAAATTCAGGTTTAGAAAAAATAAGTAACTTACTGAAGGTATTAGAGTTAGTAAGTAGTAGAATCAGAACTATAACTCAATTATAAAAAAAAAAATCAGAAAAATTTAGACATCAAGAAAATAGAAAAGCAGTTCTACCACCCTAACATAACTACTGTGAGAACTGTATCATAATTCTGCCTAACTTTCCTTCTCATGAATTTTTGGTTTCATATTATGGCATCAGAATATATATTTTTAGAAATTATGTTCTAACTTTTACACCTGGTGATAACTTGTCTTTATAGCTATGCCATTAATAGTCACATATGCCATTAATTAGTTGCCTATCAGAGGCCCACATAATGACACTACCTTGGGGAGTAATCCCTTCTCCTGTAAGGCTAAAATCATTCTCACCTAAAAAGCAATAATGATTATACTATAAGATATTGTTATTGTTCTTACTATTGCTAGTAGTGATAGCCAATATACATGAGCCAGGCATTGTGCTAAGTACTTTAGATGCAGTACCTTATGTGGCAAAATATGCTTTTATTAACAAATTATACCTTATCAGCCCTTATTAGTGTGTTTGTCAGTTCTTTATCACGGAGAAAGCTTTGAAAGCAATGAGAAAAATGGGGTGGTAAGAAAGAGGCCCCAGATAGAAAGGTTAGAAAAGTGAAATAGTCTGTCTTAATTTTCCTGAGAGACATAATCAAGAAGTCCTTTATTATGAAGAACTAAACTGAGCAGAAGCTTATATGTAAGTATCATTTGCTCACCCTTCCAAGCCCTGTATCTTTTTCCTCCTCCATCCTTTCTATCCACTCTGCTATTACTTTGTTCCACCTCTTCCTTCCTATCAAACAGACCATTACAACAGCCTCTCAAGTGTCTTCCTAACTCATTCCAAGCAAATGCCACAGGTCCCTGAAACATAGTTCAGCTTTATTAACTACCCAAAATTCCCCCAAAAGCTCCCTACTTCCCAGGGAACCACCCACAAACTCCTCTCCCTTTCATAAAAGGCAAGGTTCAAGTCATTTCCTCTTCCTGTATTATCATAAAAAATGCAATGCCCCAGTACTTTTTCCAAATCCTCTACACAGCCTATGCCTACCATCCACATGCTTCAGGTTCCATTATGTATTCTTCCAAATTAGTAAATGAGTAATAATCCACATTACCATGTTCTGTGTCTTGTCTTGTAGTACTCCTTCCAATCCCTACATACACTCAGATTTTACCCAAAGGAAGAGCCACAGAACATTCTCACCAGCGACAGGCTCAGGAGAGGCAAGGGGATGGTGGGGAGGGGAAGAGCTGGCATTGTCTCAGTGCCAATGTCTGTTGAGTGGCAAGGACTATGAGTCAGTTGGCACTATCACTCTTTTAATTAGAAACTTGGCTTAAAGAGGACTGAGTTCCTACAAATATCTCACATTGTGACATTACTAATTTGAATCCTGATCAGTGGGACAACAGAGCCTTTTCTTAATCACCATACTTAATCATACATGTGTCTGTCCTACTCCTTACCTTCCTGGATCCAACTTTGCTATTTCTCCTCCTTTTTGTATCTTTGCCTTTCTTGGCACCATGTTTCCAACCATGATCTCAATCATCTTGTGATTATAATTTTGGTTTTCCACTCTACCAACACACTTGATTCCATGTGGTCCAAGGACCTGCTCAAGAGCAGAGATCTTGATCAAGTCTAGGCCACTCCCCAAAACAAACAAAGTACACATCCTCCCACTTTCTAATGTGAAATAATCCAGATTTCTTTATACTTCCCTGGGAAAACCAAACCAGGCCTTAAGGATATTCCTATTAATATTAAGTAATAGTAAGTAATAGTAGAGAAAGAAGAGTTGGTCCTTCAATTTTATATGCTACATGAGCATCCTTCTGTCACTAGTCATATAGTGTTTATCTCAAATTTCAAGGGGTTTCTTCCCTCCTTTTAGGAAGTTCTAATCACTGACTTTTTGAGTATAAAAATATGTTTCCAGACTTCTTTCCTCATTCATTATAGTTTTGTTATACACTTTTTCCTAAACTATTTCCCCCATGTTGGAAGACAGGGACTGAGTCTTTTCTTGTATCCACTAGATAAATGTTGGATTAAAACTCAAAGTAGTTATAAAATATGTCCAACTCATCAGTTCCCATTTTTAGAACTTTTGCCAATTTTATTAAAATATCCTTTTAATCTCAATCTCAAATATTTAGTAAATATCCCCAATAATATGGCTAATACTTGTAAGGGACATTTATTGAATGTTTACTATATGATAGGTACTTGTGTAAAAGCTTTACATGTATTAACACATTTATTCCTCACAACAGCCCTATGATATAAGGTACTTCCTTTATCACCACTTTACTAATAAGGGTATTAAAGGATAGGTTCCCAAAGCTATTAAGGTCTGAGCTCAATCCATTTTCAAAGCCTAGGAAATTATTCATCACACTATAGCTACTTTTCTATATTTAGCCCACATTTATTGATTAAAGGGAAGCAGATTTTTTTTAAATGTTGGTAGATGATGTCATCACAAGATGGTTGAATTAAATATCACATTTGATACTAAAACTGACAGGTGTATTATCAATTATCAAATCTAGCTCCCTTTCTCTTCCAAATAAAATAGGTTAAAATAAAATAAAATGATTCATACAGAGACCACATATTTGTCCCAAATCATGGAGATTATCCGGGATTTGAACAGAGATTTCCTGACTCCAGTGCTAATTTTACACCATCACACAAAATCAAATATACCCAACCTTTTAAGACAATGTATCCTTGATTTTGCTTTAGCATGATTCTCAGGTGTTTTTGACCACTGGACCATTTCATCAAGGCAAAACTCCCTGACCTGTCAGTTCCCTTCTCTCCTTTATACTTCTACAAAGCCAACCTTAAAAAAAAAATCATCCTAGGATAATTAGAAAAATAACAATTTTTATAGTCAATCAAGGAGAGAAAATAAATTATAAGCCAATCAGTCTTATACATAAGGCAAACTATGTACCTAGTCATACAGTAAACATTTTTAAAAATTGCTGTTCCCTGGAGAGGATAATGAAACTGTTGCCCATTAATAGGGTATATATTTTAAATTCCTCTCTACCTGGAATATTTCATTCCTCAGCAAGACTTCTTCCACACTGCACCCAAACCTTCAATCTTCCCTACTAATTTCTTCTCCTTTGTTTCCTTTTAAAATCTTCTCCTTTGGGAGACCTTCTCTGACACCCACCATATGTGTAATGCCACAGAATCATGGACTTACCTCCTGATACAGTATTTATAACAGAGTACCCAGTGATTAATTGTCTGTGTTCTCCCCAGGACACTAACATATTTCAAGTTACACTGTGTCCTATGTCCACATACTTAGATCACAATGTATTTCTTGAATGAATAAATGAATGAGCATCATGAGTTTGCACCAAGTCATACCCTGCCCTGCCTGGCTCCCTGATGACCAGCATTACTTATTGGCAAGAGCTCTGGTGACCATGGAATGGAGCAACAATAAGAGGCCTCATCTTATTATATATTTAATATATTATTATACATTATAAAGGAACATGACCCATCATCATAGACTTGTATGTTCACACTCCTTCCCAAAGCTAACTTCTCCACCCCAAAAAAACTCTCCATGAACACTAAAATAGTGACTCCAATCTTTTATATTCTTGGCCACACTTTAAATTCTAGAATTTGTATCCTAGGGGTAGAGTCAACATGGTGGACTAGGAGGACGTGGAATTCGCATCTCCGCACAACTAGGGCACCTACCAGGCACCGGTGGGGGACCACAGACACCTAAGGGGACGGAGGAACCCCCAGCAACCAGGTGGGGTTCTGTTTTACATTGTTGTTGTTGATTCATTTATATTTTTATTTTTTCTAGTAAATCTTTTATTTTTCTACTTTTATTCTATTCTTTATACTTTGTCATTGTTCTGCTCCTTTTGGTTTGTTCCCCCTTTTTTTGTTTTTTCTTTTTTTTGTTGTGGTTTGTTTTACCTTGTTGCAGTTGTTTCAATTATATTTTTATTTTTCCTAATATATTTATCTTTCTAATTTTATTTATTTATTTATTTATTATTATTATTTTTTATTTATGGCTGTGTTGGGTCTTCGTTTCTGTGCGAAGGCTTTCTCTAGTTGTGGCAAGCGGGGGCCACTGTTCATCGCGGTGCGCGGGCCTCTCACTATTGCGGCCTCTCTTGTTGCAGAGCACAGGCTCCAGACGCGCAGGCTCAGTAGTTGTGGCTCACGGGCCTAGTTGCTCCGCGGCATGTGGGATCTTCCCAGACCAGGGCTCGAACCCGTGTCCCCTGCATTAGCAGGCAGATTCTCAACCACTGCGCCACCAGGGACGCTCTCTAATTTTATTTTACTTTTTATTCTTTGTTATTGTACTGTTCCTCTTTTTCTTTCTTTTCTTTTTCTTTTTGCCATGCCATGTGGTTTGTGGGATACTGGGTCCCAGGCCGGAAGTTGGGCCCAAGCTCCTGTGGTGGGACACTGATTCAAAACCACTGGACTAACAGAGAACCTCAGACCCCAGGGAATACTAATAGGAGTGAGGCCTCCCGAAGGTCCTCATCTCGGCACCAAGACCCAGCTCTATCCAACTGCCTGCAAACTCCAGTGCTGAATGTCTCAGGCCAAACAACCAGAAAGACAGGAATACAGCAGCCCCCATTAAAAAAAAAAAAAAAAATGAAACAACAAAAAAATATGTTACAGACAAAGGAGCAAGGTTAAAACCTACAAGACCAAATAAATGAAGATGAAATAGGCAGCCTACCTGAAAAAGAATTGAGTAATGATAGTAAAGATGATACAAAATCTCAGAAACAGAATGGAGAAAATACAAGAAATGTTTAACAAGGATCTAGAAGAACTAAAGAGCAAA
Source organism: Eubalaena glacialis (assembly GCF_028564815.1). Lineage (NCBI taxonomy): Eukaryota > Metazoa > Chordata > Mammalia > Artiodactyla > Balaenidae > Eubalaena > Eubalaena glacialis. Next base: position 86,740,806 of record NC_083725.1, read on the forward strand.
CAAACAATGATGAACAACACAATAACTGAAATAAAAAATACTCTAGAAGGAACCAATAGCAGAAAAACTGAGGCAGAAGAACAGATAAGTGAGCTGGAAGATAAAACGGTGGAAATAACTGCTGAGAAGCAGAATAAAAAAAAAAGAATGAAAAGAATTGAGGACAGTCTCAGACACCTCAGGGACAACCTTAAATGCACCAACAATCGAATTATAGGGGTCCCAGAAGAAGAAGAGAAAAAGAAAGGGTCTGAGAAAACATTTGAAGAGATTACAGTGGAAAACTTCCCTAATATGGGAAAGAAAAAAGTCAATCAAGTCCAGGAAGCGCAGAGTCCCATACAGGATAAACCCAAAGAGAAACGGGCCAAGACACATATTAATCAAACTATCAAAAATTAAATACAAAGAAAAAATATTAAAAGCAGCAAGGAAAAAGCAACAAATAACATACAAGGGAATCCCCATAAGGTTAACAGCTAATCTTTCAGCAGAAACTCTGCAAGCCAGAAGGGAGTGGCAGGACATATTTCAAGTGATGAAAGGGAAAAACCTACAACCAAGGTTACTCCACCTGGCAAGGATCTCATTCAGATTCGACGAAGAAATCTAAAGCTTTATAGACAAGTAAAAGCTAAGAGAATTCAGCACCACCAGATCAGCTTTACAACAAATGCTAAGGGAACTTCTCTAAGTGGGAAACAGAAGAAAAAGACCCACAAAAACAAACCCAAATCAATTAAGAAAATGGTAATAGGAACATACATATCAATAAACACCTTGAATATAAATGGATTCAATGCTGCAACCAAAAGACACAGACTGGCTGAATGGATACAAAAACAATACCCATATATATGATGTCTACAAGAAACCCACTTCAGACCTAGGGATACATACAGACTGAAAGTGAGGGGATGGAAAAAGATATTCCATGCAAATGGAAATCAAAAGAAAGCTGGAGTAGCAATACTCATATCAGGTAAAATAGACTTTAAAATAAAGACTGTTACAAGAGATAAGGAAGGACATTACATAATGATCAAGGGATCAATCCAAGAAGAAAACATAACAATTATAAATATTTATGCACCCAACATACGAGCACCTCAATACATAAGACAAATGCTAACAGCCATAAAAGGAGAAATCAACAGTAACACAATAATAGTGGGGGACTTTAACACCCCACTTATACCAATAGACAGATCATCCAGACAGAAAATAAATAAGGAAACACAAGCCTCAAATGACACAATAGACCACATAGACTTAACTGATATTTTCAGGACATTCCACCTGAAAGGGAAAGAATACACTTTCTTCTCAAGAGTACATGGAATGTTCTCCAGAATAGATCATATTTTGGGTCACAAATCAAGCCTCGGTAAATTTAAGAAACTTGAAATTGTATCAAGCATCTTTTCCGACCATAACGCTGTAAGACTAGATATCAATTACAGGAAAAAAACTGTAAAAAATACAAACACATGGAGGCTAAACAGTGCACTGCCAAATACCAAGAGATCACTGAAGAAATCAAAGAAGAAATTTTAAAATACCTAGAATCAAATGGTAACAAAAACACAACGACCCAAAAACTCTGGAACACAGCAAAAACAGTACTAAGGGGGAAGTTCATAGCAATTCAAGCTCACCTCAAGAAACAAGAAAAATCTCAAATAAACAATCTATCTTTACACTTAAAGCAACTAGAAAAAGAACAAAGAAAACCCAAAGTCAGTAGAAGGAAAGAAATCATAAAGATCAGAGCAGAGATAAATGAAATAGAAACAAAGAAAATAATAGCAAAAATCAATAAAATTAAAAGTTGGTTCTTTGAGATGATAAAATTGATAAACCTTTAGCCAGACTCATCAAGAAAAAAAGGGAGAGGACTCAAATCAATAAAATTAGAAATGAAAAAGGAGAGATTACAACTGACACCACAGAAATACAAAAGATCATAAGGGACTACTATAAGCAACTATATGCCAATAAAATGGGCAACCTGGAAGAAATGGACAAATTCTTAGAAAAGTACAACCTTCCAAAATTGAACCAGGAAGAATTAGAAAATATAAACAGACCAATCACACAGGTAATGAAATTGAAACTGTAATTAAAAATCTTCCAACAAGCAGAAGTCCAGGACCAGAAGGCTTCACAGGCAGATTCTATCAAACATTTAGAGAAGAGTTAACACCTATCCTTCTCAAACTCTTCCAAAAAATTGTGGAAGGAGGAACACTCCCAAACTCGTTCCATGAAGCCACCATCACCCTGATACCAACACCAGATAAAGATATCACAAAAAAAGAAAATTATAGACCAATATCACTGATGAACATAGATGTAAAAATCCTCAACAAAATACTAGCAAAGAGAATCCAACAGCATATTAAAAGGATCATACACCATGATCAAGTGGGATTTATCCCAGGGATGCAAGGATTCTTCACTATACACAAATCAATCAATGTGATACACCATATTAACAAATTAAAGAATAAAAACAATATGATCATCTCAATAGATGCAGAAAAAGCTTTTGACAGAATTCAACACCCATTTATGATAAAAACTCTCCAGAAAGTGGGCATGGCATAGAGGGAACCTACCTCAACGTAATAAAAGCCATATATGACAAACCCATAGCAAACATCATTCTCAATGGTGAAAAACTGAAACCATTTCCTCTAAGATCAGGAACAGACAAGGATGTCCACTCTCACCACTATTATTCAACATAGTATTGGAAGCCCTAGCCACAGCAATCAGAGAAGAAAAAGAAATAAAAGGAATCCAAGTCAGAAAAGAATTAAAACTGTCAACTGTTTGTCAATGACATGATACTATACATAGAGAATCCTAAAGATGCTGCCAGGAAACTACTAGAACTAATCAATGAATTTGGTAAGGTTGCAGGATACAAAATTAATGCACAGAAATCTCTGGCATTCCTATACAGTAACAATGAAATATCAGAAAGAGAAATTAATGAAACAATCCCACTTACCATTGCAACAAAAAGAATAAAATACCTAGGAATAAACCTACTTAAGGAGGAAAAAGACCTGTACTAAGAAAGCTATAAAACACTGATGAAAGAAATCAAAGATAACATAAACAAATGGAGAGATATACCATGCTCCTGGATGGGAAGAATCAATATTGTGAAAATGACTATACTACCCAAAGCAATCTACAGATTCAATGAAATCCCTATCAAATTACCAATGGCATTTTTCACAGAACTAGAACAAGATATTTTACAATTTGTATGGTAACACAAAAGACCCCAAATAGCCAAAGCAATCTTAAGAAAGAAAAACAGAGCTGGAGGAATCAGGGTCCCTGACTTCAGACTATACTACAAAGCTACAATAATCAAGACAGTATGGTAGTGGTACAAAAACAGAAATATAGATCGATGGAACAGGATAGAAAGCCCAGAGATAAACCCTCACATATATGGTCACTTTATCCTTGACAAAGGAGGCAAGAATATACAATGGAGAAAAGACAGCTTTTTCAATAAGTGGTGCTGGGAAAAATGGATAGATACATGTAAAAAATGAAATTAGAACACACCTTAACACCACACACAAAAATAAACGCAAAATGGATTAAAAACCTAAATGTAAGGCCAGACACTATCAAACTCTTAGAGGAAAACATAGGCAGAACACTCTATGACATAAATCACAGCAAGATCCTTTTGGACCCACCTCCTAGAGAAATGAAAATAAAAACAAAAATAAATGGGATCTAATGAAACTTAAAAGCTTTTGCACAGCAAAGGAAACCATAAACAGGATGAAAAGACAACCCTCAGAATGGGAGAAAATATTTGCAAACAAAGCAACTGGCAAAGAATTAATCTTCAAAATATACAAGCAGCTCATGTAACTCAATATCAAAAAACAACCTAATCCAAAAATGGGCGAAAGACCTAAATAGACATTTCTCCAAAGAAGACATACGGATGGCCAACAAATACATGAAAAGATGCTCAACATCACTAACCATCAGAGAAATGCAAATCAAAACCACAATGAGTTATCACCTCACACTGGTCAGAATGGCCATCATCAAAAAATCTAGAAACAATAAATGCTAAGGAGGGTGTGGAGAAAAGGGAACCCTCTTGCACTGTTGGTGGGAATGTAAATTGATACAGCCACTGTGGAGAACAGTATGGAGGTTCCTTAAAAAACTAAAAATAGAACTACCATACGACCCAGCAATCCCACTACTGGGCGTATACCCAGAGAAAACCATAATTCAAAAAGAGACATGTACCACAATGTTCATTGCAGCACTATTTACAATAGCCAGGACATGGAAGCAACCTAAGTGCCCATGGACAGATGAATGGATAAAGAAGATGTGGCACCTATATACAATGGAATATTACTCAGCCATAAAAAGAAACAAAATTGAGTTATTTGTCATGAGGTGGATGGACCTAGAGTCTGTCATACAGAGTGAAGTAAGTCAGAAAGAGAAAAACAAATACCAATACCATATGCTAACACATATATATGGAATCTAAAAAAAAAAAGAAAAAATGGTTCTGAGGAACCTAGGGGCAGGACAGGAATAAAGATGCCGACATAGCAAGTGGACTTGAGGACACAGGGAGGGGGAAAGGTAAGCTGGGATGAAGTAAGAGAGTGGCATTGACATATATACACTACCAAATGTAAAATAGATAGCTAGTGGGAAGCAGCCACATGGCACAGGGAGATCAGCTCAGTGCTTTGTGACCACCTAGAGGGGTTGGATGGGGAGGGTGGGAGGGAGATGCAAGAGGGAGGGGATATGGAGATATATGTATAGGTATAGGTGATTCACTTTGTTGTACAGCAGAAACTAACACAACTTTGTAAAGCATTTATACTCCAATAAAGATATGAAAAAAAATAAAATTAAATTAACTTAAAAGTAAAAAAAAAAAAAATAGAATTTTCATCCTTGAAGACTGCATTTTATTCACAGGTATTCCACCATTTCCTCAGTCTCCTTTCAGCATTCTATCATTATCGAGTTGAACATTTGACTATACTGCTTCCTTCACTTTACAGAGATCCCCTGTGTTCCTGTAAATAAGCCATTTCCATGTTATACCACACTTTTTGCCATCCAGCAACAAGGAGTCACCTATATAAAAGCTTGCACAAAGCCCTCAGTTCGATATTGCATCTGCTGTAAGCCAAGGTAATAATATGTATACTTAGTTGCTTCCAAAGCAAATTTTACACATCATTTAAAATTTGACAGCTGGCCCAATAATGAAGAGTTTGCCTGACTCTTGTGTACCATAGCCAATCTGTTGAAAACCACATTCCTAAGAGGACTTTTCCCACCTGCACATCTCTGACCACCAATGAAAATCATTTCACCATGGTCCTTTTGAACTCAGGAACTCACCCCTTCCTCAAAGAAAAATTGTAATAACATAACCAAAAGTGATCTCAGAACAGGGAGTTCTTGATTTTCCATCCCAGCAAACTTCGATAGCTGCACTGTTATAATAAATGTTCCCATTTATGCTAGCATTATTTTATCATCTGCTGAATCTGTTTTGTGGAAAGAAGATGTTGAAGAAAGGAAGCACAGAAAGTCACCTAGTTTTCTGGAAGTCTTAAGGGCAGTCACCCTGATCCTCTCTTGTATGTGCTTTCCATATATCATGATGGACCACTTTGCCACCCTTTTTCTTTAAGGAAATGAAGAAGTGAAACATCAAGATTCAGTTAATGTGATAAATTAACGATGTCTGGGGATCCATATGGAATTTTTTTTTCACTTTATAAGACCCAAAGCCACACGGTGACATTTTGTCATTCAAAATGTGTGTGTTTATGAGGGGTGGGGAAGGTAGTAGGTGGGTAGGCATGCACACACTTGTGTTTAGCATTCAAGTGTACTTAACAAGAACTAGATTTCATCTTTTTCCTTAAGAGAATGGAAAAAAAGAAAAAAACACACAGAAGCCATCCAGTATCTTAGTCCCTAAATCCCAGCCAGACTAACAGATTAACTGCATTTCTTAACCAATAATTAACCTTGTATCTGTACCTTCCATCCCTCCCACTCTTACCATCCCCCCTACATTTTTTTTGTCATGAAAACAAAGCCTTGATTTTACCAAAGTTAAATTCAATGGAAGAGATATGACAAGCCAGATGTGTCAAAAATGATAAATAGGAGGAAAGAAGATGGACCTCTGCTTTATTTTCATAGCACTTTTTCCAACCCTCTATTCTAACACTTACCATATTGAATTGTAAATGTAATGCAGTGGCTTGCCCACCAGTGTTTGATAGATGATGAATGAACAAATGATATAACATGGATTGTACTGAGCCTGGAAAGTTTCACAGTTCCATGAGCAACTGAATTCAGTGCTGAAGAATTACTAAGAATTGGATAATCAAGAGGTAGAAAGTGACATGAATAAAGATAGAGAAGAGGGAATGAATGTGACTCACTAATGGGTCAGTATTGTGTGCTGGTCTCAGCCTATCTATAACCAATGTTGTAGCTGGACATGCCTTTGTGGTTCTTATTTTCATGGCAAGATGCCCTCAGCAATAACTATCAGGAAACTTTGGGGGGAAAAAAAAAGGTTTCTTGCCTACAAGTACTTGAGCATAAAAGGCACACCTGGGGACATATGGAGAGGTTGTGGATAGAGAATAGAGAGAGCCTGGGTGTTTTTTGTTTGTTTGTTTTTTCTTTCTAAGGAAAGAAGGAGCCTGGGGTTCTACTTTTATTGGGTTCAAGGGTAGGGGGCCTAGGGTTTCAGGGGCTTGCTCTTTATTGGTGAATTTAAAACATAAAACTGGGAATTTAAAGCAAGAGAATAGAAAAGACAAGGGACCCAAATGGTCAGTTATCAAAATCAACCAAGGTCGCTGAACAATAAAGCCAGGGGCAAAGCAGGGGTGGGGGCAACTGACTCTTTAACTAGACCTGTGGCTGGCAATCTGTTTATTCAGGATAGCCATCTTTGAAGTAGATGCCTCTCTGAAGTGGATACTTCAGCAATCAAAGCTTTTGTCAGGCACTTGCATACAAAAAAGAAAAAAAATGTCATGGTTTACCCTACAGACAGTAGATTAGTCCAGGTACAGAAGTAAGACGGCTTTAGTATCCTTCTTCTTTAGAATTTGTACAGTCTTTTCTACTTTATTTTCCCACCCCAATACTTCTAGTGAATGACTCTGGTCCTTTCAGCTCTTGGTTACTGCCAATTATATGGAGGTTACAAAGCAATGTGAATAAATAAAAGAACAACCTGGAAGTGCACATATATCACAGTTCAATTAAAAGTCTTACTTATTAGGAAATAAAGCTATTTCATTAAAACAGTTTCATTTATTATTAAGAAAATGTAAATAACTTGGGAAAGCATCACCTGGATAACTTGGAGATGCTGAGTGATTAGTTATACTTTCTAATGGCAAGAAACTTTCCAGTAGGAAAATGTCATCTGGAACGTTATCATTTACAACTCAGTAATGAAAACAAAAAAGGAACTTTAATGCAATACCAAAGAGTCAGGGAAATAAATGTCACCAGAATGCAGAAAATAACATCTCTTCTGGCATCTATCATTTAATTTGGTTTTGCTTCAATCCTAGCCTTTAAAAAATGAAAAGCCCCTAGTCACAATCTCTAAGCTTACGGAGGAAGCCACTGTCTTCATTAATTTCCTATTACACAGCAGGTGATGTTAGCATTTCTGAGAAGTCATAACCTCCGGAGAAACTTTGCTAACACATTCATTTCCTTTATCAGTTTGCATTCACTGAGCACTTACTATGTTCTGAGCATTGCAGATCTCTGCAGGGGCGGAGGAAAATGGCAACAATAAGTCAACTGGGACTCAGTTGTCCACACTCTTGACTGTTGTCTGAGAGCCCTCAAGACCCCAGACTGAATTTTAAGCTTAGCATTCCTTTTCAAAAACATTTTAAGGTATTTCATGCATTGTCGAGGCATTATCCTGTTTCCCAGGCCACCTACTGGGTACCTTGGAGTGGCCCTAAACTGCTCTTCCTCTCTCATGTCTGCCCTTACAGGTAAATAGATCTGTTAAAGACTTCTTCAGAAGACATGATTCCATCAGTTCTTGCTCTCTGTCCTCACTGCCACAGCCTGGGCTCATGCTTTTGTTCTCTCTGACCTGGCCTGCTATGATCTTATCCTCCTAATGGATCTATTCTCAGCACCTTCTCCTGGGGGAAAATGTGTGTGTGGGTGGGTGTGTGGGTGTGTGGGTGTGTGTGTGGGGTGGTGTGTGTTTTGAGAGCATATCAATTTTACACAAATAAATTTGGAGGGCATTGCCAATTATCTCTGAATCCACCATTCATTTATTCATTCAACAAATTCGATGTCTAGTTCCTCTGCTTTGCACTAGGGCCATAATAATGAGCAATCCTTGCCATAATAATGGTCACTCATAATAATGTGTGATCCTTGCCAATATATAGCTTAGAGTCTAACCTATATATTTAAATATATAAAATCTAAAACTCTCCTTTCACTCAGAAACCTACAAAATATTTGTCTTTACTAGAGGAGAACTGTAAAACAAATCTGCTCTAAATCTGTCTGATACTCCTCCTATTCTTCATAAATCCCTTGATTATTCCTAGGCCTAGAGTATTAGTACCTAGGGGTCAAAAGTGTTAAATAACCTCACAAAATTACTTTAGGTTATTGGAACTAACAATACTAATACATTATTTAATAATAACATACTATGTGATAATTATTATTATACATTATTATTATTATTAATGGGGGTGAAGGTATCTATCTCATAGAGTTGTTGGTGTGAGGAGTAAGTTTGTATATGTATGTATAATATCCAGCATGTAGAAGTCAAAAATGTTGACACAAAAAATGTTGATGCATTTTTTTCTTCTTGTTAAGACTCATCAAGAAAAGGATTAAATATCATAAATCAATGTAATGCCACAGTGTTTCATCAAATTATACTCTTTAAATATATCTACACATAGGTTTCTTGATCAATATTTAAAGCTTTTGATATTAAAATTATCACAGAATTATCAAGCTTTTGATTTAAAAATCAAATAATTTTTTCACCCCATTCTATTCTTGATCTGTAAGAGTAAAGAGTATCTGAGGATGCTGTATCCTCTGCACCCCATTGAGATCACTGCTACAGCTTATAATAAAATAAGGACGCTCACAAGCAATATACGTGAGTGCACTTGTCTGAGCTTCAAATGCCTAGAATTAAGGCTTCTGGAAAACATTTCTTATAGGTTTCAAACACAACGGTGAGATTTAGATCCTTCATTTTTCTATTATAAAGGCCAGTGAGTTCATTACATAGACTTCTCTCAACCTTGTCAGATTCTGCTTCCATCAAGTTGCCCATTTCGGAGAAGGTTCACAGTAATGCCTGCTATTCCATGGTCTGTGTTTGTCTGAGATTTCATAATCACTTGGCACCCCTTGCTGTCCTGAACTTTCCTCATGCCCTCTGACAGTCCTGTCCTCCCAGCAAGATATGAGGGATTTTGACACTCCAAGTTTCACATGTGATGAGGGCTGACTTTATGGCAGCTGCCTTTTCCTAATCCCATTCCCAAATAGCCATGTTGTTTGGCATATGACATTCAACAGGTGTGCATATGTCTTACAAGGTCTGTTGCTGCCAGAGGAGACATACATAGAAAAGATCTAACTCTTGTGTTGTGCGGGCATCTGTCATGGCCTGGTAGCCATGGCCATCGGCAGGAATCCAAATACAGAACAAGAGGGCATGCTGCCATCTTAGCAGATGATCATGTAGAAAAGTAACCAAGAGCCTCTATAACAAGCACCATGGACACAGCAGCAGGACGGGATGTGCAGCCAATAACATTCAATTGACTCTTTATCTGTTGCCTAGGAACCTTGGGTTCATGAGCAACGTCCTTTCTAATTGTGACTTGAGCTGGGACATTCCCATCCTAAGAACCAGTATCTGTGAACTGCCGTGGGTAAGTGTTGGGCAGCACAAGGCCAGCTGGATCTTTGAAACCAACAGAGCCAGCAATGAGATCTTCACCTGGGATGAGAACTGCCTCCCCTGGAGCTAGGTCAGCAAATGCAGTCTGTTTGTCAGAGCTAAGAGGTAAGGAATAAAGACGGATCATTGTATGTTTGTGTTCTTTTCCCCTGCTTTCACTCTGAGTGAGCAGAAGAATCAGGGGAGGCACAAAATGGGCAAGAATAAATCCGTCCTGTAATGACAGTCCAGATTGGGGTGGCCTGAGTCAGGGCTAGAAAGAATAGAAAAATAAATGAGAGAAAATTGGACTCTGAATCAATAAGTTAAAGAACCAGCAGGATTACTCTAGAAGATCATGAGGCTAGGACTCAGAAGTCAGATCATCTAATTCCAACACGAGCACCCCACTTATTAGCTTTGTAACTATGGTCAAATTGCTAAACTCTCTGAGCTGCTCTCTACCGTTTGTTTTAGAGATCTTGGTTGATTTTTATAACTAACCATCTGGGCCACTTGCTTTTTCTCTTCCTGGGCCTTTAAATTCCCACTATTATGCTTTCAATTCACCAATAAAGAGTGAGCCTTCAAAACCTCAGGCCCCCACTTTGACCCCAATAAAAGCAGACCCCCAGGCCTGCACTTGCGTTCTCTCCGTGTACAGGTGACCTCGCTGTGTGACCCCAGGTGTACTGGGTAATTTCCAAGATTCATAAATAATAAACCTTATCTCTTTCAAAGTTTCCTGATGGTTATTGCTGAGGGTGACTTTTAATCATAAAACAATCACAAGGGCCAGTCTAGCTACAACACTAGTTATTGATAGGCTGAGACCTGTACAGAACACTACTACAAATAACAATATCCAGTACAACTACCACAATCCAAGAAACTATCATCTCCCTCCTGGATTATTAGAATAGGCTTTTTTCCCTTCTTCTCCTATCTTTTTAAAAATTAACTTAATGTTTTTATGTTTCCATTTTTTTCTCCTTTATTGGCTTATTAGTCCTACCTCTTTGTATTTTTTTTTCAATCATTGCTCTAGGGTTTACAATACACATCTTTATTATGGTTTATCTTCATTTAATATTATAGCACTTCACATATAGTATAAGAACATTACAACAATAGACCTCCATTTTCTCCCTTATCTCCTTTGTGGTGTTATTATCATACATTCCACATCTACATAGTTATAAATTTCATTTGTTATTATTTTTGCTTTAAACAGTCAACTATTTTTAGAGAAATTAAAAATTAGAAAAATTGTATTTTACCATTTCCCACATATTTACCATTTGCTGTGCTCTTCATTCCTTTATGTAGATCCAAATTTCCATCTGGTAGTATTTTCCCTGGACTAAAGAACTACTTTTAAAATTTCTTGAGTGCAGATCTGCTGGTAAGGAATTCTCTCAGCTTTATTTGTCTGAAAAAAAAATCATTATATCTCTTTTATTTTTCAAAGGTTATTTTGCAGATTATAGAATTCCAGGTTGACAGTTCTTTTCTTTCAGTTTATTAAAAATGTCATTCTATATTGTCTTCTGGTTGTGAATCTTATTTTGTTCCTCTGTATGTAATATATTATTTTTCTCAGGCTGCTCTTAAGATCTTCTTTTTATCATTGCTTTTCAGCAAGTTGATTATGGGGCGTATTAACGTAATTTTATTAACATATAGTCAGCTAGGAAATCGTTGGGCTTCTTGAATATGTGTGTTTGTAGTTTTGATCATCATATTTGGGAATTTTTCAGCCATTATTTATTCAAATATTTTTTCTCTCCTCACCTCTTTTTTCATGTACTCCAAATAAATGTATGTGGTTAATCAGAAAAATAGAATGAAAAGAAAAATCTGATGCTGATTTTGAGACAGCTATGTGTTATTCAAATCTAGATATCAAGAATGAACTTAGAAATGTATACCTGGAGCCCAGTACAGATCTAATGAGGAATCAGAAATTTGGACACAATATCCTAAGTTAGGTTCCAAGGAACATTAGTTATGCAAGATGTTCTTCCAAGACGGGTTCCACAAAAAATAAGTTTGAGTAAGGTCTAATATTGGATCTTCTTAGTGAGTCACAATATTTATCAGCATGCCAAATGCCATGAAAAGATCGACTGTTAAAAATCCATTGTCTTCCAAACTTAGTAGTACACATAATTTTTAAATCAGCAGTCCTCTTTGCATCCCTCAGAATACCATATTTGGGAGTCATCAGCTTTAGGTAAAAGGTAAAGCATGGACACGGGCAATATTCCCCAGGGAGACTATGACAAGTGACATGGCAAGACAGATTTCCCTACATGTTTGTTCTGTTAAACTGAAAATGAATAAAGGGGGAAAGGCATGTTCAATTGGCATGCCCTAACTAAAGGAAGGTAAGGATAGCAATGTGGAAATACAGGAAAAAACTTAGTATAATGAAGAAAATTACTCTTGTAGGGGCACAGCTACCTAATCCATCTTTTTTGAAGTAGCTGGAAAGAGATACCAGAAAGCAGCTGCTGTAAATCAGGGAGACAGTATCTGAAAGTACTTAAGAGCTCAGATTGTCAGTGTGTGACGGTGAGCAGGTTTCTTAAACTCTTTAAGGCCCAATATATGCATCTGTAAAATAAGGATAAGAATAGTCCCTAAGTTATAGTGTTTCAGCCAGAAATAAATGAAACAATGACTGTAAAACAATTTGCATAGATTTTGTCCTATAGTGAATACTCATTAAATATAAGCTTCTATTTATTTTTTTTACAAAGAAGCATGGAAGACACAGAAGAAAGAAATGCATGGCTTTAGAGTGAAGACGTTTTTACTAGCAAAGAGAGGGATATATAATCACAAAATCAAAAAGAAAGATAAGAACAAGCAATATGTCAAAATATAGAGACAGAAGTTTAAGTCCTGGAACTTTCCATGTTATTCTAGGGCTTATAGAGAAGTCAGCTCACCTCTGTATTTCTCAGTTTCTTTTTTTAAAAGTTGGAATAAAAATACTCTCTTGGCTGGGTCGTTGAAAAGATTAAATGACATCGCAAATGTGAAGTCTCTGTAAAGGCACACACATCATGTACGAAATATTAAATGAGGATATTTGTATTAGTCCAGGTTCTCCAGAAAAATGGAATCCTTAGGATATATAATAAATTACAGGAATTGACTCATGGTTATGGAGGCCAAGAAGTCCCATGATCTGCTGTCTTCAAGCTGAAGAACCAGGAAAACTGGTGGTGTAATTCAGTCCAAGTCTGAAGGCCTGAGGCTCAGAATATCAGTCTAAGTCCTGGACTGAGTCCAAAGGCCCAATGTCAGAGTGCAGGAGACAATGGATGTCTCGGCTCAAGCAGAGAGAAAAGATTGGCTCTTTCTCCACTTTTTGTGCTATTTAGGTCCTTAGTGGATTGGATGACTCTCATATGCATTGGTGAGGATGATTCACCAATTCATCAGTACTCAATCTACTGATTCAAGTGTTAACCTTTTCTGGAGATACTTTCACAGACACATTCAGAAATGTTTTACAGCTATCCGGGCATTCTTTAGTCCAATCAAGTTAACATATAAAACTAACCATTACAATATTATTAATGAAAATAGTATAGCCATAAATAAAAAGAGCAGCAATATCTAGTCCAGATTCCATGAGAACTATTATCATCATATTTATATCAAAGTGGAAAGTGATGCAGAAAGAGGTTCAGTGATTAAGCAAGAAATCCCAGAGATGCAGAGAAAGAGCCAGGACTAGAATTTCAGATTTTTTGGCCACATGTTCAGTTCTCCCAGTACAGACTTGGAACTGTTATAGCCCTTCCTAAGTCTGGATCAATGACACTTTATATTCTGGTCATGAGAAAATCCCTCTCTGCTGCTGTTTTGATGCTTTGCTGCTGGCTGAAGAGTCCAAAGCTACACTGTACAAAAACCACATATCTCCCTCGAGGTCAATGATATTGACATTTTCTGCCTGATTTGGAGGTGCTTTGTCCACAAGCTACAATAAATCTGATTTAGTCTCATTCTCCATATCACTGATAATTCTGACTTTGGCAGGAGCATGTATCATGCCATAGAAACAAAGTGAAGAAGAGGAACTAGATTCTGAGATACAAGTGTGATATATGATGAAGGATTCTGCAGTTTGGCTTCCGTTTTGTTTTTGTCTTTTTTTTAATCTAGAAGGAGGTTACCTCCAAAGAAACTTCGAAATAATTTTTTTTAGCACACTGGATCAAATCCCACACAAACAAATTTTTATCACCACCTTTCTGGCTTACTAATAGCCTGTTCAACCAACTGTGCAAATTTAGTCACAAAAGCACTTTTGTATATGGTGACATAGGATGGAGGAAGTGTTAGGAGGGGAAAAATAACAAAATATGTCTTAATGAGAAATTCCATAGAGTATCTCTAAAAACAAGGTAAAAACCTAGTTGAGAGATATGGAAATAGCCATTATCTTTTCTCGTAAGGTGCTTTGGGTATTATGAGTCTCCATTCATGATGCATGAACCAATCATGAATGTGTACTTAGCCCCCAAAATAAATTTAAAGAGAAACACAAAGAGAGCCTCAGCCTACCCCCTCTGCTAATTTGTAGTGGAGATCTGTTTTGTTGTTGTAGCCCTTCTCCATTCTCTGCTTTTTCTATCAGGAATCAATGCTTCCACCTTCCATGTGGTCCTGGTGAAGCTGTCAATTACAGCTGTGAACATGTAATTAAGGCCAGCCAATCAGAGACTCTATCTCTCTAGTACAGTGATTGGATTAAGAATGGACACATGGCCTAAAGAAGTATAAGCCTTCCAGATAATAGATATTTGGAGACTGAGGGGGGGGTGGGGAAAAAAAAAGAGTTCTTTTTTTGACTCACAAGCTATAAGGATATAAGCTTGGTTATCTCTCCCACCACAGAAAGTCTGAGAACTGAACCTACATGTAGAAGGAAGAAGAGCTAAACGATGGAGACAGAAGAGACAGACAACAACAAAGAAAACTTCAATAATACAATTTATGTCACTTAATTCTGATATGCAGAATCAAGTGGCTCCAAATATATAAGCCAATATATTCTCCTTTTAGCTTCAGGAGTTTAAATTAGATTTCTGTGGCTTTTGGCTAAAATAGTGCTAACACAGTATATATTGTATACTGTAATACAGTATATATTGAAGTCTTTCATGATCATAATCTCTAGGACCATGTTTTAGCAGTACAAAATAAATATAAACCAACTTGCTTGTGATACTCCTTTTGACTAGGGGACATGATTTATACAAAACTAAGAATATGAGATAGGGGCAATCTTTAAATATTGCTGATCTGAGTCACTCAAAAAAGTCTGTCTTTAAAAGAACACTGAGAGGGACTTCCCTGGTGGTCCAGTGTTTAAGACTCTGCACTCCCAATGCAGGGGGCCTGGGTTCGATCCCTGGTCCAGGAACTAAGATCCCACATATCGCAACTAAGCCCACGCATAGCAACTACTGAGCCCATGCTCTCTAGCGCCTGCACGCCGCAACCAGAGAGCTCACACGCCACAACTAGAGAAGCCTGCATGCCACAACAAAGACCCAGAATAGCCAAAATAAATAAATAAAAAAATAAATAAAAATAAATTTATAAAAAAATAAACACTGAGGAACAAAATTCAGGAGATGCACCATAGATGTAACAATGAATATTGACCCCCCCTCCCTGTTTAAGGGGTAACTATCCTTTCTCCACACCTAAAACTAGCTGTGATTAAAGTTGATAAAAGATTATTTCATCAACTGCATTTTTCTACATAAGTGATGGAAATACCAAAATTATTTTGAAATATTAATCAATGTTTTTAACCAAGATGTTTCTCATTACCCAACCCCTTCTCCTAATTAGAGCAACTAGGCATCTGGTCTTACTATTCCAGGGATGGGATGACCCAGCAGAATGCTTAATTCAGTTTGCAGCTTTCAAACGGTAAAAACCTAAACAGAAAAAAGTCAGAAGGAAATGAAGAAAGCTGAGAAAGGGGGTGATATTCCTGAGAAGCTATTCCCAGAAACACTAAAGTAGAAGTGGCTACAGGGTACATGCCTGTACAGCCCCTGGCCCCACCCCATCCCCCAGTTTCCCATAGCTTCAGAGTAGACAGGGAGATCAGTCAATGGTTTTCCATGCTCCCAGGAGGCACTCTGAGGCAGCAGAAAGAGCCAGATAGGGCAAAGGACAGCACAACAGCAATTTGTAGGAATCAATGGCTCAGGACTAGGCCAGATGACTGACATCACAGAAGATGTCTGCATGTATAGATGACAGTCAGGAGCCAGACATCAATGTGCCCTGCAACATGAGCTACGGAATTCAGCCACCAACCTTGGGGAGAGGGGCAAGGACCTTGAACTGATTGAGATTTTAGCTCCTGTCATCAGGGGAATGAGCTCTTGAAACAGAATTATACTGAGTCACAGAAAAACAAAGGTTACAGTTCTGAAGCACTAGACAGAGAATCATACTAGTGAAATGTTAAAAATAATTTTTCAGAATAAAATAACCAACAAAAATTTTAAGTCTTTTATTCAATATTTGCATTTGAAATTATGGATCACTAAGTTCTGTGTTAAATTTAAAAAGTCACTTTTGTTGCAGACAGTACATAACTCTGAGCCGTGGCCTCCAAGACTCTGCATCTCTTGGACTTGTGTCTGGGGATATTTCCTCTTCCGGTTATCAAAGAATCTTCTACCCTAGGCCAGCATAGCGTAACGATGAACTATTAACCATAAGTAAGGCTAAGCTCAAGAAGGTGGCCCACTCAGCACCCCTGCTGTACAACTGTCAACTCCAAACCCATCCTTTCCTCTAACAGAGGGTCAACAGAACCCATCTGTATGTGAAGCAAAGCACTGAGAAGTAGGGGAAAGCAATTCCCCATACTCCATGTTAGAACTGTCTACTACAAAGAAACAACATCTTTGTCTTATTCAGCTGTGATGACGCTTTATCCTTTTCTTCATTTTAAGAAGGGAATAATATGTGTTGAACACAAAATACACATCAGGAGTTATGCTAGATACTTTATGCGTGTTGTCTCATTTAATCCTCACAACAGCACTGTCTGGTCAGTTTTATTCCCATTTTCAAATGAGGCCAGTGAAGCTCAGAGAGGTTTAGTGACTCATCTTAGGTCATATAACTGATAAGGGGGAAATTTTGAATTGAAGTAAAATTAGCCTGGCTTTGAAGCCTGTGCACTTCAACTCCACCACACACCTCCCAAATTTGAACCATATAAAAGGGTTCAAATTTTGACTTGATGGTTTAGTGTTAACTGAAAATTCATTAATCACTGTGTGATATTTGAGCAATGCTCATCCTTGTTATTCTTTGGCCAAGCATCCTCTGCTCCTTTATATTCATAAAGCTGGGTTTTCTCACCTTCTCATCTAAGCTAAAATGTTACTTCCTAAGAAAGACTGACCCTAATGACCTTATCGAAAGTGGAAGATTAGCCACACAGTCCTCAACACCCTGCCACATCAGCAGAGTTGTTCTCTGTATTTCTCACTTCCTGAGATGATCTCTTTCATCTATTTTCCATCTCCTCCAACAGAAAATCCTCCATGTGCCCTTTAGCAGGTTTCTGACTTCCATTCTGTGTCTCTATCCAGATATCATAGTAGCCAGAATGATACTTTTAAAATATGTCAATTATTACATTCTTCTACTCAAAGTTCTTAAAGTCCTCCTACCTCATTCAGAGTGAAATACCAAGTCCTTACCCAGTTCAGTCTCCGAGAGTCTCTCCCTCTACTCTCCCCAACTCACTCTGCTCCAATCACCACTTCTTGAACAGGCCTCGGGGCTGTGCCCTCGCAACTCATCTGCCTGGAATAGTAGTTGCCTTGATATCCTCACTCCCCACTTCTTCACTTCTCTCAAGTCACAGCAAATCATTATACCTGGTTGCTTAAAATATTAAAGAGTAACATAATAAATTTTCACTTTTATATTTAAACAAAGTTACTTTACAGGCATCCTCGCAAGGCTAATTAATTGTTTGTTTCTACTGAACTTTAAGTATGCAAGCTTCTAAAGGAGGAAGTAAAAATTTGCTCATCTTGCTATTTCCAGAAAAAAAAAATAGATTTAATCTATCCCCTACTGGCCAAATATTTAAATGACCTCATTTGGCTTTTTTACCATTCTACTTTTCTTTCATTTCTATAAACTAGCATGTATATATTTCCTTCATTGGTTCACATATTTATTCATTCACTCTTTTATTCAATGTACAGTTTTGAATATCTACTAAGGAGTCAGTGGTAGAGATACAAAAATGAACAACACCCAGTTCTTGTCCTCAAAGACCTCACAAAATCAAGGGAGAGACACTCCTGGAAACTATTAGAAGGGACACCATGAAACGTGCCATCTGCTGTTTCCATGGGGGAGTTCTCCATTTAACTATTCCAGAAACTGAGAATTACAAAAGCAAAAAGAGCATTCTGGAATCTCATTTTTAGAGGGCTAGTGTAATAAGAGACAAACTACAATGATGAAATTTAATGTTCATACAAAATAGTATGCTCCTTTTTATATTTGTAAGTATCTCAGTTATAGAGATTTGATTATGGCTCCATATTTTTCTTAATCCATTGTTTGGTGCCTGCCCAACCTGTCACATAGTTGATTCCTTTGATGAAATCCAAGGGAAAGAGTAGGAGAAGGCAAGGCCAAATTTGGTACTTATTTATTCATGATACTATGTAGCTAAGTGGTATCTCTCTTCTGCTGGTTCCTGGTCCTGGCTTCCACCCACCCCAACAATTCCTCTTGAGTAGGAAGAATGAAGAGACAGAAAGAATAAAGTATGAAGCGCAGGAATCACTGGAACATATTTTTCTTTCAGTTATAATTTATTTGTGACCGAAAACTTGCATGTTGGTTGAATAGGACTACAAGCAAAGTGCATGTAGGAACTCAGTTTATTCCTGAGTGCACAGGGCTATGGATACATAGAGGAGGTGGCATTTGATTCTACTGGGGTAGAGAAGGTATTAATTGTAAAGAATTCTAGATTATGGAGGTTCTGAAATATGATTTCATTGCCTTGTTATAATTTGTGTGGCAATTTATATTAAGATACTTCCATATAAATAATAGTATATTATGTAGATCTGTGTTTGTGGGTGTGTGCACTGTGCATGTTTATGTGTGTGAATTAACTTTAATTTGCACCCTAGGGACAGCTACTTAGTACTTACAGTGCTGCAATCAAGAATCCACATTCCAAAGTGAATATGCCAGCATTTCAAATATTTATTCTAAATATATTCTAATAACACAGCTGTTAATTTACAAAAGGAATGTTGATTTTCCCCATTGGTAAAAATAAGTGGTGTTCAAGACCTCTTGTTGACTAGAAATATTTTATAAGCTCCAGTGCCTTTTCCTGAACCACATATCAAAATCTTCCAAGTGCTCAACACCTTCAAAGCAACACTTTAGCTCCAGAACTTATTTGGGACCTGGGTCCCCCTGGTCTAACAAATGCTCCTATCACCTTATCCAATAAGAAGGTGGCTAACCTAGAGTCCATTTTAGAAAGAACCGTTCAAACATGGTACATATGGAGTGTTTGCAGTCATAGAATGGGGTGTCACATTAAAGAAACAATAGTTCGTGCCTGCTCAGTAGTAAAGTGATATAAGAATTTTGTAGGAGACCCTGTAACATCTCATTAACAGTGAGGTGTGAGCGAGGGAACTATACAAAGTCTATTGCCTCTAACCTCAGAGGCTTCTGCTGCACACCACCTACCAACTTAGATCAGTTTACATAATAGGCCTCCACCAGGGACCACTGTCTTTCTTTAATCTACTTTGAATCATAAGTCTGGGGCATGGAGCTACAACAAACAATCCCTCCTCATTTACAAAATGTTTTATAGTTTTGGAAATCATTTTAAACCCACATAGAGGAATAAATGATTCACAATGCCCCAATCACCTGAGGCAATTCTGAGGGGTCATCTTCCTTGAACAGTCTGGGGTACAATGGAAGTAACATAATCTAGATTAGACATATCTCAATTATCATACAAGAAAACCTATTGTAAATGCCTCATGATTGGTGCTGTAAGAAATGAGTGTACAAAAAAATAACCCTTTAAAACATCTGTTAGAATAAGCACAAACCAATCCTCAGTTATTTAAATAGGTAATCTCAAAGAAGTACATTTTTGGTTAAAAGTTTCTGTAGAAGGAACATTATCTATTTGTTCTCCCAGTTTCCTAGACTGTATTAGTGGAGTTTAATAGGAAAAAATAAATAAATAGAATGTTATTTTGAAGCACCTTAAATCTTCATAAAGTTTATCTGCTTCCAAAATGATGTAAGTAGAGGAGCTAAGGGCAAGCAACAGGAGAATGTGATTGCTCCCTTAAGGTAATTGGTGTGTGATTATTCCTTAATAGGAAACTGTGTGCTGCATAATTTTCTTATTGTTCATTGCTGCCACTTCATTATAATCTGAAAAGATTTGAACAAATCCAAAAATAAACAACAAATTCCCTAAAATGCTAAATTATCCTAATGGCACTAAACATCTTTAGATGTTTTGATAATCAGTAAAAAAAATTTTTGAGGTTTGAAGGTAGGGGTTATATTAAAAATCATCTTTATTGTAGAATTTCAGTTAAACTGAATGTGCACACAGTACAGACATCCTAAATAAAAGCACACTGCACACACAAAGAGTACAGACGGTGATTAACCTGTTGGTATAGTCAGTATAGAATGGCAAATAGAAGAATTCCATTCTAGGAACTGAATTGTCAATGTTTGTCTACAATGCTCAAATCAACTACATAATCTCTAAATCTTTACTGTGAAGCAGATTATCAGCCAGGGTTCTCCAGAGAAATAGAAGAAACAAGAGATATATATTTATATGATGAGATTTGTTATAGGAATTCTCTTATGCAATTACGGAGGCTAAGAAGTCCCATAATCTGCCATCTGCAACCTGGAGAAACCAGGAAAGCCAGTGGTGTAATTTAATGTGAGTCTGCAGGTCTGAGATCCAGCAGCACTGATGTCTGAGGACAGGAGAAGATGAATGTCTTACCTCAAGCAAATTCACCCTGCTTCTGCTTTTTTGTTCTAATCAGGCCCTCAATGAATTGGATGACGCCCACTAACATTGATGAGGGTAATCTCCTTTACTCAGTCTACTTATTCAAATGCTAATCTCTTCTGGAAACACTCTCACAGACAAACCCAGAAATGATATTTTACCAGCCATCTGGGCATCCTTTAGCCCAGTCAAGTTGACATATAAAATTAACCATCACAAGCAGTGTAAAGCATAGAATTGAGGCAATTCTCTAGATAATTTAAATTTGAAAGAGACACACACACATTTTAGCTTAAAATAATCAGAGGTATAGGTCTAAATATTTTGAATAGATAAAACTAATTCTCTCATTCACAGGTAATCAGCCTAGAGTGGAGTTTTGCTATTATTCTGGTACAGTGACTCATGTAGACATTCAAAACAGCCATGCCTCCTTAATTCTATTATTTTTCAGATCTGGAACAATTGCTTTCAATCTTAAAAATTCAACTTGGGTAGTTTTAGGATGTTAAGACTTTTTCCTCTGTCCTTGTTAACTTTGTTTCTAAACAAACTGAATTTTGTGATTAAAGGTGAACAATGAGAAGAACTTACTGGTCCTTTTTGTTGTCTTTTGGTTGTTGTTATTGTTGTTGTAGACAGGAATAGAACCATACTGGGAGTAGATTTAGTGTTTTATGTTGGTTTTCAAATAGATATTGGTAAATAACAGTGTATTGAGTACCAAGTGTAGTAACTGCACAGCATCTCCCAACCCACGTACTCTCCACCTGACGCAGGAGACAGATGGGCCCCCAGGGCAAACGGTTTGAGCTCATTCCTTGTGGACTCTGAGACGGGAATAACAGGACAGTTGAGAGAGGAGGCTGGACACCGTCCAGATAGAAGAGAAGAGACCACGTATTCCTCATTCTTGAAGTCAGGAGACCTCCCCGACTACACATGTGCAGAAAAGCTCCTTGGAGGTCAAAAGGGGAGTGATGCCAACTAATGCTCACTTACCCATAGGCCTCTTCGGTAGAATCCATCTTGGCTAAGAGATTCGCACGCACACGTGGGAAAATCCCAAGCTATACCAAATACGGACTTTGAACCAGGCAAATCAAAATGATTGGCCAAAGGAAACCAGGAAGAAATGCCCCATTAAAGTGATTCAAACTGCCACGAGGGCACGACTCTCTCTCTGAGCCTGCCCATCTGTCTATCCACATGTACTGTACTCTTTTATCTCCTAATAAATACTTTTCTTGTTTCACTACTTTCTGTCTTTGTGGGAATTCTTTTTCTGCAAAGCCGTATGGCCAGGGCCTTGTCAGTGACCACTGGTCTAGTGGCTAGGATTCGGTGCTGTCACCGCTGTGACCCAACTTCAATCACTGGCCAGGAACCGAAACCCTGCTTGAAGCCGCTGCAGACTGGGGCCACCGGAAATCTCACCCACTTCAAGGAAAAGCAACCCCTCATTCTTTGAATTGTGCCAGCAGAACTACCATGCTTCTGTATTGCTTGACTTCTGCTTCAACTTCTTGTTCCACATGCTGAGCCAATCAGAGTCCTTACCTGAGATTTACAGGATTCAGAGATAGTGTAGCTGCTGGTGGTATAAGCTTAAAAATACAAAACTCAAAAGCTGTCACTGGCCATACCAATTGCCAATCAGGAGAAATCCATCTACAGTAGGAAAAAATTAAGTTAACCCAGCAGCAAGTAGCGAAAAAAAAAAAAGGAGAGCAAATCCTGGTAGTAATTGAGACTCAGCTCTATTCCTTCCGTTTCCCCAATTTTGTGTTAAACTATTCCTTTGATTCTTTGATCCAATAAATTTCTACTTTAGCCCAACCGTGATTTGGGCTTACTAATTTGCAACTAAGCTAACATTAATTGACATATAATATCTGATTATCTTATTAATACCAGCATAAACCAATCAAAGATAACACATTTATTACAACATGGAAAGAAATCTCCTAAATCACATTTTAATCTACTCTAAAGCTGACATATAAACAAGATGAATCTTGTTATATACACCCCCTTCCCCAAAATAAAATTGTCTGTTTAACACTCCACATCTGATTGTGTTAACTTGAAGCCCAAATATACAATTAGAATTTTCAAAATGCTGTAAATTTGGATTTAATTCCATATTGGTTTAAATTTGTATAGGTTTAAAAAATTTTAATGCCAAGCTTGTTTCCACCTCAGGGCATTTTCACAAGCTGTTTCCTCTCTCTGGAATACTCTTGCCCAGATACTTTCATGGCTCATTCTACCTCATTAAGTCATAATAAAATAACATTGTTTTTGAGAGACTTTTTCGTATCAACTACACAACCTCTAGTTACTTTCTATTATGTTATCCTGTTTTGTTTTCATTATAGCTCTTTCTGAAATTCTTATGTTTCTTGTTTTTTCATCTCTACTTTGTTTAGACTACAGACTTCATATAAAAAAACATATCTGCCTTATTTATGAAGCACCTAGAACAGTGCCTGGCACTGTAGGCATTCAATAAATATCTGCTGAATGAAAGGAAGGAAGGAAAGAAGGAAAGATGGAAAATCAGAATGCAAACTCAATTGATGAGGGTTTTTTTTATTAAATAAAAAAGATTTCAATGTTGGGAATGCATAATAGGAGTATTACCCAGGATTATCAATTGGCTACCAGCAAAGCTTCTGAGGGACAGCACCTCTTGGGGCACGACATTTTCAGAGTATGGATTTCCATCTTAAAATTCCAGAAGCTGCATATTCTTATTTATCCAAGTATGATTCAATTTTCAGTGGTAGCCGAACACTCAGTTAATCACACAAGACATTTTAGCAACCAAAACGCCACTGTGTTGCTTTGTAATAGTTGAGCATAATGTTTGTATTCCATCCCAGGGTCCCATCCTTCCCCCTTTCCATACTTAACCTTACTTCCTACCAGTATAATGGTATCAAGTAAGCCAACTGAATAATCAAACCATTTTTTGATAAATACAAAATTCAAAGGAGAGAAATAAATTGGTTTTAGGAAGCTACTGAAACCTCAGCAAATGCAATATATCAAACTTTACTATAACTGAATAGTTAAGAGATATGCTAGCTTGATCCAATATACTGTATTTTTTTCCTGCACAATATTGAATACACATTTTTAAACTCTTTTCTCTATGTAAGGCATTTCTCTTACATTAATATATTTTTCCCTTTATAAGTATTCATTTTATATCCCTGTTCACCACAGGATCTATCTTTCAGAGTTGAATTAACTTAGCTAACTCCCATGGTACAAAGCACCCCATGATTTTAGCCTACACAGACTAATTTTAATATTCACCTTTTAAAAAGCCTAATGAAGTCCTTATGATCTTAGATACTGTGGGAGAAAGAAATTTTCCTCTACCCTTTTAGGTTCTTCTGCCTAGTCTAAGGATTAAATTGACATGAGACAGATTAACAAGAGAAAATCAAACAAAGTTTAATAACATGTATACATGGGAAAGACCCAGGAGAACTGAGTAACTTTCCAAAATGGCTGAAACCCTCACTTTAAATAGCATCTTCAGCTAAAGACAAAAGAGGATGGTAAGTGTAGGGGTTTGGGACTTCACAAGGGAGGAAGGCAATTCACAGGAAGAAGGAAAAGCAAATGTTTGGTAAATAAATGTTTGCTGGGCCATACAGAGACAGTGGGACACAGAGAAGAATTTTTAACAAAGAGACTGCTAGGTTCCTTTGTCTACCACACTAGTTCATACTAGAGTTATCTATGGTGATAGCTCAATTTCTGGAACAGACCCTCTAAATTCTTCAGGCAGTTAGGGGCAAGCTCAAAGATTCTTCCCAAGTCTTTTGGGACTTGATTGTTTTCAGCTTGAAATAATCCACATGCAAAAGAGACATTTTGGAGTGGGAAATTTTGTTTCCCTACAGTATACATATTTTTCCTTGACTTACAATGGGGATACATCCCAATAAACCCCATCGTAAGTTGAAAATACTTTGAATACACCTAACCTACCAAATATCATAGCTTGACCTAGCCTACCTTAAACATGCTCAGAATAATAGTTGCATTAGCCTATAGTTGGGCAAAATCATCAAACACAAAGCTTACTTTCTAATACAGTTTTTAATATCTCTTATAATTGATTGAATGCTGCACTGAAAGTGAAAAATAAAATGGTTATATGGGTACAGAATGGTTTTAAGTGTATTGGTTGTTTACCCTGTTGATTGCATGGCTGACTGAGACCTGTGACCTGGTGATGCTGCCCAGGATCACAAGAGGGTATTGTACTGTATATCACTAGCCTAGGAAAATATTACAATTCAAAATTCCAAGTATGGTTTCTATCTCTTTCACACTATGACAAAGTTGAAAAATCCTAAACTGAACCACTGAAAGTCAAAAACTGTTTGTAAATGGGACATGAGCAAATAATACAACTCCAAAGGCTCTTCTCCCCAACTGATATCTGTCTCCTCTGAGATAACTTCACCTCTCTCCTGTATTGCTCTTGTTTCCTTAGTACTATTCAACCCAATAGAATAAAACAAGTGTCATTAAGTGAGAAATAAAAGTAATATTGGGCAACTTTTCCCTAATGAAATGTAGTTTATAGAATACTACGCAGTTGTCAGAAACAATGAATTAGAGTTACATACAGAAACACAGATCTTTAAACCACAGGATTTAAAGAAATAAAAAACATATTATTCAAGTAAATTAAAACACATACATACATAAAATATTGTATGTATGCTTATGTGTGGAAATACATAACAATATTGCATGGATTTTCAGTGAGACATACATATCCAAAGGCATATATATAAAACATTAGAGTAGATATGGAGATGGATGGGAGATGGGAGTAAGGAGTGGAAGTGTGGATCAAGTACGAAGGTCAAAACAAGGTAAAACAAGAAAAGATGGATGTTAATTATCCGTCACAAACTGTACAGTATGCTTGACTCATCTCGGTACATCTTAGATCCCAAAAAACCTAAAATATTTTAATAAGTTAGATGTATATAAACTGATATGGAGTGATGTCTGAGTTATAAACTAAAAGAGGCAGTTGAAGAGAAGTTTGATCCCATTTGTGTAAAAGTAAATACTTGCATATGCACACATACCTATGCTCCCATATGTTCAGAAAATTTCTGAAGATATTGGTTAGAGATGGCGGAGTAGAAGGACGAGCTCTCACTCCCTCTTACAAGAACATCAGAATCACAACTAACTGCTGAACAATCATCAACAGGAAGACACTGGAACTCACCAAAAAAGATACCCCATATCCAAAGACAAAGGAGAAGCCACAGTGAGACAGTAGGAGGGGCGCAATCACAATAAAATCAAATCCCATAACTGCTGGGTAGGTGACTCACAAACTGGAGAACACTTATACCACAGAAGTCCACCCACTGGAGTGCAAGTTCTGAGCCCCACGTCAGGCTTCCCAATCTGGGGGTCTGGCAACAGGAGGAGGAATTCCTAGAGAATCAGACTTTGAAGGCTAGCGGGATTTGATTGCAGGACTTCGACAGGACTGGGGGAAACAGAGACTCCACCCTTGGAGGGCACACACAAAGTAGTGTGCGCATTGGGACCCAGGGGAAGGAGTAGTGACCCCACAGGAGACTGAACCAGACCTACCTGCTAGTGTTGGAGGGTCCCCTGCTGAGACAGGGGGTGGCTGTGTGTCACTGTGAGGACAAGGACACTGGCAGCAGAAGTTCTGGGAAATACTCCTTGGTGTGAGCCCTCCCAAAGTCTGCCATTAACCCCACCAAAGAGCCCGGGTAGGCTCCAGTGTTGGGTTGCCTCAGGCCAAACAACCAACAGGGAGGGAACCCAGCCCCACCCATCAGCAGACAAGTGGAATAAAGTTTTACTGAGCTCTGCCCACCAAAGCAACAGCCAGCTGTACCCACCACCAGTCCCTCCCATCAGGAAACTTGCACAAGCCTCTTAGATAGCCTCATCCACCAGAGGTCAGACAGAAGAAGCAAGAAGAACTACAGTCCTGCAGCCTGTGGAACAAAAACCACATTCACAGAAAGATAGACAAGATGAAAAGGCAGAGGGCTATGTACCAGATGAAGGAACAAGATAAAACCCCAGAAAAACAACTAAATGAAGTGGAGATAGGCAACCTTCCAGAAAAAGAATTCAGAATAATGATAGTGAAGATGATCCAGGACCTCGGAAAAAGAATGGAGGCAAAGATCGAGAAGATGCAAGAAATGTTTAACAAACATCTAAAAGAATTAAAGAACAAACAAACATAGATGAACAACAAAATAATTGCAATGAAAAATAAACTAGAAGGAATCAATAGCAGAATAACTGAGGCAGAAGAATGGATAAGTGACCTGGAAGACAGAATGGTGGAATTCACTGCTGCAGAACAGAATAAAGAATGAAAAGAGATGAAGACAGCCTAAGAGACCTCTGGGACAACATTAAACGCAACAAAATTCACATTATAGGGGTCCCAGAAGGAGAAGAGAGAGAGAAAGGACCCAAGAAAATATCTGAAGAGATTATAGTCAAAAACTTCCCTAACATAGGAAAGGAAACAGCCACCCAAATCCAGGAAGTGCAGAGAGTTCCATACATGATAAACCCAAGGAGAAACATGTCGAGACACATAGTAATCAAATTGGCAAAAAATAAAGACAAAGAAAAATTACTGAAAGCAGCAAGGGAAAAATAACAAATAACATACAAGGGAACTCCCATAAGGTTAACAGCTGATTTCTCAGCAGAAACTCTACAAGCCAGAAGGGAGTGGCATGATATACTTAAAGTGATGAAAGGGAAGAACCTACAACCAAGATTACTCTACCTGGCAAGTATCTCATTCAGATTCCATGGAGAAATCCAAAGCTTCACAGACAAGCAAAAGCTAAGAGAATTCAGCAACACCAAACCAGTTCTACAACAAATGCTAAAGGAATGTCTCTAAGTGGGAAACACAAGAGAAGAAAAGGACCTACCAAAACAAACCCAAAACAATTAAGAAAATGGTCATAGGAACATACCTATCGATTATTACCTTAAACGTGATGGATTAAATGCTCCAACCAAAAGACACAGGCTTGCTGAATGGATACAAAAACAAGACCCATATATATGCTGTCTACAAGAGACCCACTTCAGACCTAGGGACACATACAGACTGAAAGTGAGGGGATGGAAAAAGATATTCTATGCAAATGGAAATCAAAAGAAAGCTGGAGTAGCAGTACTAATATCAGATAAAATAGACTTTAAAATAAAGAATGTTACAAGAGACAAGGAAGGACACTACATAATGATCAAGGGATCAATCCAAGAAGAAGATATAACAATTCTAAATATATATGCACCCAACATAGGAGCACCTCAATACATACGGCAACTGCTAACAGCTCTAAAAGAGGATTTCAACAGTAACACAATAATAGTGGGGGACTTTAACACCTCACATCAATGGACAGAGCATCCAAACAGAAAATTAATAAGGAAACACAAGCTTTAAATGACACAATAGACCAGACAGATTTAATTGATATTTATAGGACATTTCATCCAAAAACCGCAGATTACACTTTCTTCTCAAGTGTGCACGGAACATTCTCCAGGATAGATCACATCTTGGGTCACAAATCAAGCCTCAGTAAATTTAAGAAAATTGAAATTATATCAAGCATCTTTTCTGACCACAGCGCTATGAGATTAGAAATCAATTATATGGGGAAAAAACGTAAAAAGCACAACCACATGGAGGCTAAACAATACGTTACTAAATAACCAAGAGGTCACTGAAGAAATCAAAGAGGTAATCAAAAAATACCTAGAGACAAATGACAATGAAAACACGATGATCCAAAACCTATGGGATGCAGCAAAAGCAGTTCTAAGAGGGAAGTTTATAGCTATACAAGCCTACCTCAAGAAACAAGAAAAATCTCAAATAAACAATCTAACGTTACACCTAAAGGAACTAGAGAAAGAAGAACCAAAAAAACCCACAGTTAGCAGAAGAAAAGAAATCATAAATATCAGAGCAGAAATAAATGAAATAGAAACAAAGAAAACAATAGCAAAGATCAACAAAACTAAAAGCTGGTTCTTTGAAAAGATAAACAAAATTGATAAACCATTAGCCAGACTCATCAAGAAAAAGAGGGAGAGGACTCAAATCCTCTTTAGAGGATTTTAATTTTAATCCTCTAAAACTAGAAATGAAAGAGAAATCACAACTGACACTGCAGAAAAACAAAGGATTACAAGAGATTACTACAAGCAACTCTAGGCCAATAAAATGGACAACCTGGAAGAAATGGACAAATTCTTAGAAAGGTATAACCTTCCAAGACTGAACCAGGAAGAAGTAGAAAATATGAACAGACCAATCACAAGTAATGAAATTTAAACTGTGATTAAAAATCTTCCAACAAACAAAAGCCCAGGACCAGATGGCTTCACAGGTGAATTCTATCAAACATTTAGAGAAGAGCTAACACCCATCCTTCTCAAACTCTTCCAAAAAACTGCAGAAGAAGGAAAACTCCCAAACTCATTCTGTGAGGCCACCGTCACCCTGATACCAAAACCAGACAAAGATGTCACAAAGAAAGAAAACTACAGGCCAATATCACTGATGAATATAGATGCAAAAATCCTCAACAAAATACTAGCAAACAGAATCCAACAACACATTAAAAGGATCAAACACCATGATCAAGTGGGATTTATTCCAGGGATGCAAGGAATTTCCAATATACACAAATCAATCAATGTGATACACCATATTAACAAATTGAAGAAGAAAACCCATATGATCATCTCAATAGATGCAGAAAAAGCTTTTGACAAAATTCAACACCCATTTATGATAAAAACTCTCCAGAAAGTGGGCACAGAGGGAACCTACCTCAACATAATAAAGGCCATATATGACAAACCGACAGCAAACATCTTTCTCAATGGTGAAAAACTGAAAGCATTTCCTCTAAGATCAGGAACAGACAAGGATGTCCACTCTCACCACTATTATTCAACATAGTTTTGGAAGTCCTAGCCACGGCAATCAGAGAAGAAAAAGAAATAAAAGGAATACAAAGTGGAAATGAAGAAGTAAAACTGTCACTGTTTGCGGATGACATGATACTATACATAGAGAATCCTAAAGATGCCACCAGAAAACTACTAGAACTAATCAATGAATTTGGTAAAGTTGCAGGATACAAAACTAATGCACAGAAATCTCTTGCATTCCTATACACTAATGATGAAAAATCTGAAAGAGAAATTAAGGAAACACTCCCATTTACCATTGCAACAAAAAGAATAAAATACCTAGGAATCAACCTACCTAGGGAGACAAAAGACCTGTATGCAGAAAACTATAAGACACTGTTGAAAGAAATTAAAGATGATACCAACAGATGGAGAGATATTCCATGTTCTTGGATTGGAAGAATCAGTATTGTGAAAATGACTATAATACACAAGACAATCTACAGATTCAACACAATCCTTATCAAAATACCAATGGCATTTTTTACAGAACTAGAACAAAAAATCTTAAAATTTGTATGGAGACACAAAAGACCCCAAATAGCCAAAGCAGTCTTGAGGGAAAAAAACGGAACTGGAGGAATCAGACTCCCCGACTTCAGACTATACTACAAAGCTACAGTAATCAAGACACTATGGTACTGGCACAAAAACAGAAATATACACCGATGGAACAGGATAGAAAGCCCAGAGATAAACCCACGCACCTATGGTCAACTAATCTATGACAAAGGAGGCAAGGATATACAATGGAGAAAAGACAATCTCTTCAATAAGTGGTGCTGGGAAAACTGGACAGCTACATGTAAAAGAATGAAATTAGAACACTCCCTAACACCATACACAAAAATAAACTCAAAATGGATTAGAGACCTAAATGTAAGACTGGACACTATAAAACTCTTAGAGGAAAACATAGGAAGAACACTCTTTGACATAAATCACAGCAAGATCTTTTTTGATGCACCTCCTAGAGTAATGGAAATAAAAACAAAAATAAACAAATGGGACTTAGTGAAACTTAGAAGCTTTTGCAAAGCAAAGGAAACTACAAACAAGACGAAAAGACAACCCTCAGAATGGGAAAAAATATTTGCTAACGAATCAACGGACTAAGGATTAATCTCCAAAATATATAAACAGCTCATGCAGCTCAATATTAAAAAAACAAACAACCCAATCAGAAAATGGGCAGAAGACCTAAATAGACATTTCTCCAAAGAGGACATACAGATGGCTAAGAAGCACATGAAAAGCTGCTCAACATTACTAATTATTAGAGAAATGCAAATCAAAAATACAATGAGGGGGCTTCCCTGGTGGCGCAGTGGTTGAGAATCTGCCTGCTAATGCAGGGGACACGGGTTCGAGCCCTGGTCCGGGAAGATCCCACATGCCGCAGAGCAACTAGGCCCGTGAGCCACAACTACTGAGCCTGTGTGTCTGGAGCCTGTGCTCCGCAACAAGAGAGGCCACTATAGTGAGAGGCCCGTGCACCGCGATGAAGAGTGGCCCCCGCTTGCCACAACTAGAGAAAGCCCTCGCACAGAAACGAAGACCCAACACAGCCAAATAAATAAATAAGTAAATAAATTAAAAAAAAAAAAAGAGCAGACCAATAATCTAAGGAAATGTTTCCATTAAAAAAAAAAATACAATGAGGTATCACCTCACACCAGTTAGAATGGGCATCATCAGAAAATCTACAAATAACAAATGCTGGAGAGGGCGTGGAGAAAAGGGAACCCTCTTGCACTGTTGGTGGGAATGTAAATTGATACAGCCACTATGGAGAACAGTATGGAGGTTCCTTAAAAAACTAAAAATAGAATGACCATATGACCCAGCAATCCCGCTACTGGGCATATACCCTGAGAAAACCATAATTCAAAAAGACACATGCAACCCAATGTTCATTGCTGCGCTAATTTACAATCGCCAGGTCATGGAAGCAACCTAAGTGCCCATCGACAGATGAATGGATAAAGAAGATGTGGTACATATATACAATGGAATATTACTCAGCCATAAAAAGGAACGAAATTGGGTCATTTGTAGAGATGTGGATGAATCTAGAGACTGTCATACAGAGTGAAATAAGTCAGAAAGAGAAAAACAAATATCGTATATTAACACATATATGTGGAACCTAGAAAAATGGTACAGATGAACTGGTTTGCAGGGCAGAAATAGAGACACAGATGTAGAGAACAAACGTATGGACACCAAGGGGGGGAAAGCAGCGGGGGATGGAAGTGGCGGTGCGATGAATTGGGAGATTGGGATTGACATGTATACACTGATGTGTATAAAATGGATGACTAATAAGAACCTGTTGTATAAAAAGTAAATAAAATTAAATTTAAAAAAAAAGAAAATTTCTGACAATATGCATAAAAACCTTAAAATTTATGTCTGGAGACTAGATCTCGGAGGCAAAAGTTCAATTTTATGCATATATAATCTTTTGACTATTTTTTATCTAGAAGGAGTTAACAAAGGTATAAATTTTTAAAAAATAACTAGAGTGATTTGAAGTCCAAGATAATTCAGAAGATACAGACAGAGAACTGTTCTTCACTTAAAACTCTGGAAACTTTGGAAACAATTCCGTAAACATTTATTTCAGATTCAGTAGAATGTGTGGGAAGTAGGGATAATAATATGTGCAAGTCGAGGAAGTTTATGTGGATGAGGTATTAATTTAAAAGTTAAACATATTTGTGCCCATGAGGAAGCTAAGGGAAGTAAAAAGATAACAAGAAAACTGTGTTTTTTCCCCACAGGGTTAGGGGTCAGGTGGGCTAAGCTGACAAATACTTGTAACGGTATATGTGACCTCAGATTCTTATTCTTCCTGGCAATCCTCCTCTCCCAAGCACACTAAGAAATAGCTCAGCAAACACCAAACACCATGTCATATAAGTAAACATATTATTTATATAGAGTAAAGGTAGGACTGGAGCACCCATGGAACTTCAACAAGGGAGATCCCAAGGAGATGGGAAGTTTGGCAGGACTGCTGAGCATGTACATTGCCCATGTCCAAAAGCACAGCTCATGTTGAGCCTGTGTGTGTGCTCAGACATTTTTTAAGTGTCTTGATACCCATTTTTAATGCAAGAATACATATAAAATGCTAAAACAGTGCCTGGCATACAAAAAGTGATCAATAAATTCAATTGCTGTGCTCAGTATATATTCAGTGCCTACTACTTAACAGGCATTGTTTGAGGTTCTGTAGAAATATCAATGAACAAAATAAACAAAAATCTAGAATTTCACCAAGGTTACATTCTAATGCGGAAACAAGCCATAAATAAGAAAAATATATAGTATATCAGATGGTGATAAGTGTATGGAGAATGACTTATAAACAGATAAGGCAATAGAAAATGTAAGGTCAAGGTGGGGGTTTCAATCTAGACAGAATGAGATGGTGACATTGGACTAAACACCTAAAGAAGGTGGGGGAGAGTCATGCAGACAGGTGCTTGGAGGGTTCCTACTCATTTAGCATACATCTTCGAACATTTGCTAATCCATGGCACCATGCCAAGTCCTGTGTGCAAAATAATAAAAGTAGCAAGTACTGAGCATTTATTATAAGCTGAGCAATGCACTAAGCACATTACTTGCAATATCTTACTTAATCTTCATAAAGGTGATTTTATGAAGGAAGTAGGACTTGGAGAAGTTAAGTGTTTAACACAAAGTCACTCAGTTACCCAGAAGCAACACAAGGATTTCACCTGAGGGCTTAGACACCAATTCTGTTATCTGAACCTCATGTTTATTTATTGAGCATCAGACAATTTTATGCTCCCACAGAGTCTTGTATTTTTCCTTGATAGCACTTAACATTGTATTTAAGATATTTGTCATATAATTACTTCTTCAATGTTTGGGGGGATTTTTTTTCACACTAGATTACACACAGTAGAAGGGCAGGGACCAACTGAGCTTCTCTTGTTCACCACTGAATTTGTAGCACCTAACGTCATGTCAAAGTATGTAGGAGGTGCTCAATTCATGTTTTATGAATTAATCAGTATAACTTATCTAACCATCACAATTTCTTTGTAATATTAGACTGGTTGCAATGAGAACATGTTACTTTTCCCAGCTTTCAAAGAAATATTTAATAAAGAAAATTTAAAGGCACTAAATGGCCTTGACATTCTGAGAAACATGATTGAAGTAGGGTTTTTGGAAGATTATTCCATTTTATGTGTTTGCAGTTGATGACTATAATTTTGCCTGTCCAGCATCTATGTTTCAGGTATAGCACCTTATCTGTTCTTTGAAATATCATCGCTCTCTCTCCTGAGAGCTCCTTCTGTGGGAGTCTACCCCGTCATCTAGCTTCAAGGATGATTAAATGACTCAGTTATAACATCCACAGATCTATCCTCTGCCCTCAAGTGTACCCAACACAAAGCAGGCTAAAAAGACTCAGTCTTAGTCATATGCTTAAACTTTTGGGAAAGAGACAAAAGTTTCTATGAGTTGCTAACATGTTAGGATGTATATCTGGAGTTACTCCTACTCATCTATGCAAACTCATAAGCAGAATCTGTCTGAAGAAAAGCCAACAGAGGGAAAAAGAAGATGCCGTTTGTCTTCTATAAAAGATATGGGGAGACCAGGGAGAAGATGGCGGAAGAGTAAGACGCGGAGATCACATTCCTCCCCACAGATACATCAGAAATACATCTACACGTGGAACTGCTCCTATAGAACACCCACTGAACGCTGGCAGAAGACCTCAGACCTCCCAAAAGGAAAGATATGGGAATAAACATATTCCTAACAACAATTGTTTGCATCTAAATACATCTATCCTTTCTTTAAAAATTTTACAGAAGTATAGTTGGTTTACAGTGTTGTGTTAACTTCTGTTGCACAGCAAAGTGACTCAGTTATACATATATATCTATTCTTTTTCATATTCTTTTCCATTATGGTTTATCACATGATGTTGAATATAATTCCTTGTGCTATACAGTAGGACATTGTTGCTTATCCATCCTATATATAATAGTTTTCAATCTGCTAATCCCAGACCCCCAATCCTTCCCTCCTCCAGTACATCCATCCTTAAAGCCATGCCCCTGGACTTTTCTGTTATGTGAACAATACTTTTTTTTTCCTTGAACCAATTTGAATTAGCATATTAGTTAACAATTGCTCATAATGCTCAGAATGAATTATTCCAACTTTAATGGCTTAAAGCAAAAAAAAAAATCACATTTATCTCAGTTTCTAACAGTCAGGAATATAGGGTGGCTCAGGTGGAATGTTCTGGTTCAGAGTCTCTCATATTGTTGCCCTTAGATGTTGACAGTCATCCAATGGCTTGACTGAAATGGAGAATCCCTTTCTAAGATGACTCACTTACATGGCTGACAGGTTCATGCTGGCTGTAGGCTAGAGGGTCTCAGTTCCTTTCAACAAGGGCATTTCCACAGGGCTGCTTGAGTGTCCTCATAGCATGATAGCTAGCTTCTTTCAGAGTGAGCTACCCAAGAGCCCAAGGCCAAGGCTGCAATGCCTTTTACAATCTAACCAACTAAACTTGAAAGTCATACCATCACTTCTGCCATATTCTATAGGTCACACAGGGTCAGCCTTAATTCAGTGGGGGAAAAAAAACATTCAAAGAGATGAATACCAAAGGTGAAGACACTTAGGAGTCATCTAGAAGACTGATTACCACCACTAGGTTTCTGTCATTGCATTATAAAGAGTCCTGTCTGAATGAACAAGTTAAATGAATATAAAGTATCATATGTACTGTGATAAAAGGTTCAAAGACCTATTAAAGAAAACAGAGAATAACAAACCAGCCTCATCAAGGTAAGCTCCAGGGAGGAAGCAGACTTGAATCAGGACTTGACCATTGTTTAACTTACTTATTTGTTTAGGTAAAGATGAAAAGAAGGCATTTCAGGCCTGAGAAAAGACAGAGGCAGGAAGGAGCAAAAAGTAGTTTGTTATGGCTGAAGTGAACAGAGGGATCCTAGTGGAATGCAGTCAACAACTGATAGAACCATCTTATGTTGAGGCTCTCTATATTTTTTAGAGAGGTTATATTTCATTTGGTAGCAATTTTCCTCAAAAAATAAAAACAATATTAAAGTGATTGGAAAGGGTAGGCCCAACCCTGGTATCTCTGGTACACACACTGCTAAACTCAGACTTACCAACTTCTCAGTAAAAAGGTTGTTGGTATCTTACATGGTTCCTTTCAAAGTCTCCATGG
This sequence comes from Eubalaena glacialis, assembly GCF_028564815.1. Taxonomy (NCBI): domain Eukaryota; kingdom Metazoa; phylum Chordata; class Mammalia; order Artiodactyla; family Balaenidae; genus Eubalaena; species Eubalaena glacialis. Next base: position 86,777,313 of record NC_083725.1, read on the forward strand.
GCAAAGACCAGATTCTTATCTTTTCAATGTTGAACGTACTCTCCTATTCATTTATTCAAGGTTGATTAGATTTAAGGGGACTAGTTAATGGGAATCAAACTCACTAGATATTGATTAGCAACTTGAAATCTAATTTCTTCATTTATAATGAGAAACATTATTGCCTCATGGACCAAAATTCTCAAGTCAAGTGGATAGTGTGTTCTTTTTCTAGTAGGGAAGATTTCTTGGAAACTGAATTAATATGAGAAAGTTGCTTTGTAAGTGCAGAGATGAAGGAAAGGAAATATGATGATCTTAATTAATTTATAATTAATTGATTTCTCTTCTGTGTGTTTAGGGCACTTGACTTACTTGTTCATTCCACAAATATTTACTCAGCATCTTCTATGTGCCTTGCCCCATATGAGTTGCTAAGGCATGTTAAAATATATGAAAGCTAGCCTCTGCCATCAGTAGGAGGACAAATGGGGAACCAACATTAATCAAGATCTTAGTATGTGCCACACCTTACACTAGGTGATTTATGGCCATATCTTTCAATTTCCATAACTCTATAAGGAATTTAAATTTTACTGAAGATGAGAAGTAATTTTTTAATGGAAAAATGCAATTTAAGCAACTTACTCAAGATCACAGAGGTAAGTAGTTTCATGACTGTATGTATCTGGGTAAGCTGGGACGAAGTGAGAGAGTGGCATCAACATATATACACTACCAAATGTAAAATAAATAGCTAGTGGGAAGCAGCTGCATAGCACAGGGATATCAACTCGGTGCTTTGTGACCACCTAGTGGGGTGGGATAGGGAGGGTGGGAGGGAGACGCAAGAGGGAGAGGATATGGGGATATATGTACACGTATAGCTGATTCACTTTGTTATACAGCAGAAACTAACATAACATTGTAAAGCAATTATACTCCAATAAAGATGTTTAAAAAAACTTATTAGATTGTATACTTAATTGGAGAATTATACCATATGTAAGTTATACCTCAATAAAAGTGATTAAAGGAAACCATGTCAGAAAACCAAAGAGAAGATTTGTGAAAATACATTTTTGAAAAAGGCTCTTACATGCTGTGAGTTCCCAACCCCCAAACAAGGAAGGAAAGTAAAATGGTACTTCTTTTGCCTCAAGCTTACTTAAAGGTGCTTCCTTGGTACAACTTAGAGAACCAGAATTGTATTCCTTAAGGTTCCCCAGATGATTAGGCCTGTGTAATGGTTAATTTTATTTATCAACTTGGCTAGGCTATGGAGCTCAGTTAGTTTTTTGGTCAAACACAATCTAGATTTTGCTGTAAAGCTATTTTTTTTTTTCACTTGTGACTAATATTTAAATCAGTAGACTTTGAGCAGAGCAGATTACCCTCCATAATGTGGGTGGGTCTCACCCAATCAGTTGAAGGCCTTAAGAGCAAAGACTGAAAATTCCCAAAGAAATAATTCTGCCTCCAGACTACAACATAAATATTCTGCCTGAGTTTCCAGCCTTCAGATTCAAGACCAAAATATCCGTTCTTACCTGCATCTCCAGCTTGTCAGCTTGCCCTATGGGCTTAGGACTTTCCAGGCACCAAAATTATGTGAACCAACTCTTTAAAATCTCTCTTTCTCTCTCTCCATACACCTATATCTATATCCTATATCTATATCTGTATCTATATCTACACCTATATCTATATCCTATTGGTTCTGTTTCTCTGGAGAACCCCAACTAATACAGATTTTGGTACATGGAGTGGTCCTGGACAGCGAGAATCCTAAGGATGAGTTTTTTGAATTGGGAAATCTAAACGCAAGGAATGCAAGGATTCTTCAATATATGCAAATCAATCAATGTGATACACCATATTAACAAATTGAAGGAGAAAAACCATATGATCATCTCAATAAATGCAGAGAAAGCTTTTGACAAAATTCAACACCCATTTATGATAAAAACCCTCCAGAAAGTAGGCATAGAGGGAACTTTCCTCAACATAGTAAAGGCCATATATGACAAACACACAGCCAACACTGTCCTCAATGGTGAAAAACTGAAACCATTTCCACTAAGATCAGGAACAAGACAAGGTTGCCCACTCTCACCACTATTATTCAACATGATTTTGGAAGTTTTAGCCACAGCAATCAGAGAAGAAAAAGAAATAAATGGAATCCAAATCGGAAAAGAAGAAGTAAAACTGTCACTGTTTGCAGATGACATGATACTATACATAGAGAATCCTAAAGATGCTACCAGAAAACTACTAGAGCTAATCAATGAATTTGGTAAAGTTGCAGGATACAAAATTAATGCACAGAAATCTCTTGCATTCCTATACACTAATGATGAAAAATCTGAAAGTGAAATTAAGAAAACACTCCCATTTACCACTGCAACAAAAAGGATAAAATATCTAGGAATAAACCTACCTAAGGAGACAAACTGTATGCAGAAAATTATAAGACACTGATGAAAGAAATTAAAGATGATAAAAGCAGATGGAAAGGTATACCATGTTCTTGGATTGGAAGAATCAACATTGTGAAAATGACTATGCTACTCAAAGCAATCTATAGGTTCAATGCAATCCCTATCAAACTACCACTGGCATTTTTCACAGAACTAGAACAAAAAATTTCACAATTTGTGTGGAAACACAAAAGACCCCGAATAGCCAAAGCAATCTTGAGAAAGAAAAATGGAGCTGGAGAAATCAGGCTCCCTGACTTGAGACTATGCTACAAAGCTACAGTAATTAAGACAGTATGGTACTGGCACAAAAACAGAAATATAGATCAATGGAACGGGATATAAAGCCCAGAGATAAACCATGCACATATGGTGACCTTATATTTGATGAAGGAGGCAAGAATATACAGTGGAGAAAAGACAGCCTCTTCAATGAGTGGTGCTGGGAAAACTGGACAGCTACATGTAAAAGAATGAAATTAGAATACTCCCTAACACCATACACAAAAATAAACTCAAAATGGACTAAAGACCTAAATGTAAGGCCAGACACCATCAAACTCTTAGAGGAAAACATAGGTAGAACACTCTATGACATAAATCACAGCAAGATCCTTTTTGACCCACCTCCTAGAGATATGGAAATAAAAACAAAAATAAACAAATGGGACCTAATGAAACTTAAAACCTTTTGCACAGCAAAGGAAACCATAAACAAGACCAAAAGACAACCCTCAGAATGGGAGAAAATATTTGCAAATGAAGCAACTGACAAAGGATTAATCTCCAAAATTTACAAGCAGCTCATGCAGCTCAATATCAAAAAAACAAACAACCCAATCCAAAAATGGGCAGAAGACCTAAATAGACATTTCTCCAAAGAAGATATACAGATGGCCAACAAACACATGAAAGAATGCTCAACATCATTAACCATTAGAGAAATGCAAATCAAAACTACAATGAGATATCATCTCACACCGGTCAGAATGGCCATCATCAAAAAATCTACAAACAATAAATGCTGGAGAGGGTGTGGAGAAAAGGGAACCCTCTTGCACTGTTTGTGGGAATGTAAATTGATACAGCCACTATGGAAAACAGTATGGAGGTTCCTTAAAAAACTAAAAATAGAACTACCATACGACCCAGCAATCCCACTACTGGGCGTATACCCAGAGAAAACCATAATTCAAAAAGAGTCATGTACCAAAATGTTCATTGCAGCTCTATTTACAATAGCCAGGACATGGAAGCAACCTAATTGTCCATCAACAGATGAATGGATAAAGAAGATGTGGCACATATATACAATGGAATACTACTCAGCCATAAAAAGAAACGAAATTGAGTTATTTGTAGTGAGTTGGATGGACCTAGAGTCTGTCATACAGAGTGAAGTAAGTCAGAAGAAGAAAAACAAATACCGTAAGCTAACACATATATATGGAATCTAAAAAAAAAAAAAAGTCATGAAGAACCTAGGGGCAAGACGGGAATAAAGACACAGACCTACTAGAGAATGGACTTGAGGATACAGGGAGGGGGAAGGGTAAGCTGGGACAAAGTGAGAGAGTGGCATGGACATATATACACTACCAAACATAAAATAGATAGCTAGTGGGAAGCAGCTGCATAGCACAGGGAGATCAGCTCGGTGCTTTGTGACCACCTAGAAGGGTGGGATAGGGAGGGTGGGAGGGAGGAAGACACAAGAGGGAAGAGATATGGGGACATATGTATATGTATAACTGATTCACTTTGTTATAAAGCAGAAACTAACATACCATTGTAAAGCAATTATACTCCAATAAAGATGTTTAAAAATTTTTTAAAAATAAAATAAAATAAATGCAATGAAGATAGTTGTATCCCAGTGTGTCAGTGGCCAAGTAGAGATATTTAAATTCCAAAGGAAAAATGGAGGTGGTTACTTTAACAGATAGCAGAGTCAAAGCTGTAATCAGAATAGTTTGACTTACAGAGATCTAATGACATTAGTTGATGGATCATGGTGTCCGTAGAAGTTAAATATATGAGCAGTGTACTAAATTCTTACTTGCTCTCTGTAAGTGGAAGAATCCAAGGTCAAGTACACAAAAGTCTGACTTGAATCATATAAACGGATTTGAACCATTCCCAAACTTGAGTCAGTTTACAGACCAAGACAACCTTTAATGAAAGGGAGACCAGGTCCCCTTAAGGAAGGACACAGCTATGCTGCTAAAATTTTATACTATTAATCTTTCTCCTAGTTTTTTCCAAAGGGAAGGTCTGTTACCAAGGTGACTGTATAGTGGGGAAAAGCAAATTATCAGAAGTTTCAGAGAGATTACTGGACCTTGGCTCTGAACTGACACTAATTCAAGGAGACCCAAAAAGTTGCTGTGATCCACTAGTCAGAGTAGGGGTTTATAGAATTCAGGTGATCAATGGAATTTTAACTCAGGTCCATCTCAGGGTATGTCCAGTGGGTCACTGTGATGGTTAATTTTATGTGTTAATTTGGCTGGACCACAGTGTCCAGATATCTGGTCAAACATTATTCCAGATGTTTCTGTGAGGGTATTTTTGGATGAGATTTACATTTAAATTAGTGGACTTTGAGTAAAGCAGATCACTCTCTATAATATGGGTGGTGTTCATAAATCAGCTGAAGATCTGAAAAGAACAAAAGGCTGATCTCCTCCAAGCAAGAAGGAATTCTGCCAGCAGACTGCCTTTGGACTCGAATACAGCTCTTACCTAAGTCTCCAGCCTGCCAGCCTCCCTCATGATATTTTAGACTGACCAAGCCTGCACCATCATGTGAGCAATTTCTTAAAATAAACATATATTTTTAAAAATTTAAATATATTTAAAATAAATATATAAATATAAATGTATATATTATGTGTGTGTATGTATGTGCGTGCGTGTGTATGTATGTGTGTGTGTATATATATATATATATATATCTCCTATTGGTTCTGTTTCTCTGATGACCCTAATAATACAGTCTCCAAACCCATCCTGTGGTTATTCCCCCAGCTTTGGAATGTATAATTGGAATAGACATATTCAGTAACTTACAGAATCAGAGTCCTCACATAGATTTCTTGACTTGTAGAGTTTATGTTATTATGGTAGGAAAGGCCAAGTGGAATCCTCCACCTAGGTAGAACTGTCTCTACCTGGGAAAACAGTAAACCAAAAGCAATACCACATTACTAGAGGGATTGCAGAGATTAGTGCCACTATTCTATTTGTTTTGTTTCTCTGGAGAATTCTGACTAATTCAGTCTGACTCATACTTGGGAATATAAAGCAGGCCATATTAGCAGGATTACGTTGGTTTTACCTGCATTTCCAATTTGTTGGGAAAAGAAATGAATGCTTCCCATGGATCAATGAGGGTCACTTGAGGTCATCTTGGTCCTAATGAATAGGGCTACATAAAAATGGAGGCATCCCGGCAGCAAGAAGCTAGAGTGGACAATGGATACCTACGAGTGTAAGAAGGAGTCAACATTTTCCACCAAGAAAATGCCCAGATCAAAGGAAGTACTGGATAAAAGTCCCTGGTAAAAAAAAAAAAAAAAAAAGTCCCTGGTATTGGGAACTTCCAACAAACATAAGAAAGCACATCACCAAATTCAATCCATAAATATTTATTGAGTTCCTAGACAGTGTAAGTACTTTTTTAGGTGCTGGAGATATACCAGTACACAAGACCAACATGAATCATTGCCCTCATAGAACTGTCAGGCTAGTGAGGGGTGAGGACATAGATAATAAACATAAAAGTCAGAGCAAGGGGGATCAGGAATGCCAGGGTAGATGAGGCAGGCATCATTGAAAAGGTAACAATCTGAGCAAAGATGTGAAGGAGGTAATGGAGTAAGTCACAGAAATATGAGCAAGAAAGAGACAGAACATTCCAAGTAGAGGAAGCAGTACAAAGACTCCAAACATGGAAATTTTCCTAGCATGTTTAAGGAATAAGAAAAAAGTTAATATGGCTGTTGCCAAGTTAATAAGGAAAATTAATCATAAATGAAATCAAAGAGATAATGGATACCAGATTATGTTGGGCCTTATAGGCCAGTGTAACAACTTTGGCTTTTGCTGTGAGTCAAACAGAGCCATTTCAGGGTTTTAACTAGGATCACCTGGCTACTCATTAAGACTAAAGGGGAAAGGGTGGAGGCAAGGAGACCAGTAGGAGGCCATAATCCAGGTGAGAAAAGATGATGGCTTGGACTCTACTAGTAACAGACAGAGTGGAGAATTCTGGATGTATATTGAAAGTAGCACCAATAGGACTTTCTGACACATCAGACTTATGAAAAGAAGAAAGAATCAGAAATGATACCACAGATTTTGGCCTTAACAATTAGAAGGATGATTTCCTAAGATGGGGTACACTGCAAATGGAAAAATGGTTTGGGAAAAAAAATGTAGTTCAGACTGGGCATCTTAAATTTAAGATGAGCATTAGAAATCCAAATGGGCATGCTGAACAGGCAATTGAAAATATAAACCTAGAAATTAAGGGAGAAATCCAAGCCAGTGATACAAATTTAGGATTTATAACCATAAATGTGATTTCACACAAAGGTATCAATGTACTTATGCCCTTAAAAGCTCTTCCTACACCTTCCCGCTATTGTGTAAAAGACCAAAAAAGTGAGTGGAATAAAGGAGCAAAATCTGACTATACCTCCATTCCTGAAGTCTACTAGTCTTTACTTTAGGGGCATGGACAGGTAAGGGGGGAGTCTTACCTTTGAATGAATATTGAAATGCTTAATTAATATCTTAGACTGGACCATCTAATCTCTAAATTAAAGCCACATTTACAACTTTATGGAATCATAAATCTATTATCTGAGTGTAAGGAGTAAAGTCATAGGAAATGTGCAAGTTTCAATCCAAGGTCATGGAAATATTTCCCCTAGTGAATACAGCTGGAAACAGCACTTAGAGACAAAAACAAAGTTGCTAATCATTCTTACAGCATAGTAATTATATTCACAATTAGTTTATGCATTATAATCTTTTTCACATATCCACTTAAGTTACTCCTTCTTCCTGCACCATACGAAGAGAGAACATATTAGTGGGGGTTTTTTTTCCAAAAAGCTTCCAATTATGAAGGAGTTAGCTAAAGGATGGAGCTCTTATGAATGTGTGAATGGATGAAGCTTAAGATTTCTGCAAGATTTCCTGCTCAACACTGAGCAAATTCAAATAACCAATTGCTCTCCATTGATATTTCCATTTTTACTGCAACCACAGGAATAAATGTCCTTGATTAGGTGCTTAGATAAATAGACTGTGATAAGGCAAGCTGCTTAGAAAGGTATTTGACTAGCTCAAACCCTTACTTTTATTCAGCCATAGCTCATCAGCTCAACTGCTATGCTGCAGCACCAAGTTAAGGGTTGAAATGTCATGATGGTATACAACATTTTCCTTGATGGCTCGAAAAGCTCCCTGACTTAATTTACTTCAATTTTCCTTTTCTATTGTAGAGTTTTCTTCTGAAAAGATGCATCAGACTTTTATAAGTGTATTAGAGGTGGAAATTATAAATGTTGCTTTTACAAAGCCCTCAGAAAAAGCATCAGGTGTCAAGATCTAAAAAGGGCTGTCAAGATGATCTTGCATTAATTGGTGTTCTGGTTGCCTGAAGGAGCCTAAAAATATTCACCACCATGCAAGCCCTACTGCCCAGACACACATAAGAGGATGAAGCAGAGCCAGAGGCCAGCTATTTGTTATGAACATTAATGTAATAGAAGGCATTTGCTTGTTTCAGCAAGACTGCTATTATAAACCTTACAGAGTAATACCTTGCCTTTAATAGCACAGCTCAGGAATCATTACAGGCAGCAGCCACAATATGTCTAGTACAGTAATGGATGGCAGTTCAAGCTAGAATTTCCCACCCCACATCAGGAAGTTTGTAAAGGTGACCTGGAATAGTAAAAGCCTCAAATATCAGGCACTCTACCATAGCACTTTTCCAAAACAGATTGAGAGCAGCAGAAGTGATGCACTTACCCAGGATGTTGTCAGGCTGCTAAACTAGCCAAAGTTCCTGGGACCTGGTTAGGACTAGATGTTTAGTTACATCTCTCCTTGCTCTCTGATTATAGAAGAGACAAAGCCATTGCATGAAGGAGAGTCTAAATTTCTGCTTATCCTTAATCAAAGGTAAACATGTGCAAGGTGTAGAAGACTCAGACAAGAAATCAACCTAGATAAAACTATACTGCAAAAGGTACACTGCATACCTTTTATGCCCATTTGGACCACTAGACTTGCTCTTGCTTTCCCTCCCTCCCTTTTTCAAAGAATATTTGCTTCTTTATATTTTAAGTTAGCATATTTCTCTTGTAGAAAATATAAGCATTTATAAAGGAAAAATAGCAGTTTCCCATAATGCCTCCAACCCATGAAAACTGCTATTATTATTTTGGTATATATTTCCAGTATTTAATATTTTAAATAGACAAAGCCAAAAGTTGAAAATTTGGATACCCCTAAGATAGTATTTGTAGATGTTTCCAGAATTGATTACTCAAATATGACTAGGAACGAGAAAAGGTGGGAAGCAAAAGATTTTTAAAATTAAGAAAAATATATGAAGAGCTGAATCTATTTAATCTTTCACAAAGTAAAACCTGAATTAAAGGTAGAATGGAAGAAAAGTAAAATTTGTCAAACACCTAGTAAGTGCTAGGCACTGTATATTATCTACCTTACTACTATAAGCTAGTGAGGAAAATAAGGATAGCTTCAATTTTTTAAGCTGGGCATTGTGCTAAGTACTTTACAAATACTATTACATTTAATCCATATAGCAATCCTGATTATAATCCTATTATATATTAGGTTGTCCATTTACAAATGAGTAAACTTAAATTTAAAAGTTTTCAAGATCAGATTGCTAAGTAAACCTAAGATAATATACACAAATCTGTCTAAGATACATGCACTTAGTTACTATGCTTTACTATCTCCTTGTGAGCTATGTTTAATCACTAATTTTAGAGCTCAAAAATTGAGCATCAAATCCATTAAGAAACATAGCCAAGGACCTTCAATTCCAGATTGTTTTGCATCAAAGCTCTAAATTAACCAACCTCAAGGGAAGTAAATAAATAAACATTTCCTTGTTAAAAACAAATTTCTTGGGTCTGAAAATATGGATGGTTTTTAAGGAAAACTATCAAGCAATGATAATTAAATGAATAGAAAAGAAGCCTCTGATATTCTTCTAGGTAAGAAAAGCAAAGTTTCTCACCAATTCTAAATTATAAAGATTTTTTTTTTCCATTCCAAAATGACCAGTCCTGAAAAAACACCTACTCTTTAGGTCAGGATGTTAAATATAATTGATTATCTCTGCTTCACTGTGAGTAATTAGAACACGCAGTCATCAACAGGGCAAGCCACTTGAAACAAATCATTTGGAAATGCCAATGAAATAATGAGGAAATTCTGCTCTGAGCAGAGTCGCCTGAAATAGCAATCCCTATAACAAGTGATGGTTCCACTATGGAAATTCTGATTTGCAGATTTTAGGACAGCTAGAACATATCTCAGTATAAATACATGTCAAATTATTTCTTTAAATAATGAGTCAGAAAAATTCTCTGTGAAAAGAACTTTACAGAGACCTAACACTCACAGAGTCAGAGGTTTTGTCAAAGTATAGAATTTACAGATTAGAAGTTTGATGGTTTCTTTTTTTTCTTCTTTTTTCTTCATTTATTTATTTTTAATTTACTTTCCTCTCTCTCCTAGGCTTTAACAAGTCAATTAGGCAAGGCCAGTTTTACTCTAGAACTGCTCTTCTGAATGCTGAAAAGACTGTATTCTCTGATAAACTCGACCCAAAAAGTGAATAAAATCTAAGCCAAGGAATATGTGGATTTAATATCTATCCTCCAGATTTAAAATATAATTAAAAGTAAAAACATTCTGAGAACTGAATTGGTTTGGGGGACACATCTCACTTCCTATCTAGAGCTGATCTAGTCCCAGTCTTGAGCCATAATTAATAAATAACATACAGGAAAGAGTTTCATCGTAAGTGCAATTTATACTAATTGGTAATAGCTATCTGCAGGGTTTCCAATATAACCTTGTGCAGTAATAGATATGTCCTATACCTGTGCTGACCAGCACAGTAGCAACTAGCCATATATACTTATTGAGGATTTGTCCTCAATGTTCATTAGTGTGATTGAGAGACTAAATTTTAAATTGTATGGTTCTTTACTTTCTTTACACTAAACTTAATGAACAACTTTACACCACTAAATCTGACAACTTGAATAAAGTGGACAAATTCCTTGAAAGACCCAAACTATCAAAGCTCACTTAAGAAGAAAGAGAAAACCAGAATATTCCTATATCTACTAAAGAAATTTAATTTATAGTTAAAATCCTTCCCTCAAAGGAAACTCCAAACTCTAGTGGCTTCATTGGTATATTAAACTTTTAAAAATGAAATAATATTAGTTGCACACAAATTTTTCCAGAAAATTAAAAAGGAGGGAATACTTATAATTTTATGAGACTAGAATTACCCTGATACCAAAACCAGACAAAAATATTAGAAAACAAAATCATAGACCAATATTCCTCATGAACATAGATGTAAAAATTCAGAACACATTTTCAGCAAGTTTAATTCAACAACGTATAGAATGGACAACAGATTATGACCAAGTAGGATTTATGCCAAGAACGTGTTTGGTTTAATACTAAAAAAAAAAAAAATGTAATTCACCATATTAACAAACAAATCCCCCCAAAAGGGTACAATTATATCAATATATGCAGAAAAGAATTTGTCAAAATTCAAAATTCACTCCTGATAAATTCTCAGCAAAATAAGAATAGAAAGGATCTTTCTCAATGTGACAAAGCACATCAATGAAATATCTATGGATAACTTCATTCTCATAGTGAAACACAGTGGCTTTGCCACTAAGATCAGGAATAAGGGAAGCATATCTGATCTTTATTTTTTTCCCTGCAAGTTTATACTTTTGACCACCTTCACCCATTTTCCCTATCCTCCACACCCCCAACCTACTCTGTTCTCTGAGTTCTGTTCTTTTAGATTCTACTGTATTTCTCTTTCCCCGTATGACTTACTTCATTTTGCACAGTGCCCACAAGGTCCATCCATGTTGTGTCAGATGGCAGGATTTCCTCCTTTTTTATACATGAATATTTTATTATATAAAAAGTATACATATCACATTTTCTTTATCCACTCATCCACTGATAGACACTTAAATTATTTCCATATCTTGGTTATTGGGCTATTGCAAATAACACTGCAATAAACATGGGGGTGCAGATATCACTTCAGGATAGTGATTTGGCTTCCTTCAGATATACACCCAGAAGTGGAATTTCTGGATCATATGGTAGTTCTATTTTTAATTTTTTGAGGAACCTTCACTGCTTTTTGTAGTAGCCGCACCAATTTACATTTTCACCAACAGTGCACAAGGGTTCCCTTTTCTCCACATTCTTGTCAATACTTGTAATCTCTTGTATTTTAGATGGCAGCTGTTCTCACAGGTGTGAAATGTATCTCATTGTGGTTTTGATTTTCATTTTCCTGATGATTAGTGATGTTGAACACCTTTTCACATATCTGTTGGCCATTTGTAGGTCTTCTTTGGGAAAAGGTTTATTCAGTTCTTCTGCTCAATTTTTAATTGGATAATTGGGCAGTGGGTTTGGAGGGTTTTCTTGGTTTGTTTTTTGGGTTTTTTGTTATTGAGTTGTATGAATTCTTTGTCATTTTGGATATTAACCCCTTATCAGAAAAATAACTTACAAATATTTTCTCCCATTCTGTAGGTTGCCTATTCATTTTGTTGATAGTTTCCTTTGTTGTGCAGAAGCTTTTTAGTTTGATGTAGTCCCACTTGTTTATTTTTGTTGCCTTTGTTTTTGGTGTCAAATCCAAAACAATCATTGCCAAGACATGTCAAGGGACTTCTTTCCTACATTTTCTTCTAGGAGTTTTATGGTTTCAAATCTTAGGTTCAAGTCTTTAATCCATTTTGACTTAGTTTTTGTTTATGGTGTAAGATAAGGGTTCGGTTCTTTCTTTCATATGTGCTTTCCAGTTTTCCCAGCACAATTCATTGAAGAAACTATTCTTTACCTAATGTATATTTTGGCACCTTTATTGAAAATTAATTGAACATATATGGGTGGGTTTATTTCTGGGCTCTCTATTGTTTCATTGATCTATATATTTGTTTTTATGCCAATGCCATGCTGTTTTGATTATTATAGCTTTGTAACTTAGTTTGAATTCAGGAGTATGATAGGCACAAAGAAACTTTGGTGAATGATAGATATGTTCTTGATTGTGCTGTTTTTATAGGTGTATACACATCTCAAAATTTATCAAATTGTAAACTTTAAATATATGCAGTTTATTGTATGTCAAAAACCTAAAAAAGTTGTTAATATTTTAAATTTAAATAATCAGATGTGTCAAATGGGTACAGCATTGGATAGTGCATATCTAGACTTTCAAAGCATTCAGAGGTATTTACAAAGTTAATGAATCAAGTGTTACAATCAAATATGATATCTGCTTTGGATATGAGAGAGGAAAAGGAAGCACTTGTGTTTTAAGCTTGTCAGTACTTATTGTTATGTGACTTTTCTCAGAATTCCAATTACCTGGTGTATTCTGATCCAGTCATGGCAAAATGTAATAGAATTTCCAGGCCATTCAAAAGGACAGGTTAAGGTCCCTTGCCAGGGTGAAAAAGGAAGTCAGGAGAGGTTGCTAATGAAACAATAATATTGCTATTCAACTTTGACACCTTTCTTGGCATTTTGCATGTCATCATTTTGCAATAAATCCTTTTTAACTTATAATTGTCATAACTTTATGGAAACATAATTAGTGCTCAATTAATTTAAATATGCTACAAGTTTTAAAGAAATAATCCTACCTACCTGAAATAGGCTAATGGATCACAAAGTTTTTCTTTGTTTTAAGATTTCATTCTTATCCTCTAAAACATGTAACAGTCCACTCAAAAAAAAAGAAAAAAAAGAAAGAAACAAACAAAGAGTGTCATGGCTATAAGACTGAGAAACACTGATATAAGTTTACCTAGCTAAAGCTCTATCTTGCTTTTCAGGATTCATAAGAACTGAAGTGTTCACGCTATAGGTAATACATGGGGAAGGGAAGGCAATAGTGAAGGGTCTTAAAGTAAATGAAATATGGTATTACTTTCTGAGAGTTAAAACTATAAAATAACTACATGGTTAAGAGCAGTAAAGAATGTCAATATACAGAGAAAAATATAGATTCCATGATAGCAAGATGAGAGTGTAACTTAATTTCGGTTATTAACATAACTAAAGAAATAATGTCAAGTATAAGAACATTAAGCAGTGATGAAAACATAGAAAAATAAAAGTCAGGAAGATATGACTGATATTTGCCCATGTCCTTCTAGCACTAGCCAGGAGAAAGAGTGCCCTGTCAAGATGACCGAAGTATCCTCTCACCTTCAAGGCTTATCTATTCCTGGGGTGCATATTAAAGCATCCATGTGTCAAAACTCAGGGAAAACAACCCTGTTCTCCTATCCAACAGCCATTGCTCCCTTTTTTCCTTGTTAAAATAAACTGATTTTATTCAATTATCAGGTAGCCATATGTTTTAGAGAAATCTAAACATGTTCCAAGTTCAAGAGGTAAATAATGATGGACTTTAATATCAGTAGGGAGGTTTGGAAAGTTATCCCTCTGAGATACTGTCATCTGGAAGTGACACCTGGAGCTGTGGTGGCTATCTTGACACCATGAGGTTAGTCAAATTGAGAGGACAAGCCAAAAAGACAAAGTGATGGAAAGGAATCAGATCTTTGATGATGTCATACAGCCACTGAAGTTAACTCTAGAAGAAATTTAAAATAATCATCTTATATTTCCTTTTCTTTTTTCTTGCTTTCTTCTTTTCTTGCTTTCTTCTTTTCTTGCTTTAGCCTGTTCTCTTTGCCCTTTCTTCTTTTACTTTTCTCTTCTCCTTATCTGTCTCTTCATTTGCTTCCTCCTCTCTCACTCTCTCTCTCCTCCCTCCCCTTGCTTTCCTTCTTTCCTTCTTTTCCTTCCTTTCTTCCTTTCTTTCTTCCTTTCTTCCTTTCTTTCTTCCTTTCTTCCTTCCTTTCTTTCCCTTCCTTCCTTCCTTCCTTATCAGAAAAAATCATGAGTCTGAAGAAACAACTGTAGGAGTTAGCTTTGGTAAAGTCCATACCATTATGATGCACACATTAAATCAAAGAAGTTGGAGTGACAAGGTCATTTATCAACTGATTGTTGAATAGAATGGTAGCAAATGAATTACTGTGTCTGCTCATCTTTCTCAGAGGTAATGTCAAACATGAATCATATACACTGATTTTGAATTTCCTGGTGAGGTGTAACAAAATATTTTGCTCACAAACTGGCTTGAGTCACTCCAGGCAAAGCTGGAGTAGACTGAGCATATCAGAGGAAGAAACCACACACAATGACATTGCTCAGGGTCATTTGTGAAAGACCCTTACTCTTCTTTACTTCCACTGACATCACAGTGTCATAATCCTTTCATAATGACAACCATCACCTTTACTTTTTTATATGTTTCTGATAAGGAAGAAATTAAAATGAAATTTAGCATTACCTTGAAATGAGCTTGAAGTGAGTTTAAGACATGTACTAAATGTCTGTGTTACAAATTAGAGAATATTCTCTTTCCCTAGAAGTCTTCTATGGCAGATATAATGTAGACATAATTACAGATTGTCAGGATCAAATTCTGCTTCAATTTAACATAATTAAAAGTAGTTCTAGCAAATTCAGTGTTCCTTTTTTGTAGCAAGGATAACTTAATGTCTTCTTTCCGTAGTTACAAAACTATAAGCCTAATGGAGCATTTCTGTTTCAGAATTAAAGTGCCATGTTTGTCAAAGATGCATCTAAATCCAAGGCCAAGGCTTTCATTAGCTATGTTATGACAATTAAATAACAGCTTTACAATTTAGGAGGAAAGTAAATACCACATTTTGAACGGAATTTCTAAATAATTGAAATTTTAAAAGACATATATAGCTTTTCAAACACTGTATGATTATACAACCTGGCAGATTTTATCACCCAAAGAAATTTCAGTCCATTTCTACAACAACTCCAGTAAATGGTCATTGAACCAGGATTGCAAAACTCTGTTGTAAAGTACTTCATTCAATTTTTGGATAACTATAATGTAATTACTTCCTTCCTCTCTCCTTCCTCTCTTTTTCTTTCCTTCTTTCTTTCCACAATACTTATTAAATGAAAATATGTGACATGTTCTGTGTTAGGTCTATGGATATAATAATGAACAAGAGGGCTTCCCTGGTGGCGCAGTGGTTGAGAATCTGCCTGCCAATGCAGGGGACACGGGTTCGAGCCCTGGTCTGGGAAGATCCCACATGCCGCGGAGCAACTAGGCCCATGAGCCACAATTGCTGAGCCTGCGCGTCTGGAGCCTGTGCTCCACAACAAGAGAGGCCGCGATAATGAGAGGCCCGCGCACCGCGATGAAGAGTGGCCCCCACTTGCCGCAACTAGAGAAAGCCCTCGCACAGAAACGAAGACCCAACACAGCCAAAAATAAATAAATAAATAAACCCAAAGTTTTAAAAATAAATAAATAAATAATGAACAAGATAAAGTCCCTAACTTCAAGTAGCTTACAGCATATACTGAGGCACAGTAACGTTAAAGGCAATATAGGATGAAAAGTGCTAAGACAGAGATAAGCTCAGGCATACTGGAAGCAAATATCAGCAAATATTACTGGATACCTATTGTTTCCTAAGCACTGTGCTTAGAGCTTTGGAGCTCACAAGAAACTTCTTACTTATGGTAAAGTAAGTAACTTTAATCCACTGCCCTCTGAAAACTTGCAGAATAATTCTAATCCTTTTGCCATGTTCAACAGTCTTCTCAAAGAATATTCTTTCTTCTTTTTTTCCTTGGCAGGCACTAAAGAGCAAACTCAGTGTATGATTATCCCCTAAATGTTTCTTTAAAATTTTCTTATGATGGGACTAGAAGAAGGAAAGTTTGTTTGGAATTTTCCAACTTTATTTCAGCTGTGAAAACAAAGCACTAAAGACTGTGAGCCTTCACAATTTCATTTTCCCAGAGTATGTTCTATGAACAGTGGTATTAATAAGTCATCTTCACCATCAACACAAAAGTCAGTGCTCAGATTAGCACTCCAGGCTGCACTTGCATTTCAGATGGGAAAAAATGCCAAGTCCTTAGAGGACTAAGTCTATCAAAGTTGAATTTTCTAGATGATGTGCAATAGAGACTTTAACTTTCCTTCATTTCCTTTCCTTTGGTAAAAATTTTTAAAAGCATGACAGGGAATTTAGGATTTCGTATATACATTGTTAAGAAATGTGAATTAAATGAAGAAACCATGGTTTGTGACTCAGGAGTCTTGGATTCTATTCCTAGTTATGCCACTAATTAGCTATGTGACCTTGAGAAAGTCACTTAATTATTCCAAGTCTGATACCATCAACTAACTCTTGATAATATGAACCAAGTACCCCCTAACATCACATTCTATGATTTTGAAAGGACTTTACCAAAGAAATAGTTAAGAAGTCTGAGAATTATATGAAAAATGTGTCTATAACTCTTCCCCACACTTTCCCAACAACCCCCCACTCAATAAATCTAAGGAATTCTATATTTCCCCCATATAATATTTGTCTTTTAAATATATAGGCCAAAGGATGAGGGTGGCTCAGCCAGAACTAAAAATAATTGTCTTCTAAATACAAAACAATATGCTAGATTCTTGACATACATTTTCTCATTCAATCTTGTAATCACTCATTTTGTACTCCTTTGTCTCTTCTTTCCCACACCATTATCATTGTGCTGTTTTAATTTCTGAGTAGTCTCGGATTAATGTAATACAATGATAACAAGTAGTTGTTGAGTTCTTACTATGTACCAGAAAACATTCTAAGTGTTTATAAGCATTAGCACAGTGCTTGGCACCTTTTAAATGATCAGTAAATGTGTGTCAAGTAAATAAATTCATCATAAGTAAATTTAAAACAATTTCTCAATAGTTATTACATCCTACGACAAGTCTATGACCTGTTGTCTTTGTGATCTGCTAATTTTTTGTCTTGAACCAGTCTACTTTTTATTCTCATTTTCTTACCTAGAAGAGGGGGGAAATAGTTCATGAAGTGCCTGCTAGGATCAAGTGAGATTAAAACAAAGTTTGTTCTGATAAATACATATAAAATTAGTATGGGTTTAAATAGCTATTGCCTAATCCCATACTTGAGATATCTGAAAAAGTAGATCAGTATTATAAATTCCAGACATGGTAGCAGGAGAGAAAGAGGAATCTAAAGATGGATGTTGAGAAAGGTGAGTTCTTACAAACCATTCATATCTTATCATCATCAATATTATCACCATCATTATTCCAACCATCAAGGCCAAAAGTCCTAAAGCAGGGGTCAGGAAATCAAATGCTCACATGATCTAAACAAGTTTGAGAAGTGTGGCATATGGAGGATATGATAAAGTTCAGAGCACGTAACTCATTTTAATTGGGCTGCCAGTACTCCGCTCTAATGCTGACCCTGTAGAAATTCAGGACCAGCATTATCAGACCTTCCAAATCTTGCGAAGTAGCTGGAAATTCATTGTTTATTCAAAATTACCCATTTTTTAAAAAGTGCCATGCAAACTAAACATAGTAGTTTTGCAAATCACATCTGTCCTGACATTCATTTTCTGACATCAGGCCTCAAGTCATTTTGACTCTTTTTTTTTTTTAATCCCCTCTACTCAGTAGGTAATCATGTCCTATAATTTTAAGTTTATCCTTTTCTCTCCATATGCCCACCTTCACTGAAGTCTAAGCCCTTGTCATCTCACGCCTACATTATTGCAGTGATCTTCTAACTGGTTTCATTACTTCTTTGCCAGATTAATCTTTCTGAAACACTATTTTAATCAATTTAATCCCATATTGGATCATCTATAATGACTCCCTATTATCTATCACATTAATTCCATATTACTCTGCCTGATGTTGAAGGTTCCCTCTAGTTGGAGGGAATCTTTTATTTATTTAATTTTATTCTGCTTTTCTATAAAGACAAGAATGGAGTTTCAGGAGGCTAGTCTCCCTCTGTCCTCGTAACAAGGCCAAGTTTGTTTTCCCTATGCCTTTGCTCTGCTAGTTTCCCAACCTGGAATAGGTTCTGACCTCTCCATACCTATCAGACATCTATTCTTTTCATGAAGGCTTCCTTGATACCCTCACTCATACTAAACATACTAAACAGACACGACTTTCTCTGAATTTCTATCTCACATACCTTCAGCAACAAATAGCTTAACAATATCCAATTATTCTCTAATTGTATTATATGTTAGAACATAGAAGCCTTAATAGGAAAACTTGAGTTTGAATAGGAGTTTTATTGTTACACAGACCTGGACTGAAGTAGTACGGGATCTACCATGTAAGAGTTGTGGATCTTGGGCTCTGAAAATCAATCTTCTTATCTGAAATAGTAACAATAGCTAACATTATTGAATACTTATTATTCCAGGCCCTCTTCTAACTACTTATATCTATTAACTCTATAATCATCACAACAACCCCCAAGCTAGATAATTTTCTTATTCCCATGTAATCTGACATGTAAAAAAAAAAAAAAAAAAAAGCTGAGAAAACTGAGGTGTAGAGAATAAGATTAAGTAACTTTCCCAGAATCACAGCTAATATGGGTTAGAGTCAGGACCTGAAACCCGGCAATCTTTGTTCAAAGTCTACACTTGTAACCACATTGCTATGGGAATAATATAGTACCTTCCAGAGAGGGTTGGTACCAAGTTGTGGTGATAGTGGTCAGAGAAGCAGTATCTGTTTCATCTTTGGAAAATGATTTCAGTTCTCTGGTGTTCAGTGTTCATTCTACTGTACCTACTTAATTGGAGCTGTTGGAATACACAAATGAGATAATTCACAAAAATTTAAGTGCACTATATAAATTCTTGTTGTTTTATTAACACTATTATACTGTGAAGGACTCCTCAGCCTTTCTATCACTGATAAGTTCTTGAATTTTTTATTTCTTCATAAGCCATTGTAATCAATACCCAAAATAGCCAATCAGGGCTTTTAACCTGCCACAGATAACAGATATCCTAAATGACTCAGCAGGTAGACTTCCAGGCCAAAACTTAAGTTTTTGTTTTTAACCTATAGGGTATCATTATAGAAAAACATGTGCAATTTTTTTACTAGGCTTTAAAAAATACTTGGAGGAAAGTAGACAACACCTACATTGCTGCCTTGTGGATCACAGGTTGGGAATTATTACATGGGTTGGTAGAGAGGCTAAGCTGAGTTTCATTTACCTCTCACCCTTCCTCCCCACAGACTCAAATATCTCAAATGGCCCTCAACTTACCCAGGAAAGGTTTTATTTACTGCTTTCTTATTTATCTACAATCGGTACTTATACTTGTTTTTTCAATCAGTCGTATGATGACTGCTTTCTCCTTTGATTCAGGAGTTATAAAATCTTGCTGTGAATCTGTTCTGACTGATGACCCAAGAGAAATGAGCAATAATTCTTCAAGTGAGGAGTTTGAGGAGAGCTAACATAAATAGTCCAACGGAGAGTAAATGAGGTAGAGCTCTCTTCTGGAATGCAAATATCCTGACGTCATAGAGAGAGTGGTTTAGGGGCCATTGGGAAAGATTTTGCTCAAATAAAATTTGAAACAGAGTGCAGAAAACTGCTCAGGAGTCTTTGTTACAACAATGAGGACCTCTTACCCTGGGACCTATGAGCTCTAGATTCCTGGAGGTATTCTAAAGACCGGCAGCCACCATTTGCTTGGGAGGCTATTGGAAAATTATATTGGTTTTACAGCATTCCACACACTTATGAGTTAAGCAGTATCTTCTTGGGTCCTGGCTAACTCAGACTGAAAGTATTCTTAAAGATTTTATCATTTTTAAAATTAAAACAATTTTTAAGTTCCTTCTAGCTAATATAATCCCCTTCTCAATACCATCGCGTATTCACAGATGTAGTTTGGGAGAGGAGTGAAAGAGCTAGGAGATGATGAAGAAAAACTAGTTACAGTAATGTTGCCCTTGTCCTAAGAGGCTTTATCTCACCCTTTTAAATTCAAACTAATATGTAACCAGAATTCTTGGCAACTTGTGCTAAACATAGAAAATCCAAAATTCTACCTTTTTACTTCCCATATTGAGGGAAAGAGAGGTTCTTCACCTTTCTACCTCTAATTTTCTTTATAGAAAGTTGTGGCTGGGACAAAGTGTGAAAGCATATTTAATAGGTGTAATCCAACTTGATTTTAGCTATGAAGGGAAGAAACAAAGGACAGCCACTGTGCAAAAATGTTATCATTTAATGCTGTTCTGCATAAAGATGAAAATTTTCATTCCCCTCTCAGTTCACTAATAACTATCATTAGATTTCAATATGCTTGATTTTAACTCAACATTATTCTATTCCAAAATAGTAGCAGCCATTAAAAAAAAAAAAAAAACTTAATATGGAGGTGGATGGCACAGAGGGGTATTCATTAGGCTTTCATTTAGAAATAATGTCAACAGTGACCTTATTCTCTTTTTCTCTGCTTGCTGATCTCTCTCTTCCTCTACAACAATAGTACAACCAAAAGTGAATGAGCCAAACCAGCTCTTGCAGTAGGATGAATGCATACATGGGAAAGGATTTCATCTTTTCTAAAGATAAGAAGCATCATTCTTAGAACTTAGAAAAGAGGAGAACATTTCTGGAAAACCAAATCTTTAATTTTATCCTGTATTTTCTAAGTGAAGAAAAAAAGACAAAGGATTTAATTTTTTTGATAAATGCTAACAGGAAAAAACTAAATCAACATTAGGAAAAAGTAAAAATTAAAAGGGAAGCCATCCCCAAAGTTGGCTCTATTTTTATCACCTTTCTCTTTACCAGCCTATAGCAGAGGACCCCAAACCAGTATTTCATAGCACTCTGCCATGCCACCAGTGGACTGAGGGTCTGCCCAGATACTCATACGCACAGCCTTCTTCACGGCCAGGTATGGCCTGGGGAAGCCAGAGCTGTTCATCTTTTATACAACCAGACCCATTAAGTTTCCCCAATGTGCCTACAAGTATTATCATTTTTTACATATGCCATTACAAGATAAAAGTTAAGTAATTGCTTACAACGATCCTATATAAGCCTTCTCCATAGGATAGACCATACTAATCTAGCCATTTCTCTCTCTTTCTGTGTGTGTGTGTGTGTGCACCTGTGTGCGTGCTTTTAGAATTAGCCAAACATTCCTAACATTCTTTGAAGGCAGAGAATCAATAGTATAAAATTTTGCAACACCATGGTGCATAATACAATGCTCCACTCATAGCGAGATCATGATAATATAACATTGGTTAATATCAGTCCATTTTGTGTCAATATGAATATGAGAGGACACATCACCCACTTGCTCAACTGAGGCAGCACTCAGACAAATCCAAATGAGGGAATTACTTTCAGCATTTAAGCCGCGTTTCATGTGCTGGCCAAATTTCCAGAAAAGACTTCGCATTCAATGTTTCCAATTATATAACTGATGATTGGCATAACAATATTTAAACAACGGTTGGTATGTAATATACAATTCAAATTGGTAGCCAGAAAGCTGCAAGGTAGTTGCTGGTCCTCAAAATTGCTTTAAAAGTTGTTCTATGTATAAATTTTTTTTTAAAAAATCTCTTCCTTTAGTTTTAAGTCGCAAAGTCTGTGGGTTCCCCCTACTGGTTCTTTTAACTGTTAGAATTAGAAGCTAAAAACTCTTATGATATCTGTACACTGAAAAACAGCTCCAGAGACAGGAAAGGCATCTGAATGGTGCCTGCTACTGGAAGATTCTAGTTCAAAAGTGCAGAGATGTGAAGATAGGACTAAGTCTATTAAAGCCAAGAATCAGTGAGACTCAGTCCATTTTCTTTGATATGTTCATCCACTTAATGTTTTCATGAAGTGGTTGCCAATATTTAAAACCTAGATTTAGTTTCCCTTGAAAGGTTGCCAACAGTGAGCCAATATTCCCCCAGATGAAGCGTACCCACTGTAGTTTGCCAGTTACCAGGATTCCCTGTGACCTAATCCACATTGACCTAATGTCAGTTGCTTATTATCATCAGGCATGAGCGGTTAGTTTTTGGATATTTGGCCAATTTCACTCATTATTGTTTTGTGCTCCAATTCTACCAGGTATTTGAGTCTTGGAATTCTGCTCTGACACATATTCAAAAGCCACTTTCTCTAAAAACTACCATTGATTGTTCCACACTCTCACACCTCAAACCCTTTCAAGCTAACTATTTTTGTTATTTTGACATAAAAAGAGCTAATATGCCTGGGGAAAGTATGCTAAGTAAACTGTAATTCAGGACTTAGCTGCTTATAATGAGACAGCTCCTATCATTTGGAGTTTTAAGCATGAGAATAGTACATATAGTTTTTTAATGAAGAAAAACTATCAGAAAGAATAGTTTAGAGTCACTGTCTCATTTCTGAACTCATTTCTACAGCTACAGCAAGAGAGAGAGCAGTATCCAGAAAACCTTATCAGTCAAATAGCAGAAGAAAAAATGTACTGTGTGTGACTGAGAAAGGGATGAAAGGAATATTTGAGGTCTTTCAAGAAAAGACCATATAATCTTATCAAGACCTGCACAAGACAGGCTGGAATTTAGGAAACTTAAACCTCCTTTTAAACTGCATTTGGACAAAAAAAGAAAAAAGCAAAGCTTTATTTGATCTGTTATTATATGCCCCCTAGAAACTTGAACCTGTTATCTGGGCTCACAGCTCTTTGATAACAGAGACTTCAGGCATTAAGGGTTCACCAAAGCAGTCGCTAAGTTTACTTTGCTTATATATTTGGCATAAAATGAGTTTTTGGGTTCGGTTTGGTTTTTTACTTTTTTTTTTTTTTTTTTAGCACTGGAACAGTTAAATAATGGTTTTCTGAGAACTTTCTGTTATAGGACCCTCCAATTCAAGCTCAATTTCTTTCCTTCATCCACCTCTCATTGCACATCACAATTACTTCTTTTCCCACATCTCAGTAGTTCCTTTATTAAGAGATAACAAAAAGAAGCAGCATAAAGATTATGGCCTGGGAGTGAGGATTTCTAGGTCCAAATCACATCTTTGCCAATGACCATTTTCTGGGCTTTCTTACAGCGGTAAAACACAGAGTTTGAAATATAGGAAAATACATTTTTTTTCTTTGACTACTACATAATTAGACATCTATGCACACCTAGTTTAATATTTTTAATCGAAAACAGGTGAATTAAAGGGTCCACAGTTGGTATATGAGAATTATCCATGACCCAAATACAAGTAAAGTGCATAGGAAGGCCATATCATATCTATTTTCCATTTAGCAGGAAATCTTTCACAAGGATCCCTCGTTTTGTGATGAAGTATTAGTGAAATGAAACCTGAATAGCTCAAATTGCATAATGAATTACTATCAGCATCAAATAAAATGACTTACTAATCTAAGCCAGTTAGCCTGATTGCTGGGGAGCTGGTCTCACAGAGAAATAGATGGTTAGGTCCCAATGGCTCAAGTGATCATGAGTGATAATCACATTTAAAACAAAAATTTTAGGGAATTCCCTGTAGGTCCAGTGGTTAGATCTAGGCGCTTTCACTGTGGTGGCCCAGGTTCAATCCCAGGTGGGAGAACTAAGATCTCACAGGCCACGTGGTGTGGCAGATAGATAGACAGATGATAGATGATAGAT